>NC_067247.2:340254710-341504710 GCF_019359855.2 Lolium perenne
TAGATACTGGGCCAACGCAGCTCTAGACACCCCACCTCTGATGTCTTTAATCCATGTGTTGTTGTGGAGCGCTTGTGAGACGGTCAGGCCGGAATCCTTGACGAACGATGCCAGCAGTGGGTAGGCGTCTATGATGGCACGCTTCTCTGGTAGCCATTTATCAGTCCAAAACTTGGCACGTTTGCCGTCACCAAGGAGGACAAAGGAGGAAGCCCTCACCATTGCTGTAGCGTCTTTATCATCATGGAGAGGAATGAGGCACCAGGGCCTGGGCGAGCTAGCCCACTTGAGCCAAGGCCAGCGGCAACGGAGGGCGCAACCAAAGTAGCGCAAATTAAGAACTCCCAACCCCGAAAATGCTAAACGGAACCTGGGTACGCGCGCACCCAATTATGAAAAATTCAAAACAATGCTATTTAAAAGTTTTGAAAAAATGTGAAGTAAATTTTTGCATGTTCACATTGTGTTGATACTTACCCGTGTGCGTTTTCACGAAAAAAATACCATTGTATGTGGCCTACATAAAAATGACAAAATGAAAATTTTGGATCGTGTGAATAGTACAGATTCCTATTCACTAGTGTCATTTGGGCATTTTGTCATTGTCGTTGCCTAATCGACGGTACCTCGGAGGAGGGATCCTCACGAGGGGGAGAAGAAGTAGGGGCCATAGGGCGGAGTGCACTCGGGACGGTGGTACGCGATTTACCCAGCTTCGGAACACCTGCACGATGACATGACCTACTGCTGCTTGTCTGGAATTATCTGGGCGCTTTCGCGATGTTACAATGAGTTGTGGTTGTGCCTCTAGGGCTCCCGGGATCCGGCTTATAAAGGCGCACGGATCTAGGGTTTACATGGAGAGTCCTAGCCGGATACAGGTTGCCTAACTATGTACAATATCTTGCCGTGCACGTCAAGGATCCGCCTTCCTATCTACGTCGCACCGGATCCGGGTTACCAAATGGGCCTTCGTGGATCCGGGTTCCTCCTTAAGGTCGGTCGGGTCCAGCTCCCTTGTCCTGGGCCGGACTTCATCCGTCAGGATCAACAGCAACTGGGCCGCCCGATGGGCCACATGCCGCATCACCATCTGTGGGCCACCCGGGCTTGCCGGATCTAGCCACTGTCGATGGTACACCCATGAAGTATACCCACAACAGTAGCCCCCAGAGTTCTTCGAGTTTCGCCTCTTGTTTCCGCCTTGCTTGTCCATCATGGTCTCCGGCAATGCTGGTAACGCGGAGAAATTTGAAGAACTCCAACTTATTATTTTCGTCTTTCCCAACCTTTAGTTAGAAAATATTCCCATCCTGCGGGACTTCATCCATCGACGGTTCAAGACACGTTTCCGGGTTACTTCCCTGCTTGCGAACGAGAACTGCGTATCTTCGCGCGATTATCCAGAATCTTAAAAGACTCAAATGGTTCCGCCAATTCTGGCGCCATTTTCGCGCGATTTGCGCGGTAACTTATCCTTAGCCATTTTTACCGTTTAGGGTTTGGACACGTGTCACGCATCCAACGGTGCGACGCTTGCGTTCCGACCACAGGATGCGGAGCACGAATCTCCTCCCTCCGGCCTATAAATATCCACCGTCAACCCTAATCTCCCACTCACCCCCTCTTTCACCTCTCTGCGAAGCGCCGCCCGCGAGCTCCTCCTCCGCCGTGCCGGAGTCTGCCGGAAAATTCACCGGAGCTTCGCCGGAGCGATTTCACCACCGTGGTATTCATCGAGTTCTTAACTCCGGCGAGCCACCGTACGAAAACCTCGTCGCCGGCGACTCCGACCACCGCGGAATCCATCACGGTGAGTTCTCCAAGCTTCAATCTTTCGCCGTAGCTGGTAGGGATGATCCTTAGGACGAAGACGTGGATCCGACTAAGTCTTGTTTTTCCGCGATCTCTTTGTCTTCAGATGTCTTCTGCGACTCCGCCTCCAACCTCCGAGCCAATCATGGCAACGCCACTCTCCTCCGCCCCTCCTCCCTTCGTCCCAGTCCAGTTGGATCCCACTAAGGATTCCGGCAAGGACGCCGAAGGCACCTCAGCTATCCCGGAGAAAACCTCCGGGACGGAGCAGGCAGAAAAGAAGGCGGAAGAAATCGCCGCCAAGAAATCCAAGGCCCGCCAGCGGGACTCGGAGGCCAAAGGGAAATGGTGGCCCTGCACCACTACAGAGATGGAGCTGAAGAACTTGGAGGGGGAAGGTTTCCTTCAACCCGGAAGCTGGAGGACAGTTTCGAATGCCTTGGCTCCAGCCCCCCAAGACAACGAGATGGTGCTGACCAAAGCGCTAGTGGAGCGAGGCTTCTCGTTTCCGCCTTCGGACTTCTTCTCGGAAATCCTGAAGGTATATGGGCTCCAGCCCCACAACATCTCTCCGAATAGCGTGCTAGCGATCAGCAATCACGTCACCCTCTGCGAGGGCCATCTCCGGGTACCTCCCGAACTCTCCCTGTTCCAGTACTATTTCTCCGTTAAGAAGGAGAAGATCCGCCAGAGCTCCGAGCTGGCGACATGCGGGTCCATCACCTTCATGCTCCGCCCTGGCCGCGTCTACCCGCATACCGACCGCCACGAATCCGCGCGGTACTGGTCAGGGGGTTTCTTCTATTTGAAGGACGTCTCCGACCCAGCGGGCGAAAGGAAGTTGTCGCCATTCAAGAACTGCCCCGCCAGCGAGACTCCGGCATGGACGCAGTGCCCCCACCTCTCCGAGTCGCCCCAGCTGACCCGCGCTGTTAGGCGGATCTGCAAGCTCGCGGAGGAGGGGCTGACAGGGAAGGATCTCACCTTGTCCTGGTTCACCAAGCGGATCCAACCGCTCCAACACAGGGACCGCTTGATGTTCCATTATTCAGAGCGCGACGACCCAATGCGCGCCACGAAAGACAATCTCTCCGCCGACGCCATTGACAAGAGGATCCGGCTCCTCATCAAGATTCCGCGTGAACTTCATGTTCACGTGTGTAACAAAGACATCAACATCAACGGTTCCGGAACCGCGGTATGTTATCTTGACTTGTCCAATGTTTCCTTTGTATTCAAATTTTTGTCTAAGCATTGGCTCTGCGTCTTAGCTCGAAGCCCTCGAGGAAGGTCAACTCAGAACCCTAGTCCGGGTCCCTTCTACAGGCAACACGGATCCGGAGGCCGCATCGGAGGCGGAAACTCATGACGCTCCGTGCCCTTCCAAGAGGAAGAGGGCTGCTCCCTCCAGCCCTGCAGCCAAACGCGCCCGCGAAGTGCTCAGCACTGCGGCTACTCGGAAAGCAGAGGCGGAGACGAAGCGCCTCAAACTTATCGATATGAGCAACAGAGGCCAGCCCGACATCCAGCAATTCTTCAAGCCTTCCGGGTAAATGCTTGCTTTCCGGAATCCAAATCCCTCTGTTTTCACGAACAAGCCCTTACTTAGTTATTATGCTTTTTCCCTTTACAGAAGTTCCGGAAGCCAGCCCCCCAAGGCTCCAAGAGCCCTCAAGAAGAAGGTCAAGCCGTCTCCGACTTCTATCCCTGTTACGCCAGAAGTAGAGGTTCCGCCCAAGGCCTCATCTGCCAGCAAGCCGGATCCCAAGGACGTCATCAACATCGATGACCTTCCCGAAGACCCTGCTGGCGATTCCGGCAAGGGCACCTCCTCGTCTGCACCTCCGCCTGATCAACCAAGCGCCACCTTTGCCGAGCCTACGGCGGAGGAGTATGAGCAGAAGGTGCAGCTTATCCATGCCTCCAGCACGCTTCAAGCTAACCCTCAACCAGCCCCATCTCTGCAAAAGCTTTCCCTCGCACAGTGATACGTCTCCGACGTATCGATAATTTCTTATGTTCCATGCCACATTATTGATGATATCTACATGTTTTATGCATACTTTATGTCATATTTATGCATTTTCTGGCACTAACCTATTAACGAGATCTTTGAAGAGCCGATTCTTTGTTTCTGCTTTTGGTTTCATAAATCCTAGTAAGGAAATATTCTCGGAATTGGACGAAATCAACGCCCAGGGGCCTATATTGCCACGAAGCTTCCAGAAGTCCGAGGGAGAGACAAAGTGGGGCCACGGGGCGCCGCCACACTAGGGCGGCGCGACCTACAGGGGGCCCGCGCGGCCCTGCTGTGTGGGCCCCCGTGACGCCTCCTGACCTGCCCTTCCGCCTACTTAAGGTCTTCGTCGCGAAACCCCCAGTACTGAGAGCCACGATATGGAAAACCTTCCAGAGACGCCGCCGCCACCAATCCCATCTCGGGGGATTCAGGAGATCGCCTCCGGCACCCTGCCGGAGAGGGGAATCATCTCCCGGAGGACTCTTCACCGCCATGGTCGCCTCCGGAATGATGAGTGAGTAGTTCACCCCTGGACTATGGGTCCATAGCAGTAGCTAGATGGTCGTCTTCTCCTAATTGTGCTTCATTGTCTGGTCTTGTGAGCTTCCTAACATGATCAAGATCATCTATCTGTAATGCTACATGTTGTGTTTGTTGGGATCCGATGGATAGAGAATACTATGCTATGTTGATTATCAATCTATTATCTATGTGTTGTTTATGATCTTGCATGCTCTCCATTATTAGTAGAGGCTCTGGCCAAGTTTTTACTCTTAACTCCAAGAGGGAGTATTTATGCTCGATAGTGGGTTCATGCCTCCACTAAATCTGGGACAGTGACATAAAGTTCTAAGGTTGTGGATGTGCTGTTGCCACTAGGGATAAAACATCGATGCTATGTCTAAGGATGTAGTTGTTGATTACATTACGCACCATACTTAATGCAATTGTCTGTTGTTTGCAACTTAATACTGGAAGGGGTTCGGATGATAACCTGAAGGTGGAATTTTTAGGCATAGATGCATGCTGGATAGCGGTCTATGTACTTTGTCGTAATGCCCAATTAAATCTCACAATACTCATCATATCATGTATGTGCATGGTCATGCCCTCTTTATTTGTCAATTGCCCAACTGTAATTTGTTCACCCAACATGCTTATTCTTATCGGAGAGACGCCTCTAGTGAACTGTGGACCTCGGTCCATTCTTTTAATCGAATACAATCTACTGCAATACTTGTTCTACTGTTTTCTGCAAACAATCATCATCCACACTATACATCTAATCCTTTGTTACAGCAAGCCGGTGAGATTGACAACCTCACTGTTACGTTGGGACAAAGTACTTTGGTTGTGTTGTGCAGGTTCCACGTTGGCGCCAGAATCCCTGGTGTTGCGCCGCACTACACTCCGCCGCCATCAACCTTCAACGTGCTTCTTGGATCCTACTGGTTCGATAAACCTTGGTTTCTTACTGAGGGCAAACTTGCCGCTGTATGCATCACACCTTCCTCTTGGGGTTCCCAACGGCCGCGTGCTGTACGCGTATCAAGACTGTTTTCTGGCGCCGTTGCCGGGGAGATCAAGACACGCTGCAAGGGGAGTCTCCACTTCCAATCTCTTTACTTTGTTTTTGTTTTGCCTTACTTTTATTTACTACTTTGTTTGCTGCACTAAAACAAAACACACAAAAATTAGTTGCTAGTTTTACTTTATTTACTATCTTGTTTGCATTCTCCATATTAAAAACACAAAAAAATTAGTTACTTGCATTTACTTTATCTAGTTTGCTTTATTTACTATTGCTAAAATGAGTAATCCTGAAGTTGAAGTTCGTTCGTTTAAGCAAAAAGAGGGAGAATGTTTAAAAGATGCTTGGTATAGAATTAGTGATGCCCATAATAGGTGCACTAAGAAACACTCCACCACTATCCTACTGAGGAATTTTTATGTTGGTATCTCTAGCTGGAATAGATATGTTCTTGATTGTCTCGCGGGAGGTAACTTCCTAGGTACTCCTGCCTTAGAAGCTAGTTGCATTATTGAGAGTCTATTTGGAATACCACTTGTTAATGAAGTTAAAATTGAAACCTCTCTTGAAAATGTCATGAAAAAGTTGGAAACCATAGAGCAAAACCTTCCAAGTATTGAGACTAATTTGGGAGCATTACTTGACAACACTGATAAACTTGATAAATCACTAGGTGGAATTAATGAGAGAATTGCCATCTTAGAAGCTTTTGCTATACATGATAATCAAACCCAAAGGATTAGTGAACTTGAAGAGGCTATGGGAACATTAGGTTCAACCTTTTCATCTATAAAGTTTAGAGAAAAAGCTTATGTGGGTAAGGAGCAAAAGTTCATGTATGTCTCTAAGGTGCCTAAACCAAAAAGTTATTATAGGCCTAAAATTGATAAAGCTCTTAAAACCACTATAGATAAGGGAGCATCTAAGATACCTAATGGGACAAATTGTGAAAATTATGATGTTGATGCTTCGTCTCTTGATAATACTTGATACACACTTTCTGCGCCTAGCTGAAAGTCGTTAAAGAAAAGCGCTTATGGGAGACAACCCATGATTTTACTACTGCATCTTTATTTTATATTTGAGTCTTGGAAGTTGTTACTACTGTAGCAACCTCTCCTTATCTTAGTTTTGTTGCATTGTTGTGCCAAGTAAAGTCTTTGATAGTAAGGTTCATACTAGATTTGGATTACTGCACAGAAACAAATTTCTTTGCTGTCACGAATCTGGGCCTAATTCTCTGTAAGTAACTCAGAAAACTATGCCAATTTACGTGAGTGATCCTCAGATATGTACGCAACTTTCATTCAATTTGAGCATTTTCATTTGAGCAAGTCTGGTGCCTCAATAAAATTCGTCTTTACGGACTGTTCTGTTTTGACAGATTCTGCCTTTTATTTCGCATTGCCTGTTTTGCTATGCTTGATGGATTTTTCGATTCCATTAACTTTCAGTAGCTTTGTGCAATGTCCAGAAGTGTTAACAATGATTATGTCACCTCTGAACATGTGAATTTTGATGGTGCACTAACCCTCTAATGAGTTGTTTTGAGTTTGGTGTGGAGGAAGTTTTCAAGGATCAAGAGAGGGAGATGATACAATATGATCAAGGAGAGTGAAAGCTCTAAGCTTGGGGATGCCCCGGTGGTTCACCCCTACATATTTCAAGAAGACTCAAGCGTCTAAGCTTGGGAATGCCCAAGGCATCCCCTTCTTCATCGACAACATTATCAGGTTCCTCTAGTGAAACTATATTTTTATTCCATCACATCTTATGCACTTTGCTTGGAGCGTCTGTTTGTTTTTGTTTTTGTTTTGTTTGAATAAAATGGATCCTAGCATTCATTGTGTGGGAGAGAGACACGCTCCGCTGTTGCATATGGACAAATATGTCCTTAGGCTTTACTCATAGTATTCATGGCGAAGGTTGAATCTTCTTCGTTAAATTGTTATATGGTTGGAAACGGGAAATGCTACATGTAGTAATTGGTAAAATGTCTTGGATAATGTGATACTTGGCAATTGTTGTGCTCATGTTTAAGCTCTTGCATCATATACTTTGCACCTATTAATGAAGAAATACATTGAGCTTGCTAAAATTTGGTTTGCATAATTGGTCTCTCTAAGGTCTAGATAATTTCTAGTAAAGAGTTTGAACAACAAGGAAGACGGTGTAGAGTCTTATAATGTTTACAATATGTATTTTATGTGAGTTTTGCTGCACCGGTTCATCCTTGTGTTTGTTTCAAATAACCTTGCTAGCCTAAACCTTGTATCGAGAGGGAATACTTCTCATGCATCCAAAATCCTTGAGCCAACCACTATGCCATTTGTGTCCACCATACCTACCTACTACATGGTATTTCTCCGCCATTCCAAAGTAAATTGCTTGAGTGCTACCTTTAAAATTTCTATTCTTCATCTTTGCAATATATAGCTCATGGGACAAATAGCCTAAAAACTATTGTGGTATTGAATATGTACTTATGCACTTTATCTCTTATTAAGTTGCTTGTTGTGCGATAACCATGTTCCTGGGGACGCCATCAACTACTCTTTGTTGAATATCATGTGAGTTGCTACGCATGTCCGTCTTGTCTAAAGTAAGGGAGATTTACCATGAGTTGAATGATTTGAGCATGCATAATGTTAGAGAAGAACATTGGGCCGCTAACTAAAGCCATGATCCATGGTGGAAGTTTCAGTTTTGGACAAATATCCTCAATCTCATATGAGAAAATTAATTGTTGTTGAATGCTTATGCATAAAAGAGGAGTCCATTATCTGTTGTCTATGTTGTCCCGGTATGGATGTCTAAGTTGAGAATAATCAAAAGCGAGAAATCCAATGCGAGCTTTCTCCTTAGACCTTTGTACAGGCGGCATAGAGGTACCCCTTTGTGACACTTGGTTAAAACATATGTATTGCAGTGATAATCCAAGTAATCCGAGCTAATTAGGACAAGGTGCGGGCACTATTAGTATACTATGCATGAGGCTTGCAACTTGTAGGATATAATTTACATAACACATATGCTTTATTACTACCGTTGACAAAATTGTTTCTTGTTTTAAAAACCAAAGCTCTAGCACAAATATAGCAATCAATGCTTCCCTCTGCGAAGGGCCATTCTTTTACTTTTATGTTGAGTCAGTTCACCTATTTCTCTCCATCTCAAGAAGCAAACACTTGTGTGAACTGTGCATTGATTCCTACATACTTGCATATTGCACTTGTTATATTACTTTACATTTACAACTATCCATGTGATACACATGTTACAAGTTGAAAGCAACCGCTGAAACTTAATCTTCCTTTGTGTTGCTTCAATACCTTTACTGTGAATTTATTGCTTTATGAGTTAACTCTTATGCAAGACTTATTGATGCTTGTCTTGAAAGTACTATTCATGAAAAGTCTTTGCTATATGATTCAATTGTTTACTCATGTCATTTACCATTGTTTTGATCGCTGCATTCATTACATGTGCCTACAATAGTATGATCAAGGTTATGATGGCATGTCACTCCAGAAATTATCTTTGTTATCGTTTACCTGCTCGGGACGAGCAGGAACTAAGCTTGGGGATGCTGATACGTCTCCGACGTATCGATAATTTCTTATGTTCCATGCCACATTATTGATGATATCTACATGTTTTATGCATACTTTATGTCATATTTATGCATTTTCCGGCACTAACCTATTAACGAGATGCCGAAGAGCCAGTTCCTGTTTTCTGCTGTTTTTGGTTTCAGAAATCCTAGTAAGGAAATATTCTCGGAATTGGACGAAATCAACGCCCAGGGGCCTATTTTGCCACGAAGCTTCCAGAAGTCTGAGGGAGAGACAAAGTGGGGCCACGGGGCGCCGCCACACTAGGGCGGCGCGGCCTACAGGGGGCCCGCGCGGCCCTGCTGTGTGGGGCCCCCGTGACGCCTCCTGACCTGCCCTTCCGCCTACTTAAGGTCTTCGCTGCGAAACCCCCAGTACCGAGAGCCACGATACGGAAAACCTTCCAGAGACGCCGCCGCCGCCAATCCCATCTCGGGGGATTCAGGAGATCGCCGCCTCCGGCACCCTGCCGGAGAGGGGAATCATCTCCCGGAGGACTCTTCACCGCCATGGTCGCCTCCGGAGTGATGAGTGAGTAGTTCACCCCTGGACTATGGGTCCATAGCAGTAGCTAGATGGTCGTCTTCTCCTAATTGTGCTTCATTGTCGGGTCTTGTGAGCTGCCTAACATGATCAAGATTATCTATCTGTAATGCTACATGTTGTGTTTGTTGGGATCCGATGGATAGAGAATACTATGCTATGTTGATTAACAATCTATTATCTATGTGTTGTTTATGATCTTGCATGCTCTCCGTTATTAGTAGAGGCTCTGGCCAAGTTTTTACTCTTAACTCCAAGAGGGAGTATTTATGCTCGATAGTGGGTTCATGCCTCCATTAAATCTGGGACAGTGAAAGAAAGTTCTAAGGTTGTGGATGTGCTGTTGCCACTAGGGATAAAACATCGATGCTATGTCTAAGGATGTAGTTGTTGATTACATTACGCACCGTACTTAATGCAATTGTCTGTTGTTTGCAACTTAATACTGGAAGGGGTTCGGATGATAACCTGAAGGTGGACTTTTTAGGCATAGATGCATGCTGGATAGCGGTCTATGTACTTTGTCGTAATGCCCAATTAAATCTCACAATACTCATCATATCATGTATGTGCATGGTCATGCCCTCTTTATTTGTCAATTGCCCAACTGTAATTTGTTCACCCAACATGCTTATTCTTATCGGAGAGACGCCTCTAGTGAACTGTGGACCCCGGTCCATTCTTTTAATCGAATACAATCTACTGCAATACTTGTTCTACTGTTTTCTGCAAACAATCATCATCCACACTATACATCTAATCCTTTGTTACAGCAAGCCGGTGAGATTGACAACCTCACTGTTACGTTGGGACAAAGTACTTTGGTTGTGTTGTGCAGGTTCCACGTTGGCGCCGGAATCCCTGGTGTTGCGCCGCACTACACTCCGCCGCCATCAACCTTCAACGTGCTTCTTGGCTCCTACTGGTTCGATAAACCTTGATTTCTTACTGAGGGAAAACTTGCCGCTGTACGCATCACACCTTCCTCTTGGGGTTCCCAACGGTCGCGTGCTGTACGCGTATCACACAGCGCCACGCGGAAGTTTCCGCCATGATGGACAAGGTGTGGGGGACGGCGAAAACGGAGATGCAGGAGCTCACCGACCTGGAGAACGACCTCAAGGTCTTTTTCGCTAAGCACAAGGACGTGCGCCAGGTAACACTAGCCCCCAAGCATTGGTTCAGACATTTTTTCCGTGTAACATGTGTTAGCCGATGCTTTCTTCAATATGTACCTTAGGCGGAAATTTAAAATTTTATACCTCCAAGACTTTGAATTCCTCGCCAGCCCCCAAGATTTTAAATATCCGGCTAACTCCTGACTGCTTCTCAGACCACGCGGAAACTGCACGAAGATCTGCGCGTTCACGTGCTGGAGCAGATAACGGAGATTGAAGGGCTGCGCCAGAACGCGGAGAATAGCCAGAAAGCTATCCAGCATCTGGAGACCCGCCTTCGGGGTACGAAATCCTAGTTTTGATCTGTATGCTGACATAACTGTGCATGATGCATAACATATGTAATTTTCCGACTGCAGAAGAGACTACCAAGCACTCTGCCTTTGATGACCTGTCCGCCAAATTCAAGGTGCTCGAGGCGGAGAACGAATCCGTCAAGACCTTTATCAAGGAATCCTCCGACAAGGAGAATGAGGCGAGGAAGGAGCTCTCCGAGAAGCACGCCCGTGATGTGGCGGAACTGTCTGATAAACTGAAGAAGAGCCAGCAAAGGGTAACTTCCTTAGTGGCCAAGAACAAGGTTCAAGAAGCAGAGGCGGAAGCCATTGACAAGCTCATCTTCCGTAAGCATTTTTTCCTTGTTGTTGTTCCGACTGCATCATATGTTGTTCTGTCCGCGAAGGAACTGAACCCCATTTTCTCGCAGCAAGCCTTGGCTTTGAGTGGACCAAAGAGTCAACCCTCAAGAGGACGGAAGCATATGATGAAGCGCGGAGTTCCATCGACGCGCTATTCGCAGCCTGTCGCAGAATCGCCAAGACCCTGTCCTTGAAGAGGGCCAAAACTTCATTGATTGACACAATGACCAAGCTGATGGAGCAAGTGCCGGAGTTCATCAAGGACTGGCAGGAATCTTCCGCTCGCGGAGTCGCCTCCCTGGTCTTAGCCACCTGCAAGGCTCACTTCCCTTCACTCAACTTCGCGGATGTTGCGCGTGGAACTCCAGAGGGTGCCGACATGCGCGCCATCCTCTCGGAAACCAAAGGGTTTGAGTAGTTGTTTGTCAGGCGAGTTAACCACTCGTTCTGGTATCACAAGTATGATCTACCCAAGGGATTTTCCGACGCGGAGGAGGAGGAAGGCGAGCCGGAGTACTACGCGGAAGGTTCCGGGTCAAGCGTGGAGCTTTCCGGAGAAGGCTCCGACGAAGACTCCGAAGCTGGCTCCGGTGATAGCGATGGCGATGGCTCCGCCTACGAGGAATCTGAGGAGGAGGACTCCGAGTAGAGTTCCTGTGAAACAATTGAAACAATGTTGCATCATTTTGGCCCCGGAGTGGGTTTGTAATATAACTTAAATTCTTAAGTAGCTAGGAACGAAACAACTATGCATGGGCGGAAACACTTATCCTGCTATCCTTTAAGATTATTTGCATGTGTCGTTTTGTGTCGGAAAGCAAGTGCTGATCTCGTTGTTTTCCGGCTTGCTCGCTTGACCTTCCGCGAGCCGGAAGACCTTAGCCGGAAACACTCGCCAGCGGCGACGAAGCCCAATGGCAATCCGTCAATAACCGCGGAAACAAGCCCCCAAGCATAGGTGCCGGAAATCGCTACTAGGAATCCACGAGTTCGCAACAGAAAACACCTTCATCAGAAAACTTAAGCTTACGTCCTAAAGGACGATTTTTGAAAATCACAACTTTTATACACGCCTAGGCGGAAAAATCCAGCTCTGCGGCTTTAGTCGGAAAACATACACGATCTAAAAATGAACAAGTAAAGGAGGTAAAAGACTCAGAGAGTGAACCAAAAGCTTTATTTCATTGATCATGTATAACTATTACAGAGTTTATAACTCAGAAAATTATGCTAAGTGTAGAAAGGACGTAGCTGTGCAATGTTCCAAGGACGATCTGTCTCGTCGTAGATGTCATCCAGATCCTCACGCTTGCGTTTCCGGTACCAATTAGCAGGTATGTCCTTCAGCTCCCGGAAATCAACAAGGTAGTATGACCCGTTATGAAGCACTTTGCTAACGACAAAAGGTCCTTCCCACGGAGATTGCAGCTTATGGTCTTTCACCTGCCGAAGGCGGAGGACCAGGTCTCCTGCCATGAAAGAGCGGTTCCAAACTCGACGACTGTGATAGCGTCGGAGCTTCTGCTGGTAAATGGCAGAGCGCTGGTCAACTAAGTTCCGAGCTTCTTCGATCAGGTCCACAGATAGCTGTCTGGCCTCGTCAGCTGTTTCTTCATTGTAGGCGGAAACTCGCGGTGAATCGTGGATGATGTTGGAGGGGAGCACGGCTTCGGATCCGTATATCAGGAAGAAAGGGGTAAATCCTGTTGACCTGTTAGGGGTAGTTCGTAAACTCCACAAGACAGCTTCCAACTCGTCTGCCCAAGCTCCAGCTGCTTGTCGCAGCGGTTCTTCAAGGCGTGGCTTAATTCCTGATAATATGAGGCCGTTAGCCCTTTCAACTTGGCTATTGGATTGTGGGTGAGCCACAGATGCAAGGTCCAGTCGAATCCCTACTGTCTCACAATAATCCTTCAATTCTCCCTGTGCGAAGTTTGTGCCATTATCTGTGATTATGCTATGTGGGATGCCGAATCTCATCACGAGGCTGCAGACAAATTTTAGTGCCGTAGCACCGTCGGCTTTTCTCACTGGCTTTGCCTCGATCCACTTACTGAACTTATCAACAGCGACCAAGAGGTATTCAAAACCGCCAGGAGATGATCTTTTTAACTTACCAACCATATCGAGCCCCCAGACCGCAAACGGCCAGGTGATAGGTATGGTCTTCAGCTCTTGGGCTGGAGCGTTCGGTTGAGTAGCGTAGTATTGACAACCTCGGCAGGTCTTGACTATCTTGTCAGCATCTTCTTTAGCTGTGAGCCAGTAGAATCCTAGCCGAAAAGATTTTGCAACGAGTGACCTGGGAGCGGCATGATGCCCGCAATCCCCTGCATGTATCTCTCTGAGGATTTCAATGCCATCTTGATTGGAAACGCATTTGAGAAATACCCCTGTTGCACTTCGTTTGTAGAGCTGTCCATCAACAATTGTGTAGGATCTTGCTCATCTGATGATCTGTCGCGCGAGGACCTCGTCCTCTGGCAACTTCTGATCAATGAGGTAGTCCAGGAAAGGCTGTGTCCAAGCCGGAATGACAGCCATCACTTCTCTGGCCGGAGATGCTGCCACCTCTGGATTTCCGGGTTAGCGCCCTTCACGGAGGGTATCCGTAGATGCTCCAGGAAAATACCAGGCGGAATTGGCTTCCTGCCGGATCCGAGCTTGGATAGCATATCTGCCGCTGCGTTATCGTCTCGCCTGACGTACTTGACTTCGTATCCGAGGAAATGTTTGGCGATCTCGTCAACTTCGTCTCTGTAGGCCGCCATGACGGAGTTTCTGGCGTTCCAGGTTCCGGCTACTTGCTGTGCCACCAGGTCTGAATCTCCGCAACATATGATGTGCTTGATCCCTATCTCCTTGGCGATGCGCAGTCCGTGTAGTAGAGCCTCGTATTCCGCCATATTGTTTGTAGCTTTGATACGTCTCCGACGTATCGATAATTTCTGATGTTCCATGCTTGTTTTATGACAATACCTACATGTTTTGTTCACACTTTATGATGTTTTTATGCGTTTTCCGGAACTAACCTATTGACGAGATGCCGAAGTGCCAGTTCCTGCTGTTTTTGGTTTCAGAAATCCTAGTAAGGAAATATTCTCGGAATTGGACGAAATCAACGCCCAAGATCTTAAAATCCCACGAAGCTTCCAGAACACCCGAGAGCCACCAGAGGAGGGCCCTGTGGGCCCCACACGTGTGCCCGGCGCGGCCAGGGGGTGGGCCGTGCCCCCTAGTGTGTCACCGCCTCGTCGACCCTCCGACTCCGCCTCTTCGCCTATTTAAAGGTCCCTGACCTAAATCTTCGATACGGAAAAGCCACGGTACGAGAAACCTTCCAGAGCCGCCGCCATCGCGAAGCCAAGATCTGGGGGACAGGAGTCTCTGTTCCGGCACGCCGCCGGGACGGGGAAGTGCCCCCGGAAGGCTTCTCCATCGACACCGCTGCCATCTCCACCGCCATCTTCATCAACGCTGCTGTCTCCCATGAGGAGGGAGTAGTTCTCCATCGAGGCTAAGGGCTGTACCGGTAGCTATGTGGTTAATCTCTCTCCTATGTACTTCAATACAATGATCTCATGAGATGCCTTACATGATTGAGATTCATATGAGTTCTGTATCACTATTAATCTATGTGCTACTCTAGTGATGTTATTAAAGTACTCTATTCCTCCTGCACGGTGTAATGGTGACAGTGTGTGCATCGTGTAGTACTTGGCGTAGGTTATGATTGTAATCTCTTGTAGATTATGAAGTTAATTATTGCTATGATAGTATTGATGTGATCTATGCCTCCTTCATAGTGTGATGGTGACAGTGTGCATGCTATGTTAGTACTTGGTGTAGTTGTGTTGATCTATCATGCACTCTAAGGTTATTTAAACATGAATATCGAATATTGTGGAGCTTGTTAACTCCGGCATTGAGGGTTCATGTAATCCTACACAATTAGTGGTGTTCATCATCCAACAAGAGAGTGTAGAGTATAGCATTTATCTATTGTGTTTTGTGATCAATGTTGAGAGTGTCCACTAGTGAAAGTATGATCCTTAGGCCTTGTTTCCAAATACTGAAATCACTGCTTGTTTACTGTTTTACTGCATCTGTACTGCCTGCAATATTCCCACCATCAACCACACGCCAGTTGTAGCATCAAGTATTTTCTGGCGCCGTTACTACTGCTCATATTCATTCATACCACCTGTATTTCACTATCTCTTCGCCGAACTAGTGCACCTATACATCTGACAAGTGTATTAGGTGTGTTGGGGACACAAGAGACTTCTTGCTTTGTGGTTGCAGGGTTGCTTGAGAGGGATATCTTTGACCTCTTCCTCCCTGAGTTCGATAAACCTTGGGTGATCCACTTAAGGGAAACTTGCTGCTGTTCTACAAACCTCTGCTCTTGGAGGCCCAACACTGTCTACAAGAATAGAAGCACCCGTAGACATCAAGCACTTTTCTGGCGCCATTGCCGGGGAGGAAAGGTAAAAGGTACTCACACTCCGGATCTCGGCTACTAAGCTATTTTCCGGCGCCGTTGTAAGTACTCGAAGCTATTTCCTTTAGATCCTGCAATTGCATCTTTTTGTTTCTTGTTTTACACTAGTAAGGCATAATGGAAAACAACTATGAGCTTTTTAATTTATTTCCTAAGTTAAGACATGAATTGTGTGATGCGAAAATTAAAGAACCTATGGAACCTCATTTGCATGCTAGTAGCAATGTTATTAGTATGAACGCAATCACTGCTAATGCTATGGAGAAGTCTAAGCTTGGGGAAGCTAGTTTTTGTGATCTTTTTAGCTTCCCACCTTTAGGGGAGAAAATTTGCTCTGATAATGCTTTATCTCCCATATGCGACAACTCTAATGATGCTTGTGATATTTTAAATCCACCTACTGCAAGTACTGCTTTCAAGATACCCATGAAAATTATTGAACGTGTTATGGATAACCGCTATGAAGGGGATGGAATTGTCCATCCTGGAGATCATTTACTGTTTTTGCATGAATTATGCGGGTTATTCAAGTGTGCATGTATCTCTATGGATGAAGTGAGGAAGAAGCTATTCTCTGTTTCGCTATCTAGTAAAGTGGCGCATTGGTATAAATTGTTGAAGAATAGTCATTCTCTTGGTTGGGAGGAAATTGTATCTCTCTTTTATTCTAAATTTTATCCTCCTCATGAAGTGCATATTGATAGGAATTATATTTATAACTTTTATCCTCGTGATGGAGAGAGTATTTCTCAAGCGTGGGGGAGATTGAAGTCACTAATGCTCAAATGTCCCATTCATGAGCTCCCCCATAATGTTATTATTAATAATTTTTATGCAAGGCTTTCAGGACATCGCAAGGACTATCTAGATGCCTGTTCGGAGGGATCTTTCACAAGCAAGGAGGTTGAAGCTAGGTGGGATCTTCTTGATCGGATTGAGGAGAACGCTGAAGGATGGGAGAGCAACAAAGGTAAAGAGTCAGGTATAAATTATGATTATGAATGCATTGAAGCATTTATGGATACTGATAAATTTCGAAATATGAGCGCTACTTATGGTCTTGACTCTCAAGTTGCTACAAATCTTTATAAAGCCTTTGCTTCTCATTTTGAATTGCCTAAGAAGAATTTCGATAAGTATCAGGAACCTTTTAAAGAGGCTTGCATGAAGAATGAAATTGTTGTTAATGATTGCAATAAACATGCTCAAACTCCTAAGACTGCTATTTCCTATAAGCATGTTAATTTTTGTGGAATGCATAGACCTTGTGGAATTAATCAAATCGAAGATGAATATTGTATCCATCATATTAATGAAAAAACTAGAAAGTGGGCTAGGGCTCTAGATGATCTTGGTAAAAAAGTTTGTGCCCTCTATCCTTTTGTTTGTGAAGTTTGCCATAGAGTGGGTCATTTTAATTTTCAATGCTCCTCCAATGATAATTTGAACCCCATGAGTGCTGCAAATTTGTATTGTGATGATGAAATTACTCCTAATCAGCATGATGAACTTACTTTATTTTTGTGGTGTGAAGAGCTATCAAGAAAAATCTCTTTGTTACATATGAGTGATCTTGATATTGATGATGTCCTGCATGGGTGTTTTTCTTAATGCATTGATAATAGCCATACAAATACTTACATACAAAATATTTTAGAAGATGACACCTTGCCAAAATATGATAGGACCGCTGTGTGTTTTGAACTAATTAATGAAAAGGAGGAATCCTCCCAAGTTTCTTATATTGTTTCTGAAAGTAAATCAGGTTATGCGGACAAGCCACCCTTCAAGCCTCTTCCTCCTAAAGAAGGGAACGAGGAGAAGGAAGAGAAGAAGAAGAAGAAGGGAACGAAGAAGAAGAAGAAGAAGAAGAAGAAGGAGAATAAAGAGAAAGAGGTAACGACATATCCCCGCGTGAATGAGATAACGCTAGGTAACCGTAAGTATGTTGCTCCTAATGATTATTATGATAATGAATCTGAATACAATGATCTTCCTATGCCCTTTACATACATTAGTGATCATGATTTGAAAGAGCACACTACTTTTGATATTGCAAATCTCTGGGAAACTAATTCTGAAAATGATGATGATAATAATTGCCATAGTATCAGTGCTATCCATGCTTCCTCCCATAATGATATAGAAAGCTCTAAGCTTGGGGAAGAGGTGTTTGAAAATCCTTTTGCTACTGATCATTATGTGTTTGATACATCTGCTTCTAGTAACAATGATGGTATGGTCACAGATGAACCTACTGTGAAAGATAACTATTCTATTTCTTATGATGACACTATGCCTCCAATCTTTGATGATTATTATAAAGAATGCTATGATATAGGTTATAACTATCCTTATTAAACTTGTCATAGTTATGATTGGATTGCCAAAAACAATTCCCTTAATATGCAACTTGTTTACCATGTTCAAATTCTTGATAATAATCTTGCTCCAATTACTATTAATGAGAAGAACTCTTCTTATGCCAAAATTAATGATACTTCTATGCATATGAACCATGATAAGAATGTTTTAAGTGATGGGTATATTGTGGATTTCATCAATGATGCTACTGAAAGTTATTATGAGAGAGGGAAACATGGTTATATGCATTTTAATAATATCAAGTTTCTCCTCTTTATGTTGAGAATCTTGAAGTTACTCGTGTTTTATCTTCCTATGCTTGTCACTTTGTTCTTCATGAATTCATTTGTGTACAAGATTCCTTTGCATAGGAAGCATGTTAGACTTAAATGTGTTTTGAATTTGCCTCTTGATGCTCTCTTTTGCTTCAACTACTATTTCTTGCGAGTACATCATTAAAACTGCTGATCCCATCTTAATGGCTATAAAGAAAGAACTTCTTGGGAGATAACCCATGTGTTTATTTTACTACAGTAATTTTGTTTTATATTTGTGTCTTGGAATTTGTTACTACTGTAGCAACCTCTCCTTATCTTTTGCATTGTTGTGCCAAGTAAAGTCTTTGATAGTAAGGTTCATACTAGATTTGGATTGCTGCGCAGAAACAGATTTCTTGCTGTCACGAATCTGGGTTGAATTCTCTGTAGGAAAATCAGAAAATTCTGCCAATTTACGTGAGTGATTCACAGATATGAACGCAACTTTCATTCAATTTGAGCATTTTCATTTGAGCAAGTATGGTGCCTCTATAAAATTCGTCTTTACGGACTGTTCTGTTTTGACAGATTCTGCCTTTTATTTCGCATTGCTTCTTTTGCTATGTTGGATGGATTTCTTTGTTCCATTGACTTCCAGTAGCTTTGAGCAATGTCCAGAAGTGTTAAGAATGATTGTATCACCTCTGAACATGTGAGTTTTTTATTATGCACTAACCCTCTAATGAGTTTATTTCGAGTTTGGTGTGGAGGAAGTTTTCAAGGATCAAGAGAGGAGGATGATATACTACGATCAAGAAGAGTGAAAAGTCTAAGCTTGGGGATGCCCCGGTGGTTCATCCCTGCATATTTCAAGAAGACTCAAGCATCTAAGCTTGGGGATGCCCAAGGCATCCCCTTCTTCATCGACAAAATTATCAGGTCACTTCTCTTGAAACTATATTTTTATTCGGTCACATCTTATGTACTTTACTTGGAGCGTCTGTTTGTTTTTGTTTTTGTTTTTGTTTGAATAAATGCTTGTGTGGGAGAGACACACGCTCCGCTGGTTCATATGAACACATGTGTTCTTAGTTTTTAATTTTCATGGCGAAGGTTGAAACTGCTTCGTTAATTGTTATATGGTTGGAAACGGGAAATGCTACATGTAGTAATTGGTACGATGTCTTGAATAACTTGATACTTGGCAATTGTTGTGCTCATGATTAAGCTCTTGCATCATATACATTGCACCTATTAGTGAAGAAATACATAGAGCTTGCTAAAATTTTGTTTGCATGATTGGTCTCTCTAAGGTCTAGATATTTTCTAGTAAGGGTCGAACAACAAGGAAGACGGTGTAGAGTCTTATAATGCTTGCAATATGTCTTTTATGTGAGTTTTTCTGTACCGGTTCATACTTGTATTTGTTTCAAATAGCCTTGCTAGCCTAAGCCTTGTATTGAGAGGGAATACTTCTCGTGCATCCAAATCCTTGAGCCGAACACTATGCCATTTGTGTCCACCATACCTACCTACTACATGGTATTTCTCCGCCATTCCAAAGTAAATTGCTTGAGTGCTACCTTTAAATTTCCATTCCTCGCCTTTGCAATATATAGATCATGGGACAAATAGCCTAAAAACTATTGTGGTATTGAATATGTACTTATGTATCTTATCTCTTATAAGTTGCTTGTTGTGCGATAACCATGTTCCTCGGGACGCCATCAACACTTTGTTGAATATCATGTGAGTTGCTATGAATGTTCGTCTTGTCTGAAGTAAGGGCGATTTACCATGAGTTGAATGGTTTGAGCATGCATATTGTTAGAGAAGAACATTGGGCCGCTAACTAAAGCCATGATCCATGGTGGAAGTTTCAGTTTTGGACAACAATCTGCAATCTCATATGAGAATATTAATTGTTGCTAAATGCTTATGCATTAAAGAGGAGTCCATTATCTGTTGTCTATGTTGTCCCGGTATGGATGTCTAAGATGAGAATAATCAAAAGCGAGAAATCCAATGCGAGCTTTCTCCTTAGACCGTTGTACAGGCGGCATAGAGGTACCCCTTTGTGACACTTGGTTAAAACATATGTATTGCGGTGATAATCGAGGTAATCCGAGCTAATTAGGACAAGGTGCGGGCACTATTAGTACACTATGCATGAGGCTTGCAACTTGTAGGATATAATTTGCATAATACATATGCTTTATTACTACCGTTGACAAAATTGTTTCTTGTTTTCAAAACAAAAGCTCTAGCACAAATATAGCAATCAATGCTTCCCTCTGCGAAGGGCCATTCTTCTACTTTCATGTTGAGTCAGTTTACCTATTTCCTTCTGTCCTGGAAGCAAACACTTATGTTAAATGTGCATTGATTCCTACATACTTGCTTATTGCACTTGTTATATTACTTTGCATTGACAACTATCCATGAGATATACATGTTACAAGTTGAAAGCAACCGCTGAAACTTAATCTTCCTTTGTGTTGCTTCAATGCCTTTACTTTGAATTTATTGCTTTATGAGTTAACTCTTATGCAAGACTTATTGATGCTTGTCTTTAAAGTACTATTCATGAAAAGTCTTTGCTATATGATTCAATTGTTTACTCATTGCATTACCATTGTCTTGAATCGCTGCATTCATCTCATATACTTTACAATAGTTGGATTAAGATCATGTTGGTAGCATGTCACTTCAGAAATTATCTCTGTTATCGTTTACCTACTCGAGGACGAGTAGGAACTAAGCTTGGGGATGCTGATACGTCTCCGACATATCGATAATTTCTGATGTTCCATGCTTGTTTTATGACAATACCTACATGTTTTGTTCACACTTTATGATGTTTTTATGCGTTTTCCGGAACTAACCTATTGACGAGATGCCGAAGTGCCAGTTCCTGTTTTCTGCTGTTTTTGGTTTCAGAAATCCTAGTAAGGAAATATTCTCGGAATTGGACGAAATCAACGCCCAAGATCTTAAAATCCCACGAAGCTTCCAGGGGGTGGGCCGTGCCCCCCTAGTGTGTCACCTCCTCGTCGACCCTCCGACTCCGCCTCTTCGCCTATTTAAAGGTCCCTGACCTAAATCTTCTGTAACATCCCAAGATTCAATAAAATGAACAAGAGAGAGAATTCAAGAATCCAAAATTTGGAGCCAACAAAAACTTTTTCTCATCATATAGGACTATGCATATTAGCTCACCTTATTAGTTAATTGAGTGTGCTCTTGCCATGATGCTTGCTTATATGTTCTCTCTCACTCTAAAACCTTAGCAATGATCACTTGATCACCCTTAGCCAAATAAAATTGAAATATAAAAGAAATTCTAAAAATCAACTTCACACACACATAAGGCCTATGCCATTTTTGCAAATACTTAACCTAGACCACTTTGGCTTGCACCATTGGTTGTAAATGGTTACTAAACACTTTTAAACACTTTTGGAAGTGAAGAAACTCAAATCAAACCAAAATCAAATTCAATTCCCAAGTTACATGCAATATGGTCACTTGTGCCATTTTTACCCTGATGGCCACTTTGAGCCCCTGGTTTCCTTCTTTCCACTTCTAAACTTTGTCAACTCTTTACACCTCATCCAAGACAACATCAAGCACTCCAACTTTGCCCAAAACCACCACCCCAAATTCATTACCAATTTCAAATGGGAAGCAAGCAAAGTTGGAACTTTCTCACATATGTAAGATCATATGCAAAATGTGATTTTGCATATCAATTCCATTTAGCCACCACACCGTCGCAATTGCAAGATCGCCGCCGCCGCCAGTACACGGAGTCCGCCGGAGCAGGAGGCCGCCATTGGAGACGCAACTGCTTCCAGGCGCCTCCTCATCTACTTCAACGTCGCGGCGCACCACTCCGACGACCGCCGGAGCTCCGACGACCTCTCCGACCCCCTACCTCCGCCTCCCGTAAGCCTCCCTCTCGCCGGAGAAGACGACCACCCTCGGCCGTCGATCTCACCTCTAATCGCACGGCCCTCCTCTCCCCGTACCGCTTCGGGCGTTAAGTCCCGCTGACGCGTGGCCCCCACGCTGTCAGGCGGCCCGCTGCGCTGGACGCGATCGGGCCGGCCCATTTTCCCTTTTCTCGTTTTCCCGCGCGAGCCCACGTTTTGAATTCAATTTTGGAAATTAGAAAAATATCTTAATCTGATGCAAACTTTGAAATTCAATAGTGACAAATCTACTCGGCCAAATTTCGCAAACTTTATATTTTTGGAAACCTTAGGAAATTATCTACACAATGCCACTGGATAGAACCCTAGATCTATTGTAGAATTAAAGTGGCAAAATAAACAAGGCAGGGACTTTTCTGTCTTATAATAATTCTTAAAAATCAACCATAAATGCTTTTCAGTAAATTCCACCTCCAATAATTCACTTTTCACTTATACTAATTGTTTCTACAAAAATATGCCATGCCTACTTTGAAGGATCATGGCTTAGTGGTTTTAAATGCCATTATGGCTATTTCTAGTCAAAGATTTTGTCCAAAACTATTAAGAAATCTTATGAGGGAGTTTTCTCTCATTTAAATCTTGTCACCACCAATTCCAAATGAAGTGGAGACTCTGGTTATTTAGGTCCCATAGGAATTGTTGGTGATATTAAATCTTTGTTAGGCTAGAATTAAATGGTATGAGGTGCTCACCTCATTTAAATCATTTTCTCCAAATGATAAGTGTGAAGAGGTTGACTTGGGTCAACCTAGGTCACATATTATGCATAAGAGAAATTAAATCTTAATAAGATAATGAGAGGAAATTATTTCTCTGAAATATTCAAAGTAACAATTAAGACTAGTATGAGAGGAAATTATTTTTCTTAAATAATAAGAAGAACACATCCACCAACATAATAGTAATATGTGATGCTAGTTTAAGTGTGTGAACCATGTTTGTGCATAGTTTAGTAAACTAGTTTGGTGTGATGATTGTGTACTCCGTATTCGTATTTTAGACGCTAGTACCGAGGAGTACCAGGAGGAGGAGGAGGTCTACTTCCAGGAAGAAGAAGACCACTTTGACCAGTTTCCTAACCAAGGCAAGATAATACTCTTGCAAAGTGCAAAGCTCACCATGAGCAAAGCATTACCCCATTTACTTTATGCTTATGATCCTATTTCCCAGTTTTACTTTACCAGCTTTATTTACTTTTGTTTTATCAAAGTATTTTTGATTTATGAGTTACCTAGTTAGTATTGAGTTAGTACAAGAGTATCAAACTTAGCCTAGAAGCAAAGCAAATACTTAGCACCCTTCCTACATAGTTGCTAGTGCTAATTTTAAAAATGACTACTCTAGATGGGAACATGTGTTGATGAAATGATGATGGTGAAAACCTTGGAATGATTAGTCATTTCCATTGAAAGATTTTGAAGGTGAATATGACACTGAAGTTGACTCGGTGACTTTGGGTTAAAAACTGATGATTGAGTTGGATGCGATACCTTCCCAATATTTGAGTACCCCCACAATACCTGATTATGGGTAGGGCTTAGCTGGAAATTTATGTGTCTTAGTATGGGTTCCCTCTAAACAAGCGTCATCGGGGTTATGCCGAAAGCTGCCTCTACAACAAAAGAGATGGTGAGATATGACGTGAATATGAGGTGAATGTCCGGCCCAAGCCCTGTGCAGTTCCCGGGTTAACAGTTGGTTTTCACCGGGAGGCCAAGCTCATGGGGAGAGGTGCCTATACTAGGGTGTGTAAATGAAAGGTTAACGGTTGATGATCCGCGTACTGAGTTACGATTATTCAGGGTTTTATTCCTGACGGATGTAATCAAATGTTGTGGCACAAGTGTGCGACCTCTACAGAGTGTAGAACTATTCGAATAGCCGCGTCCGCGGATATGGACAATTGGAAAGGCCATTCTGTTTCCATCATCAGAATTTATATCTTTGTGACTGGTGTTTTTGAACTTGAACTTGAACGGTGACTTTGATTTTTGAATTACAACTGAGTTGTGGGAATGACACTAATGTTCCCACTTGAGTTAGTTAGCACATGGGGAGTTGTTTACAAAAGTGTTTATGAAATAAAATTGGCTTTATGCAAATAAACTTAGAGCTTAGAACACCTTCAATAGTAATGTTAGCACTTACTTTAGTATTAGATTGCGAGTACTTAAAGTACTCACGGCTTTGTCCCTGGCTATTCAAATGGCCAGACTATGAAGCCGAGCAGCAGTACGAGGAGGACGATCAGCAGGACGTCTACCACAACTAGGAGCTTCTAACGTCAAGCGTTGGCCTGTGGACTAGAGAGTCCTTGTATCTTACGCTTCCGCTATGAACTTGTGTTTGTTCGTTGATCATTAGATCAACTATTTGTGTAATATGGGTCATGTGATTCCAAGTTGTAAGACATTATGGTTTGTAATGAATGATGACTGTGATACTTAACTATTATGCCTCGCAACAACAATTTCCTGGGATTGCGATGTATGACATAATAGGCATCCGGACTTTAAAAATCCGGGTGTTGACAAGTTGGTATCAGAGCCATTGTTTGACCTTAGGAGACCCTAGTTAGAAATGGACGTTCTGAAAAATTGAGTTTCAAAAAGGAATGAAGTATTTCTGAAAATTTTAATCTTTGTCTTCTCCTTGAGCTCTTTGGAAAAACAAAAAGTCATGCTCTTCCTTAGAAATATAACTAAAATTTTGCCACACTTGTTCACTTCTCTAACTTAATCCTTTACTTCACTTTCAGATGGAGCCCGTGAACACGAAGTTTTACCAGCTTGGGAGTGGGGGAAGCTTGATCTTCGAGCACGACCTCAACGCCCTTTCCGACCACCTTGGTCGACCGCACCCGGAGTTCCACGGAGCCCAGATCGCGAACCAGCCAGGAGGCGAACTGCAGTGGATCATCACTGCGGATTTGAGGGGCAAGATGGAGTCTCCCACTTCTGAGAGGATCCTCTTCTCCTTCATGGAAAGCAACTGGCTGGACGGACTTGCTCGCGCCCTTCAGGAGGGACTCGCACGCCTGTGCGGGATGAGCGGGGAGGCACTCAAGCACCCTCGCTTTTCTCACCTCGCGAGGCGTAACTCTGCTGGAGAGCCCATGGACATGTCATCCCACCCGGAGCTGAAGCACCATGTGGAGCATCTCGACTTCATGCTGTACCACACTCAGCAGGATCTCGACCACTCCCGTGAGTACGCCAACCAGACTCACGCCCGCATCATCGAGCAAGGAGACGCCATCAAGATGCTCGCCAACGACCGCAGGACCCTCCGCCAGCAGAGGGCAAAGAGAGATGCCACCATCACTCGCCTCTGCGCGAAGATAGCCGCACTCGAGGCCACTGTCAAGGCCCAGGAGGAGCAGATGAAGAAGATGGAGGAAGATGGAGAAGACATTCAGGGAGGAAGCAACTACCTGAGTGACGACAACGACTTCGAGGACGATGAGAACACCGAGGGAGAAGACTACGACTTCCTGGATGACGAAGATGATGACCACACCCCCATCGATGTTGATGAGGATGAGGAGTAGTTCACTTATGCACTATCGTAGGTGTGAGTTGTATCCCGCCCCATGTATCGTAGCTTGGAGAAGAAGGGTTCTTAAAACCCTTAGTGTGTTAGCTTGTAATATGTGTTGTTTGCTATGAATGAATGTATGTTTGTGTCATCATGAAAAGACTTCAAGTTTTAAGCTTTGAACTTAAAACACAAAACAAGCCATAGAAAATTTCCCTCTTATCTCATGATCTATCTCAATACTCAGATGGCCCCTCCAACTCGCAACACGAATCAAGACGCTATGATGCAGATGTTGCAAGTTATGCTGGAAGATAGAGAAGCAGAAAGAGCTGAGAGGCAAGCCAACATTGCAGCACTTCAACAGCTTGCCAACAACAATCAAGGCCACCATGATCATCCAGGATCCAAGCTCAAGAACTTTCAGAATACCAACCCGCCAGTTTTCAGCAAGACTGAAGAACCCCTTGATGCAGATGATTGGCTCCAAACTATGGAGAACAATCTAGAAGTAGCTGGAGTGGAAGAAAATGAGAAAGTGCTGTTTGCCACGCACTACTTAGCAGGACCAGCAAGAGCTTGGTGGACAAGCACCCGTGCCATGAACGCGGGACAGTTTATCACTTGGACTGATTTCAAGCTCAAGTTCAGCAAGTACCATGTGCCCCCGGGTCTGATAAAGAAAATGAGAGATGAGTTCCGTGAACTGAAGCAAGGCCGGATGTCCGTGGTGGAATACCGCGACAAGTTTCTCACACTGTCAAGGTACGCCCCGGATGAGACCGACACTACTGAGAAGAGGAAGGAAAGGTTCCTGAACGGACTGCATGATGAGATGCAGACTGTGTTGATCAACATCCCCTTTGCCGACCTCGAAGCCCTTGTTGACTCCGCCATCCAGATGGAAGGCAAACTGCACCAAGCCAGCGAGAACCGCAAGCGCCGCATGATGAATCAGAGTGGGCCTAGCAATGCCCCAAGGTATCGCCCCAACTCAGGAGGAGGCTTCAGGACCAACAAGCCCAATGCGCAGATGTCACGTCCGGTTTATCAGAACCGGAGTGGAGGAAACCCCAGGCCAGGAGGCCACTACAACAACAACACCAACAACAACTTCAACCGCGCTCCGCCGAGAGCCCCCAACCACAACAACAGCAACAACAACACCAACACCGCACCAAGGACCGGGAGCAATGCAATCCCCGTCGCGAACAAGCAAGACAAGACCACCATCACTTGCTATGAGTGTGGTGTAGTGGGGCATTACTCCAATGAGTGTCCCAAGAGGCTTGCCAAGCTCGCAGGCAACCCTGCACCACCAGCTCAGCAGCAACGCCGTGTCTCCACCGGCAAGAAGTTCGCCCCCAACAACCCGAACAACCGCGGAGGTCGCCTCTACCACATGAATGCTGAGGAAGCCCAGGAAGCACCTGACGTGGTGCTGGGTATGTTCTCTGTTAACTCAATACCAGCAAGAGTGTTGTTTGATTCTGGAGCATCGCATTTCGTTCGTTACAGAAGATTTTGTGTGCACTAGTAAGATTCAACCAATCAGCTTGAAACATGTCATGGTAGTTCAAATACCTGGATCAACCACTAAAGCTAGAAAATTTTGCAAAGATGTACCCATCAGAATCCATGAAATAGACTTTTATGCAAACTTGATTGTTCTGGGAACAAAAGGATTGGAAGTAGTCCTGGGTATGGACTGGATGGCGAAACATCATGGATTGATAGACTGCGCCAAGAAGGCCATCACCATGACAAGTAGCACCGGAATAATACTAGAACACTTGTCTGAAAAACTACCCCGAAAATTTACCTGCAACCAAAGTGTAGCCAAGCCAACTCTGGATCAAATCAGGGTCGTTTGTCGATACTCTGATGTGTTTCCGGATGATTTACCCGGTATGCCCCCGGACCGGGATATCGAGTTTATCATCGAGTTAATCCCGGGAACAGGACCCATAGCCCAGAGAGCCTACAGCATGAACCCCGCAGAGTTAATGGAACTGAAAAAGCAACTGGATGATATGCTGTACAAAGGTCTGATTCGACCAAGTGCGTCGCCTTGGAGATCACCAGTTTTGTTTGTGGATAAAAAGGACGGTGCCACTCGTTTGGTTACGGATTATCGTAAGCTTAACGATGTCACCATCAAGAACAAATATCCCTTGCCAAAGATAGAAGACCTGTTTGACCAGCTAGCCGGTGCCCAAGTTTTCTCAAAGATTGATCTGAGGACAGGTTACCATCAACTAAAGATCCGAGCAACAGATATTCCAAAGACTGCCTTTACCACCAGATATGGACTGTATGAGTACAACGTCATGTCCTTTGGACTGACCAATGCCCCCGCTTACTTCATGAATCTCATGAATAAGATCTTTATGAAATTTCTGGATAAGTTTGTCATTGTCTTCATTGACGACATCCTTATCTACTCCAAATCAGAAGAAGAACATGAGCAACATTTGGAAGTGATTCTAGAAACCCTTAGGCAGCATCAGTTGTACGCCAAGTTCAGCAAATGTGAGTTTTGGCTGAAAGAAGTAGGATTCCTGGGACACATCTTGTCTGCAGGAGGAATTGCCGTAGATCCCGCAAAAATCAAAACCGTTGAGGAATGGAAAGCCCCAACCACCCAGACGGAAGTCCGAGCATTTCTAGGATTGGCGGGATATTACCGCCGATTCGTTGAAGGATTTTCAAGCATCGCAAGACCAATGACTCAACTGCTGAAGAAGGACCGGAAATTTGACTGGAATGACAAATGTGAAGAAAGTTTTCAACTACTCAAGCTCAGATTAACCACAGCCCCAATACTGATCATGCCCGATGTCACCAAGCCATTTGATGTCTATTGTGATGCATCCAAGACTGGTCTTGGATGTGTGTTGATGCAAGAAGGCAAAGTGATATCTTACCTATCAAGGCAACTGAAGCAACATGAACAGAACTATCCAACTCATGACTTGGAGTTAGCAGCCGTAGTGTTAGCCCTGAAGGTTTGGCGTCATTACCTCATGGGTAATCGATGCGAGATATATTCTGATCACAAGAGCCTGAAGTACATTTTCACCCAGAAGGAGCTGAACATGAGACAGCGCAGATGGATTGAATTAATCAAGGATTACGACATGGAAATTCACTACCACCCCGGCAAGGCCAATGTGGTAGCGGATGCCTTGAGCAGACTGCCGTGTCAGTTGAACTCCATGATCGCAATAGAGCAACCAAGCCTGTACCAAGAGTTTGAACAATTCAGACTAGAGCTAGTGAGCGAAGGATTCCTCATGACATTGAGCTCCAACCCACTTTGATGAGCCAGATAAAGGAAGCCCAGAAGGGAAATGCCAGCATTGACGGAATAAAGAGTCAGATAGCTGCAGGAAAGGCACCAGGATTTACCGTAGATGAAGAAGGAGTTCTGTGGTACAACGAACGCCTGTGTGTACCATCAGATTCAGAGTTGAAACAAGTCATTCTGAAAGAAGCTCATGATACCCTGTATTCCATTCACCCCGGAGGAACCAAGATGTACCAAGACCTGAAGGAACAATTCTGGTGGCACGGAATGAAGCGAGAGATAGGAAGCTACATCGCCAAGTGTGATATCTGTCAGCGAGTCAAAGCAGAACATCAACGACCCGCATGACTGTTGCAACCCTTACAGATTCCGGAGTGGAAATGGGATTCTATCGGTATGGACTTTATCACAGGATTGCCCAAATCTAGCCGAGGAAATGACTCCATTTGGGTAGTCATTGATAGGTTGACCAAGGTTGCACATTTCATCCCCGTCAAGACCACATACCAAGGCCCAAAGCTCGCAGAGTTATACATATCCAGAATAGTCAGCCTGCACGGAACCCCGAAGTCAATTGTGTCAGATAGAGGATCACAATTCACCTCAAGATTCTGGCAGAAAGTGCATGAAGGACTAGGAACCCGCCTAAATTTCAGCACAGCCTACCACCCACAGACTGACGGACAGACCGAGAGAGTCAACCAGATACTGGAAGATATGTTAAGAGCCTGTGTGCTAGAGTACGGATCCAAATGGGAAGACTGCTTACCATATGCAGAATTCTCCTACAATAATAGCTATCAGGCCAGCTTACAGATGGCCCCCTTTGAAGCCCTGTACGGAAGAAAATGCCGTACCCCTCTGAACTGGTCGGAAGTCGGAGATAGTCAAGTCTTCGGCCCCGATGTTCTCCGCGAAGCCGAAGAGAAGGTGCACAAGATCCGCGAGTACCTCAAGACCGCCCAGTCCAGACAAAAGAGCTACGCCGACAAGAGACGCCGAGAAATGACATTCGAGATCGGAGATTTTGTGTATCTCAAAGTCTCACCCCTCAAAGGAATGCAGAGATTCCAACTCAAAGGAAAGCTCGCCCCCAGATATGTCGGACCATTCAAGATTCTGGACCGCCGAGGAGAAGTCTCATATCAGTTGGAACTACCGGAAGAGATGTCCGCCGTACACAATGTGTTTCACATCTCACTGCTTCGGAAGTGCCTAGAAGTGCCTGAGAAGACCGAAGTATTTAAGAACATCGACCACAGAGCCATTGATATCAACAAGGACCTAACCTACCGCGAAGTGCCTATTTGCATCCTTGAAGAAGCATTCAGAACCACCCGCACCAGGAGCATCAAGTTCCTGAAAATACAATGGAGTAATCACACCGAGGAAGAAGCAACTTGGGAACGCGAGGAAGACATGAAGAAGGAATACCCAGATCTCTTTAGTACCTAGTTTTCTCTAGATCTCGGGACGAGATCTTTTGTAAGGGGGAAGGGTTTGTAACATCCCAAGATTCAATAAAATGAACAAGAGAGAGAATTCAAGAATCCAAAATTTGGAGCCAACAAAAACTTTTTCTCATCATATAGGACTATGCATATTAGCTCACCTTATTAGTTAATTGAGTGTGCTCTTGCCATGATGCTTGCTTATATGTTCTCTCTCACTCTAAAACCTTAGCAATGATCACTTGATCACCCTTAGCCAAATAAAATTGAAATATAAAAGAAATTCTAAAAATCAACTTCACACACACATAAGGCCTATGCCATTTTTGCAAATACTTAACCTAGACCACTTTGGCTTGCACCATTGGTTGTAAATGGTTACTAAACACTTTTAAACACTTTTGGAAGTGAAGAAACTCAAATCAAACCAAAATCAAATTCAATTCCCAAGTTACATGCAATATGGTCACTTGTGCCATTTTTACCCTGATGGCCACTTTGAGCCCCTGGTTTCCTTCTTTCCACTTCTAAACTTTGTCAACTCTTTACACCTCATCCAAGACAACATCAAGCACTCCAACTTTGCCCAAAACCACCACCCCAAATTCATTACCAATTTCAAATGGGAAGCAAGCAAAGTTGGAACTTTCTCACATATGTAAGATCATATGCAAAATGTGATTTTGCATATCAATTCCATTTAGCCACCACACCGTCGCAATTGCAAGATCGCCGCCGCCGCCAGTACACGGAGTCCGCCGGAGCAGGAGGCCGCCATTGGAGACGCAACTGCTTCCAGGCGCCTCCTCATCTACTCCAACGTCGCGGCGCACCACTCCGACGACCGCCGGAGCTCCGACGACCTCTCCGACCCCCTACCTCCACCTCCCGTAAGCCTCCCTCTCGCCGGAGAAGACGACCACCCTCGGCCGTCGATCTCACCTCTAATCGCACGGCCCTCCTCTCCCCGTACCGCTTCGGGCGTTAAGTCCCGCTGACGCGTGGCCCCCACGCTGTCAGGCGGCCCGCTGCGCTGGACGCAGTACTGGGCCGGCCCATTTTCCCTTTTCTCGTTTTCCCGCGCGAGCCCACGTTTTGAATTCAATTTTGGAAATTAGAAAAATATCTTAATCTGATGCAAACTTTGAAATTCAATAGTGACAAATCTACTTGGCCAAATTTCGCAAACTTTATATTTTTGGAAACCTTAGGAAATTATCTACACAATGCCACTGGATAGAACCCTAGATCTATTGTAGAATTAAAGTGGCAAAATAAACAAGGCAGGGACTTTTCTGTCTTATAATAATTCTTAAAAATCAACCATAAATGCTTTTCAGTAAATTCCACCTCCAATAATTCACTTTTCACTTATACTAATTGTTTCTACAAAAATATGCCATGCCTACTTTGAAGGATCATGGCTTAGTGGTTTTAAATGCCATTATGGCTATTTCTAGTCAAAGATTTTGTCCAAAACTATTAAGAAATCTTATGAGGGTGTTTTCTCTCATTTAAATCTTGTCACCACCAATTCCAAATGAAGTGGAGACTCTGGTTATTTAGGTCCCATAGGAATTGTTGGTGATATTAAATCTTTGTTAGGCTAGAATTAAATGGTATGAGGTGCTCACCTCATTTAAATCATTTTCTCCAAATGATAAGTGTGAAGAGGTTGACTTGGGTCAACCTAGGTCACATATTATGCATAAGAGAAATTAAATCTTAATAAGATAATGAGAGGAAATTATTTCTCTGAAATATTCAAAGTAACAATTAAGACTAGTATGAGAGGAAATTATTTTTCTTAAATAATAAGAAGAACACATCCACCAACATAATAGTAATATGTGATGCTAGTTTAAGTGTGTGAACCATGTTTGTGCATAGTTTAGTAAACTAGTTTGGTGTGATGATTGTGTACTCCGTATTCGTATTTTAGACGCTAGTACCGAGGAGTACCAGGAGGAGGAGGAGGTCTACTTCCAGGAAGAAGAAGACCACTTTGACCAGTTTCCTAACCAAGGCAAGATAATACTCTTGCAAAGTGCAAAGCTCACCATGAGCAAAGCATTACCCCATTTACTTTATGCTTATGATCCTATTTCCCAGTTTTACTTTACCAGCTTTATTTACTTTTGTTTTATCAAAGTATTTTTGATTTATGAGTTACCTAGTTAGTATTGAGTTAGTACAAGAGTATCAAACTTAGCCTAGAAGCAAAGCAAATACTTAGCACCCTTCCTACATAGTTGCTAGTGCTAATTTTAAAAATGACTACTCTAGATGGGAACATGTGTTGATGAAATGATGATGGTGAAAACCTTGGAATGATTAGTCATTTCCATTGAAAGATTTTGAAGGTGAATATGACACTGAAGTTGACTCGGTGACTTTGGGTTAAAAACTGATGATTGAGTTGGATGCGATACCTTCCCAATATTTGAGTACCCCCACAATACCTGATTATGGGTAGGGCTTAGCTGGAAATTTATGTGTCTTAGTATGGGTTCCCTCTAAACAAGCGTCATCGGGGTTATGCCGAAAGCTGCCTCTACAACAAAAGAGATGGTGAGATATGACGTGAATATGAGGTGAATGTCCGGCCCAAGCCCTGTGCAGTTCCCGGGTTAACAGTTGGTTTTCACCGGGAGGCCAAGCTCATGGGGAGAGGTGCCTATACTAGGGTGTGTAAATGAAAGGTTAACGGTTGATGATCCGCATACTGAGTTACGATTATTCAGGGTTTTATCCCTGACGGATGTAATCAAATGTTGTGGCACAAGTGTGCGACCTCTGCAGAGTGTAGAACTATTCGAATAGCCGCGTCCGCGGATATGGACAATTGGAAAGGCCATTCTGTTTCCGTCATCAGAATTTATATCTTTGTGACTGGTGTTTTTGAACTTGAACTTGAACGGTGACTTTGATTTTTGAATCACAACTGAGTTGTGGGAATGACACTAATGTTCCCACTTGAGTTAGTTAGCACATGGGGAGTTGTTTACAAAAGTGTTTATGAAATAAAATTGGCTTTATGCAAATAAACTTAGAGCTTAGAACACCTTCAATAGTAATGTTAGCACTTACTTTAGTATTAGATTGCGAGTACTTAAAGTACTCACGGCTTTGTCCCTGGCTATTCAAATGGCCAGACTATGAAGCCGAGCAGCAGTACGAGGAGGACGATCAGCAGGACGTCTACCACAACTAGGAGCTTCTAACGTCAAGCGTTGGCCTGTGGACTAGAGAGTCCTTGTATCTTACGCTTCCGCTATGAACTTGTGTTTGTTCGTTGATCATTAGATCAACTATTTGTGTAATATGGGTCATGTGATTCCAAGTTGTAAGACATTATGGTTTGTAATGAATGATGACTGTGATACTTAACTATTATGCCTCGCAACAACAATTTCCTGGGATTGCGATGTATGACATAATAGGCATCCGGACTTTAAAAATCCGGGTGTTGACATCTTCGATACGGAAAAACCACGGTACGAGAAACCTTCCAGAGCCGCCGCCATCGCGAAGCCAAGATCTGGGGGACAGGAGTCTCTGTTCCGGCACGCCGCCGGGACGGGGAAGTGCCCCCGGAAGGCTTCTCCATCGACACCGCTGCCATCTCCACCGCCATCTTCATCAACGCTGCTGTCTCCCATGAGGAGGGAGTAGTTCTCCATCGAGGCTAAGGGCTGTACCGGTAGCTATGTGGTTAATCTCTCTCCTATGTACTTCAATACAATGATCTCATGAGCTTCCTTACATGATTGAGATTCATATGAGTTTTGTATCACTATTAATCTATGTGCTACTCTAGTGATGTTATTAAAGTACTCTATTCCTCCTGCACGGTGTAATGGTGACAGTGTGTGCATCGTGTAGTACTTGGCGTAGGTTATGATTGTAATCTCTTGTAGATTATGAAGTTAATTATTGCTATGATAGTATTGATGTGATCTATGCCTCCTTCATAGTGTGATGGTGACAGTGTGCATGCTATGTTAGTACTTGGTGTAGTTGTGTTGATCTATCATGCACTCTAAGGTTATTTAAACATGAATATCGAATATTGTGGAGCTTGTTAACTCCGGCATTGAGGGTTCGTGTAATCCTACACAATTAGTGGTGTTCATCATCGAACAAGAGAGTGTAGAGTTTAGCATTTATCTATTGTGTTATGTGATCAATGTTGAGAGTGTCCACTAGTGAAAGTATGATCCCTAGGCCTTGTTTCCAAATACTGAAATCGCTGCTTGTTTACTGTTTTACTGCATCTGTACTGCCTGCAATATTCACACCATCAACCACACGCCAGTTGTAGCATCAAGTATTTTCTGGCGCCGTTACTACTGCTCATATTCATTCATACCACCTGTATTTCACTATCTCTTCGCCGAACTAGTGTACCTATACATCTGACAAGTGTATTAGGTGTGTTGGGGATACAAGAGACTTCTTGCTTTGTGGTTGCAGGGTTGCTTGAGAGGGATATCTTTGACCTCTTCCTCCCTGAGTTCGATAAACCTTGGGTGATCCACTTAAGGGAAACTTGCTGCTGTTCTACAGAACTCTGCTCTTGGAGGCCCAACACTGTCTACAAGAATAGAAGCACCCGTAGACATCAAGCTTCGAAGTGGATCTGCAGAACGTAGGGTTCTTCTCCGGTAGGGGACTTCAGGGTGACTCCGGCTCCTGAGCCTTGATGCTGCTTGGATCCATCGAAGTGCATAACCCATGTCTCTGGTTCTGGCTCCAAATACGTATCCGGAGCTTCTGTCCAATCTGCGACGAAATTTGCCAAGACTTGGGATTTGACCGCGGTCCTGGCTTTGTAGTTGATGTCGAAGGCGGATAATTCAATGCCCCATTTTGCTGTGCGTCCTGTTGCGTCAGCGTTGTTGAGAATCGTTGCCAGCGGAGCTTTGCTCACGACTGTTACTGGATGCTCCTGTAAGTAGTGTCTCAGCTTCCTGCTGCCTAGGAAAACTCCGTAAGCTAGCTTTTGAAAGTGAGGATAGCGTTGTTTGGATTCCGTAAGCACTTCGCTAATGTAGTAGACTGGCCTTTGGACTCCATACTCGTGACCTTCTTCATGTCGCTCCACCACGGTGACGAGGCTGATAACTCTGTTGGTAGCTGCCAGGTAAAGGAGCATAGGCTCTGACTCTCCTGGAGCTGCCAGGATAGGTGGGGAAGTGAGTATTTCCTTCTACCCTTGAAGTGCTGCATCTGCTGCCTCATCCCAGACAAATTTGTCTGTTTTCTTCAATAGCTTGTACAGGGGTAGCGCCTTCTCGCCAAGACGGCTGACGAACCTGCTGATTGCTGCGACACAACCAGTTAGTCGTTGCACGTCTTTGAGACAAGTTGGCCTTTTGATGCACAGGATTGTGATACGTCTCCAACGTATCGATAATTTCTTATGTTCCATGCTTGTTTTATGACAATACCTACATGTTTTGTTCACACTTTATGTCATATTTATGCGTTTTCCGGAACTAACCTATTGACGAGATGCCGAAGTGCCAGTTCCTGTTTTCTGCTGTTTTTGGTTTCCGAAATCCTAGTAAGGAAATATTCTCGGAATTGGACGAAATCAACGCCCAGCATCTTAGAATCCCACGAAGCTTCCAGAACACCCGAGAGCCACCAGAGGAGGGCCATGTGGGCCCCAGATGACAGGCCGGCGTGGCCAGGAGGTGGGCCGCGCCCCCCTATTGTGTCACCGCCTCGTCGACCTTCCGACTCCGCCTCTTCGCCTATATAAAGGTCCCTGACCTAAATCTTCGACACGGAAAAACCACGGTACGAGAAACCTTCCAGAGCCGCCGCCATCGCGAAGCCAAGATCTGGGGGACAGGAGTCTCTATTCCGGCACGCCGCTGGGATGGGGAAGTGCCCCCGGAAGGCTTCTCCATTGACACCACCGCCATCTTCATCACCGCTGCTGTCTCCCATGAGGAGGGAGTAGTTCTCCATCGAGGCTAAGGGCTGTACCGATAGCTATGTGGTTAATCTCTCTCCTATGTACTTCAATACAATGATCTCATGAGCTGCCTTACATGATTGAGATTCATATGAGTTTTGTATCACTATTCATCTATGTGCTACTCTAGTGATGTTATTAAAGTACTCTATTCCTCCTGCACGGTGTAATGGTGACAGTGTGTGCATCGTGTAGTACTTGGCGTAGGTTATGATTGTAATCTCTTGTAGATTATGAAGTTAATTATTGATATGATAGTATTGATGTGATCTATGCCTCCTTCATAGTATGATGGTGACAGTGTGCATGCTATGTTAGTACTTGGTGTAGTTGTGTTGATCTATCATGCACTCTAAGGTTATTTAAACATGAATATCGAATATTGTGGAGCTTGTTAACTCCGGCATTGAGGGTTCGTGTAATCCTACACAATTAGTGGTGTTCATCATCCAACAAGAGAGTGTAGAGTATAGCATTTATCTATTTTGTTATGTGATCAATGTTGAGAGTGTCCACTAGTGAAAGTATAATCCCTAGGCCTTGTTCCCAAATACTGCTATCGCTGCTTGTTTACTGTTCTACTGCATCTGTACTGTCTGCAATATTACCACCATCAACCACACGCCAGTCCTGGATAGCAAAGCACTTTTCTGGCGCCGTTACTACTGCTCATACTTATTCATACCACCTGTATTTCACTATCTCTTCGCCGAACTAGTGCACCTATTAGGTGTGTTGGGGACACAGGAGACTTCTTGCTTTGTGGTTGCAGGGTTGCACGAGAGGGATATCTTTGACCTCTTCCTCCCTGAGTTCGATAAACCTTGGGTGATCCACTTAAGGGAAACTTGCTGCTGTTCTACAAACCTCTGCTCTTGCAGGCCCAACACTGTCTACAAGAATAGAAGCACCCGTAGACATCAAGCACTTTTCTGGCGCCGTTGCCGGGGAGGAAAGGTAAAAGGTACTCACACTCCGGATCTCGGCTACTAAGCTATCTTCCGGCGCCGTTGTAAGTACTCGAAGCTATTTCCTTTAGATCCTGCAATTGCATCTTTTTGTTTCTTGTTTTACACTAGTAAGGCATAATGGAAAACAACAAAAATATGAGAGATCTTTATGAACTTTATCTTGAATTAGGACATGATGTGTTTGAAGAGAGAATTAAAAAACCCATGGAACTTTATATGCATGCTAATGGGAATGTTATTAATATGAATGCTTTGAACACTATTGTTGCTAATGCTATGGAAAATTCTAAGCTTGGGGAAGCTGGTTTTGATGAGCATGATCTTTTTAGTCCCCCAAGCATTGAGGAGAAAATTTACTTTGATGATACTTTACCTCCTATTTATGATGATTATAATGATAGTAGTCTTTTGGTGCCGCCTGTTATGGAGGATAAATTTGATTATGATTACAATATGCCTCCTATATATGATGATGAGAATAATAATGATAGCTACTTTGTTGAATTTGCTCCTACTATTACTAATAAAATTGATTATGCTTATGTGAAGAGTAATAATTTTATGCATGAGACTCATGATAAGAATGCTTTATGTGATAGTTATATTGTTGAGTTTGCTCATGATGCTACTGGACATTATTATGAGAGAGGAAAATATGGGTGTAGAAATTTTCATGTTACTAAAACACCTCTCTATATGCTAAAAATCTTGAAGTTGCGCTTGTCTCGTTTTCCTATGCTTATTGCATTATGCCTACATAATTTGTTTATTTACAAGATTCCTTTTCATAGGAAGCATGTTAGACTTAAATGTGTTTTGAATTTGCTTCTGATGCTCTCTTTTGCTTAAAATACTACTTCTTGCGAGTGCATCATTAAAACTGCTGAGCCCATCTTAATGGCTATAAAGAAAGAACTTCTTGGGAGATAACCCATGAGTTTATTTTACTACAGTACTTTTGTTTTATATTTGAGTCTTGGAAGTTGTTACTACTGTAGCAACCTCTCCTTATCTTAGTTTTGTTGCATTGTTGTGCCAAGTAAAGTCTTTGATAGTAAGGTTCATACTAGATTTGGATTACTGCGCAGAAACAGATTTCTTTGCTGTCACGAATCTGGGCCTAATTCTCTGTAGGTAACTCAGAAAATTATGCCAATTTACGTGAGTGATCCTCAGATATGTACGCAACTTTCATTCAATTTGAGCATTTTCATTTGAGCAAGTCTGGTGCCTCAATAAAATTCGTCTTTACGGACTGTTCTGTTTTGACAGATTCTGCCTTTTATTTCGTATTGCCTCTTTTGCTGTGTAGGATGGATTTCTTTGTTCCATTGACTTCCAGTAGCTTTGTGCAATGTCCAGAAGTGTTAAGAATGATTGTGTCACCTCTGAACATGTGAGTTTTTGATTATGCACTAACCCTCTAATGAGTTTGTTTCGAGTTTGATGTGGAGGAAGTTTTCAAGGGTCAAAAGAGGAGGATGATACAATATGATCAAGAAGAGTGAAAGCTCTAAGCTTGGGGATGCCCCGGTGGTTCATCCCTGCATATTCCAAGAAGACTCAAGCGTCTAAGCTTGGGGATGCCCAAGGCATCCCCTTCTTCATCGATAAATTATCAGGTTCCTTCTCTTGAAACTATATTTTTATTCGGTCACGTACTTTACTTGGAGCGTTTGTATGTTTTTGTTTTTGTTTTTGTTTGAATAAATGCTTGTGTGGGAGAGAGACACGCTCCGCTGGTTCGTATGAACACATGTGTTCTTAGCTTTTAATGTTCATGGCGAAGGTTGAATCTTCTTCGTTAATTTGTTATATGGTTGGAATCGGAAAATGCTACATGTAGTAATTGCTAAAATGTCTTGGATAATGTGATACTTGGCAATTGTTGTGCTCATGTTTAAGCTCTTGCATCATATACTTTGCACCTATTAATGAAGAAATACATAGAGCTTGCTAAAATTTGGTTTGCATAATTGGTCTCTCTAAGGTCTAGATAATTTCTAGTAAGAGTTTGAACAAAAAGGAAGACGGTGTAGAGTCTTATAATGTTTACAATATGTCTTTTATGTAAGTTTTGCTGTACCGCTTCATACTTGTGTTTGTTTCAAATAACCTTGCTAGCCTAAGCCTTGTATCGAGAGGGAATACTTCTCATGCATCCAAATCCTTGAGCCAACCACTATGCCATTTGTGTCCACCATACCTACCTACTACATGGTATTTCTCCGCCATTCCAAAGTAAATTGCTTGAGTGCTACCTTTAAAATTTCTATCCTTTACCTTTGCAATATATAGCTCATGGGACAAATAGCCTAAAAACTATTGTGGTATTGAATATGTACTTATGCACTTTATCTCTTATTAAGTTGCTTGTTGATCGATAACCATGTTCCTGGGGACGCCATCAACTACTCTTTGTTGAATATCATGTGAGTTGATATGCATGTCCGTCTTGTCTGAAGTAAGGGAGATTTACCGCTAGAATGGTTAGAGCATGCATAATGTTAGAGAAGAACATTGGGCCGCTAACTAAAGCCATGATCCATGGTGGAAGTTTCAGTTTTGGACAAATATCCTCAATCTCATATGAGAAAATTAATAATTGTTGAATGCTTATGCATAAAAGAGGAGTCCATTATCTGTTGTCTATGTTGTCCCGGTATGGATGTCTAAGTTGAGAATAATCAATAGCGAGAAATCCAATGCGAGCTTTCTCCTTAGACCTTTGTACAGGCGGCATAGAGGTACCCCTTTGTGACACTTGGTTAAAACATATGTATTGAATGATAATCCAGGTAATCCGAGCTAATTAGGACAAGGTGCGGGCACTATTAGTATACTATGCATGAGGCTTGCAACTTGTAGGATATAATTTACATGATACATATGCTTTATTACTACCGTTGACAAAATTGTTTCTTGTTTTAAAAACCAAAGCTCTAGCACAAATATAGCAATCAATGCTTCCCTCTGCGAAGGGCCATTCTTCTACTTTCATGTTGAGTCAGTTTACCCACTTCTTTCTGTCTTAGAAGCAAACACTTGTGTTAACTGTGCATTGATTCCTACATACTTGCATATTGCACTTATTATATTACTTTATGTTGACAATATCCATGAGATATACATGTTACAAGTTGAAAGCAACCGCTGAAACTTAATCTTCCTTTGTGTTGTTTCAATGCCTCTACTATGAATTTATTGCTTTATGAGTTAACTCTTATGCAAAACTTATTGATGCTTGTCTTGAAAGTACTATTCAAGAAAAGTCTTTGCTATATGGTTCACTTGTTTAATCATTGTCTTTATCATTGCTTTGAATCGCTGCATTCATCTCATATGCTTTACAATAGTATGATTAAGATCATGTTGGTAGCATGTCACTTCAGAAATTTTCTTTGTTATCGTTTACCTACTCGGGGATGAGTAGGAACTAAGCTTGGGGATGCTGATACGTCTCCAACGTATCGATAATTTCTTATGTTCCATGCTTGTTTTATGACAATACCTACATGTTTTGTTCACACTTTATGTCATATTTATGCGTTTTCCGGAACTAACCTATTGACGAGATGCCGAAGTGTCAGTTCCTGTTTTCTGCTATTTTTGGTTTCAGAAATCCTAGTAAGGAAATATTCTCGGAATTGGACGAAATCAACGCCCAGCATCTTAGAATCCCACGAAGCTTCCAGAACACCCGAGAGCCACCAGAGGAGGGCCCTGTGGGCCCCAGATGATAGGCCGGCGCGGCCAGGAGGTGGGACGCGCCCCCCTGTTGTGTCACCGCCTCGTCGACCTTCCGACTCCGCCTCTTCGCCTATATAAAGGTCCCTGACCTAAATCTTCGACACGGAAAAACCACGGTACGAGAAACCTTCCAGAGCCGCCGCCATCGCGAAGCCAAGATCTGGGGGACAGGAGTCTCTGTTCCGGCATGCCACCGGGACGGGGAAGTGCCCCCGGAAGGCATCGCCATCGACACCACCGCCATCTTCATCACCACTGCTGTCTCCCATGAGGAGGGAGTAGTTCTCCATCGAGGCTAAGGGCTGTACCGGTAGCTATGTGGTTAATCTCTCTCCTATGTACTTCAATACAATGATCTCATGAGCTGCCTTACATGATTGAGATTCATATGAGTTTTGTATCACTATTCATCTATGTGCTACTCTAGTGATGTTATTAAAGTACTCTATTCCTCCTGCACAGTGTAATGGTGACAGTGTGTGCATCGTGTAGTACTTGGCGTAGGTTATGATTGTAATCTCTTGTAGATTATGAAGTTAATTATTGCTATGATAGTATTGATGTGATCTATGCCTCCTTCATAGTGTGATGGTGACAGTGTGCATGCTATGTTAGTACTTGGTGTAGTTGTGTTGATCTATCATGCACTCTAAGGTTATTTAAACATGAATATCGAATATTGTGGAGCTTGTTAACTCCGGCATTGAGGGTTCGTGTAATCCTACACAATTAGTGGTGTTCATCATGCAACAAGAGAGTGTAGAGTATAGCATTTATCTATTTTGTTATGTGATCAATGTTGAGAGTGTCCACTAGTGAAAGTATAATCCCTAGGCCTTGTTCCCAAATACTGCTATCGCTGCTTGTTTACTGTTCTACTGCATCTGTACTGTCTACAATATTACCACCATCAACCACACGCCAATCCTGGACAGCAAAGCACTTTTCTGGCGCCGTTACTACTGCTCATACTTATTCATACCACCTGCATTTCACTATCTCTTCGCCGAACTAGTGCACCTATTAGGTGTGTTGGGGACACAAGAGACTTCTTGCTTTGTGGGTGCAGGGTTGCACGAGATGGATATCTTTGACCTCTTCCTCCCTGAGTTCGATAAACCTTGGGTGATCCACTTAAGGGAAACTTGCTGCTGTTCTACAAACCTCTGCTCTTGGAGGCCCAACACTGTCTACAAGAATAGAAGCACCCGTAGACATCAGATTGCCTTGATTTTTTCCGGGTTAACTTCAATGCCCCTACTAGAGACAATGAAGCCAAGGAGTTTTCCAGCTAGTACGCCAAAAATGCACTTTAGCGGATTCAACATCATCTTGTACCGACGGAGGTTCTCAAAGGTTTCTGCGAGGTCGCTGATCAAGTCGGATCCTTTCCGGGTCATGACCGCGATGTCGTCGACGTAGGCGTGTACGTTCCGGCCAATTTGGTCCTTCAAGCACCGCTGCATCGTACATTGGTAGGTGGCACCTGCGTTTTTCAAGCCAAAAGGCATAGTAACATAGCAGTAAGTGCCAAATGGGGTGATGAATGAGGTCGCCTTTTGGTCGGACTCCTTCATCCGGATCTGGTGATACCCGGAATACGCATCAAGAAAACACAGAAGTTCCGCCCCCGCCGTCGAATCAATGACTTGGTCAATGCGCGGCAGGGGAAAAGGATCTTTCGGGCAATGTTTGTTCAAGCCAGAGTAATCAATGCACATTCTTAATATTTCAGAATTCTTTTTTGGGTACAAGGACGGGATTTGCGACCCAATCAGTGTGGATAACTTCTATTACAAAACCTGCCTCTAGTAACTTTGCTAATTCCATTCCTATGGCGCGGCGCTTCTTATCTCCAAAGCGTCGCATAGCTTGCTTCACCGGTTTAGCCCCCGGGTTTATGTTGAGGTAGTACTCGGCGAGTTCCCTTGGTACTCCGGTCATGTCAGAAGGCTGCCATGCGAAGATATCCATGTTAGCGCGGAGGAACTCGACGAGCGCGTCTTCCTATTTGGGGTCCATGTTGGCTCCGACTGAGACCTGTTTGGAATCGTCTCCTTCCTTGAAGTTGACTTTCTTGGTCTCTATCGCGGCCTTGAAGGAGTTTTTATGCTCGGAGATCTGCTTCTTGGTGGTCTGCATTTCAGTCGGATCCACCGCGGCTCTGTAGCCTTTCAGCTCCTCTCCAGATATCACAGACTCTGCGAAGGCGGCTTCGCGCAGCTCGCACTCATGAGCCTTTTTGTAGTCTCCGGATACGGTGATCATACCGTTAGGACCCGGAATCTTGAGCTTGTTGTAGATGTAGCACGCCCTTGCGTGAAACTTGTGGTATGTGGGCCTGCCGAAGATGACGTGGTAGGAGCTCTTGAAGGGCACAACTTCAAACGTGATCTTCTCTTCGCGGAAATTGTGAACATCGCCGAAGGCCACGGGGAGTGTGATGCTGCCGAGGGAATTCGCCTTTTTACCCGAAACTACGCCATGAAACTCAGTGTTGCTGTGTTTGAGCTATTCCTTGGTAAGGTTCATCCGCTCCAGAGTCTCCAGGTACATGATGTTCAAGCTGGCTCCGCCATCCATGAGGCACTTGGAGAAGTCATACCCGTCTATGCGGGGACTTACAACCAAGGCGTAGCACTCTTTTGGCACAATGTTGGGGTGATCCTCCCTGTCAAATGTGCACGGGACTTCCGACCACCTGACATACTGCGGCACAGCCGGAACTGTGGCGTTCAGGATCCGGATAGCTGACTTGGTACCGCGGACTGTTGGGGCTCCGAGGAAGGTGTGGTACGCGCCCACACTCTTTTTCTCGAATGGGTTAGATTTACCTGCGGACCCTGCCTTGGGATCTGGCGAGTTATCATCCTCGTCCATCGCCTCGGAACTGTCCTCCTCTTTGTCCTTGTTCTTGCCCTTGCCTCCTTTGGCGCGTGGGCGGTGCTTCCGGGCTCGCTTGTATCCTGCTTCCGGGTTGTTTTTCAAATCATTGACCCACTTGCAGTTGCGGTTAGTGTGAGTGGACTTCCCCGTAGCCGGATCCAGGTGGGCCAGGCAGGGCATGTCTCTGTACTCCTCATAGGTTTGCGGGGCGCGGGATCCGGCAGCTGTGACCTCAGTGCCATGCTGCTGGCCCCTGCCGGCTCCGCCTCCACGGCCGCGTCCTCTTCCGCCTCCTGGACCTCCGCGTTGGAATGCCATGGCGACCATCTCGGATCCGCCACTCTTCTGGTCATCAGGGGGGTTCTTCCGCTTGTGGCCGCTGCTATTACCGTTATCACGGTTCTTATTTTGTTGGTGTAGGGGGATTGCTGTAGCTGCGAGATCTCCGCCTGTGTCATCATCGGCGGCAGTATGATCACTGGCAATGGAGATCATGTCATCCAAAGTCAGTTTATTTGCATTAGCCAAACAAGTGAGCTTATGCCTCAGCAACCCTCCTCTCTGTAGTCCACCAATAAAGGCATACATAGCGGTGGTGTGGTCGACATTTTCGCACTCATTCCTGCATGCCAACCATCGTGTGAGGAAGTGTCTTGAGGATTCTCCCTTCTTCTGAATACATGCTTGTAAGTCGCTTGCTGTGGCAGGTCTTTTGTAGGTGCCCCTGAAGTGTTTCTCGAAGGCAGTCTTCAGGTCAAACCACCAAAAGATGGAGTTCTTCTCGAGGTCGCTGAGCCAGATCCGGGCTGGACCTACAAGGTACAGCTGAAGCATGTGGCAGGCGATATTAGGGGTTCCTTCGGCGAAGGTTACTGCATTGTAGTAATCCTCTATCCAGGTATCCGGCCTTTCGGTGCCATCATAATGTTTCAGGTTTCCGGGTAGCTTGAGGTTCATCCTTGGCTTTGGTTCCTCTCGAATCATCCTGCCGAAGCACTTCGGACCGATGTAGTCAGTTCTGTATTCGTTGAGGCGTTCCCGCGCGTCACGCGAGCCGTGGCGGGGAGATTGTGAGCTAGAGCGAGACCTCCGGCCGCCGCCTCCGCCTCCACCTCCGCCGCCACCGCTAGGTGGTGGTGAGGGAGGCCTACGAGGGGGCCGATCCGACTTTTTGCTTCCGCCTTCAGATTCTCCTCGCCCCTCCCGATGCTGGCTCCGGCTTCTGTGGCTGCCTTCACCTTGGCACTGGCTGCCATGGCCGTTCCGGCTTCGACGAGGCTCCGGGTCGCGGTCTTCGTTCCGACTCCTCCTAGGCTCGGGCTCACGATCATTGTTCTGGCTCCGGCGGGGTTCCGGCGTGCGCTCCCTGTTCCTGTTCCTCGAGGGCAGCACGTTGTCGCGGATGATGATTCCGCCAGGCCCATGGGGCCTGGTGTTTCCGGCTGGACTACGGCGGCGAGGAGGACGCGGGTATCCGTTAGGCGGAGGAGAGGGGTTGCGGTACTTGTCCCTTCCAGAGTACATTGCATCCTTTCCCTTTCTTCGATCTGACGGAGGCGTCTTTGATGGTACCGGGATTGGATTTGGGTGTTCTCTGGCTTTCCTTCTGCGTTCCGAGGATCCGGTTCGCGATTCGTCATCTCGATGGCGATTGTCGTAGGCGTCCTTCTGCGCAGTGGAGACGCAATGCTCCGGGTTAGATTCCAATCTGCGCGAAGTGTCTGCCTTGCTCTGCTGCCTCATTGCTGAAGCGACGAGCGTACGGACGTAGTCGATGTCGATCTCCTCGTCCTTTTTCTTCAAGATCTCCGCAGCCTTCTTCATATTGTCCTTTGGAGTGGCGTATGGCTGCTGCTCAGTCGGAGTTGCGAAGGTGATCTTCCGGGGAGCTATCAACTCTCGCTGGACTCTTTCGACCTCCTGATGAGCTTCAACGATCTTGTCCTCCCAATGCTTCCGGAGTTCCTTGACCTTTGCCAATCCTTCGTCTACCTCCTGCTTGCGCTGGATGAAGTCTTCCACAAAAACTGCGGCGTGCTTCCTTTCATCAAGCCTTGCGGCTGCGGTATCGGCGAACTTCGTGGTTGTGGCCAGCATCTCCAGTCTCTTAGCTTCTAGCGCTTCTACGTCTTCGGGAGTGATGGGCTTGTTAAGAATATCCGAGTGATAAATTGCATCCATGCCTGCTTGTGCAACCATCTCCTCGGGCGACAGGAGGTCCTTGGAGGATGGATCCTTACGAGGTCGTTCCCGCGACATTGGAGATCCTTGACGGGATGGCTGGGGGTCGGATTGGGTGTTTGCATCTTCAGATTCAGGTTATCCCAACGCCGCCAAGGTCGCAAGTACCTGTTTAGGTTGGACGGATTCAACTTCAGGCTGGTCACCGAATCCGTATTCCCCTAGCTTGCGGTTGAACTCTTCAGTATCCATGGAGGGGGTATCCCCGGAAATTGGGCTTAGGTTTCCCAAAATTGATTCTTCGGCCGGAGTTTCGCTTTCTCCGACAGGCTCGACCTGATCCGAAGCAGCGTTGTTTTCCGGTGCCTCAACCTGCTCGGGACCAGCTCCGACTTCTTGAGGGGCGGTTTCGGTGGTATGGGCCAAGAAGTGTATGAAGTGGCACCTCTGCTTTTCTAACACCTGGGAGACCCAGGCGGATCTGCATTGGTCTTCCACCGTTATTTCCTGCTCAGGGGCGGATTGGGTGGGTTTTGAAATTTCCAGATCCAAGGCGGCATCTTCCTTAGGAAGCTCCTGCATCTCAGATCGGATCTTTGCGACTGCGTCCAGCTCAGCGGCGGTCGCGTCTGCGTTACTTACCAGTGGGTTTCCGTCGGAATCGACGTTTTCCCCGATGAAGATGTGTATGCCGCCAACTGGGACGATGGAGAGCTTGACGGGGTTTGTCTTAGCCGGAATCCAGCACTCATCCGGAGGGACGAACGGCAGATTTCCGGCGTAAAGGACGCGCCCCACATCGATGGTGTCGTCGTAGCTTCCCATGGCGGAACCCTCCCGGTTCCGGCCTCCAGACGCCGCAGGCCCCACGGTGGGCGCCAACTGTCGTTGCCTAATCGACGGTACCTCGGAGGAGGGATCCTCACGAGGGGGAGAAGAAGTAGGGGCCATAGGGCGGAGTGCACTCGGGACGGTGGTACGCGATTTACCCAGCTTCGGAACACCTGCACGATGACAGGGCCTACTGCTGCTTGTCTGGAATTATCTGGGCGCTTTCGCGATGTTACAATGAGTTGTGGTTGTGCCTCTAGGGCTCCCGGGATCCAGCTTATAAAGGCGCACGGATCTAGGGTTTACATGGAGAGTCCTAGCCGGATACATGTTGCCTAACTACGGTACAATGTCTTGCCGTTCACGTCAAGGATCCGCCTTCCTATCTACGTCGCACCGGATCCGGGTTCCTTAATGGGCCTTCGTGGATCCAGGTTCCTCCTTAAGGTCGGTCGGATCCGGCTCCCTTCTCCTGGGCCGGACTTCATCCGTCAGGATCAACAGCAACTGGGCCGCCCGATGGGCCACATGCCGCATCACCATCTGTGAGCCACCCGGGCTTGCCTGATCTAGGCACTGTCGATGGTACACCCATGAAGTATACCCACAACAGTCATTTTCGTGTAGGTCATATACAATGGTATTTTTCGTGAAAACGCACACAAATAAGTATCAACATAATATGTACATGCAAAATTTTACTACGTATTTTTTTGAAACTTTGAAATAGTGTTTTTTTCATTTTTTTGAAAACTGGGTGCGCCCGCACCCAGGTTCCATTCGTGCATGTCCCTCCCAACCCACCATATTGCACATGCATGCATACTCTGGACCACGGGAGCAGGCAGTGACCCCCATTGATTTCTTGTTGGCCTTTCCAGATAAACCCCCGGCATCGCTTGTAATTTAGCTTGTACATAACTCTTTATTTAGAAATCTTTTAAAATATATACATTTTAGTGTGTCACGTAAAGACAAACAGGCTAAACACATTGACGAAATCATTGGATGTAACTTTGCGGGAACACAATACATATGAATGACATCAACAAAAAAGCATTGTTCGCTTCTCACAAACTGTAGCCAATATTGTTATGCACATGATTCATATGCACGGAAAAGTGTGCTATGCGTATGCCTTGGAGCTCGGCTAAGCTTTGGTCACAGGGTATATATTATGGGCCATATATAGGCATCACACACGATTCATGTAATCCGTGAACAATTAGGGACATTAAAAGACTGATTTGTACAAGTAAACATATGTAGGCTGATTTGTACAGTATGGGATATATCACTCTAGATATGTTATGTCTAGGCACCTGGCACCCCTGAAAAGAATAATAACGTAGGACAAAATTGCACAACAACTCGATCACCTCACGTGGGTTGTGCATCTAGCCACCTGACGTGCGATAGATGCAGGCCTAGCAGTGTAGCCCCTTTGCCGTAAATAAGTGTCACAAGTTTGTGTAAATTCGTTTGAATCTAGACATGTTTGTAGATAAATCTACAACACTTACTTTTTACACGGAGGGAGTACAAAGACAGCAAACCAAGGTGATCAAGGAGGCCTATCGGGTGACAATCCAGATGATGATGATGCACTTGACTGAGGGCTGTTGTGCTAGCACGGGATGCGAGAGTGTCGCTATGTAGTTAAACCTTTAGCAGTTCCGCTGGAATACTAACCTCCAAAGGTAAAGGGTCGGCACCCTGAATTGCTGCCTCTCCACGCCCACCTACATCATGTATCCCCGACACTGCTCATCCAATGGTGCACCTTGTGTCGTCTGCTCGGGCTTAGGACCATGCTAGTTGTCTTTGTCCTTCGCTTTCCCTTCCTACTAAGCACTCATTTCCAGACGTTTCCTATTCCTTACTGCTATTCCGCTAAGGTAGCATCGTCCCTTCTTCCATTGTTTTTGGGCATGGTGACCCTTAACAAGCGACCAGGGTTCTTCCGCCACAACATCCCGTGCCATGCGTGATGGCACTCGCAAGAGGACCGGATGATGTAAGGACATGGCGGTTCCAAACTTTTTTCGGTTATTTTTTTAATGCACACACTCGTTTGGTCCTCGAACATATATACCAGCAAGAAGTCTCAAATTGTTAATTATGTAGTCTCTTTGGTGGCTCCAAGTTAATTTCAGAGACACTTTGCATTGAAGTTGTTTATAAATATTGACCAGCTCCAGCTACTACGTATCGTTCAACCAGACGAAGTATTTGTCGATCAGATCATGGTTTGCGTATAGTGGATCAAGAAATAAATGAAATTGTTTGCTAGTTCACCCATAATTGCAGGGAGTACCTCCACAACTGTGTTGGGAAAACTTTCTTTGCAAGACAGCATTTTCTGTGCGGTGTGTGTAGGGAGGACTGATTTTCTGAACGGCAAAGTTGGCATACAGATCGAGTTACAGACAAACTACATAGAGATGGACCAGGTATTTCCGTTGAGAGATCAATGGAAAAGGGCTTGATGGGTTGGAAAGTCCATAGAGAACGACTATATGGAGGGTTTTGGATGCACTAGTTTTTGTTTTTTTTTGTTTTTATGGAACGGACACGTAGAATTTAACGGCACTTGTATCACTACTGTATGCTACGAAGAACGTTTCCTTGTGACTTGTGTGTACAAAGCAAGGCCAGGCAATCTATACGTACGGTGGTTGAGGAGGTGGAGGTGGAGGTGGAGGGCTTTGTGGGAAGGAAATCCTATACGACCTGGGTCGTACCACCCGTCGGTGGACCAAGTCGTCCGTTTGCCACATAGCAGAATGAATCTTAAAGCTTCTGGCCCCTTAATTACTTATGCCTAATCAAATCTCCAATTTCACGAGGACCAAACCATCCCCGAACTGTTCCTCTACCTTGCAATTCATCTTTTGTTCCTTTTCTTCTTGCGAGGGACCATCCGTCAAGATGGTGAACGACCTTGAAGACGACGACCGGACGACGTCATGGCGGATGGCCATGGAACGGACATGGCAGCCGATCACCGCTGTGCACAACGCCTCCAAAGCGTCTGGAAGGAGGTGCAGTGCAGGACGCGAAGGAGGTTGGCCATGGCAGCTGCAGCTCGAGCGCCCGTAGTGCCGCCAGCGACAGCATCGTGAAGGAGCTGCTCCACAGAGCGCGGAGATGGTTTTCCATGGCAGCTGTAACGTTGGTGCCGCCGAGCGCCCCAGAGCTTGACCGTGGACGTTGAGGGAGAGCAGCGAGCGTGGATAGATCCATGACACATCGAGCACGGCGGCGCAGCGGCGCCACGGCAAGAGGATACTGAGAAAGGAACTGAATTAGGATTTAATGATTTGATTACGGAATTGATGAATAAGTCATTAAGGAAGCTTCGAGATTCCTTTTGCTACGTGGCAAACAGACGCCTTGGTCCACCGATCGGGATGGTACGACGTAGGTCGTATAGGATTTCCTTCCCGGTGTCTATCCACACGATGTACTGTACTTGATTGAAAGTCTCTGTGCGACCGTCGCACGGGATTATGAGTGTGCTGCTCATGTAGGAACCGGCGTCCCAGGTACTGACGTACAACGTGCATCAACGCGTGGCTAGTCCAACATGTACCAGTGCAACTCGTCGTCCAGTGTGCATCACCATCGCGGCTCATCCAACAGTGCGTCAGAGATCGGCTGTTAGGACTTGGGACCCTGCACGTCGTCCTTGTCCTTTGGCTCCTCGTTGTACTAAACATTCATTTCCAGATGTTTCCTATTCCTACTGCTAAGGTAGCATGGTCCCTTCTTGCGCTGTTTTTGGATTTGACTACAGTGGCGGTCCTTAAAGAGAAAACTCCTTCCAAGTTCGTCCCACACGATCCTGTATCATTTGTGCGTGATCGCTTTCGCAAGTGCGCGACCGCGCAAGATGACTGGACAGTGCATGTAAGGACCGCTACAAAGTTTTTCCCTTCTTTATCTAAGCCTGAGGTGTGGCAAAAAGCTTGCCTGAACCTCCTCAACTATGGGCAGAATGTATGTCCTCGAATTGTCCTAGATCATATATATGTGCAAGGGATCTCAAATTTCTTAATAAATGTTGTATCTTTGGTTGATGGGAGCTAACTCTCACGATATTGTTTTGCACTGGGGTTGTTCATAAATGTTGAGCACCTCCAGCTAATACCGTACTGAAGGACAATGTGCTATCTTTTTTATTTAGTTTGTCCCCAAAGTTGGGACTATTTTGCTGCATTTTTTGTTCATACGAACTACTGAGTTTTAGAATGTGCAGCTCTCTTTGAATCTATACCTAATAATAAAGGAGCTAAGGTTTCTGCCAAAATTTTCGTCCAACATTTTTTTCGGATGATTTTGCCCTTCCACCAATCTGCATAATACAGTCAATTGCCACCGTACCGGTTCAGTCTTATTTTTCCTCCTCCCCACCAAGAGCGTCCAGATTTGTTCCTCTCCCGGCGGCCGCCGCCGACGCCTCCGCGCTCCACCCGCATCTCGCTAAGGTCTAGGACTTCCCGGCCTCAAAGAATCCAAGGAAACGCCCCAGGCCATGACCAAGGACGAGGCCAACACACGCCTTGAGGAGGCCACCAATGAGAACAGGAAAAACAACCGGCTCCGCATCGCCCCCCTCGGTCCTACGGTGCGCCGCGCCGCCCCACCCTCCTCCAGACTGGGGGCTGGTGCAGCGACGTGTGGCTGCAGGAGGGCAGCTCGCGGGCGTGGAGGGAAGAAGCGTTGGCGGCCGTTTTCTTGCGGAATCTGGCGGCCGTTTCCCGTCGCCAGCGGTGGTCGTACGGAGGCGGCAGCAGGCTGGGCGGTTGACCACATGGACGGGACTGAGACGGGCTATTTGCATCAGGGAACGAGATGAGCTATTCGCGTCAGGGGAATTTCTCGATCGAGAGATGCAACATCGACTGGGATTTGGGGATTTAGCTGATTGCCTCTCGTGTGGAAAAGGAGATGACGACCAGCGATTGCTGCAGAAAAAAAAACACTGGGCGGCTCCAATGTTTCTCAGATGCTCTGTAATTCAGTCGCAAAAGTATCGCGATCTCGGCCACGAACTGGTACGTAATTACCAGTTATTTCCTCTGGCCGGCCATGCATTTGAATTAGATTGCATGACAGACAGCTTCCTTTCCGCATACTACATTTGCATCGACATAAATATTATTTTTGCAATGTTGTGTGGTTACCGGAGCTTCTCGAACAACTTAACGCTCGCAGTGCATACCTTCATCCACATATGGATGGCATCATTTTTTCTTCTGTTTTAACAGATCACGAACGCAGGAATTCTGAACTAGAATGAATATAAACGCTGCAAATCTATTCAAACACTACATGTATTTTTTTCTTTCAAAAAAGGCTCCTTGTTTTGGAACTAGGATATATAGCGCCTAGACATTTTAATACATGTTTTTTTAAGAATACACTGCATGTATCTTTTCCGAACAAAGTGATGCAATCTATGAGATGTGGAATAGATTTTCAATGTCATCAAAATTTAAAATTACACAAATATCAAGATAAAAATGATGGGCATAACTCATGAATTGTACATGGGTTATGGCCATGGGCATATCTCATGCATCCTCCAAGCCATGCACGTTTCTGAATTTTCTTTTGCAAGTTTCAGCATTTTGTTAGGGAGCATTTAGAGGGCAAAGTTTGGCCTAAAAAACATATAATGGTAAATTTTAAGGAGATGATTTAACGTCTTATTGTGTTTGCAAATTTACTCTCCCGTCGTGGTCGTCATATATTCGTCATGAATAGGAGAAACATGAACAACTTCTTCCATGGTGGCAATGACGAGAAGTGTTTGTTTCACTGGAGCTATTGTGTTTTAGCTTATCCCGGTGCAACGCACGGGCTTTTTTGCTAGTAAGGATAACATCAGCCACACGTCCTATATCCTATGTTTCAAACTATTTGTTTTGATTTGGAAAAAAAATTACTATGAAGTCTCTAACCAATGCATGGAGAATATTTGTTCATGGATATATATTAGAGGACTGGTACCCGCAAACTAACGAGATGCGTTTAAGGAAATTTTAACCGAACCTTCGAGAAGAATACCCCTCGTGAGATGAAGAAATGGCTTAATAAGAGCATCTCCAGTCGCGTCCCCAAACCGTCCCCCAAACGGATTTGGGCGGCGCCGGATAAAAAAACGCTTCCAGCCGCGTCCTCCAAAGTCGTTTTTTGTCCGCGCGGCCCGATACGGTGTCCGGCGCCCCGAGCCCATCCCCGCCTCACAGGGGACACACCGGGCACGCCGGAAACAACGAAAAGCGAGGGGAAGCGAGGCGGGCCCGACCCGTCAGCGGCACAGGGAAAATTCGTCTCCCACTCCCGCCAAATCGCGCCCCTCCCGCCACATCGCGCCTATCCCGCCGTGCATTTCTGGCCTCTCAACACATTTCCCGCTGCCGATTCATTTCTCCCTCCCGCCGTACACCCGCCGCCGCTACCCTCTCCCCATTCCATGGCGCCGCCGACAACCCACAAAAAATGGCCAAGAAAGCGTCCAAGAAGCTGTCGGGCAATGAGAGAAAGGGGCGAAAGCGCCCTTCGCGAACTCGCGAAAGGCGCTGGCTCCGAAGAAGAAGCCGGAAGGCTGGACCGATGATCAATGGCATCAAGATTGTCTACGTCGGAAGATGGCGACGGCGGAGCGGAAAGGACGGAGGGCGGCGCAGCAGGAGAAGAAGGCTCTGGCGGAGCGCGCGCACCAGCACATAATGGCCGGGTGTATCACCGCCACCAACGCGAGCTCATGGAGTACGTCGGTGCCGGCGTACGTTCCGGGGGTAATCTCTCCGTCGACATCCGCCTTCTACAACGACGGCCCCTCCGCCACTCCCGGGTGCGTGACGCCTAACTTGTCGCCCCACTACCAAGATGCGCTGCCGCATGGTGGCTTCAACCCCAACAACCTCTTCTACGCCCCCGCGTACGAGCAAGCACCTCAGCGCGAGCCATGACCCGGTCCGGACGGCGCCCCGTTCACTGGCCGCAGGGGGCCGCTCGAATTCGATGGCGCCGGTGCTAAGGAGGAGGAGGGGAGGAGGAGGAGGAAGAGGAGGGGTGGAGGACGACAACGATGACGAGGACGAAGAGGGCGGCGAGGAAGAGGACGAGGAGGGTGCCAGTGAGGATGATCTCGTGGAGGTAGACGCGAACGGCGTGAGGACGAAGAAGAAGAAGAAGAAGAAGGCGTCGGGCACACGAGGCCCCAAGTGGATGGTTCTGGAGGATCTATGTCTGTGCGAGTCGTGGGCGACAGTGAGCCATGACTCCATCATCGGCGCCAACCAAAAATACGGGAAGTATTGGGCGAGGATCAAGGCCGAGTTCGATGAGCGCAAGCTCATCAATAGCGACTACCACAAAGTGACAATGAAGAGGAGCCAAAAGGCAATGTCGACGTGATGGGCCATCATCCAGGCATAGGTGAACATGTTCCATGGGTACCATCATGACTTAGAGACCAGAGGCGACAGTGGCGCCGACTTCAACCAACTGGTACGATTCTTTCTTACACAATCTGTAGCGCCTACATTGTGTTCGATGAAATGATTGTGCTTCCTTTGGTTAGTTTGACAAGGCCATGGATTTGTACCTGAAGAACTCGGACGGTCACAAGTCTTTCACGCTGACGCATTGCTATAGCAAGCTCAAAAAGAACCACAAATGGCAGTTGACGCGCCTGTTGTCGTCGAAGGGGAAAGACGCCATTGATCTGGATGCGCCGTTGGCAACGTCAGCAGGGCGTCCTACTGGCAAGAAGGCTGCCAAGGCCGCCTTGGCCGACGCCACGTCGTCCGAGAAGACGTAGGCGTCGATCACGAAATTCCTCGTCGACATCTCCTCGACCTTTTTCTCCCGCGACAAAAAGGCCGACGAAAGGTGGGCGGAGCTGCTCAAGAGGCAAGGGGAGAAGATGGAGCTCAAGAAACGCAGGGACGACATGTCCCTGCTGAGAGCGTCGACAGAGGGAATGTCTTCCTGGACGTGGGCGGCGCACAACTTCTTCAAAGACCAGAGACTCGACGACATCGAAGTCAAAATGCCGGTGGCCGAGGCGGCGGCCCAGGCAGCAACCCCAACCCCGGAGCAAGAGCCGGCAGACGCGTCTACGGCAGCATCTGCTGCTACACCTGCGTCGGCCTCTGCCTTAGCGTCGGCGACGGAGCAGACGGAGCATGCACACCACCGGGCAGATCCCAACGAGTTCATCGTGATCGACGGGCCTACGTCGACTCAGGATGCATCGGCATCGCCCAACCCCTTCTTCTAATTTAGCATGCACCACCGGTCTGTAATATGATCGCACGCCCAATACTTTGATCGCTGCTACTCTGATCGCGACGATTCGGCGGGAACGATCTGTTTTGAATGAAAACTATTTGAATTTCTGATTGGGGACGGCGTTTGGGGGACGCGTCTGGGAGCGACGTCCCCCAAACGCGGCACGAACAAAACACATCCCCCAAACGTTCAATCCGGCGCGGTTTGGGGGACGGTTTGGAGGACGCGACTGGAGATGCTCTAAATCCACTAACGGTTGAATCCCCATGATGCGCTCGCACAAGTGCTGGAAGACGACCAATGTGGCGACAGCATCGGGATGAAGCTAGGAAAGGATGGGGTTGTATGACTCCAGTACCGCAATGAAGAACGGAGAGACCGGCGGGATTAGGTCCGCCACCTTGAAGCTATAAAATATGGGAACATCAAGCGGGGAAATATATGTGGCCGAGGAAGGGCGCGCCTCGATCACCCCGCACTCATGGCTAGGAGTAGCCATCAGGGGGCGTAGCGAGCTGATCCATTCCTCGTTGCCAAATCCGCAACATGCCAATCTGCTCCACGTTGCAGAAGCCGCACCCTCGAACATATACACCATCCACTTGCTGGCCTCCTCTCGGCTTGCTCGTCGGGAGCCTCTTCCCCTTCAACCAACGATCGTCTTTGGGAGCCATGGGCGGCGGAAGCGCAAACCCTAGAGAAGAATCAGAGCAGAATGAGCATGGAAAAAAGAATGAAGGTGAGCGCGGGTGGAATGGGGAATGGAAGGCGGCGGGGTAGGGGGAGGGTCACGGGACTTTTAACATAGTCTAGGTAACTGTCATACGTGGACGCTCCCACTTCCCATTAACTACCGGTTAAGGAGGAAACCGTTCGTACAGCTGCCACCTACCGACGCGTTTCCACCAGTAAGAGGAAGCTCCCTCAGGGAGAAACCTTAGTGTTTGAAAAACATTGAGTTTAACCCCGTGGCCCGTGCTTGGATTAAGAGCATGACCCCTTCGACCGATCGGAGTCCTCACTGGGCCCACGCCTAGGGGCCTACTATCAGGACCGTTAGAATGAGGGGCCCCACGACCTACCAAGTGCGAGCCTCGACAAGTAAAATCTCCTGGGGCCATTTTCCCCGGAGACACAACCCTCTTCTCCGGAAGCCTCCACAAAGTATTCTCAGGGTCAATGCGACACCTGGCTCCAAGCGAAGGCAAAGCTCAGGAGGCTTAATTAACACCCAACCAGGAAGGTGTCTGGTGTTAACACCTACGCCCGCGCACACGATGTCTCAAGACACGGCTCGGCACGTACGAGCGAGCAGGGGGAGACACGCGTCAGCACCCCACACCCCCCTCGGGTATAAAAGGAGAAGAGCTACCACCGAGAAGGGGGTGGATTTCTGTGATAATAGGGGCTGCGGAGAGAATCTTCTCGCCATAGTTCTTCTGGGCCTTGAAAGATCTTGTCAGGCAAGCCTGTTCACCATTGTAATTCAGCATGAACATCACCACTAAAATCAGACAAGCAGGATGCAGGGTCGCTAGTGTCTACTAGCGGCCTAAACTTGGGTAATATGGCAGTGTGTTTGCGATGTTATGTGAGATTGTTGGGATTTCCTTGCCACCCCTCACTGAACCAAAAAGGGGTGGTATCACCCCTATGTCCGCAAACACACCCACAACATTAAGTGTCTTTGAGGGATGGTAATTAATCGTAGGTCTTCTGACCAAAACTTGTTACAAAGGGCAGACTGCTAGTCTTCAGACTAGGCCTCAGATCAAGGAAGTCTGAACGGAAATACGCACTAAGCCCCGGTTAAGGCTAAATACGTTTGTGGGTAAATAGTGCATCTTTCGAGAGTGTATAAAACATGACATGTTACTCCCTGTTGTGAAAAAGAACTATGATCACAACGTGGAAAGGAATTTCATGAAGTTCCCACGATTTGTGAAGGCTCACTGACATAGTCTATTATCTATCTATCTATTTATACCTAATAAGAGTTAAGGTTTCTGCCAAAAAGTTTCGTCAATGCTTTTTTTGGGACCGTTTTGCCCTCCCATTGAAATACATATTAAAAACAATGCCACCGGGAAGTGAAAACGATTGAAAAGAAAGAACGTTCTGCGCACCCGTCCCTCTCACCACCGAACTGGGCCTTTCTCGTCACCAAACTAGGCCCACAAAGAAAGTCACGATGGCCGGCCCGATCGTTCGCAGAAGCACTTGCAGGCAACCATCGATCCAATTCATCCAAAAAAATCGCTTCGATATTCTAATTTAAATAGTCCCACATCGCTCCCTCACAATGATTTCCACCGGTTTATATAGGTTTGAATTTTCGTGGAATATCAGCAAGGTGAATCAAAAGTAGCAACATTGGTTGGTCTGAAATCCGCTACCCTAAAAACTTGCACGGTGCTGTAATCTAAAAGGAGAATTAAAGGAGGACGTTGGTTGGTCTCTCTAAAAAGAGGATTGTGAGGATCTAAATCCAGAAGGGGACGCTGATTGAAAAAGATGTGTCGCCCGGGCTATCGAGAAAATTACCCGGCTGCCGAATATATGACTGCCGCTGCCCGTCCTAGAATTGAGAACTGGGAAATTAAAAACTGTGGAAAAGCAACGAGAAGCTGCACGAGCGGTCCGGGATGAAGACAATCGAGGAGGAAGCCGGGAGCGGCTCCGGGGCGGTGGACTGCGTCGACCGGTAGAGAGCATTGACGGCGCGGTAAGTGGACCATGGTGGCGAGGGGTAGGTGCGGCTCTGGGTCGGAGCAAAGTGAGGTGCGACACGAGAACTGGCCAGGACGTCGACAGGTGGCGGAGCGCGGGCCGGAGGCGTAGCTAGCGGCGGCGGCGGCGGTACAACACGCGTGCATGTGCGAGTCGTTCCTGTGCGGAGGAAGAGGATAAAGGGATAGGGTTGGGGCCGCTTCGGTTCTGGCCTGGGGACTGGTAGTTTCGTACGGTTTGTCTGGGCCTAGCGGCTGATGGACCAAAGACCGAACAGGTACAGGTATGTCTACCCCTTTTTTTCCTAATTACTTTTCCATTTATTTTCAGAAGGAGGGTCACATCCAGAATGACCGATTATGCATAAATTGTTACACGACCCGACGCCCATGCAGGCTAACATGATCTTACTTTGTGCATCTTTGGGACACATATTTTCTCCAGTTGCAAAGCACAAGTATCTTTTTTAGTCGAAACTAGGAAAATTGCCCGTGCGTTGCTACGGCCGATAAAAATAGACCTAGATACACGAATAATAAATTATTTTTAAAATTTGCATAAAACAAATTAAAAAAGTGAATGCAAATTGAAGTCCGCTGCTCGAGATCCACTCTGAACTAAGTGCCAATAGATGGACTAATTTAACACATCAACATATATTTGGTCGAAAGTCGGTTCAAGTTGAAGTCCAAGGTTGTCCATGAAGCCACATCAAAAGTTGCTTCCTTCCTGGTCATTAGGTTTTGGACCAAACAATGATGCTATTGCTTCTTGATTTTGGAGGTTGCTGAGGATACTTTTCAGGCAACTCACGGATATATATAAACAAGCTAGTAACATAGCGAGGTGGAACTATTCAGTAAAAATAACATAGCTAGATGTAACCGATCTGCCGACTTTTTGTGGCCAGCTTCACTTCACCAATTCAGCCACTCCGAAATTCTTTTCTTGTCTTGGACTGGATTGAGGTATATTTCTAGATACAATTTTCGATCATAAAGGATCCAAAGGATCGACATGTTCGACGTGACTCCCATCAGGAAATAATAATATTGTGCAACTAAAGCTCTTATACCACTCGTGCATATAAGACTTTGTGCGGTACCTCTATTTGATTTAGAGATTACCATAAAGATATGATGCAGGTAGGAATGAATCAGCATACCAACAAATAGCGGTAGCTTCTGAATTTTTATGAATTGATACAGCATGCACCGCACAGTAGCACCTAGCATACATCCATCTCAAGGAATTCAGCATTTTTGCTTGCAACAGTAGGTTCCAGCTAAGCAAAAAAATGCGCACACGCACTGGCCTCCTGCATGTGCAATCTCAAGACCTTCAACGCTGAGATGAGCTTGGGGATTGTGCACTTCAGTAGCAAAGTCAAGATGTTGGTAATCGATGGAGACAACATCTTCTCAAAAGTGAGCTCATACAGGATGATCCTTGCTGAAACTATCAAGTAATCTCTCTAGCTCAAACTTAAACCATGAACTTGATCAGCATTTATGAGCGGCTAACGAATATACCTTGGCAGCTTGGTAGTTTCCTTATTTTTCCTGCTCGCTGAAGGATCTAAAATTGAATTGGCACAGTAGGTGATATATAAGACTGAATTTACTGAAACTCTCTCGGCATATCAAGAAAAGGCGCCAGGAAATCCATCATACTTCTTTCTCTGTAGAACTTGCATGCTCGTGCTCTAACATACCACGCCAGCACAATGCTTAGCAGAACTTTTGGGAAATCCAAATACCTAGAGGGCTAGAGACCACCACTGGGCGGAAATCTGCTTTTCCCTGCTCATGTTTGACCTGCCAAGCCAGCACTTTGATTAGCGGAACTTCAGGAAGTCCAGTTAATTTTCAATACACTTAGACCCTGTGGGTGCCAATGGAGGAACGACGGATCTCGGCTGGATGGGTGCTAGCAGACGACCACGGAGCTCGCGCTGTGCTTTTATCCACCCACCTCTTTCTCTCCTTAAAAATCCAGATTTCAGAGAATAGGTTCAGAGGAGATGCGGCCAGGAGCGTGTAGCATCTATGATCCATGTAGATTCCTTCCGGACATGGCCAAGAGGCGTGAGGCTGACCTGCGGGCAAGGTGCTGCTTGAGTCTGGAGTCGAGCGACGACATAGATGTAGTGGCGGAACGTGGATTTTGGTGAGGAAGTCGCGGCCGCCGATGTGTGTTCCTCGTAGCCGAGCGCCTCCACACGGTCATCTAGCCGGCAGCCCGCCGCTCTCCACGCCGAGGGAGTTCGTCGTGCACCCCTCCGGCAACCAGCGCGCGTGGAGGCCTCTGCCGCCTAGTGATGCCTTCGTGTATGCTCACGTGTTAGAGCCCGGTCTTCGTTTCCTGCTTCACACCGGCGTCGGCAGCCGCGGCCATCTAGCCGAAAGTTCGTGCCGAGGCTGTTCGCCGCGCGCTCCGCCGTCGTCCCCGGCTAGTGCAGGTCGATGGATACCTGATCCAGGCAAAATTTCGCTGACCGTGTTGATCGATGAGTCCCCCTTTCGTTGATCGTGTCGGTCGATGGATACCCGATTCAGCGCTGTAGATATGCGAGTTTACATTGACCCTGTGTGGGATTCTTTTTTGGAGCAAGCCCCGGTGATCATGCCTAATACGGTATGGAAATAGACGTATAATAGTAGGAAACTCACAAAAGAACCGACGCAGGAACCAGCGTTGCTGGACCAGGCCAACCAACCAGGCGACGGGGGCTGACCGGGTTGCGCGAGTTTGTTTGTGCGACGGAAGCGAATCGTTTTTTTCAATTAAAGTGGTGGCATTTGATGTAATTTAGATCAAAAAACAGGGGTAAAAATAGACGGACCGACAAGAAACCTTATTTTCTTTATTATTAGGTACTAGCAAAATTTGCCCGTGCGTTGCTACGGGTCGTTTGACTATGCGGCCTCGATACCATCTCTGCATTGTCCACACACGGTTGATATAAGAAATAAATATTAATTAGTTTTCTTTTCCAATTATTATTACTTATTGAAAGGGCTATTTATTTTAATAAAGAAGATATATGTTAAAATGATATTACCTTCATTAGTCTTGTACCAGCAAAAAATAATATCCGTCATGCAAAATACATACTATGTCAATTAGGATGAAAATAATTTCTTCACTATGTCATAAGATGCGTGTAACTTGATCGAATATGCTTGTGACAAATTTGCCTCTGCCTTTGATAGTTGGTGCTTCATCTCTTGCAAAAAGCTATGGTACGTAGAGACAATTGTTTCCATCTATTAGTTGTATAGGGAAGATACACAAAATTATCAACAAATAGCTGCGCCATGCCTTTTGCTTGAGCATCTGGACAAATCAGTATTGTACGACAATTTGTATCATGAGTTCATGACGTGAGAAATCTTACTTGAACACCATTTTCTTCTATGTCTAGCCCGTGTTGTTTCGTGCTTCTAACTGGGGCTAATTGTAGCTTGTCATGGAATTGTTGATTGAGTATCACACAACAGCACCTATTCTCTCACCGTTTCCTTGACCAGGTCCAGTGGATATACGTGTACAGAAGATCCTTTGTACGACGAGACGTACGCGAGCTCGGGCGACGGGAGCGGAGGGCGCCACGGCGGCCTCCTTCCTAACACAGCACAAACTGAGGTATCCTACTCAAATCCCCTCCATCCAAACCACATCACCACACCACATCCAAGGAAGCCTCTGCCTAGAGTTTGTGAGGGATCCAACTCCAAGACTGCGGCGTGTCAGCCCACACGATAAACAGCTCGGTGCTGCGGCGGCGGAGGTCGCCCTCGAGATGGGTGGGCGTCGCCGCGCCGATCGCGCAGGTTGTAGTATTCAGTGGTGCAGGTGGGATGGGCGGGGAGCCGTTTTATCGTCAAGCTGCTAATCGCCATCTTGTCGTGGACGGACGCCGGCGACCTCAAGCCGGACATGGTCGCGGGGAACTGACTGCGGGCGCCAGCCATCCTGGCTTGTAGCGTCTCGTGTCCATTATCGCTGCGCCAACAGGTTTAGCTAATCGATCCTGCCGAGAGTTGTCTGGTGCTAGAAACCTGTTTAAGCGATCCTTTTTCTCATTGAGAGAGCCGGTTAGGGACGGGGGACGGCCAGCACGTATATAGAAACACGATGAAGGCAAGTCTTGAGTAGCTAGCCTGTTTCAATACGGATAGAACTCTCTACTGCCAAGGTGGACTGCGCGGAGTAGTTTTGGAACCGATTGTGTTGCCGTTTTTTAGCGACGGACGAACAAAACCAAAGATAACGGACGACGGACGACGGAAAAGATTGAAATATACGGACCAAACCAAGGAAACGTTATTTTCTTTATTATTAGGTATAGATAGACTACAACACTACCACTGCTTAATTAAAACCGCTTCGTTTTGGTCGTCGATTTAACGAGAACGAAACACATCGCTTTGTTTGGCGCGAGGCACGCGGCGAGTGGTTGCCACTGGTTGACGGGTCGTGCAGAACATGTGTGGTAGAACACGTGCGGCATGAACCAGGCGGCTGTTACGAAGCTAGGTAATTTTTTCATTGGTGTCATCCATCTATATTCACTGGGTGTTATTACACATACTTAGGAATATTATGTGCCATGAGAGGCATTGTTGACGTGTTATTGGAGCGCGGACCGACACAGCCCCAAACCTACCCTCCCCCGAGCTCTAGACCCTCTCGAGGCCGAGTCCTGTCTCCGTGCTTAGTTCTCCCGTTCCTACATCAACCAGCTTGAAGCAACTCTTCATATCTTTATTTTTATGCTTCCTCACTAGCAGTGGCAGGGCCATAAAATTGTTGAAGACATGTGGGCATGCTTATTTTTCTTTCCCGGTGCATCGCACGGGCAAATTTTCCTATTATATACTAAAAGCACAATACATACAGAGGTTTAAAATAGAGAAACTACGTTGATCCACATCATCGAAATCAAAATTATTTTAACTGTTAGACCTGTAATTTTAATGGATAAGATTTAAAGATTTTGCGTAGCATACAAAGCAGATATTTTATGGACATATAGATATGTCACGTTTCAACATCCGTGAAAAAAAGTAGTTTAGGGGCATTACATACATGTACAAGCACCATCACGTGTTCCACAAAAAAAGAAAAAAAATCAGGCGTATTATACATGGAAGAGATAATACAATTAACTTCCCCATTAGTTTTCTAAATGCCATCTCTCACGTACGGAAGGAAGGAAAAATTAAATTGGCTTCCGATTAGGATCTGAACTGTTATTGGTAAAAAGATATCGATTTTAATCAGAACTAGCAGCATGCCCGCGCGTTGCTGCGAAACTGTTAAAAAAACTTGAAAATATTGAAAATAACACATCCATGATGACAAGGAACTTTGGACAGGTCAGCGACTCATTTAGTTGTGGTGAAACTGCAAAATCTTCATCAGCCCAATAAATCTCCATTATCTCTCAAACATCTTTGGTCTCAGACAAGCAGCAGCTCTTCCATGTCCGCATGTACAACGAGAGCAATATCAATGCCAGCTTCACGACGCTTTGGATGGGAATGTGGACTTGGTCGGTCGGCGGCAGCAGCCTGGCACCCTTTCGATGTGCACAACGCTGACGGCTTGAACAACGCCTACTACAAAAACCTGGTTGGGCGGCGCATGCTGCTGCACTCAGACCAGGAGCTCTTCAACGGCAACGCGCAGGACATGCTGATGAGGCAGTACATCAACACCCCGAGAAAGATATCGACCAATTTTGTATCAGCTATTTGAACAAACACAATCAATTTGCATTATTCTTCCATTTGAATCATTGGCAGTAACTTGTAGCAGTATATGGAGCTAGAACGCCCTTAGCATGGACATGTTAGTGATACACACGCAAAATTATACTACCTAAATTTGGATTTGCAAAATTGTACCTAAATTTGGATTCCAGATATAGTTTTGCTGAAATTGTGTTGAACTATTAAAGGCTGGCTACCAGTAAAAAATAGACAAACAGTTTGTGCATCGAATAATAACTTAAATTAACAAGCTTGGCAACCAGCTTGAGGCCAACTCATTTTCTGAACAACCGTAGCCTAATCCATTCGTTCATGGTGCATAAATATATCTATTTTAGATTTTAGTTTGCAGTAGAGTAGCTAGTGAAAGCTGAAAGCAACCGCGTGGGCTTACCTGCATCTCTTCCACAGAATGAATGTGTCTGTGAAATACGGGAACAACCAAGAAAGCACAGGACAGACAAAGCAGGAGCAGGCATGTCGCAGAGGCGCTCGGGAGGAGTCCCGTGGAGGCCGCAGCGGAGAGCGTGGCCGGCCAGCGCAGCGCTTGGAGTAGACCCGTGGGGGTCAGGGTCGTCGCCCGCTGTGGAGCAGCGCAGAAGCGAAAGTCAGGCGGCTGGCCAGTGCGGCGCTCGGAAAAGGCCCCGTGGAGGTCGCGGTCGCCTCTGGCTGTGGAGGTGCGCAGGGGAGGAATTCAGGACGGCTCACCGGCCGTGGAGGAGCACAGGGGATGAAGTCAGGACGGCGCTAGGAGGAGATCCAATGGAGTTCATGGCCGCGAACATGATGGGCCGTAGAGGCGTGCAGGTAGCAAGCCAGTGCAGTAGGGCGCGGCTACGGAAGGAAGGGGAAGGGATCTGGCCGGCAGGGCGGCTGCTCCGGGCGGCGCGCAGAGGGCAGCAGTGGCGGCCGGCAGCGGGCGGCACGCAGAGCTCGGTCGAGGCGATTCTTTTTTTTACTGCGGGCGGGCTATTTTGTTTCGCGCTCGGAAACGATGCAACACGGTACAACCTGCAGGATGGCCCATCATCGTGGACAATTTACGCTGGGCAGTCAGCACGCGCATAGAGCTCTCTCTGCTGTTTTTCATCGCGAAGCGACGCCTTGCTAGCACATTGTCAACCCCCAGATTTTTAACTCCAGATGCCTATTATGTCGTACATCGCAATTTCAGGAATAATGTTTTTGCGAGACATAATAGTAAGTAGCATAGAGTCATCATTTATTACAACACATATTGTCTTACAACCATAGATCACATGATCCAATATTACACGAATATATTGTTCAACATCACAAATAGTAGCGGAAGCGAAGTAGTAGTGGACTATCTATTCCACAGGCAACGCTTGACGTTAGAAGACGATCCTAGTTATCGTAGACGTCCTGTTGTCCGTATTTGAATAGCCAGGGCAAAGCCATGAGTACTTTTAAAGTACTCGCAAACTAACTCTACCATAATTACTCATTAAGGGTAATAAGGGGGTGCTAAGCTCTAGGTTTATTTGCATAAAGCCAAGTTTTAGTTCGATAAACATTTAGTAAAGCCTTGTCATGTGCTAGACTAACTCAAGTGGGAACATTAGTATCATTCCCACAACTCATATTGATTCACCTCAATATCATCTTTCAATTCATCATTCCTTTTTAAAATCAAACATTATGATAACGGAGATAGTATGGCCTTTCCAATCGCCCGTAACCGTGGACACGGCTATTCGAATAGTTTTAACACTCTGCAGAGGTTGTACTCTTGTGCCACAACTTTTGATTACATCCGTCGAGGATAACCCCGAATCATCGTAACACAGTACGCGGATCATCAACCGTAACCTTTCACTTATATATGCTAGTATGAGCACCTCTCCCCATGAGCTTGGCCTCCCGGTGGAAACCGCAGTTAACCCGGGAACTGCACAGGGCTTGGGCCGTACATTCACCTCATATTAACATCATTCCACACTTAACGGAGACAGCCTCGGCGTAACCCCTATGATGCTTGTTTAGAGGGAACCCATACTAAAATACACAAGTTTCTAGTTAAGCCCTACCCATAATCAGGTATTGTGGGGGTACTTGTATAATTGGAAGGGTATCGCATTCAAACCCAATCATCAATTTTATCAAAAATCACCATCTTCTTTTGTTCAAATCCACCTCCACTTTACATTCTTTCAAAGTCATTTCACTTCACCATGTTCCCATCTAGAGTAGTCAATTTTAATTGATTAGCACTAGCAACTATATGAGGGGTGCTAACTAGCTTTGAGTTGTGCTAATCTAACTTCAAGTATTGTTCTACTCTAGACCAAGTGAATCATAAATCAATAGTACTTTGGAATAAATAAGCAAAAGTAAAAGTAACTAAAAACATGGGATAGGTAATACATAAAAGTAAAAGGTGATGGTGCCTTTGCTCTTGTAGATCTAAGCACTTGTGTTTAGCAAGGGTTAGCTTGCCTTGGTGGGGATAGGAGTCAAAGTTTTCCTCCTCCTCTTGAGAGTAGCCCTCCTCCTCTTGGTATTCCTCGTTACTAGCATCTATATACGAATACGAGGTATAAACACCAAACCAATCTTGCATACTAGATTAAAACACACCAAAGGGTTCACACAACTAATTCTAACATCACATCAATCATGGCATGGTGAACTACTTGGTTTGTTCTTATTTAAGATAAAAATAATTTCCTCTCATTATTCCTATTTCTTACATTTGGTACGTAGATACTTAGAGAAAATTAATTTCTTCTCATTACCTCATATTAAGATTTAATCTCTTCATATAATAATCAGGTATGAAATATAGGTTGACCCAAAGTCAACATTTCATATCTATTATATGTGAGTATAATTTAATTGAAGTGCTACACTTCACATAGTTTTAATACTTAACATTTAAATGAATTAAAATCTCTAAGTAATAATTATCAGAGGTTCATTAGCCTAAGTCATTCCCTCTGGTTGTATTACTTAGGATCAAGATTTAAATGAGAGAGTAGCTCTCATACTATTTGTTAAATTTGAATTTCAAGTTTAATTGCTCTAGAATTGACTACATAGCCATTTAATTTGATCTAGTCCATGATCATACAAACAACTTGTCTATGTTATTGCATAATCAATTAGAGTACATCATTTGTGATCTATGAGAGTTGGAATCAACTCAAAATCAAATTTGATTGAATTTTAAATAAAGTTTGAATCTGCAAAAGTACTTGTCTTGTTAATTTTAGCAGATTTATTCTACCACGAATTTGGAGGTGGGACCAGTGGCATTAGTTAGATAAATTCATGGGCTTTCCAACGGTATAAAGTTTGCTAAATTTGGTTTGGCAGATTTCAAACTATTCAAATTTTACTAAAGTATCTGCAGGACATTTGAACTAAACAGAAAACTGTTTTTGAATTCATGGGCTTGGCGGGAAAACTAAACGGGCTGCACAGGCGAAATGAGCTGGGCCGGCCCAGCAGCGTGGCGCACACGCGCGGGCCACCTGCCAGGGTGGGCTCCGCCTGTCAGCGACTACTTAAACGCCGAAGCGGTACGCGAAATAACCGCCGTTGGATTAGAACAGAAATCAACGGTGCTGGAGCATCGTCGTCTCCGACGAGCGACGGGCTCACTGGCGGTGAGCCTAGGGGGTGGGAGGACCTACCGGCGTTCCCGCGGGGTTCTGGTGAGGGCGAGGCGGCGTTGTCGACGGCGAGGGAGCGTCTGGTAGCAGTGGCGAGGCTCGGGGAGGCGTGGATCAGTGGCGATGATCTGCGGGCTCCGACGGACTTCAGCTTCCAATTGCTGCTGCTCCGGCGAGGTGGTGTCAAATTGATGGGTGGAGAGGATGCAGAGATGAGAGGAGAGCAGATGGTGTGAAGAAATGGAGCTCAGAGCTCCTCTATTTATAGCGGGCGAAGTGGTGCCGCGGGTGCTGTGAAGGGGGCGTCCATGGCGTGGCGTCTCCGGCGAGCGAAGGGGCAAGTGAAGGACGACATCGTGTAGGCGTCGTCCTGGCGATGCTCTAGGTATAGCTGGCGCGTCCAGGGGACGATGGGATCGCTCGGGCGCGTGCAAGGTCTGTCACAGCATGCGCGGCCGAAAGTGGAGGAGGACGACGGCGACGGTGCAGGGGCAGGCTATGGAGGTTGTCTAGCTTGTAGAGGGTGGTGAGGAGATGCTCGACGCAGGCGTAGCCGTTGCAGGGGAGGACGAGGGTGCTCGAGCGCGCGACGTACTGGCGCGTCCAGAGCGCGCTCACCGCGTCGACTGGCATGCGCTGGCAATGTTTTGGACGCGGCTCTGCTGGCCAATGTCGTGCCTTGGCGATCGAGTGCGGTGTACTGGCGGCGTCCTCGTGCTCCAGAGATGCTTCAGGACAAGGTCTTGGAGAGAGGGGAGGGCCAGAGAGGTGATGACCAAAGGTGGCCGGCATGGCCACGGTATGCCATAGTTTAGGTTTATTTCTTCACTTTAAACGATGGGGCAAGGACGGGCTCGATGCAGGGGAGGCAGAGGGGCTTAATGATCACCAGATAAAAGTGGTTTAGTCAAGAATCCATCGGGTAATAGCCTGCAACACAATTCTGGGAAGATGCCTGCCAGGTGTTCGATCATATGGCCGCATGAACAAAACTTTTGAATTTCGAAATTCTTTTTGGTGGAGTTTAAACATATTAATTATGGGTTAGAATGGTGGTGGTGGGGTTCAATTTGGAGTTGTTTTGCAAAATGGCAAATGTGACATGATCTTCTCTTTATTTCAGCATCACTACTTGTCACCTTTATACTGGTCAACCTAGTCAACTCTAGCCATGGTGGTCAACATCAAAGTTACTCACCTTGACATGGTCTTGGATGACATGGCTTTGGTTGACCAAGTTTAGTTTAAGAATTGAGAAAACCAGAGGGGTAAAGTAGTGAAGAAAATATTTTTGGGCCATATGACCATTATCATATGTATGTAGAAATTTTGATTTCCTTGTGTTTGATTCTTGATCCAATGATGCAATTGTGTTAGTTTATCATATTAAAGTATTTTACAAGCAAGGGGGCAAGCAATTATGGCCTAGGGTGAAGATTTGCAATTTGGCATATTGTGTATGTAAGTGAAATATGGGTTTTCCCCATTTTCTTCATTTCCCCTCAAACTAGGGTTTGATGATCTTTGTTAGGGTTCAAATAGCAATTGATAATCATACTAACACTCATCATGGCAATTGCACAAAAGAAATTCACTCAAATGCAAGAAACTATATGTGGCACTATATGCATAGAAAAAGTTTTTGTTAATTGCAAATTTAGAGTTTGGGGAAATTGTCTTTCTTGATTATTATTGTTGAAACTTGGGATGTTACAAACCCTTCCCCCTTACAAAAGATCTCGTCCCGAGATCTGCGAGAAAACTAGGTACTAAAGAGATCTGGGTACTCAGTCCTCATAAAGTCTTCTCTCTCCCAAGTGGCTTCTTCTTCGGTGTGGTTACTCCATTGGATCTTCAGAAACTTGATACTTCGGGTACGGGTGGTTCTGGAAGCTTCTTCCAAGATGCGAATAGGTACTTCGCGGTATGTCAGATCTGAGTTGATATCCACAGCTCGATGGTCGATGTTCTTGAAAACCTCGGTCTTCTCAGGCACTTCTAAGCACTTCCGGAGTAGCGAGATGTGAAACACATTGTGCACCGCTGACATTTCTTCTAGTAACTCCAGTTGATAAGACACCTCTCCTCGGCGGCTCAGGACCTTGAAAGGTCCGACATATCGGGGTGCGAGCTTTCCTCTAAGCTGGAATCTCTGCATTCCTTTAAGAGGGGACACTTTGAGATATACGAAATCTCCGATCTCGAAGGTCATCTCTCGGCGTCTCTTGTCGGCGTAGCTCTTCTGTCTTGATTGGGCTGTCTTGAGGTACTCGCGGATCTTGTGAACCTTCTCTTCGGCTTCTTGGAGAATATCTGGTCCAAAGACTTGACTCTCTCCTACTTCCGACCAATTCAGAGGGGTACAGCACTTCCTTCCGTACAATGCTTCGAAGGGGGCCATCTGCAAGCTGGCTTGGTAGCTGTTGTTGTACGAGAATTCTGCGTACGGCAAGCAGTCTTCCCACTTAGATCCATACTCTAGCACACATGCTCTCAACATATCTTCTAGTATCTGGTTGACTCGTTCAGTCTGTCCATCGGTCTGCGGGTGATAGGCGGTGCTGAAATTCAAACGGGTTCCGAGTCCTTCATGTACTTTCTGCCAGAATCTAGAGGTGAATTGGGATCCTCGGTCGGATACTATCGACTTCGGGGTTCCGTGCAGGCTGACTATCCTTGAGATGTATAACTCTGCAAGTCTCGGTCCTTGATAGGTGGTCTTGACGGGGATGAAGTGGGCGACTTTGGTTAGTCTGTCGACCACTACCCAGATGGAATCATTCCCTTTACTTGATTTGGGCAGTCCGGTGATGAAGTCCATTCCTACGGAATCCCACTTCCATTCGGGAATCTGTAGGGGTTGCAACAGTCCTGCGGGGCGTTGATGTTCTGCTTTGACTCTTTGACAGATGTCATACTTGGCGATGTAGCTTCCAATTTCTCTCTTCATTCCATGCCACCAGAATTGTTCCTTCAAATCCTGGTACATCTTGGTTCCTCCGGGGTGAATGGAGTACAGGGTGTCGTGAGCTTCTTTCAGAATAACTTGCTTCAACTCTGAGTCTGACGGCACGCAAAGGCGCTTGTTATACCATAGCACTCCTTCTTCATCTACGGTGAATCCCGGTGCCTTTCCGGCGGCTATTTGGCTCTTGATTCCATCAATGCTAGCATTTCCTTTCTGAGCTTCCTTGATCTGACTAATCAGGGTGGGTTGGAGTTCAATGCTGGCGAGATATCCTTCGCTAACCAGTTCCAGTCTAAACTGTTCAAACTCTTCAAACAGGATGGGTTGCTCAATTGCTAACATGGAGTTCAACTGACACGGCAGTCTACTCAGAGCATCCGCTACCACATTGGCCTTGCCGGGGTGATAGTGGATTTCCATGTCGTAATCCTTGATTAACTCTATCCATCTGCGCTGTCTCATATTCAGCTCCTTCTGCGTGAAGATATACTTCAGGCTCTTGTGATCCGAGTAAACCTCGCATCGATTACCCATGAGGTAATGACGCCATACTTTCAGTGCTAAAACCACGGCTGCTAGCTCTAAGTCATGGGTTGGATAGTTCTGTTCATGCTGCTTCAGCTGTCTTGACAGGTAAGATATCACTTTGCCTTCTTGCATCAGCACACATCCAAGACCAATCTTGGAGGCGTCACAGTACACATCAAAGGGCTTGGTAATGTCTGGCATAACCAGTATTGGGGCTGTTGTCAATCTTAGCTTGAGCTGTTGAAAGCTCTCTTCACACTTGTCGGTCCATTCGAACTTCCGGTCCTTCTTCAACAATTGAGTCGTCGGTCTTGCTATGCTCGAGAATCCTTCAACGAATCGGCGGTAGTATCCCGCCAATCTGAGAAATGCACGGACTTCGGTCTGAGTGGTTGGGGCTTTCCATTCTTCAACAGTTTTGATTTTTGCGGGGTCAACGGCAATCCCTCCGGCTGACAAGATATGACCCAAGAATCCTACTTCTTTCAACCAGAACTCACACTTGCTGAACTTGGCATACAACTGATGTTCCCGAAGGGTATCTAGGACCACTTCCAAATGTTGCTCATGTTCTTCTTCGGACTTGGAGTATATGAGGATGTCGTCGATGAAGACAACGACAAACTTGTCCAGGAAGTTCATAAAGATCTTATTCATGAGATTCATGAAGTAAGCTGGGGCATTGGTCAATCCAAATGACATGACATTGTACTCGTACAATCCATATCTGGTGGTAAAGGCAGTTTTTGGGATATCGGTGGCACGAATCTTCAGCTGATGGTATCCTGTCCGCAGATCAATCTTCGAGAATACTTGGGCTCCGGTCAGCTGGTCAAACAGATATTCTATCTTTGGCAACGGGTACTTGTTCTTGATGGTGACATCGTTGAGCTTACGGTAGTCCGTAACCAAACGAGTGGCACCGTCCTTCTTATCCACAAACAAAACTGGCGATCTCCAAGGTGACGCACTTGGTTGAATCAGACCTTTGAATAGCATATCATCCAGTTGCTTCTTCAGTTCCACTAACTCTGCCGGGTTCATGCTATAGGCTCTCTGGGCTATAGGTTCGGTTCCAGGGATTAACTCGATGATAAACTCGATATCCCTATCTGGGGCATACCGGGTAGATCATCCGGGAACACATCAGGATATCGACAAACGACCCTGATCTGATCCAAGGTGGGTTTGGCTAGGCTTTGGTTGCAGGTGAACTTTCTGGGCATCCTTTCAGATACGTGTTCGACTATTATTCCGGTGCTACTAGTCATGGTGATGGCCTTCTTGGCACAATCAATCGTCCATGATGTTTCGCCATCCAGTCCATTCCCAGGACTACTTCCAAACCTTTGGCTCCCAGAACAATCAAATTTGCATAAAATTCTATTTCATGTATTCTGATTGGCACATCTTTGCAAATTTTTCTAGCTTTAGTTGTTGATCCGGGTATTTGAACTGTCATGACATGCTTCAAACTGATGGGTTGAATCTTACTAGTGCATGCAAAATCTTCGGTAATAAACGAATGCGATGCTCCAGAATCAAACAGCACTCTTGTAGGTATTGAGTTAACAGAGAACATACCCAGCATAACGTCTGGGGCTTCCTGAGCTTCTTCTGCATTCATGTGGTAGAGGCGGCCGTTGCGGTTGTTCGGGTTGTTGGGGGCGAACTTCTTGTTGGTGGTGACACGACGCTGCTGCTGAGCAGGGCCTGAGGTGTTGGCGGCAGTCTTGGCGAGCTTCTTGGGGCATTCGTAGGAGAAGTGCCCCGCCACTCCGCACTCATAGCAGTTGTAGGTGGACTTGTCCTTGGGGGTGATGGGAACAGCATTGCTCCCAGTCCTTGGAGCGGTGTTGGACTTGTTGGAGTTGTTGTTGGGGGCGCGAGGTGGAGCGCGGTTGAAGTTGTTGTTGTGGTTGTTGTTGTTGTAGTTGTGGTGGCCTCCTGGCCTAGGGTTTCCTCCACTCCGGTTCTGATAACTCGGACGTGGATTCTGCATCGGGGGCTTGTTGTTTCTTGGGGCGAACCCTCCACTTGAGCTGGGGCGATTCTTGTGGTTATTGCTGGGCCCACTCTGGTTCATCATGCGGCGCTTGCGGTTCTCATTGGCTTGGTGTATCTTCCCCTCCATCTGAATGGCGGAGTCAACGAGGGCTTCTAAGTCAGCAAAGGGGATATTGATCAGCACAGTCTGCATCTCATCATGCAGTCCATTCAGAAACCTCTCCTTCCTCTTCTGGACGGTATCCGTCTCATCCGGGGCGTACCTTGACAAAGTGAGGAACTTGTCGCTGTATTCCACCACGGTCATTCTGCCTTGTTTCAGTTCCCTGAACTCATCCCTCATCTTCTTAATCAGGCCCGGGGGCACGTGATACTTGCTAAACTTGAGTTTGAAATCTTCCCAAGTCATCATTTGCCCCGCATTTAATGCGCGGGCACTTGTCCACCAAGCACGTGCAGGTCCAGCCAGATAGTGGGTGGCGAACAACACCTTCTCGTTGTCCTCCACTCCGGCAACCTCGAGATTGTTCTCCATGGTTTGGAGCCAATCATCAGCATCGAGGGGTTCCTCTGTCTTGCTGAACACCGGTGGGTTGGTGTTTTGGAAGTTTTTCAGCTTCGACCCTGGGTGGTCGTGGTTTCCGTGGCCTTGATTGCCCTGAGCAATCTGTTGAAGTGCAGCTAGGTTGGCTTGACGGTCAACTCTCTCAGCTTCTCTCTCTGCCATCATCTGTTGCAGCATTTGCAGCATTGCGGTTTCGCTGCGAGTTGGGGGTGCCATCTGAACAGTGATAGGGATCATGAGATGAGAGGGAAATTTCTATGGCTCATTTTGGGATAAAATTTCACACAACTTAAAACTTGATTCATAAATATAATAATATTACACACACACAAACATAGTCATGGAGGTAGCAAATATTACAAGCCAAATGTTCCGGAGGGTTTGAAGAACCCTTTCAACAAACTACGATACATGGGGCGGGTACAAAGGACCGATACATAACACGGGACGCAAGTGCTCAGACGGGACTACTCGCCATCGACGTTGATAGGGTAGACGTTGTCTACCCCGGCAGCAAGGTGCTCGTGGCCATCCTCGTAAGGGTGGAACTCCAGGTCGTCGTCTTCCTCCTCCTCGTAGTCGTCGTCGTTGCTGACGTAGGAGTAGCCGTCCCCCTGGATGTTCTCCCCTTCACCTTCGCCTTCCAGCTCCTGGATCTGCTCAGCTTGGGTGGCGATGGTCGCCTTCAGAGCGGCGATCCTGGCCTTGAGGCGGTTGATGGCGTGATCCTTCTTCTGGTTAGCGCGGCGGAGAGCCCTGCGCTCCGCGGCGATAACCCTGATGGTGTCGGCTTGCTGCGCCAACTGGATGTGAGTGTGGTTGGCGTATTCGCGGGAGTTGTCGAGGTCGATGCGGGTCTCATTCAACATGAAGTCGAGATGATCCACATGGTGGTGAAGTTGCGGGTGCGACGGCAGGTTCATTGGCACTCCGAGGGAGTTGTGCCTTGCATAGTGCACAAAGCGGCTATCCTCGAAGTCCATGAAGTTTTGCCCGCACAGACGTGCGAGCCCCTCCTGAAGTCCCCGTGCGAGACCATCCGCCCAGTTGTTCTCCCGGAAGGAGAACTGGATCCTTGCGCTCATTGGGAGCGTGAACCTTCCACGAAGGTCCACCATGATCACCCACTGGAGTTGACCACCGGGCTGGTCATTGATCATTCCACCAAAGACTTCCGGTGGTAGGCGCCCGAGGAACTCTGAGAGGGAGAAGAGGTCCCTCTCAAAGATGATCTATCCACCGTTCCCCAACTGATAGAACTCAGTCTGGAGAAAGGGCTGCGCATCAACGACGTGATCCATCTGTAGAGAGATTAGATGATTAAGTTAGAGAAGAGCAAGTGTTCTAAATTTTAATTCACTTATAAGAAAGGCATGAATTTAAAGTTTGTAATAGACTCTTCAAGGTAAGAGGGTGAATAAAGTTTTCGTAACTAGTCAATTCATGAAATTTTGAAGCTAAGTTTTTGAACGTCCATTCTAACTAGGGTCTCCTAAGGTCAAACAATGGCTCTGATACCAACTTTTCAACACCCGGATTTTTAAGTCCAGATGCCTATTATGCCGTACATCGCAATCCCAGGAATAATGTTTTTGCGAGACATAATAGTAAGTAGCATAGAGTCATCATTTATTACAACACATATTGTCTTACAACCATAGATCACATGATCCAATATTACACGAATATATTGTTCAACATCACAAATAGTAGCGGAAGCGAAGTAGTAGTGGACTATCTATTCCACAGGCAACGCTTGACGTTAGAAGACGATCCTAGTTATCGTAGACGTCCTGTTGTCCGTCATCCTGATACTGGGGCTCTCCTTCATAGTCTGGCATTTGAATAGCCAGGGCAAAGCCATGAGTACTTTTAAAGTACTCGCAAACTAACTCTACCATAATTACTCATTAAGGGTAATAAGGGGGTGCTAAGCTCTAGGTTTATTTGCATAAAGCCAAGTTTTAGTTCGATAAACATTTAGTAAAGCCTTGTCATGTGCTAGACTAACTCAAGTGGGAACATTAGTGTCATTCCCACAACTCATATTGATTCACCTCAATATCATCTTTCAATTCATCATTCCTTTTTAAAATCAAACATTATGATAACGGAGATAGTATGGCCTTTCTAATCGCCCGTAACCGTGGACACGGCTATTCGAATAGTTTTAACACTCTGCAGAGGTTGTACTCTTGTGCCACAACTTTTGATTACATCCGTCGAGGATAACCCCGAATCATCGTAACACAGTACGCGGATCATCAACCGTAACCTTTCACTTATATATGCTAGTATGAGCATCTCTCCCCATGAGCTTGGCCTCCCGGTGGAAACCGCAGTTAACCCGGGAACTGCACAGGGCTTGGGCCGTACATTCACCTCATATTAACATTATTCCACACTTAACGGAGGCAGCCTCGGCGTAACCCCTATGATGCTTGTTTAGAGGGAACCCATACTAAAATACACAAGTTTCTAGTTAAGCCCTACCCATAATCAGGTATTATGGGGGTACTTGTATAATTGGAAGGGTATCGCATTCAAACCCAATCATCAATTTTATCAAAAATCACCATCTTCTTTTGTTCAAATCCACCTCCACTTTACATTCTTTCAAAGTCATTTCACTTCACCATGTTCCCATCTAGAGTAGTCAATTTTAATTGATTAGCACTAGCAACTATATGAGGGGTGCTAACTAGCTTTGAGTTGTGCTAATCTAACTTCAAGTATTGTTCTACTCTAGACCAAGTGAATCATAAATCAATAGTACTTTGGAATAAATAAGCAAAAGTAAAAGTAAGTAAAAACATGGGATAGGTAATACATAAAAGTAAAGGGTGATGGTGCCTTTGCTCTTGTAGATCTAAGCACTTGTGTTTAGCAAGGGTTAGCTTGCCTTGGTGGGGATAGGAGTCAAAGTTTTCCTCCTCCTCTTGAGAGTAGCCCTCCTCCTCTTGGTATTCCTCGTTACTAGCGTCTATATACGAATACGAGGTATAAACACCAAACCAATCTTGCATACTAGATTAAAACACACCAAAGGGTTCACACAACTAATTCTAACATCACATCAATCATGGCATGGTGAACTACTTGGTTTGTTCTTATTTAAGATAAAAATAATTTCCTCTCATTATTCCTATTTCTTACATTTGGTATGTAGATACTTAGAGAAAATTAATTTCTTCTCATTACCTCATATTAAGATTTAATCTCTTCATATAATAATCAGGTATGAAATATAGGTTGACCCAAAGTCAACATTTCATATCTATTATATGTGAGTATAATTTAATTGAAGTGCTACACTTCACATAGTTTTAATACTTAACATTTAAATGAATTAAAATCTCTAAGTAATAATTATCAGAGGTTCATTAGCCTAAGTCATTCCCTCTGGTTGTATTACTTAGGATCAAGATTTAAATGAGAGAGTAGCTCTCATACTATTTGTTAAATTTGAATTTCAAGTTTAATTGCTCTAGAATTGACTACATAGCCATTTAATTTGATCTAGTCCATGATCATACAAACAACTTGTCTATGTTATTTCATAATCAATTAGAGTACATCATTTGTGATCTATGAGAGTTGGAATCAACTCAAAATCAAATTTGATTGAATTTTAAATAAAGTTTGAATCTGCAAAAGTACTTGTCTTGTTATTTTTAGCAGATTTATTCTACCACGAATTTGGAGGTGGGACCAGTGGCATTAGTTAGATAAATTCATGGGCTTTCCAACGGTGTAAAGTTTGCTAAATTTGGTTTGGCAGATTTCAAACTATTCAAATTTTACTAAAGTATCTGCAGGACATTTGAACTAAACAGAAAACTGTTTTTGAATTCATGGGCTTGGCGGGAAAACTAAACGGGCTGCACAGGCGAAACGAGCTGGGCCGGCCCAGCAGCGTGGCGCACACGCGCGGGCCGCCTGCCAGGGTGGGCTCCGCCTGTCAGCGACTACTTAAACGCCGAAGCGGTACGCGAAATAACCGCCGTTGGATTAGAACAGAAATCAACGGTGCTGGAGCATCGTCGTCTCCGACGAGCGACGGGCTCACTGGCGGCGAGCCTAGGGGGTGGGAGGACCTACCGGCGTTCCCGCGGGGTTCTGGTGAGGGCGTGGCGGCGTTGTCGATGGCGAGGGAGCGTCTGGTAGCAGTGGCGAGGCTCGGGGAGGCGTGGATCAGTGGCGATGATCTGCGGGCTCCGGCGGACTTCAGCTTCCAATTGCTGCTGCTCCGGCGAGGTGGTGTCAAATTGATGGGTGGAGAGGATGCAGAGATGAGAGGAGAGCAGATGGTGTGAAGAAATGGAGCTCAGAGCTCCTCTATTTATAGCGGGCGAAGTGGTGCCGCGGGTGCTGTGAAGGGGGCGTCCATGGTGTGGCATCTCCGGCGAGCGAAGGGGCAAGTGAAGGACGGCATCGTGTAGGCGTCGTCCTGGCGATGCTCTAGGTATAGCTGGCGCGTCCAGGGGACGATGGGATCGCTCGGGCGCGTGCAAGGTCTGTCACGGCGTGCGCGGCCGAAAGTGGAGGAGGACGACGGCGACGGTGCAGGGGCAGGCTATGGAGGTTGTCTAGCTTGTAGAGGGTGGTGAGGAGATGCTCGACGCAGGCGTAGCCGTTGCAGGGGAGGACGAGGGTGCTCGAGCGCGCGACGTACTGGCGCGTCCAGAGCGCGCTCACCGCGTCGACTGGCATGCGCTGGCAACGTTTTGGACGCGGCTCTGCTGGCCAATGTCGTGCCTTGGCGATCGAGTGCGGTGTACTGGCGGCGTCCTCGTGCTCCAGAGATGCTTCAGGACAAGGTCTTGGAGAGAGGGGAGGGCCAGAGAGGTGATGACCAAAGGTGGCCGGCATTGCCACGACATGCCATAGTTTAGGTTTATTTCTTCACTTTAAACGATGGGGCAAGGACGGGCTCGATGCAGGGGAGGCAGAGGGGCTTAATGATCACCAGATAAAAGTGGTTTTGTCAAGAATCCATCGGGTAATAGCCTGCAACACAATTCTGGGAAGATGCCTGCCAGGTGTTCGATCATATGGCCGCATGAACAAAACTTTTGAATTTCGAAATTCTTTTTGGTGGAGTTTAAACATATTAATTATGGGTTAGAATGGTGGTGGTGGGGTTCAATTTGGAGTTGTTTTGCAAAATGGCAAATGTGACATGATCTTCTCTTTATTTCAGCATCACTACTTGTCACCTTTATACTGGTCAACCTAGTCAACTCTAGCCATGGTGGTCAACATCAAAGTTACTCACCTTGACATGGTCTTGGATGACATGGCTTTGGTTGACCAAGTTTAGTTTAAGAATTGAGAAAACCAGAGGGGTAAAGTAGTGAAGAAAATATTTTTGGGCCATATGACCATTATCATATGTATGTAGAAATTTTGATTTCCTTGTGTTTGATTCTTGATCCAATGATGCAATTGTGTTAGTTTATCATATTGAAGAATTTTACAAGCAAGGGGGCAAGCAATTATGGCCTAGGGTGAAGATTTGCAATTTGGCATATTGTGTATGTAAGTGAAATATGGGTTTTCACCATTTTCCTCATTTCCCCTCAAACTAGGGTTTGATGATCTTTGTTAGGGTACAAATAGCAATTGATAATCATACTAACACTCATCATGGCAATTGCACAAAAGAAATTCACTCAAATGCAATAAACTATATGTGGCACTATATGCATAGAAAAAGTTTTTGTTAATTGCAAATTTAGAGTTTGGGGAAATTGTCTTTCTTGATTATTATTGTTGAAACTTGGGATGTTACACACATAGCCCGTGCTTCGCTACGAAACCACAATAATATCAATTCAAAATTAATTTAAGGTATACGTGTTTTATTTTTTCAAATCTTAGTGGGATTTCTCACGAATGCACATGCTCTATTGAAGGTTGCTTAGGAGTGTAGATATTTGCTTACCTTGGACAATATTTTGATAAACTTGTTTTATAGTTTATATAATGATTCATAAATATAAAAAAACATGACTTTTTGTGCAACCACCCGTAAAAAACATGACTTTTAGTGTCCGTTCTCTCCTCCTGGAAGTGTCATTGCTACAAATGTGTCTATTATTAATTACTTATGCATGTGTGTTAATTCTTAGACTAATGCAAATTGTTGTAATCCTTGACAGATTTAGCTGCTCAGATATTTTTAGGAAATCAACCGTGATCTTCTTAATAGGAATGGATTGGTACGTTGATAAGGCAAGAGATGTCTGTCGAACCTGTATCATCTTGGGCTGTGTAGGCCCGTAGCGATGCACCATTAGCTGCAGGTAGCTGTATAATTATATCATCTTCTCCACAACACGTCCTATTCCTATCATCCTTGGGTTCGGTCGCCCCGGCCGCCTCCTGCACAGCTGCAGTATTGTTTGATATCCCGTGCCCTACGTCCTAACCCCACCCCGAGTCCCTGACGCAGCGAGCTCCTCTGTGTAGACCTGTAGACGTCGCTCCCGTACTCAGCTCTGGCTGTTCCTCGCGCCGGCAGAGCGAGCTCCTCCCGGAAGCCTCGCTAGCTCTAGCTGCTGTTTCTGGGCAGATCCTCCTCGTGCGCGCGCGGCGCGGCCAGGTCAGACGATGGCCTGCATGATGCAACGGGCAGAGGAAGCGACGCGCTTCCACAGCCTTTCGCACGCGGCGGAGGAGCAGATCTCAGAAATCTTGCACAGCAGCGTCCCGATGCTGACGGTGGTGGGGATCTTCTTCATGGTGGAGACGTCGTGGAAGAGCGGGGATGGTGGCCCAGGCGTTGCAGGGACGAAGGGACGGTGTTTCGGTGTTTGACCCGGTTTTGGCAGCCGTTTTTTGCGTGATCTCTCAGTCGCGCTTAAATTTCTGATGGTGCTACCTACACGTACGAACAAAAAAACATTGGGCCATCTATAATGAGTACTTCGAGCCCAGATAAAAATAGAACAAAAATAAGCCCAGGTATGACACCAGGCAGTCACCTATTGCGATTTAATAGTAAAGATATAGAGTGCCCGGAATATACAAAATAATATCTCTACAATTTCCAAGAAAAAATGAACATTCAATATTGAGTTATCCACATACGTATCATGAAACTATATCGGATTCATGCTTTGTTTAAAAAAACATACAAGTGGCACGATATATGAACAATAGGCATACATGCCGATACACCGAGCACCGAAAAATTGACCTCAGTAAAAATCTGGCCATCGGCATACAGATTGCTATGTACGATTTTCCGGGATAAACCGCCAGCAAACTATGGCGATCGACATGCATGTCATTATGTTGAGGCTGATTATAATTATTTAAACAGCTAGATCTATAATTAATGGCTGAGATTAAAAGATGAAAAAAATTACGTACAACATTAGTCGTGTACAGGCAAAACTGCAAATGACGTGAACAAAATAATCTATGCCGAGACATGTCGTACATGAAAGATAGATGTTCGGTAGTTTTATTAGATATAAGAAACCTGATCGGTGACAAGAAAAATCAAACGTAATCCATACGTACAGGAAGCAAACTGTAAATCAAAGATTACATGTACAAACATTTTTTTTGCATGTATCGATATCATTATGCACCCGGTGGTTTCACATGCCTCTGTCGCTATCGTACAATATGTCTCCGTGCTAGGGCACGATTGAAGGTTCCAACCTTTGTGTCCTTCTGATCGACATGGTGTCTGCGTTCTCTTCTGCCCTTTTTGGTACGAGATAGATTAAAATTTTAGAGGGTATCGCTACAACCAACATCTAGAGGAAAAGGAGTAGCAGTGATCAATGTTAACGCCTATCTAAATCCACCGATTACTCCGGAACTAGGCTTTGTTAATTTTATTGTTTTATTAAGGTCTTAGTGATATGCATTTAGCTTAGGTAGCGTGAAAATCATAGCGATTTTCTACATCAATTGGCTAAGCTGTAATTCACCTATTTCTACCACAATTGTACGCGAGTTCAAGTAAATAATCATCCATGACTGCAGGTATTCTTTGCATGGACATGAAAGAATACGATTGAATAGGCATCCATGAATGCACACGACGGCAGACACCATGAGATGACTCAACTCGCTCCTATTGCAAGGCTGCGCCATTGCCACCTCAAAAATAATCAAAAATTTGGTGGCACAATGTTGTCATATATTTTGGGATCGATCAATGTATGGGATTCCTATCCTATATGCATAAGAGCAGCTTCAGCCAAAATGGTTACATAGGCGCATGATACATGTCAGTGGGCAATTTACGCACAAGTATGCATGTTGTGAACCAGACTTGACTTCTCCTTGCGGAATGTACTCCTGTTTGGACGCTAAATAACAAACAAGATACCGCTGGAGCGGTAGGATCCGGAGAAGTAACATGATGGAGGCATGTGTACATTAGTCGTGTACAGGCAAAACTGCAAATGACATGAACAAAATAATATGTGCCGAGACATGTCATACATGAAAGATAGATGTTCGGTAGTTTTATTAGATATAATAAACCTGATCGGTGACAAGAAAAAAATCAAACCTAATCCATACGTACAGGAAGCAAACTGTAAATCAAAGATTACATGTACAAACATTTTTTTTGCATGTATCGATATCATTATGCACCCGGTGGTTTCACATGCCTCTGTCGCTGTCGTACAATATGTCTCCATGCTAGGGCATGATTGAAGGTTCCAACCTTTGTGTCCTTCTGATTTCAGGACATGGTGTCTGCGTTCTCTTCTGCCCTTTTTGGTACGAGATAGATTGAGATTTTAGAGGGTATCGCTACACCCAACACCTAGAGGAAAAGGAGTAGCAGTGATCAATGTTAACGCCTATCTAGATCCACCGATTACTCCGGAACTAGGCTTTGTTAATTTTATTGTTTTATTAAGGTCTTAGTGATATGCATTTAGCTTAGGTAGCGTAAAAATCATAGCGATTTTCTACATCAATTGGCTAAGCTGTAATTCACCTATTTCTACCACAATTGTACGCGAGTTCAAGTAAATAATCATCCATGACTGCAGGTATTCTTTGCATGGACACGAAAGAATACAATTGAATAGGCATCCATGAATGCACACGACGGCGGACACCATGAGATGACTCAACTCGCTCCTATTGCAAGGCTGCGCCATTGTCACCTCAAAAATAATCAACAATTCGGTGGCACAATGTTGTCATATATTTTGGGATCGATCAATGTATGGGATTCCTATCCTATATGCATAAGAGCAGCTTCAGACAAAATGGGTACATAGGCGCATGATACATGTCAGTGGGCAATTTACGCACAAGTATGCATGTTGTGAAACAGACTTGACTTCTCCTTGCTGAATGTACTTCTGTTTGGACGCTAAATAACAAACAAGATACCGTTGAAGCGGTAGGATCCGGAGAAGTAACATGATGGAGGCATGTGTGCATTGGAGGAAATATTATTCGGTGGAACTCTCGATCAAGAACATAAAGCTACAAGTGAATATTGATCAACGATATGCATATAACTTATCGCTTGTGCTTTCATAGACCGCCAAGGCTGAAATGTTTTGTTGAGTGAAATACATGGATGAATGAGATTAAACGATACCTATTTGAGGTTTGAGGTATGATGGCTGAGATGAAATGATACTACGATACCTCTTCGGTACGTTTACACTATTTTAAGGCTTGGGAGTCTATGGAAGTACTTCCCGTCAAAAAAAAATTGTACACAAAAACAGTAGGGGAGGCCCCTACTGTGTCATTTTATATATTTATAAACAAAACAGAACAAACACAATTTTTTTGTAGCAATTGATCTCAATATTTATTTGATACCAATATTACACCCTTCAGTATGTCTAATCAACTGCATGAAATTTCATAAATCCCAGTAACAGCTTAAAATTGTACATCACATAGTCTAAATTTACTGTACACAAATCTCTAAAAAATTTAAAAATATAATACAATTCATTGTCTTTAATTATCTCATATCTGACTAAGTCTTAGGCAAAAAATGGTTGCATGTTGATCTAGAAACTTGAAGGGATGATATAGTTGTAAAAAAGGCCACATATTTGATTAGGAGAAGTGACAAAGTAATGTCCAAATGCATCTGGAGCCCCTTTGTATTTGAATCTCATACTTCCTGCTAGCATGTATAATTGCTTCATCGACTTCATTTAGTATCATTTAATAGGTAAAATGGGTTTATAAGCACCGTAAAATTACTCATCCGGTGACACATATGACTGATACATCCAATTTGCATCACTATTTTATATCATAATTTGTTGTTATTCATTGATATATTTCATATTTAGACATAATACTTATGTTATTTCATCTATTTTGCATGTTTCATGATTATTGGAGGATCGAGCACCGGAGCCAGGATTCTGCTGGAAAAAGCACCGTCAGAATGCAATATTTCGGAATATCAACAGCTGATGGAAATTATACCAAAAATCCTATTTTTCCAGATGACGAAGGAAGCTAGAAGGGGGAGCCGAGGGGACCCAAGGTGGGCCCAGACCATAGGCCGGCGCGGCCCATGGCCTGGCCGCGCCGCCTGGTGAGGAGGGGGGCCCACAGCCCCTCTCGCCTCCTTTTCTTCGCGAAATCCTTCGTCCCGAAGACCTAAGCCACAGAGGGTACCTCGCGAAGAGTTACAGCCGCCTCTGCGGGGTGGAGAACACCAGAGAGAAAAGAGCTCTCCGGCGGGCTGAGATCCGCCGGGGAAATTCCCTCCGGGAGGGGGAAATCGACGCCATCATCACCGTCATCGAGCTGGACATCATCTCCATCACCATCATCATCATCTCCACCATCATCACCGCCGTCTCCACCGCTGGACATCGTCACCGCCGTAGCAATTTGGGTTTGATCTTGATTGTTTGATAGGGGAAACTCTCCCGGTATTGATTTCTACTTGTTGTATATGCTATTGAGTGAAACCGTTGAACCAAGGTTTATGTTCAGATTGTTATTTGTCATCATATCACCTCTGATCATGTTCCATATGATGTCTCGTGAGTAGTTCGTTTAGTTCTTGAGGACATGGGTGAAGTCTAAATGTTAGTAGTGAACTATGGTTGAGTAATATTCAAAGTTATGATATTTAAGTTGTGGTGTTATTCTTCTAGTGGTGTCATGTGAACGTCGACTACATGACACTTCACCTTTATGGGCCTAGGGGAATGCATCTTGTACTCGTTTGCCAATTGCGGGGTTGCCGGAGTGACAGAAACCTAAGCCCCCGTTGGTATATCGATGCAGGAGGGATAGCAGGATCTCAGAGTTTAAGGCTGTGGTTAGATTTATTCTTAATTACTTTCTTGTAGTTGTGGATGCTTGCAAGGGGTATAATCACAAGTATGTATTAGTCCTAGGAAGGGCGGTACATTAGCACAGGTTCACCACACAACACTTATCAAAACAATGAAGATTAATTAGCCGTATGTAGCGAAAGCACTAGACTAAAATCCCGTGTGTCCTCGAGAACGTTTGGTCATTATAAGTAAACAAACCGGCTTGTCCTTTGTGCTAAAAAGGATTGGGCCACTCGCTGCAATTGTTACTCTCGCACTTTACTTACTCGTACTTTATTCATCTGTTACATCAAAAACCCCTGAATACTTGTCTGTGAGCATTTACAGTGAATCCTTCATCGAAACTGCTTGTCAACACCTTCTGCTCCTCGTTGGGATCGACATTCTTACTTATCGAAGATACTACGATACACCCCCTATACTTGTGGGTCATCAAGACTATTTTCTGGCGCCGTTGCCGGGGAGTGAAGCGCTATTGGTAAGTGGAATTGGTAAGGGAAACTTCTACTGTTTGTGCTGATTTTATTTCTGCCTGCTGCCATAATTCATTATGGAGAGATCTCCTTTTGAATGTTTATTTGGGAAATCCGCTACTACTGCAAAGGTAGTGGATGAGGCGCCAGGTAAAGAAGAGATACCATACAAAATACCTATGAAAATTATTGAACGCGTAGTGGGTAACCGTTATACAGGGGATGGAACTGTCCACCCTGGAGATCATTTACTGTTCTTACATGAATTATGCGGTTTATTCAAGTGTGCAGGTATTGCTATGGATGAAGTGAGGAAGAAACTATTCTCTATATCGTCTGGTAAAGCGGCGCATTGGTATAAATTACTGGATAATGGGGATTCTCTTGAATGGAATGATATTGTGCCCCGGTTTTATTCTAAGTTCTATCCTCCAAGTGAGATTCACAAGGATCGGAATCGCATATATAATTTTTGGCCTCATGATGGAGAGAGTATTGCCCAAGCTTGGGGGAGATTGAAGTCTTTAATGCTCAAATGCCCCATTCATGAGCTTCCTGGTAATGTTATTATTGATAATTTCTATGCAAGACTTTCTTTTGAAGACAAGACCTTGCTGGATACTTCTTGTTCTGGATCATTCACGCGCAATAAGGAAGAGTTTAAAAGGGACCTTCTTAATCAGATCCAGGAAAATACTGAAGGATGGGAGATCGACAAAGATAGAGAATCAGGTATAAATTATGATTATAAATGCATTGAAGCTTTTATGGATACTGATAAATTTCGTAATATGAGTGCTACTTATGGTCTTGATTCTCAAGTTGCTGCGAATCTTTATAAAGCTTTTGCCTCTCATTATGAATTGCCTAAGAAGAATTTTGATAAGTATCATGAACCGTATAAAGATAAAATTGATTCATCTATTAATAAATGTGTTGTAGTTGAAACTGTTGATCATGTTATTCCTGAAGCTTATATTGAAAAAACTCCTTTCCCTGCTAAAATGAAGGAGTACTCTGTTATAAATAGTGCGGTTCATAAAAGTGAAAAGAAACCTATAGAACCTGAAGAACAAATAAAAGTTGAACCTGCTGTTGCAATAGTTAAAGATCTTGTGACTGAAAATTTGGAGGAAGGTCATATTATTTTCTGTGAAGATGCTTCTAATATTGTTTTACATCCTAATAAACCCAAGCAAGCTAGTGTTCCTATGTTATCTGTTAGAATTGGTGATCATTGCTATTATGGTTTGTGTGATATTGATGCAAGTATTAGTGCTATTCCTTATGAGCTTTACACGGAGATTATGCACGAAATTGGTTCTTGTGAACTTGAAGATATTGATGTGGTTATTCAGCTGGCTAATAGAGAAACTATTTCTCCAATTGGTATTGTTCGAGATGTGGAAGTTCTATGTGGTAAGATTAAATATCCCGCTGACTTTTTGGTACTTGGTTCTGCTGCTAGTGAATATTGTCCTATCATTTTTGGTAGACCTTTTCTAAATACTTGTGGAGCTATTATAGATTGCAAGAAAGAGAAAATTTTGACTAAGTTTGCTGGTGAATCTTATGAGTTTAACTTCTCTAAATTTACCAAAACTCCTTATAAAGCTGATTTGCCTAATAATGATTTTAAAATGGAACAGTGTGCATCTATTGTTCTTGTTCCTAATAATCCTTTGCAGCAACATTTGGAGAATAGCGAGAGTGAAGTTTTTAGGAAAGAAAGAGAAGAGCTTGAGGAAATTTTTCTTCGCCAACCTATTCTTAAGCATGATTTACCGGTGGAAGATCTGGGAACAACACCACCACCAAAGGAAGATCCTGTCTTTGATTTAAAACCTTTGCCTGATAATCTTAAATATGCTCATATTGATGATAAGAAAATTATCCTGTTATTATTAGTTCTAAGCTTACAGAGTTTGAAGAAGAAAGGTTATTGGAAATATTGAAGAAGCACCGAGGAGCTATTGGCTACACTCTTGATGACTTGAAGGGGATTTCTCCCTCTATTTGCCAACACGCCATTAATATGGAAGATGATGCGAAGCCTGTTGTTGAACCTCAGCGTCGTCTGATTCCTAAGATGAAGGATGTGGTAAGGAATGAGGTATTAAGACTTCTTGAAGCTGGTATTATATATCCTATTGCTGATAGTAGATGGGTTAGTCCTGTGCATTGTGTTCCTAAGAAAGGAGGAATGACTGTTGTGCCTAATGATAATGATGAGCTCATACCTCAAAGAGTAGTTGTAGGGTATAGAATGTGCATTGATTATCGGAAAGTTAATAAGGTAACTAAAAAAGATCATTACCCTTTGCCTTTTATTGATCAAATGTTAGAAAGGTTATCTAAAAACACTCATTTTTGCTTTCTTGATGGTTATTCTGGGTTTTCGCAAATTGCTGTTAAAACTAAGGATCAAGAGAAAACCACTTTCACTTGTCCCTATGGAACTTATGCTTATAGACGTATGCCTTTTGGTTTATGTAATGCTCCTGCTACTTTTCAAAGATGCATGTCTGCTATTTTTCATGGCTTTTGCGAGAGTATTGTAGAGGTATTCATGGATGATTTTTCTGTCTATGGGAATTCTTTTGATAATTGCTTGCGAAACCTTGATAAAGTTTTGCAGAGATGTGAAGAAACTAACCTTGTTCTTAATTGGGAGAAATGCCACTTTATGGTTAATGAAGGAATTGTATTGGGACATAAAATTTCCGAGAGAGGTATTGAAGTTGATAGAGCTAAAGTTGAAGCAATTGAGAAGATGCCCTATCCTGGGGATGTTAAAGGTATTCGTAGTGTTCTTGGTCATGCTGGGTTTGATAGGAGGTTTATTAAAGATTTCTCCAAGATTTCAAAGCCTCTTACTAATCTTCTTCAAAAAGATGTACCTTTTGTTTTTGATGATGATTGTAAGGAAGCTTTTGAAACTCTAAAGAAAGCCTTAACAACTGCTCCTATAGTTGAACCCCCTGATTGGAATTTACCATTTGAAATTATGTGTGATGCTAGTGATTTTGCTGTAGGCGCTGTTCTTGGACAGCGGGTAAACAAAAAATTGAATGTTATTCATTATGCTAGTAAAACTCTTGATGCTGCTCAAAGAAATTATGCTACTACTGAAAAAGAATTGTTAGCTGTAGTCTTTTCTTGTGATAAGTTTAGATCTTGTATTGTTGATTCAAAAGTTACTATACATACTGATCATGCTGCAATCAGATACCTTATGCAAAAGAAAGATGCTAAGCCAAGGCTTATTAGATGGGTACTTCTGTTGCAAGAATTTGATTTACATATTGTAGATAGGAAAGGTGCTGATAATCCTGTTGCTGATTGGAAAACATTGCTTATGATCCTGTTCCTGTTAATGATAGTTTTCCAAATGAACAATTGGCTGCAATAAAGGTGAGTTCGCGAGACAGTCCTTGGTATGCTGATTATGCTAACTTTATTGTTTCCAAGTATTTGCCTCCAACCTTTTCAGCTCAGCAAAGGAGGAAATTCTTTTATGACTTGAGGCATTATTTCTGGGATGACCCACACTTATATAAAGAAGGAGTGGATGGTATTCTGCGAAGATGTGTTCCCGAATATGAACAACAAGAGATATTGAGTAAATGTCATGGTAGTGCTTATGGAGGACATCACGCCGGAGAAAGAACCGCGCAAAAGGTTCTGCAATCAGGTTTTTATTGGCCAACTCTCTTCAAAGATGCAAGAAAGTTTATTTTATCTTGTGATGAATGCCAAAGGGTTGGTAATATCTCCAGACGCAATGAAATGCCTATGAATTATACTCTTGTTATTGAACCGTTCGATTGTTGGGGATTTGACTTCATGGGACCTTTTCCCTCTTCAGAAGGTAACACTCATATACTTGTTGCTGTTGATTATGTTACTAAATGGGTGGAAGCCATACCTACAAAAAGTGCTGATGGTGAGACCTCTTTAAGAATGCTTTTAGATATTATTTTCCCTAGATTTGGAGTTCCTAGATATATTATGACTGATGGAGGTTCTCATTTTATTCATGGTGGTTTTAGAAAAACTCTTGCTAAATATGGTATTAATCATAGAATTGCTTCCGCTTATCATCCTCAAACCAGTGGGCAAGTAGAATTATCAAATAGAGAGATTAAATCTATCTTGCAAAAGACTGTTAATAAAACTAGAAAGAATTGGGCTAGTAAATTGAAGGATGCACTATGGGATTATAGAACTGCTTATAAAAATCCCATGGGAATGTCACCTTATAAAATGGTTTATGGAAAAGCTTGTCATTTACCTTTAGAACTAGAGCACAAAGCTTATTGGGCAGTTAGAGAATTAAATAAAGATCCTAAACTTGCCGGTAATAAGAGGTTGTTGCAATTGAGTTCTCTAGATGAATGGAGAAGTGAAGCTTATGAAAATGCTAAACTCTTTAAAGAGAAAGTTAAGAAATGGCATGATAGAAGGATTATCAAAAGAGAATTTAATATTGGGGATAAAGTCCTATTGTATCTGTCTCGTCTCAGATTCTTTGCAGGGAAATTACTCTCGAAGTGGGAAGGACCATATGTTGTCGAGGAGGTGTATCGATCAGGAGCAATTAAAATTAGCTCTCTCCAAGGCAATGCCACGCAAGTGGTGAATGGACAAAGACTCAAGCATTATATCTCAGGTGATTCCTATAATGTTGATGTTGATATTATTCAAGTGGAAACACCGGAGGCCTTCATCAAAGGACAAATTGACAGTTCGCCAGAACTCAACTTTGAATAGGTAACAGTACTGGTAATGAAAAGTTCACAATTTACTTTCCGAACAATATTTTTGTTGTTTTTGGAAAATATGAAAAATTACGAGATCGAAACGGAGTGGAGGAGACGCACGAGGGTGTGCCGCCATAGGCCGGTGCGGGCCCCAGCCAGGCCGCGCCGCCCTATGAGCTGGCCGCCTCGTCACCCCTTTCCGACTCTGGTTCGACCTGGTACTTTCCTTTTGTCGTGAAAATTTTTGCTATATAATCCCCCGAACCCTTGGAGGTCCGTATATCGTTTTCTCGACGTGTTTTGTTTCGAGCTGTTTTTGCCAGGATTTGCTTCAGATCTAGAGCCATCATGTCTTCGTCGGAAACTCCGAAGGACAGCTCCTGCAAGGATGTTGACAACTTGTACATGGAGGAGCTGAGGATGCACCCCAAGGAGTTGATGCTCATCGAGGGAGAACTACAGATCAAGGATGTTCAGGGGCCTAAAGGAGAAGGAAGCTTGGAAGACAAGATGGAGAAGCTAGAACAAGAGGTCTTCAAATACAAGAAGATGGCTGAGCGTGAGGTGGATATCTTCCACAAGATTGTGTCTGAACTCATTGCTGAGCACGAGAAGGAAACTGCAAAGCTATGGGGCGACATCCTCTCACTTCACGACACCACCAACAAACTCCAAGCTCAACTCTATGATGTTCAGAATCAGAACTGTGAGTATGAAATCAGGTTTAAACACATAAGCCATGCTGCTAGTTTCAGGATTCCCGAGACCAAGATGTCGTTTGTTGATGGAGAGCCTCTTCCTTGGAAGTCTGATGACGGGAGTTCATCACCACCATCGCCGAAGGAGTAATTCATCATCGGTATTGGCATCCCCTTGGTTTGTTCCAAGCTTGGGGGAGTGCCGCGGTATCACATTATCACTATCTTTTACTTTTCACTGTCAAGTAGTGTCATATCATGAGTAGGGAAGTTATCATATAAGATGGGTTGCAGTTTGGAAGTATCTCTCCTTTAGTTGGTTGTCTATGTATCCCTTGGTGTGAGTTATCGTTATGAAATATTAATGAGAAGTCTTATCATTTACATATTGCACATCTTATTTTAGTTTGCAATCTCTACTATATGATTTACCTTGTTGTTAGTATTGGTATCACTTTGGGAGCATTGAATAAATCTATTTGGTTTTGGCAAACTTAGCATTGGTCAATAGCAACAACACTTTGAGGTTTAAGTGGAAAAGAGAATACATGTAGTTGTTTCATTGTCTTTCTTTCTTGTTAGCTCATAGCTTATTATTCTGAAGTTAAAACTGTTTGTGCTTACAAGGAAGATGCATGATTGTTTCTATCACATGTATATTTGTTTGTTTCCCTCGACTCTTATGCTTGCTAATTAACCTTGCTAGCCAAAGACCTGTACTGAGAGGGAATACTTCTCGTGCATCCAAACCTTAACCCAAACCTATGCCATTTGTGTCCACCATACCTACCTACTACATGGTATTTTCTGCCATTCCAAGTAAATACTTCGTGTGCTACCTTTAAATAATTCAAAATTTACTATCTCTTATTTGTGTCAATGTTTTATAGCTCATGAGGAAGTATGTGGTGTTTTATCTTTCAATCTTGTTGGGCAACTTTCACCAATGGACTAGTGGCTTCATCCGCTTATCCAATAATTTTGCAAAAAGAGCTGGCAATGGGATTCCCAGTCCCAAATTAATTAACAAAAATAGACACTCCTCCATGGTATGTGATTGATGGACGGCACCCGAAGGATTCGGTTAGCCATGGCTTGTGTAAGCAAAGGTGGGGAGGAGTGTCATCATAATAAAACTAAAATAAAAAGGCACTCCTTCATGGTATGAGATTGTTGGCAGGCACCCGAGGATTCGGTTAGCCATGGTTTGTGAAAGAAAGGTTGGGAGGAGTGCCATACAAAATAAAAATAAAATGGGAGCTGCTCTTTGAAGGTTTGTCTGGCAAGGGGGTTAGAGTACCCGCTACCAGTCGTTGACAACAACAAACACCTCTCAAAATGTTACTTTTATTATCTCTATATGATTTCAAAACTGAAAAAGCTCTAGCACATGATTTAATCCCTGCTTCCCTCTGCGAAGGGCCTGTCTTTTACTTTATGTTGAGTCAGTAAACCTATTTCCCTCCATCTTAAGCAAGCATTTGAGTAGTTGTGATCAAACCATTATATTGTGATTTGCTTCATCATGTCTTTTACTTTTCCTTGTTTAGTACAAGTTTTATCTGAATGAATATAGCTTTGCAAGTTATCAATGATTATGAGGAGACTATTATGATTGAGTATGCAAGCTGTGCAATATAAACTTTAACATGAGAGCATTGCTCGATAGATAAGTATAACCTGTTAATTGTTCTCTGACCAAGAACGAAGTTTGCCATCACCAACTATGATTTCTTATGCACCTTTATTTGTGATTACCTTATACTTGTTTCAAGTTGAGTTATATGAGGAAGTTGTTTACTAGAATGTCTTGTGTGAATGAATATGATGCTTCTTGTCTGTATTTTATTGATCGACTCTTCACTCCATAAACATGTGGTCCTGTTTACTGAGTTCAGTTTCGCTTGGGGACAAGCGAAGTCTAAGCTTGGGGGGAGTTGATACGTCCAATTTGCATCACTATTTTATATCATAATTTGCTGTTATTCATTGATATATTTCATATTTAGACATAATACTTATGTTATTTCATCTATTTTGCATGTTTCATGATTATTGGAGGATCGAGCACCGGAGCCAGGATTCTGCTGGAAAAAGCACCGTCAGAATGCAATATTTCGGAAGATCAACAGCTGATGGAAATTGTACCAAAAATCCTATTTTTCCAGATGACGAAGGAAGCCAGAAGGGGGAGCCGAGGGGACCCAAGGTGGGCCCAGACCATAGGCCGGCGCGGCCCATGGCCTGGCCGCGCCGTCTGGTGAGGAGGGGGGCCCACAGCCCCTCTCGCCTCCTTTTCTTCGCGAAATCCTTCGTCCCGAAGACCTAAGCCACAGAGGGTACCTCGCGAAGAGTTACAGCCGCCTCTGCGGGGCGGAGAACACCAGAGAGAAAAGAGCTCTCCGGCGGGCTGAGATCCGCCGGGGAAATTCCCTCCGGGATGGGGAAATCGACGCCATCGTCACCGTCATCGAGCTGGACATCATCTCCATCACCATCATCATCATCTCCACCATCATCACCGCCGTCTCCACCGCTGGACATCGTCACCGCCGTAGCAATTTGGGTTTGATCTTGATTCTTTGATAGGGGAAACTCTCCCGGTATTGATTTCTACTTGTTGTTGATGCTATTGAGTGAAACCGTTGAACCAAGGTTTATGTTCAGATTGTTATTTGTCATCATATCACCTCTGATCATGTTCCATATGATGTCTCGTGAGTAGTTCGTTTAGTTCTTAAGGACATGGGTGAAGTCTAAATGTTAGTAGTGAACTATGGTTGAGTAATATTCAATGTTATGATATTTAAGTTGTGGTGTTATTCTTCTAGTGGTGTCATGTGAACATCGACTACATGACACTTCACCTTTATAGGCCTAGGGGAATGCATCTTGTACTCGTTTGCCAATTGCGGGGTTGCCGGAGTGACAGAAACCTAAGCCCCCGTTGGTCTATCGATGCAGGAGGGATAGCAGGATCTCAGAGTTTAAGGCTGTGGTTAGATTTATTCTTAATTACTTTCTTGTAGTTGCGGATGCTTGCAAGGGGTATAATAACAAGTATGTATTAGTCCTAGGGAGGGCGGTACATTAGCACAGGTTCACCCACACAACACTTATCAAAACAATGGATTAATTAGCCGTATGTAGCGAAAGCACTAGACTAAAATCCCGTGTGTCCTCGAGAACGTTTGGTCATTATAAGTAAACAAACCGGCTTGTCCTTTGTGCTAAAAAGGATTGGGCCACTCGCTGCAATTGTTACTCTCGCACTTTACTTACTCGTACTTTATTCATCTGTTACATCAAAAACCCCTGAATACTTGTCTGTGAGCATTTACAGTAAATCCTTCATCGAAACTGCTTGTCAACACCTTCTACTCCTCGTTGGGGTCGACATTCTTACTTATCGAAGATACTACGATACACCCCTGATACGTCTCCGACGTATCGATAATTTCTTATGTTCCATGCCACATTATTGATGTTATCTACATGTTTTATGCACACTTTATGTCATATTCGTGCATTTTCTGGAACTAACCTATTAACAAGATGCCGAAGTGCCGATTCTGTTTTCTGCTGTTTTTGGTTTCAGAAATCCTAGTAAGGAAATATTCTCGGAATTGGACGAAATCAAAGCCCAGGGGCCTATTTTCTCACGAAGCTTCCAGAAGTCCGAAGGAGAGACGAAGAGGGGCCACGGAGGGGCCACACCCTAGGGCGGCGCGGGCCCCCCCTGGCCGGGCGGGCCCGTTGTGGGGGGCCCCCGTGCCGCCTAATGCCCCGCCCGTCCGCCTACAAATTCCCTCCGTGTCGAAACCCCCAGGACCGAGAGCCACGATACGGAAAACCTTCCAGAGACGCCGCCAACGCCGATCCCATCTCGGGGGATCCAGGAGATCGCCTCCGGCACCCTGCCGGAGAGGGGAATCATCTCCCGGAGGACTCTACGCCGCCATGGTCGCCTCCGGTGTGATGTGTGAGTAGTCTACCCCTGGACTATGGGTCCATAGCAGTAGCTAGATGGTTGTCTTCTCCCCATTGTGCTATCATTGTCGGATCTTGTGAGCTGCCTAACATGATCAAGATCATCTATCTGTAATTCTATATGTTGCGTTTGTTGGGATCCGATGAATAGAGAATACTTGTTATGTTGATTATCAAAGTTATATCTATGTGTTGTTTATGATCTTGCATGCTCTCCGTTATTAGTAGATGCTCTGGCCAAGTTGATGCTAGTAACTCCAAGAGGGAGTATTTATGCTCGATAGTGGGTTCATGTCTCCGTGAATCTGGAGGGGTGACAAGAACCTCTAAGGTTATGGATGTGCTGTTGCCACTAGGGATAAAACATTAGTGCTATGTTCAAGGATGTAGTCACTAGTTACATTACGCGCAATACTTAATGCAATTGTCTGTTGTTAGCAACTTAATACTGGAGTGGCTTCGGATGATAACCTGAAGGTGGACTTTTTAGGCATAGATGCAGTTGGATGACGGTCTATGTACTTTGTCGTAATGCCCAATTAAATCTCACTATACTCATCATGATATGTATGTGCATGGTCATGCTCTCTTTATTTGTCAATTGCCCAACTGTAATTTGTTCACCCAACATGCTGTTCGTCTTATGGGAGAGACACCTCTAGTGAACTGTGGACCCCGGTCCAATTCTCTTTACTGAAATACAATCTACTGCAATACTTATTCTACTGTTTTCTGCAAACAATCATCTTCCACACAATACGGTTAACTCTTTGTTACAGCAAGCCGGTGAGATTGACAACCTCACTGTTTCGTTGGGGCAAAGTACTTTGGTTGTGTTGTGCAGGTTCCACGTTGGCGCCGGAATCACTGGTGTTGCGCCGCACTACATCCCGCCGCCATCAACCTTCAACGTGCTTCTTGACTCCTACTGGTCCGATTAAACCTTGGTTTCTTACTGAGGGAAACTTGCCGCTGTGCGCATCACACCTTCCTCTTGGGGTTCCCAACGGACGTGCCAACCACACGCATCAAGCAAATTTCTGGCGCCGTTGCCGGGGAGATCAAGACACGCTGCAAGGGGAGTCTCCACTTCTCAATCTCTTTACTTTGTTTTTGTCTTGCTTAGTTTTATTTACTACTTTGTTTGCTGCACTAAATCAAAATACAAAAAATTAGTTGCTAGTTTTACTTTATTTGCTATCTTGTTTGCTATATCTAAAACACAAAAAAATTAGTTTACTTGCATTTACTTTATCTAGTTTGCTTTATTTACTGTTGCTAAAATGGCCAACGCCGAAAACACTAAGTTGTGTGACTTCACAACCACAAATAATAATGATTTCTTATGCACACCTATTGCTCCACCTGCTACTACAGCAGAATTCTTTGAAATTAAACTCGCTTTATCGAATCTTGTTATGCGAGAGCAATTTTCTGGTGTTAGTTCTGATGATGCTGCTGCCCATCTTAATAATTTTGTTGAATTATGTGAAATGCAAAAATATAAAGATGTAGATGGTGATATTATTAAACTAAAATTGTTCCCTTTCTCATTAAGAGGAAGAGCTAAAGATTGGTTGCTATCTCTGCCTAAGAATAGTATTGATTCATGGACTAAATGCAAGGATGCTTTTATTGGTAGATATTATCCCTGCTAAAATTATATCTTTGAGGAGTAGCATAATGAATTTTAAACAATTAGATACTGAACATGTTGCTCAAGCTTGGGAAAGAATGAAATCTTTGGTTAAAAATTGCCCAACCCATGGACTGACTACTTGGATGATCATCCAAACCTTCTATGCAGGACTAAATTTTTCTTCACGGAATTTATTGGATTCAGCTGCTGGAGGTACCTTTATGTCCATCACTCTTGGTGAAGCAACAAAGCTTCTTGATAATATGATGATCAACTACTCTGAATGGCACACGGAAAGGGCTCCACAAGGTAAGAAGGTAAATTCTGTCGAAGAAACCTCTTCCTTGAGTGATAAGATTGATGCTATTATGTCTATGCTTGTGAATGATAGGACTAATATTGATCCTAATAATGTTCCATTAGCTTCATTGGTTGCATAAGAAGAACATGTTGATGTAAACTTCATTAAAAATAATAATTTCAACAACAATGCTTACCGGAACAATTCTAGTAACAACTATAGACCATATCCTTATAATAATGGCAACGGCTATGGTAATTCTTATGGGAATTCTTACAACAATAATAGGAGTTCACCCCCTGGACTTGAAGCCATGCTTAAAGAATTTATTAGTACACAAACTGCTTTTAACAAATCTGTTGAAGAAAAGCTTGGGAAAATTGATATACTTGCTTCTAAAGTCGATAGTCTTGCTGCTGATGTTGATCTTTTAAAATCAAAAGTTTTGCCTAATGAGAATCATCATAATAAAATTGCTACTACAGCAAATGCCATTCAAGTTAGAATTAATGAGAATATAAGATTAATGGTTGAACTGCGTGCTAGGTGGGATAGAGAAGAAAATGAAAAACTAGCTAAAGAAAAGAATATAGCTAAAGTTTGGACTATTACCACCACTAGTAATGCTAATGCTACACATGTTGCTGCACCTCCTACTCATACTAATAAAAGAATTGGTGTTAGCAATGTTTCCACTTCTAATGCAAAGCGCGAAAAACTGCCTGAAACTGCTAAAACTGCTGAAACTGCCTTTCATAAAGCTGCTGAAATTTTTTCCAACATTGGGGATGATGATCCCATTGCTTTAGATTATAATGGTTTGAATTTTGATGATTGACACATCTCTGAAGTTATAAAGTTCTTGCAAAAACTTGCTAAAAGTCCTAATGCTAGTGCTATAAATTTGGCTTTTACACATCATATTACAAATGCTCTTATAAAAGCTAGAGAAGAGAAACTAGAGCGCGAAGCCTCTATTCCTAAAAAGCTAGAGGATGGTTGGGAGCCCATCATTAAGATGAAGGTTAAAGATTTTGATTGTAATGCTTTATGTGATCTTGGTGCAAGTATTTCTGTTATGCCTAAGAAAATTTATAATATGCTTGACTTGCCACCGCTGAAAAATTGTTATTTGGATGTTAATCTTGCTGATCATTCTACAAAGAAACCTTTGGGTAAAGTTGATAATGTTCGCATTACCGTTAACAATAACCTTGTTCCCGTTGATTTTGTTGTCTTGGATATTGAATGCAATGCATCTTGTCCCATTATATTGGGAAGACCTTTTCTTCGAACTGTTGGTGCTGTTATTGATATGAAGGAAGGTAATATAAAATATCAATTTCCTCTCAAGAAAGGTATGGAACACTTCCCTAGAAAGAGAATGAAGGTACCTTTTGATTCCATTATGAGAACAAATTATGATGTTGACACTTCGTCTCTTGATAATACTTGATACACACTTTCTGCGCCTAGCTGAAAGGCGTTAAAGAAAAGCGCTTATGGGAGACAACCCATGTTTTTACCTACAGTACTTTGTTTTTATTTTGTGTCTTGGAAGTTGTTTACTACTGTAGCAACCTCTCCTTATCTTAGTTTTGTGTTTTGTTGTGCCAAGTTAAGCCGTTGATAGAAAAGTAAGTACTAGATTTGGATTACTGCACAGTTCCAGATTTCTTTGCTGTCACGAATCTGGGTCCACCTCCCTGTAGGTAGCTCAGAAAATTAAGCCAATTTACGTGCATGATCCTCAGATATGTACGCAACTTTCATTCAATTTGAGCATTTTCATTTGAGCAAGTCTGGTGCCATTTTAAAATTCGTCAATACGAACTGTTCTGTTTTGACAGATTCTGCCTTTTATTTCGCATTGCCTCTTTCGCTATGTTGGATGAATTTCTTTGATCCATTAATGTCCAGTAGCATTATGCAATGTCCAGAAGTGTTAAGAATGATTGTGTCACCTCTGAATATGTCAATTTATATTATGCACTAACCCTCTAATGAGTTGTTTCGAGTTTGGTGTGGAGGAAGTTTTCAAGGATCAAGAGAGGAGTATGATGCAACATGATCAAGGAGAGTGAAAGCTCTAAGCTTGGGGATGCACCCGGTGGTTCACCCCTGCATATATCAAGAAGACTCAAGCGTCTAAGCTTGGGGATGCCCAAGGCATCCCCTTCTTCATCGACAACATTATCAGGTTCCTCCCCTGAAACTATATTTTTATTCCATCACATCTTATGTGCTTTTTCTTGGAGCGTCGGTTTGTTTTTGTTTTTGTTTTGTTTGAATAAAATGAATCCTAGCATTCACTTTATGGGAGAGAGACACGCTCCGCTGTAGCATATGGACAAGTATGTCCTTGGTTTCTACTCATAGTATTCATGGCGAAGTTTCTCCTTCGTTAAATTGTTATATGGTTGGAATTGGAAAATGATACATGTAGTAATTGCTATAAATGTCCTGGGTAATGTGATACTTGGCAATTGTTGTGCTCATGATTAAGCTCTTGCATCATATGCTTTGCACCCATTAATGAAGAAATACATAGAGCATGCTAAAATTTGGTTTGCATATTTGGTTTCTCTAAGGTCTAGATAATTTCTAGTTTTGAGTTTGAACAACAAGGAAGACGGAGTAGAGTCTTATAATGTTTTCAATATGTCTTTTATGTGAGTTTTGCTGCACCGGTTCATCCTTGTGTTTGTTTCAAATAAGCCTTGCTAGCCTAAACCTTGTATCGAGAGGGAATACTTCTCATGCATCCAAAATACTTGAGCCAACCACTATGCCATTTGTGTCCACCATACCTACCTATACTACATGGTATTTTTCCGCCATTCCAAAGTAAATTGCTTGAGTGCTACCTTTAAAATTCCATCATTCACCTTTGCAATATATAGCTCATGGGACAAATAGCTTAAAAACTATTGTGGTATTGAATATGTAATTATGCACTTTATCTCTTATTAAGTTGCTTGTTGTGCGATAACCATGTTCACTGGGGACGCCATCAACTTTTCATTGTTGAATTTCATGTGAGTTGCTATGCATGTCCATCTTGTCTGAAGTAAGAGAGATCTACCACCATATGGTTAAGCATGCATATGTTAGAGAAGAACATTGGGCCGCTAACTAAAGCCATGCTCCATGGTGGAAGTTTCAGTTTTGGACAACAATCCTCAAATCTCAAATGAGAAAATTATTAATTGTTGTTATATGCTTATGCATAAAAGAGGAGTCCATTATCTGTTGTCTATGTTGTCCCGGTATGGATGTCTAAGTTGAAGAATAATCAATAGCGAGAAATCCAATGCGAGCTTTCTCCTTAGACCTTTGTACAGGCGGCATAGAGGCACCCCTTTGTGACACTTGGTAAAAGCAATGCATTGTGATGATCCGGTAGTCCAAGCTAATTAGGACAAGGTGCGGGCACTATTAGTACACTATGCATGAGGCTTGCAACTTATAAGATATAATTTACATGATGCATATGCTTTATTACTACCGTTGACAAAATTGTTTCATGTTTTCAAAATCAAAGCTCTAGCACAAATATAGCAATCGATGCTTTTCCTCTATGGAGGACCATTCTTTTACTTTCAATGTTGAGTCAGTTCACCTATTTCTCTCCACCTCAAGAAGCAAACACTTGTGTGAACTGTGCATTGATTCCTACATACTTGCTTATTGCACTTATTATATTACTCTATGTTGACAATATCCATGAGATATACATGTTACAAGTTGAAAGCAACCGCTGAAACTTAATCTTCTTTTGTGTTGCTTCAATGCCTTTACTTTGAATTATTGCTTTATGAGTTAACTCTTATGCAAGACTTATTGATGCTTGTCTTGAAGTGCTATTCATGAAAAGTCTTTGCTATATGATTCACTTGTTTACTCATGTCATATACATTGTTTCGATCGCTGCATTCACTACATATGCTTTACAAATAGTATGATCAAGATTATGATGGCATGTCACTCCAGAAATTATCTGTGTTATCGTTTTACCTGCTCGGGACGAGCAGAACTAAGCTTGGGGATGCTGATACGTCTCCGACGTATCGATAATTTCTTATGTTCCATGCCACATTATTGATGTTATCTACATGTTTTATGCACACTTTATGTCATATTCGTGCATTTTCTGGAACTAACCTATTAACAAGATGCCGAAGTGCCAGTTGCTGTTTTCTGCTGTTTTTGGTTTCAAAAATCCTAGTAAGGAAATATTCTCGGAATTGGATGAAATCAAAGCCCAGGGGCCTATTTTCTCACGAAGCTTCCAGAAGTCCGAAGGAGAGACGAAGAGGGGCCACGGAGGGGCCACACCCTAGGGCGGCGCGGCCCCCCCCTTGGCCGCGCGGCCCGGGGGTGTGGGGCCCCCGTGCCGCCTCTTGACCTGCCCTTCCGCCTACAAATAGCCTCCGTGACGAAACCCCCAGTACCGAGAGCCACGATACGGAAAACCTTCCAGAGACGCCGCCAACGCCGATCCCATCTCGGGGGATCCAGGAGATCGCCTCCGGCACCCTGCCGGAGAGGGGAATCATCTCCCGGAGGACTCTACGCCGCCATGGTCGCCTCCGGTGTGATGTGTGAGTAGTCTACCCCTGGACTATGGGTCCATAGCAGTAGCTAGATGGTTGTCTTCTCCCCATTGTGCTATCATTGTCGGATCTTGTGAGCTGCCTAACATGATCAAGATCATCTATCTGTAATTCTATATGTTGCGTTTGTTGGGATCCGATGAATAGAGAATACTTGTTATGTTGATTATCAAAGTTATATCTATGTGTTGTTTATGATCTTGCATGCTCTCCGTTATTAGTAGATGCTCTGGCCAAGTTGATGCTAGTAACTCCAAGAGGGAGTATTTATGCTCGATAGTGGGTTCATGTCTCCGTGAATCTGGAGGGGTGACAAGAACCTCTAAGGTTATGGATGTGTTGTTGCCACTAGGGATAAAACATTAGTGCTATGTTCAAGGATGTAGTCACTAGTTACATTACGCGCAATACTTAATGCAATTGTCTGTTGTTAGCAACTTAATACTGGAGGGGGTTCGGATGATAACATGAAGGTGGACTTTTTAGGCATAGATGCAGTTGGATGACGGTCTATGTACTTTGTCGTAATGCCCAATTAAATCTCACTATACTCATCATGATATGTATGTGCATGGTCATGCTCTCTTTATTTGTCAATTGCCCAACTGTAATTTGTTCACCCAACATGCTGTTCGTCTTATGGGAGAGACACCTCTAGTGATCTGTGGACCCCGGTCCAATTCTCTTTACTGAAATACAATCTACTGCAATACTTGTTCTACTGTTTTCTGCAAACAATCATCTTCCACACAATATGGTTAACTCTTTGTTACAGCAAGCCGGTGAGATTGACAACCTCACTGTTTCGTTGGGGCAAAGTACTTTGGTTGTGTTGTGCAGGTTCCACGTTGGCGCCGGAATCACTGGTGTTGCGCCGCACTACATCCCGCCGCCATCAACCTTCAACGTGCTTCTTGACTCCTACTGGTCCGATTAAACATTGGTTTCTTACTGAGGGAAACTTGCCGCTGTGCGCATCACACCTTCCTCTTGGGGTTCCCAACGGACGTGCCAACCACACGCATCAACCCCCTATACTTGTGGGTCATTAATGACTCAGCAAGGAAAAGGAAAACCAAGCAAGAAAGTCTGATATAATGCAAAATATACTTCTTGGTTAGTCAACCGCAACCTCTGCTTGTGAGGAGCTATGCATGCTAAAACTTAAGGATTAGAGCTGAATAAGACATTTATGGATTAATTTTTTTAAATTCTAAGTGTATATGAGATGATGGGGTCATCAGAGTGATTTATGTTTATGGATGTAGAGGATAGATGGTTAATCAATAGGCATGTACTTGTGCAAGGAAGAAAGAACGATGACATCAGAACATAAATATCACTTGCAACAAACAGCGTTAAAGTCGGGAGAAGTCTCTAATATTAAGCTGTCTTCGACACTATATGGCCATATCCTAAACAAATTCAAAAAACATGTAAGAAAATTATTCCTATAATTTCCTATATATTTTAATTTTTAGGAAATAAATGGTAGAAGAGTTGCTATAAAATTAACCACGTTTCAAAAAAATGGAATGTAATCTTTCGAAAAGGAATATATAGTACATCAGCTGTTATGTTTTTCCTGCTGTGTAATAAAATACACTTCTCAACCAGTTTCTATAATTCTTATTTTTAACTATTAGCAGGTTGTGTCATTCACATCACATGGTTAAATTTACTATTGAGCACCATACATGCAAACTTACTCATGTTTCATAACATTATAATAAACACAAATCCGAGGGAGCATAGAAAACTACTCCCTCTATCCAGAATAAACCGAGTCGGATTTATCTAGATTCACATGTATCTAGGAGCGTTTTAGTTTGTAGATATATGTGAATCACAAAAAAGCTAAGACAGTTAATTCCAGAACGCAAGTTGAAATGCGGGATGTAGCCTAAGGAGAGTTAAACAAAATAGATAGAAATAATGTCAAATCAATTTCATAATAAAATAGTATTATAGATATGCATGTGTGTTTTGTAAATTTAAATACTGATACAGACATATATTTCGATACATGCCAAAAGAGTGTCACATCAATAAGAAAATACTATAATTCATATTTATCTTTTCAGAAACACATATTTTTCTTGGCACACAACATATGGATTATGTAACTATAAATCAAATATCAATGACCTACAATCTGAATGTTAACCTTGCATAAGGATTTAAAATAGCTGCACCTTTAATCTATGTAGTACTATAATATCATGTACAAAGGACGTATAAAATCATCAATGTAGTAGTGTGCCTCCGGGGATCTCTTGATAATCTATTTCCCACAAAAAACAAAGTTCAACATGAGACATATCATTTAGATTAACCTTTACGGTAGTTATGTGCAAAACATTTCCTACCAAATATTATGTGCGCGGATAAAATGTAATTTTGCAGTCACTAGGATGCTAGTTTTTATAACTAAAACTTACCTTCACTAAAAAAACCGTTTTCGAAAAGTTGCATAAGCCGCCTAGGATCCATGCGGCTGTAGATAGTACATCAAACACCCACCTTATCTAGTACTTGCTGAGTATGTTATACTCAAAGTTTCTTCTTATCCCTTGCAAGCCTCTGACAGCCAAGACGTCGACATACAAACCCAATAAGACCACAGGAAGGACCACTACGACGAGCCGAAGTTAGTCAACAATAGATAGTTATCAAGTGCACTTAGAGATAGTTAAAACTAAGATCAAGCATAGAACGAGACCAATCCACATACCATAGAAGCTATCTTCATAGAGTATCGATGTAGCAACAAGCACAAGCCGAGAAGAACTCGAGATAGATCTCGTCATGGAGTAGTCGACGAGTTGCTCTTTCTGGATCTTAGTTTGATTATGAACTTACCTGAAAAATCTCATTATGTCGAGGAGGTTCCAAACATCTTTTGTAATCTGTCCTATGGATACTATAGTCATGCCTTGGACATGCAAATTTTCTGTTATAGCACTCTGTTGGGTATAATATTTGTGGAATGGTGTTCCGTATATGTGAACGACTTGCACACTATAACATGCAGTGGTGTGTTGGATCAACGCGGTCACTGTCCCGAAAAACATTCAGCACGATTATTAAAACTATGCCTAGCTAGCTCGTGTGCAACTTCATTGGCCTCCCTATTACACTGCTCGAATTTGATATCTCTAACACTTGTCGCGAGGAGTTCACAATCCTCAAAGATTGTTGCGAACAAGGTAACAGAAAAACCTCATTTCTTCTTCGTATCAATAACCTGAGTATTATTTGACTGAAAAACTACCTTGTTGCATCCTAAAAATTGAGTCATACTCAATCCTTTCTCAAAGCATAAGCCTCGGCCATAAAAGGATCATCAATAAACATACAATTTGCAACAATAAATTTTCCATCAGAATCTTTTGCAATAACTCCCATACTCCAATCCCCTTGATCAATATTATATGCCACATGAACATATATCTCTAAAATATCTTCAGGTGGGGAGTCCAAGAAGCATCCTTCTCTCAACCGGATTCTTTCTTGCCATCCTGCAAAAACAAGATTGCCATAGCACTTTGATGAACAGTTTGGATGTCCTCTTCATGCGTGAATTGCATTCTCTCCGACCATATATACCAAGCACCAGTAAGAATTTACTCTGGTAAACCAATTCCCTTATAAAGTTGAACTTGATCTGAGGTTTAAAATCATATGCTCCAAAACCATAGACCCCGATCTATCCACCATAGCTGTCATTGAAAATTTCAAGAAGTGCAAGACTTTGCCAAACTTGTTTAGCTTGGGAGCAGGTAAAAAGGGTATGTATTATATCCTCCATCCAATGTCACATATTAGACATTGACTGCTTGTCGCAATATGTTTATTCGCCAAAACACCTAAGCATGGGATCAAACCGTGGAGAGATCACCGATCATTTTTAAAATCTTCGATGGCAATTGTAGGCGCCATAACCTTTTCCAAACTTCCATGGGACCCTCCAATATCCATAACCTCCGGATTATCCTATCCAAATTGATATTTTCACTCCACATGGTACAGAAATCGAACAGTAAACAAACCTGTTTTTGTTTTTTCGATAAAGGGAATATATTAATATCAAAAGATACCAATTACACCCAGCCTCTGCAACAACGCTCCACCCTAATGGCACCCTAATGGCAGTACGGATGCACATAGCCAAAAAAGAGAAAAGAAAACTAAGAAATAAAAGTCCCGCTACAGCCTTCTAGACCTAGCAACAGCAATACAACCACCACCGTGACAACACCTGAAGTACAGACTCTCCAAAAGCGACGCCTCCAAGAAGGAAACAGTGCACCAGCGCCGTCGTCGCCCAACCAAAGGTCTTAGGATTTCTCCCTGAAGATAGTCCCAACTCTCAAAACAATGCCTCCAACAAGAACATTGACAGGCACAACCAGTTAAGGCTAGACCTTGGGTTTTCACCCTTAGAGGTAAGACTCCGAACTTTCCCTGTGCTGCCGCCCCCACATGCATACCACTGCTGCAAGCCCGGAACGCCAAGCAGATCCCTCAGCATCACGTTGACTCGAACCTCCTTTAGTCATTCCACCAATCCGGCCTTCATGATATTTCTTCTTCTGACTTCACCATGGACCAAAAAGTCACCAGATGTCCTACATGCCCGATGGCGCAACAGGAATCTCTAAAATTATGTTCGCATCAACACTCCATAAACTCTCTCAAATTAATTCTTCATCCCATGAGCTAGTAACATTAATTAAATCATAGACTTAACTTAAGTTTAACTTTTTTTTGTGGTATTAAACCTTTTTTGTTGGGCTTGTTGGGATCCAAACATCATCCCAAATATTAATTTGATCACCTTTTTCCACTGTCCATATGCATCCACAGTTCAGAGTTTCAACACCATAAAAAATGCTTTGCCACAGGCAAGAGTATTAGAACATCTCCAGCCGCGTCCCCGAAGAGATTTGGGGAGCGCCGGGCAAAAAATCATTCCCAGTCGCGTCCCCAAAGCCTAGTTCCGTCCGGCGCGGCACAATACGGTGTCCGGCGCCCTGAGCCCGTCCCCGTTACTCAGGGGACGTTCCGGGCGCGCCGGACACAACGAAAAGCGAGGCGGGGAGTGGCTGGCCCGACGCGTCAGCCGCACAAATTTTTTTTGTCCCCCTTTCCCGCCAAATCGTGCCACTCCCGTAGTGCATTTCTGCCCTCCCAACACATTTCACCGCCTATCCCGCTGATTCATTTATCCCTCCCGCCGTCGCTACTCTGTCCCTCCCGCTGACGCTACCCTCTCCCCATCCATGGCGCAGCCAACAGGCCCCGAAAAAAAGGCCAAGAAAGCGGCCACCAAGCCACCGGGCAATGAGAGGAAAGGGGTGGAGGCGCCCTTCACGAAGCCGCGAAAGGCGCCGGCTCCAAAGAAGAAGCTGGAAGGCTGGACCGACGATCAATGGCAGCAAGACTGCCTGCGCCGCAAGCTGACGACGGTGGAGCGGAGGGGACGAAGGGCGGCGCAGCTAGAGAAGAAGAAGATGGTGGCGGCGCGCTCGCAGCAGCACGCGATGGCCGCGTGTATCGCGGCGAACAACGCGAGCCCATGGAGTACGTTGGAGGAAGGAGGACATGTCCCTGCTGACAGCGTTGACAGAAGGAATGTCTCCCAGGATGCCGGTGATGACGCGTGAAGCACACGTTCGTTGGGAACCCCAAGTGGAAGGTGTGATGCGTACAGCAGCAAGTTTCCCTCAGTAAGAAACCAAGGTTATCGAACCAGTAGGAGATGAAGGTCACGTGAAGGTTGTTGGTGAAGGAGTGTAGTGCGGCGCAACACCAGGGATTCCGGCGCCAACGTGGAACCTGCACAACACAATCAAAATACTTTGCCCCAACTTAACAGTGAGGTTGTCAATCTCACCGGCTTGCTGTAAACAAAGGATTAAACGTATGGTGTGGAGAATGATGTTTGTTTGCAAAGAACAGCAGAGAACAATGATTGCAGTAGATTGTATTCAGATGTAAAAGAATGGACCGGGGTCCACAGTTCACTAGTGGTGTCTCTCCAATAAGAAATAGCATGTTGGGTGAACAAATTACAGTTGGGCAATTGACAAACAGAGAGGGCATAACAATGCACATACATATCATGATGACTAATATGAGATTTACTTAGGGCATTACAATAAAGAACATAGACCGCTATCCAGCATGCATCTATGCCTAAAAAGTCCACCTTCGGGTTAGCATCCACACCCCTTCCAGTATTAAGTTGCAAACAATAGACAATTGCATTAAGTACGGTGCGTAATGTAAACAATACAAATATCCTTAGACAAATCATTGTTGTTTTATCCCTAGTGGCAACAGCACATCCATAACCTTAGAACTTTCTGTCAATCGTCCTGCATTCAATGGAGGCATGAACCCACTATCGAGCATAAATACTCCCTCTTGGAGTCACAAGTATCAACTTGGCCAGAGCCTCTACTAGCAACGGAGAGCATGCAAGATCATAAACAACACATATATGATAGATCAATAATAAACTTGACATAGTATTCCATATTCATTGGATCCCAACAAACACAACATGTAGCATTACAAATAGATGATCTTGATAATGATAGGCAGCTCACAAGATCTAAACATGATAGCACAAGAGGAGAAGACAACCATCTAGCTACTGCTATGGACTCATAGTCCAAGGATGAACTACTCGCGCATCAGTCCGCAGGCGATCATGGTGATGTAGAGTCCTCCGGGTGATGATTCCCCTCTCCGGCAGGGTGCCGGAGGCGATCTCCTGAATCCCCCGAGATGGGATTGGCGGCGGCGGCATGTCTGGAACTTTTCTCGTCTCGTGGCTCTCGGTAATAGGGTTTTCGCGACAGAGAGAATAAATAGGCGAAGAGGCAGAGTCGGGAGAGGCTCGAGGGGCCCACACCCTAGGGTGGCGCGCCCCCCTTCCTAGCCGCGCCGCCAGGTGGTGTGGGGCCACCTCGGCTCTTCTTCGTTTCCTCTTCGGACTTCTGGAAGGCTCCGTGGAAAATAAGACCCTGGGCTTTTGTTTCGTCCAATTCCGAGAATATTTCCTGTGTAGGATTTCTGAAACAAAAAACAGCAGAAAACCGGGACTGGTGCTTCGGCATCTTGTTAATAGGTTAGTGCCGGAAAATGCATAACAATGATATAAATTGTATATAAAACATGTGAGTATTGTCATAAAACTAGCATGGAACATAAGAAATTATAGATACGTTTGAGACGTATCAAGCATCCCCAAGCTTAGTTCCTACTCGCCCTCGAGTAGGTAAAAGATAACAAGGATAATTTCTGAAGTGACATGCTACTATCATAATCTTGATCAATACTATTGTAAAGCATATGAGATGAATGAAGTGATTCGAAGCAATGGTAAAGACAATGACTAAACAACTGAATCATATAGTAAAGACTTTTCATGAATAGTACTTTCAAGACAAGCATCAATAAGACTTGCATAGGAGTTAACTCATAAAGCAATAGATTCTTAATATAAGGTTTTGAAGCAATACAAAGGAAGATATAAGTTTCAGCAGTTGCTTTCAACTTCAACATGTATATCTCGTGGATAATTGTCAACACAAAGTAATATGATGAATGCAAATAAGCAAGTATGTAGGAATCAATGCACACAGTTGACACAAGTGTTTGCTTCTAAGATAGAAAGGAGTAGGTAAACTGACTCAACATAAAGTAAAAGAAAGGCCCTTCGCAGAGGGAAGCAGGGATTACTCTTTGTGCTAGAGCTTTTTATTTTGAAAACATAGAAACAATTTTGTCAACGGTAGTAATAATTCATATGCGTTATGCATAAGACATCCTATAAGTTGCAAGCCTCATGCATCGAATACCAATATTGCTTGCACCTTGTCCTAATTAGCTTGGATTTCCATGAATTATCATTGCATTACATATGTTTCAACCAAGTGTCACAAAGGGGTACCTCTATGCCGCCTGTACAAAGGTCCAAGGAGATAGCTCGCATTTGATTTCTCGTTTTTGATAGATCTCAACTCGAGGACATCCATACCGGGACAACATAGAAAACAGATAATGGACTCCTCTTTAATGCATAAGCATTCAACAACAGGTAATATTCTCATAAGAGATTGAGGATTAATGTCCAAACTGAAACTTCCACCATGATACATGGCTTTGGTTAGCGGCCCAATGTTCTTCTCTAACAATATGCATACTCAAACCATTTAATCATGACAAATCACCCTTACTTCAGACAAGACGAACATGCATAGCAACTCACATGATATTCAACAAAAGTGTAACAGTTGATGGCGTCCCCAGAAACATGGTTACCGCTCAACAAGCAACTTATAAGAAATAAGATACATAAGCTACATATTCTTTACCACAATAGTTTTTTAGGCTACTTCCCATGAGCTATGTATTGCAAAGACAAGGAATGAAGTTTTAAAGGTAGCACGCAAGCAATTTACTTTGGAATGGCAGAGAAAATACCACATAGTAGATAGGTATGGTGGACACAAATGGCATAGGTTTTGGCTCAAGGTTTTGGATGCACGAGAAGCATTCCCTCTCAGTACAAGACTTTGGCTAGCAAGGTTATTTGAAGCAAACACAAGTATGAACCGGTACAACAAAACTTACATAAGAACATATTGCAAGCATTATAAGACTCTACACTGTCTTCCTTGTTGTTCAAACACTTTTACCAGAAAATATCTAGACTTACAGAGACCAATCATGCAAACCAAATTTCAACAAGCTCTACAGTAATTCTCCACTAATAGGTTTAGACTACATGATGCAAGAGCTTAAACATGATCTACTTGAGAGCTCAAAACAATTGCCAAGTATCAAATTATTCAAGACAATATACCAATTACCACATGAAGCATTTTCTGTTTCCAACAAAATAGCAATAAATGCAGTAGGTTCCAACTTTTGTCATGAACATTAAAAGTAAAATGAAGAACACCAGTGTTCATATGAAAAAGCGGAGCGTGTCTCTCTCCCACACAAGCATGATAGGATCCGAATTTATTCAAACACAAACAAAAATAAAAGCACACAGACGCTCCAAGTAAAGCACATAAGATGTGACGGAATAAAAATATAGTTTCACTAGAGGTGACCTGATAAGTTGTTGATGAAGAAGGGGGTGCCTTGGGCATCCCCAAGCTTAGATGCTTGAGTCTTCCTGAAATATGCAGGGATGAACCACGGGGGCATCCCCAAGCTTAGACTTTTCACTCTTCTTGATCATATTATATCATCCTCCTCTCTTGACCCTTGAAAACTTCCTCCACACCAAACTCAAAACAAACTCATTAGAGGGTTAGTGCATAATCAAAAATTCACATATTCAGAGGTGACACAATCATTCTTAACACTTCTGGACATTTCTAAAAACTACTTAAAGTTAATGGAACAAAGAAATCCATCCAACATAGCAAAAGAGGCAATGCGAAATAAAAAGGCAGAATCTGTCAAAACAGAATAGTCCGTAAAGACGAATTTTTTAGAGGCACTTAACTTGCTCAGATGAAAATGCTCAAATTTAATGAAAGTGGCGTACATATCTGAGGATCACTCACGTAAATTGGCAGATTTTTCTGAGTTACCTACAGAAAGGGCTACTCAAATTCGTGACAGCAAGAAATTTGTTTCTGCGCAGTAATCCAAATCTAGTATCAACCTTACTATCAGAGACTTTACTTGGCACAACAATGCAATAAAATAAAGATAAGGAGAGGTTGCTATAGTAATAACAACTTCCAAGACACAACAAAACAGTAGCAAAATAAAAACATGGGTTATCTCCCAAGAAGTGCTTTCTTTATAGCCATTAAGATGGGCTCAGTAATTTCAATGATGCTCACATAAGGATGAGAGTTGGAGCAAAGAGAGCATCAAAAAGCAAGTATGAAAAAAAATTAAGCCTAACCCACTTCCTATGAAAAGGAATCTTGTACACAAATAAATTCATGAAGAACAAAGTGACAAGCATAGGAAGATAAAACACGAGTAACTTCAAGATTCTCAACATAAAGAGGGGAAACTTAATATTATTAAGATATATATAACCATGTTTCCCTCTCTCATAATAACTTTCAGTAGCATCATGAACAAACTCAACAATATAACTATCACATAAAGCATTCTTATCATGAGTCTCATGCATAAAATAATTACTACTCCCAACATAAGCATAGTCATTCTTATTAATTGTAGTGGAAGCAAATTCAACAAAGTAGCTATCATTATTATTCTCATCACCATAATCATCAAATATAGGAGGCATAGTATAATCATAATAAACTTTATCCTCCATAGTAGGTGGCACCAAAATACCACTATCATTATAATCATCATAAATGGGAGGCAAAGTATCATCAAAGTAAATTTTCTCCTCCATGCTTGGGGGACTAAAAATATCATGCTCATCAAGACCAGCTTCCCCAAGCTTAAATTCTTCCATAGCATTAGCAATAATAGTGTTCAAAGAGTTCATGCTAATAACATTGCTACAACTATTTTGCAAACAAAGTTTCATGGGTTTTTTAATTTTCTCTTCAAACACCTCATGTCCTAACTCAAGATAAATACTATAAAGATCTCTAATATTTTTGTTGTTTTCCATTAAGCCTAACTAGTGAAAATAAAAACAAGAAACAAAAAGATGCAATTGCAGGATCTAAAGGAAATAGCTTCGAGCACTCACACACCGGCAACAGTGCTAGGAAATAGCTTAGTAGTCGGAGGATGTGAATACCTTTTACCTTACCTCCCCGGCAACGGCGCCAGAAAATAGCTTGATGTCTACGCACGCTTTTATTCCTGTAGACTGTGTTGGGCCTCCAAGAGCAGAGGTTTGTAGAACAGCAGCAAGTTTCCCTTAAGTGAATCACCCAAGGTTTATCGAACTCAGGGAGGTAGAGGTCAAAGATATCCCTCTCAAGCAACCCTGTAATTACGATACAAGAAGTCTCTTGTGTCCCCAACACACCTAATACACTTGTCAGATGTATAGGTGCACTAGTTCCGCGAAGAGATAGTGAAATACAAGTGATATGGATGAATATGAGTGGTAATAACAATCTGAAATAAAAATGACAGCAAGCAAACATGTAGCAGAACTTGTTGGAAACGGTGTTTCAATGCTTAGAAACAAGGCCTAGGGATCATACTTTCACTAGTGGACACTCTCAACAATGATCACATAACTGAATAAATAAATTCTACTCTCAAACACTCTCTTGTTGGATAACAAACACCATTCATTGTGTAGGGCTACAAAAGCACACCTCAAGCCGGAGTAAACAAGCTCCACAACGTCCGGAGTTCATATTAAAGTAACCTCTAGAGTGCATAATAGACCGTTGCAATTTAGACCGAGTACTAACATAGCATACACAATGTCAACAATAGCTATGAAAGGGGGAATAGATCGCATCAATACTATCATAGTAATAGTTAACTTCATAATCCATAAGAGATTGCAATCATAACCTACGCCAAGTACTACATGATGCACACACTGTCAACATTACATCATGGAGGAGGAATGGACTACTTTAATAACATCACTAGAGTAGCACATAGATTAATAGTGATACAAAGCTCATGATCACATAAAGATCACACCATGGGAGAGAGAGATGAACCACATAGCTACCGGTAGAGCCCTCAGCCTCGGGGGAGAACTACTCCCTCCTCATCTTGGGAGACAGCAATGGTGATGAAGATGGCGGTGGTGTCGATGGAGATGACTCCGGGGGCAATTCCCCGTCCCGGCGGCGCGCCGGAACAGAGACTTCTGTCCCCTGAAACGGAGTTTCGCGATGGCGGCGGCGCCCCTGGAGTCTTTCTGGAGTTTCGTCAATTGGTGTCGAGTTTTTAGGTCACGAGGGACTTTATAGGCGAAGAGGCGGAGTCGGAGGGGCGACAGGGCTCCCTCACCACATGGCGGCGCGGCCAGGGTGGGACCCACGCCCCCCTATGGTGTGGGTCCCCCTTGGCCCCCCCCTCCGGCTCTCCTTCGGTGTTCTAGAACATTCCGGGGAAAATAAGGCCTTGGGCTTTTGTTTCGTCGAATTCCGAGAATATTGCCCGAACAGCCTTTCTGGAACCAAAAACAACCGAAAACAGGAACTGGCACTATGGCATCTTGTTAATAGGTTAGTTCTGGAAAATGCATAAAATCATTATAAAGTGTGAGCAAAACATGTAGGTATTGTCATAAAACTAGCATGGAACATCAGAAATTATGGATACGTTGGAGACGTATCAGCCCGCGAGGTGTTCGATGAAATGGGCGAACTAATTATTTGTCCCATTTCATCTGTAGATCATGGCAGACAGCGATGACAAGTTCTTCTTCAAGAACTTCATCGACAAGTCCTCAGACGATGAGTCCGAGCATGAGTTTTTCATGGAGGCTGCGTTGATCATCCACAAGCACAATGTCGCGCAGATCCCCATGTACCGGGGGTCCTTGCCGGGGCGCGCGGTGGCCTTGGACCGCAAAGAGAATGCGGCCACGACATGCTCTTCCATATCTACTTCTACTGCAAGGCATTGTTCGCGCCCGCCTTGTTTCTCCGTCTTTTTCGGATGTCCAGACCATTGTTCAACCGGATAATGGATGATGTCAAGGTCTACAACGACTATTTCATCGCCAAACTGGATGCAATTGGCAAGGTAGGCCTCTCTTCGTATCAAAAATTCATGGCAGCGATTAGGATGCTCACATATGGTGTTGCCGGTGATTACGTAGATGAGTACATCCGAATGAGCGAGTCCAGCTGCTTGGAAGCGATGTACAGGTTCTGCAGAGCAATGATCGCTGTGTTCGGTGAACAATATCTGCGCCAACCTAATGCAGAGAACATTGCCCATCAGTTGTCAATCAACGCTTCCAGGGGGTTTCCTGGATGCTTGGCAGCATAGATTGCATGCACTGGGAGTGGAAGAACCGCCCCTTTGGTTGGCGGGGGTGTACAAAGGCCATTCTGAGGGGTGCACAATGATTCTTGAAGTTGTTGCTTCACATGACACATGGATGTGGCACTCATTCTTCGGAATGGCCGGCTCGCACAATGACATCAATGTGCTACAACGCTCTCTGGTGTTTGATAGGCTAGCGCACGTTCAATCCCCTGATGTGGATTTTGAGATCAATGGCCACCACTACAACAAGGGGTACTGATATGTCTCAAATGTATCTATAATTTTTGATGCTCCATGCTTGTTTTACACCATATCATATATGTTTTGCTTATACTTTGTTGCACTTTTATACATTTTCCGGCACTAACCTATTAACAAGATGCCACAGTGCTAGTTCCCTGTTTTCTGCTGTTTTGTATTTCAGAAAAGTTGTACATGAAATATTCTCGGAATTGGATGAAACAAAAGCCGAAGTCAATATTTTTTCATAACGAAGACTGAGTCCAGAGGGGAGTTCAAGGGGGGCAGCAGGGCGGCCACACCTGCCGTAGGCGCGTCCTGGCCCTGGCCCGCACCTAGGGGTGGTGTGGCCCACTGGCCTCCACCGACATCGCCACTCCGCCTATTTATTCAGGATCTCGGGAAAAACCTAAACACCCGAGCCTCCATCCACGAAAAGTTCCATCGCCGCCGCCATTGCAGAACACATCTCGGGAGGGTTCTGAAAATCTTCCCGACACCCTGCCGGAGAGGGAAATCATCACTGGAGGCATTGATGACCCACAAGTATAAGGGGTGTATCGTAGTATCTTCGATAAGTAAGAATGTCGATCCCAACGAGGAGCGGAAGGTGTTGACAAGCAGTTTCGATGAAGGATTCACTGTAAATGCTCACAGACAAGTATTTAGGGGGTTTTGATGTAGGAGATGAATAAAGTACGAGTAAGTAAAGTGCGAGAGTAACAATTGCAGCGAGTGGCCCAATCCTTTTTAGCACAAAGGACAAGCCGGTTTGTTTACTTATAATGACCAGACGTTCTCGAGGACACATGGGATTTTAGTCTAGTGCTTTCGCTACATACGGATAATTAATCTTCATTGTTTTGATAAGTGTTGTGTGGGTGAACCTATGCTAATGTACCGCCCTTCCTAGGACTAATACATACTTGTGATTATACCCCTTGCAAGCATCCGCAACTACAAGAAAGTAATTAAGATAAATCTAACCACAGCCTTAAACTCTGAGATCCTGCTATCCCTCCTGCATCGATATACCAACGGAGGCTCAGGTTTCTGTCACTCCAGCAACCCCGCAATTGGCAAACGAGTACAAGATGCATTCCCCTAGGCCCATAAAGGTGAAGTGTCATGTAGTCGACGTTCACACGACACCACTAGAAGAATAACACCACAACTTAAATATCATAACATTGAATATTACTCAACCATACTTCACTACTAACATTTAGACTTCACCCATGTCCTCAAGAACTAAACGAACTACTCACGAGACATCATATGGAACATGATCAGAGGTGATATGATGATGAATAACAATCTGAACATAAACCTTGGTTCAACGGTTTCACTCAATAGCATCAATAACAAGTAGAAATCAACACCGGGAGAGTTTCCCCTATCAAACAATCAAGATCAAACCCAAATTGTTACAGCGATGACGACGTGCAGCGGTGGAGACGGCGGTGATGATGATGGAGATGATGATGATGGTGATGGAGATGATGTCCAACTCAATGGCGGTGACGATGGCGTCGATTTCCCCCTCCGGGAGGGAATTTCCCCGGCGGATCTCAGCCTGCCGGAGAGCTCTTTTCTCTCTGGTGTTCTCCGCCTCGCAGAGGCGGTTGTGACTCTTCGCGACCTATCCCCTGGAGCTTAGGTTTTCGGGATGAAGACGTTCGCGAAGAAAAGGAGGCGAGAGGGGGTTGTGGGCCCCCTCCTCACAGGGCGGCGCGGCCAGGCCTTGGGCCACGCCAGCCTATGAGGTGGGCCCACCTCGGGTCCCCTCGGCTCCCCCTTCTGGCACCCTTCGTCCTCTGGAAAAATAGGATTTTTCATATAATTTCCTTCAACTGTTGATCTTCCGAAATATTGCATTCTGACGGTGCTTTTTCAGCAGAATCCTGACCCCGGTGCGCGATCCTCCAATAATTATGAATCATGCAAAATAGATGAAATAACATAAGTATTATCCCCAAATATGAAATCTATCAATGAATAACAGCAAATTATGATATAAAATAGTGATGCAAATTGGACGTATCAACTCCCCCCAAGCTTAGACTTTGCTTGTCCCCAAGCGAAACTGAACTCGGTAAACAGGACCACATGTTTATGGAGTGAAGAGTCGATAAATAAAATACGGACAAGAAGCATCATATTCATTCACACAAGACATTCTAGTAAACAACTTCCTCATATAATTCAACTTGAGACAAGTATAAGGTAATCACAAATACAGGTGCATAAGAAATCTTACTTGGTGATGGCAAACTTCGTTCTTGGTCAGAGAACAGTTAACAGGTTATACTTATCTTATTGAGCAGCGCTCTCATGTTAAAGTTTATATGGCACAACTTGCATACTCAATCATAATAGTTTCCTCAATATCATTGATAACTTTCAAAGCTATATTCATTCAGATAAAACTTGTACTAAACAAGGAAGAATAAAAGACATGATGAGGTAAATCACAATATAGTAGTTTGATCACAACAACTCAAATGCTTGCTTAAGATGGAGGGAAATAGGTTTACTGACTCAACATAAAGTAAAAGACGGGCCCTTCGCAGAGGGAAGCAGGGATTAAATCATGTGCTAGAGCTTTTTCAGTTTTGAAATCATATAAAGAGAATAAAAGTAACATTTTGAGAGGTGTTTGTTGTTGTCAACGACTGGTAGCGGGTACTCTAACCCCCTTGCCAGACAAACCTTCAAAGAGCGGCTCCCATTTTATTTTTGTGTGGCACTCCTTCCAACCTTTCTTTCACAAACCATGGCTAACCGAATCCTCGGGTGCCTGCCAACAATCTCATACCATGAAGGAGTGCCTTTATATTTTAGTTTTATTATGATGACACTCCCCCCAACCTTTGCTTACACAAGCCATGGCTAACCGAATCCCTCGGGTGTCGTCCATCAATCACATACCATGGAGGAGTGTCTATTTAGGTTAATTAATTTGGGACTGGGAATCCCATTGCCATCTCTTTTTGCAAAATTATTGGATAAGCGGATGAAGCCACTAGTCCATTGGTGAAAGTTGCCCAACAAGATTGAAAGATAAAACACCACATACTTCCTCATGAGCTATAAAACATTGACACAAATAAGAGATAGTAAATTTTGAATTGTTTAAAGGTAGCACACGAAGTATTTACTTGGAATGGCAGGAAATACCATGTAGTAGGTAGTTATGGTGGACACAAATGACATAGGTTTGGGTTAAGGTTTGGATGCGCGAGAAGTATTCCCTCTCAGTACAGGTCTTTGGCTAGCAAGGTTAATTAGCAAGCATAAGAGTCGAGGGAAACAAACAAATATACATGTGATAGAAACAATCATGCATCTTCCTTGCAAGCACAAACAGTTTTAACTTCAGAATAATAAGCTATGAGCTAACAAGAAAGGAAGATAATGAAACAACTACATGTATTTCTCTTATCTACTTAAACCTCAAAGTGTTGTTGCTATTGACCAATGCTAAGTTTGCCAAAACCAAATAGATTTATTCAATGCTCCCAAAGTGATACCAATACTAATAACAAGATTAATCATATAATAAGGATTGCAGACTAAAATAAGATGTGCAATATGTAAATGATAAGACTTCTCATTAATATTCCATAACGATAACTCACACCAAGGGATACATAGACAACCAACTAAAGGAGAGATACTTCCACACTGCAACCCATCTTATATGATAACTTCCCTACTCATGATATGACACTACTTGACAGTAAAAAGTAAAAGGTAGTGATGATGTGATACCGCGGCACTCCCCCAAGCTTGGAACAAACCAAGGGGATGCCAATACCGACGATGAATTACTCCTTCGGCGATGGTGGTGATGAATTCCTCCCGCGCTTCTTACAGATCTCCTTCAGCTTCAGTTTCTCAGTTTGGCAATTCTGCACTAAGACTCGAAGAGATTCATTGTTATCTGAAGTTGGCGGTGGCGACCTTGTGATAGGAATCGAGTAATATTCCAGCATTCTTCGGAGACGGTAATTCTCCTCCTGGAGTATCTCCACTTCTCTTCTTAGAGCCCGGTATTGATCACAAAACTCATCGGTAGTCCGTAGAGCTTCTTCCAACACGGGGAAAGAGTCGAGGCTAACAGCAGGTGGTAAGGGTCTCTGCAAGTTATGAGAAAAAGAACGTCGAGTGTCAACAGATCCCACCAACATTTGCTTACTCCCAATGGCTTGTTGCTCTTGTTTTGATGACACCCTTTTCACTTCTTCCTCCGAAAGCCCCTTGCCCTTGTTGTTGGAGGCCATGGTGCTCCTAGATTGAAAACAAATCCTGGCAGAAACAGCTCGAAACAAAACACGTCGAGAAAATGATATACGGACCTCCAGGGGTCCGGGGGATTATATAGCAGGAATTTGTATGTCATAAGGAAAGTACCAGGTCGAACCAGAATCGGAAAGAGGCGACGAGGCGGCCAGCTCATAGGGCGGCGCGGCCTGGCTGGGGCCCGCGCCGGCCTATGGGGGCACACCCTCGTGCGTCTCCTCCACTCCGTTTCGATCTCGTAATTTTTCATATTTTCCAAAAATACCAAAAACATTGCTCGGAAAGTAAATTGCGAACTTTTTATTACGAGTACTGTTACCTATTCAAAGTCGAGTTCTGGCGGACTGTGAATTTGACCTTTGATGAAATCCTCCGATGTTTCCACTCGAATAACATCAACATCTACATTGTAAGAATCACCTGAGATATAATGCTTGAGTCTTTGTCCATTCACCACTTGTGTGCCATTGCCTTGGAGAGAGCTAATTTTAATTGCTCCTGAACGATACACCTCCTCAACAACATATGGTCCTTCCCATTTCGAGAGTAATTTCCCTGCAAAGAATCTGAGACGAGACCGATACAATAGGACTTTATCCCCAATATTAAATTCTCTTTTGATAATCCTTCTATCATGCCATTTTTTAACTTTCTCTTTAAAGAGTTTAGCATTTTCATAAGCTTCACTTCTCCATTCATCTAGAGAACTCAATTGCAGCAACCTCTTATTACCAGCTAGTTTAGGATCTTTATTTAATTCTCTAACAGCCCAATAAGCTTTGTGCTCTAGTTCTAAAGGTAAATGACAAGCTTTTCCATAAACCATTTTATAAGTTGACATTCCCATGGGATTTTTATAAGCAGTTCTATAAGCCCATAGTGCTTCCTTCAATTTACTAGCCCAATTATTTCTAGTTTTATTAACAGTCTTTTGCAAGATAGATTTAATTTCTCTATTTGATAGTTCTACTTGCCCACTAGTTTGGGGATGATAAGCGGAAGCAATTCTATGATTAATACCATATTTAGCAAGAGTTTTTCTAAAACCACCATGAATAAAATGAGAACCTCCATCAGTCATAATATATCTAGGAACTCCAAATCGAGGAAAAATAATGTCTAAAAGCATCTTTAAAGAGGTCTCACCATCAGCAGTTTTTGTAGGTATGGCTTCCACCCATTTAGTAGAATAATCAACAGCAACAAGTATATGAGTGTTACCTTCTGAAGAGGGAAAAGGTCCCATGAAGTCAAATCCCCAACAATCAAACGGTTCAATAACAAGAGTATAATTCATAGGCATTTCATTACGTCTGGAGATATTTCCAACCCTTTGGCATTCATCACAAGATAAAATAAACTTCCTTGCATCTTTGAAGAGAGTTGGCCAATAAAAACCTGATTGTAGAACCTTTTGCGCGGTTCTATCTCCGGCGTGATGTCCTCCATAAGCACTACCATGACATTTACTCAATATCTCTTGCTGTTCATATTTGGGAACACATCTTCGCAGAATACCATCCACTCCTTCTTTATATAAGTGTGGGTCATCCCAGAAATAATGCCTCAAGTCATAAAAGAATTTCCTCCTTTGCTGGGCTTAAAAGGTTGGAGGCAAGTACTTGGAAACAATAAAGTTAGCATAATCAGCATACCAAGGGCTATCTCGCGAGCTCACCTTTATTACAGCCAATTGTTCATTTGGAAAACTATCATTAACAGGAACAGGATCATAAGCAATATTTTCCAATCTAGACAAGTTATCAGCAACAGGATTATCAGCACCTTTCCTATCTACAATATGTAAATCAAATTCTTGCAACAGGAGTACCCATCTAATAAGCCTTGGCTTAGCATCTTTCTTTTGCATAAGGTATCTGATTTCAGCATGATCAGTGTGTATAGTAACTTTTGAATCAACAATATAGGATCTAAACTTATCACAAGCAAAGACTACAACTAACAATTCTTTTTCAGTAGTAGCATAATTTCTTTGAGCAGCATCAAGGGTTTTACTAGCATAATGAATAACATTCAATTTTTTATTTACTCGTTGTCCAAGAACAAATACTACAAAGAAATCACTAGCATCACACATAATTTCAAATGGTAAGTTCCAATCAGGAGGTTCAACTATAGGAGCAGTTGTTAAGGCTTTCTTTAGAGTTTCAAAGGCTTCCTTACAATCATCATCAAAAACAAAAGGTACATCTTTTTGAAGAAGATTAGTAAGAGGCTTTGAAATCTTGGAGAAGTCTTTAATAAACCTCCTATAAAACCCAGCATGACCAAGAACACTACGAATACCTTTAACATCCCTAGGGTAGGGCATCTTCTCAATTGCTTCAACTTTAGCTCTATCAACTTCAATACCTCTCTCGGAAATTTTATGTCCCAGTACAATTCCTTCATTAACCATAAAGTGGCATTTCTCCCAATTAAGAACAAGGTTAGTTTCTTCACATCTCTGCAAAACTTTATCAAGGTTCCGCAAGCAATTATCAAAAGAATTCCCATAGATAGAAAAATCATCCATGAATACCTCTACAATACTCTCGCAAAAGCCATGAAAAATAGCAGACATGCATCTTTGAAAAGTAGCAGGAGCATTACATAAACCAAAAGGCATACGTCTATAACCATAAGTTCCATAGGGACAAGTGAAAGTGGTTTTCTCTTGATCCTTAGTTTTAACAGCAATTTGTGAAAATCCAGAATAACCATCAAGAAAACAAAAGTGAGTATTTTTAGATAACCTTTCTAACATTTGATCAATGAAAGGTAAAGGGTAATGGTCTTTCTTAGTAACTTTATTAACTTTACGATAATCAATGCACATTCTATACCCTACAACTACTCTTTGAGGTATGAGCTCATCATTATCATTGGGCACAACAGTCATTCCTCCTTTCTTAGGAACACAATGCACAGGACTAACCCATCTACTATCAGCAATAGGATATATAATACCAGCTTCAAGAAGTCTTAATACCTCATTTCTTACCACATCCTTCATCTTAGGAATTAGACGACGCTGAGGTTCAACAACAGGCTTCGCATCATCTTCCATATTAATGGCGTGTTGGAAAATAGAGGGAGAAATCCCCTTCAAGTCATCAAGAGTGTAGCCAATAGCACCTCGTTGTTTCTTCAATATTTCCAATAACCTTTCTTCTTCAAACTCTGAAAGCTTAGAACTAATAATAACAGGATATATTTTCTTATCATCAATATGAGCATATTTAAGATTATCAGGCAATGGTTTCAAATCAAAGACAGGATCTTCCTTTGGTGGCGGTGTTGTACCCAGATCTTCTACCGGTAAATCATGCTTAAGAATAGGTTGACGAAGGAAAATTTCATCAAGCTCATCTCTGTCTTCCCTAAAAACTTCACTCTCACTATTCTCCAAATGTTGCTGCAAAGGATTATTAGGAGCAAGAGCAATAGATGCACACTGTTAAACTCTAAAATCATTATTAGGCAAATCAGCTTTATAAGGAGTTTTGGTAAATTTAGAGAAGTTAAACTCATAAGATTCACCAGCAAATTTAGTCAAAATTTTCTCTTTCTTGCAATCTATAATAGCTCCACAAGTATTTAGAAAAGGTCTACAAAAAATGATAGGACAATATTTACTAGCAGCAGAACCAAGTACCAAAAAGTCAGCAGGATATTTAATCTTACCACATAGAACTTCCACATCTCGAACAATACCAATTGGAGAGATAGTTTCTCTATTAGCCAGCCGAATAACCACATCAATATCTTCAAGTTCACAAGAACCAATTTCGTGCATAATCTCTGTGTAAAGCTCATAAGGAATAGCACTAATACTTGCACCAATATCACATAAACCATAATAACAATGATCTCCAATTCTAACAGATAACATAGGAACACTAGCTTTCTTAGACTTATTAGGATGTGAAACAATATTAGAAGCATCTTCACAGAAAATAATATGACCATCCTCCACATTTTCAGTCACAAGATCTTTAACTATTGCAACAGCAGGTTCAACTTTTATTTGTTCTTCAGGTTCTATAGGTTTCTTTTCACTTTTATGAACCGCACTATTTATAACAGAGTACTCCTTCATTTTAGCAGGGAAAAGAGTTTTTTCAATATAAGCTTCAGGAATAACATGATCAACAGTTTCAACTACAACACATTTATTTATAGATGAATCAATTTTATCTTTATACGGTTCATGATACTTATCAAAGTTCTTCTTAGGCAATTCATAATGAGAGGCAAAAGCTTTATAAAGATTTGCAGCAACTTGAGAATCAAGACCATAAGTAGCACTCATATTACGAAATTTATCAGTATCCATAAAAGCTTCAATGCATTTATAATCATAATTTATACCTGATTCTCTATCTTTGTCATTCTCCCATCCTTCAGTATTTTCCTGGATCCGATTAAGAAGGTCCCTTTTAAACTCTTCTTTGTTGCGCGTAAATGATCCAGAACAAGAAGTATCCAACAAGGTCTTGTCTTCAAAAGAAAGTCTTGCATAGAAATTATCAATAATAACATTACCAGGAAGCTCATGAATGGGGCATTTGAGCATTAAAGACTTCAATCTCCCCCACGCTTGGGCAATACTCTCTCCATCATGAGGCCAAAAATTATATATGCGGTTCCGATCCTTGTGGATTTCACTTGGAGGATAGAACTTAGAATAAAATCGGGGCACAATATCATTCCATTCAAGAGAATCCCCATTATCCAGTAATTTATACCAATGCGCCGCTTTACCAGACAGCGATATAGAGAATAGTTTCTTCCTCACTTCATCCATAGCAATACCTGCACACTTGAATAAACCGCATAATTCATGCAAGAACAGTAAATGATCTCCAGGGTGGACAGTTCCATCCCCTGTATAACGGTTATCCACTACACGTTCAATAATTTTCATATGTATTTTGTATGGTATCTCTTCCTCACCTGGCGCCTCATCCACTACCTTTGCAGTAGTAGTAGATTTTCCAAATAAAAACTCAAGAGAATATCTCTCCATAATGAATTATGGCAGCAGGCAGAAATAAAATCAGCACAAACAGTAAAAGTTTCCCTTACCAATTCCACTTACCAATAGCGCTTCACTCCCCGGCAACGGCGCCAGAAAATAGTCTTGATGACCCACAAGTATAGGGGGTGTATCGTAGTATCTTCGATAAGTAAGAATGTCGATCCCAACGAGGAGCAGAAGGTATTGACAAGCAGTTTCGATGAAGGATTCACTGTAAATGCTCATAGACAAGTATTCAGGGGGTTTTGATGTAGCAGATGAATAAAGTACGAGTAAGTAAAGTGCGAGAGTAACAATTGCAGCGAGTGGCCCAATCCTTTTTAGCACAAAGGACAAGCTGGTTTGTTTACTTATAATGACCAAACGTTCTCGAGGACACATGGGATTTTAGTCTAGTGCTTTCGCTACATACGGCTAATTAATCTTCATTGTTTTGATAAGTGTTGTGTGGGTGAACCTATGCTAATGTACCGCCCTTCCTAGGACTAATACATACTTGTGATTATACCCCTTGCAAGCATCCGCAACTACAAGAAAGTAATTAAGATAAATCTAACCACAGCCTTAAACTCTGAGATCCTGCTATCCCTCCTGCATCGATATACCAACGGAGGCTCAGGTTTCTGTCACTCCGGCAACCCCACAATTGGCAAACGAGTACAAGATGCATTCCCCTAGGCCCATAAAGGTGAAGTGTCGTGTAGTCGACGTTCACACAACACCACTAGAAGAATAACACCACAACTTAAATATCATAACATTGAATATTACTCAACCATACTTCACTACTAACATTTAGACTTCACCCATGTCCTCAAGAACTAAACGAACTACTCACGAGACATCATATGGAACATGATCAGAGGTGATATGATGATGAATAACAATCTGAACATAAACCTTGGTTCAACGGTTTCACTCAATAGCATCAATAACAAGTAGAAATCAACACCGGGAGAGTTTCCCCTATCAAACAATCAAGATCAAACCCAAATTGTTACAGCGATGACGATGTGCAGCGGTGGAGACGGCGGTGATGATGATGGAGATGATGATGATGGTGATGGAGATGATGTCCAACTCGATGGCGGTGACGATGGCGTCGATTTCCCCCTCCGGGAGGGAATTTCCCCGGCGGATCTCAGCCTGCCGGAGAGCTCTTTTCTCTCTGGTGTTCTCCGCCTCGCAGAGGCGGTTGTGACTCTTCGCGACCTATCCCCTGGAGCCTAGGTTTTCGGGACGAAGACGTTCGCGAAGAAAAGGAGGCGAGAGGGGGCTGTGGGCCCCCTCCTCACAGGGCGGCGCGGCCAGGCCTTGGGCCGCGCCGGCCTATGAGGTGGGCCCACCTCGAGTCCCCTCGGCTCCCCCTTCTGGCTCCCTTCGTCTTCTGGAAAAATAGGATTTTTCATATAATTTCCGTCAACTGTTAATCTTCCAAAATATTGCATTCTGACGGCGCTTTTTCCAGCAGAATCCTGACCCCGGTGCGCGATCCTCCAATAATCATGAATCATGCAAAATAGATGAAATAACATAAGTATTATCCCCAAATATGAAATATATCAATGAATAACAGCAAATTATGATATAAAATAGTGATGCAAATTGGACGTATCGGGCATCTACATCGCCATGCCCACCTCCGAAGTGATGCGTGAGTAGTTCATCCCTGGACCATGGGTCCATAGCAGTAGCTAGATGGTTGTCTTCTCCAATTTGTGCCTCATGTTTAGATCTTGTGAGCTGCCCTACATGATCAAGATCATCCTTATGTAATGCTACATGTTATGTTTGTTGGGATCCGATGAATATTGTATACTATGTTGAGATCGATTATATATTCTTGTCATATGTTATTTGTGATCTTGCATGCTCTCCGTTGCTAGTAGTTTCTCTGTCCAAGTACATGTTTGTGACTCCAAGAGGAGGTAATTATGCTCGATAGTAGTTTTCTGGGAGAGTGACAATAACTTCTAAGATTGTAGATGTGTTGTTGCTACTAGGGAGAAAACAACAATGTTTTATCCAAGGGTAACTCTATTGTTTACTTTACACACATTGCTTAATGCGATAATCTGTTGGTTGCAACTTAATACTGGAAGGGGTTCGAACGATAACCAGAAGGTGGATTATTAGTCATAGACACAATTGGATTATGTCTATGTATTGTGTTGTAATGCCCAAACGAATCTCATAGTAATCATCTTGTCATGTATGTTCGATATTCTGTCAATTGCCCAGCTATAATTTGTTCACCCAGCATGCTATTTATCTTTATGGAGAGACACCTCTAGTGAACTGTGGACCCCGGTCCTTTCCTTTACACTGATAAATTCAACCACCGCAATCTTGCTCTGTTTACTTACTGTAAGCTCTGTTCTCTTTAATTGCGGCAAACATCTATTTCCACTCAATACATCTAATCCTTTGTGTTCAGCAAACCGGTGAGATTGACAACCTCACTATAAGCTGGGGCAAAGTATTTTGGTTGTGTTGTCTGTAGGTTCCACGTTGTTGCTGACGTCGGTAGTGCGCTCTGCCACTAGTCGCTAGCAACACCTTCAGAAGTCATGCCTTTCTCTTATTGATCCATTAAACCTTGGTTTCTTACTGAGGGAAAACTTGCTGCTATGCTCATCACACGTTCCTCTTGGGGTTCCCCAACAACTGCACGCCATCAGGTACTACCTTACTGATGGTATCTATCCACCTTGGTCTACACTCGTGAAGACAATCCGTCGTCCCAACTCAGAGCAGGAGGCAAGGTTTGCCAAAGAGCAAGAGGCAGCCCGAAAAGATGTCAAGCGGGTGTTTGGTATCCTCCAAGCTCGTTGGGCTATCGTCAGGCACCCTTCTAGAGCACGGAGTGTGCAAACTCTGTGTGAGGTGATGACCGCTTGTGTAATCATGCACAACATGATTGTTGAGGTGGAGCGGGATGATTCACTGTTTGATAAGGATTGGGATGGCCATGAGAGTTGGTTGCTCCTCAAGGTGGTCCGGCATCATTCCAGCATATGCTCCATGTGCACCACAAAATTCGGGATCAAGCGGTTCACAACCAACTCCAGGATGATTTGGTTGAGCACATGTGGCATGTTTGCAACAATGCTGGAAACAACAACAATGAAGAAAATCCAGAAGAAAACAATGCCTAGGCCATTTGTATCATTTTACATTTTTATTTGAGTAAGTACTTTGTCATTGAATAGGTGGACAATAATCTTATCTGATAAATCTTGAGCATTTAAACTTATTTATATATTTTTTATGATTTTTTATGCCTTTATATTGAATTTAAAGGCAAATGCCAACTTCTATGGCCGCGACACATATCTGGCCGCGTTGGGTGCAGTGTGCGACCCAAATGGACATGTGGACACGAGGTGCTGTCCACATGTCCGCGCGACCACCCAAACGGCCCAAAACGGACGGCCCAACGCCGTCCATTTGGGTCGCAGCGATGGAGATGCCCTTAGAGCATCTCCAGCCGCGTCCCCCAAAGCATCCCCCAAACGGCGCCGGATCGAGCATTTGGGGGATGTCGCTCTCCAGCCGCATCCCCCAAACAAAATTTTAGAAATCTAAAACTTGAGTGAATTCATTCAAACTTACTATATATTACATATATTTGAACGAAGAAATTTAAATTAAACCCTAATCTAGAAGTACTTGCAGCGGCCAGAGGCGTCATAGTACTGGTGAAAGTTGTACATGTCGTCTGTGATGACCTCCTGCTTGACGCGCTCGTTGGGCTTATCGACGGGCTCGTCCTTCACCAAGCCGCTTTTGGCCCAGCCTCGCCGTCGTCGGTGAGGTCCACGAGCGGCTTGCCGGTGTTGCGGATGGACATGGAGATCACCCTGTCGAGGTCGCCCGTCTAGGCGTCCTTGTCGTTTAGCTACGCCGCGAATGCCGCGTGCAGCCCTGGGTAGTTCTCGGGGTCATCGCTGCTCGCGATGAGTCGATGCAGCCGCTCGTACTCCGCCAGCAGCGCCTCCTTCCCGGCTGCCTCGTCGTCCTGCTCCTCCTTCACTGATACGTCTCCAACATATCTATAATTTCTGATGTTCCATGCTTATATTATACCAATTGCTACATGTTTTATATGCAATTTATATCATATTATGGCATTGTTTGGACTAACCTATTAACAAGATGCCACAGTGCCAGTTTCTGTTTATTATGTATGTTTATTGCAGAAAAGGCCCAAAAACCAAAGTGCTCGGAAAAATCCAGAAAAATCACAGAAATTCTATTTCGCCAGAAGACTCACGGAGCCAGAAGGACCAGGCCAGAGGAGGCCCAGGGCCTCCTCCCCATCAGCCGGCGCGGCCAGGAGAGGGGCCACCCCACCCTATGGTGTGGGCCCCTCGGGACTCCACCGATGCTGCCCTTTCGCCTATATAATCCCTCGCGACGCAAAACCCGATATCAATCAATCATATTCCAGAAAGACTCCAGGGGCGCCGCCGCCATCGTGAAACCTAGTTTCGGGGGACAGAAGTCTCTGTTTCGGCACGCCGCCGGGACGGGGAATTGCCCCCGGAGTCATCTCCATCGACACCACCGCCATCTTCATCGCCATTGTTGTTTCCCATGATGAGGAGGGAGTAGTTCTCCCCCAAGGCTGAGGGCTCTACCGGTAGCTATGTGGTTCACCTCTCTCTCCCATGGTGTGATCTTTATGTGATCATGAGCTTTGTATCACTATTAATCTATGTGCTACTCTAGTGATGTTATTAAAGTAGTCTATTCCTCCTCCATGATGTAAAGTTGACAGTGTGTGCATCATGTAGTACTTGGCGTAGGTTATGATTGTAATCTCTTGTAGATTATGAAGTTAACTATTACTATGATAGTATTGATGTGATCTATTCCCCCTTTCATAGCTATTGGTGACAGTGTGTATGCTATGTTATTACTCGGTCTAAATTGCAACGGTCTATTACGCACTCTAGAGGTTACTTTAATATGAACTCCGGAAGTTGTGGAGCTTGTTTACTCCGGCTTGAGGTGTGCTTTTGTAGCCCTACACAATGAATGGTGTTTTTTATCCAACAAGAGGGTGTTTAAGAGTAGCACAAGTGAAGAGAAGTTATTTATTTATGTGATCATTGTTGAGAGTGTCCACTAGTGAAAGTATGATCCCTAGGCCTTGTTTCTAAGCATTGAAACACCGTTTCCAACAAGTTCTGTTACATGTTTGCTTGCTGCCATTTTTATTTCAGATTGCAATTACTACTTACAATCATCCATATTACTTGTATTTCACTATCTCTTCGCCGAACTAGTGCACCTATACATCTGACAAGTGTATTAGGTGTGTTGGGGACACAAGGAGACTTCTTGTATCTTAATTGCAGGGTTGCTTGAGAGGGATATCTTTGACCTCTACCTCCCTGAGTTCGATAAACCTTGGGTGATTCACTTAAGGAAAACTTGTTGCTGTTCTACAAACCTCTGCTCTTGGAGGCCCAACACTATCTACAGGAATAGAAGCGTGCGTAGACATCAAGCTATTTTCTGGCGCCGTTGCCGGGGAGGTAAGGTAAAAGGTATTCACATCCTCCGACTACTAAGCTATTTCCTAGCATTGTTGCCGGTGTGTGAGTGCTCGAAGCTATTTCCTTTAGATCCTGCAATTGCATCTTTTTGTTTCTTGTTTTTATTTTCACTAGTTAGGTATAATGGAAAACAACAGTGAGCTTTTTAATCTATTTCCTGAGTTAAGACATGAATTGTGTGATGCGAAAATTAAAGAACCTATGGAACCTTATTTTCATGCTAGTAGCAATGTTATTAGTATGAACGCAATTACTGCTAATGCTATGGAGAAGTCTAAGCTTGGGGAAGCTAGTTTTTATGATCTTTTTAGCTTCCCATCTTTAGGGGAGAAAATTTGCTCTGATAATACTTTATTTCCCATATGCGATAACTCTAATGATGCTTGTGATATTTTAAATCCACCTACTGAAAGTATTCCTTTCAAGATACCATTAAAAATTGTTGAACTTGCTATGAACAATTGCTATTTTGGAGATGGGACTGTCCATCCTAGTGATCATTTACTCTTTATACATGAATTATGCGAGCTGTTCGAGAGTGCATGTATTTCAAAAGACCAAGTTAAGAGGAAGCTATTCTCTATATCTCTGAAGGGTAGAGTTGCGGAATGGTATAAGATGCTGAAGAATGGTCGATCTCTTCGTTGGGAGGAAATTGTACCTTTCTTTTATTCTAAATTTTATACTCCTCATGAAGTGCATATTGATAGGAATTACATTTATAACTTTTATCCTCGTGATGGAGAGAGTATTTCCCAAGCATGGGGGAAAATTTTATACTCCTCATGAAGTGCATATTGAAGTCACTAATGCTCAAATGTCCCATTCATGATTTCCCCCGTAATGTTATTATTAATAATTTTTATGCAAGGCTTTCAGGACACCACAAGGACTATCTAGATGCCTGTTTGGAGGGATCTTTCACAAGCAAGGAGGTTGAAGCTAGATTGGATCTTCTTGAAAGAATTCAGGAGAATACTGTAGATTGGGAGAACGACAAAGGTAAAGAATCAGGTATAAACTACGAATATGAATGCATTAAGTCTTTCGCTCAAACCGCTGATTTTCAAGAGCTTAGTGCTAAATATGGTCTTGATCCTAAAATTATGGTAGATTGCTATAGATCCTTTGCTTCTCATATTAGTGTTCCTAAAGAAAATTGGTACATGTATCATGAACCTTTTAAAGACACTTGCATGGAAATGAAATTTTTGTTAATGATTGCAATAAACACGCCCAAACTTCTGAAAATACTATTTCTTATAAGCATGTTAATTTTTGTGGAATGCATAGATCTTGTGGAATTAATCAAATCGAAGATGAATGTTGTATCCATCATAGGAGTGAAAAAACTAGAAAGTGGTTTAGGGCTCTAGATGATCTTGGTGAAAAAATTTGTGCCCTCTATCCTTTTATTTGTGAACTTTGCCATAGAGTGGGTCATTTTAATTTTCAATGCTCCTCCAATGATAATTCGAACCTCATAAGTGCTGCAAATTTGTATTGTGATGATGAAATCACTCCTAATCAGCATGATGAACTTACATTATTTTTTGAGTGTGAAGAGTTATTGAGAAAAACTTCTTTGGTGGATATGAGTGCTCTTGATATTAATAGTGTCCTGCATGGGTGTCTTTCTTATTGCATTGATAATTGCCATACAAATACTTACATACAAAATATTTTAGAAGATGACACTTTGCCAAAATATGATAGGACCGCTGTGTGTTTTGAACTTATTAATGAAAAGGAGGAATCCTCCCAAGTTTCTTCTATTGTTTCTGGAAATAAATCAGGTTATGTGGAGAAGCCTCCCTTCAAGCCTCTTCCTCCTAAAGAAGGGAACGAGGAGAAGGAAAATAAGAAGAAGAAGAAGAAGAAGAAGAAGAAGAAGAAGAAGAAGAAGAAGAAGAAGAAGAAGAAGAAGAAGAAGAAGAAGAAGAAGAAGAAGAAGGAAAAGAAGAAGAAGAAGAAGAAGAAGAAGAAGAAGAGGGGGAATAAAAAGAAAGAGGTAACGGCATATCCCCGTGATACGCATACAGCACGCGTCCGTTGGGAACCCCAAGAGGAAGGTATGATGTTGTTATCACCAGATTTTAACTAGATCAGAAGTGGGCCGTGATTGAGATGGGCTTAGCAAATATACGTAGAAATTATTCATGAATCGGCCTTGAATAAAGAGTTTGGGCTAAATTGCCCATGTATCTGTAAATATAGTAGGATACGTGTCGGATAGGATTAAAAGATAGAGTTTAGCTCGTACACGGTTGGGATTATTCCCACGTTAGAAAGTCTACGGACTATAAATATGTATCTAGGGTTATTGAGAAGGAGGACGATCACGTTCACAACAAATCAATCTAGGCGCATCGCCACCCCTTGTTTCGAGTTTTTCTTCCGGTAGCAGAGGTTGCCTAGATCGCATCTTGCGATCTAGGCAGAATCTTGTTTATTCGTTGTTCATGTGTTGCTCGTACTGAAGCCTTTTTGATGGCGAGCAACACCGTTATCATGGATATGTTAGGTTTAGCATCGATACTTTCTCGATGTATTTGATTAGTCATGCTACCCCTGGATATCTAGCCACCCTTGTACCGATCTTAGGTGCAAGGGTGGCACCTTGCTTAGTCATTGTTTAGTAGATTCGATCCGTTATGATTGCTCCTTGTTCTTCAAGGATTAGTTTGATATCTACATAGTTACGCCTTGCAAACGAGTTGAAGGATCCAGTAGCACGTAAGGTATAGTTTGCTAGCCCTAGAGGAGATGTTTCGGGAATCAATTTCACATTGGTTTTTAGGCCTTGTCTAGGGCTGGTTTATTATCATCTTTCGTATCTACCAGGCTCAATTACGTGTAGGACGTTCCGGTTATGTGGTGAAAACCCTAGATCGTCGTAGATCGTTTTAACTTAATATTGATCAAGCAGGACCACCGTGTCATCGTAGATCTCATACGAGTCATGGGTGGATCGGCTCCTTGAGCCGATTCACAGGGCAACCTGAGAGCCGATCGAGGCTCGTATTTAATGTTTACGTGTATGCCATGCAGGAAACTAGTCGAAGCAATCCATCACCTTCCTGACCAGGTATAGGTCAGGTGGCACGCCCTTGCACCAGCATCGGACGTGCGTGCCGGAGCTTTGCGGGCTGTCGCCCGAGGGACCAGGGCCCACAGCAGTCCTGGGAGCCTCCCGGCTCTTCGTGTTGCCCGTCGCTACTCGTCGGTGGGTTTTGGTGGTCAACACATTCTGGCACGCCCGGTGGGACCTTCTTCTACAACAACTGCATCAACATCCGCATCAGAGATGGCGGAAGATCCAGTCACGTACGAAGAGCTGTCTGAGGAGTACAAGAAGAAGTACGACGAGATCAAAGCTCTCTTCGAAACCGACCTCATCGGCTCTTTCCAGAGGACCCGCTCACACGGCATCAGGTGGAAAGGGTTCTCAGCTGAAGGCGCTCTCGATGGAATGGATCTGTCTACTCCTTCAGAAGAACGCACCAGGTCTCTACGTCAGGAGGTTAATCACATGGTAGCGCATTCGCTACACCGCCATTCTGAGAGCTTGGTGAACGCTTTAGAGCGTGTCGCGCTGCGCGTGGTCCAGGAAATCATGAAGCATCAGTACTCTCCGTTAGGACCTGCCCTAGGAACTCACCAAGGAGAGATACCGTTCCAGACCAGACCACCGCTGCCGTTCGCGCTAGCAGCACCAGAACTGCCGAGTTCACCGGCATACGTCGTCTACAAGATCGGTGGCGATCCTAGCGATTACCAGTTCTTGTATGAACCGCCTAAGGAGATCCCACACGGATACATGTGCACATATGTGCCAGACTGCAGTAACTGGGCGCGCATGAACCAGGTTGCAACAGTAGGGGTTTCTGGAGCAGCAGGAGGGATTTCTGGACCGGATCCCGAGAAGCAGGCGTGGCTAGCCATGTATGCCACTCCAACGAATCATCAAAGCTCAACTCCTGCAGCTAGCACCGTGGATCAGATCAGTGCAATCTTGAGGGACCAATTCGGCATGGTGCCGAAGAGGAGGGCAATCAGCTACTCCAAGCCGTACCCCAACGAGTATGATTTGATCCCACTACCACCCAAATATCGGCTCCCTGAATTCTCCAAGTTTAGTGGATCGGAAGGCTCTAGTTCAGTTGAGCATGTGAGCCGATATTTGGCGCAGTTGGGCATGATCTCAGCATCAGACCCATTACGTGTGAGGTTTTCGCGCAATCTCTCACAGGATCGGCTTTCGGGTGGTACACCTCGTTGCCACCAGATTCAATCCGGACTTGGAAGCAAATGGAAGAACAGTTCCACATGCAATATCACTCAGAAGATTCCGAGGCTGGCATTGCCGATCTAGCACAAGTACGACAGAAGCGCGGAGAAACGGTATCAGAATACATTCAGCGCTTCAGGGCCGTCAGGAACCGATGCTATTCGGCTCGTATGAATGAAAAAGAAGCAGTCGATCTAGCAGTAGTAGGTCTCGCATCGCTGATCAAGGATATGGCTTCCCAAGCAGAGTACACTTCACTGGCGCATATGGTTCAGAAACTATCATTATATGAACAGCGCCACCCAGAGTTGTATCAGGACAAGTTCAAGCGCGCGGTAGTCCTGGTTGAGACAGAAGGAGATGAAGACTCTGCGGGAGATCAGGAGGTAGCCGTGGATGAATGGACTCGGGGGGCAAACCCCGTGTCCTGCAAATGGGTTAAACCACAAGGTCCTGCAAAAGGGTTTGACTTCGACATAAGCAAAGCTGAGCAGATTTTCGACCTCTTACTCAAGGAGAAACAGCTGAAGTTACCCGAAGGCCATAAAATCCCTACGGTGCAAGAGATGAACGGAAGGCCATACTGCAAGTGGCATAACTCATTCACCCATACTACCAGCGACTGCAGGGTGTGGCGTCAGCAGATCCAAATGGCAATAGAACAAGGCCATCTAATTTTCAACCAGTACGCCATGAAAGTTGACACGCACCCCTTCCCTGCCGTTAACATGGTGGAGTGCACTTACCCTGGGAGGTGCCAGCCAGGTTTCTCGTTCAGCATCAACAAGGTAGGACCTGTGTACCACCCTGGTAAGGACAAAGGCGAGAGCAGCCGCTCTCGTGGCAAAGAAAAAGAGGAGGCCGTTTCACGCGACCGGCCCCAACGTAATGAGAAGCGCTACATCACAGAGGAGCAAGTGAGGAATGTGCGATACCAGCGACCTTTCTTCGAGCACCTCCGCAACAAATATGAGCGTCGGTACGACCAGCGCCGGCGGTACGACAGCGACGACGAAAGAGATCATCGGTCTAGTGTGGATGACAGGAAATATCATCGGTATGATCGAAACGACGAAAGATATGAGCGCTGTGCCAAGGAAAATTCAAGAGAGCAAGACGACGTGGGCAGACACTGGGATTGTCCTTTCTTCAAGCATTGCTGGGATTCAGGGATGGGCCGATTGCCTACAATCGACAACTGCCCAGAGTGTAGACAGAAAAAGAGGGACGCAGGAGACATGTCAGTGTTCAAGCGTCTAGGGCCTCTCCCATCTCAGAACAAGCAAGCTGAGTCCTCTCGGGTTGAGGATCTCGAGGAGTTAGAAGATGACGATGAAGAAGAAGATAGATACCACCGGCCAAGGAGGTACCCTGATGGACTCAGTCATTCTCAAAAGCGTAGGGTTCAGCGACTACGTAGCGTAGAGGAAGCCGAGAGACGATACCTACACGCGTTAAGGAAAGCGCGGCCTGATCTGGCCGCGAAAATTCAGCAAACTCTGGACGAGGAGGGTCATCCACAGAAGAAAGAGTGGCGCCCCAAACAAAAGCAAGCCGATGATACTACATCGGCTGGCACGAACATGGTGTTCATTCTTCCATCGGAGTTTTGTGCTCCAGGAATAGAAGAGGCACCTATAGCACAGCTCGACTGCGGCCCACGACCAGTTATCTTTGAGAAGCCACGAGAAAGGAGCTACAGACATCTGAAGGCCCTGTACTTGAGAGGTTATATCAACGGGCAGCCTGTCAACAAGATGCTGGTTGACATGGGAGCAGCAGTCAATATAATGCCATACTCCATGCTACGTCGTTTGGGACGTTCTAGCGCAGACCTGATCAAGACCAACGTCACATTGAACGACTTCAACGGCCAAGCATCAGAAGCACAAGGCATTCTGAACGTGGATTTAACTGTAGGCCGAAAGACCATCCCTACGTCATTCTTCATCGTCGACAGCAAAAGCACCTACGCTGTCCTGCTAGGGAGAGATTGGATCCACGCTAACTGCTGCATTCCATCCACGATGCACCAATGCTTGATACAGTGGGATGGAGATGAAGTGGAGGTCATCCATGCAGATGATTCAGCCGAAATATCAACGGCTGGCATGAACATTTGGGAAGCGGGAGGCCAAGAGCCACTCTCCGGAATTAGTTTGGACGGCTGCGAGTGACAAAAAACGGGGTGAGGCTGGTCTTATCCACCGGCCTGACAGTATAGCAAGAGCAAAGGCAACGGATATACGTTGCAAGGCCGATCCCTGTGATCGGCCCCAAAAAATAAAAAGTGATGATCTCGTCTCGAGCATGCCACGTAGATGTAAACCTTCATTGAGCAATGCAATAAAAATGGGGGCCGATTCCAGCAATCGGCCCATACTATCCTCGCCATACGTTTTGCCTGTGTTTAACATCGATCTAGCAGGCGATGGAAAGCTAGGGTATGGGTTTACATCGGCTGATGAGCTAGAAGAGGTTGACATTGGTCCTGGGGATAAGCCACGACCAACTTTTATCAGCAAAAAGCTAGATCCACATCTCAGGAGCCAGATGATAGCTCTGTTAAAAGAATACCCAGATTGTTTTGCATGGGATTACACAGAGATGCCTGGGTTAGACAGGAGCATCATTGAGCACCGGCTCCCTCTCAAGAAAGGATTTCGGCCATTCCAGCACCGTGCACGTCAGATGAAGGCCGACATCCTAGAAGAAGTCAAGAAAGAGGTCGAGAAAATGTTGACCGCCGGGCTCATCAGGCCGTGCAGGTACACTGAATGGATTTCCAATATCGTGCCAGTGCAGAAAAAGGATGGCCGATGGCGCGTTGCCATAGATTTTCGAGATCTCAATAGAGCCACTCCAAAGGATGAATATCCCATGCCGGTAGCAGAGACATTGGTCAATGCAGCTGCTGGTCATAAGGTCTTAAGTTTCATGGATGGCAACGCCGGCTACAATCAGATCTTCATGGCTCCAGAAGATATACACAAGACTGCATTCAGAGTGCCAGGTTCAGTGGGCTTGTTTGAATATGTAGTCATGACTTTTGGACTGAAGAATGCCGGTGCAACATACCAAAGAGCCATGAATTACATCTTTCATGATCTGATCGGCAAATTGGTGGAAATCTACATTGATGACGTGGTGGTCAAGTATGTCTCCGTAGAAGGACACTTGGAGGATTTGCGACGCATCCTGGACCGGACCAGAAAATTCGGGCTAAGAATGAATCCAAAGAAGTGTGCCTTTGGGGTGACGGCCGGTCAGTTCTTGGGTTTCTTGGTTCATGGGCGTGGAATCGAGATCGGCTTGAAAAGCCAGGAGACAGTACGCACCATGCAACCACCTACCACGAAGAAGGAACTCCAATGCCTCATCGGCAAAATCAACTTCGTCCGAAGATTCATCTCCAATCTGTCGGGATGAATTGAGCCGTTTATGGGATTGGTGAAAATTAAGTCTGATGACGAGTTTCACTGGGGGGCAGAGCAGCAGCAAGCGTTCGACGAGATTAAGGAGTATCTATCGACACCGCTTGTGCTGGTTCCGCCTCAGCAAAACAGACCGTTCTACATTTACTTATCGGTAGCTGACACTTCCATCGCGTCAGTGGTGGTGCAACTGTATGAGGGTCTGGAAAAGGTGGCTTTCTACCTCAGCAGGAGGATGTTGGATGCAGAGACGAGGTATCCTGAGATCGAGAAGTTGTGCCTCTGCTTGTTTTTCACCTGCACCAAGCTTCGTCACATCTTTCTGACGACAGAAATCATCATCATATGCAAATCAGACGTCATCAAACATATGTTGTCGGCCCCTGTTTTAAAAGGCCGACTTGGTAAATGGATGTTTGCATTATCGGAGTTTGATCTCCGGTATAAGCCTGCGAAAGCAGTCAAAGGACAAGCGTTGGCCGATCTCATTGCTGAACGAATCAATACTAATATAGCAGCACTATCTGTACGTGCATGGGCTATGTTCTTCGATGGATCGGCTTGTGACGATGGTTGTGGCATCGGCATTCTGCTCGTGTCGCCTCGGGGGGCAACATATTCCTTCTCCATCAGGTTATCTACCCCTTGTACCAACAATGTCGCTGAGTATGAGGCAATACGCAAGGGAATAGAGTTGCTTTTGGAAGCCGGGGCAGAAGCGGTGGAACTTTTTGGAGATTCTAAGTTGGTGATTTCCCAGCTCACGGACGAATACAAGTGCGAGAGTGAGTCACTTTTCCCATTATGGATGGAATGCCGTGAGCTGATGGCACAATTTTGGTACATCAACTTTAATTGGGTCCCAAGATCTCAAAATACCGAGGCCAACGATCTCGCACAAATGGCGTCGGGTTACAAGGACATACCAGACGGGTCAGAAGTTCAGGTGCAGTTCCTAGAACAGGATGACTGGAGAGCCGATATCTTCAATTACTTGAAGGATCCGGCTCGGGGGGCACCTAAACGGATAAGGTACAAGGCCATGAAATATGTCCTTATAGGAGATGACATGTTCTACAGGACATTAGAAGGGTTACTGCTCAAATGCCTGGGACCAACCGAGTCTAATCGGCTCTTACATGAGGTGCATGAAGGCGCCTGTGGAACTCACCAATCGGCTCATAAGATGAAGTGGCTGATTAGGCGATCAGGGTTTTACTGGCCCACCATGCTTGAGGACTGCTTTAGGTACTATAAAGGGTGTCAAGCGTGTCAGATGTTTGGGAAAATTCAGATGGTGCCTGCATCAGCAATGAACCCCATCATCAAGCCTTGGCCATTTCGAGGTTGGGGCATGGATATGATCGGTAAAATCCATCCTGCATCAAGCAAAGGCCACGAGTGGATTTTGGCCATTACAGATTACTTCACTAAATGGGTGGAGGCCGTCCCGATGAAGAAGGTAAAATCGGAAGATGTCATCAATTTCGTGAAAGAACATGTCATTCATAGATTCGGGATTCCCCAGACTATCACGACCGATGGAGGATCGGTCTTTGTTTCCAAGGAATTCAGAAAGTTTTGCGATGACATGGGGATTAAGCTGATCCGATCGTCTCCATACTATGCTCAAGCCAACGGGCAAGCTGAAGCGTCCAACCAGAGCCTTATCAAGCTGATTAAGAGGAAAGTTGATGAGAACCCTAGGCGTTGGCACGAAGTATTGTCAGAAGCTTTGTGGGCCTACCGCATGTCATGCCATGGAGCTATAAAAACTTCACCATACCAGCTGGTCTATGGACAGGAAGCCGTATTGCCTTGGGAAATTACGGCTGGATCGAGACGTGTTACGTTTCAGAATGATCTAACAGCTGAAGAATATGCATCCCTGATGAGTTATACTATTGAGGATTCAACGGAACTCAGACTTTGGTCGTTGGAGAAGATTAAGGAAAACAAAGCCAAGGTAGCCCGTGCATACAATAAGAAGGTGAGACCAAAGGAGTTTCAGGTTGGTGATCTAGTATGGGAAGCTGTGTTGGACTAAGGATAAAGAATATGGTAAATGGTCTCCTAATTGGCACGGTCCATACAAGGTCGTCCAGGTTTTGAAGGGCAATGCATACATGCTCGAGCAGCTGGACGGTGTTAAATTCCCAGTAGCCGTCAATGGTCAACACCTCAAGAAATATTTCCCGAGCATGTGGGATGACGGACAGTGAAGTAAGGGGGGCGATGCATAAAATCGGCCAGTAAAAAAAATTTATATACAAATCACAGCCGATGCACAGACATCGACTTTAGAAATATGGATACCAGTACAGCCGATGCACAGACATCGACTTCAGAATATAAAAAAGCCGATGCATAGCCATCGACTCTAGAGGAACAAGCTCAATTGAGCAGTTAACAGATTATTTTTCAGGCCAAAGACCGTGGCATTGGGATGATTCTCCCATTGGATTCGTTGAGGAGTTGAATCTGTGCGTTTGAGATCTAAGGTTGGCGTGGACACGGATTGGGCCTGTTTGGACGGCAATTTGGGGGATCTGATCTTATTCTCTCAAACGAAGGTTGCAGGTTACCGTGCAAACAGGCAACTGATTTGGCCTTAATCGCGATTTATGGAAAAGGCCGATGCGCTGCCATCGGCTCTTTGCGCGTTGACTTACTCTGGCAATCGGCAAAATTAAGGTGAAACAAAATCAACATAGGAACATTTTCTTCATTAATAGAAGGGATTTCTTACAAAGAAAGAGCCGATTGCTCGAGGGAGGAAGAACAAAAGAAAGGTCTATTGACCAATCTGCTACTACTACTAGACCTATACTAGTAGGTGCTGCTCTACGGGCCGTCGCTGCCCTCGTCGTCACCGTCGGAGCTGCCATCGGCATTGCTGCCGGCGGGCTCCTCGTCGCTGCTCCCGTAGCCCTCATTGGGAGCCTCCTCCTCCTCGTCGTCGTCGTCGTCGTCGTCATCTGATCCGGCGCGGAAGTGCTTCGCCGGCGGGTAGTCTTCGAGGGAGTCGTCCTCCTCCTCTTCTTCCTCCTCCTCGGAGGAAGTGTAGTCGTCCCAGGAGAACGAGTCATCCTCGCTCTTCGCCTCCAGTTCCCCATCGGCAAGGAACTGGAGGTCATCGTCTCCGCTGGTCAAGGACTTGTCGTCCTCAGACCAGACGGAGGAGTCGTGGTCTTCCTCATCCCATTCTTCTGGGGCGCGCTCGTTGTGCGCCGCCGTCAAATCCCACTCCGGCGTGGGTTCGCGGGAGGAGGAAGATGAGGAAGAAGAGGATTGGGAAGAAAGACCCGACGAGGCGGAGGAGGAGGAAGAGGAAGACATTGCAACAGGAGATGGGGGTTTTTTGGGTGCCGATGGCTAGAACAGAGCAAGGATGAAGAGGCGAACTGCTCGGCACGGTTAAATAAAGGGGATATAGTGGAGATTTAATGCCACAGCAGTTTCCGAGGAAGTGGTGCCAAAGAAAAAAAAACCGTCAGATCACGCGGAGAAGTTGAGAAGGCAAGGCATCATGATGAAGGATACTGCGACGGTTCTGCTCTGCCACGACATGACCCGACGAAGGAAAAACAGAGTGGTTTTGGAATTATCATTACCAAAACCAGGGGGGCATGTGTTATCACCAGATTTTAACCAGATCAGAAGTGGGCCGTGATTGAGATGGGCTTAGCAAATATACGTAGAAATTATTCATGAATCGGCCTTGAATAAAGAGTTTGGGCTAAATTGCCCGTGTATCTGTAAATATAGTAGGATACGTGTCGGATAGGATTAAAAGATAGAGTTTGGCTCGTACACGGTTGGGATTATTCCCACGTAAGAAAGTCTACGGACTATAAATATGTATCTAGGGTTATTGAGAAGGAGGACGATCACGTTCACAACAAATCAATCTAGGCGCATCGCCACCCCTTGTTTCGAGGATTTCTTCCGGGTAAGCGCTATGCTGCCTAGATCGCATCTTGCGATCTAGGCAGAATCTTGTTTATTCGTTGTTCATGTGTTGCTCGTACTGAAGCCTTTTTGATGGCGAGCAACACCGTTATCATGGATATGTTAGGGTTAGCATCTGTACTTTCTCGATGTATTTGATTAGTCATGCTACCCCTGGATATCTAGCCACCCTTGTACCGATCTTAGGTGCAAGGGTGGCACCTTGCTTAGTCATTGTTTACACTACAAGAAATCTGCCATAAGTTGACGAAATAAAGGTGTCACTAAAACGTCACTAATGGCTACTTGTGACGTTATTGTGACAACTTTCAAAACGTCGAAAGCTGGGAGTCAGCAATGAGTGCTTAAGACGTTCCACTTGAAAACGTCGTAGAGCTTTGTGACGTTTTAAAATGTCACTGACTGCATGACGTTCCCAAAACGTCATGGGCACCTGCCCCCGAGTCCAGCGTGGCAATCCGACGTGGCAAAATTGTGACGAATTAGAAACGTCGTTATTTGAATTCAGCCCGGTCCATTCAGCTCCTTATATGGGCTGAGCCCATTAGTTCTGATTATTTTTTTCGGCTTTGTTGGGCCTTGGCCCGTAACTGGCCCAATTACCTCGGCCTTTTTAGCTTTTTTTTTTCAACGGCCTTTTTAGTCATTGCATTTACTTGGGCCTGGGCCAATTTCCATTGGGCCGTGGCCTTTTTAGGACCCATTACAGTTTTGGGCCGTGGCCTTTTTAGGACCCGTTACCGGTTTGGGCCGTGGCCGTTTTAGGACCCATTTCCGTTTTGGGCCGTGGCCTTGTTAGGACCCATTACGCTTTTGGGACTTGGCATTTTAGGGTCCATTAAGATTTTGGGCCTAGGCCTTTATAGGGTCCACAGAGGTTTTGGGCCACAGCCTTTTTGGGGTCCATAAAGATATTGGGCCTTGGCCTTTTTGGGTCCATAAAAGTTATGGGCTTTGGCCTTTTTACGGTCCTGCAAGTTTTTGGGCTTCGGCCTTTTTGGCCTTTTCAACTCCCATTTTTCGAAAATGCAATTAATTATTTGTTGGGCTCTAGCCTTTTAAGAGCCCATATATTTCTAGGCTACTTTGGGCCTTGGCCTTTTAAGAGCCCACAATAGCCCAACAAAGGCATATATTAAATTAGGAAATTCAACAGCAAAATATAAAAGACAACATTTCAAATCTGCAAATTTCACAAAGCAGAGTGACAAGAAGAAAATGACCAGGTTCACAGATTCACCAACATGCCAAGAAAGTTCACAGATTCACCGGTAAGAAGTTCACAGATTCACAGTAAGAAGTTCACAGATTCACAGTAAGAAGTTATTGTCACGCTGCCAGGATATGACCAAGTTCCATGGCGGGACACAAAAAAGGGATACGACCAGCAGCAGGAGCTAATTCGCAGATGCTCCGAAGATGGACATCATGTGAGCAAGCCTCCTATCACTTTCCTCACCCGCTTGAGGAGCTCCATGTAGTCCTTGTCACGGCGAGCTTGTGCGGCTTCATTTGCCGCTTGCTTCTCCTTACGGACAGCAGCCTTCTTCCATGATGGCAAAGAACCGCCGCTTCATCCGTTCAGCTTCCTCCTGGGACCTCTTCAGCTGTGCTTCTGTGTCATGAACATGCGCCGATACAAGCAGCTGCGGTGGGCTTGTTGAGCTTGACGGTGGGCCGGGCTGAAGTCCAGCATTCTTCGTGAAAGTGCCGTGCTTGGCTTCCTTGCTAAGAACCTTTGCAACAACAAATGATCGCAGACCTTGGCGGTGCACCTTCTCGGCACAGGAATAGCCATCTCAGCTTCCATATCAGCCCGGAGATCCATTTCCAAAAGATTCATCAATTCAGAAACGCGCAGGTCCAAGAATGGTTCACAAAAGTGAAATGAACAAGTCACTTACTATTGCAGCTAGAGCTTCCTCGGAGAAACCATCCTTCTTGCCGTGATGGGTCGCCTTAAAGATGTCGACCGCATCTAGCTCTTCACCTCTCGCTCCTCCCTCTGGAAATGATGTTCACCAAGAATCGTAACATAAGCTTGTGGAGACAAGAGTAAGATGCAAAAGGAAATTCTGTAAGAGTGTTCTTACAGCTTGCATACGAGATGAGCAAGCATAGCTACGAGAGCCGATCTTTTGGCCAAATTTGACCGCAAAGACGATTGTCCTTGTTCTTGGTACATGTGTTCTGCAGAAGGGCACAATCATGATATTCAGCAATGTGCACACTATAACGATGAGCATCATGTCTACCATGCAAGCACTAATGATGCAATCGAAGCAAAGAACATACCCCGTGTCTTGGGGTTACCCACGAGGCGCTTAGAGCTTCCCATTCTTCATCCGAGACATCCTTAACAGGGGACTTGATGCTGACTTCATTTGCTGGTACTTTGTCGAAGTAGTCCCTTTTCAGGATGTAGCGCCTGTTCTTCGACACTTTCCGCAAAGACGTCATAGCAAGCCTTCGGATGTCTTCCGACTCGTGTCCATGTTGAAATTTGCCTACAAAGCAAACAAGGGCAAGGACGAGGTTAGTTATCATGAACTATGAACAATCAAGCAAGCACTCCTATCATCTAACAAATGAACTGGTGATGAAGAAGATTACCCCCATCTTTCCAACGAAGTCGGCCAACAAATTCTCATCCCTCTTGTACAACTTGAAATGCGGAAGGAGCGGCATCTGGCCTCTTGCAAGCATTCCACCCTCCGATGCAAACTTGGCAGCAGGCAAAGGCTTCTCAGGACGTTTCAGCCCTGGAGGAATCTCAATGGTAAGCTTGACTCCCATCCCCTTGCAAATCCGCTCCACCCGGTGCCCTTCCTTTTACGGCCACTGCAGCGGTGGTTCCACCCGAATAGCATACATACAAAGATCATGTCAGAAAGCAGCACCCACAACCAAAAGAGTTTATAAAGATAAACAAAAAAGGCAGTAGATAGTGTGGACAGCTGTCCAACAAAAACTTGCCTTCATCATCCTCAGGATCAAGAAAACCATCGTAATCAAAGTGCGATGGACCATGACATCGATGCGGTAGGACTGTGTCCCCGTGAATGCAGTGCTTGCTTCATCGATCCTTTCATCAATCTGCGGTGAGCTTCTGCGATTGTTGCAGGGCGGAGTATCTTCATTGTTGGTTGCAGACGCTTCACTTGATGTCCTCCTGGTGACTCTTTTGGAAGGAACTTCAGCAACAGGTTCCAGATGCCTCTTTCCCCCTCCTGGAGCATCAGCAAACACTCTAACAGGAGGCATTGAACTTTGTTCCTTTTGCAACCTCTTACTCCTCCTCCCTGGGCTTGTCTTTCTAACAGAAGCCTTTTTCTTTCTACTCTTGGGATCCTTCAATGCCTCGCAAAAATAGCAAAACAAAATGGCATTACATCACAGGTTATAGCAAAACAGAAATAAGAAAACAGATACAAATAATGCCAGCGCTCCAAAGATGATAAGCAGAATGCACCTTCTCAATGTGTTCCCCTATACTCCCTTCAACCTCCCCATCCTCCTGGTCAACCAATTGGTCATTGCTCGGATGATAATCTGAGCTCTCGCCTTGTGTTATGGCAGATGACTCATCATTTGAAAGTGTGGAACGACCTCCACCTCGACCACCATGTGACTTCCTAAAAATTGACACTACGGCGGGAGACCTGGGGATTGTAAGACACGGTTGTTCCGCATCATTGTCCTAGCCCTGTCCTTCTCTATCTCGGTGAGGGGCGCTTCTTTACATGTATGAGAAAAATATGTAACCATTAGATTGATGGTTGAAATGCATAGAAGCAAGCCAACTCGAACAACTAAGGTAAATTGTTTAATCATAGCAATTTTCAACTTTTAGTTTCATTTAATCCTAGGGTACAGAAATATTCAGACAGAGCCAAAAAACCCCAGCACCCGATTAAAAGCATCAATTAGACACAATGATGTTAGGATGAAGCCGCATACCAGCCAGCTGCTTCTTCCCAGTCTTTGCCATGCCTGATGTTGATGGGTTGGATATGTCTGCACGAAAAGAATAACAATTAGTGACAAAGCATATACAACATATGGATGCAATTAAAGAACCAAGCAACATAGGTTCATGTGGATCAACAATCACCTGGTTCACCTTGCTCCTTGAAGTAGGTCAGACCTTGATAGTATTACCTAAGAAGATAACAGGTTATAATCATTAGACATATCCCTTAATACAACAATAGACATGTACACAGAAAAAGCTGTAGGCATGTACAGATAAACAGGGCTCCCAAACTTTGTTTGGGAGAAGTTTCATCAACACAGGATAAAAGGGCAATATAAATGTTCATCGACGAAATATAAAAGGGCATGCCTTGGTAAAGATCTGTACCAAGCAAGATCCGCAGCAGGTAATCATATTATGTACTAGTTGCAACAAGAAAGATCTGTAGCAGCTAATCATATATGGACTGCAGTAAACTAGATGTACAATCTACAGAGCCCAAGCCAAGTAAAATCCCCCAACAATCATGGACTGGTTGCAGCGAGACCCACGCGAGGCAAGATCCGCATCACTAATTGATTGGTTGGATACAGCAAGCAAGATCGGCAGCAGGTAATCATATAGGGACTGCAGTAAACCAGATCTAAATTCTACAGAGCCTGAGCCAAGCAAGATCCGCGCAATCATCGATCGGTTGCAGCAAGACACATGCCAATCAAGATCCGAAGCAAGCATGGACTGCTTGCATATAGCAAGCAAGATCGGCATCAGGTAATCATATAGGTACCGCAGAAAACCAAATCTAAAATCTCTGAGCCCGAGCTGTGCAAGATCCGCAGCAATCATCGACTGGTTGCTGCAAGAACATGCCAAGCAAGATCCGAAGCAACCATGGACTGGTTGCAGCAAGAACCATGACAGGCCGAGCAACCCTAACCCTGGACAAGCCAAGGAAAGAAGCCATGCCACGAAATCCCTAACCCTAACCATGCCATGCCAAGCAAACCGTAACCCTAGCCATGGCCGACGAAACCCTAAGCAGGCCAAGAAAAGGCCATAGAAGTGGGGGCGAGGGGTCGGGTTGAGGAGGGAACTCGCCTGAAGATCTTGTGGCGAGCGTCTACGCACGCGCGGCCGTCGTCGGCGGGTAGCTCTCCGCTCGTCCGCTCGTCGGAGCGCCGCTCGTCGGTGGCCGTCGGCGGGTGGGGATGAGCGGAGTGGGAGGGGAATTGGGGTTCGCATCGCACCGGAGTGGGAGGGGAATTGGGGAATTGAGGGAGCTCGTACGGGATTTGACTGAAATGTCCCTCCTTTCCAGCTTAGGTTAGTGGCGTTTCGGACATTTGCCCTCCTTTCCAGCTTAGGTTAGTGGCGGGCGGATTCAAAACATTTCGCTGGAGCTGGCGGGAGAAGCTTTTTTTTTTTTTTTTTGAGATGCTGGCGGGAGAAGCTGGGCGGGAGAGTTTTGGGGTTTTGGAGGGTTTTGGGGTTTTGGGGTTTTGGAGGGAATTTTTGGGGCTTTTTTGTGCAAAACAATAATAATTAAATGCGCAATAATGCATATAATTTGGTGTAGGTTAAAATATTTTTAAAAACAGAATATCATGTAATTAAACGTGTGTCACCTTCATTCCTTCAATGATAATAATATAGGGATATATGAAACTCCTAGAATCCTTAATAATTAAATTATATAAAAAAAATCAGAAAATGTTTGGTTAATTAGGTCAAATAATATATGTCTCTTGCACACACTAATTATATGCTTATCATAAGGCATATGCAAGCTTTATCCCATTCTATATACATCAAGATTCCGAACGTGGCAGTTCGATCGTGAAGGATTCTCCTAGCTAGAATGTCGTCTCCGCTCGATTTTTTGGCTCCGTTTAATTTGCCAACTGCGCAAAACGGGGCCGCCGGGACATGCGGTATGGCCGTACCGGGCGCGCGCATGCACCCGTCCGCCAACGCGCGAAACGGAAAACATTTAGCACATAAAATGACGCGTCCTAGACCTAAAAACATGTTTCCCTCCATTTATTGAGCCAAGGAAAGTGTGGCCCTAGTTCAAATCCTCCCGGTCAGTTTCCAGCGGATTCGGCGGGACACCGCAGGAAGCGGGAGGGATTCCCAGATGGCTACCGCGCGCATACGGCATGTGATAGGTGGTGCGTAGGAGGTATCCTACCGCCGCGCGGAGGTCTCGCGCAATCTTGAAATGCGCACCATGTAGCCCTTCACAAAAAAAGCCCTTCCGCACTCGAAAATGGAAAAACCGTCGCCCGTGGTTCGGATTGGAAATCCGCGACACGGGCCTTGCTTCCCATCCTAAGGTCCACGCACGTGCCAAATATGGCCTCGTTCCGACAAACTATGTGGTGAAACGGGCCGTTTCCTACTCATTTCCCCTAAAAGCCATAGAACTCCGGGCGTGATAGCCCTGTTCGTGAAGGGTTTTTCAAGATAATTGCCGTATCCCAATTCCGTCTTTTGAAGTGGTTACCAGGACACATAAAATGACGCCACGCAGCTCCGCTCGATTTTTTGGCTCCGTTTGCTTTGCCAACTGCGCAAAACGGGGCCGTCGGGACATGCGGTATGGCCGTACCGGGAGCGCGCGTGCACTCGTCCGCCAACGCGCGAAACGGAAAACATTTAGCACATAAAATGACGCGTCCTAGACCTAAAAACATTTTTCCCTCCATTTATTGAGCGAAGGAAAGTGTGGCCCCAGTTCAGATCCGGACAGTTTCCAGCGGATTCGGCGGGGCACCGCAGGAAGCGGGTGGGATTCCCAGATGGCTTCCGCGCGCATATGGCATGTGATAGGTGGTGCGTAGGAGGTATCCTACCGCGCGGAGGTCCCGCGCAATACTGAAATGCGCGCCATGTAGCTGCTTCACAAAAAAAAGCCCTTCCGGCACCCCGAAAATGGAAAAACCGTCGCCCGTGGTTCGGATTGGAAATCCGCGACCGGGGCCTTGCTTCCCATCCTAAGGTCCACGCACGTGCCAAATATGGCCTCGTTCCGACAAACTATGTGGTGAAACGGGCCGTTTCCTACTCATTTCCCCTAAAAGCCATAGAACTCCGGGCGTGATAGCCCTATTCGTGAAGGGTTTTTCAAGATAATTGCCGTATCCCAATTCCGTCTTTTGCAGTGGTTAGTAGGACACATAAACTGACGCCACGCGGCTCCGCTCGATTTTTTGGCTCCGTTTGCTTTGCCAACTGCGCAAAACGGGGCCGCCGGGACATGCGGTATGGCCGTACCGGGCGCGCGCGTGCACCCGTCCGCCAACGCGCGAAACGGAAAACATTTAGCACATAAAATGACGCGTCCTAGACCTAAAAACATTTTTCCCTCCATTTATTGAGCAAAGGAAAGTGTGGCCCCAGTTCAGATCCGGTCAGTTTCCAGCGGATTCGGCGGGACACCGTAGGAAGCAGGAGGGATTCCCAGATGGCTACCGCGCGCATACGGCATGTGATAGGTGGTGCGTAGGAGGTATCCTACCGCCGCGCGGAGGTCCCGCGCGATACTGAAATGCGCGCCATGTAGCTGCTTCACAAAAAAAAAGCCCTTCCGGCACCCCGAAAATGGAAAAACCGTCGCCCGTGGTTCGGATTGGAAATCTGCGACCGGGGCCTTGCTTCCCATCCTAAGGCCCACGCACGTGCCAAATATGGCCTCGTTCCGACAAACTATGTGGTGAAACGGGCCGTTTCCTACTCATTTCCCCTAAAAGCCATAGAACTCCGGACGAGATAGCCCTGTTCGTGAAGGGTTCTCCAAGATAATTGCCGTATCCCAGTTCCGTCTTTTGCAGTGGTTACTAGGACACATAAAATGACGCCACGCGGCTCCGCTCGATTTTTTGGCTCCGTTTAATTTGCCAACTGCGCAAAACGGGGCCGCCGGGACATGCGGTATGGCCGTACCGGGCGCGCGCGTGCACCCGTCCGCCAACGCGCGAAACGGAAAACATTTAGCACATAAAATGACTTGTCCTAGACCTAAAAACATTTTTCCCTCCATTTATTGAGCGAAGGAAAGTGTCGCCCCAGTTCAGATCCGGACAGTTTCCAGCGGATTCGGCGGGGCACCGCAGGAAGCGGGTGGGATTCCCAGATGGCTTCCGCGCGCATACGGCATGTGATAGGTGGTGCGTAGGAGGTATCCTACAGCCGCGCGGAGGTCCCGCGCGACACTGAAATGCGCGCCATGTAGCTGCTTCACAAAAAAAAGCCCTTCCGGCACCCCGAAAATGGAAAAACCGTCGCCCGTGGTTCGGATTGGAAATCCGTGACCGGGGCCTTGCTTCCCATCCTAAGGCCCACGCACGTGCCAAATATGGCCTCGTTCCGACAAACTATGTGGTGAAACGGGCCGTTTCCTACTCATTTCCCCTAAAAGCCATAGAACTCCGGACGAGATAGCCCTGTTCGTGAAGGGTTCTCCAAGATAATTGCCGTATCCCAGTTCCGTCTTTTGCAGTGGTTACCAGGACACATAAAATGACGCCACGCGGCTCCGCTCGATTTTTTGGCTCCGTTTGCTTTGCCAACTGCGCAAAACGGGGCCGCCGGGACATGCGGTATGGCCGTACCGGCGCGCGCGTGCACCCGTCCGCCAACGCGCGAAACGGAAAACATTTAGCACATAAAATGACGCGTCCTAGACCTAAAAACATTTTTCCCTCCATTTATTGAGCGAAGGAAAGTGTCGCCCAGTTCAGATCCTGGACGGTTTCAGCCGGATTCGGCGGGGCACCGCAGGAAGCGGGTGGAATTCCCAGATGGCTTCCGCGCGCATATGGCATGTGATAGGTGGTGCGTAGGAGGTATCCTACCGCCGCGCGGAGGTCCCGCGCGACACTGAAATGCGCGCCATGTAGCTGCTTCACAAAAAAAAGCCCTTCCGGCACCCCGAAAATGGAAAAACCGTCGCCCGTGGTTCGGATTGGAAATCCGCAACCGGGGCCTTGCTTCCCATCCTAAGGCCCACGCACGTGCCAAATATGGCCTCGTTCCGACAAACTATGTGGTGAAACGGGCCGTTTCCTACTCATTTCCCCTAAAAGCCATAGAACTCCGGACGAGATAGCCCTGTTCGTGAAGGGTTCTCCAAGATAATTGCCGTATCCCGATTCCGTCTTTTGCGGTGGTTACCAGGACACATAAAATGACGCCACGCGGCTCCGCTCGATTTTTTGGCTCAGATAGCTTTGCAAAAACCGTAAAACGGGCCACCCGGGACATGCGGTATGGCCGTACCGGGCGCGCGCGTGCACCCGTCCGCCAACGCGTGAAACGGAAAACATTTAGCACATAAAATGACGCGTCCTAGACCTAAAAACATTTTTCCCTCCATTTATTGAGCGAAGGAAAGTGTGGCCCCAGTTCAGATCCGGACAGTTTCCAGCGGATTCGGCGGGGCACCGCAGGAAGCGGGTGGGATTCCCAGATGGCTTCCGCGCGCATATGGCATGTGATAGGTGGTGCGTAGGAGGTATCCTACCGCCGCGCGGAGGTCCCGCGCGACACTGAAATGCGCGCCATGTAGCTGCTTCACAAAAAAAGCCCTTCCGGCACCCCGAAAATGGAAAAACCGTCGCCCGTGGTTCGGATTGGAAATCCGTGACCGGGGCCTTGCTTCCCATCCTAAGGCCCACGCACGTGCCAAATATGGCCTCGTTCCGACAAACTATGTGGTGAAACGGGCCGTTTCCTACTCATTTCCCCTAAAAGCCATAGAACTCCGGACGAGATAGCCCTGTTCGTGAAGGGTTCTCCAAGATAATTGCCGTATCCCAGTTCCGTCTTTTGCAGTGGTTACCAGGACACATAAAATGACGCCACGCGGCTCCGCTCGATTTTTTGGCTCCGTTTGCTTTGCCAACTGCGCAAAACGGGGCCGCCGGGACATGCGGTATGGCCGTACCGGGCGCGCGCGTGCACCCGTCCGCCAACGCGCGAAACGGAAAACATTTAGCACATAAAATGACGCGTCCTAGACCTAAAAACATTTTTCCCTCCATTTATTGAGCGAAGGAAAGTGTCGCCCCAGTTCAGATCCGGACAGTTTCCAGCGGATTCGGCGGGGCACCGCAGGAAGCGGGTGGAATTCCCAGATGGCTTCCGCGCGCATATGGCATGTGATAGGTGGTGCGTAGGAGGTATCCTACCGCCGCGCGGAGGTCCCGCGCAATACTAAAATGCGCACCATGTAGCCCCTTCACAAAAAAAGCCCTTCCGGCACCCCGAAAATGGAAAAACCGTCGCCCGTGGTTCGGATTGGAAATCCGCGACCGGAGCCTTGCTTCCCATCCTAAGGCCCACGCACGTGCCAAATATGGCCTCGTTCCGACAAACTATGTGGTGAAACGGGCCGTTTCCTACTCATTTCCCCTAAAAGCCATAGAACTCCGGACGAGATAGCCCTGTTCGTGAAGGGTTCTCCAAGATAATTGCCGTATCCCAGTTCCGTCTTTTGCAGTGGTTACCAGGACACATAAAATGACGCCACGCGGCTCCGCTCGATTTTTTGGCTCCGTTTGCTTTGCCAACTGCGCAAAACGGGGCCGCCGGGACATGCGGTATGGCCGTACCGGGCGCGCGCGTGCACCCGTCCGCCAACGCGCGAAACGGAAAACATTTAGCACATAAAATGACGCGTCCTAGACCTAAAAACATTTTTCCCTCCATTTATTGAGCGAAGGAAAGTGTCGCCCCAGTTCAGATCCGGACAGTTTCCAGCGGATTCGGCGGGGCACCGCAGGAAGCGGGTGGGATTCCCAGATGGCTTCCGCGCGCATATGGCATGTGATAGGTGGTGTGTAGGAGGTATCCTACCGCCGCGCGGAGGTCCCGCGCGATACTGAAATGCGCGCCATGTAGCTGCTTCACAAAAAAAGCCCTTCCGGCACCCCGAAAATGGAAAAACCATCGCCCGTGGTTCGGATTGGAAATCCGCGACCGGAGCCTTGCTTCCCATCCTAAGGCCCACGCACGTGCCAAATATGGCCTCGTTCCGACAAACTATGTGGTGAAACGGGCCGTTTCCTACTCATTTCCCCTAAAAGCCATAGAACTCCGGACGAGATAGCCCTGTTCGTGAAGGGTTCTCCAAGATAATTGCCGTATCCCAGTTCCGTCTTTTGCAGTGGTTACTAGGACACATAAAATGACGCCTCGCGGCTCCGCTCGATTTTTTGGCTCCGTTTGCTTTGCCAACTGCGCAAAACGGGGCCGCCGGGACATGCGGTATGGCCGTACCGGGCGCGCGTGCACCCGTCCGCCAACGCGCGAAACGGAAAACATTTAGCACATAAAATGACGCGTCCTAGACCTAAAAACATTTTTCCCTCCATTTATTGAGCGAAGGAAAGTGTGGCCCCAGTTCAGATCCGGTCAGTTTCCAGCGGATTCGGCGGGACACCGCAGGAAGCGGGAGGGATTCCCAGATGGCTACCGCGCGCATACGGCATGTGATAGGTGGTGCGTAGGAGGTATCCTACCGCTGCGCGGAGGTCTCGCGCAATACTAAAATGCGCACCATGTAGCCCCTTCACAAAAAAAAGCCGCAGCTAGAGCCATTATCACACGATCGAGGGTGTGCTCGATCTCTTGGTTAGGTTTTGGTGTAGGGTTAGGGCTAGGGTTTAGGGGGTAGGGCTAGGGTTTAGGTTAAAGGTAAGTATTTATGGTTAGGTATATGTTTAGGGTATAGGGTTAGGGTTAGGGTTTATGATGCATGGTTCTCAGCCTCCGTTGTCGTGGTTTAGGGTTTTAGAGGGGTTTTAGTGCTCGAAGCCTCCTGCTTTAGGGTTTAGGGTTTAGGGGAGCTACTTTTGCACCATTAGACCTTGCACCACACTTTGACACATATCATAGGTCCACATGCAAGGTTTGGTGGGGTTCCGGTGCTCCGGCGGTCGTTATCCCCCTCCTACCCCAAAACAATGAACGCGTGCCCCGGCGGGTCTACCCCCCTAGATTTCTCCGCGCGAGGGTGCACCAATGTAACTTTTCATTCTTTTAGGTTTGTTTAGTACATATACACATGTAGAACCAAGATTGGGACCCTTTGGCACATATACCCGCAGCTAGAGCCATTATCACACGATCGAGGGTGTGCACGATCTCTTGGTTAGGGTTAGGTGTAGGGTTAGGGCTAGGGTTTAGGGGCTAGGGCTAGGGTTTAGTTTAAAGGTAAGTATTTATGGTTAGGTATAGGATTAGGGTTTAGGGTTAGGGTTAGGGTTTATGATGCATGGTTCCGCAGCTCCGGCGTCGTGGTTTAGGGATTTAGAGGGTTTAGGGCTCGAAGCCTCCCAGCTTTAGGGTTTAGGGTTTAGGGGAGCTACTTTTGCACCATTAGACCTTGCACCACACTTTAACACATATCATAGGTCCACATGCAAGATTTGGTGGGGTTCCGGTGCTCCGGCGGTCGTTCTCCCCCTCCTTCCCCCAAAACAGCGGAACGTGTGCCCCGGCGGGTCTACCCCCCTAGATTTCTCGTGAAACTTGAGGCATACACATATATTATGGAGATGTACATGTAACTTCAAATTCAAATTCGACATTTTTTTTCGAAATGGGGGTCATCCCCCGGCTTCTGCATCATGATGATGCACACATCCTTTTATTAAAAAAATTTAAAGTATAAATGTTTACAAATCACTCATCATCGAGGATTGATACAAGAATCAACCATCGAAAGAAACACATAGTAAGACTACACATCAACATAGTCTTCTAGTATGACGCCAACCAGCCTGGCACAAGATATCCTGAGCGACCATCAGGAGCCGTGTGCATCCAGAAGCCATGGCATCCCGCTGCCCCTCCGGAGAGAGTAGGGCCCAAAGTTGGACCCAATGGGAAACCATATGAATAACCTGGAAAAAATGAAAGGAAGGTTTTTTATTAAAAATTATGTCATTCCTACTCTTCCAAATAGACCAACATAAAGCAGAAACCCCAATCCGGATAAAAGCTTTTGATTGTCTATCGACTCCATTCAACCAATTACCAAACATATTGGTAATATTGGTGGGAGGTGGGAGAGCATAAGTAAAATTCACAGTACGCCATAAGAGTTTAGCTAAAGGGCATTCAATAAAAAGGTGTTGAATGGTCTCCTGTTCCCACGTAAAACACACTTTGTACACTTAGAGAAACAAAAAGATAAATCTGGGTGTGAATATTCAACCAGATCCGACAGCTTCTATTCACATCGGAAAAGTATGATTTCTCCGATAACTGAGACGATAGAAGCAAAGTTTCTTGACAAGCAAATACAAATAATTAACTAGGCATGGATCTTGGAGAAGTCGTCGCAATTGCCTGGCTTCGTCCGCCACGGATTATCACTCTTCGGGCTCGCTGATCACTCATATCCGTCGTCCACGGATCATCACTCTTCGATCAGCACCAGTCCACGATCGCATCCTCGTGTTACGCCAATAATCACTACTCTTCGGCGCATCACTACGCTCCAGCCATCGCTCATCATTCATCTTCGTCCGTTTGCCATGAGGGGGACTTGTCCGCTGGGTGTTGTCGCTGCAGAAGCCGGTGCCTTCAAGATTGCTAGTTCAGCCAGCGCTTGCAAGTTCACCATTTAACCTTGCTATTTCAGCTGCGGCATTTCTCTCGTGCCTGTTCAGCTTCGATCTCTGCTACCACTGCATTTGCAACACGTACGTCCCCTCAGCTCGTCTTCCTTCTTGCAACCGGGGCAAAACACAAGGTAACGCAGAAGAACCATATCTTAACGTAGAGCTGGTAGCTCACGTAAGCATCTTTAGCTGCATACTCCAGGTTTAAATCAGACAACGGCTGCTCTTCCCGATAATTGTGCCTCTCTCGAGGGAATTTGCTCTTCATCCTGGCTGTACGACTCGTCGATGATGCTAGTTGCAAGACTAGCCATTCCATCCCTCATTAAGTTTCCTCTCTCGTTGAGACCTTTGACGATGACAATTTCCTGGATATCGATCCAGTTCTCCCTTGGAATTATAATCTTCTCGTAATATAACTTTATAAAATCTGCTCTCTTGTCAACGCCGCAGAACACAATTCCTTGATCTTGAAGGAATGAGCGCAGCGCCGGACATTCCCGTTGGTCCCGAAAGCAAAAATTTAGTACTTGCGAGATCAACACTTGAATAAAATTTGGGACTACGAAGCTAGTCTATATGCAATCTCATAGCTTGAATATAAAATTTGAAACTACATAAGTTTAGTAAGTTCATGATCAACGATCTGAAAATTATCTAGTCATAATTCATTTGGTACTAATAGAATGCATGAACAACACTTTTATGAAATGTGTAAGTGCAATTGTTTAGTCATTGAAATTTCATTTTGCATCATATAATTTTGAAACTAACAAAATTCTATTAAATGCAAGATCAAGACTCCGGAAATTTGCTTGTCATAATTAATTTGGTATAATGAAATCCAAAGTACATGCTAGATGAGCATATGGATAGATTCAATTTGATGCAAAAATTTAGTACTTGCTAGATCAACACTTGAATAAAATTTGGGAATACGAATGTTTAGTCTATGCAATCTCATAACTTGAATAAAATTGACATAAGTTTAGTAAGTGCATGATCAAGAGTCTGAAAATTATCTAGTCATAATCCATTTGGTACTAAAAGAATGCATGACCAACACTTTTATGAAATGTGCAAGTGCAAATTTTTTAGTCATTGAAATATCATTTTGCATCATATAATTTTGAAACTAACAAAAGTCTATTAAATGCAAGATCAGGACTCCGGAAATTTGCTTTGTGATAATTAATTTGGTATAATGAAATCCAAGACATGCTAGATGAGCATATGGATAGATTCAATCTGCAAGATCAGCACACCATGCTTTGTGGCTTTTGTTACACAAAACACAGAAACAAAACTAGTTTTGCAGCTAGCACGGTTTGTAGTTTAATTTGTTGCACTCGAGATTAACTAAAACAGATCAAGATTAACTAAAACAGAGCACTCGAGGGTGACTTGGTTCATCATGCACTAGCGATTAACTAAAATCTGAGCAAGATTAACAAAATCAGAGCAAGATTAAGTAAATCAGAGCAAGATTAAGGTCTACAAACCAGGAAAAGTGGCAGACGAGGACGTGGTTCCTCATGCACAGTTGAGCGACGGCGAGGTAGTTGTCTTCTTCGTGGTTGGGGTCCTCCGGAGTGTACTCGAGATCCAATCCTACAAACTTGTTCTCTTCTTCTTCCGCATACCACTGCGCGTACATCTTCAGGTACTTGCTCATCGTCTCCTCCTCGTTTGTGTAGACAACTTCGATCTCCTTGCCGCCATGGACGGTGAAGGTCCTGATACGAGTAATGGCCTGCATTGCGACGGCGGAGGAGGCGTAAGCGGTTGCGGAACAGAGGAAGAGGAAGAAGAAGCAGCGTCCATGGCGCGGAGGAGGCAAGCGGCGGAGGAGGAAGCGGCGGAGGAGGCGAAGCGGCGAGCGTAAGCGTCTTGGCGCGGAGGAGGGTTTTTTCCGTCTAGTGGGAGTGGAACCGGCAAGAAGCGGAGTGGAACCGTCAAGCGGAGAGGCGGAGGAGGGAATTTCTGATTTATTATAATTAGTAAAAACAGAGAATGAGGGGTCCATTTTACCTGCTGGCCCCTAATCCACATAAAATTACCGGAAATGGCCCAACCCACCCGTCAGATGGCCCCACACGTCAGTGGGTGCCATTTTGCCCCACCCACCCCAAAATGGCCCAACCCAAAAGCAACTTTCTCCCCTGTCTCACTCTCTCTCACCCAGCCGCCATCGCCGCCTCTTCCTCTCCCAACTCGTCGGCCGAAGCTCCGTCAAGCAGCTCCGTCAAGCTCCGTCGGCCGAAGCTCCACTGCCTCCGTCGGCCGAAGCTCAGGTTAATTTGGGGGATGAGCGGGGGATTTTCTAGGGTTTGCCGTACTTAATCTCGGGGGATTTTAATTGGGGTTTTTTTGTCCGAGCGGCGATTTTCCTAGGGTTTGATCGATTCAAAGTAGATTCTAGTGCTAGAGTAGATTTTCCTAGTTTAGATTGATTCAAAACATGTGCTAGTGCTGCTAGTGCGAATGTCAATCTGAACCTAAACATCCCAACTTAGTTTTAATTAATGTGTAATTAATAGTTTCATAGTTCTCAAATTGTTCACTGCTTGTTATTAGGTCGACACCATGGACCCCTATGACTATGAAGTTGCCATTTTGGTCCCATCCAAGAAGGCCGTTGAGACCATCGACATCAGCTCATCCTCCGAAGGTGAGGATGGTGCTCTAGATAGGGTTCACGTCAAGCAAGAGAAAGCTGATGATGCTGCAGCAATGGATTGTGCAGCTGAGCATGAGGAAGTTGCTCCTCCTCCTCCCGCTCGATGTCCATCTGACTCGTCGAGGTAAAATATATATATAGTAGTTATAGATGCAGGATATAGGTCAAATGCTTAATTAGTCTCGGTTTGGCATAATAGCTAGTCAATTTGTAGCATTCAAGGAATACTTCAGTTTCTATAAATACTGTTGGTTTGATATACTTCAGTTTTAGGAAAACTTTAAACTAGGCCTTATTCCCTGGTTTCCTTATATATGTAGGTCCCAGGATAGAGGCAGGTGAGGAATGGGATGACTTTTGCATGTATCCCAATCTAGTGGAAATGAATCCTACACAAGTTGATACCCTGAGATATCTTGTTGACCAAAAGCGCCCCGCAATTCCTTTTTATGTGTACACTATAAAGAGTGCAAGTACCGTGGAAGGCTGTTCCAGAATGGTAAATATAATTACTCCATCTCGATCAAGGATGTTTTTGCATCTTTATATGTTGACAATTACTTCATCTGAACGAAGTTTTGCATCTTATAATCTGCAGTACTTCAACCGGAAGTTTACCAAGAAGTACATCTCGAAGAATATGCAGCTTCCAGATAATGACTTTCTTGTCTCTTACAGTGAGAGACATGGTGTGAAAGTGAGGATTTTCCAGGGCAAAGGGAAGTTTGACGGTGCAGTGATCACAACAAACTGGAGTGCTATGGTGCGGAAGAGCAAGATGAAGGCAAATGATATCTTTGTGTTTTGGTTCCGCATTCGCGCCCAGGGCGGTCTCAAGTTGTATGTCAGGAAGCTCGAGAAATGAGCTAGCAGGCTGAACCTCTCTAATTAAGCTAGTAGTACTATATATATGTGTGTATGAGCTCAACTAATATGAGCGTTGAACCTCTTATCGATCGATCTGGTACTATCTAATGGCCTGTTGGTCTATGTAATGTGCTCAAGTAAATGAGCGTTGAACCTCCTCGGTAGTATCTATAATTAACGTGTCCTTTTGGTACTATGTTATTGAGCTCAAGGCTGGCACTATATATGTGTAATATACTGTGCTTTTGGTGGTCTATATATGCTGGAGTATATATAGATATATATAGTTTGCTAGCCGTAATTAATTATTAGTCATATATTAGCCTGTTGCTTAGCTAATGCTCCTGTACAAATTAACTGTTGTCCTAAATCAGTATCCTCCGATAGATTATGTAACAAGATCATATCCATAACTATAAAAAAAAAAGTTGCCTTAGTTCCACTATGTAAAGGATAAAGGATGGTAAGCTGACAAGATCTCTCCAATAGCTCCACTGGTTAACTGGCACGTTGACACATCTAGAGGTGTTGGGTTCGAGTCCCAGCCCTCACTCTTTTTGTTTTTTTTTTGGCGCCCAGGAGAAGCCCAAATATCCCTTCCGAATCCAACTCCCTCCGATAACCTAGCAGAAATTCGAATCTCCGACGACGAGCGGCGGCGGCGGCGGCGGTGGCGGCCCCGTCCCTCTCCGACGACGAGCCCCGTCCCTCTCCGACGACGAGCCCCGTCCCTCTCCGACGACGAGCCCCTCCGCATCTCCCGGTCTGCACCCCTCTCACCTCTCCCCTCTCGATCTGTTCTTCTTCGTCAGTTCACAATATCGAATCTCTGTGATCCAATATGTGCTGTTACTAGGACTAAAGTACCGAGTCCGAGGTGACGGCGGTGAGGCGCTGCGTCCGAGCAAGGGATCTGCTGTCCATCTGCCTCGCCGACGACGAGCCCCTCGCCCTCTCCAGGACGAGCCCCTCGCCCTCTCCAGGACGAGCCCCTCCGCATCTCCCGGTCTGCACCCCTCTCATCTCTCCCCTCTCGATCTGTTCTTCTTCATCAGTTCACAAAATCGAATTGAACTGCTGTGCATTGCTTGAAATTGGAACTGCTGTGCAGTTAGGTGTGTGCTAATTGCATCATTTTGTTCTTCCGCAGATGGACAGACGCTGGATTACAACAAGAATTAGAAGGCTTTCCCCTGAACACACAAAGGGAGTGGCAGAGTTTATGCAGTTTGTTCGCTTGAATGCTGCCAATGTTGATCGTGTGTCTGTGCCCATGTCGTAGCTGTCTCAACCGGTGCACAAAACCTCTAGATGTAGTAGAGTCTCATTTGCTTCTTTTTGGGATGGCAAGCACTTATGACCGATGGGTCTTCCATGGAGAACCATTACATCCCGTACTGAAGCTGGACATGGAGGACAAGGAGGTGCACCGAAGCCGGACATGGACATGGAGGTGAACCTGAGGCTGGACATGGAGGTGAACCTGAGGCTGGACATGGAGGTGATGCAGGGGCACACCATGTTGGTGGAGGTGATGCAGAGGCACACTATTATGGTTTGCAAGAGGAAGATGGTTACGAAGATGATAGAATTCCTGATCTGCTTGCTGATTTGTACAACTCGGAACCGCAAGGTGCCGGAAAGGACACTATATTTGCCGAGTTGATAGAGGAAGCCAAGCGCGCAGCCAGCGATGGGGGTACAATGTCAAGGTTTTCACTCACGGTCAAGTTACTTCAGGCCAAGTCGTACTACCGGATTAGCAACGTTGCATTCAACGCGATACTCCTGATTTTGGCCTTGCAATACCCTAATAGCTCAATACCAAAGTCATACGAGGAGGCACTTAGCATAGCTCGGCAGGTTGGGACTTGGTTATGAGAGTATCCATGTGTGCCCGAATAACTCGTGTATTGTTCGGAAGGATTATGCCAAGGAGAATAATTGCCCCAAGTGCAAAGCCTCCAGATGGAAAGATGCTGATGGTAGGAGAAAGATCCCAGAGAAGGTGCTAAGGCACTTCCCATTGATTCCAAGGCTGCAAAGAATGTTTCTTTCAAAGGAGCAATCAAAGGAAGTACAGTGGCACAAACTGAAGCGGCAAGACGTGGAGAATGATCTCAGTCATCCAGCAGACGGGGATGCATGGAAGGATTTTGACAATATTCATAAAGACTTTGCCGCCGATGCCAGGAACATAAGGCTTGGACTTGCCACGGATGGTTTTAATCCCTACGGGAATATGAGCAACTCCTACGGCATGTGGCTCGTATTCGTGGTGCCATACAACCTTCCGCCGTGGGCATGTATGGATCAGTCCAACTTCATGCTTGCATTGCTAATCCCTGGTCCATCCTCTCCGGGAAAAGATTTTGATGTCTTCATGGAGCCTTTGATGGAAGAGCTGCAGGAGCTCTGGAAAGGTGTAAAATCGTATGATGCCAATAGTCCAGACAAGTTTGATCTCCGTGCTGCAATCTTATGGTGTATTCATGATTATCCGGCACCGCACACATTGTCGTGGAGGGCCACAGCTGGTTACTGTGCATGTGTGCGTTGTGACAAAGAGAATTGCTCCAAGAAATTAAGGAACAAAATCTGCTTTATTGGGCACCGCCGTTGGCTACCTCGGCACCATCCTTGGAGAAATAGCAAAGAATTCGATGGTGCTTCAAAGCCGTGAGAAGCCAGCGGAATTCACTCCGAAGAGCTGAAGCAACAGCTTGATAGGGTTAGAGATGTGATACCAGGCAAGCTTCGTAAGAAAAGGAAACGTGAGGACGGTCGGTGTTGGAGCCGTAGATCATGTTTGTGGGACTTGCCATACGGGAAGATCTAAAGTCGAGGCATAATCTCGATGTAATGCACATCGAGAAAAACATCTGTGACAATTTGCTTGGTACTTTCATGAACATACAAGGCAAGACCAAAGAAACTGTGAATTCAAGGCTTGATTTGGAAGACATGGGCATAAGAGGTGACTTGCATTTGCAGCCTGTTTCAGCTGACTCTTTTGAGATGCCACAGGCGTGGTATACAATGAGTAAACAAGAAAAAATTGCTTTTTGTGAATTCATAAAAGCTGTGAGGTTTCCAGATGGGTACGTGTCTAACATATCCAAGTGTGTTGCTGCTGATAAGTGCAAGCTTCAAGGGCTGAAGACCCATGTCTGTCATATATTGCTTCAAAGGATCTTACCGGCTGGCCTTCGAGGAACAATCCATGAAGACATATATGAAGCGGTTCTTGAACTTGGAAATTTCTTCAGAGAGCTGTGCTGCAAAACACCGAAGAGAGACGTTCGGACAGACTTGAAAAGGAAATCGTAGTTATTCTTTGCAAACTTGAGAAGATCTTCCCCCATCTTTCTTCGACGTGATGGTGCATTTGGCCATCCATTTACCAAAAGAGGCAAGGCTTAGAGGCCCAAAGTGCATTACGGTTGGATGTACCCAAGTCGAAAGAAGGTTGCTAACATTGAAGCGTTATGTCCGGAACAATGCCAGGCCGGAGGGATCGATTGCCGAAGCATATATTGTTGATGAGTGCACTGACATTTTGCTCGAGATACTTCGACGATGTTGAAACAAGATTCAACCGTCCAAGCAGAAATCCGAGCGGGATGATTCACATATTGGTGATGTGTCTGTTTTCAAACACGGTGTGAAATTTATTGGAGCCTCTCAATATGTGTTTGCTGGTGAGGACTATGACAACATGGTGTGGTATGTGCTCCGAAGTTGCCCGGAGGTTGATCCATACATCGAGTACGTTTCTCTTCATCCCCTTATATACATAGGTTATTCCAGCCTCTCCAAATACTAATTAGGATCTATTTTCTGTTGCCATTCCAGCCTGTGCAAACAAGAGTTGAACCAACAAGGTGGTCAGATCAATGTTGATAGATGGCTTGCCAAGAACTTTGCTAGATGGTTTCATACTCATGTGAGATCTTTAGCTGGTTTATTTCTGAAGATTGGAAAAGTTCATGATATAATTTTGCTGTGTGTTACTCACCCCCGGTTGATTTTATGCAGATTGGAAAAATGCGAAATGATGTCTGTCCCGATCTCTATGCTTTGGCGTGCAAACCAGATTTTAGAGTGAGACTATATTCGGCATGTGTTGTTGACGGTGTTCGGTACCATACCGTTGACCTTGAGAAAAACAGGAAGACACAAAATAGTGGAATCGTTTCGAGGGAGATCATGATGGCAACAGCATTGACTTCTTTGGTCAGCTCAAATCCATCATCGATTGCAATACAACTCCAGCGGTGGCGTCCATCGGTCAGTTGTCCTCTTCCGTGTGACTGGTTTGACCTTGGTGGTAGGAAACCCGGGCTCGACGATGATGGACACTTCAAGAGTGTTAACACGTAAAAGTTTTGGTACAAGACTGATCCTTTCCTTCTCGACATCACAAGCAACCAAGGTCTTCTATGTGCCGTACACCAAGTTGAAAGGAAAATGGCAAGTTGTGCAGAAATTTCACCATAGACATCTATGGAGTGTAAAAGAAAATGAACAGGACCCGGTGTTGCTGTACTATCATATCAAGATGAAGATTCCAGTCAAGTTCTGTGCAAGAAAAAGAAGGCAATCGCACGGAGTAGGACGAGAAATGACCAGGAACGTGTGCTACTTGAAAAAGTCATTGTGGACAAACCGAAGAAACATAGCAAAGAGGTTGTGCCCGAAGAAATCGAGGAGGTTGATCAGACAATGTACCAATATTGCAGCGATGAGGATGATGATGATGATGATGGAGGAAATAGGACTAGGAAGCGTCAAGTTTTCGAAGAAGATGAGTAGCAGTTTGTGTTGAATATGTCAGCTATTTGTTCCCAGAATTTGTCAGCTATTTGTTCCCAGAATTTGTGTTGAATATGTCAGCTATTTGTTCCCAGAATTTATGTTGAATATGTCAGCTATTTGTTCCCAGAATATGTCAGCTATTTGTTCCCAGAATTTGTGCCCAATTTTTATGTTCAATATTCCCAGAATTTATGTTGAATATGTCAGCTATTTGTTCCCAGAATTTGTGCCCAATTTTTTGGGGACTCCATGCCCAATTTTTAGGGGAATCCATGCCCAATTTTTTCAATACATGGCTGACGCCGGCGACCATATATGGCGGCGCCGCCGTGCATGGCTGACGCCGCGACCATATATGGGTGGCGCCGCCGTGCAAAAGTAGCTGCTACACATTTTCAACAGAACTCATTTTCAACGTAACACATTTTCAACTGAACAGAATTGCACACATACATAGACATGGTTCAAATTCAGGAACTAAACATTGTGGCACGAATGCAGGACAAATGGTTGGAATTACAACACAATAACTCTAGCATATACTCTAGCTTCTTCTCCTCGACCAACAGATCACCGAATTCACCCTAATTTCAGTTCCTACACATCACCTGTGTACAACAGATGACAAAAGCTACAGATAGCACCCAAACCATGAAGCCTCCCATTTTCTTTGGTTCAGGGGTTGCTCTGTTTCCTTGCGACAAGCGTAAACTTTTCTTCCCGGAGCCTCTCAATTTCTACCTGGAGCCTCTCAATTTCTTCATCTCGATCCCAAACAAGATCACGCAGATCACGAACTAACTCTTTGTGACGTGCATCCAGCGGATCATCAATCCACTTAAACACTTTACACCCTATTCCACCAAAGAATCGACAGATGAAGAACAAAAGAGGATAAGTAAGCCATAGTAGAAAAGAAACTTCAGAAGACGGCGGGCGAAATTCAGAATGGGGCGGGGGCGTGCTCGAAGACTAACCGAGCGAATTTTGCAGTTTCGGTATCTTCTCCCAGGATTCGGATCACTCCAAGAAATCCATTGCGGCATCTTCTCGCCACAGTCACATACGTCGGCGGGCTCATAATCGAATGGCCGCTGCCGATACGGGATGGGCGTGCCCGGCCGCCGGCGGCGACGCGACGACGCTCCTGACCTAGAAGAACTGCCCGAGCAGGCTGGGAACTGCGCCGCCATGCAACAGATGCACCTGGTCGGAGGGATTTTGGTCAGAGGAGGAACCCTAGCTAGATGCACCTGGTCGGAGGGATTTTGGTCGAGGTGGAGGGATTTTTAAGACAACTGATTAGTCTATCATGTCTATATACATGGATAACCATACTTGTGTCAACAACACTATTGTAGCAAAGCGGTAGGGAGTGGTAGTGCGGCAGTGCCAGGTCGAGGGTTCGAGTCCCCGCAAGCGCAATTTTTGCCAGTTATTTCCATCGGGAGCCACTCCAACCCCGGATGGGCCGTCGGGCCAGCAATTCAACCCCCGGATGGGCCGTCGGGCCAGCAATTCAACCCCCGGATGGGCCGCCGTGGGGTAGGCCAGCAGCCAGCAGCCTAGTAGAGGACAGCCCAAAAGAGGAGGATATCACCAGCAGCCCATTAAAATGGTGGACGGCACAGAGAAAAAAAATAACAAGACGCCTTTGTCCCACAAGTATCAGTTGGTCCTACATGTCAGTTAGTTCAAGCCAGTTGCTTCCAGTGACACGTGTGAGGCGCGTGGGACCCGAAAAGGGACACAGGCAAAATGGATGACATGGCAGCCAAACACATACCACTGTATTGAGCCAAATGCCAATGACGCTATTGATTTGTCGCAATCGGCATTGGAAAAACGTCGTAGGCCACTTAATTTTGCTAATGACGTTTTGACCTAAATTGCCAATGACGTTTTTGCCCAATAACGTCACGATTTTCTAGGGTTTTGCCCCCCCGGAGTGGCCAAGGACGGTCAAAGCTAGGAACGTCATAAACCTATGACATTTTGATTTCCAGTCATAAAAAAAACGTCATATTATGGCACATTTCTTGTAGTGTTAGTAGATTCGATCCGTTATGATTGCTCCTTGTTCTTCAAGGATTAGTTTGATATCTACATAGTTAGGCCTTGCAAACGAGTTGAAGGATCCAGTAGCACGTAAGGTATAGTTTGCTAGCCCTAGAGGAGATGTTCCGGGAATCAATTTCACGTTGGTTTTTAGGCCTTGTCTAGGGCTGGTTTATTATCATCTTTCGTATCTACCAGGCTCAATTACGTGTAGGACGTTCCGGTTATGTGGTGAAAACCCTAGATCGTCGTAGATCGTTTTAACTTAATATTGATCAAGCAGGACCACCATGTCATCGTAGATCTCATACGAGTCATGGGTGGATCGGCTCCTTGAGCCGATTCACAGGGCAACCTGAGAGCCGATCGAGGCTCGTATTTAATGTTTACGTGTATGCCATGCAGGAAACTAGTCGAAGCAATCCATCACCTTCCTGACCAGGTATAGGTCAGGTGGCACGCCCTTGCACCAGCATCGGACGTGCGTGCCGGAGCTTTGCGGGCCGTCACCCGAGGGACCAGGGCCCACAGCAGTCCTGGGAGCCCCCCTGCTCTTCGTGTTGCCCATCGCTACTCGTCGGTGGGTTTTGGTGGTCAACAGATGCGTACAGCGGCAGGTTTTCCCTTAGTAAGAAACCAAGGTTATCGAACCAGTAGGAGTCAAGAAGCACGTGAAGGTTGTTGGTGGCGGAGTGTAGTGCGGCGCAACACCAGGGATTCCGGCGCCAACGTGGAACCTGCACAACACAATCAAGATACTTTGCCCCAACGTAACAGTGAGGTTGTCAATCTCACCGGCTTGTTGTAACAAAGGATTAGATGTATAGTGTGGAAGATGATGTTTGCGAAGAACAGTAAGAACAAGTATTGCAGTAGATTGTATTCGATGTAAAAGAATGGACCGGGGTCCACAGTTCACTAGTGGTGTCTCTCCAATAAGAAATAGCATGTTGGGTGAACAAATTACAGTTGGGCAATTGACAAATAAAGAGGGCATGACAATGCACATACATATCATGATGAGTAGTGTGAAATTCAATTGGGCATTACGACAAAGTACATAGACCGCTATCCAGCATGCATCTATGCCTAAAAAGTCCACCTTCGGGTTAGCATCCGCACCCCTTCCAGTATTAAGTTGCAAACAACAGACAATTGCATTAAGTATGGTGCGTAATGTAATCAACACAAATATCCTTAGACAAAGCATTGATGTTTTATCCCTAGTGGCAACAGCACATCCACAACCTTAGAACTTTCGTCACATCGTCCTGCATTAAATGGAGGCATGAACCCACTATCGAGCATAAGTACTCCCTCTTGGAGTTACAAGTATCAACTTGGCCAGAGCCTCTACTAGCAACGGAGAGCATGCAAGATCATAAACAACACATAGATGATAGATTGATAATCAACATAACATAGTATTCCATATTCATCGGATCCCAACAAACGCAACATGTAGCATTACAAATAGATGATCTTGATCATGTTAGGCAGCTCACAAGATCTAACAATGATAGCACATGAGGAGAACACAACCATCTAGCTACTGCTATGGACCCATAGTCCATGGGTGAACTACTCACACATCACTCCGGAGGCGATCATGGCGATGAAGAGTCCTCCGGGAGATGATTCCCCTCTCCGGCAGGGTGCCGGAGGCGATCTCCTGAATCCCCCGAGATGGCATTGGCAGCGGCGGCATCTCTGGAAGGTTTTCCATATCGTGGCTCTCGGTACTAGGGTATTCTCGACGAAGGCTTCTTATAGGCGGAAGGGTAGGTTTAGGGGCGTCATGACGGGCCCACCCACCAGGGCGGCGCAGGCCCTAGCCTGGCCGCGCGGCCCTGGCGTGGCGTCGCCTCGTCGCCCCACTTCGTAATCCTTTCGGTCTTCTGGAAGCTTCGTGGAAAAATAAGACCCTGGGCGTTGATTTCGTCCAATTCCGAGAATATTTCCTTTGTAGGATTTCTGAAACCAAAAACAGCAGAAAACAGCAACTGGCTCTTCGGCATCTTGTCAATAGGTTAGTGCCGGAAAATGCATAAATATGACATAAAATGTGTATAAAACATGTGAGTTTCATCAATAAAGTAGCATGGAACATAAAAAATTATAGATACGTTTGAGACGTATCAAGCATCCCCAAGCTTAGTTCCTACTCGTCCTCGAGTAGGTAAACGATAACAAAGATAATTTCTGAAGTGACATGCTATCATAATCTTGATCAATACTATTGTAAGCATATGTAATGAATGCAGCGATTCGAAGCAATGGTAAAGACAATGAGTAAACAACTGAATCATATAGCAAAGACTTTTCATGAATAGTACTTTCAAGACAAGCATCAATAAGTCTTGCATAAGAGTTAACTCATAAAGCACTAGATTCAAAGTAAAGGCATTGAAGAACCACAAAGGAAGATTTAAATTTCAGCAGTTGCTTTCAACTTGTAACATGTATATCTCATGGATAATTGTCAACATAAAGCAATATAACAAGTGCAATAGGTAAACATGTAAGAATCAATGCACACAGTTGACACAAGTGTTTGCTTCTAAGATAGAAAGAAGTGGGTAAACTGACTCAACATAAAAGTAGAAGAATGGCCCTTCGAAGAGGGAAGCATGGATTGCTATTTTTGTGCTAGAGCTTTTATTTTGAAAACAAGAAACAATTTTGTCAACGGTAGTAATAAAGCATATGTGTTATGTATAAGATATCTTATAAGTTGCAAGCCTCATGCATAGATTACCAATAGTGCCCGCACCTTGTCCTAATTAGCTTGGATTTACATGGATTATCATTGCATAACATATGTTTTAACCAAGTATCACAAAGGGGTACCTCTATGCCGTCTGTACAAAGGTCTAAGGAGAAAGCTCGCATTGGATTTCTCACTTTTGATTATTCTCAACTTAGACATCCATACCGGGACAACATAGACAACAGATAATGGACTCCTCTTTAATGCATAAGCATTCAACAACAGATAATATTCTCATCAGAGATTGAGGATTGTTGTCCAAACTAAAACTTCCACCATGGATCATGGCTTTAGTTAGCGGCCCAATGTTCTTCTCTAACAATATGCATACTCAACCCATTCAACTCATGATAAATCACCCTTACTTCAGACAAGACGAACATGCATAGCAACTCACATGATATTCAACAAAGTGAAATAGTTGATGGCGTCCCCAGGAACATGGTTATCGCTCAACAAGCAACTTATTAAGAAATAAGATACATAAGTACATATCAATACCACAATAGTTTTTAAGCTATTTTCCCATGAGCTATATATTGCAAAGACAAAGAATGGAATTTTAAAGATAGCACTCGAGCAATTTACTTTGGAATGGCGGAAAATACCATGTAGTAGGTAGGTATGGTGGACACAAGTGGCATAGTTTTTGGCTCAAGGATTTTGGATGCACGAGAAGTAATCCCTCTCACTACAAGGCTAGGCTAGCAAGGTTATTTGAAGCAAACACAAGTATGAACCGGTACAGCAAAACTTACATAAGAACATATTGCAAGCATTATAAGACTCTACACTGTCTTCCTTGTTGTTCAAACCCTCACCAGAAAATATCTAGACTTTAGAGAGACCAATCATACAAACCAAATGTCAACCAGCTCTACTGTATTTCTTCACTAATAGGTGCAAAGTATATGATGCAAGAGCTTAAATATGATCTATATGAGCACAACAATTGCCAAGTATCAAATTATTCAAGACATTATACCAATTACCACATGTAGCATTTTCTGTTTCCAACCATATAACAATTAACGAAGTAGTTTCAACCTTCGCCATGAACATTAAGAATAAAGCTAAGAACATATGTGTTCTGCAACAGCGGAGCGTGTCTCACTCCCACACAATGAATGCTAGGATCCAATTTTATTCAAACAAAACAAAAACAAGAACATAAAGACGCTCCAAGTAAAGCACATAAGATGTGACGGAATAAAAATATAGTTTCACTAGAGGTGACCTGATAATTTGTCGATGAAGAAGGGGATGCCCAAGGCATCCCCAAGCTTAGATGCTTGAGTCTTCTTGAAATATGCAGGGATGAACCACGGGGGCATCCCCAAGCTTAGAGCTTTCACTCTTCTTGATCATATTGTATCATCCTCCTCTCTTGATCCTTGAAAACTTCCTCCACACCAAACTCAAAACAAACTCATTAGAGGGTTAGTGCATAATCAAAAATTCACATGTTCAGAGGTGACATAATCATTCTTAGCACTTCTGGACATTGCACAAAGCTACTGAAAGTTAATGGAACAAAGAAATCCAACAAACATAGCAAAACAGGCAATGCGAAATAAAAGGCAGAATCTATCTAAACAGAACAGTCCATAAAGACGAATTTTTCTGGGGCACTTAACTTGCTCAGATGAAAATGCTCAAATTGAATGAAAGTTGCGTACATATCTGAGGATCACGCACGTAAATTGGCAGATTTTTCTGAGTTACCTACAGAGAATACTACTCAAATTCGTGACAGAAGGAAATCTGTTTCTGCGCAGTAATCCAAATCTAGTATGAACCTTACTATCAAAGACTTTACTTGGCACAACAATACAACAAAATAAAGATAAGGAGAGGTTGATACAGTAGTAACAACTTCCAAGACTCAAATATAAAACAAAAGTGCAGAAGTAAAATAATGGGTTGTCTCCCATAAGCGCTTTTCTTTAACACCTTTCAGCTAGGCGTAAAAAGTGTGAATCAAGTATTATCAAGAGATGAAGCATCAACATCATAATTTGTTCTAATGATAGAATCAAAAGGTAACTTCATTCTCTTTCTAGGGAAGTGTTCCATACCTTTCTTGAGAGGAAATTGATATTTAATATTACCTTCCTTCATATCAATAATAGCACCAACAGTTCGAAGAAAAGGTCTTCCCAAAATAATGGGACAAGATGCATTGCATTCAATATCCAAGACAACAAAATCAACGGGGACAAGGTTATTGTTAACCGTAATGCGAACATTATCAATCCTCCCCAAAGGTTTCTTTGTAGAATTATCAGCAAGATTAACATCCAAATAACAATTTTTCAATGGTGGCATGTCAAGCATATTATAGATTTTCTTAGGCATAACGGAAATACTTGCACCAAGATCACATAAAGCATTACAATCAAAATCATTGACCTTCATCTTAATGATGGGCTCCCAACCATCTTCTAACTTCCTAGGAATAGAAGTTTCAAGTTTTAGTTTCTCTTCTCTAGCTTTTATGAGAGCGTTTGTAATATGTTTTGTAAATGCCAAATTTGTAGCACTAGCATTGGGACTTTCAACAAGTTTTTGTAAGAACTTTATAACTTCAGAGATGTGACAGTCATCAAAATCTAAACCATTATGATCTAAAGCAATGGGATCATTGTCCCCAATATTTTGAAAAATTTCAGCAGTTTTATCACCAGCAGTTTCAGCAGTTTTAGCAGTTTCAGGCAGTTTTGCACGCTTTGCATTAGGAGTAGAAACATTGCCAACACCAATTATTTTACCATTGGTAGTAGGAGGTGTAGCAACATGTGAAGCATTAGCATTACTAGTGGTGGTAATAGTCCAAACTTTAGCTACATTATTCTCTTTAGCATTTTCTTCTTTTTCCCACCTAGCACGCAATTCGGCCATCAATCTAATATTCTCATTAATTCTAACTTGGATGGCATTTGCTGTAGCAAATGACTTAATATCTTTATTTTCATTAGGCATAACTTTCAATTTTAAAAGATCAACATCAGCAGCTAGACTATCAACTTTAGAAGCAAGTATATCAATTTTACCAAGCTTTTCTTCAACAGATTTGTTAAAAGCAGTTTGTGTACTAATAAATTCTTTAAGCATGGCTTCAAGACCAGGGGTACACTCCTATTATTGTTGTAAGAATTCCCATAAGAATTACCATAACCATTACTATTATGAGAAGGATATGGCCTATAGTTGTTACTAGAATTATTCTGATAAGCATTGTTGTTGAAATTATTATTTTTAATGAAGTTCACATCAACATGTTCTTCTTGAGCAACCAATGAAGCTAATGAAACATTATTAGGATCAACATTAGATCTACCATTCACAAGCATAGACATAATAGCATCAATCTTATCACTCAAGGAGGAGGTTTCTTCAACAAAATTTACCTTCTTACCTTGTGGAGCTCTTTTCGTGTGCCATTCAGAGTAATTAATCATCATATCATCAAGAAGCTTTGTTGCGGCGCCTAGAGTGAAGGACATAAAAGTACCTCCAGCAGCTGAATCCAATAGGTTCCGCGAAGAAAAATTCAGTCCTGCATAAAAGGTTTGGATGATCATCCAAGTAGTCGGTCCATTAGTAGGGCAATTTTTAACCAAAGATTTCATTCTTTCCCATGCTTGGGCAACATGCTCATTATCCAATTGCTTAAAATTCATTATGCTACTTCTCAAAGATATAATTTTAGCAGGAGGATAATATCTACCAATGAAAGCATCCTTACATTTAGTCCATGAATCAATACTATTCTTAGGCAAAGATAGCAACCAATCTTTAGCTCTTCCTCTTAAGGAGAAAGGAAACAATTTTAATTTTATAATGTCACCATCTACATCCTTATACTTTTGCATCTTACAAAGTTCAACAACATTATTAAGATGGGCAGCAGCATCATCAGAACTAACACCAGAAAATTGCTCTCTCATAACAAGATTCAGTAAAGCAGGTTTAATTTCAAAGAATTCTGCTGTAGTAGCTGGTGGAGCAATAGGTTTGCATAAGAAATCATTATTATTTGTGCTTGTGAAGTCACACAACTTAGTATTTTCAGGAGTACCCATTTTAGCAGTAGTAAATAAAGCAAACTAGATAAAGTAAATGCTAGTAACTAATTTTTTGTGTTTTTAATATGGAGAACGCAAACAAGATAGTAAATAAAGTAAAACAAGTAACTAATTTTTTGTATTTTTGATATAATGAACAAACAAAGAAGTAAATAAAATAAAGTAAAGCAAGACAAAAACAAAGTAAAGAGATTGGAAGTGGGAGACTCCCCTTGCAGCGTGTCTTGATCTCCCCGGCAACGGCGCCAGAAAACGTTGCTTGATACGCGTACAGCACGCGTCCGTTGGGAACCCCAAGAGGAAGGTATGATGCGTACAGCGGCAGGTTTTCCCTCAGCAAGAAACCAAGGTTATCGAACCAGTAGGAGTCAAGAAGCACGTGAAGGTTGTTGGTGGCGGAGTGTAGTGCAGCGCAACACCAGGGATTCCGGCGCCAACGTGGAACCTTCACAACACAATCAAGATACTTTGTCCCAACGTAACAGTGAGGTTGTCAATCTCACCGGCTTGCTGTAACAAAGGATTAGATGTATAGTGTGGAAGATGATGTTTGTGAAGAACAGTAAAAACAAGTATTGCAGTAGATTGTATTCGATATAAAAGAATGGACCGGGGTCCACAGTTCACTAGTGGTGTCTCTGCAATAAGAAATAGCATGTTGGGTGAACAAATTACAGTTGGGCAATTGACAAATAAAGAGGGCATGAAAATGCACATACATATCATGATGAGTAGTGTGAAATTCAATTGGGCATTACGACAAAGTACATAGACCGCTATCCAGCATGCATCTATGCCTAAAAAGTCCACCTTCGGGTTAGCATCTGCACCCCTTCTAGTATTAAGTTGCAAACAACAGACAATTGCATTAAGTATGGTGCGTAATGTAATCAACACAAATATCCTTAGACAAAGCATTGATGTTTTATCCCTAGTGGCAACAACACTTCCACAACCTTAGAACTTTCTGTCACTGTTCCAGATTAAATGGAGGCATGAACCCACTGTCGAGCATAAGTACTCCCTCTTGGAGTTACAAGTATCAACTTGGCCAGAGCCTCTACTAGCAACGGAGAGCATGCAAGATCATAAACAACACATAGATGATAGATTGATAATCAACATAACATAGTATTCCATATTCATCGGATCCCAACAAACGCAACATGTAGCATTACAAATAGATGATCTTGATCATGTTAGGCAGCTCACAAGATCTAACAATGATAGCACATGAGGAGAAGACAACCATCTAGCTACTGCTATGGACCCATAGTCCAGGAGTGAACTACTCACACATCACTCCGGAGGCGATCATGGCGATGAAGAGTCCTCCGGGAGATGATTCCCCTCTCCGGCAGGTTGCCGGAGGCGATCTCCTGAATCCCCCGAGATGGGATTGGCGGCGGCGGCGTCTCTGGAAGGTTTTCCGTATCGTGGCTCTCGGTACTGGGGTATTCTCGACGAAGGCTTCTTATAGGCGGAAGGGTAGGTTTAGGGGCGTCACGAGGGGCCCACACACCAGGGCGGCGCGGGCCCTAGCCTGGCCGCGCGGCCCTGGCGTGGCGTCACCTCGTCGCCCCACTTCGTAATCCTTTCGGTCTTCTGGAAGCTTCGTGGTAAAATAAGACCCTGGGCGTTGATTTCGTCCAATTCCGAGAATATTTCCTTTGTAGGATTTCTGAAACCAAAAACAGCAGAAAATAGCAACTGGCTCTTCGGCATCTTGTCAATAGGTTAGTGCCGGAAAATGCATAAATATGACATAAAATGTGTATAAAACATGTGAGTATCATCAATAAAGTAGCATGGAACATAAGAAATTATAGATACGTTGGAGACGTATCACCCCGCGTGTATGAGATAACAATAGGTAACCGTAAGTATGTTGCTCCTAATGATTATTATGATAATGAATCTGAGTACAATGATCTTCCTATGCCCTTTACCTACATTAGTGATCATGATTTACAAGAGCACACTACTTTTGATATTGAAAATCTCTGGGAAACTAATTCTGAAAATGATGATGTTAATAATTGCCATAGTATTAGTACTATCCATGCTTCTTCCCATAATGATATAGAAAGCTCTAAGCTTGGGGATGAGGTGTTTGAAAATACTTTTGCAACTGATGATTATATGTTTGATACATCTCCTTCTAGTAACAATGATGGTATGGTTACAGATGAACATACTGTGGAAGATAACTATTCTATTTCTTATGATGACACTATGCCTCAAATCTTTGATAATTATTATAAATAATGCTATGACATAGGTTATAATTATCCTTATGAAACTTGTCATAGTTATGATGGGATTGCCAAAAACAATTCCCTTAGTATGCAACTTGTTTACCATGTTCAAATTCTTGATAATGATCCTGCTCCAATTACTATTAATGAGAAGAATTCTTCTTATGCCAAAATTAATGATACTTTTATGCATATGAACCATGATAAGAATGTTTGAAGTGATGGTTATATTGTGGATTTCATCAATGATGCTACTGAAAGCTATTATGAGAGAGGGAAACATGGTTATATGCATCTTAATAATATTAAGTTTCCCCTCTTTATGTTGAGAATCTTGAAGTTGCGCTTGTGTTGCCTTTCTATGCTTGTTGCATTATGCTTACATGACTTGTTTATTTACGAGATTCCTTTTCATAGGAAGTGGGTTAGGCTTAAATTTATTTCATACTTGCTTTTTGATGCTCTCTTTGCTTCAACTCTCATCCTTATATGAGCATCATTTAAATTACTGAGCCCATCTTAATGGCTATAAAGAAAGCACTTCTTGGGAGATAACCCATGTTTTAGTTTGCTACTGTTTTGTTGTGTCTTGGAAGTTGTTATTACTGTAGCAACCTCTCCTTATCTTTATTTTATTGCATTGTTGTGCCAAGTAAAGTCTTTGATAGTAAGGTTGATACTAGATTTGGATTTTTGCGCAGAAACAGATTTCTTTCTGTCACGAATTTGAGTAGATATCTCTGTAGGAAACTCAGAAAAATCTGCGAAAAATCACGTGTAATCCTCAGATATGTACGCAACTTTCATTCAATTTGAGCTTCTTCATCTGAGCATGTTAAGTGCCTCTAAAAAAATCGTCTTTACGGACTGTTCTGTTTTGATAGATTCTGCCATTTATTTCACATTGCCTCTTTTACTGCGTTGAATGGATTTTTTTGCTCCATTAACTTTCAGTAGCTTTGGGTAATGTCCAGAAGTGTTAGGAATGATTGTGTCCTCTCTGGACATGTGAATTTTTGATTATGCACTAACCCTCTAATGAGATTGTTTTGAGTTTGGTGTGGAGGAAGTTTTCAAGGGTCAAGAGAGGAGGATGATATAATATGATCAAGAAGAGTGAAAAGTCTAAGCTAGGGGATGCCCCCGTGGTTCATCCCTGCATATTTCAAGAAGACTCAAGCATCTAAGCTTGGGGATGCCCAAGGCATCCCCTTCTTCATCGACAACTTATCAGGTCACCTCTAGTGAAACTATATTTTTATTCCGTCACATCTTATGTGCTTTACTTGGAGCATCTGTATGTTTTTATTTTTGTTTGTGTTTGAATAAACTCGGATCCTAATATTCCTTGTGTGGGAGAAAGACAAGCTCTGCTTGTTCATATGAACACTAGCGTTCTTAGCTTTACTTTTAATGTTCATGGCGAAGGTTGAAAACCACTTCGTTCATTGCTATTTGGTTGGAAACAGGAAATGCTTCATGTGGTAATTGGTATATGTTCTTGAATAATTTGATACTTGGCAATTGTTTTGAGCTCTCAAATAGATCATGTTTAAGCTCTTGCGTCATGTAGTCTAAACCTATTAGTGGAGAACTACTGTAGAGCTTGTTGAAATTTGGTTTGCATGATTGGTCTTTCTAAATTCTAGATATTTTCTGGTAAAAGTGATTGAACAACAAGGAAGACAGTGTAGAGTCTTATAATGCTTGCAATATTTTCTTATGTAAGTTTTGTTGTACCGGTTCATACTTGTGTTTGCTTCAAACAACCTTGCTAACCAAAGCCTTGTACTGAGAGGGAACGCTTCTCGTGCATCCAAAACCTTGAGCCAAAACCTATGCCATTTGTGTCCACCATAACTACCTACTATGTGGTATTTCTCTACCATTCCAAAGTAAATTGCTTGCGTGCTACCTTTAAAATTTCATTTCTTGTCTTTGCAATATATAGCTCATGGGAAAGTAGCTTAAAACTATTGTGGTAAAGAATATGTAGCTTATGTATCTTATTTCTTATAAGTTGCTTGTTGAGTGGTAACCATGTTTCTGGGGACGCCATCAACTATCACACTTTTGTTGAATATCATGTGAGTTGCTATGCATGTTCGTCTTGTCTGAAGTAAGGGTGATTTGTCATGATTAAATGGTTTGAGTATGCATATTGTTAAAGAAGAACATTGGGCCGTCAACCAAAGCCATGTATCATCGTGGAAGTTTCAGTTTGGACATTAATCCTCAATCTCTTATGAGAATATTATCTGTTGTTGAATGCTTTAAGCATTAAAGAGGAGTCCATTATCTGTTTTCTATGTTGTCCCGGTATGGATGTCCTCAAGTTGAGATCTATCAAAAACGAGAAATCAAATGCGATCTATCTCCTTGGACCTTTGTACAGGCGGCACAGAGGTACCCCTTTGTGACACTTGGTGGAAACATATGTAATGCAATGATAATCCATGGAAATCCGAGCTAATTAGGACAAGGTGCGAGCACTATTGGTATTCGATGCATGAGGCTTGCAACTTATAGGATGTTTTATGCATAACACATATGAATTATTACTACCGTTGACAAAATTGTTTCCATGTTTTCAAAATAAAAAGCTCTAGCACATGAGTAATCCCTGCTTCCCTCTGCGAAGGGCCTTTCTTTTACTTTATGTTGAGTCAGTTTACCTACTTCTTTCCATTTTAGAAGCAAACACTTGTATCAACTGTGTGCATTGATTCCTACATACTTTCTTATTTGCACTCATCATATTACTTTGTGTTGACAATTATCCATGAGATATACATGTTGAAAGTTGAAAGCAACTGCTGAAACTTATATCTTCCTTTGTATTGCTTCAAAACCTTCTATTAAGAATCTATTGCTTTGTGAGTTAACTCTTATGCAAGACTTATTGATGCTTGTCTTGAAAGTACTATTCATGAAAAGTCTTTGCAATATGATTCAGTTGTTTAGTCATTATCTTTTCCATTGCTTTGAATCACTTCATTCATCTCATATGCTTTACAATAGTATTGATAAAATTATGATAGTAGCATGTCACTTCAGAAATTATCCTTGTTATCGTTTACCTACTCGAGGGCGAGTAGGAACAAAGCTTGGGGATGCTTGATACGTCTCCAACCTATCTATAATTTCTGATGTTCCATGCTTATATTATACCAATTGCTACATGTTTTATATGCACTTTATATCATATTATGGCATTTATTGGACTAACCTATTAACAAGATGCCACAGTGCCAGTTTCTGTTTATTATGTCTGTTTATTGCAGAAAAAGCCCAAAAACCAAAGTGCTCGGAAAAATCCAGAAAAATCACAGAAATTCTATTTCGCCAGAAGACTCACGGAGCCAGAAGGGCCAGGCCACAGGAGGCCCAGGGCCTCCTCCCCATCAGCCGGCGCGGCCAGGAGGGGAGGGCCGCCCCACCCTATGGTGTGGGCCCCTCGGGACTCCACCGACGCTGCCCTTTCGCCTATATAATCCCTCGCGACGCGAAAACCCGATATCAATCAATCATATTCCAGAAAGACTCCAGGGGCGCCGCCGCCATCGCGAAACCTAGTTTCGGGGGACAGAAGTCTCTGTTCCGGCACGCCGCCGGGACGGGGAATTGCCCCCGGAGTCTGATACGTCTCAAACGTATCTATAATTTCTTATGTTCCATGCTAGTTTTATGACAATACTCACATGTTTTATACACACTTTATGTCATTATTATGCATTTTCCGGCACTAACCTATTGACAAGATGCCGAAGCGCCAATTCCTGTTTTGTGATGTTTTTGGTTTCAGAAATCCTACACAGGATATATTCTCGGAATTGGACGAAACAAAAGCCCAGGGTCTTATTTTTCCACGGAGCTTCCAGAAGAACGAAGAGGATACGAAGTGGGGCCACGAGGTGCCTGATGACCCACAAGTATAGGGGATCGCAACAGTCTTCGAGGGAAGTAAAACCCAATTTATTGATTCGATACAAGGGGAGACAAAGAACACTTGGAAGCCTTAACAACGGAGTTGTCAATTCAGTTGCACCTGGAAACAGACTTGCTCGCAAGGGTTTATCAGTAGTAACAGGTTTATAGCAGTAGCAGTAGTGAAATAACAAGAAGAGAGTAAATGAGACAGCAGTAGTGATTTTAGTAAACAGCAGGATTAAAATACTGTAGGCACGGGGACGGATGACGGGCGTTGCATGGATGAGAGAAACTCATGTAACAATCATAGCAGGGCATTTGCAGATAATAATAAAACGGTGTCCAAGTACAAAGCAATCAATAGGCATGTGTTCCATATATAGTCATGCGTGCTCGCAATGAGAAACTTGCACAACATCTTTTGTCCTACCAGCCGGTGGCAGCCGGGCCTCAAGGGAAACTACTGGATATTAAGGTACTCCTTTTAATAGAGTACCGGAGCAAAGCATTAACACTCCGTGAACACATGTGATCCTCACATCGCTACCATTCCCTCCGGTTGTCCCGATTTCTGTCACTTCGGGGCCATCGGTTCCGGACAGCGACATGTGTATACAACTTATAGGTAAGACCATAAACAATGATTATCTTGATGAAACAATAACATGTTCAGATCTGAGATCATGGCACTCGGGCCCTAGTGACAAGCATTAAGCATAACAAGTTGCAACAATATCATCAAAGTACCAACTACGGACACTAGGCACTATGCCCTAACAATCTTATGCTATTACATGACCAATCTCATCCAATCCCTACCATCCCCTTCGGCCTACAGCGGGGGAATTACTCACACATGGATGGGGGAAACATGGCTGGTTGATGTAGAGGCGTTGGCGGTGATGGCGGCGATGATCTCCTCCAATTCCCCGTCCCGGCGGAGTGCCAGAACGGAGACTTCTGGCTCCCGCGACGGAGTTTCGCGATGTGGCGGCGTTCTGGAGGGTTTCTGGCGACTTCGACTTCTCTCATGGCGTTTTTAGGTCGAGGCCGATAAATAGTCCGAAGGAGGGCGTCGGAGGCCGGCCGAGGGGGCCACACCACAGGGCCGCGCGGGCCCCCCTGGGCCGATTTGCCCTATGGTGTGGGGCCCTCGGGCCTCCACTTCAATTGTCCTTCTGGCTCCGTCATTATTCTGGGAAAATAGGGCCTTCTGCATAAATTCCGAGGATTTTCCCGAAAGTTGGATTTCTGCACAAAAACGAGACACCAGAGCAGTTCTGCTGAAAACAGCGTTAGTCTGTGTTAGTTGTATCCAAAATACACAAATTAGAGGCAAAACAATAGCAAAAGTGTTCGGGAAAGTAGATACGTTTTGGACGTATCAACTCCCCCCAAGCTTAGCTTATTGCTTGTCCTCAAGCAATTCAGTTAACAACTGAGCGATAAAAGAACTTTCATGAACACATTTGCTCATATGATGTATATATTCTCATGCTATGGCTAATACTCGAGCAGTTCATAATGAGATATATGCAAATAAGATCATCTAACAGCTATGTAAATCATGGAGAGGTACCAACAATTAATAAGAAGCATCATGAATCATGTATATAAGCAGAATTGTAATGTTCATAAGAGAGCATGATAAAGTGGTATCTCGCTTGCCTGTATTTGGTTGGCAAAACATAAATGCCCGGGCACCTCTGGAGTTCATAGAAAGACTAGAAGTAGTGATTGTCAAAAGATAAATGCATCAAAGTTATACCACAATCAATCATATTTTGAGACAAGCATATTATACTAAGAATGACAGTTGTGCTCTCAAGATAGTGCTCAAAGAAATGGAGACACAACATAAAAGTAAAAGATTGACCCTTCGCAGAGGGAAGCAGGGATTAACATGCGCTAGAGCTTTTCATTTTTATAAAGACAGGAGTAAAATTATTTTGAGAGGTGTTTGTTGTTGTCAACGAATGGTAATGGGTACACTAACTACCTCGCCAACCGGACTTTCAAGAGCGGCTCCCATGAATTATTGCATATTTATTTGGCACTCCTTCCAACCTTTCTTTCACAAACCATGGCTAACCGAATCCTCGGGTGCCTGCCGACAATCTCATACCATGAAGGAGTGCCTTTTTATTTAGTTTTATTATGATGATGACACTCCCCCCAACCTTTGCTTACACAAGCCATGGCTAACCGAGTCCTTCGGGTGCCGTCCAACAATCACAAACCATGGAGGAGTGTCTATTTAAATTAATTAATTTGGGACTGGGAATCCCATTGCCAGCTCTTTTTGCAAAGTTATTGGATAAGCGGATGTGCCACTAGTCCATATGAGAGTCCGTCAAAAGTAAATGACAAGGTTGAAAGCTAAACACCACTTACTTCCTCATGAGCTATGAAACATAAACACAAATTGAGAAGCATTTTGAAGGTTTTAAAGGTAGCGCATGAGAATTTACTTGGAATGGTTTGAAATGCCATGCATAGGTATTTATGGTGGACACGCTGGAATAACTTGGTTTTCATGTGATTGGAAGCACGAGCAGCGTTCCCGCTCAGTACAAGTGAAGGCTAGCAAAAGACTAGGGAGCGACAAATCAAGAGAGCAGTAACTGTCATAATCATGCTTGCGGCAAAATAAATTAACGGAGGCATAAAAGTGATACAAGAACTCTGAAGCAATATAGATCATCGAGGCTTAATTGACTTTTTGTTCAGTCATATGCATGCGTGAGCATGTGCCAAGTCGATATAAATGAATTATTCAGAGGAGGATACCACAATGCCATACTTACTTATGAATAAAACAATGCAAGCAAACATCCATGACATGTTACTCATATTAATAGATTGGAGCTAAACATGAGAGATCATAAACTACTAGACTTTCTCAAATAACATATACCTCACATGAACCAACTAAGCATGCTCACATGGATGAGTATATGTACAAAAATGAAAACAAATAGAGTTCATACCAGCCTCTCACCACAATCAGATTGTCGTAGATCGTCATTATTGCCTTTTCACTTGTGTAGCTTGGATAATATGAAATGAACACCACGCTCCAGCCACCGAAGACCATTGAACTCATAAAGAACTTTACAAAACAAAGAAGAACAGCAAATATTTTTGGTGTTTTCGAATTGCAAATAAGAACAAGAGGAAACAAACAAACAAAGCAAAATCTTTTTGGGTTTTCTTATAGCAAACTAGCAATAGCAAATAAAGTGAAACAAATGCAAGAAACCAAAGCAAACAAATGGTGAAGAGAAATAACAGAAATATTTTTGGTCTTTTTGTGTTTTGGGGAAGAAACAAAGCAAAAACAAGAAATAGCAAACTAAAAGAAACACAGAAAAGCGAGATGGCAGAAATCTGCCAAAACCTGACAGCAGTACAGAAATCTATTTTTTCAAAAATCTTACGTTACTCAGATCGAAAAGTGTTCAACTAACGAAAGTTAGATAACAACCTGGGGAACCTGCACAAAAATTGGCAGCTCAAAATGACGCTCTGGCTATTTTTAAGAATTTTTACGGTAACGTTCCAGAATCTGTTTTCAGGCAGCACTTCCCCAAATATCATCTTCCTCTCATTAGAAAACCACTCAAACGAACAAAACAAGTATGTGCGAGTATCCAGCAACCATAATATGCAAAGAATGAGTGATGCCGGTATACCTCCCCCCAAGCTTAGGCTTTTGGCCTAAGTGGAGTTCAATCCCATCGATCCCATGAGGTAGTGTCTCCGTAATATGAAGATGGGTCGTATTCCGGGTATGTGCTAGAAGAAGCACCCGGATATGTGACGGTGTGGTCGTAGGAGGTCCCGACGTCCTCGGAGTCATGTTGCTGGTGGAAGTCTCTTATCTTCAAATGTTCATCCACCTCCTCCTTAGTGCACGACCATGACCGCCTGTCAATACTCAACAAACTAGGTTGGGGAAGAGGGATTTCCTTCTCCTCCCCGTCAGAAAACAACATTCTATACACCATACTATCTAAAGTAGAGTCAGTAGTAACAAAATGATGACTCTTCATAGCAGTAATATCAAGTCTCCTAGGGGCCAATGGCACATCATTAGGATCAGTAGGAAGATTAAGATATGTTAAAACGCGCAGTGCAATGGTTCCTCCAAAAATAGGCCCCCTGGTAGTCAGGCGGCGAGCAATAAGAGCACCAAGGTGATAGGAGGTTTGACCAGTAAGTGCAATGTTCAAGAAAGCAAGATGGTAGCTAGAAATGTTACTAGTGTTCTCCCTACCAAGAATGCTAGTAGCAATGTAGTATGCAAAATATTTAATGGCGGGGAGTTGAATGTTCCTTATCTTGCCCCGCTGAATGGTGCGACAATCATCGTCGGTGATCCCGCGGTAGAGCTCCAGCAAGTCCCGGGGGTTGTCATCAATCCTACTTGCTGTACCTACAGGGGCAATATCCAAGGCACAACAAAAATCCTTCAATGGCATAGTCACAGTATTACCATAAATCCTGAACGCAACTGTTGGCTCATAGTGTTTGTTGTTGAACTGGAAACTCTCGACGAAGATTTTGGTGAGCAAGTAGTATTGCTCCCTTTCATCGCCCATATAAGTGGTTAACCCTGCCCTGTTGACAAGGGTTAAGAAATCCTCCAGTATCCATGCATTCCTTAGAAAATCATAACATGGAAAAGTAGAAGCATTAGGAGGACCGTTGTCCTCTTCAGGCGCGAAGCTAGGCGCGAGGATGTCTTCATTATATGATTGCCTAATCCGGGTGGCAGCCCTAGAAGGCCTCCCGGTGCTGGTTGTCCCCTTCTTGAACAACTCTCCAAAGCTAAACTTCTTCATAGCTTCTCTGAAATTTTCAACAAATGACATAAAAATTTGGTTTGGTGACATATAATTGAGGGAAACTACCATAGGAACTTGCTAGAGTACTAATCATGCATCAAAACTAGTTTCTACCACTTAGAACAAGCATGCAAGCTCACTAAACATGTTACCTACAGCAGCAAAATATTCAAGATATACTCAACCAAACGAAATTCTACTTGGATGGGTGGAGGAGTCACATACCGAAGAGCAAATGTGCCAAATTTCAGACAGAAATCTGGGCTGAGCAAAGAGATCGAAAAATCTGGAGCTCTGGAGCAAAAACGCGAGAGAGAGGAACCTGGTACGAGTTTTTTCGGGAGAGAGAAGAGTCTGGGAGGAAGAGATGGCAAAGTGGGGCAAGGAGGGGCCCACACCACATGGTGGCGCGGCCACCACCTTGGCCGCGCCGGCCTGTGGTCTGGCGCCCTCTGGTGCCCCACAGGTCATCCTCTGGTGCTCCCAGGTGCCTCGTCGAAAAATAGGACCAACGGTATAATTTTTGTGAATTTTTGAAAACTTTGAAAAACGCACATTTCTGGGTATTTAGTTTATTATTACTGGCCAGGAAAAATTTCGAAATCTTCAAATAACTAAAGAACTTTGCAAATTAAAAATGCTACAGCAACTAGAGCAAGTGGAGGAAGAAAGAGATGTTGTTTACCCTCTCTATGCATATAAAAAGTATTCGTTAACAAGGTTGATCAAGTCTTGTCACCAAATAACTTTTTCATAGCATAAGAAGAAATAAACCTCAAATCAATCATGTTACCTTGAATTGTATTGATATGGATCCAATCACGAGAGTTTGATATTCTTCCTTAGGCTCATATATAGGACAATCAATAGTTCCCACCTTAATACTTCTCACATTAGTAATAGTATTGACTCCACATACTTTATCAATCTTCTTGGGGAAATAGACGGTATGCCCCTTATCATCAACATTAAAAGTAACCTTTCCTTTATTGCAATCAATAACAGCCCCTGCGGTGTTAAGAAAAGGTCTCCCAAGAATAATAGACATATTATCATCTTCAGGCATTTCCAACACAACAAAATCAGTTAATATCAAGCAGTTAGTAGTAACTTGAACAGGAACATTCTCACATATACCAACAGGAATAGCAGTAGATTTATCAGCCATTTGCAAAGATATATCAGTAGGTATCAACTTATCTAAGTAAAGTCTCTTATAAAGAGAAAAAGGCATAACACTAACACCGGCTCCCAAGTCACATAGAGCAGTTTTAACATAATTATTCTTAATAGAACAAGGAATAGTAGGTATACCTGGGTCGCCCAACTTCTTCGGAACTTTGCCATTGAAAGAGTAATTAGCAAGCATAGTGGAAATTTCCTCATTGGGGATTTTCCTTTTGTTAGTAACAATATCTTTCATATACTTTGAATAAGGTGGCAATTTAATAGCATCAGTCAAAGGGATTTGCAAGAATAAAGGTTTCATCCAATCGCAAAATTTATTATAGTGTTCTTCTTCCTTTGATTTTAATTTCTTAGCAGGAAAAGGCATTTGCTTTTGCACCCAAGGTTCTCTTTCATTACCATGTTTCTCAGCAATAAAATCTTCTTTAGTGTACTTTTTATTTTTAGCATGCTTTTCAGGTTCTTCTTCAACCTCTTCCTTATCGGAGTATCATTCTTATCATTATCATTATCATTATCATGTTCATTACCACTTTCAGTTTCAGCATCAGAAATAGAAATACTATTAGGATCATTAACAGGTTCAGAGGATTCTACAACATTTTTATGTTTCTTCTTCTTTTTCTTCCTAGAATGAGCACTAGGTTCAATGCGTTGAGAATCTTGTTCAACTCTTTTGGGATGCCCTTCAGGATATAGAGGATCCTGGGTAGAGACACCACCTCTAGTTGTTACTTCATAAGCATGTTTCTCTTTAGAATTATTCCCTAACAAGTCATTTTGCACTTTAGTGAGTTGATCAATTTGAGTTTGAATCATTTGAAAATGTTTAACAAGCATCTTAACATCATTGGAGGTTCTCTCCACAATATCATGCAATTCACTAATAGCTTGAGAATTTTCCATTAAATGATTCTCTACTCTCATATTAAAATTTTCTTGCTTAACAATATAATTATCAAACTCATCTAAGCATTGTGCAGGAGGTTTTGAATACGGAATATCTTCCCTAGTAAAGCGTTGAAGGGAGTTTACCTCAATCATGGATGAAGGGGGAATTATCTCACATATATCTTCTATAGGAGGTAGATTCTTCACATCTTCAGATTTAATACCTTTCTCCTTGAGAGACTTCTTGGCTTCCCTCATATCTTCATCATTCAATTTAATTAAACCCCTCTTCTTCAATATTGGAGTTGGAGTCGGTTCAGGCGTAGTCCATTCATCATGATTCCGGCTTATCTTAGCCAATAATTCTTCAGCGTCGTGAGTTCTTTTCTGAAAACACAACCAGCACAACTATCCAGGTATGCCCTAGACTCAATGGTTAGTCCACTATAAAATATATCAAGTAAATCATGCTTTTCCAGATCATGCTCGGGTCGAGCTCTAATAAGAGAGCAAAATCTCGACCAAGCCTCGTGCAATTTCTCTTCATCTTCTGATTAAAATTATAAATTCTCTGCAAAGCAATATGTTGAGCACTAGCAGGAAAGTATTTGCGGAAGAAAACATCAAGCAATTCTTTCGGACTTTTAATAGAATTAGGTGGCAAATTATTATACCAAGTTTTAGCGTCATCCTTTAATGAGAATGGAAATATTTTAGCAACAAAGTAAGTACGCATCTTGACATCATCAGAAAACAAGCTACTAAGAGTAGATAATTCAGTCATGTGTTCAACAGCACTTTCTTTTTCAGTACCACAAAAGGGTGTTTTCTCAACAATAGCTATATGAGATAAATCAAGAGAAAAATCATAATCTTTATCCCTAATGTTTATAGGAGATGTGGCAAACTTAGGATCAGGAGACAGTTTATATCTAACAGCATGTTCTGCAAGCAACTTTTTAATTTTTCTTGCATCAGTAGTAGCATTGCATTTTTCAATAAAATCATCATTAAGCTCCACATAATCTTCCTCAGGATCATCACTAAAATAATCAACTTCAGGTGAACTAACAGGTGTAGTAGCATTAGGAGTTTCAGTATTTTCAATTTGTCTAGACCTAGCAATTGTAGCATCTAGAAAAGATCCCAATGAACCACTATCATCAAGCAGAAACATTATCAATATTATGAGAGTGTTCAGATTCAGCAGATGTACCCGCATGCGAAGCATGTGGCGGTGAAACAAGTTTATCAATCACAGATGGTGAATCAAGAGCAGCAGAGGTATTCAGAATTGTACCTTTTCTTGTAGTGGATGGTAATATGGCGATCTTAGTATCGCGAGGTTTACCCATGATGGAGAATTTGTAGCGAACAATATTAATCCAAGTGAACTTCCAAATAAAGCTATGCTCCCCGGCAACGGCGCCAGAAAATAGTCTTGATGACCCACAAGTATAGGGGATCGCAACAGTCTTCGAGGGAAGTAAAACCCAATTTATTGATTCGACACAAGGGGAGACAAAGAACACTTGGAAGCCTTAACAACGGAGTTGTCAATTCAGTTGCACTGGAAACAGACTTGCTCGCAAGGGTTTATCGATAATGTGAGGTTTATAGCGCGAGTAGTGAAATAACAAGCAGCAGAGTAATGAGAGATAGCGTAGTGATTTTAGTAAACAGCGGGATTAAAATACCGTAGGCACGGGGACGGATGACGGGCGTTGCATGGATGAGAGAAACTCATGTAACAATCATAGCAGGGCATTTGCAGATAATAATAAAACGGTGTCCAAGTACAAAGCAATCAATAGGCATGTGTTCCATATATAGTCGTGCGTGCTCGCAATGAGAAACTTGCACAACATCTTTTGTCCTACCAGCCGGTGGCAGCCGGGCCTCAAGGGAAACTACTGGATATTAAGGTACTCCTTTTAATAGAGTACCGGAGCAAAGCATTAACACTCCGTGAATACATGTGATCCTCACATCGCTACCATTCCCTCCGGTTGTCCCGATTTCTGTCACTTCGGGGCCATCGGTTCCGGACAGCGACATGTGTATACAACTTATAGGTAAGACCATAAACAATGATTATCTTGATGAAACAATAACATGTTCAGATCTGAGATCATGGCACTCGGGCCCTAGTGACAAGCATTAAGCATAACAAGTTGCAACAATATCATCAAAGTACCAACTACGGACACTAGGCACTATGCCCTAACAATCTTATGCTATTACATGACCAATCTCATCCAATCCCTACCATCCCCTTCGGCCTACAGCGGGGGAATTACTCACACATGGATGGGGGAAACATGGCTGGTTGATGTAGAGGCGTTGGCGGTGATGGCGGCGATGATCTCCTCCAATTCCCCGTCCCGGCGGAGTGCCAGAACGGAGACTTCTGGCTCCCGCGACGGAGTTTCGCAATGTGGCGGCGTTCTGGAGGGTTTCTGGCGACTTCGACTTCTCTCCTGGCGTTTTTAGGTCGAGGCCGATAAATAGTCCGAAGGAGGGCGTCGGAGGCCGGCCGAGGGGGCCACACCACAGGGCCGCGCGGGGCCCCCCTGGGCCGTGCCGCCCTATGGTGTGGGGCCCTCGGGCCTCCACTTCAATTGTCCTTCTAGCTCCGTCATTATTCTGGGAAAATAGGGCCTTCTGCATAAATTCCGAGGATTTTCCCGAAAGTTGGATTTCTGCACAAAAACGAGACACCAGAGCAGTTCTGCTGAAAACAGCGTTAGTCCGTGTTAGTTGTATCCAAAATACACAAATTAGAGGCAAAACAATAGCAAAAGTGTTCGGGAAAGTAGATACGTTTTGGACGTATCAGCGCCCAGACCACAGGGTCGCGCGGCCAAAGGGGGGCCCACGATGCCCTATGGTGTGGGGCCCCCGTGCCTCCTCCGACTCTGCCCTTCCGCCTACTTAAACTCTCCGTCGCGAAAATCCTATTACCGAGAGCCACGATACGGAAAAAGTTCCAGAGACGCCGCCGCCGCCAATCCCATCTCGGGGGATTCAGGAGATCGCCTCTGGCACCCTGTCGGAGAGGGGAATCATCACCCGGAGGACTCTACATCACCATGATCGCCTCCGGACAGATGTGTGAGTAGTTCATCCTTGGACTATGGGTCCATAGCAGTAGCTAGATGGTTGTCTTCTCCTCATGTGCTATCATGTTTAGATCTTGTGAGATGCCTATCATGATCAAGATCATCTATTTGTAATGCTACATGTTGTGTTTGTTGGGATCCGATGAATATGGAATACTATGTCAAGTTGATTATCAATCTATCATATATGTGTTGTTTATGATCTTGCATGCTCTCCGTTGCTAGTAGAGGCTCTGGCCAAGTTGATACTTGTGACTCCAAGAGGGAGTATTTATGCTCGATAGTGGGTTCATGCCTCCATTGAATCTGGGGAGAGAAGTCCAATTTACCCCCCTAAACTTGTCTCAAAGTTCAGCTTACAACCCTCAATTTTACTTTGGTTCAACTTTCAACCCTGAATTCTAAAAACGGTTCAGAATCACCCCTTGCATTGTATTAAGCTGGTTTTTCGTGTACAGTATATGTTGTATGTTGATGAGTTGGCACAGTATGTAGGAAGAAAACCCGCTAACTGGCGAGAAAAACCGGTAGAAAACATGTAAAAAAGGGTAGAAGGTCCAATTCCGAACGGTTTATAGAATTCAGGGTTAAAGATTGAACCAAATTAAAGTTGAGGGTTGTAATCTGAACTTTGAGATGAGTTTAGGGGGGTAAATTGGACTTCTCTCGAATCTGGGTCAGTGACAGAAAGTTCTAAGGTTGTGGATGTGCTGTTGCCACTAGGGATAAAACATCAATGCTTTGTCTAAGGATATTTGTGTTGATTACATTACGCACCATACTTAATGCAATTGTCTGTTGTTTGCAACTTAATACTGGAAGGGGTGCGGATGCTAACCCGAAGGTGGACTTTTTAGGCATAGATGCATGCTGGATAGCGGTCTATGTACTTTGTCGTAATGCCCTAAGTAAATCTCATATTAGTCATCATGATATGTATGTGCATTGTTATGCCCTCTCTATTGCCCAACTGTAATTTGTTCACCCAACATGCTATTTCTTATTGGAGAGACACCACTATTGAACTGTGGACCCCGGTCCATTCTTTTACATCTGAATACAATCTACTGCAATCATTGTTCTCTGCTGCTCTTTGCAAACAAACATCATTTTCCACACCATACATTTAATCCTTTGTTTACAGCAAGCCGGTGAGATTGACAACCTCACTGTTAAGTTGGGGCAAAGTATTTTGATTGTGTTGTGCAGGTTCCACGTTGGCGCCGAAATCCCTGGTGTTGCGCCGCACTACACTCCTCCACCAACAACCTTCACGTGGCCCTTGACTCCTACTGGTTCGATAAACCTTGGTTTCTTACTGAGGGAAACTTGCTGCTGTACGCATCACACCTTCCACTTGGGGTTCCCAATGGGCGTGTGCTTAACGCGTCAACAAGCTAAATTTCTGGCGCCGTTGCCGGGGAGATCAAGACACGCTGCAAGGGGAGTCTCCCACATCCAATCTCTTTACTTTGTTATTGTCTTGCTTTACTTTATTTTATTTACTACTTTGTTTGCTTTCTATATCAAAAATACAAAAAAAATTAGTTACTTGCTTTACTTTACTTACTATCTTGTTTGCGTTCTCCATATCAAAAAAACAAAAAAAAATAGTTACTTGCATTTACTTTATTTACCTTTTGTTTATTTCATCATGCTTTCTCCTAAGTTCACTCTGAAAGATATACCAGTAGGGCAAGGGTCTATCATTGGAAGAGATAATATAGAAGCATTTTTCACTCATGTTAGTACAGTTGAAGATTTTGAAGATAGACACTTGGTAGAACTTGCTCCTACTTATGAAATTGCTACTGCCTCTTTAGTACACATGTTGGAAGCTAGATTTGTTAATCTCAACCCCATAATGCAACATATGTTTCTTACACTCTGTGATATGGAAGAAGGAGAAAAGAAAGATTTTGTTTTAGAAACCCTTCTTAAAGAATTTGGTGATGTAGCTAGAGAAGCTAGGAAAATCTTTATTCAACATAAGATGCTTGGCTTTTATACCAATTTTGCAAATACCCTTGAAAAGATGGAAAAAGATAGACTAAAGTACACTAATTAAGTCAATTGTGAGGGCGAGATTAAAGTACCAATACCTTGTAAACTCTTAGGAATGCATGAGGCACTAGAAAAGAATTTTGATTGGATTGTTCCTGAAAATTTATTTGAGGAGGATAGTAAGCCTAAAAGTAATGAAAGAGGAGCCTCTGAAACTTACATAGACAAGATACAATGCATTTTTGAGAAAACTCCCAACTCCCGTGGTAATAATGCTTCATCTCTTGATAATACTTGATTCACACTTTCTGCGCCTAGCTGAAAGGCGTTAAAAAAAGCGCTTATGGGAGACAACCCATTATTTTACTTCTGCACTTTTATTTTTTATTTGAGTCTTGGAAGTTGTTACTACTATAGCAACCTCTCCTTATCTTTATTTTATTGCATTGTTGTGCCAAGTAAAGTCTTTGATAGTAAGGTTGATACTAGATTTGGATTACTGCGCAGAAACAGATTTCTTGCTGTCACGAATTTGAGTAGGCCTCTCTGTAGGTAACTCAGAAAAATCTTCCAATTTTCGTGTGTGATCCTCAGATATGTACGCAACTTTCATTAAATTTGAGCTTTTTCATCTGAGCAAGTTAAGTGCCTCTAAAAAAATCGTCTTTATGGATTGTTCTGTTTTGATAGATTCTGCCTTTTATTTCACATTGCCTGTTTTGCTATGTTGGATGGATTTCTTTGTTCCATTAACTTTCAGTAGCTTTGAGCAATGTCCAGAAGTGTTAATAATGATTATGTCACCTCTGAATTTGTGAATTTTTGATTATGCACTAACCCTCTAATGAGTTTGTTTTGAGTTTGGTGTGGAGGAAGTTTTCAAGGGTCAAGAGAGGAGGATGATACAATATGATCAAGAAGAGTGAAAAGTCTAAGCTTGGGGATGCCCCCGTGGTTCATCCCTGCATATTTCAAGAAGACTCAAGCATCTAAGTTTGGGGATGCCCAAGGCATCCCCTTCTTCATCGACAACTTATCGGGTCACCTCTAGTGAAACTATATTTTTATTCTGTCACATCTTATGTGCTTTACTTGGAGCGTCTGTATGTTTTTATTTTTGTTATTGTTTGAATAAAATCGGATCCTAGCATTCTTTGTTTGGGAGAAAGACATGCTCCACTCGTTCATATGAACACTGGTGTTCTTAGCCTTACTTTTAATGTTCATGGCGAAGGTTGAAACAGCTTCGTTCATTGTTATTTGGTTGGAAACAGAAAATGCTTCATGTGGTAATTGGTATATTGTCTTGAATAATTTGATACTTGGCAATTGTTTTGCTCAAATAGATCATGTTTAAGCTCTTTCATCATGTACTTTGCACCTATTAATGAAGAACTACCATAGAGCTTGTTGAAATTTGGTTTGCATGATTGGTCTCTCTAAAGTCTAGATATTTTCTGGTGAAGTGTTTGAACAACAAGGAAGACAGTGTAGAGTCTTATAATGCATGCAATATATTCTTATGTAAGTTTTGTTGTACCGGTTCATACTTGTGTTTGCTTCAAACAACCTTGCTAGCCAAAGCCTTGTACTGAGAGGGAATTCTTCTCGTGCATCCAAAAACTTGAGCCAAAACCTATGCCATTTGTGTCCACCATACCTACCTACTATGTGGTATTTCTCTTCCATTCCAAAGTAAATTACTTGAGTGCTACTTTTAAAATTTCATTCCTTGTCTTTGCAATATATAGCTCATGGGAAAATAGCCTTAAAAACTATTGTGGTAAAGAATATGTAGCTTATGTATCTTATTTCTTATAAGTTGCTTGTTGAGCGGTAACCATGTTTCTGGGGATGCCATCAACTATTACACCTTTGTTGAATATCATGTGAGTTGCTATGCATGTTTGTCTTATCTGAAGTAAGGGTGATTTATCATGATCAAATGGTTTGAGTATGCATATTGTTAGAGAAGAACATTGGGCCGCTAACTAAAGCCATGAATCATGGTGGAAGTTTCAGTTTGGACATCAATCCTCAATCTCTTATGAGAATATTATATGTTGTTGAATGCTTATGCATTAAAGAGGAGTCCATTATCTGTTTTCTATGTTGTCCCGGTATGGATGTCCTTAGTTGAGATCTATCAAAAACGAGAAATCAAATGTGATCTATCTCCTTGGACCTTTGTACAGGCGGCATAGAGGTACCCCTTTGTAACACTTGGTTGAAACATATGTTATGCAATGATGATCCATGTAAATCCAAGCTAATTAGGACAAGGTGCGAGCACTATTGGTATTCTATGCATGAGGCTTGCAACTTATAGGATGTCTTATGCATAACACATATGAATTATTACTACCGTTGACAAAATTGTTTCTATGTTTTTCAAAATAAAAGCTCTAGCACAAAAATAGTAATCCATGCTTCCCTCTGCGAAGGGCCATTCTTTTACTTTATGTTGAGCCAGTTTACCTACCTCTTTCTATCTTAGAAGCAAACACTTGTGTCAACTGTGTGCATTGATTCCTACATACTTGCTTATTTGCATTCATCATATTACTTTGTGTTGACAATTATCCATGAGATATACATGTTGAAGTTGAAAGCAACTGCTGAAACTTATATCTTCCTTTGTGTTGCTTCAAAACTTTCTACTAAGAATTTATTGCTTTATGAGTTAACTCCTATGCAAGTCTTATTGATGCTTGTCTTGAAAGTACTATTCATGAAAAGTCTTTGCTATATGATTCAGTTGTTTAATCATTGTCTTTACCATTGCTTCGAATCACTTCATTCATCTCATATGCTTTACAATAGTATTGATCAAGATTATGATAGATAGCATGACACTTCAGAAATTATCCTTGTTATCGTTTACCTACTCGAGGGCGAGTAGGAACTAAGCTTGGGGATGCTTGATACGTCTCAAACGTATCTATAATTTCCTATGTTCCATGCTAGTTTTATGACAATACTCACATGTTTTATACACACTTTATGTCATTATTATGCATTTTCCGGCACTAACCTATTGACAAGATGCCGAAGCGCCAGTTCCTGTTTTGTGCTGTTTTTGGTTTCAGAAATCCTACACAGGAAATATTCTCGGAATTGGACGAAACAAAAGCCCAGGGTCTTATTTTTCCACGGAGCTTCCAGAAGACCGAACATGATACGAAGTGGGGCCACGAGGCACCCAGACCACAGGGCCACGCGGCCAAAGGGGGGCCCGCGCCGCCCTATGGTGTGGGGCCCCCGTGCCTCCTCCGACTCTGCCCTTCCGCCTACTTAAACTCTCCGTCGCGAAAACCCTATTACCGAGAGCCACGATACGGAAAAAGTTCCAGGGCCGCCGCCGCCAATCCCATCTCAGGGGATTCAGGAGATCGCCACCGGCACCCTGCCGGAGAGGGGAATCATCACCCGGAGGACTCTACATCACCATGATCGCCTCCGGACTGATGTGTGAGTAGTTCATCCTTGGACTATGGGTCCATAGCAGTAGCTAGATGGTTGTCTTCTCCTCATGTGCTATCATGTTTAGATCTTGTGAGCTGCCTATCATGATCAAGATCATCTATTTGTAATGCTGCATGTTGTGTTTGTTGGGATCCGATGAATATGGAATACTGTGTCAAGTTGATTATCAATCTATCATATATGTGTTGTTTATGATCTTGCATGCTTTCCGTTGCTAGTAGAGGCTCTGGCCAAGTTGATACTTGTGACTCCAAGAGGGAGTATTTATGCTCGATAGTGGGTTCATGCCTCCATTGAATCTGGGTCAGTGACAGAAAGTTCTAAGGTTGTGGATGTGCTGCTGCCTCTAGGGATAAAACATCAATGTTTTGTCTAAGGATATTTGTGTTGATTACATTACGCACCATACTTAATGCAATTGTCTGTTGTTTGCAACTTAATACTGGAAGGGGTGCGGATGCTAACCCGAAGGTGGACTTTTTAGGCATAGATGCATGCTGGATAGCGGTCTATGTACTTTGTCGTAATGCCCTAAGTAAATCTCATATTAGTCATCATGATATGTATGTGCATTGTTATGCCCTCTCTATTTGTCAATTGCCCAACTGTAATTTGTTCACCCAACATGCTATTTGTTATTGGAGAGACACCACTAGTGAACTGTGGACCCCGGTCCATACTTTTACATCTGAATACAATCTACTGCAATCATTGTTCTCTGTTGCTCTTTGCAAACAAACATCATTTTCCACACCATACATTTATTCCTTTGTTTACAGCAAGCCGGTGAGATTGACAACCTCACTGTTAAGTTGGGGCAAAGTATTTTGATTGTGTTGTGCAGGTTCCACGTTGGCACCGGAATCCCTGGTGTTGCGCCGCACTACACTCCTCCGCCAACAACCTTCACGTGGCCCTTGACTCCTACTGGTTCGATAAACCTTGGTTTCTTACTGAGGGAAACTTGCTGCTGTACGCATCACACCTTCCACTTGGGGTTCCCAACGGGCGTGTGCTTTACGCGTCAACAGAGTCATCTCCATTGACACCACCGCCATCTTCATCGCCATTGCTGTCTCCCATGATGAGGAGGGAGTAGTTCTCCCCAGAGGCTGAGGGCTCTACCGGTAGCTATGTGGTTCACCTCTCTCTCCCATGGTGTGATCTTTATGTGATCATGAGCTTTGTATCACTATTAATCTATGTGCTACTCTAGTGATGTTATTAAAGTAGTCTATTCCTCCTCCATGATGTAAAGTTGACAGTGTGTGCATCATGTAGTACTTGGCGTAGGTTATGATTGTAATCTCTTGTAGATTATGAAGTTAACTATTACTATGATAGTATTGATGTGATCTATTCCCCCTTTCATAGCTATTGGTGACAGTGTGTATGCTATGTTAGTACTCGGTCTAAATTGCAACGGTCTATTACGCACTCTAGAGGTTACTTTAATATGAACTCCGGAAGTTGTGGAGCTTGTTTACTCCGGCTTGAGGTGTGCTTTTGTAGCCCTACACAATGAATGGTGTTTGTTATCCAACAAGAGGGTGTTTAAGAGTAGCACAAGTGAAGAGAAGTTATTTATTTATGTGATCATTGTTGAGAGTGTCCACTAGTGAAAGTATGATCCCTAGGCCTTGTTTCTAAGCATTGAAACACCGTTTCCAACAAGTTCTGTTACATGTTTGCTTGCTGCCATTTTTATTTCAGATTGCAATTACTACTTACAATCATCCATATTACTTGTATTTCACTATCTCTTCGTCGAACTAGTGCACCTATACATCTGACAAGTGTATTAGGTGTGTTGGGGACACAAGAGACTTCTTGTATCTTAATTGCAGGGTTGCTTGAGAGGGATATCTTTGACCTCTACCTCCCTGAGTTCGATAAACCTTGGGTGATTCACTTAAGGGAAACTTGCTGCTGTTCTACAAACCTCTGCTCTTGGAGGCCCAACACTTTCTACAGGAATAGAAGCGTGCGTAGACATCATTCACCTCCGGCTTCGGGATGAGGAGGGTGCTGTCGCCGCGCCTTTGCTGCTGCCGCCGCACCTCAGATTGACCGGCGGCATCGTGAACTCCGGCTCCTCCTTCACCTCGCGCTTGGGGACGGTGTAGGGTGCGGTGCGATGAGGACGGCGTCGATCGCGCCGGCCCTTACGAGAAAGAGTTGGAGGAGGACAAGTACGTCCTCCTCGGCTACCAGCTGATACGCCGCAAACATATCTATAATTTTGGATGCTCCATGCTTGTTTTACACCAATTTATATATGATTTTCTCATACTTTGTTGCACTTTTATGCATTTTTCGGAACTAACCTATTAACAAGATGCCACAGTGTCAGTTCCCTGTTTTCTGCTGTTTTGGGTTTCAGAAAAATTGTACAAGAAATATTCTCGAAATTGGATGAAAAAAAAACCGATGTCAATATTTTTCCGTAACGAAGACAGAGTCCAGAGGGGGATCGAAGAAGTGGCGCAGGGCGGCCAGACCACACCTTGGCGCAGCCAAGCCTAGGCCCGCACCAAGGGGTGGTGTGGGCCACCCTGGCCTCCACCGACGTCACCCTTCCGTCTATTTATTCACAATCTCAGGGAAAACCTGAACACCCGAGCCTCCATCCATGAAAAGTTCCGCCGCGGCCGTCATCGCAGACCCTAGCTCGGAAGGGTTCTGAAGCTCTTCTCGGCACCCTACCGGAGGGGTAAATCATCGCCGGAGGCATCTGCATCGCCATGCCCGCCTCCGAAGTGATGTGTGATTAGTTCATCCATGGACTATGGGTCCATAGCAGTAGCTAGATGGTTGTCTTCTCCAATTTGTGCCTCATGTTTAGATCTTGTGAGCTGCCCTACATGATCAAGATCATCCTTATGTAATGCTACATGGTGTGTTTGCTGGGATCTGATGAATATTGAACAATATATTGAGATCAATTATATATTCTTGTCATATGTTATTTGTGATCTTGCATGCTCTTCGTTGCTAGTAGATACTCTGGCCAAATAGATGCTTGTGACTCCAAGAGGGAGTATTTATGCTCGATAGTAGGTTCATGCCTCTAGTTTTCTGGAAGAGTGACCATAACTTCCAAGATTGTAGATGTGCTGTTGCTACTAGGGAGAAAACAACAATGTCTTATCAGAGGGTAATTCTATTGTTTACTTTACACACATTGCTTAATGCGGTAATCTGTTGCTTGCAACTTAATACTGGAAGGGGTTCGGACGATAACCGGAAGGTGGATTATTAGTCATAGACGCAGTTGGATTACAGTCTATGTATTATGTTGTAATGCCCAAACGAATCTCATAGTAATCATCTTGTCATGTATGGTATTTATTCTGCTAATTGCCTAGCTGTAATTTGTTCACCCAACATGTTATTTGTCTTTATGGAGAGACACCGCTAGTGAACAGTGGACCCCGGTTCTTTCCTTTACATTGATAAATTCATCTATTGCAATCATGTTCTGTTTAGTTTCTACAAGTATTGGTCTCTTTAATTGCTGCAAACATCTCTTTCCACTCGATACGTTTCATCCTCTATGTTCAGCAAAACTGGTGAGATTGACAACTTCACTGTATGTTGGGGCAAAGTATTTTGGTTGTGGAGTGTGCATGTTCCATGTTGTTGCTGACGCCCGTAGAGCGCCCTGCCAGTAGTCAGTTAGCAACACCTTCAGAAGTCTCGTCTTTCTCCTACTGGTCGACTAAACCTTGGTTTCTTACTAAGGGAAAACTTGATGCTGTGCTCATCATACCTTTCTCCTGGGGTTCCCCAACATTGTGAAGTCTGCGTTACGACGAGCACCATCAAGACTGTTTTCTGGCGCTGTTGCCGGGGAGAAAGAGGATTTCTGCAAGGGGAGTCTCTCATCTCCAACCTCTTTACTTTGTAATTTTTTTGTTAGTTAATGCAATGCTCACCTCCCATGTTGATGTTTCTTGTTTTTCACTAGTTAGACTTAATGGAAAACAACAACAAAATTAGAGAGCTTTATAGTATTTATCTTGAGTTAGAACATGAAGTGTTTGAAGAAAAAAAATTAAAAACCGATGGAACATTATTTACATGCTAATAGCAATGTTATTAGTATGAATTCTTTAAACACCATTATTGCTAACGCTATGGAAAAGTCTAATCTTGGGGAAACTAGTTTTTATGAAAATGATATTATCAGTCCACCTACTATCGAGGAGAAAATTAATTATGATTACAATATGTCTCCTATATCTGATGATTATGGCGATGAGAATAATAATGAAAGCTATTTTGATGAATTTGCTCCCACTACAATTAATAAGAATTACTATGCTTATGTGGAGAGAAATAATTATTTTATTCATGTGGCTCATGATAAGAATGTTTTATGTGATATTTATATTGTTGAGTTTGTTCATGATGCTACTGAAAATTATTATGAGAGAGAAAAATATGGTTGTTGGAATTTTCATGTTAGTAAAAAACCTCTCTTTATATTGAAAGTTCTCAAGTTGCTCTTTTTTTACCTATCCATGCTTGTTACTATGTGCTTCTTTGATTTATTTCTTACAAGATTCCTATGCATAGGAAGTGAGTTAGACTTAAATTTGTTTATTTTGCTCCTTGATGCTCTCTTTTGCTTCAATTCATATTTCTTATTTGAGCATCTTGTCAAATTACTGAGCCTAGCTGAAAGGCGTTAAACAAAAGCACTCTTGGAAGAACCCATGTTTATCTCTGTAATTTTTTATTTTATTGAGTCTTGAAAGTTGTTACCTCTGTAATAACCTCTCCTTATCATTTTTTTTTTGTTTTTTGCCAAGAATAGCCTCTAATAGGAAGATAGTAAGATTTGCAGAAGTTGTTGTCCTGAAAACAGATTATATGTTGTCACCATAAAAATTCTTGTTCATAGCCAGAGCGGAATTTTGAGCTGCCAATTTCTGTGCGTATGCCCCAGGTTATTATCTAAGTTTCGTTAGTTGACCACTTTTCAATCTGAAGAACATAAGATTGTTGAAAAAATCTATCTTTACCTGATGTTCTGTTTTGACAAATTTCTACCACTATTTTCATTTGCCTCTTAATCTCTTTCTTTTTTAGTTCTTTTGATCAAAGAGCTTTTTGAAGAGGTTGCTACAGTTAATAGATGTTTGATATATGTTATAACTGAACTCAAGTGGATTTTTTTTTGATTGTACTAATGCTGCTAGTAAAGAATTATGTGAAGTTTTGTATGAAGGAAGTTTTCAAGTGTAGGGAGAGAAGAATGATGTAATGAGATGAACAATGGACAAAAGCTCAAGCTTGGGGATTCCCATGTCACCCCAAGAAATATCTAAGAGGTACAATCGTCAAAGCTTGGGGATGCCCAAGGCATCCTCTTTTCATCAACAAAGCAACATGTAATCTTTCTATGCGCTATATTTTTATTGCTCCATACGCTATGTTGTTCTTGAAGCGTCTTTATTTTTGTTTTTTTGTATTTTTGCTTTTTTTACTGTAGCATATGGTTGGATCCTGGCATATTTGTTTTGCAGAATGACACGCTCCATTTAAATTGCATAGAATGCTCTAGTTTTCGCTGTTATTGTTCTGCGAGTGATCTAGTTTTGTAGTACTACGTTTAGCTCTTGTTCTTTCACTCGAATTATGTTCAGCTCGTTTGTATTATTTATTTATGTATGATTAGCTCTCTGGTTCATATTGATTTTCATCTCTAAGAGCTATTTCAAATAAGTTGATTGGTGTTGGAGACGAGTAAAATATTTCATGGCTATAGTGATGCAAAAGGAAACTTGTCTAGACTGTGGCATACCCTTTGGCATATCATGTTTGATGTTACTCTTGTCATATACTTAGTACTTATTATTGTAGCATGACTTGTCTCAAATAGCTGAGAGTGCATAATGTGCTATTGAAAGAATCATGTGTTGTTTCCATCATACAAAGCATAATATTGTGGTATTCTCCTTTGATGCTTTATTGGGTTGACTTGGCACATGCTTATACCATGTTATGACTACAATCAGTCAACTAAAGACTCTATGATCGTTTAGTTTTTGACTTGTAATATCACTTTATGCTTTGATTAATAATGTTTTGTCGCTATGCATGATTATGGCCATTATTGCTCTCTTAGTCGGTCGCTCCAAGTCTTTTGCTAGCATTCACATGTACTGAGTATGAACTCTACTCGTGCATCCAACCACAAAAATCAAAGTTTGCCAATTATGTCCACCATATCTACCTACTAGCATTATTTCTATTCCAAGTATATTCATCATGTTTTTATTTATCTTCAAAATTAAATTTTGGCATGAGAAAATTAGTTAGTAAAGCTCTCACGAACTTGATGACACATTTACTTTCTTGCACTTAATAAACTTGATCATTGTGACTATCTTATGAAGTTTATATGTTTGCAAATTGTGGGTTGGGAGTTAGCACAACCATGCTTTCATGGGGAACGCTTTCAATATTGCACTTATTCATATTTAGTTGATGTCATGTTCTTTTGTTTATGCATGGATGCCTAGCGGTGCGAAATAAAATAGAAACTTGTAAGTCCATGGAGTTTGTATATGTGTTAGAAAAACGCCTGAGCCGCTATCTAAGACATGCATCATTCATGGTGGAAATTTACAGCGAACCATAGTGAGCATCCTATGAAGCATTTTCAATAAAAAGCTATACCTATAGTAATTAAAAAGATTTCCGAGATGCTCATTGTCTGTTTGTCTTGTCATTTTGGCATGGGATTGTTCCTACAAGAGTACTTCCATATCATGGGGCAGGAGGTACCCCGTTGGCGGTTCTCGATGATACATGTATACTTACAATGACAACAACTTATTTGGGACATAAGTTGAGTAGCATGAGGTTTAGGTGCTCGTATTCAAGGGGCACTAGATTTTCAACTTGTGATTTGTCAAGCATATAGCTCATATTTGCCATCACATTAATTTTAACCATTCAAGATGCTTATGATAGGGACAATGAGAGCTCAAAGCTAATAACTACCATACTTTTTGGAAGGTTTATAAAACTTGTTAATCTTGCTTACTCTGCAAAGAGTCTTTCTTTTACTTTTATGTTGAGTCTTCACCTTCTTCTTTATGCACCAATTAAGATAGCATAGTTGTCATTCTTAGTGCAATGTGCATAGTCCAAAAAATTATTATTATTGATTGATTCTTGATTATGCTATTGCTTTTTCTTAAATTATGTGTATCTAGTAACCATTTGAACATTGAAGGTGTCCTAGCATTTATGTTTTGCTACTTCATAAAGGACATGTTGAGTACCACTTTACTATGTTTTCTCTATGCTCATAAACAAACAGTTGCTTTTAATGCAATATTATTCATGATCCTTTGTTTGAGTTACTTCTCATGTTATAACATAGTTGCTAAGTTCTATTGTTACAATTATATATATCATGCCTATGTTTAGAGTACTTTGATCCCAGCTCACAATGCTTTACAATAACTTGATCAAGATTGTGTTGGCTTCATGTCACCTCAAAAATTATTTTGTTATCACTTACCTACTCGAGGACGAGCAGGAGTTAAGCTTGGGGATGCTTGATACGTCGCAAATGTATCTATAATTTTTGATGATCCATGCTTGTTTTACACCAATTTATATATGATTTGATCATGTTTCGTTGCACTTTCATAAATTTTTCGGCACTAACCTATTAAAAAGATGCCATAGTGCCAATTCTCTATTTCCTGTTGTTTTATATTTCAGAAAAGTTGTACATGAAATATTCTCGGAATTACACGAAACAAAATCCGAAGTCAATATTTTTCGTAACGAAGACAGTGTCCAGAGGGGGGTCGAAGAAATGGCGCAGGGCGGCCAGACCACACCTTGGCACGGCCAAGCCTAGGCCCGCGCCAAGGAGTGGTGTGGGCCACCCTGGCATCTACCGACCTCGCCCTTCTGCCTATTTATTCACGATCTCGGGAAAAACCTAAACACCCGAGCCTCCATCCACGAAAAGTTCCGTCGCGGCCGCCATCGCAGACCCTAGCTCGGGAGGGTTCTGAAGCTCTTCCCGGCACCCTGCCGGAGGGGGAAATCATCGCCTGAGGCATCTACATCGCCATGCCCGCCTCTGAAGTGATGTGTGAGTAGTTCATCACTGGACTATGAGTCCATAGCAGTAGCTAGATGGTTGTCGTCTCCAATTTGTGCCTCATGTTGAGATCTTGTGAGCTACCCTACATGCTCAAGATCATCCTTATGTAATGCTATATGGTGTGTTTGCTAGGATCCAATGAATATTGAATACTATATAGAGATCGATTATATATTATTGTCATATGTTATTTGTGATCTTGCATGCTCTCCGTTGCTAGTAGATACTCTGGCCAAGTAGATGCTTGTGACTCCAAGAGAGAGTATTTATGCTCGATAGTAGGTTCATGCCTCTAGTTTGCTGAAAGAGTGACCATAACTTCTAAGATTGTAGATGTGTTGTTACTACTAGGGAGAAAACAACAATGTTTTATCCGAGGGTAATTCTATTGTTTACTTTACATACATTGCTTAATTCGATAATCCGTTGCTTGCAATTTAATACTGGAAGGGGTTCGGACGATAACCGGAAGGTGGATTATTAGTAATAGATGCAGTTGGATTACGGTCTATGTATTATATTGTAATGCCCAAACGAATCTCATAGTAATCATCTTGTCATATATGGTCTTTATTCCGTCAATTGCCCATCTGTAATTTGTTCACCCAGCATGTTATTTATCTTTATGGAGAGACACCTCTAGTGAACTGTGGACCTCGGACCTTTTCTTTACACTGATAAATTCATCTACTACAATCCTGTTCTGTTTACTTTCTGCAAGCACTATTCTCTTTAATTACTGCAAACATCTCTTTCCACTCGATATGTTTAATCCTTTGTGTTCAGTAAAACCGGTGAGATTGACAACCTCATTGTAAGTTGAGGCAAAGTATTTTTGTTGTGTTGTGTGCAGGTTCCACGTTGTTGCTGACGCCGGTAGTGCGCCCTGCCAATAGTCAGCTAGCAACACCTTCAGAAGTCACGCCTTTCTCCTACTGGTCGATTAAACCTTGGTTTCTTACTAAAGGAAAACTTACTGTTGTGCTCATCATACCTTCCTCTTGGGGTTCCACAACAGTGTGAAGTCTGCGTTACGACGAGCACCATCACCAGTGTGCTGCTTGGCAGGCGCATGTCCCTCCAGCGCTCCGTGCCCGGCGACGGCAGCGGCATGACGCCTATGCCGTTGATGGCCATCCTCCACCCACCGCTGCTTGGCAGGCGCATGTCCGACGGGACGGGATATCCCGTGCGGTACAATGCCCATGCCTCCGCAACGGTGAGGCTGCCGCCGTTGAAGCCATTCGCCGTGGCGATCTTGCGGGAGGACGACGACATTGGCTAGGGAGAGAAGATTTGGGAGCGGCGAGAGGTTGGAGCGGCGAGAGATTGGGATGGGGAAGGAAGAGGGGCGCTCTTAATGTACAGCGGCAGCAGGCGAAGCGGCAGCAGGTCGTTGGACGCAATAAACGCCGACACGGACGGGCACGCGGCCATGCACGACGAGGCGCGTCCCTATGCCTGGGAAATCTGGAACGCCATTGACGTTGCTTGACCAAAGGTAGGCGACGGAGTTTTAGGCTTCCGACCCGTTGACGTGTCGGGCCCGCGCCTTCTCGCATCGCATTTCGTTGTATCCGGCGTACCCGAACCGTCCCCTGTGTAGCGAGAACGGGCTCGGGACACCGCATACCGTATTGGGCCGTGCCGTACTCTTATACCCATTCCAAAAGATTTCCATATGTCGCCTCAACATTCACAGAGAGCAGGTGCTGCAGGTCATACCCTACATGCTAGCTGCACCTGCGGGTATATTTTTTCGAAGAAAGAGAAAGGCTACCCTACAGAATACAGCGTACGTGCAATTCCTCATAGTGGCCATTTTTCTGGAATGCACAAGATGACAAGAATCTCGTCGGAAGTAGACCAAAATATATGGCTCCGGTTTTCCTTCCACTTCTTTTTCCTCTTATGGTTGTTGGACGTGGTTATAACGTGTCTCTAATTTGATATCTTGTGCGGTCTTGTCAATCGTACATTAGCAAATTAATTATGAGAAGGGTGACGGCACAATGCATATATGTATGCAGCTGTCGATTGCCGATTGGCTCAGAACCTTACCGAAAACTGTGGGAATTTTTTTTCAGATCTTAAAGTACTATAGTGTCGTCGGTGTGAAGATTTGCCAGCTCGAAAAGAAAGGAAGGGACAATGTTTATACGTATTTCCTCAACGAGAAAGCAATGTAAGTACAAGTTTCCCCAAAATAAACACCTATCTAATCACATTTAGATTGAGAGCTAATCAAAGTTGTATGGAAGTAGAAACATTCGCAAATTTCCTTCTCCTTTTCGAGTAGCTAGCTGTTACAATAGCAAGTCGACTAAGCTCAAACCAATTCAACTTCAAGGTCAGTCAAGTACAATCAGTGGGAGAAAAATGCACAATGATATACATTTGAAACCGGGACAAACTTTGCCTTCTCCATTTGTTGGGAAGAAGATTGCTTATAGTTAATCGCAAAAAAAATCGAGGAAAAAAGTGCATCTAGGACCTAGCCCACTAGCACCAAGGACTGGCAATAAAAACAAGTCAATCTCACACACAAACAAAACATGAGTTAATCTCTTCTACGAACTAGTGGTCTACCACCGTCAAAAAACAAGCCATGACATGTATTGGAGGACTACACTTGGGACTCTTCCAAAGCGGTCCCGAGGCAAGCAGTCCACATGACTATTCAACAATTGCTTCACTGATATGCCAATGAAAAATATTCATGGCAACTCGTCGCCCACACGGTCGGCCAATGTCCTCACAGATGTCAAAAGCCGGCCTTAGGGTTGTCGCCTCAGCATCCACTACTATGTCCCGCCCTTAGCAGTACGATGGCCCTTTTGGGGCCGCCGCCCTATCATGCCATTGGTCGTCCTCAAGCTACAAATTTGCATGAAATGTTTTCTGCGGCCCGAAGTGCACATGACAACAACTCAGAGACCAAGACCGTCGCACCAACACATACATGACCGCTAGCCCAACATGAACTACCCCTTTGATACGCCCAAAACGTATCTACTTTCCCGAACACTTTTGCTATTGTTTTGCCTCTAATTTGTGTATTTTGGATACAACTAACACGGACTAACGCTGTTTTCAGCAGAATTGCCATGGTGTCTCGTATTTGTGCAGAAACTCAACTTTCAGGAAAATCCCCGGGATTAATTCCAATGGGCCTATTTTTATAGAAGAGGGGCGGAGCCAGAAGACCAGAAGGAGGGGGTCCACGAGGCGGCCACCCCACCAGGCGACGCGGTGGGCCCCTAGGCCGCGCCGCCCTATGGTGGCGGCGCCTCGGGCAGACCCAGGTGCCTCCCCTTCGACTACTTAAAGGCTTCGACCTAAAAACGCACGGGGGTTAGACGAAATCGCCAGAAGACATCCAGAACACCGCCGCCATCGCGAAACTCCGTCTCGGGACCAGAAACTCCATTCTGGCACTCCGTCGGGACGGGGAATTAGAGGAGATCATCGCCATCATCACTACCGACGCCTCTCCATCGACCAGCCATGTTTCCCCCATCCATGTGTGAGTAATTCTCCCGCTGTAGGCTGAAGGGGATGGTAGGGATTGGATGAGATTGGTCATGTAATAGCATAAGATTGTTAGGGCATAGTGTCTAGTGTCCGTAATTGGTACTTTGATGATATTGTTGCAACTTGTTATGCTTAATGCTTGTCACTAGGGCCCGAGTGCCATGATCTCAGATCTGAACATGTTATTGTTTCATGATGATATTCATTGTTTTATGATCTTACCTGCAAGTTGTATAAACATGTCGCTGTCCGGAACCCGAGGCCCCAAAGTGACAGAAATTGGGACACCCGGAGGGGAAGGCGGTGATTTGAGGATCACATGTGTTCACGGAGTGGTAATGCTTTGCTCCGGTGCTCTATTAAAAGGAGTACCTTAATTTCCAGTAGATTCCCTAGAGGCCCGGCTGCCACCGGCTGGTAGGACAAAAGATGTTGTGCAAGTTTCTCATTGCGAGCACGTACGACTAAATATGGAACACATGTCTATGGATTGTTTAGTACTTGGATACCGTTTTATTACTATCTGCAAATGCCCTACCTTGATTGTTACATGAGTCTCTCTCATCCATGCAGCGCCCGTTCATCCATCCTTGTGCCTACAGTATTTTAATCATGCCGTTTACTATAATTACTACTGCTGTCTTTGTTACAATGCTGCTGATATTTCACTCATTCTTGCTATAAAGCTCACTCTTGATAAACTCTTGCGAGCAAGTCTGTTTCCAGGTGCAGCTGAATTGACAACTCCGCTGTTAAGGCTTACAAATATTCTTTGGCTCCCCTTGTGTCGAATCAATAAATTGGGTTTTAGTTCCCTCGAAGACTGTTGCGATCCCCTATACTTGTGGGTCATCAAGACTATTTTCTGGCGCCGTTGCCGGGGAGCATAGCTTTATTTGCAAGTTCACTTGGATTTATATTGTTCGCTGCAAATTCTCTATCATGGGTAAATCTCGCGATCCTAAAGTCGCCATATTACCATCCACTACAAGAAAAGGTACAACTCTGAGTACCTCTGCTGCTCTTGATTCACCTTCTATGATAAGTCAACTTGTTTCACCACCACAAACTTCACATGCTGGTACTTCTGCTGAATCTGAAAATTCTTATAATTTTAAAGATGCTTCTGTTATGCTTGATGATAGTGGCTCGTTAGGATCTTTTCTAGATGCTACAATTGCTAGCTCTAGACAAATTGAAAATACTGAAACTCCTAATGAAAATACTGCTACACCTGTTAATTCACCTGAGTCTGTTGAATACTCTAGTGATGATCCTGATGAGGATTATGTGGAACTTGAATATGATTTTATTGATAAATGCAATGCTACTACTGATGCAAGTAAAATTAAAAAGTTTCTTTCACAACATACTGTTAGATATAAGTTGTCTCCTGATCCTAAATTTGCCACATCTCCTATAAACATTAAGGATAAGGATTATGATTTTTCTCTTGATTTATCTCATATAGCTATTGTTAAGAAAACATCCTTTTGTGGTACTGAAAAATAAAGTGCTCTAGAACACATGAATGAGCTTTCAACTTTGAGTAGCTTGTTTTATGATGATATCAAGAAGCGTACTTATTTTGTTGCTAAAAATTTTCCTTTCTCATTAAAGGATGATGCTAAAACTTTGTATAATAGTTTGCCTCCTGATTCTATTGATAGTCCAAGTGGTTTGCTTGATGTTTTCTTTCGGAAATACTTTCCTGCTAGTGCTCAACATATTGCTTTGCAGATAATTTATAGTTTTGACCAGGGAGATGGAGAGAAATTGCCTGAACCTTGGGCAAGATTTTGCTCTCTTATCAGAGCTCGACCTGGACATGATCTTGAAAAGCATGATTTACTTGATATATTTTATAGTGGACTAACTATTGAGTCTAGGGCATACCTGGATAGTTGTGCTGGTTGTGTTTTCAGGAAAAGAACTCCAGACGAAGCTGAAGAATTATTGGCTAATATAGGCCGGAATCATGATGATTGGACTACACCTGAACCAGCCCCAACGCCAATATTGAAGAAGAGGGGTTTGATTAAATTAAATGATGAAGATATGAGGGAAGCCAAGAAATTTCTTAAGGAGAAAGGTATTAAATCTGAAGATGTGAAGAATTTACCTCCCATAGAAGATTTATGCAAGATAATTCCCCCTTCATCCATGATTGAGGTAAACTCTCTTCAACGCTTTACTAGGGAAGATATTCCATATTCAAAACCTCCTGCTCAATGCTTAGATGAGTTTGATAATTACATTGTTAAGCAAGAAAATTTTAATATGAGAGTAGAGAATCATTTAATGGAAAATTCTCAAGCTATTAGTAATTTGCATGATATTGTGGAGAGAACCTCCAATGATGTTAAGATGCTTGTTAAACATTTTCATATGGTTCAAACTCAAATTGATCAACTCACTAAAGTGCAAAATGACTTGTTAAAAAATAGTTCTAAAGAAAAACATGCTTATGAAGTAACAATTAGAGGCGGTGTTTCTACTCAGGATCCTCTATATGCTGAAGGGCATCCCAAAAGAGTTGAACAAGATTCTCAACGAATTGAAACTAGTGCTCCTTCTAAGAAAAAGAAAAAGAAACATAAAACTGTTGTAGAATCCTCTGAGCCTGTTAATGATCCTAATAGTATTTCTATTTCTGATGCTGAAACTGAAAGTGGTAATGAACATGATAAAGATAATAAGAATGATGCTTCTGATAAAGAAGAGGTTGAAGATGAACCTGAAAACCATGCTAAAAATAAAAATATACTAAAGAAGATTTTATTGCTAAGAAACATGGTAATGAAAGGGAACCTTGGGTTCAAAAGCAAATGCCTTTTCCTGCTAAGAAACTAAAATCAAAGGAAGAACACTATAATAAATTTTGTGATTGGATGAACCTTTATTCTTGCAAATCCCTTTGACTGATGCTATTAGATTGCCTCCTTATTCGAAGTATATGAAAGATATTGTCTCTAACAAAAGGAAAAATTCCTAATGAGGAGATTTTCACTATGCTTGCTAATTACTCTTTCAATGGCAAAGTTCTAAAGAAGCTGGGCGACCCAGGTATACCGACTATTCCTTGTTCCATTAAGAATAATTATGTTAGAACTGCTCTATGTGATTTGGGAGCAGGTGTTAGTGTTATGCCTTTTTCTCTTTACAAGAGACTTTATTTAGATCAGTTGATACCAACTGATATATCTTTGCAAATGGCTGATAAATCTACCGCTATTCCTGTTGGTATATGTGAGGATGTTCCTGTTCAAGTTACTAATAATTGCTTGATATTAACTGATTTTGTTGTGTTGGAAATGCCTGAAGATGATAATATGTCTATTATTCTTGGGAGACCTTTTCTTAACACCGCAGGGGCTGTTATTGATTGCAATAAAGGAAAAGTTACTTTCAATGTTGATGACAAGGAGCATACTGTTTATTTTCCCAAGAGGATTGATAAAGTATGTGGAGTTAATACAATTTCTAATGTGAGAACTATCAAAGTGGGAGTTATTGATTGTCCTATATATGAGCCTAAAGAGGGATATCAAAATATTATGATTGGATCCATATCGATTCAATACAAGGTAACATGATTGATTTGAGGTTTATTTCTTCTTATGTTATGCAAAATTTATTTGGTGACAAGACTTGATCAACCTTGTTAACAAATACATTTTATATGCATAGAGGAACTAAACAACATTTTTTCTTTCCCCCACGTGTTCTACTTGCTGTAGCACTACTTGTTTTGCAAGGTTCTTTAGTTGTTTAGAGATTTCAAAATCTTTTTCTGCCCAGTAATAATAATTTTAACACCCAGAAATGTGCATTTTTCAAAGTTTTCAAAAATTCACAAAAATTATACCGTTGGTCTTGTTTTTCGAAGAGGCATCTGGGAGCACCTGTGGATGACCAGTGGGGCACCCCAGGGCTGCACCCCACCAGCCGGCGCGGCCAAGGAGGGGGGCGCGCCACCCTGTGTTGTGGGCCCCTCCTTGCCCCACTTACTCATCTCTTCCTCCCATCTCACTCTCTCTCCCGAAAAAACTCATACCAGCTTTCTCTCACTCGCGTTTTTGCTCAAGAGCTCAGGATTTCTCGATCTCTTTGCTTAGCCCAGATTTTTGTCTGAAATTTGGCACATTTGCTCTCCGGTATGTGACTCCTCTGATTATCCAAGTAGAATTTTGTTTCGTTGAGTATATCTTGAATATTTTGCTGCTGTAGGTAACATGTTTAGTGAGTTTGCATGCTTGTTCTAAGTTGTAAAAACTAGTTTTGATGCATGTTTAGTACTCTAGCAAGTTCCTATAGTAGTTTCCCTCAAGTATATGTCTCCAAATCAACTTTTATAATGTTTGTTGAAAAATTTCAGAAAATGGAGTGGAATAGGCACCAACTAAACCAACAAGAATTGGAGGTGCAACAAGTTATGAGAGTTCACCGCGAAGAGGGAGTATACCCCTCTTACTACCCATGTGTTGATTTTATGAGGAGTGCAGGAATCTTGCGGGATGTTCAAAATCTGATTTCCAATGCAGGGTTGGAAAGTTTTGTTGTTGGTGAACCTTACCAATATGCAAAACTGACCATGTCAGTGGTGCAGGATTTTGAATTCAATTGGTCCCAAACTAACCCCATGGTTCGATACAAAAATTATAATAAAACTGTCAACTTGCCTTTTGATGATTTTTGTGCAGCAATTAGAGTGCCACAATAGGGATCATGCAAGAAGATTAGGGGACTGCCGCAGGAGCTCTTGAGTCTATATAAGATGATTTGTCAAGGGAGGAGCTTCTCAGATGATAGTGGTAAAATCAGTAGTATTCAACTCCCAGCCATTCGCTACTTTGCTTATTTCATCACCAAGTGCGTTCTTGCTAGAAAGAATGCAAGTAAGTTATCTATCCAGGATTTGTCTTTCCTAGCTGCTGCATTACAAGGTGATAGGACTTATAATTTGGGTGCTTTGATAGCCTATAGACTTTCTACTAACCGTGAGAAGGGAGGAATTTGTGGAGGTCTCATCGCCTCTCGTTTATTAGCTATGCACGGTGTAGAACCTCACCATCTTGATATTCAACTCTTCATAGAGAAACTTGACATAGTCTCCATGATTAAACATGAATTTGTTTCTGATTTGTCTAATTTGAGTAACCTGTCTTACAAGATAACATTTTACAAGAAAACTTGGAGAACAACTAAGAAAACTGAAAGGCTAGTAGGATTGCCTGCACCTGTTTTGTTTAACCTTGATTCCAGGAAGGATTGGTCAGTCACGGAAAGTGAACTGAATGCATACATAGAGGGGATGGCCATCATGCAGGGGACGGCACGGAGGAGGCCGAGGAACACCTCGACTCGTCATCCGATGCAGCGAGCTCTTCGCATCAGCATTTTGGGCATGTGGAGCCTTCACCCTTTTCTTCTGCACCGGGACCTTATTATGACTACACCATGTATGATCCACCGGCGTGGAACCCTGACCCTCGCTGGGGTTGAACTCCACTTAGGCCAAAATCCTAAGATTGGGGGGAGGTATACCGGCATCACTCATGCATTGCATATTATAGTTTCTGGATACTAGTACATACTTATTTAGTTTCTTAAAGTGGTTTTCTAATAAGAGGGAGATGATATTGGGGGAAGTGCTGATTGAAAACAGATTCTGGACTGATACCAAAAAAATTCTCAAAAATAGTCAGAATGTTATTTTGCGAAGACAATTTTTGTGCATGTTCCCCAGGTTGTTATCTAACTTTCATTAGTTGAACACTTTTCGATCTGAGCAGCGGAAGAATTTCTTAAAAATCGATTACTGTACTGCTGTCAAGTTTGACGAATTTCTGCTGCTTTGTGTTTATTTGACTCTTCTAGTTTTCATTTTCTTGTTTTTGCATTATTTCTTTCCTAAAACACAAAAAGACCAAAAATATTTCTGTTGTTTCTCTTCACCATTTGTTTATATTGGTTTCTTGCTCTTATTTCGCTTTATTTTCTATCGTTGGTTTGCTATAAGAAAATCCAAAAAGATTTTGCTTTGTTTGCTTGTTTCCTTTTGTTCTTGTTTCCAATTCAAAAACACCAAAAATATTGGTTGTTCTTCTTTGGTTTTGTAAAGTTCATTATGGAGTTCAGCGGTCTTCGGTGGCTGGAGCTTGGTTTTCATTCCATAATATTCAAGCTACACAAGTGAAAGGCAATAATGACGATCTACGACAATTCGACTGTGGTGAGAGGCTGGTATGAACTCTATTTGTTTTCATTTTTGTACATATAATCATCCATGTGAGCATGCTTAGTTGGTTCATGTGAGGTATATGTCATTTAAGAAAGTCTAGTAGTTCATGATCTCTCATATTTAGCTCCAGTTTATTAATATGAGTAGCATGGCATAGATGTTTGCTTGCATTGTTTTATTCATAAATAGGTATGACATTGTGGTATCCTCCTCTGAATAATTTACTTGAATCGACTTGGCACATGCTCACGCATGCATATGACTGAACAAAAGTCAATTAAGCCTCGACGATTTACTTTGCCTCAGAGTTCTTGTATCACTTTTATGCCTCTGTTAATTTATTTTGCCGCAAGCATGATTATGACAGTTACTGCTCTCTTGATTGTCGCTCCCCAGTCTATTGCTAGCCTTCACTTGTACTGAGCGGGAAAGCTGCTCGTGCTTCCAAACCCCTGAAAACCAAGTTATTTCGAAGTGTCCACCATAAATACCTATGCATGGAATTTCAAACCATTCCAAGTAAATTCTCATGCGCTACCTTTAAACCTTCAAAATGCTTCTCAATTTGTGTTTATGTTTTATAGCTCATGAGAAAGTATGTGGTGTTTATCTTTCAACCTTGTCATTTACTCTTGACAGACTTTCATAATGGACTAGTGGCACATCCACTTATCCAATAATTTTGCAAAAAGAGCTGGCAACGGGGTTCCCAGCCCCAATTAATTAACTTTCATTAATAATTCTCTTCACATGTTTTGCCCTGATTCATCAGTAAGCAACTTAATTTTGCAAATAGACACTCCTCCATGGTATGAGATTGTTGGAAGGCACCCGAGGATTCGGTTAGCCATGGCTTGTGTAAGCAAAGGTTGGGGGGAGTGTCACCCATAATAAAACTAAAATACGTGTGTAAACAAAAGAGAAGAGGGATGATTTACCTTGCTGGTGAAGATAACGTCCTTCATGGGAGCCGCTCTTGAAAGTCTGGTTGACGAGGTAGTTAGAGTGCCCACTACCATTCGTTGACAACATCAAACACCTCTCAAAATAATTTTACTCCTGTTTTAAAAAATGAAAATCTCTAGCGCATGTTAATCCCTGCTTTCCTCTGCGAAGGGTCAATCTTTTACTTTTATATTGAGTCACCATCCTTTCTTTATCCTTTCTTTGATCACTCTCTTGAGAGCACAGCTGTCATTCTTAGTATAATATGCTTGTCCCAAAATGTGATTAACTGTGGTATAACTTTGATGCTTTTATCTTTGACAATCTCTACTTCTAGTCTTTCCATGAACTTCAAAGGTGCCCGAGCATTTATGTTTTGCTGTACAAATACGGGCAAGCGAGATACCACTTTATCATATCCTTCTATGAACATTGCAATCCTGCTGATAGACATGATTCATGATGCTTATTATTAATTTGTTGGTACCTTGTCCATGATTGACATAACTATTAGATGACTTTATTTGCATGTATCTTATTATGAATTGCCTAAGTACTTGTCCATATCATGAGAATATTTACATCATATGAACAAATGTGTTCGTGAAAGTTCTTTTATCGCACTCAGTTGTTAACTGAATTGCTTGAGGACAAGCAATAAGCTAAGTTTGGGGGGGGGGGAGTTGATACGTACAAAACGTATCTACTTTCCCGAACACTTTTGCTATTGTTTTGCCTCTAATTTGTGTATTTTGGATACAACTAACACGGACTAACGCTGTTTTCAGCAGAATTGTCCTGGTGTCTCGTTTTTGTGCAGAAACTCAACTTTCAGGAAAATCCCCGGGATTAATTCCAATGGGCCTATTTTTATAGAAGAGGGACGGAGCCAGAAGATCAGAAGGAGGGGGGCCACGAGGCGGCCACCCCACCAGGCGGCGCGGTGGGCTCCTGGGCCGCGCCGCCCTATGGTGGCGGCGCCTCGGGCAGCCCCAGGTGCCTCCCCTTCGACTACTTAAAGGCTTCGACCTAAAAATGCACGGGGGTTAGATGAAATCGCCAGAAGACATCCAGAACACCGCCGCCACCGCGAAACTCCGTCTCGGGACCAGAAACTCCGTTCTGGCACTCCGCCGGGACGGGGAATTGGAGGAGATCATCGCCATCATTACCACCGACGCCTCTCCATCGACCAGCCATGTTTCCCCCATCCATGTGTGAGTAATTCCCCCGCTGTAGGCTGAAGGGGGTGGTAGGGATTGGATGAGATTGGTCATGTAATAGCATAAGATTGTTAGGGCATAGTGCCTAGTGTCCGTAATTGGTACTTTGATGATATTGTTGCAACTTGTTATGCTTAATGCTTGTCACTAGGGCCCGAGTGCCATGATCTCAGATCTGAACATGTTATTGTTTCATGATGATATTCATTGTTTTATGATCTTACCTGCAAGTTGTATACACATGTCGCTGTCCGGAACCCGAGGCCCCAAAGTGACGGAAATTGGGACAACCGGAGGGGAAGGCGGTGATGTGAGGATCACATATGTTCACGGAGTGTTAATGCTTTGCTCCGGTGCTCTATTAAAAGGAGTACCTTAATTTCCAGTAGATTCCCTAGAGGCCCGGCTGCCACCGGCTGGTAGGACAAAAGATGTTGTGCAAGTTTCTCATTGCGAGCACGTACGACTAAATATGGAACACATGCCTATGGATTGTTTAGTACTTGGATACCGTTTTATTACTATCTGCAAATGCCCTACCTTGATTGTTACATGAGTCTCTCTCATCCATGCAGCGCCCGTTCATCCATCCCCGTGCCTACAGTATTTTAATCATGTTGTTTACTATAATTACTACTGTTGTCTTTGTTACACTGTTGCTGATATTTCACTACTGCTACTGCTATAAAACTGTTGCTACTGATAAACTCTTGCGAGCAAGTCTGTTTCCAGGTGCAGCTGAATTGACAACTCCGCTGTTAAGGGTTACAAATATTCTTTGGCTCCCCTTGTGTCGAATCAATAAATTGGATTTTACTTCCCTCGAAGACTGTTGCGATCCCCTATACTTGTGGGTCATCACCCTTCTAGGGGGGGGGGGCGTTGACTGAGCCAGTAACCCCACCTCACTAGTGAACATGATTTCCACCCAAGACATATCTAGCCTTTAGGAGAGGGACCTTGCTCGCTCATCTAGTTCCCAATGTCGCAGCCTTTGCACTCCTATGCACTGATATTGTGTTTACGTGTCTCTGTTTCGGCGCTTGGATACCACATGTCCTCATTGCAGGCACTCAATTGATCTACGGAGGACAAAGAAATCACGACATGATACCGGGATTTGTTAACGGGGTTCGGTGAACTTGCCTACTCCCGCGGCATGACTACATGCTCTCTCCCCTTGATACTACAACATTGACCGCCCGTGCGCCAGCACATGGCGCCATTGGCTGCCCTGGCAAGCCGGCTGATATCAAGTCATTGTGTGCTGCAATATGTTGTACCCACAACATTATATAGGAGGGCAAGACTACAAGTGTCCAACTCCAACACTACTCATATCCTATCCACCTTAGGTCTAGAACCAAGTTCAAACGTAAACCGGGTGGTATAAAATACTTGACACAAACTCAACAAACTCCACAATGCAAAGATTCTCCGTGTATCGGATTCGTCCGACCATCAAACTTTTTTGTATATCGGGCTTCGGTTGTCTTCCATTGCTATATATCCTGATTTACTTGGCACCAAGCTACACGGTCATTCCATTAAACCAACAGTATTTCACCCACATTTTCTATTATCAGGAGTTTCTACTTGCATCGAACTCTACAATTCCATGGTAACCATCCACCATACATCACAACTTCATTGTCTTTCGGGGGGAGAGGGTCCAACGCCTATTCTAAGGATGTGTTGCTCTCCTGTTAGGGTTGGTTGGTGAGACGAGACGCTCATGTAGCAGGCTCATGTTGCATGTGAGTTGGAGACACTAGTTTGGTGGGCCCGAGATTGAGTAACAATACTCTTAGTCTTCTCTCACAACCGATGTGGTATTAAACCCGGCAAATCCTCCGTTATACATCAATCACCATCGTTCTATTTAACATTAGTGTTCGAGACCACCAACAATGACTGGCTGCCATGAGTACAACATGATTTGTGGTAGGGCACCTTGGCTCTGATACCAATTGTTACACAATTCCTAGGTCCAGTAAACCTGTGTCTGTGATCCTCCTCCTCTAGATCAAACATCAGAAACCTTCAAACATCGCTCTAATACAACTTTTTATCATTGGAGGCACATGACCAATCTACTGAGGACCAAGAAAAAATAACCAAATGAAAATGCCGTGATATGTTGACGAGGTTTGGCGAACTCTCTTAGTCATTGGGGCATGACTATGGGTGCTCTCCTCTCATTGATACTGTAACACTGGGCGTCTAGACTATGGTTCCCTTGTGTGCAAGTCACTATCTAGTTGTCATGTGTTACATCGTGTGTATCCACCACATTATATAGGAGATCAATGCTACACTTGTTCGACTAGGACACTATATGTGTCCAATCAACACTGGTTAACACCAAGTCCAAACGTAACTCGACGGGTAAGTAATATTCGACACAAACTCAACATAGTCCACTATATACATATTGCACTTTCCAAATTAGTGCAAGTAAACATGCAAAGCGAGAAAAAATGTTCATAAGAAGTTACAGTGTAATGTTTTTGGTCGAAGCAGTGACCCGGTGGTCCAGTCTCCAAAGCTACTATATTGCAATTGCTTTGCTGTAGAGAGCAGATAATATAAAGGAACAAGGAAATAGAAACAGACAGGCAAAAACACACGGAGGGAACCAAACTAATCGAAATCTTCTACCAAGAACGAATACTAACGAGCAGCGCGCTTATCCACTTATTGTCTCTTCCCTATAACTTTAGCCAAGAAACTAAAACACAGAAAAAATGTTAGTAATGAAGTTCTGCAAGAGCAGGCAAAGATCAGAATCAATGATTTGAAAGCAACGACAAGAAAAATATTGCCCATGAGATTATAATGTCAAGGAACTCTTCCCCACGATCTTGCCATCTCCTCCTGCACAACCATGGATCGATCAATTTGTCTTTTTTTTTTCTTTATTCCCAAGTCCTAACTACAGTCCTACCATCCGTGTTTCTCGTTTCGTCATCCAATTCAAATCACTCAGATGAGACCACCCCTGTACATTACTCAACTAGCTATGCTCACCTAATCATCATCCTAATTGTTTACTCCAAATATTAATACTATTATGATCATCTGCACTCATCAGGCACACTGATTGCACCCTTTCAATCGCTCCCACAGACGATCTTTATTTTTCTGTATTTCGCGCCTCGGGTTTTCTATTCCGCGGTTGCCCGAAATTCAGCGGTCTTCGATAGCTGTCTCGGCATCTCCAACTGGAATTAACGATTTTTTCCAAGAATTGATGGTTCGTGTTAAACAATGGCAGCAAAGCCTTGATGTTGAAAGCACAATGGTCAGACATGTACGCAGAACATTCCGTTTGCCACCCTCCTAGATCAGCAGTAGTCCTACATTCCTACTACTGTATAAATACCGCCACACGCATTGGCATCTACAAGATACTCTTAGCCAGCCATCGATCGACCAGCATAAAACTACGTCTAGTGCAAGAACTTCGATCCATGGAGTCCTCGGAGGCGAGCTGGCACTCGTTCGATCCGTCGGTGGCCGTGGAGGACTCGGAGGCCATGGCGCGGCTGCTGGGTGTGCAGTTCTTCGGCAACGAGCAGCAGCAGCAGAAGCAACCGGCAGCGGCGGCGCCGTTGTCGTCCATGTACTGGCCCGCCCACGAGGCTGACCAGTACTACACTTCGGCGCCGTACTACATGCAGATGCAGGAAGGCACCTCGGCCTCGGCTGGCGCAGGTTACCACAATCACGGCGGCTACTACGACGGCGGCGCCATGGTGGGCGAGTTCTTCGTGGCGCCCGAAGAGCAGATCACCGATCCGGCTGCATTCATGGTTGATCTCAATCTTCAGTTTGATGACCAGGACGGAAACACGTCCGCCTGCAGGAGGAAGTTGGGCGACCAGAACGGTGAGAGCAGCACGGGCACTGCTCCCAAGAAGAAACCGCGCTCCGCCTCCGCGACAACGCCGCCGGTAAGTGCAAGGAAGAAGTGAACTCGCTCCATCGTGATCAACGGCTCAAGATACCTACCAGGGTGTGTGCCTGACGACGATTGTCTATGTGCGATCGACCGATGCAGGTGCAGAGGAAGGGCAAGAGCAGTGTGCCACCCAAGAGGGCTTCCAAGGGCGCGTGCAGCCGAGGCGCGCAGCAGGAAGAGAGCAATGGCGGCAACAACGTGCAGAGCTCCAGCAACTACCTCTCCGACGACGACGACGACGAGTCGCTGGAGATGACCTCGTGCAGCAACATGAGCTCGGCGTCCAAGAAGAAGTCGTCGTCGCACGGCGCTGGCGCCAAGGCCAGGGCCGGGCGTGGCGCCGCCACCGACCCGCAAAGCCTCTACGCCAGGGTAAGCTAATTACTCTCAATACTAATCTGAAATAATAATAGACGACCAATGCAATCACAGCGTCGTGACCAAGTCTGAAACTCTGAATACTAACCTGAAAAATACTCGTCTTGTTGTGAACAGAAACGTAGAGAGAAGATCAATGAGCGGCTGAAGGTGCTGCAGAATCTTGTCCCGAATGGAACCAAGGTAATGATCGATATATTTGAAATTTTAATCATTCCAACTCCAACTATAACAAATGTTATGATAATAGGAAGAAACATCTGGATCATGATGATGTTCTGATGCATGCTGAGACGTGGTTTTCAGGTAGACATTAGCACGATGCTGGAAGAAGCAGTTCACTACATCAAATTCATGCAGCTCCAAATCAAGGTCTGGTTCTTGCAAAATTCCAATCGTGTTCTATTTTTTTATTTAGAAGATTACTACTCCCTCCATTCATAAAAAGATACATCTATTTTTTTTATCTTCGGATGTATCTATACATAAAAAAATATTAGGTCCATACATCTAAATTTTTAAAAACTCCAAACATCTTTATGTAGAGGTAGTAGTATTTTTTTTGTTTGCGAATTCAGAAGAGATATTAATGTTGTATGCACATTGAGTGATTATTGGTCATCAGAAAGAAAACTGCACCGATGTTTTTGAACTAATTGACCCTGACCGTTTCTCTTTGTGTACAGCTTTTGAGCTCGGACGATATGTGGATGTTCGCGCCGATCGCCTACAACGGGTTCAACGTCGGGCTCGACCTCAAGATCGCTCCGCCACAACAATGATGGGCTTGGAGCCAACCAATGATATGGAAACTTTCTTGGCATGAAGATGAAGTCCATATATACATACATACCTACATATACAATGATTCTTCATTGCTTAGTATTTTTCCTTCTTGAATTCATTCTAGTCATAAATTACAGATCGACAGACGCCTATGTCTTTGTCTTTGTCGAGATGAGTTATGCTTCACCATTGGAATGAGACACAAATTCTAAGTCTTTTCTTTTCTTTTCTGAAGATAGGTGCAATATATGGTGAAAACTCGTAACCAAAAGATAAGTCAAGAGGCGTATAAAGTAAAATGTACAGGCAATCCTTGAAACCTTCATAGGTGTCAGGCTGTCCTCTGGACCACAGTTCCTTAAAAATGCGCATATAGGTTCTAATTGTGAATATTAGAGGTGTGAATTGTCTAGGTGGCGCGTTGACTGATGCCACCCAGGCTCTATTTTACCAAAGAGTACGTGCCTTGTGGACGTGATTGGTTGCTAGCAGTGTTTTCCTATACCTGGAGAGATATTCTCCCTAAAGCCATGTTCAACTGAGCCAACTCTAAAACTGTGTTGTGCATATATATTGGTTGCTAACAATTCATTTTCCGGCTCCAAGGGAGAAACAGAATGTTCGTATTTGGTTGGCAACAAAGATGAATTTTAGTGCCGCGCATGACGTTTGCCTGCGTGCATGCAAAGATGATTTCTCGCCTCTAATCTGCATTACTAACCTAAGCAAATTACTCAATGGCCGAGTCCAACGGTAACTGTGTTGCCGCCCTTATGATCGTGTTGTTGATGCTCCAGGACTGTGACTAACGGCACCGCCGCCACCAGCTAAGTTGTGTCTAAGCACCTCGCTGATTGCTGAATGGTCATTGAGCTGCAACGATTAGGCCAGCGAGCTTCCGACAACGAACACGACAGCGACAAACAACATCAACCCTGCCTTCGATTACTTCAATGGCGTCGCGGTAATCACCAATTTTATTTGCGCCGATGGACAAGGACGAGCAAGAAGCGGAGGAAACAAAGACACTGACCATGACAAAGTTGAAGTGCACAGAAATCATCGACCCATTATCCCCAAGGCGCAATAGAACGAGTGAAATCGTTGGACTAGGGCATGGCACATGTAGAGGACATGCGGTGGAGGAGGGATGGAAGGAGATAGTAGCTCATTACTTGAATGCATGAGTTCGAACTTCCGACCTCCGAGCCGTTGAGCTGCACCACCTCGTTGAGCATCAGGTCGGACACTAGGGCATGGCATGCAGAGGACATGCAAGGAGGAGGGAAGGGGATAGTAGGCGATAGAGAATTATTTAGTTTTTTCTAAGTCATTCTTCTGAAAAATGGTGCTATTTAAGGTGAAAACTCGTAACCATAAGATAAGTAAAATTTGAGGTGCATAGACTCATAAGTTCAGTGTAGGTCTTACCTAGGTGTGAACTGTCTACATGGAGCATTGACTGGTGCCGAAATATGCCTTAAAATATTATTTCTTACGATCTTACGGTCCCATAGCAGGTGTTATATTTTAGAGATACTGCAAAAATACGGAAACCATATAATACATGTCTTTTGCGGTTTCGGGCAAAAAAATATACAGCGCAGATACCGTATAATTTGCCACCTGATTTATTTTGTAGGTTTTCGCCAATTCCTCCACGAACACCATATACTCGGTTCACGGGGCCATATTTGCAGCTTCCGGCATCACTATTAAAAAGACATCTCCTGGAATTTCAACAAGCACACTTGAAATACTCCGCTCCGCCGCCAACTCCCGCCATAGATTTGAGCCTCCTCTGCCACGCCACCGAGAAGATCCCTCGTTGTTCGTTGATACGTCGCAAAACGTATTTATAATTTTTTATGCTCCATGCTTGTTTTACATCAATTTATATATGTTTTGTTTACACTTGGTTGCACTTTTATACATTTTCTGGCACTATCCTATTAACAAGATGTCACAGTTGTATTTCAGAAAAGTTGTACAAGAAATATTCTCGGAATTGGACAAAAAAAAAGCCGAAGTCAATATTTTACTGTAACGAAGACAGAGTCCAGGGGGGAGATGAAGAAAGGCCACAGGGAGACCAGACCACCCCATGGCGCGAGCCCAGGCCTGGCCGTGCCATGGCATGGTGTGGCCCCCCTGGCCTGTACCGACCTTGCCCTTCCGCCTATTTATTCACGATCTCGGAAAAAACCTAAACACCCGAGCCTCCATCCACGAAAAGTACCGTCGCGGCCGCTGTCGCAGACCCTAGCTCAGGAGGGTTCTGAAGCTCTTCCCGGCACCTTGCCGGAGGGGGAGATCATCACTGGAGGCCTCTACATCGCCATGCTCACCTCCGAAATGATGCGGGAGTAGTTCATCCCTGGACTATGGGTCCATAGCAGTAGCTAGATGGTTGTCTTCTTCAATTTGTGCTTCATGTTTAGATCTTGTGAGCTGCCTATCATGATCAAGGTCATCTTTATGTAATGCTACATGTTGTGTTTCCTGGGATCCGATGAATATTGAATACTATGTTGAGATCGACTATATATTTGTCATATGTTATTTGTGATCTTGCATGCTCTCCATTGTTACTAGTTGCTCTGGCCAAGTAAATGCTTGTGACTCCAAGAGAAAATATTTATGCTCGATAGTAGGTTCATACCTCTAATTTTTTGGAAGAGTGACAATAACTTCTAAGATTATAGATGTGATGTTGCTGCTAGGGAGAAAACAACAATGTTTTATCCAAGGGTAATTCTATTATTTACTTTACACACATTGCTTAATGCGATAATCTTTTGCTTGCAACTTAATACTGGAAGGGGTTCAGACGATAACCGGAAGGTCGATTATTAGTCATAGACGCAATTGGATTACGGTCTATGTATTATGTTGTAATGCCCAAACAAATCTCATATTAATCATCTTGTTATGTATGGTCTTTATTTTGTCAATTGTCCGGCTGTAATTTGTTCACCCAACATGTTATTTATCTTTATGGAGAGACACCTCTAGTGAACTGTGGACCCCGGTCCTTTCTTTTACACTGATAAATTCATCTACTGCAATCTTATTCTGTTTACTTTCTACAAGCATCGTTCTCTTTAATTCCACTGCAAACATCTCTTTCCACGCGATAAGTTTAATCCTTTGTGTTCAACAAAACCGGTGAGATTGACAACCTCACTGTAAGTTGGGGCAAAGTATTTTGGTTGTGTTGTGTGCAGGTTCCACGTTGTTGCTGAAGCCGGTAGTGCGCCCTGCCAATAATCAGCTAGCAACACCTTCAGAAGTCACGCCTTTCTCCTACTGGTCGATTGAACCTTGCTTTCTTACTGAGGAAAAACTTGATGTTGTGCTCATCATACCTTTCTCTTGGGGTTCTTCAACGGTGTGAAGTCTACGCTACGATAAGCACCATCATCCGCCTCTGTATTCATCCCTCTTGTCGAGATCACAACACTTCTCCCGTTTCTGCCATGAGTGCTCCCGGCCACCCTCCATGGATCGAGCCTAGAGCCCTGTGGGAGGCGCCGACCTGCTAGGAATGGGCTTGGCCTACCGTTTCTTAGCCGTGCAGCGTACCTTCGATGCTTTCCTAGGATAGCGTCGTCGATTCTGCGCCCGCACTTGATTTCACATGTCCTGTTCTCTTGAGATATATATTTTTTGTATTTATGTTGTTTATTTCCATGTTTATTTCTCTTTGTTTTTTTTTCATAAATACAACACTTGATCAAAAAGTAGACACCACATTTTAAAAAAAAATAGGACAATGCCCGCGCGTTGGTGCGAAAAATTAAAATATATATACATTAAAGTAGAAAATAAAAAAGTTCTGTAGCAACATGGTACATAGATTATATGGCACTCCCTCTGTCCTAAAAAAATTATCGATGGTTTATCGAAATATAGATAAGATTTTGCCGATGAAGCTCCCAGCAGAGCTCGCTTGGCTTCGTCCGAACCAAGGAGGTGCATGCGTGGCGGACTGCAAAGACTACAAGCCGACATCTGAAGAGAGACGATTTTATTCTCAAACGGAATTAAATTTAGCAAGAGAAAAAATGTATGTTGTACCAATGTGTATAACTAAGGCCTAAGGGACCTTTTATATCTTCTCTACTATTAATTTGCTTGGGGTCTGGTACTCCGGGGTATGTCGTATGTCATAGACCAAATTTGTGCACTTTCCGAAATACCACTAAAACTTGCAAATTACTATAAAAATTCTTCCCAGCTTTTAAAAAGATCATTGAGATCTGTCTAGCATTCAAGACAATAGCCAGTCCACATAATACTTAAAGTCTGTATGTAACTGAAATTTAATTTAGAAATGTCAAAGACCACAAAGGATCTAAAATGTTCAAGGAGTTATATTTCTTGAGAACCAGACAGTAATAACACCTGATTGGTTAGCTCTTTGGTAGGAAGCTGACTAAAAACACTCGGAGGCCTTGCCGTAATCAGTCCTTCTGGTTGCTTGTGTGCCCATTAGCAAATGACCAATTTAACTCATATATTTTCCAATGGGTCTTCCAATTCAATGGTGTAACGCAATTTAATTGTAATAAAACTTTCAGTTTTCTGAAATTTCTAAACTTCGATAACTCTGAAGGAGTGTATGTAAGATAGACAGCATTATTAAGAACATATACCCGTGGATTTCAGAAATAGACCAGCAAGAGATGAATGGAGGTACCTCAGTCTACACATCGTTGCTGATCTTGGAAGGGCTATAATCGTTGCTGAGCGACGGCGGCGCTTTAGGTCCTGTTCAGGGCGGCAGAGAGTGATGCGCAGGGCGTCCTGGTTGGGGGATGAGAAGGGAACTGGAACGCGGAGTAGGCATCCGGACATACATAGGTTCTCTTCCGCCTCCCGCTGCGCAGCCTCGCCGGCCGCCACCGGCTCCTCCACACGAGGCAGGTTCTGTACGCTCTCTTCCCGTAGGTTCTTCCAGCAGTACCAGAGGCAGTCCTAGATGCGCGAACGCATCTGATTTGTCATCCCGGTTCCATTGCATCGCGCCCGTGGAGTTGATCGTCTCCCTGGATTTGCGCGCACGCACGTCCACGCCGGTCCTCCGCCGCCAGTCACATCGAACCCGAGCTGATCCTGACGAAGCCCGCCGTTTCTCCCTTCCCAAGCTAGCGCAGTAGCGCTGGTGGTTGGGTCTTTTAAGGCTGTGTGCCATGGTTGTGAATCCCGCCATGGCTTCGTTCCCCAAGCTGGAGCTGGTCTCGAACTAATAGATCGGCGCCGGGTGGTTCCATTCCTTCCGCAGGAGGAGGTCGGTGGCAACGCTCGCCGGAGATCGAGGGTTGGCGGCTGGTGGCGGCCGGTTGGGGAACAAGGAATCCTATTTCGGGTGGACAGAATTTTGGCCGGGTGGGAAGGAAAAGAAGAGAATCGGTTCATACGGTGGCATTGTAAGTATTATGCGATTTAATGGGAGGGTAAATCGGTCTGAAAAAATGTTGGACCAAGGAAACAATCCTCCATTTATTATTAGGTATAGACTAGCAAAAGTGCCCGTGCGTTGCACCGGGATAAGCCAAAACTCAAGCACTCCAACGAATCAAACACTTGTCTCCTGTGCCACCAAGGAGTAAGTTGCTCATGGTTTCTCCTATTCCAGAAAAACATATTTAATCCTAAGATGATGGGCTTGTAAGGCCATCGTTGCATCAACTTGTAAAGCAGCGGACTCGTTTCTTAGGTGGCTCCTCCATCGCACGAGCGCTTGTTAGATTTTCCGGTGAAAATTCAAGATAGGAGTACTTATTTTTGTGGGTAGATTTTCCGGTGAAAATTCAAGATAGGAGTACTTATTTTTGTGGGTACTAAAGGTACTTTTTCAGTTTTGTATTTTTTTTGAAAATCTATACCTAACAATAATGGAGTTAAGATTTTTGCCAAAAAATTTGTCCAATATTTTTTTAGAATGTGAAAATATCACAAAACTTTTCAATTTTTAAATATTAGCCCTTTTCTCTTTCCCAAACATCATTTTTAGAGCTTCCACACAAAGATCAATCAAGCACCATGCTAACGAATACGTTGTGAAGTTTGGCATGACCTACCTATGAATGACTATTTTTCTTATGTCAGGGCATGTTGCTGCTCTCTGCGGGGGCAAGTTAATTCCTTAATTCCTCACAATTACACATCTTGGACCAAATAATGGGCTGCAGCTTGTTTTTCTCGGAGGCAACTTGCTGATTTCAGAAAATTTTCGTATATAAATCAGCTGGACTTGGCTTAATTGAGCGAGGTGGGACTAATTTGGAAACAAAATATCTAGTGTATCATGTAATTTTGGACGGGATGGACTTTCTGAGAACGAGATTTAATTTGCATGTTTTCTTGCTGATTGTTGGAAGCCCACTTATGTGGCTTGCGGGAACCAGGCCACCAATCGCATACACATGGCTCAGATGTGAGCGGACAGTTCGGATCCTACCAACCAAGGCTACACGGACGAACCCAGCGACAAGCGCAGTGTTTCTTCACCGTTCCTCGCTGCAAAGTCATCCTTGAGACCTTGGCCTGGACTTCGCGCCGCTCTGCCTCCGTCGCCACTGCCTCGCGCAGGCGCGCCTCCACCCTACCCTCCTCCGACCGTCCCGCACACCACGTGCCGCCCCGAGCGCGTCGCGAGCCCGCCTCTTCCCAAATCCCCACTGCAAGAGGCATGGGTCCAATGGGTGGATCCCAATTTTCGTGAGGAAGAAGCACGGCACCGGCGAGCAGGAAACGGGCAGTGAATTCCCGTCGCAAGGCCTCTCAGGTGGCTTGTGGTGAGGCCGTGCGGGGTTCATTCAATTAGTCCGAAGTCGTCCAAGCTGCCGTCGTCCTTGGCTGTGCTGTAGAAAAATCAGCTCGCCCCAAGCCAAGCACCTGCAGAGAGGACATCGTGGCCTCGCGCAACCAGCAGCCCGCTCCTGGCCAGGCGCGGGTCAAGACCGCAGGCATCGGCCGCCTGTTACCGCATCCACCTCGCTCCAAGCACAGCACCATGCTCAGGCGCTGGCACGGAGGCCTAGCCGAGGCAGGAGGCGCGCTGCTCATGTTCTCTGTTCGGAGGCTATGCGAAGCAGAGAGAAAAAGGAGAAAACCAACCGGTATCATGGCATTTGCTGTATTATGTATTTCGGTGGGAGGGCAAAACAGTCCCAAAAAAAGCGTTGACGAAAATTCTGGCAGAAACCTTAGCTCCTTTATTATTAGGTATAGATATAGATAATGTACTCTCCCCTATGCACAAAAGTTACTATTTGTCATTTCTATATGAAAATAATAATTCTTCTAGTAAATAGTTTCGGAAGTAGAGAAAATGGCATCTCCTTTGGAAAGAGTAGGCTCGTTTCAACTCTCAAGTCGTTGCACTTTCGTGCAGTCGTTTCCTCGCTGGCTCTTTTTTCTCAAAACTGATACCGGGGCCTTGCGTTTTTGTTTTATTTACTGGACTTGCCAGCGGAATTCCTTTACCTTTCAAGCAGAGAGCGATCTTTAGCTTGGTCCGCCTAGCCTTTTCTTTGTAGCTCCGCTATTGCAGAGGACACATGACACATGATGAGGAGGGATGGAAGGGCATAGTAGACGATAAGGGGACAAGACCACATAATTAGAATAGAAAATTATTTATATTTTCTGTAAAGAATTGCTTATGTGGCATTACTCGCAGTTGAAGTGTTTCTCGTGAAACTTTAGTTGCCCACATAGAAAATAGAGATGTACACGCGAATTGTTTCCATAATTTTTTAACATTTTAAAATATGTTTTTAGTAAGGCGAGCATGTGCGCCCGGGAGACAAAGTGAATTTCGGTATAAGAAGACTAAGCCTCCGGTGTGCCATTTTTTCATCCGGACGGCGAAAAATGGCCCAGCCGCGCTCCCGGTTCCTCGTTTTTCGCCGGATTTGGGCTTTCATCCATCCGGCGAGCTCACGCCATCCCCGGTCCCCGGGGGAGCGCTCGGGGACTCCGGACGAAGCGAAAGCGCGCGAAACGCCGAGAAATCTCTCCCGCACTTTCGTTTCGTCTTCGCCGCGGAGGTGGCCCCGACCGGTCTGCGACACGCGCATCGTCTTCCGCGTACGCATCGTCTTCCGCGCGCAGTAAAGGCTGCCGCCGGTCAGTTCGCCGCGGACGCGTCGCATTCCACGCGGCATTAATCGCTGGCGCCAGCCGCGCCTATATACGCCGCTCCGCTCGCCGCGATGCGCATCCCTGCTCCACTCTCCCTCCACTCTCACTCCTCTCTCCTGATGGCGTTCTACGACGACGACGGCGCAGCCAACAACGGCTTCCCCCGCCGGTCGCTCCATGCGTGGGAGGGGCACCTCCTCCACCAGGCGGGGTACCCCTGCCCCAGGACACGAGGCCTCCCGGTGGCGGGTGGCGGCTAAGTGCTGGTGGCGTGCCAATCCCGCCGCCGCCCCAGGGCCACGCCCTCGACGTCGCCATCGAGGAGGCTCGGATGGCGATGACGGAGGAAGAACGCGCCGACCCGCGCCACCACCCCGAGAACTACACGCGGTGGAACTCCTTCTTCCTCCGGCGGTGGGAGCGGGAACTGGCGTCCTATGACGGCCCGCCACCTCCGCCTCCGTGCAACAACGCCGCGGGTCGCCGGCGTTGGTGGAGCGCGCCGAATAGGACGCTCCATAACGTCCTCGAGCACATCGAAGGCAGCAACTCCCCAGTGCTCACGATGCCCCCTCCATCGAGGGCATCGACCAGCCGCCGCCGGGGAAACAGCTGGCAGCCACGGCGCATGGCTACCAGCTCGTCGTCTTCCGACACGGCGTCGAGATCGCTCTCCATGTCGGCGCCATCCTTGGCGCCGGTGAAAAAGGAGCCGGCTTCCCCGCCGAGCCACCGCACGCGCGGCGGCGGCGGCATCGTCATCCGCGAGCCTTCGACGGCACAAGGACGGCTCCGCCCGAAGCGCGAACATGACACCTCCGGCGAGCGGAAGCGCAAGCCGGCGAAGGTGAAGGTGGAGGAGGCCGAAAGCACCGAGGACGCTGCCATCCTCGAGGCCGTCATCGCGAGGTCCCTCTAGGACCTCGTCCCCGCTGAGAAAGCCATGCTGCTCGACCAGGCCTGCGCCTGGTCGAGGGAGCAGTGGGAGAAGGAGGAGGCGGAGCGGCAGGCGAGGCTCCTCCAGGACGTCTCTCGCTACCGCCGGCCTGCGACTCCTCCATCCGGCGCCGCCGTCCCCGTCGTCGACCTCGAAGCCTCCGACGACGACCTGTAGAAGCCATCGCCGTCCCCGCCTCGCACCAGTGGCCGGTGGGGAGACGCCGGCTGATACGTCTCCGACGTATCGATAATTTCTTATGTTCCATGCCACATTATTGATGATATCTACATGTTTTATGCACACTTTATGTCATATTCGTGCATTTTCTGGAACTAACCTATTAACAAGATGCCGAAGTGCCGATTCTGTTTTCTGCTGTTTTTGGTTTCAGAAATCCTAGTAAGGAAATATTCTCGGAATTGGATGAAATCAACGCCCAGGGTCCTATTTTGCCACGAAGCTTCCAGAAGACCGAAGAGGAGACGAAGTGGGGCCACGAGGTGGCCAAACCATAGGGCGTCGCGGCCCAAGCCCTGGCCGCGCCGACCTATGGTGTGGGCCCCTCGTGACGCCCCTTGACCTGCCCTTCCGCCTACAAATAGCCTTCGTCGCGAAACCCCCAGTACCGAGAGCCACGATACGGAAAACCTTCCAGAGACGCCGCCGCCGCCAATCCCATCTCGGGGGATTCAGGAGATCGCCTCCGGCACCCTGCCGGAGAGGGGAATCATCTCCCGGAGGACTCTACGCCGCCATGGTCGCCTCCGGAGTGATGAGTGAGTAGTCTACCCCTGGACTATGGGTCCATAGCAGTAGCTAGATGGTTGTCTTCTCCTCATTGTGCTTAATTGTCGGGTCTTGTGAGCTGCCGAACATGATCAAGATCATCTATCTGTAATTCTATATGTTGTGTTTATTGGGATCCGATGAATAGAGAATACTTGTTATGTTGATTATCAATTTATATATATGTGTTGTTTATGATCTTGCATGCTCTCCGTTACTAGTAGATGCTCTGGCCAAGTAGATGCTTGTAACTCCAAGAGGGAGTATTTATGCTCGATAGTGGGTTCATGTCTCCGTGAATCTGGGGAAGTGACAGAAATCTCTAAGATTATGGATGTGTTGTTGCCACTAGGGATAAAACATTGGTGCTATGTTCGAGGATGTAGTTACTGATTACATTACGCGCAATACTTAATGCAATTGTCTGTTGTTAGCAACTTAATACTGGAGGGGGTTCGGATGATAACCTGAAGGTGGACTTTTTAGGCATAGATGCATGCTGGATAGCGGTCTATGTACTTTGTCGTAATGCCCAATTAAATCTCACAATACTCATCATAATATGTATGTGCATGGTCATGCCCTCTCTATTTGTCAATTGCCCAACTGTAATTTGTTCACCCAACATGCTGTTTATCTTATGGGAGAGACACCTCTAGTGAACTGTGGACCCCGGTCCAATTCTCTTTACTGAAATACAATCTACTGCAATACTTGTTCTACTGTTTTCTGCAAACAATCATCTTCCACACTATACATCTAATCCTTTGTTACAGCAAGCCGGTGAGATTGACAACCTCGCTGTTACGTTGGGGCAAAGTACTTGGTTTGTGTTGTGCAGGTTCCATGTTGGCGCCGGAATCCCTGGTGTTGCGCCGCACTACATCTCGCCGCCATCAACCTTCAACGTGCTTCTTGGCTCCTACTGGTTCGATAAACCTTGGTTTCATACTGAGGGAAAACTTGCCGCTGTACGCATCACACCTTCCTCTTGGGGTTCCCAACGGACGTGTGCTGTACACGCCATCAAGCAATTTTTCTGGCGCCGTTGCCGAGGAGATCAAGACACGCTGCAAGGGAGTCTCCACATCGCAATCTCTTTACTTTGTTTTTGTCTTCCTTAGTTTTATTTACTACTTTGTTTGCTGCACTAAATCAAAATACAAAAAAATTAGCTGCTAGTTTTACTTTATTTGCTATCTTGTTTGCTATATCAAAAACACAAAAAAATTAGTTACTTGCATTTACTTTATCTAGTTTGCTTTATTTACTACTGCTAAAATGGGTACTCCTGAAAATACTAAGTTGTGTGACTTCACAACCACAAATAATAATGCTTTCTTATGCACACCCATTGCTCCACCTGCTACTACAGCAGAATTCTTTGAAATTAAACCTGCTTTACTGAATCTTGTTATGCGAGAGCAATTTTCTGGTGTTAGTTCTGATGATGCTGCTGCCCATCTCAATAATTTTGTTGAACTTTGTGAAATGTAAAAATATAAAGATGTACCTCAAAAAAAAGCAAAAATATAAAGATGTAGATGGTGACATTATAAAATTAAAATTGTTCCCTTTCTCATTAAGAGGAAGAGCTAAAGATTGGTTGCTATCTCTGCCTAAGAATAGTATTGATTCATGGACTAAATGCAAGGATGCTTTTATTGGTAGATATTATCCCCCTGCTAAAATTATATCTTTGAGGAGTAGTATAATGAATTTTAAACAATTAGATACTGAACATGTTGCACAAGCATGGGAAAGAATGAAATCTTTGGTTAAAAATTGCCCAACCCATGGACTGACTACTTGGATGATCATCCAAACCTTTTATGCAGGACTGAATTTTTCTTCGCGGAACCTATTGGATTCAGCTGCTGGAGGTACCTTTATGTCCATCACTCTTGGTGAGGCAACAAAGCTTCTTGATAATATGATGATTAATTACTCTGAATGGCACACGGAAAGAGCTCCACAAGGTAAGAAGGTAAATTCTGTCGAAGAAACCTCTTCCTTGAGTGATAAGATTGATGCTATTATGTCTATGCTTGTGAATGATAGGACTAATGTTGATCCTAATAATGTTCCGTTAGCTTCATTGGTTGCTCAAGAAGAACATGTTGATGTAAACTTCATTAAAAATAATAATTTCAACAACAATGCTTACCGGAACAATTCTAGTAACAACTATAGGCCATATCCTTATAATAATGGCAACGGCTATGGTAATTCTTATGGGAATTCTTACAATAATAATAGGAACACACCCCCTGGACTTGAAGCCATGCTTAAAGAATTTATTAGTACACAAACTGCTTTTAACAAATCCGTTGAAGAAAAGCTTAGGAAAATTGATATACTTGCTTCTAAAGTCGATAGTCTTGCTGCTGATGTTGATCTTTTAAAATCGAAAGTTATGCCTAATGAAAATCATCATAATAAAATTACTACTACAGCAAATGCCATCCAAGTTAGAATTAATGAGAATATAAGATTGATGGCCGAATTGCGTGCTAAGTGGGAAAGAGAAGAAAATGAAAAAGAAGATAATATAGCTAAAGTTTGGACTATAACCACCACTAGTAATGCTAATACTACACAAGTTGCTGCACCTCCTACTAATAATAATAAAAGAATTGGTGTTAGCAATGTTTCCACTTCTAATGCAAAGCGCGAAAAACTTTGAAAGCGCTAAATCATTGAAATCGCACGTGATAAAACTACTGAAATTTTTTCCAACATTGGGGATGATGATCCCATTGCTTTGGATTCTAATGGTTTGAATTTTGATGATTGCAACATCTCTGAAGTTATAAAGTTCTTACAAAAACTTGCTAAAAGTCCTAATGCTAGTGCTATAAATTTGGCTTTCACGCAACATATTACAAATGCTCTCATAAAAGCTAGAGAGGAGAAATTAGAGCGCGAAGCTTCTATTCCTAAGAAGCTGGAGGATGGTTGGGAGCCCATCATTAAGATGAAGGTCAATGACTTTGATTGTAATGCTTTATGTGATCTTGGTGCAAGTATTTCCGTTATGCCTAAGAAAATCTATAACATGCTTGACTTGCCACCATTGAAAAATTGTTATTTGGATGTTAATCTTGCTGATAACTCTACAAAGAAACCTTTGGGGAGAGTTGATAATGTTCGCATTACCGTTAACAATAACCTTGTCCCCGTTGATTTTGTTGTCTTGGATATTGAATGCAATGCATCTTGTCCCATTATATTGGGAAGACCTTTTCTTCGAACTGTTGGTGCTATCATTGATATGAAGGAAGGTAATATTAAATATCAATTTCCTCTCAAGAAAGGTATGGAACACTTCCCCAGAAAGAGAATGAAGTTACCTTTTGATTCTATTATTAGAACAAATTATGATGTCGACACTTCGTCTCTTGATAATACTTGATACACACTTTCTGCGCCTAGCTGAAAGGCGTTAAAGAAAAGCGCTTATGGGAGACAACCCATGTTTTTACTACAGTACTTTGTTTTTATTTTGTGTCTTGGAAGTTGTTTACTACTGTAGCAACCTCTCCTTATCTTAGTTTAGTGTTTTGTTGTGCCAAGAAAAGTCGTTGATAGTAAAGTTCATACTAGATTTGGATTACTGCGCAGAAACAGATTTCTTTGCTGTCACGAATCTGGGCAAAATTCTCTGTAGGTAACTCAGAAAATTATGCCAATTTACGTGAGTAATCCTCAGATATGTACGCAACTTTCATTCAATTTGAGCATTTTCATTTGAGCAAGTCTGGTGCCTCAATAAAATTCGTCAATACGAACTGTTCTGTTTTGATAGATTCTGCCTTTTATTTCGCATTGCCTGTTTTGTTATGTTCGATGGATATTTTGATTCCATTGACTTTCAGTACCTTTGTGCAATGTCCAGAAGTGTTAAGAATGATTATGTCACCTCTGAACATGTATATTTTGATTGTGCACTAACCCTCTAATGAGTTGTTCTAAGTTTGGTGTGGAGGAAGTTTTCAAGGATCAAGAGAGGGAGATGATACAACATGATCAAGGAGAGTGAAAGCTCTAAGCTTGGGGATGCCCCGGTGGTTCACCCCTGCATATATCAAGAAGACTCAAGCGTCTAAGCTTGGGGATGCCCAAGGCATCCCCTTCTTCATCGACAATATTATCAGGTTCCTCCCCTGAAACTATATTTTTATTCCATCACAGCTTATGTGCTTTACTTAGAGCATCGGTTTGTTTTTGTTTTTGTTTTGTTTGAATAAAATGGATCCTAGCATCCCTTGTGTGGGAGAGAGACACGCTCTGCTGTTGCATATGGACAAGTATGTCCTTAGGTTCTACTCATAGTATTCATGGCGAAGTTTCTTCTTCGTTAAATTGTTATATGGTTGGAATTGGAAAATGATACATGTAGTAATTGCTAAAATGTCTTGGATAATGTGATACTTGGCAATTGTTGTGCTCATGTTTAAGCTCTTGCATCATATACTTTGCACCTATTAATGAAGAAATACATAGAGCATGCTAAAATTTGGTTTGCATATTTGGTCTCTCAAAGGTCTAGATAATTTCTAGCATTGAGTTTGAACAACAAGGAAGACGGTGTAGAGTCTTATAATGTTTACAATATGTCTTTTATGTGAGTTTTGCTGCACCGGTTCATCCTTGTGTTTGTTTCAAATAACCTTGCTAGCCTAAACCTTGTATCGAGAGGGAATACTTCTCATGCATCCAAAATACTTGAGCCAACCACTATGTCATTTGTGTCCACCATACCTACCTACTACATGGTATTTCTCCGCCATTCCAAAGTAAATTGCTTGAGTGCTACCTTTAAATTTCCATTCTTCACCTTTACAATATATAGCTCATGGGACAAATAGCTTAAAAACTATTGTGGTATTGAATATGTACTTATGCACTTTATCTCTTATTAAGTTGCTCGTTGTGCGATAACCATGTTCCTGGGGACGCCATCAACTACTCTTTGTTGAATATCATGTGAGTTGCTATGCATGTTCGTCTTGTCTGAAGTAAGGGCGATCTACCACCTTATGGTTAGAGCGTGCATATTGTTAGAGAAGAACTGTGGTGACCCGGCATACCTCTGCATGGTGTAGTATGCAAGTCTGATATAACACCAATGAAACACCGTTCCACTAGTATTATATCGCTCAGAGTGGTACAACAGAAACATATGCGGGTCCAAGGCATGTCTATAGAATTACAACAATGACTCTGTTACATAAGATCATCACAGCCTCCTACTTTACAATGAGGTAAAACTGCAAATAAACTCCAGAAGAACGACTCGTAGTCTAGTCTTATCACGAACTCTATTTGTAGAGTATTTAACTAACTCTAGAGGCTGTGAATAGATTCTAGCTAAATAGGAGCTAGGTTTAGGAAACTAGTTCCTTTCTATTGCTAAGCTAGGTTTGATCCTTGTTGGAGGTAGTGTTTGACTCTTCTGTCAGGTTCATGTCCCTTGAAGTATTTGTTGATCCTTCGGTCTTCGAGTTGCACTGTAGATCCTCCTTCGATGCCTCCATATCTAAGCAGGGGATTTAAGAGTGGGATGAGTACGAGCGTACTCAACAAGTTCATTATAGGAAAGAGGTGTTTAATGCACTAGCTACGGCATTAGACCAGAAAGTCTAATACCAATGCAAGTTTTCATAACCATTTCTTCAAAAGGTTGCTTTTATTCAGAAGAACTATGTCCGTCAGCCTTCACCGGTTTACTAGAACTTCATGGAGCTCCTTTCTGGCCGCGTTCGCAGTTCCATATCCCGGAACAGGGAGTGACAGGTCACGGTTCTTTACACTCTGCAGAGGTGTGTTGCTTTATCCATAAGAGATCTTAACCTTGGTGCCAACCGAGCCGCGAGCTCGTCCACACTTCCTATGGTGTGAGGCCCGGTATAAGGTCTAGCCAATCATGTTCCTCCGCTACCTCGAACACCCACCCTTTGTTGCATGCCCCGACCCTGGGTCCTCGCCAGTCCCATTATTCCCATATATTTCAGGGTGGACCCCGACCACGACGACGATGCAGGATCGAACCAAACTCCTTCGCCGGTAGCTGCAACCCATCATAGACCGCAATACCGTGGGGACTTAGGACTCCCCAGCCTCACCAGCTTGCTCCTTCGGGCGACAAGTGTACTACGGACTATGCCGTGGGGACTTAGGGCTCCCCAGCCTCACCAGCTTGCCCCCTTGGATTACAAGTGTACTACGGTAAAGCGCATCCGTTGATGAACGAGAGGTGGAAACACTTTTGACTACTCCGTCCCACTCCGGATCTTATGGTTAACACGGGTATTACGGCACAAGAATCACTGGCGACATTTGTTGTTTAATCCTAGATGGATATAAACCCGTGCAATCGAACCTCCACCATATCAACACAATCCATGGTTCCATTGCCCACCACATAGTCATATTCATAGTTATGAAAGTAGTGGTTTTGATTTTATGCAATAGTGATAACCATAATACTTTGCAAGTAATTTGATAGAAATACTCAAATGACATGAGCAAGTGATGAACTTGCCTTTCTTGACTGCAAGATTATGCAGGCAAGGTCTTCGATACGTAGTAACTCCAAATTCTGAAATAGCATCATCGTCCGGTAAGGACGATGTTTAAAAGATTGGCAAGGATGCAATAATGCATAATTATGAGATGCAATCGCTCTAAGCGTAACCTAACCCCGATGATTTAGGATTAGTGAGTTGTAATGATTAGTTCAGGGTGTGTTGCACTTTTAGGGTGGTTCAAAGATTCACAAACAAGGTTCTTATTAAGAATTGGTTGCTTGTTATCATAAACAGGTGCTGTAATAAATAATAATAACTATAATAACACATAGCATTAACAATTGGTATAATCTTAACATGTAGTGAATAGTGGTTGGTTTTAGCACTATATGGCATGGTTAATGATTAATTATCATATACTTCAAAAGAATAACTTTTGAAGAACATGTTCTTTGATAAAGAACAAGTATGATAATTAGGTTGGGTTTCTATAGTTGACTATGGTTTCGGGTAGTTGCTGGAGTAAATCTTAGATGGATCCCAAAAGTTGGATTCATCAACACCTAGAGCTTGTAAGGTTAAGATAAGCCTAGGTATCCTAAGCAATTCATTATACATGGTTGTTGTCAAGGTTGGTTTATCTTGCTAGTGATAGCTGGCTAGGGTTTATAGGTCCTTATAAGCAGGGTTGATGATGATTCCTTATTTTCTTCAAAAGAATAACTTTTGAAGAACATACTTCTTAAGTAATAAGAAGTATATCAGTTAGGGTTGAGGTGGTTTAGGTTTTACTATTGGTTCTATTAAGTAAGGAATATTTGGCTCCTAAATAGGATGGTGGATAAGTATCCAACACTAATAATGTTTAGTGGAGTATGGTTATGGAATGCTCAAGATTTGGTATGATTGCTCCTAATGTTCATCACATTGGTGTGCTGATAAATATGGATATTTAAAGTTGTTGCCTCTAAGTATAGGAACTAGGGTTGGTCCTATTTGATCATCTAGGTTGGATAGGTATGCCTACATGGACTACCAAATTATTGATAATAGGGCTCCTACAATTTTATGTGGCATGGCAAGTATGTAATTGCTATTATGGTTCTATGTATGAAAATTAGAACACCAAGATTATATGAGAGGATCTAGGGTTTAGGTTTTAGAAGTAAATTAGGTTTCAAAAGAATTAGTGGAGCTATGGTTCCAATTTGGATTAGGGTTTTAGAATTACACATGAAATGATAAGTTCCTAGTTTTCTACCATATGGAACTAGGGTTTACTATTTACCATGTAGTTCTATGATTAATAACTTCAATTTAAAGTTGAAGTTATTAGTAACTTGTAAATAGATAAAATAATATTGAATTTGGCATTTTTCTATTTTAGAACAATTAATAATTAGGCCAATTAGGTTTAAATCCTTCTAATAAGGATTTAACAAAATAATAAATAAAGAAAATTAGTTTTAATGTTTTCTTTATTTAATTACTGGTTTTTATTTAATTTTGGAAATTTTTACTAATTATTGAATTTTAATTTAATTTAGAATTAAAATTAAAAGCTTAAATAATAAGTATTTAATAATTGAATTTTTATTAAAAATAAAAATTTCATTTTATATTTTTATTGGATAGAGTTTACTTTTCTAAAAATTTTGATATATTATTTACCTTTTTCTGAGTTATAATGTATTTTATATGAATTTGCAAAGTTTCAGATATTTTCTGGTATTTTAAATAATTAGAAAATGCTAATCGTTAGGGCTAGATCTAACCACACCTTGACTAGTGGGTCCAGCGCTACGTGGACTGCCACGCAAGCAGTGACCAAGTCAATGGCCACTGACCCCACCAGCCACGTCATCTCGCCGGAGAGGTCTCCGGCGATCGACGGCAACGCTGATTTTTGGCCAGCTGGGATGCGCGATTAGCAATTTCCGGACCCCCTCTACCCGCTGAGTCCGAGGGTGTGGTTTGTTGCTCAAATAGACCACCGGAGCATCGCCGGAGTTCATGTCTGCGGCGCACAACTCCGGCGAGGTATCGAATCGGATGCTATGGTAGATAAAAACGCACATTTAAGGGTTCTCTGAGTGCGTACACTCACCGTGGTTCCGTTGGGATGGTCAGCGAGGTCGGGGAAGGTTGGAGACGACGGCGATTTTGAGATTGCCGGTGAACCCAAGTGAAAGGGAACGGTTGATGTTGCCTGATTGAGCACGCCCTCTCCCGATTCCTTCTACTAGAACGATCCTCACACTTATGCGCTTCTCGTGGACTACCTCAGGGTTCAAGGGGTGGCCTCCTCCGACGGTGGCGTCATGAACACCGGCGACAGAGCATGGCTGTTTGCGGGGAATAGAGAGGGATTGAGAGGGAATGGGTGAGCCTCGAAGTTCTAGGGTTTCTAGGTCGAGCTCCTGGCACGTTTATATGCCTTGACAAGGACGGAATCATCCTCGCCACCACCGGCGACGGCCCAGATATATCGATGATGTCGGCGAGGTTTTGGGCACGAATCCCTTCGTGTTTGGATATTCTCGGATGCGGTGGTTCTTGTATGCGCTGTTGAACGGTTCCCTGGCGTCCGTGCTCGTCTTGATCGACAACGGTGAGGTGGCCGGCGAAGTCCTGCACGTCTACACCGTGTCGACCATGCGTAGGAGGAAGACGACGCCCCTCCTGCGAATCGGTACGGTGGGCTGCTTTGGGTCCTAATAGATGGGCTGGTCCTGGGCTGCTTGATGGGCTGTGGTGTTGGGCTACGAACTGGGCTCCTTCTGGACTGCGCGGCCAGGTAAGGTCCAGGTGGTTTTTCTCCTCTTTTCTTTTTCTTTTCTATTTTTTTCTTTTGTAAATTTTCTATTTTAATTCATATTTGAATTCAATTCTATTTGCAGGTATTTGTAATTATGCTATTTCATTCAAGTTTTAGTATACTGACTATTGTTTCACTATTCAATTTGAATTCACATTTTATACTAGATTATTTGCATATTTGTGAACTTATTCAAAATAGCAAATAGACATGAGTTGTTATTTTCACTTCAATTTCCTTTTTGTTTTGAATTCCTATTCAATTTAGAAATATAAGAGTTGATACCTTCTTCTCAATGTATTTCTGAAGTTGTTATTATGTCTTAGTTCCTATTTGAGAAGTTAATCACTTGCATGTTAGTTTCATGGGAGCAACATTTTATTAAGGTTTTGTAGGTTTGATGATAACCCATATTCATTAGCATTTGTGTTATGATCTATTAACACTTTGAATTATCTAGAGTAGATATTACTCTCCTCAAGGTTGGGTCTTAATTTATAGGGATAAGTGGTTGATAACCACCCATGAGTTTAGTTATAGGACTTAGCATTAGGTGGCTCTTTGTTTTATAAATGGAGCATAGGATTTGATTAATGAACCATTAGGGTTCAAATGATAATTACCTAATGACACATGGGTTGAATCTTAATTATGGCCTAGGTTTTTAGTTGTGATCACCCAAGTGATGCACAAACTAATATTGGGATATAGGTTAGGGTTTTACTTGTGATCATCAAATAATTCACAAGTTAGTTTGAGACATGGGGTTAGATTCTATATGGAATTTAGTACCACATTACTTTGGCAGGGTTGCTCTTCCCCACTTCTCATAGGATGATTTAATCCAAGATCATTTGGATTGTTATAGGGTTTAACCATACAAGGTTTGTTGCTATTCAGTGGTTTCTCCAATTAATATATTGAAAATGGTTTTAGAGTTTATACTTGTGATCCCCATGGGATGCACAAACTAGGGTTGAGATATAATGCTAGGTTGTAGAGATGAGATGACACCATGTTGTATTGGCTAGGTTTACTCCCCCAGTTCATGATAAAATGGTTACTTGATTATTATTTCATGTGCTCCTTTAGTTACTAAGGATATGAGAGTTGGTTTTATCTTATACACATAGATTTCTATTATATCCTTAATCTATTGTTAAAGCAACTAAAGTTGTTATAGTTCTTTTTATAGTTAACTTTAGTCATGTTGATGGATGGTTTCTCACCATATTAAGTATGGGGTTTTACTCTAAGGTTCTCTTTTGTTTATTAGGTGAAGAATAAGTGGAATGTAGATGTGGGGGAATTCTACTTATGATCACCAAGTGGTTCACAAGTTAAGGTTGGGATATAAGCCTAGGGTTTATGGTGTACTCACAAGATCTCTTTAGGTATGAAAGATTAAGTCTCTACCTAGAGGGCTTAGTTGAATTAATCTCTACTTTACTTCACCTATTCATGGATATAGTCTTGTTCCATTTGATATTAGGTTATCACACCATTCCAAGAGGAAATGGTTTACAACCTAATACTTTGGTTCAATGGTTGTCCTGGATTCTTAGATAGGTAAAGCTAGGTTTAATATGAATGGTCTCTCTCATTTGGGAAGGCTTGAATAATACTCTAGGTTCCTCTTGAAGATAATGTTGTGATCATATGGATATTTATATCCAAGATTTAGCTCTGAGTTTGTCATTGCTTCTCTAATAAATAAAATAGGACTCTCTCACCTCTCTAGGTTTGATGTATAATAACTTGGAATAGAGAGAAATATCTATTTCTAGATTTAATCTCCTTGTCTTACTTCCAAGAATGAAATAATATGAATACCATGGGTTCAGGGTAGGATCATGGATTTGTTTAAGACATGGAAAAGATAAGTGAAGAATAGTTTCTCCAATTTTATTGTTACTTGGTTTGTAATTGAGTAGATGTTCATATGCTATGGCAAGGATTGCCATATTATAATATTTTATAAGATCAACTAATTGATCATTGAGTAAAGTGTGGTTGTGTTAATTATTAGTTCCATTTGATCTAACCTCTTAGATCAAATTATCTCTAGCCAAAACAAGGTTTTAGCAAAGTCACATTGAGGTTTGTAGCGCTTGACTTGATGAGCTACTTCAATTCCACCAAGGTCAAGTGAAACTTCAGTTACTGTGACTGTTTTACTTTAAAGCGCGAAAATTCCCCAGAGTTTCTATGCATGAATGCAATGCACACATCTGTTTCCTCTAATTTTGTAACCCCATTACCTGGGATATTACAGTCTCTACCCCTTAAACTAAACTTCGTCCTCGAAGTTTGATATCTCTCACGTTTTCGAGGTGTGGATCTGACTTGTGTAGACTACGACTTTTCTCGAACTCCGTATTGATCTTACTGGATATAATTGAATATATACCTTGTCCAGATTCTTCCTGGAATCCAATATTGTCTATCTCTGAGCCATGGCTTCGTACTTCAATTCCATGATTTCTTTCCATAGTATAATCTTGTTTCCTTCCTCATTGAAAATTCAATGCTTGGAACTTCTTCTAATGCTGCTAGTCTCAACTGAGGACTAATTTAACAACATACTCCTAATTGGTAAATAGGTCTTTGTTTTCCCTTACTACCAAAACTGCAATGATGGTACTAAGTAAGGTACTTAACATGGAAATGATCGTGATGGTTTATTTCCTTTAAGAATGGATTAGACTCATTCAGTCCATCCAATCAGGGATTATAGTTGATACCTATAACTATTTTTGGGTTATTCAGGTTCTATGAAAGGAATCATTCTATTAGTCTTTAGGTTTGGTATAATCAATATCCTTCGGTCTTTGGCCTTCTCAAGCTGTATTTGGTCTCCGATATTTCCTTTATCCAACTTCCTTAGCCTTAATTTACTTGGGCTATCATACTTCTGAGTAAATATTTCTCACTTTCTCAAGTTATAGTCCAATTCTTACTTCCTCGAGGTATAAACCTCGCCTGTACGACATCCTTCTGAAAGTAGTGTTCAACAATCTTATGAAAATAAGATTGAACTTCCTCTCAGTTCAGACCTTCTTATTCTATCTTGCTCAAAATATTGAGTTATTGTACATCTAACTCAATCTTTACTCCACCCCTTAGAGTTTTCTTATGGTATTCAACTCCTTTTCTTCCAACCCTTGGATTGATGGTTGGAATATTGGTCTAAGTATAGCTTATGGTTTGTATTCTTCTAAGGTCTTGTGAAGAATCCTTGTGGTGTATCCACTCAATTGTGGACATCCAATGTGAATCCTTTGACTAAATGATTATAGATCTAGCTATTTGGCTGACAAGATTTTTATTTGTTCACAAACTTTTGTTACAGATAATTAAATCATGGACTATTAGTAATACCAACTGATACCAGCTGTGGTTATTATACCAACTGTGGCTATTTGATGTCTAAAAAGGGATTCTATTATAGGTTCTGATCAACTGGACGAGACATCTTCTGCTTTATCTCGTGATATTGATCCTATACCAATTGTGGTCTTCGATATCAACTATGGTCTTCTTATATCTGCTATGGTTTCATAGGTCATCTTCCTTAATAGGGTTTATTTTGCAAGAAAACCACTAGCTGACACTATGATTATAGTATCCTAAGTGATTTCCCATGCATTCCCTCTTCTATATTAACTATGGATCTGCTTGAGCTTCACCATAATCATCATATTTCTCACCTTCATGCTTCTTCCGTACTAAAGTACTCCTCTGTTGAGGTAAAGCATGAGTTTTGATTGGTACTTCCTTCTGAATATTGTGGTTGCTTCCCACAACTTTGTTTCCTTTATCTGGTGAACCTTCATATTGTCTTCGGAATCTTCCAGAATTCGTCGCTTCCTCACACGTTTACCATTACCCTCTAGATCTAAAGCATCAAGTAAAGGCTTGATATTGCAACATGCATTTGCATATCAAAGTCAAACTTCATGTATGGATCTAGTCAAACAATGAAAATCGAATAAAATCCAAGAAGATTCAGCTTTGTGCATATAATACACACCATCATAAGCCTGAATATACTAGTTGAGTAAGACATCTCTAAACATCAGGCTGAGATGTGTAGTATATAACACCACATAAGACAGGTTTATATCGTGATACTTAGCACGAATATATTGGATTCTATGATTTGTCTCAACTTTTACCTTAATTGCACAATTGCAATGAGATAAACTTGAAACAAAGTTGTCTAGGATAGTTAAGGTTAACCTAATTTTCTTTGGAAGTTCTAACAAAGTATTATACCATATATAAGTGCTATTGAGGACTATTTTGTATGTTACCACTAGTTATAATATGGTTACTCTAAATACATATTTATTAGGATATAGTTCCTATACTTCTAAGTGTTTCTACCATAAACATATGGTCTTGATGGGCTTGGCACACTTCCCATTGTTTTGGAACACAATTCTTGTACTTATTGTTTTGCACTTGGCTTCTTATTGTACTCCTCTCAATTAATTGTGAGGTTCTAATCCATCACATAATGATTCTCCGGTGAATCTTATATGATTAGCAACTCTACCATATAAGTAGACAAATTTTATTCCAATCACTCTTCCTTACCTCCCATGATTGACTCATCATGGTCTATACTACTTCATATAGCTTATGGTTTGTATTCTTCTAAGGTCTTGTGAAGAATCCTTGTGGTGTATCCACTCAATTGTGGACATCCAATGTGAATCCTTTGACTAAATGATTATAGATCTAGCTATTTGGCTGACAAGATTTTTATTTGTTCACAAACTTTTGTTACAGATAATTAAATCGTGGACTATTAGTAATACCAACTGATACCAGCTGTGGTTATTATACCAACTGTGGCTATTTGATGTCTAAAAAGGGATTCTATTATAGGTTCTGATCAACTGGACGAGACATCTTCTGCTTTATCTCGCAGTATTGATCCTATACCAATTGTGGTCTTCTGATATCAACTATGGTCTTCTTATATCTGCTATGGTTTCATAGGTCATCTTCCTTAAATAGGGGTTTATTTTGCAAGAAAACCACTAGCTGACACTATGATTATAGTATCCTAAGTGATTTCCCATGCATTCCCTCTTCTATATTAACTATGGATCTGCTTGAGCTTCACCATAATCATCATATTTCTCACCTTCATGCTTCTTCCGTACTAAAGTACTCCTCTGTTGAGGTAAAGCATGAGTTTTGATTGGTACTTCCTTCTGAATATTGTGGTTGCTTCCCACAACTTTGTTTCCTTTATCTGGTGAACCTTCATATTGTCTTCGGAATCTTCCAGAATTCGTCGCTTCCTCACACGTTTACCATTACCCTCTAGATCTAAAGCATCAAGTAAAGGCTTGATATTGCAACATGCATTTGCATATCAAAGTCAAACTTCATGTATGGATCTAGTCAAACAATGAAAATCGAATAAAATCCAAGAAGATTCAGCTTTGTGCATATAATACACACCATCATAAGCCTGAATATACTAGTTGAGTAAGACATCTCTAAACATCAGGCTGAGATGTGTAGTATATAACACCACATAAGACAGGTTTATATCGTGATACTTAGCACGAATATATTGGATTCTATGATTTGTCTCAACTTTTACCTTAATTGCACAATTGCAATGAGATAAACTTGAAACAAAGTTGTCTAGGATAGTTAAGGTTAACCTAATTTTCTTTGGAAGTTCTAACAAAGTATTATACCATATATAAGTGCTATTGAGGACTATTTTGTATGTTACCACTAGTTATAATATGGTTACTCTAAATACATATTTATTAGGATATAGTTCCTATACTTCTAAGTGTTTCTACCATAAACATATGGTCTTGATGGGCTTGGCACACTTCCCATTGTTTTGGAACACAATTCTTGTACTTATTGTTTTGCACTTGGCTTCTTATTGTACTCCTCTCAATTAATTGTGAGGTTCTAATCCATCACATAATGATTCTCCGGTGAATCTTATATGATTAGCAACTCTACCATATAAGTAGACAAATTTTATTCCAATCACTCTTCCTTACCTCCCATGATTGACTCATCATGGTCTATACTACTTCATATAACTCATATTTATCACTTACTATCAGTGGTTTTACAAGCTTGGATAATTTACTTACCCATTACTTGTATCAGTTTACACCTTCTAGTAGGCTATCTTTCTTATCTTTGTTACTTGATATCACTTCTATTACAGGTCTGAATAACTTTTACTTAACCATAATATGTGTTGGTATACATCTTCCACTAGGATATCTTCCTTATGGTTGTATCCTCTCTTTGGACTACCATGTATTGTATACCAATAGTGATCTACTAATCTATTGTTTTAAGGATTTAATGATGTACTACATGTTTGGGATTAGCTAACTAACTTTACTTAGGAAAGATAGATAAAAAGGTTGACTCAAGTGTGTCAGGATTATTCTCAAGTGAATATCCATCTCAAGTCATAAGAAGTATTTGGTTTACCTAGGACAACTTCCTATAGACGCTACCAATCCTATAGGTCTCCTTTAAAGGGTTTTAATCCTAGGGTCAAAGCATTTGCTCTGATACCAACTGTGGTGACCCGGCATACCTCTGCATGGTGTAGTATGCAAGTCTGATATAACACCAATGAAACACCGTTCCACTAGTATTATATCGCTCAGAGTGGTACAACAGAAACATATGTGGGTCCAAGGCATGTCTATAGAATTACAACAATGACTCTGTTACATAAGATCATCACAGCCTCCTACTTTACAATGAGGTAAAACTGCAAATAAACTCCAGAAGAACGACTCGTAGTCTAGTCTTATCACGAACTCTATTTGTAGAGTATTTAACTAACTCTAGAGGCTGTGAATAGATTCTAGCTAAATAGGAGCTAGGTTTAGGAAACTAGTTCCTTTCTATTGCTAAGCTAGGTTTGATCCTTGTTGGAGGTAGTGTTTGACTCTTCTGTCAGGTTCCTGTCCCTTGAAGTATTTGTTGATCCTTCGGTCTTCGAGTTGCACTGTAGATCCTCCTTCGATGCCTCCATATCTAAGCAGGGGATTTAAGAGTGGGATGAGTACGAGCGTACTCAACAAGTTCATTATAGGAAAGAGGTGTTTAATGCACTAGCTACGGCGTTAGACCAGAAAGTCTAATACCAATGCAAGTTTTCATAACCATTTCTTCAAAAGGTTGCTTTTATTCAGAAGAACTATGTCCGTCAGCCTTCACCGGTTTACTAGAACTTCATGGAGCTCCTTTCCGGCCGCGTTCGCAGTTCCATATCCCGGAACAGGAGTGACAGTCACTTGTTCTTTACACTCTGCAGAGGTGTGTTGCTTTACCCATAAGAGATCTTAACCTTGGTGCCAACCGAGCCGCGAGCTCGTCCACACTTCCTATGGTGTGAGGCCCGGTATAAGGTCTAGCCAATCATGTTCCTCCGCTACCTCGAACACCCACCCATTGTTGCATGCCCCGACCCTGGGTCCTCGCCGGTCCCATTATTCCCATATATTTCAGGGTGGACCCCGACCACGACGACAGTCTGGGATCGAACCAAACTCCTTCGCCGGTAGCTGCAACCCATCATAGACCGCAATACCGTGGGGACTTAGGACTCCCCAGCCTCACCAGCTTGCTCCTTCGGGCGACAAGTGTACTACGGACTATGCCGTGGGGACTTAGGGCTCCCCAGCCTCACCAGCTTGAACCCTTGGATTACAAGTGTACTACGGTAAAGCGCATCCGTTGATGAACGAGAGGTGGAAACACTTTTGACTACTCCGTCCCACTCCGGATCTTATGGTTAACACGGGTATTACGGCACAAGAATCACTGGCGACATTTGTTGTTTAATCCTAGATGGATATAAACCCGTGCAATGGAACCTCCACCATATCAACACAATCCATGGTTCCATTGCCCACCACATAGTCATATTCATAGTTATGAAAGTAGTGGTTTTGATTTTATGCAATAGTGATAACCATAATACTTTGCAAGTAATTTGATAGAAATACTCAAATGACATGAGCAAGTGATGAACTTGCCTTTCTTGACTACAAGATTATGCAGGCAAGGTCTTCGATACGTAGTAACTCCAAATTCTGAAATAGCATCATCGTCCGGTAAGGACGATGTTTAAAAGATTGGCAAGGATGCAATAATGCATAATTATGAGATGCAATCGCTCTAAGCGTAACCTAACCCCGATGATTTAGGATTAGTGAGTTGTAATGATTAGTTCAGGGTGTGTTGCACTTTTAGGGTGGTTCAAAGATTCACAAACAAGGTTCTTATTAAGAATTGGTTGCTTGTTATCATAAACAGGTGCTGTAATAAATAATAATAACTATAATAACACATAGCATTAACAATTGGTATAATCTTAACATGTAGTGAATAGTGGTTGGTTTTAGCACTATATGGCATGGTTAATGATTAATTATCATATACTTCAAAAGAATAACTTTTGAAGAACATGTTCTTTGATAAAGAACAAGTATGATAATTAGGTTGGGTTTCTATAGTTGACTATGGTTTTGGGTAGTTGCTGGAGTAAATCTTAGATGGATCCCAAAAGTTGGATTCATCAACACCTAGAGCTTGTAAGGTTAAGATAAGCCTAGGTATCCTAAGCAATTCATTATACATGGTTGTTGTCAAGGTTGGTTTATCTTGCTAGTGATAGCTGGCTAGGGTTTATAGGTCCTTATAAGCAGGGTTGATGATGATTCCTTATTTTCTTCAAAAGAATAACTTTTGAAGAACATACTTCTTAAGTAATAAGAAGTATATCAGTTAGGGTTGAGGTGGTTTAGGTTTTACTATTGGTTCTATTAAGTAAGGAATATTTGGCTCCTAAATAGGATGGTGGATTAGTATACAACACTAATAATGTTTAGTGGAGTATGGTTATGGAATGCTCAAGATTTGGTATGATTGCTCCTAATGTTCATCACATTGGTGTGCTGATAAATATGGATATTTAAAGTTGTTGCCTCTAAGTATAGGAACTAGGGTTGGTCCTATTTGATCATCTAGGTTGGATAGGTATGCCTACATGGACTACCAAATTATTGATAATAGGGCTCCTACAATTTTATGTGGCATGGCAAGTATGTAATTGCTATTATGGTTCTATGTATGAAAATTAGAACACCAAGATTATATGAGAGGATCTAGGGTTTAGGTTTTAGAAGTAAATTAGGTTTCAAAAGAATTAGTGGAGCTATGGTTCCAATTTGGATTAGGGTTTTAGAATTACACATGAAATGATAAGTTCCTAGTTTTCTACCATATGGAACTAGGGTTTACTATTTACCATGTAGTTCTATGATTAATAACTTCAATTTAAAGTTGAAGTTATTAGTAACTTGTAAATAGATAAAATAATATTGATTTTGGCATTTTTCTATTTTAGAACAATTAATAATTAGGCCAATTAGGTTTAAATCCTTCTAATAAGGATTTAACAAAATAATAAATAAAGAAAATTAGTTTTAATGTTTTCTTTATTTAATTACTGGTTTTTATTTAATTTTGGAAATTTTTACTAATTATTGAATTTTAATTTAATTTAGAATTAAAATTAAAAGCTTAAATAATAAGTATTTAATAATTGAATTTTTATTAAAAATAAAAATTTCATTTTATATTTTTATTGGATAGAGTTTACTTTTCTAAAAATTTTGATATATTATTTACCTTTTTCTGAGTTATAATGTATTTTATATGAATTTGCAAAGTTTCAGATATTTTCTGGTATTTTAAATAATTAGAAAATGCTAACTGTACCGGGCTAGATCTAACCACACCCACTGACTAGTGGGTCCAGCGCTACGTGGACTGCCACGCAAGCAGCGACCAAGTCAATGGCCACTGACCCCACCAGCCACGTCATCTCGCCGGAGAGGTCTCCGGCGATCGACGGCAACGCTGATTTTTGGCCAGCTGGGATGCGCGATTAGCAATTTCCGGACCCCCTCTACCCGCTGAGTCCGAGGGTGTGGTTTGTTGCTCGAATAGACCACTGGCGCATCGCCGGAGTTCATGTCTGCGGCGCACAACTCCGGCGAGGTATCGAATCGGATGCTATGGTAGATAAAAACGCACATTTAAGGGTTCTCTGAGTGCGTACACTCACCGTGGTTCCGTTGGGATGGTCAGCGAGGTCGGGGAAGGTCGGAGACGACGGCGATTTTGAGATCGCCGGTGAACCCGAGTGAAAGGGAACGGTTGATGTTGCCTGATTGAGCACGCCCTCTCCCGATTCCTTCTACTAGAACGATCCTCACACTTATGCGCTTCTCGTGGACTACCTCAGGGTTCAAGGGGTGGCCTCCTCCGACGGTGGCGTCATGAACACCGGCGACAGAGCATGGCTGTTTGCGGGGAATAGAGAGGGATTGAGAGGGAATGGGTGAGCCTCGAAGTTCTAGGGTTTCTAGGTCGAGCTCCTGGCACGTTTATATGCCTTGACAAGGACGGAATCGTCCTCGCCACCACCGGCGATGGCCCAGATATATCGATGATGTCGGCGAGGTTTTGGGCACGAATCCCTTCGTGTTTGGATATTCTCGGATGCGGTGGTTCTTGTATGCGCTGTTGAACGGTTCCCTGGCGTCCGTGCTCGTCTTGATCGACAACGGTGGGGTGGCCGGCGAAGTCCTGCACGTCTACACTGTGTCGACCATGCGTAGGAGGAAGACGACGCCCCTCCTGCGAATCGGTACGGTGGGCTGCTTTGGGTCCTAATAGATGGGCTGGTCCTGGGCTGCTTGATGGGCTGTGGTGTTGGGCTACGAACTGGGCTCCTTCTGGACTGCGCGGCCAGGTAAGGTCCAGGTGGTTTTTCTCCTCTTTTCTTTTTCTTTTCTATTTTTTTCTTTTGTAAATTTTCTATTTTAATTCATATTTGAATTCAATTCTATTTGCAGGTATTTGTAATTATGCTATTTCATTCAAGTTTTAGTATACTGACTATTGTTTCACTATTCAATTTGAATTCACATTTTATACTAGATTATTTGCATATTTGTGAACTTATTCAAAATAGCAAATAGACATGAGTTGTTATTTTCACTTCAATTTCCTTTTTGTTTTGAATTCCTATTCAATTTAGAAATATAAGAGTTGATACCTTCTTCTCAAGGTATTTCTGAAGTTGTTATTATGTCTTAGTTCCTATTTGAGAAGTTAATCACTTGCATGTTAGTTTCATGGGAGCAACATTTTATTAAGGTTTTGTAGGTTTGATGATAACCCATATTCATTAGCATTTGTGTTATGATCTATTAACACTTTGAATTATCTAGAGTAGATATTACTCTCCTCAAGGTTGGGTCTTAATTTATAGGGATAAGTGGTTGATAACCACCCATGAGTTTAGTTATAGGACTTAGCATTAGGTGGCTCTTTGTTTTATAAATGGAGCATATGATTTGATTAATGAACCATTAGGGTTCAAATGATAATTACCTAATGACACATGGGTTGAATCTTAATTATGGCCTAGGTTTTTAGTTGTGATCACCCAAGTGATGCACAAACTAATATTGGGATATAGGTTAGGGTTTTACTTGTGATCATCAAATAATTCACAAGTTAGTTTGAGACATGGGGTTAGATTCTATATGGAATTTAGTACCACATTACTTTGGCAGGTTGCTCTTCCCACTTCTCATAGGATGATTTAATCCAAGATCATTTGGATTGTTATAGGGTTTAACCATACAAGGTTTGTTGCTATTCAGTGGTTTCTCCAATTAATATATTGAAAATGGTTTTAGAGTTTATACTTGTGATCCCCATGGGATGCACAAACTAGGGTTGAGATATAATGCTAGGTTGTAGAGATGAGATGACACCATGTTGTATTGGCTAGGTTTACTCCCCCAGTTCATGATAAAATGGTTACTTGATTATTATTTCATGTGCTCCTTTAGTTACTAAGGATATGAGAGTTGGTTTTATCTTATACACATAGATTTCTATTATATCCTTAATCTATTGTTAAAGCAACTAAAGTTGTTATAGTTCTTTTTATAGTTAACTTTAGTCTTGTTGATGGATGGTTTCTCACCATATTAAGTATGGGGTTTTACTCTAAGGTTCTCTTTTGTTTATTAGGTGAAGAATAAGTGGAATGTAGATGTGGGGGAATTCTACTTATGATCACCAAGTGGTTCACAAGTTAAGGTTGGGATATAAGCCTAGGGTTTATGGTGTACTCACAAGATCTCTTTAGGTATGAAAGATTAAGTCTCTACCTAGAGGGCTTAGTTGAATTAATCTCTACTTTACTTCACCTATTCATGGATATAGTCTTGTTCCATTTGATATTAGGTTATCACACCATTCCAAGAGGAAATGGTTTACAACCTAATACTTTGGTTCAATGGTTGTCCTGGATTCTTAGATAGGTAAAGCTAGGTTTAATATGAATGGTCTCTCTCATTTGGGAAGGCTTGAATAATACTCTAGGTTCCTCTTGAAGATAATGTTGTGATCATATGGATATTTATATCCAAGATTTAGCTCTGAGTTTGCCATTGCTTCTCTAATAAATAAAATAGGACTCTCTCACCTCTCTAGGTTTGATGTATAATAACTTGGAATAGAGAGAAATATCTATTTCTAGATTTGATCTCCTTGTCTTACTTCCAAGAATGAAATAATATGAATACCATGGGTTCAGGGTAGGATCATGGATTTGTTAAAGACATGGAAAAGATAAGTGAAGAATAGTTTCTCCAATTTTATTGTTACTTGGTTTGTAATTGAGTAGATGTTCATATGCTATGGCAAGGATTGCCATATTATAATATTTTATAAGATCAACTAATTGATCATTGAGTAAAGTGTGGTTGTGTTAATTATTAGTTCCATTTGATCTAACCTCTTAGATCAAATTATCTCTACCCAAAACAAGGTTTTAGCAAAGTCACATTGAGGTTTGTAGCGCTTGACTTGATGAGCTACTTCAATTCCACCAAGGTCAAGTGAAACTTCAGTTACTGTGACTGTTTTACTTTAAAGCGCGAAAATTCCCCAGAGGTTCTATGCATGAATGCAATGCACACATCTGTTTCCTCTAATTTTGTAACCCCATTACCTGGGATATTACAAGAACATTGGGCCGCTAACTAAAGCCATGATCCATGGTGGAAGTTTCAGTTTTGGACATATATCCTCAATCTCATATGAGAAAAATAATTGTTGCTACATGCTTATGCATAAAAGAGGAGTCCACTATCTGTTGTCTATGTTGTCCCGGTATGGATGTCTAAGTTGAGAATAATCAATAGCGAGAAATCCAATGCGAGCTTTCTCCTTAGACCTTTGTACAGGCGGCATAGAGGTACCCCTTTGTGACACTTGGTTAAAACATGTGCATTGCGATGATCCCGGTAGTCCAAGCTAATTAGGACAAGGTGCGGGCACTATTAGTATACTATGCATGAGGCTTGCAACTTGTAAGATATAATTTACATGATACATATGCTTTATTACTACCGTTGACAAAATTGTTTCTTGTTTTCAAAATCAAAGCTCTAGCACAAATATAGCAATCGATGCTTTCCTCTTTGAAGGACCATTCTTTTACTTTTATGTTGAGTCAGTTCACCTATCTCTCTCCACCTCAAGAAGCAAACACTTGTGTGAACTGTGCATTGATTCCTACATATTTGCATATTGCACTTATTATATTACTCTATGTTGACAATATCCATGAGATATACATGTTACAAGTTGAAAGCAACCGCTGAACTATGAATTATTGCTTTATGAGTTAACTCTTATGCAAGACTTATTGATGCTTGTCTTGAAGTACTATTCATGAAAAGTCTTTGCTATATGATTCACTTGTTTACTCATGTCATTTACATTGTTTTGATCGCTGCATTCACTACATATGCTTTACAAATAGTATGATCAAGGTTATGATGGCATGTCACTCCAGAAATTATCTTTGTTTATCGTTTACCTGCTCGGGACGAGCAGGAACTAAGCTTGGGGATGCTGATACGTCTCCGACGTATCGATAATTTCTTATGTTCCATGCCACATTATTGATGATATCTACATGTTTTATGCACACTTTATGTCATATTCGTGCATTTTCTGGAACTAACCTATTAACAAGATGCCAAAGTGCCAGTTGTTGTTTTCTGCTGTTTTTGGTTTTAGAAATCCTAGTAAGGAAATATTCTCGGAATTGGATGAAATCAACGCCCAGGGTCCTATTTTGCCACGAAGCTTCCAGAAGACCGAAGAGGAGACGAAGTGGGGCCACGAGGTGGCCAAACCATAGGGTGGCGCGGCCCAAGCCCTGGCCGCGCCGACCTATGGTGTGGGCCCCTCGTGACGCCCCTTGACATGCCCTTCCGCCTACAAATAGCCTTCGTCGCGAAACCCCCAGTACCGAGAGCCACGATATGGAAAACCTTCCAGAGACGCCGCCGCCGCCAATCCCATCTCGGGGGATTCAGGAGATCGCCTCCGGCACCCTGCCGGAGAGGGGAATCATCTCCCGGAGGACTCTACGCCGCCATGGTCGCCTCCGGAGTGATGAGTGAGTAGTCTACCCCTGGACTATGGGTCCATAGCAGTAGCTAGATGGTTGTCTTCTCCTCATTGTGCTTAATTGTCGGGTCTTGTGAGCTGCCGAACATGATCAAGATCATCTATCTGTAATTCTATATGTTGTGTTTGTTGGGATCCGATGAATAGAGAATACTTGTTATGTTGATTATCAATTTATATCTATGTGTTGTTTATGATCTTGCATGCTCTCCGTTACTAGTAGATGCTCTGGCCAAGTAGATGCTTGTAACTCCAAGAGGGAGTATTTATGGTCGATAGTGGGTTCATGTCTCCGTGAATGCGGGAAGTGAGAAATCTCTAAGATTATGGATGTCTTTGTGCCACTAGGGATAAAACATTGGTGCTATGTTCGAGGATGTAGTTACTGATTACATTACGCGCAATACTTAATGCAATTGTCTGTTGTTAGCAACTTAATACTGGAGGGGGTTCGGATGATAACATGAAGGTGGACTTTTTAGGCATAGATGCATGCTGGATAGCGGTCTATGTACTTTGTCGTAATGCCCAATTAAATCTCACAATACTCATCATAATATGTATGTGCATGGTCATGCCCTCTCTATTTATCAATTGCCCAACTGTAATTTGTTCACCCAACGTGCTGTTTATCTTATGGGAGAGACACCTCTAGTGAACTGTGGACCCCGGTCCAATTCTCTTTACTGAAATACAATCTACTGCAATACTTGTTCTACTGTTTTCTGCAAACAATCATCTTCCACACTATACATCTAATCCTTTGTTACAGCAAGCCGGTGAGATTGACAACCTCATTTGTTACGTTGGGGCAAAGTACTTGGTTTGTGTTGTGCAGGTTCCACGTTGGCGCCGGAATCCCTGGTGTTGCGCCGCACTACATCTCGCCGCCATCAACCTTCAACGTGCTTCTTGGCTCCTACTAGTTCGATAAACCTTGGTTTCATACTGAGGGAAAACTTGCAGCTGTACGCATCACACCTTCCTCTTGGGGTTCCCAACGGACGTGTGCTGTACACGCCATCACCGGCCAAGGCAGCAGCCAGGCGGCTTCGGCGCCGCCGCAGTTCGACGACGACGGCTCCGACGACGATGGCGGCGACTACACGGTGTTCTACCGCCATTTCGGCATGTAGAGCGCCGTGTTTTTATATTTACAGTTGTATTCCCCTAGCCGAATTCGAAATATAGTCGAATTCGGCCTCTATGTATGAACTTCGCCCTCTATATACTAAATATCATTAAATTTAGTCTAAATTCGACCGTTTTATACCGTAGTTTGTCAAGTTTCCGTTTTTTCAAATTTAGATCGCCGTCTTCGCCTGAGATCGTGGCTGGGAAACTACTACCCCACGCTAAATTTACGTCCAATCCGAACGTAAATTTCCCCAGATTTCGGCGTGGGGAGGGCAAACGAGTGGAGATGCTCTAACAAAAGGCCAACGCCATTTGGATTGTACTCCTTGGTACTCCTTGGTAACACCTTTTACTACACCACATTTTCACACATTGGATGTTTTAAGCCTAGTGGCACTCTTTTTTTCAGATGCTAGTGGCACTCTCTGATCATCACACGAAAGAAGCAAAACACGTCCGAACCGAACTCGACTCATTGCCGGTTGACGCGCGGCGACGTGGGCCAGCTGCGAGCCTGCCAACAGGCCCAGATCATAGATCGGTCGTCCTCCTGAATTCCTGAAACAAACACACATCTGTTCCCTGACGACGCTGCCGCGCCTGAGAGCCGCCACGCCGCGGGCAACCCGCCCCCCGCACCGCCACGCCGCGCGCAAGCCGGTAAGAGGGCGACGAAGGATCAGCAGGTCCCGCAGCGCGGCGCGCGACCCGGCAAGGGGAGCAGCAGCCACCAGGCCGGTGACCGCGAGCAGCGGCTGCCGGAGCGTGGGGCTCTGCAAACCGCACGAGGTCAGCAAGTTGCCCCCCCCTCCCCCTTCGGCTTTTACTGTATTTATTTTCCAATTTGGTGAGATTTGATTTTGATCTGATAGCCTGTCAGAAACTTCATACTAGTCAGTTAATAGTTGCAGCACGTTTTGCTTCTAACATGTTTATCCATCTAAACCCAACCCATATTTGGAGTATGGCAAATACTCAAATGGGCTGCAACCGTAAATTTCATTCAGATTTCTAAAACAAACTCGAGTCACAGTCCTTGGAAGGAAGCAGCGGTTATGGAGGGACTTTGCACATGGTGGCACCTCGAATTCTCTGTATATCGACTGCATTCTTTAGATAACACAGCTTGCATTACATGTCGCACGGGTAGGGACTGTCTGGTGGACATGTCTACCTAACTGTCTGGTCGATATGGATTTGTTGATTGTATTAGATAATAGGTAATTCATTCATCTTTACTTCCTGGAGTACCCAGGTACTAGTGATGCTAATTGCTACAGAGTTGTGTAGTTGTGACTTATCTAGTTTATTGAGTATGAATGTTATTTCTAATAGCTTACAATTTTTTCATGTGTTTTTCCTTATTTTGCTATATCGTGAGCATGAGACTCGAGCACCATACTAGATGCTATGTACTTTTGATATGTTTATTTCACAGCTTGATTGTAGCACACCTGGTGAAAACCGGGTACCGATTCTCGTTTATTTCTGGATGTGCTTTGTTGATAAATTTATGTTGTATGGAGGATAGCTTCTAGCTTGATTTAGAATGTTCATCTAATAGGGCAAGCTATCTGCAGGAAGCAGTGTAAAGCTGTTTGGTGATAATGGAACCAAAGCATTCTGCTGAAATGTCCAGGTACAACATCTTGACCGTCCTTTAGCAAAAATTGCATCGTAAGGATTTCGATTCATTGTATAACAGAAACGATCTGCAGGCATTTGGACAAGCAAAATCATGCCCTAATGGAAACATACCGAGCAATGTCCCATGAGTTGCATAAACTACAAGTGAGCCTCAAATACTGCTATGCTTTTATTTAAGTAAAATTTTGTACTGATCAATTGCTATTATTTTATATTTATATATAGGTTGAAGAGGAAACAATCATGCAGAAGTTATATGAGCTGATGTCTGTGGAAGGGCTTCTTCCAAAGGTACATTACTGGTGCTATTGTTCTGAATTTGGACTGTTTTGTTGGAGCTGTTGAGCATAGTATCATTTACCATTAAATTAAACCTGTGAATTTTATGTATATACAGTACAATAGAGTGCTCAGCCAACAGTTGAAGTTTCACTAATTACTGTAATATACAGTGCAGAATATTGATGATAAATTGAGAAGAGAATGGGGAATGTGATGTTTGGAGGAAATAACCTGTTATACTCATAGCTAAATGGTACAGTTACTTATTTCCCTATATTGGTTGAGCCTTTTTATCGTGAGTTGGAAAAATAACTAGCAGAATAACATTCTTTTGTAAGTACGGGTCGTCTGAAAAAAATTAGAATCTATTATTACTGAACATTAAGTGATATAACTGAGAATATACAGTAACTGAACTAGAATTGCTATCAGCCATTTTTTTGAGTTATGCATCTTCTATTGTTCAAACAATTTGGCATCCATATCTACGACTAAAAAAATATGCTGGCAGAACTAGCATATTCTCATATGACTTTTCCACGGGTTAAAGCAGAAGTAGTATTTGTTATAAGCCATTCTAAATGTGAGAGCTAATCTCAGAACTCTGTACCTGTATGTGTGTTCACTCTGCAAAGAGAATTGATGATTTGTTAAGAAAATTCGCTTTCTCCACTTATTTCATGCATTCATGAACTTAAGACCATGAAAAACTTGTTCTCACGAATGTTGTTCAATATCTCGTTCTTCTTATTTTTGCTTATTGTGCTCATACTGCTTATTTAGTCCACTTTACCGTCTTTGGCACCTCATACATTAGGCAACCAACTTCATTTCATGCTGCTCTGCCTCATTTAACCTCTCTCCTCATTCTTAATGCAGCGCAAGACGGAAAGGCAGCCAGAGAAAGCAGGGGAATCAACACAGGAAAACGAAGAACAGGAACCATAGAATGTTAACGGTGAATCTGTGATATGATATTTCATGCGGTGCAAGTTCGGCTGAGCAGCCATGGCCCAAGGCTTGCAAACACTGCTTTTGGATATCCGCTCTAATAGACATACAGTAGAGAAAATGTGTCTCGATTCCCACAGTTGGTGTGCTCTGTTATCGTCCAAATGCACTGTTGAATCTGACTATTGTTTCGTGAGGATCCGGCAGCTGACTCTAACATGTTATATCTTACATGCTTTTGATTCATCTCAACGTTTTGTGTTCTGAGATGGGAATCCTGTCGAGCTAGTAGTTTATTCGTAAATGCTTTGGAAAACTTGGGGCGTGACTAACTAATGAATTTCTTGGATGACTCAATATTAGTATGATCTGGTTTGTTTGAAAGTTGACATCATGTCAAATGTTTAACAGACCAGGACATGCTGTCAAATGTTTAACAGACCAGGGCACACTTTTATCGTTGCTATATTTGCATTTACCTTCACTTGGAGCATGTGACTTCCGAAGTTCCAGAGAGATAGCATTGGCCAATACTCAAGGCCTCGTTCGGTGACAGAGTTTTTAGAAGTGTTTGGGCCGGTTTTGGGGTGTTTTTTTGGGGCCCAATCAAAACACCCGAAAACACCTCAAAACACGTTTGGGCTGTTCGGTAGGCCGGTTTTGGCCCGTTTAGGCCCGACGAAACTCGGCGAAACCCGTCGGGCTGGAGTGGAACTAAAACGCTTCACCCCCCTCGCGTTTTCTCGCGGCTGGCGACGAGGGCGACGCGGCGACGAGGCAGGAAGACGACGCCGCGACGCTCCTGGCGCCGCCGGCCGGGAGCTCCTGCCGCCGCCCCTCATCGTCAAGCTTGATTCCTTTGTAAGAACGCACCTCATCACCTCCTCTCTCATGTACTAGTCGTTCTTGGCTTGTCTGCGGCTAGGGTTCTTGATGTGAGATCTGTTCTTGGTTTGTTTAGTTCTTGGCTTATCTAGTAGATTCGGTTGATTCCTCTGTGAGATCCGGTTCCTCTATGTGATCCTGTTATAGGTACTATTCTTGACTTAGATTCAGAGAAATTTGGATCAAAGAATCCAATGGGAGTTCAATTCCTATTTTGCCCAATCGGATACACGGATGCTCCAATTGCGTCTGTGTCCTTTGCTATTCTGATCACAAGAGCAGAACAGGAAGGGTCACTCTTGAATGCAGTCGACCCAAAGAGATGAATCAAGCCTTCGGCAAAAATTCCTTGTACTGCATATATAACTCGTATGTAGCTACAGACTTGGCAGAATATGTTCCTTGTACTGCATATGTATGCTCGTATGATATGGTAGAACTACTTGTAGCTTAACTAAGTTAAGTTGAGCAGGACCTATCTGATAACTGTCAAAAAGCCTGGTGATTTATGGTGCTGGGTGCTTCACTGTCGTTTAACTTTGAAGCTTTGAGATTTGGACAGCACAACCAGTAGACTCGATATTCCTCTTTCCTGTAGATTTTTGGTTAATGGTTGCAGTTTTCAGGCTTAAAATAGAAACAATGGCTCTTGTCGTGTGTGCATGGTTATGCAAGTTATGAGTCCAAATCTGTTTGCACATTTTAAAAGACTCTGCCGATTTACATTTTCGGTCCCCAGATTCTCAAAAAATAGTCTGTTCAAGATATCTCATGTCCCCAGACTATACTGTATTGATATCAAGTGCAAATGTTTTTTCAGAAAGGTCCTGCCGCCGCCGACCTAGAGCTCCTGCCGCGCCCCTCCTCTCCGTCAAAGCTGGAGTCATTCCTGAGTACCATCCACCCCGCCGCCTCCTCTCCCTGTACTTCTTGATGCGCCTTCTTTTTGTATTGGATACAACTTTCATGATGAAGTCATTTTGCAGTATGATCATACATTTATCTTTACTGAATAGACCAGATATATGCTAAATATAAAAAATGATCTTTTCTGGACACTCCTGGTAGGAGCAAGTTTCCTGAACTTGATCCCAAGGCTCAAGTCCACTATGAGTGAGTTTCTGTAAACATTTTGGATAAACATGTAGCAGTGACATGGGTTGTTTTGCCCTAGGACAATAGCTAAAATTAACCACAAACATTGGCATGGCTTATTTTGTTTCTTCAAATTTTATCATAGTAGCATTGGAGTGTGCAGAGTTATTTTTTCTTCAGCAAACTTGATCATATGAACATCGTTTGTGCATGGTAGTACTGATTGAAATCCCAATTGTATGTTCGTACATGGAATCGAGAAACTAGCCACTGGATACAACATCACATGAGGTACTGATTCTCTTCTCGAGAAACAGTGGAATGTAGTTTTTAGGTCGGCTTTGTTGTGATATTAGAATCTGGATTCGTCTGGCCACGTATTTCTTGCAGTATCATGTAAACGCTATATTGTAGGCAGAGGCATCAGACGATATAATGTGAGCTCTCTGCTGAACTTTCTCCAAAGTTACTAGTAGCAGATTATTCCGTCTGTGAAATGTATTGCCAGCTAGATGAAAATTCTGGAATTGCCAAGATATGCCTGGGACATTGTAACAAGATGTTCTTCTTCCTGTTCGTGTTATCTCAATGGTCAAAAGTCATCTATTTATTTGTATAGACGTGGTTAGATAAAGTTGCTTTCATTCCGTATAATTTTGGTTTTACTTTTTAGCATTAGGACACAATTAGTTGCTTTTATCTACATGCATCTACTCATGCATTGGATCATCAGTTAATGCCTGCAAAGAGATATTTCATCCACTGTTTGCTTGATGTGCTTTTAATATACCTTCCTATCATGCAGTGTTATGAAAGAACCACCATAGTTTTCTCTTTTTTTCACTCTCAACTTGTTTATTGTTGCAGGGTACATATTGATGAGCACGGCTTAGAGAAAACTTATGTTCATGCTGCCCTTTTGCTCTGCTTGAAGTTGTCAGAGACCATGCCTGAAGATATTTACTGCTGGCACTTAGCTGAAATAATAGTGGATAATTAATTGTGTAGCAAGTCTTTAGCTTCGGTGCCTGAAGATATTTGTTGTTGGAACTGAGCTGAAATCTTATTTATTTGCTGTTAAGATCTGAGCTGAAACCTTATTTATTTGTTGTTGGAACTGAGCTGAAACCTTATTTATTTGCTGTTAAGATCTGAGCTGAACCAATGATTGAAGATATTTGATGTTAAATCTTATTGAATTTGTATTTGAAACACTGTACCAATTATTGAATTTTTATCTATTCAATGTAATTATTGAATTTCTATCTATTCTAGTGTGTTAAAAAAGATCATATTTTTATTTGTGATACAAGTTTAGTTTAAACTGTCAAAAAAGATTGTTTTTTGATCCATTTGTGTTGAACACACTTGAATACATTAGTTTGTAAAACCTGCGTTCCAAACAAGTGTTTTGGATGAAAAGGGTTTTGTAGTGTTTTAGGTAGTGTTTTGGGTGGTTGGTGTTTTCACCCAAAACACTCCTCAAAACACCCCTAAAAACTCAAAAAACCACTGGCACCGAATGAGGCCTTACTGGAAAGCTGATCCAGTGGGTAATCGAAAGTTGTTCTCTGTTAGCCTCTGTAGAGTATGTTAGGCTTCAGCCGTCTCTATGTATGGAATTAACACTAGATGCCTCTGTAGAGTATGTTAGGCTTCAGCCGTCTTTTGTTTAGCTGTGAGAGGGCAAGCGAGGTGTGGCATGAGCTGGGGCTTTTCTCTAAAATAAAACAGTATCTAAGAAACGAACTGTCAGGATCGGTTATTATGGAGCAGATTTTATGTTCAGAAAAGAGGATGCTCGCTGTGTTGAATCAAGTGGGTTTGCAAGAAATAGTGGCTGTTGGCTCTTGGTATATTTGGTGGCAAAGAAGAGAAGTGGTGAAGGGTGAAAAGATAAGCCCGGTTATGAATACAGCTTCCTCAATTAGAGCCTTGACTGCAAATTATGGGGTTGCTTGCGGGCCATCAATAGAAAAAGAGTATGGTTGGGACAGACTGCCTAAAGGGAATTTAAAGTTGAATGTGGATGCTTCGTATTATCCAGATGGCTCGGGTGCGGCGGCTGCTGTGTTACGCAATGATAAGGGAGAAGCGATCGCCGGTATAGCTTGTCCTTTGGGAAATATGCAATCTGCTACATTTGCGGAAGCAATGGCGCTATTTAAGGGTCTCGAATTTTTAGAGAATCTTGGCTGTTATGCTGCTTATATTGAATCTGATTCTACAGAAGCTATTGAAGCCTGCAATGGAACTATAGATATTATGGGGCCGTATTCGGCTATTCTAGCTGATTGTTTCCAAAAGGCGAGTTCGATGGAGATGGTGAAATTCAAATACTATAGAAGAGAAGCAAATATGGTGGCACATCATTTGGCAAAAAGGGCTTATGAGACAAAGAGCAGTATCCACTGGAGGGATCATCCCGCAGATTTTATTTTACCTTTTGTACTTAAAGACTTGACTTTGCTCATTGCGTTGTAATCGTTTCTTTGTGTGGTGGCAGCAAGTTCCAGACGCACTCTTTTCCTTCCAGGGTACCGAAGGGGGCTGGAAGGTTTTTAATGAGGCGGCTTGCTTGCCTTAATATATATTATGCTTTCAAAAAAAAACACTAGATGCATGTTAGCCTTCTGACAGAGCAGCTTCATAGTCACAACGATAATATCAGATTGATCCATAGTCCCTAGTTTGCAGCGACCATAACCATGACTATGGGATCCGATAACCCTATGACTGTGAGACCAACAGGGGGAGGAACCCCTGTGGCATTTTGTTAAGAAGGTGTGTGACACACACGTCCACCCCATGGGTCGAACTCGAGCTGCTTGAGAGGTGCCACTGCGCTCTAATCACTAGGTCAAGAGCGAAAGAATTAGCCATATCTAGCCGGTGTTAGAAACCTAAAACTAAAGCCACACAAGTGGTATTACATGGCAGTATGGCACTCAAGTAAGCCCAAGCAACAACAACTAGCTACTCAATACTTCTTTTGAAACTTCCAGGATTAGGTACTACAACATCAGGCGAAGCCAGGTGAAGCATCATCTTCATCTCTAAGAGATCTCCCTAGCATCCACGATCCTCATTGTGTGATTTAATGACTGTGCAGATTCAAAGATGTCAAATGCAGAACTTCATCGTGGACCAAAAGAATTACCTTATGACTGTTAGATGTATATATCTGTATATTATAGTTTCCCCATATATTAGGGGGCTTCCTGCATATTTCCACCTGTACATGTACTATATATTGTAGCTTTTGGCCCCCTGGTAATACAACAAGCATATTGTCCTAACATGGTATCAGAGCAAAAATAATTGATCCTCTAGTTCCCCGGCCGACGTTGCTTGTTCCTCTCTGTCCGTCGCCGGTTCGTTCCCCGTCTTCGATCTGAGTTGGTCGATCTCCTCTTCCTCCGCCCAACGCTCGATTCCAAAAAGATTCCCGGCCGTCTGCCTCCGCTCGCCATCGGAGCTCGTCTCGTCCTCGCCGGAGATCCACTCCCCGACGCCTCTGCTCTGCCTCGATTCCCCAAGGCCGTCCCGCTCGTCCGCCTCGCCAGGCCATCGCCTCGCCCACCCTCTGTCGGACGCTCCCTCACCTCGATCAGCGGGAGGCCGGACGCGGCTCGATCTCTCGTGACGTCCAGCTTACGTCCCGCTCAGCTTACGTCCCGCCCGCGTCCGCCCGCCCGACGCCGCCCCCTGGTCGGTCGTGCGTGCATCGACCCCGCCCGATCTCGAGCTTGGTTCGATCTCTTTGCGCGTGGCCATGAGTTGACTTCCAGCTGAGAAAAAAAAAGAAAAAAAAGCAAAAAAAAAATACTGTCGTCGGCTGTTGTTACCCGATGTCTTCTTCCGCTGATCCCGCCTTATCTTTGGGCCTCCCTTCGGTACTTGGTATTTGTCCGCTGCCTCCGTGTATGATGGCTAGCCATTCTTCGTCGCCGTTTGCGGCCTCTTCACGCGACTCTGCCCGCGCTTCACCGACTTTTGTGGCCTCTTCATGCGGCTTTGCCCGCGCTTCGCCGACTTCGTCTACGTCGGCCCCCCGCTCTACATCAACTTTTGCGGCCTCTTCTCGCGGTTATGGCCGCGCTTCGTCGACTCCGTCTACGTCGGCCTGCCGCTCTACATCGACTTTCGCGGCCTCTTCACGTGGTTATGACCGTGCTTTGCCGACTCTGTCTTCATCGGCGTGTTGCTCTCCGTCGCCCCCTTTGGTGGCCTCTGTGCGTGTGGCTGATAGCTCCTCGTCGGCACCTGATTGTACGTCGACCTCTCCAGTCGCGCCCCTCTCTGCGCATGAGATAGCGCAGCTTCACCGCCTGCTTGATGCTTGGGATTCCAGTTTATATCAGCAACCTCGCGGTCCGAGTCTCCGCCCTCGTCCTCATTGCACCTACTGTGGCAAGGTTGGCCACACTTCCTCCACCTGTTGGACGCGGGATCCCAGTTTACGTCAGCAGTTTCAGGATCGTCAGCGGGCTGGCTCTTCAGGATCTTCTGCAGTTGCACTCTCTGATTAGGACATTCTCAGGGGTCTTCGTGGTCTGATCGCTACTACAGACTCTTCCTCGCCGGGCGCTGCTGGTTACGTGGATCGGCTCTTCGGCACCTGCGCGACCACCAGTTTCTACACAGTCAGGTACGTCCCCGTGGTATCTGGATTCTGGAGCTTCCTTTCATATGACCTCTGAGTCTTCTATTCTGTCTGCTCTTCGGTCTCTTATTTCTCCTGTCCGTGTTGTCACGGCTGATGGTACCTCTATTCCTGTTTCTAGCAGAGGCACCCTTTCTACTCCCTCTTTCTCTGTCCCTGATGTTTCTCATGTTCCTCGCCTTCAGATGAACCTTTTCTCTGCTAGCCAGCTCACCGATTCTGGTTGTCGCGTCATTCTTGACGCTGAGTCTTGTGCGGTTCAGGATCGTCGCACACATGCCCTGGTTGGAGCTGGCCCTCGTAGTCATAAGTCTCCGGGGCTTTGGGAGTTAGACTGGCTTCGTGTTCCTTCCGCTGCCACTCCATCTGCCAGTTCTCCTCCGATTGTTGCCTCTGTCACCGGCTCTTTTCAGCAGTGGCATCATCGTCTTGGTCACCTTTGTGACTCTCGCCTGTCGTCTTTGGTTCATCGTGGCCTTCTGGGGTCTGTCTCTGGAGATGGGTCGTTACACTGTCAGGGCTGTAGGTTAGTCAAACAGATTCAGCTTCCTTATCCTACTAGTGTGTCTGTCTCTCAGCGACCGTTCGATTTAGTCCATTCAGATGTTTGGGGTCCGGCTCCCTTCGCTTCGAAAGGGGGCCATCGATACTATATCTTATTCATTGATGATTTTTCACGGTACACCTGGGTGTTTTTCATGCACTCTCGCAGTGAGGTGCTCTCTATTTATCAGCGTTTTGCGGCCATGGTCCGCACTCAGTATTCCTCACCCATTCGCGTGTTCCGTGCTGATTCTGTTGGTGAGTATATCTCCCAGCACCTTTGTGGTGTCCTTGCTGAGGAGGGCACCCTCGCTCAGTTTTCTTGTCCCGACGCGCATGCTCAAAATAGCGTCGCCGAGCGTAAGCATCGTCATCTTCTTGAGACCACCCGTGCTATGATGATTGCTTCTTCTCTTCCGCCACATTTCTGGGCTGAGGCTGTTGCTACGTCGGCCCACCTCATTAACATTCAGCCTTCCGCTGCTCTACAGGGTGGCATTCCTCTCGAGCGTCTCTCTGGTGTTTCTCCAGCCTACTCGACTCTCCGTTCATTTGGTTGCGTCTGCTATGTCCTTCTGCCTCCTCGTGAACGCACCAAACTAACCGCTCAGTCTGTTGAGTGTGTTTTTCTCGGATACAGTGATGAGCATAAGGGCTATCGCTGTTGGGACCCCGTTGGTCGTCGGATGCGCATCTCTCGTGACGTCACGTTTGATGAGACGCGTCCCTTCTATCCTCGCCCCACCTCGGGTACTTACCCGGTGGATGATATCTCTTTTCTTCTTTTTCCGGATGCACCCCCTGCTGTTCCTCCTCCCCTCCCTCCTACTTCTGATGCGCCCCCTTCGGCGCCATCCTCTCGTTCGTCTAGTCCACCTAGTACTCCTCGTTCTCCGGCTTCGGCTCCTTCCGATGCTGTCCCTTCTTCCTCTTCTTCTGATGGCTTGTCTTCTGCAGATGAGCTTCCCCCTTCACGGCATGTGCGTCAGTGTCGTGCTCCAGCTCGTTACTCTCCTAGTCAATATGGTCTCTCTGTCGTTTCCGAGCCGACTTCTTATCGGGATGCCGAGCGTCATCCTGAATGGCAGCTTACCATGGCTGAGGAGATCGCTGCGCTTGAGCGCACTAGCACTTGGGATCTTGTTTCTCCCCCTTCTGGTGTTCGTCCTATCACGTGTAAGTGGGTCTATAAAATTAAGACTCGCTCTGATGGATCTCTTGAGCGCTATAAAGCGCGTCTTGTGGCTCGTGGCTTTCAGCAGGAGCACGGGCGTGACTATGATGAGACTTTTGCCCCTGTGGCTCATATGACTACTGTGCGTACCCTTCTTGTTGTTGCTTCTGTTCGTCGCTGGTCTGTCTCCCAGCTTGATGTTCAGAATGCTTTTCTTAATGGCGAGTTGAGTGAGGAGGTTTACATGCAGCCTCCTCCTGGGTATTCTGTTCCCGATGGGATGGTTTGTCGTCTTCGATGTTCTCTCTATGGTCTCAAACAGGCCCCTCGTGCCTGGTTTGAGCGCTTCGCCTCTGTGGTGACTGCTGCTGGTTTCTCTCCTAGTCTTCATGATCCAGCTCTTTTCGTTCACACTTCTCCTCGTGGACGTACTCTTCTTCTTCTTTATGTTGATGATATGATCATTACTGGTGATGATCCTGAGTATATTGCCTTCGTCAAGGCTCGTCTTCGTGATCAGTTTCTTATGACTGATCTTGGTCCTCTTCGCTATTTTCTTGGCATTGAGGTTTCCTCCACTTCTGATGGCTTTTCTATCTCTCAGGAAAAGTACATTCAGGATCTTCTTACTCGTGCTGCTCTTGGGGATGAGCGCACAGTCGATACTCCTATGGAGCTTAATGTTAAGCTTCGTCCTACTGATGGTGATCCTCTTCCTGATCCCACCCGTTATCGCCATCTTGTTGGGAGTCTTGTTTATCTTGCTGTCACTCGTCCTGATATTTCTTATCCTGTTCATATTCTGAGTCAGTTTGTCTCAGCTCCTACCACTGTTCACTATAGTCATCCCCTCCGTGTTCTACGTTACCTTCGTGGCACGATCACTCGTCGCCTTTTCTTTCCCCGTTCCAGCTCTCTCCAGCTCCAGTGCTATTCAGATGCTACGTGGGCGAGTGATCCTACGGATCGTCGTTCACTTTCTGCTTACTGTGTGTTTCTTGGTGGTTCGCTTGTTGCTTGGAAGACGAAGAAACAGGTCGCAGTTTCCCGTTCGAGTGTTGAGGCTGAGTTGCGGGCTATGGCTTTGTTGATTGCTGAGGTGACTTGGTTACGGTGGTTGCTTGCAGATTTTGGGGTCTCTGCTACGACACCCACTCCACTTTTGTCTGACAGTACAGGGGCTATCAGTATTGCACGTGATCCGGTCGAGCATGAGCTGACCAAGCATATTGGTGTTGATGCTTTTTACACACGTGCTCAGGTGCAGGATGATGTTGTTGCGGTTCATTATGTGCCTTCAGATTTGCAGTTGGCGGATTTCTTTACGAAGGCACAGACTCGAGCGCAACATGATTTCTTACTCTCCAAACTCAGTGTTGTGGATCCACCATGAGTTTGAGGGGGGGTGTTAGATGTATATATCTGTATATTATAGTTTCCCCATATGTTAGGGGGCTTCCTGCATATTTCCACCTGTACATGTACTATATTTTTTTTTTTGCGAATCACCTGTACATGTACTATATATTGTGGCCTTTGGCCCCCTGGTAATACAACAAGCATATTGTCCTAACAATGACCATCTTTTTGTAACCTTAAAGAAGAGCTGTTTCGCAATTTTCAAATAGGCCAACACATAGCTGCTAACCCCACAACAGGCACATTAGGCATACTATTTTTTTTTTTTTTGCAAATTTTGAAAACCATGAGGAAATTTAAGAGAAATTGCGAGGCCTGTATGGGGCCCACATGAAACATTGACAATACTCAATGCATATTTATCCGTTGGGCGCGAGAAAAATAAATGGTGAATGGTTTCCAACTCCTCATAAAATCTCCACTTTTAAATCACCTTGCAACTCCCTTTTGCTAATATTATCTTTCTGAGATTTAGATGAGGTATTTTTGGGAATAATATTATGTTCATAGATTCTAGGTAGAGTTGTAGCATAAATAAACCCCCCCCCCCCCCCCCCCTAATTTTTCTTTTGTGTACATGGACTGGTTTCTTGGCCGCTTTCGAGAATGAAATAACAAACGGTGGGTTTTCCCCCTGTCCACCTCGGAAAAAATATTAGTATGTTCATAGATTTTGGGCATGAGGCTTGCTCTAATCATGGCTCCAATTACATGATAAGCTCATCCATGACTGCCTGACCATTACCAGTAGGCACCGGCCAAGCTACTGAAGCTAGTACTCCTTCTGACTGCAGTTTTCCACCGCCATTGCCACATGACGCAATCCGTCTCCCCGAGCAAGAAAGACGCGTAGCGTACGTACGCGCGCAGGGTATGATGATCGATTTGGAATCCGAGACTGTACTGTGCAAAGGAAAAACGCAACCGCCAAGAAAGAATTAGCTCTCGGGCCCACTTGGCAGCCACACTTTAATAACTTAACTGAATCCGATAGCAGTTCAACTTCAACCTGGGGAAGAACACCCATCGACGGTTTGCGCGTTTCAGAGTGAATCCGACTTCGAGCTGAAGTCGCGCTCTCCCTAAGCTATATATATGGTCGCCGATCCATGCCATCTCCACCTTTGCCCATACCATCCCCTCCTCCCTGCTTCCACCATCTCCACCCTGCCCATAGCCAGCCAAGCCGTCCGTCGATCCAGCGCCATGGCCGCCTGCAAGCGTCCCGCCGCCGTCCTCGACGCCGGCCACGCGACGACCACCCAAGGATCATCGGCCGCCTGCAAGAGGAGCCGTCACAGCGTCAGAAGCTCGGATGAGTACGAGGAGGTGGCCCGCCTCGGCAAGGGCGGCTTCGGCGTCGTCGTCCAGGCGCGCCACCGCGTCACCGGCAAGACCGTCGCCATCAAGTACGCCGCCGAGCTGGAGCAGGAGGCCAGCTTCCTGCAGGCCTGCAGCGGTAACCCGTACGTGGTCGGCTTCGAGGGCCTGATGCGCGACCACGCCACCGGCGGTCACTGCCTCGCCATGGAGTACGTGGCCGGGCCGAGCCTCCACGCCTTCTTGTGGGAGAGGCGCCGCGACGGGCCGCTTCCGGAACCAAAGGTGCGCGCCTTCATGTGGAAGCTCCTGACCGGGACGAAGATGATGCACGACCGCCACGTAATCCACCGCGACATCAAGCCGGCCAACATCCTCGTCGGCCAAGACGGCGAACTCGTGAAGATGTGCGACCTGGGGCTCGCACTCCACATGTCCGACTCGCCGCCCTACTCCCAGGTCGGCACCGTCCCCTACATGGCGCCGGAGATGCTGCTGCACAAGCCGGATTACGACGCGCTCGTGGACACCTGGTCGCTCGGGTGCGTCATGGCCGAGATGCTCACCGGCAAGATTCTGTTCCACGACGACGACGACGACGACGGCCACCAGGACCAGTTCGACGACACAACCCACATAGTCCAGCTCTGGAGTATCTTCCGAGTGCTCGGCATGCCCGACGACCGGACGTGGCCGGAGTTCAAGTCCCTGCCGCTCACCGCCAAGTTTCAGCAGCTGCTACCCGGGGGCCTCAATCACAACAGGCTGCGGGATATGTTCCCTCAAGAGAAGCTGTCAGAGCAAGGATTCCAGGTGTTGCAAGGGCTTCTCACCTGCAATCCCGACAAGCGACTCACGGCGGCCAAGGCGCTCAAGCACCCATGGTTCACTGCTCCTCGTCCCTCTGTCGCCGCTGCAAAGGCTGAAGCTTTGCCGTTGCGGAGAAGGAAGACGCCGGGCTTCTTGGTTGCACTAGCGGCGGCATTGAAAGCACAGCAGGTGTAAAACTTGAAGTTGTGCTTGGATGATCGATCCATGTAATTCCTTGATCGAGTTGTAAAGAAACGATATGACTGTTTTATGCAGAATAGCATTGTGTTATATTGTACTGTTTATTTGGGAGAAAGTAATAGATCTGCTCTGTTCATGGCCTGAACGTTGTATTGTTCAATTAGGAAATTTAACTTTACTCTTGTGCTTATATGCTCGCATGTCCCCTACATCAAGCCTAGAGAACAAATCATGTCTGCATTATGGCTGTTCACTAGTTTATGCAATCGAAAAGAGAACACTGAAAGAGGCGTTGGAAAACAGAGTATACCCCATAAGGTAGTTTCAGTTTTAGCAAGAGAGACCCAGACCATGAGTAGCCTGTAGCCCTGTAGGAGAAGGGTTTGTTGAGATCCTAGGGTTCCCATGGTGGTTCTATCCCGTTCATTGGGCCGTTCCGGTCTGCTGACCACTTGCATTATGGCCTGCAGCTCCATCATGTCAAGGGCTTGTGCTTGTATGATCGATCCATGTAATTCCTCGACCGAGTTGTAAAGAAACGATAGACTGTTTTATGCTGAATTGTTTCTTTCCAGAATATGTGTGATTGTACCGTTTAACTGGGAGAAATTAATAGATCTAGATGTACGTATATACCCTGCGCTGTACCGTTCATAAATATACTCTTGTGTTACATGCTTGTATGTCCCCTCCATGACACTCCTGCATCATTGTCGTTTACTACTTTCTGCAATGGAATTTTTGAAGAGAGCTTGAAAACAGTGGTAGTTTCAGTTGTAGCAACAGAGACCCAGACCATGAGTAGCCTGTAGGAGGAGTGCTTGTAAATATCGCAGATTGACATGGTGGTTCTATTCTATCTCGTTCATATAGGGCCGTCACAGTTTGCAGACTACTTGCAGAGTTGCAGTATAGATCGAACTGTTAATGTTAGCCTGCAGCTCCAGCGCCATTAAAAAAAAAGGATCATGCAAATGGCCAAGGTTCTGTCGTCAGTCGTCGCCGCCGCCGACAAGGCACATGTTGATAACCTTCACCGGCGCAATCGGATGGCGTTTTGCAGACACGCTCGTACTGAAACTATAGTGCAGATCATCGGATATGCATCGTTCCAGTTTCTAAACCTGAAGTTCGAAGCAGAGGCTCCATTTTACCCGTGGTTTGCCCCTGGAGAGCAGAAAATAGAGCACAGTAAGTAGTTCCTGAAGAACCAGCATTGAGTAAGCAGTTGAAGCCTAAGATTGATCAATGCACGGACGATATTACCATCTGGGAAGGAAGCACTAAACCTTTCTGGACTGTTATAAGGAAGTTTGTTTCAGGAGGATTACAACAAGAAGAATCAGAGTGGCGCAGCGGAAGCGTGGTGGGCCCATAACCCACAGGTCCCAGGATCGAAACCTGGCTCTGATATATTATTTTTTTATAAATTTGATATTTTCTGCTAAATTTTCATTTAGGTTTCGATTTTCTATTGAGACAACGTTGTTGTATGTTGAGCTTTTCTCCCTTAATTCTCGTTGCTCTGTTTGTCCTAATAAATCATCCCTGCTGAATTCCTTGCAATCATCATCATCAAGCTGAACTGGTTATTATTGTGTTGAAAGAATGACCTGAATCAGTTCTGAACTAAACGTGCGTGCGTGCTTTGAGATTCGTGCTGGGTTTGGTTTAGGGCCTCCGATGCATCAGAAGGACACGCTCCGGCAAAACCCAGAACCCTAGCTAGCCTCCGCCCTCCGCCCTCGCGCTCCCATGGCCATGGAGTCGGCTGCCTCCAGCCCCCGCGCCGCTCTCGCTGCCCCCGGCGCCTCCAGGAAGCGGCGGCGGAGCCAGTCGCCGCCGCCCGCGGGAGAGGGCCCGAGCGAGCCCGCGCTCGCCAGGCCCCGCTTCGGGGAGAACCTCGACCTCATCCTCTCCCTCCAGGGCAAGGAGCTCTCCCTCCAAAGGTCACACCCGCTTGCTGCCCCTACTTGCAATTTGACGCAGCTTCGCTCTTCTAATGTGCCTCTCCGAGTAGGATTGAACCAATTGTTCTGTAATTCGCATGCTTCTAGTCTGGATTTTTTTTCAAGTGCTTGTTTACTGCTTTAAGTAACTACATGGGGAAATTTGTGCTAGCACTTTGTATGTTCACTGATTTGATCATTGTTGTTGACTTAGGATAATACATGCTCTATTATGGCAGATTATGGTTTCTGTAATTGTTATCCGGGTTTTGACGAGCACCAAGGCAGAAGAAAATACACTTTTTTAGTACGCACTATATGTCTGACCCCAACTTCCCAGTAGGATCTGTGTGGTTGTTGTTTCGATATTCTATTGCACAATATTTCAGTACGTCTTACTTGGCGACAGAGCATGTTTGTTTGATCGCGTCTGAATGAATCTTGTCATGCTCTGCCTGTTTCTACTCTTAACAGTTGTATGTTTAATCACGCAGAAAGATTGAACTAGCCTTCAATTTCGTAACAACCGAGTCGAGTCGATCAAGCCATGGCCATAGGGCGGACAACGTTAAGCTACTGCGGATGGTGTCGTTTATTGGAAACTGGGTGCAGTCTATCCTAATTCTGCCTGAGAGTAGCAAGAGGGTTTCCGAGCCTTTTGACCCCGTGCTGGATTATAGATGCTGGGTCATTTTGAGATTCTGCATTGAGAAGAAGCCGTCAGTTTCCATCTCTCTGAACCTGCTTAAACCGCTTGGTCGTGTTGCAAAGGATGGTTTGAGCAGAGTTCAACTCGGCGCTTCATTTGATGGCTGCGAATCCTCTTTGCTCTTCGAACGAGTTTTGGACTGCGTATCCTTTCTTTTCTCCTCCAATACGAGGGCTTTCTTCAATGCAGGCGTGGATTTGTGGACCTCTTGTGTCATTGAGGCTATTCATCTTGTCCAGAAGGTTTCGCCTAATGACAAGAGTGGCTGTGCTGTTCTTCAGGATCTTGGAAATTGCTTGCTCGAGCAATTTTCAAGTTTTCTAAGGTTCCATGCAAATCCTAAGAACCTTTTCCGTCCTTTTGTTGACAAGATTCTTGACCCGCTGTTGGAATTGTTGGTTTTACTTAATTCACAAGCAAATTCTATCGAGCACAAGCAGGCAGGCACCACATTGAAGATTGCTGAAGAAATTCTGTCAAACGGACTGTTTCATCCACAACATCTTAGTGGATATTTTGGCCTCAAGAATCTAAATAAAGCACCAATCGCTAAGGATGTCAGGGGAAGCTACCATAGACATCTATTTGAGCGTTTCAAAGGAATAAAAGCAGAAAGCAAGGCTGTACTGCTTGCTGGGTTTGGTTACTTGCTTCAATTGTTTGTTAGCAGGGCTAGAAACCAAAGTACATCTTTAGCACCGAGGGGAACATCCTTCAGAAACCAGCAAAAAAGTAGCGATGCCTCCGAAGAACCCCAGCATCATGGAGAGTCCATTTTTGAAGTGTTCATGCAGTTTATGGAACCTTTGGTGTCAGAATGTAAATCATATTCACAAAAGGACTTCTCTGATTTGGGAGTTACGAAGCTGGTAGAAGTTCATTGCATGCTCAAGTCTATCAATGAGATACTGAGAACAGTTACTCAAGAGAAAATTTATGTTCCTACAGAGGACACACCAGAAGGATCTTATTTGCAGTTCTTGCAAGACATTTACAGGGTCTTAATCTTAATGGCTGAAAAACTGTATGACTTCTGGGTGTCAGCCGTGCATTTAGAAGATACAAATATCAAGAAGATGTTGCCTTTAATGTTTGTGGAGATTGTTGTTGCGGTTGGTCATTTTGTAGAAATAGAATACAAGGTTCTGGGTGGTGACCTTGCAAAATTATGGTCAATGCTTTTTGCTTTGGCTGCTATCAATGCATCTTCCAAGGGCATCAAACCCTGTTTCCTGCTAACCTCAAAGATTTCAAGCCTTTCATCCCAAGTGATTCACACATTTAGTGAGCTTCGTCAGGTTAGTTATGTACTTCTGTGATTATTTTCAGCAACTGCCTCTAAAAAGTGGTGTTTATATTTTTTCTTATTGTTTTTGCATATGCTTCTTACATTCTGCTATTATGGTCTTCCATTGCCTATCCCAATGTTTACACGGATGGTTATTTTGCCTCTATATTGTTCCTTGGATTTTTTTTTTTTTTGGTTCAGTCTGATGATTTCTATCCTTTGGTTAATCATGTAGGTTGCACACTCCATTTGTATGCTGTGCAATACTGTGAGGACATTCAGATCTGTTGCTGGTCCAGACGTAGTACCGAGACCGTTTTCTGTGTCTTCTTTATCTTCTCATAAATGTTTGGAATCACTGGCAACGTTGTTGAGCTCTCAAACATTGAGGGATGCTATATGTACTTCAATAAACTCAATGCCAGAAGGACAGTCTAGTCGGTGCATAGAGGAGCTGACAGTAGATCTTACAGATACCTTGAAATGGATGAATACTTGCAGCGAGGATGTTGATTTGGAATCACAGGGAGAGTCCCTCTCGATTTCCAGGAAGTCAGTTTTTTATCAGAAAGCTGAACTTCTTGGAAGGCACTTATGTGAACTATACACCAGCGTGCTTGACTCAATTACCGTGACCTCTTCAAATACTGCACTGGTTGCAAGATCTGTTGAAAGGCTGGTCAACGCAATCCAGCCCAAATTAAGTCAGTTGGTGAGAAATGATTCAGTTAGTTCAAGCGAGTTCATTTGCTCAGTTGTAGGAAACAATCTATCTAAGAAACAATGTGCCAAATGGCAGAAGATTCCAAGTTTGTCCTGGATGTTTGTCTTCTTCTTCCGCATATATACATCATGTAGAAGTCTGTATCGGCAATCTGTTGGTCTCATGCCTCCAGATTTAGCAATAGAAGCAACAGAATTAGTGGGGAATTCATTCACTGTATGCTGTGGAAAGGAATGGACTAATGCTTCCAATGTTATCGCGGAAGGGTACTTTGCTTGGATTGTTGAAAGTTCAGGCTCCTTATTGGATGTTATCGAAACTTTATCTCAATCCATTCCAAAAAACCATTCTGGTTTTGCTATGCTTGTTTACGTCCTTCATATGATGGCTTTGCAAAGACTCAATGATCTTAACAGGCAGATTAATGCGTTTGATTATTTGCTTGAAGATAACACACAGCAGTTTGATACGGAGGATAGAGGAAACACTGCAGTATTCAAGGAGTCCTGCTGTCTAGAGGCTGCTCGACTAACCAACTTTATGATGAACTATGTGGGAATATTATCTTCAGGAGAAAATGGTCATTTTCAGTGTTATGAGATTAGTTCTTCCTGGGATCTGAGTATATGCTCTTTAGATGAAGGTTCTTTCCATATAGCAACTTGGCGGCTTCTGTGTGAAAACATTGATATTTGGAGTCCGCATGCATCTAAGAAAGACTTAAAGAGCTTCTTTTCTAATCTGATGAAGTTCTCTTTTGTTCAAAAGAGGTCATGTAAAGATGAGGAGAATAGTGGCAATCAGTGTTCACATAGAGAAATAACTTTGCATACTATTTCAGTGGAGCTCCTTTGTGATACTATCATTTATGACCGAAAGGTTTGCATCATCCTAGCTTTCCATCCAAAGAAATATTGTTATTCAACAATTTACAGTGCATGTTCTGCTTTCATGATGATGTGTTTGTTCCGCAGTTCAAAGTTTTGGTAAATTCTTCCGTTTGCTCTTTCATACTCACTTGGCCTCATTTGGGACGTATGTACTACTTTGTAGGTGCTATTGAAGAATTTGGCATCAAGTTTTTGCCATGCTCTGAAGAAATCAGTATCTTCTTTTGTCACTCGAGCTGATGAAGATGCATTTCTGGATATCTCACCTGATTTGATGGAGATATTAGATAAACTGAATAACAAGAAGTTGGTTGGTGGTACATATCCCGATGAAGATGGGGTAGATAAACACCGGATCTGTGAGAATTTACTTAACTTCTTGAGCACGGTTCCTGGATTTCATTCGAACTCCAAGTCATTCTTGCGGCTTATAACTCATATTCTCCATCTCGAAAGGCAAGTGAACATTTTATACATTTCTCCATTTGTTTGTACTAATGATGATGTCTACGCTTTCTGTCATTGCACTAATGTTAGCATCTGAATCTTTATATACTCCCCACCCTCTCTCCATGGGCTCTTGAACAGCAAGGCACTTTTGACCCAGGAAATTGGTCACAGTTGTACTTGCCCCAAGACATATTTTTCTACTCTGTGCTCATTAATTCTACTTATCCTTGGCTTAGATAATTGATTAATTGGAAGGGTAGGAGTAGGAGTGCCAAATCTCTGAGAACAGAAGGTCCATTATTTTTATGGATCTTGAAGCCGTTGATAGTTTAACTTTCACGTGACCACAAAAAACAAATCAATATAGTTGCTGATCTGTACAACTTAAGAATTTTTCACATTATTGTCATTGGTTATAGTGGTTTTTGACACTTTGATCCAACAAATCAATATTGTAGCTTCGTTATGTTCCTTATTGCTCCACCAAGAGCAGGACCGTAGTAGCAGGGTATCGGGCTCTATGCAACGTCTAGAGAAGAAGCAAAGCATCCGCAGTAGCTATCACACTAATTTCTAGCATGCATCTGTCAGAAGAAGGCCACTAGTATAAAGACAACATGGATTTGATAACATGTTTTACAGACTGAAATTTTGGCATATCTGCAATCAATACATATGAGCCATAAATCGACGAAACATCTGAAATAGAAGAATAACAATAGACTAATAGAAACCAGTTTTCAAATTTTTGACCAACCTGTTGATTTATAAGGAGGATTAGTAGCATATATGATGTGCTTTGTTCTAAACCATTATCGTGTGCAGACTATCAAGATGATGTCTGACCCACGGGAAATAGTAAAAAATGTGGAGCTTCTACCTCGAAATTACCCTAACATAACTCTTCTGACCAATGTCCACTTCTTGTAGCGAACTTGTAATACCTCTGAACAACATCTAGAGCTTCTAACGAATATTGAGGGAAAACTAACAGAACATGACCAGTAGATTAATGTCAGAAGACTATCAGTACACAGAACTTTTATCTGGGATAATTTAAATGCTGACACATAAATCTGGAAGTATTGCTGCAGATTTCACAAAGGCCAAACTGATTGCGCAAATTAAAACTGATGGTTGAACTACTTACTTACAGGCTTTTTTTTTTTGTATATAGTGGAAATGCTTTATAAATTGATAGCTAACTGCTGAAAAAAATTGACATGTGAATGACATTTCCATAAAATTGCAGCTTTTTACAGGTCAAGATTAAAGACAAATATTTTAGCTCTTAAATTATAAAGTTCATATGTGCACAGTAGAGGAGCTATATTATGTGTTTTACTCCCTGGTTCAAAGGTAATAGATGTTTAAGAAACTTTAGGTTTAGCATCACTTGTCGCTGTCGCACATGCCTAAGTCACAACCTTTTCGTTAGAAAAAAGTTATGTTTTTTCATATTTTTTTTATTATGCCATGCCAATTAAACCTAAAATTCCAACAGTAAGGACTCTTTACGCTTTAATGTTTTCCTAAAAATAGGGACTCTTTACGCTTAATGTATTTCGAGGCAGCAAATACAATCTAAACCTCCTGTCATGACCAAAACATATTAAGGTAAATATGCCGAACCACTGGAACAAATCCCAAAGTTCCGGTCAAGAGAAGAAAATTATAACGCTGCATCCATTATTGCCACATTGCCAAGTTATATATAGGAATACTAACTGAAGCAACAAGGAAATTAATATGCAAAAATTTGACCTGTCAGCATTGCTTTGTTATCTATAGCAAACCAGCACAGCGCAATGCAATATTTCTTTTTGAAATATCGCTCTTAAATTGTCTGCTCATCTATAGGAGCCAATAGAAATGTAACTGACTATTTTGTTAGGTATGGTTGCTATCATGAGAATCTCTTAACACCTTGCAGATCGTAGCTATCTTACTCAGACATGGACATTTCACAATCCAGAAATAATAAAAAATCTTCCTCATATATCTGGAAAAATACATGCAGTTCTTTAGTAAACCAAACAAGAACCAGTTGGTCATTCCTTTGCTGGGGTCAAATAGCAACGGACCTTGCTAACTTCAATATGTCATGTGCACGATGTAATGATGTATGTACCGGTTCATCTGCTCATGTTCGTGCCTGGAAACAAATCTTTAATTCAAGAGAATAATGGACTATAAGGTAATGAGATGCTCACTGCTTTATCTTGGTGCTCCCATTACATCTCCTCACTCCTCTATTCTCCTTCCCACCAAACTTTCTTCTGTCTCCATTGAGACCCTCTTTTCTAACTACTATCAAGAGTTCACAACGAAAGTATTAGTATCTTCACAATACAAGCAGAATTTCAGAGGATGTTCCAGCTATGTCAGCAATCTAAAATTCTGTGACGAAATTATAGTCCACATAATCCAGTTCCTCAGAATACAGGATCATCGTTGTAGACATAGTCATTTGAAGTGCACTTTGACAAATAAGATATACCCTCCAGTCTTATTTTCCTAACTCCTACACATGAACGAATTGCAGTAGCTGTTGTGAGGAGGTTCGATGCTCTGACACACCGCCTCCACTGTTTGTGAGCTCATGGCCTGTCGGTAGCATAAGCGCCCGGGAGGACGACATCGTTGGCGGTGGCATGGCCCGCCGCAAGTGAAATAGCAACCATTTGCAGAAAATTGAAGGACCCCATCTTCTCATCTATAACCATAGCACGCATGCCAAATTGCGAGTTTTTTTACCCCAAGTTAGTTAATTCAAGATATAAGGGAGTAAATATTACACATTCAGACTTAAGAATTTTGAGACAAAATGATTGCATGAACCTAGCATACCAAATATAATACAAATAGTAGTGAGCGAACATTAAATCTTTAAGAACTTTTGAACTATCTGAGCTCAATCTACTGCAGTTCTAACAGTGAACTTATATTAGTTCAGAATTGAATTTCGGGCTACAATGCAAAACAATGAAAATATAGTTCGGGATTCAAGTTTTCTTTTTTCAATTTCTTCTACGATTAAAATGAACTATGCATATATCTTTGTTTTTTCCAATTACTTATCTTCTTGGTGACTGTATTTATGGTAGCCTTTAATCTGAAGAACCAAATATCCATCGCAAATCAACATTAAACTGTGAGAATCCTGTAAATGCGTTCAAATCAAACATCATAAGATGTAGTCTATGATAACATCCCGCAAGAGCCATCACAAGCAATCTAGTTCATAAGTCTGTCAAAAGGAAATAGATTGTGGGAGTGTGAGAACAGAAAACCAATACATGCCAAGCTTGGCTGCACACTTGAACTGCCAACATCATAAGAAGGTAAATAACAACCTGCATGGTTGAGGCTAATCTCATTCACCGCCTGAACCAGGCACATAAGGTCCAGATTCAGAACAAGCAAGAAAAACATTGTGGTGGCGGTTCCGCCAGACAGCCACACAAACGATAGTGAGATACTGTGGGAGGGTGGTCGACGGAGGCACTTGGGCACGTGAGCTAGAGGCTGGCGCGTGGGCGAGCTACGGGGGAGGGTAGGAGGCCCCGCTTGAGCATGTCGATGGCACGTGGTCGGGGGAGAACCTGGGAGGGAGGGATGGAGGGCGTTTCAGCTCCGTGGCGGGGTGAGGTGATCCGTGGAGCTCACTGAAGCGATTCTTCTGTTAAAAAAAGGAAGGAGCAAGGATGCAGGAGAAATGGGGCAATCATGGAGTAATAAGCGGAGGCAGTCTTGCAGGCAATTATGGATTGGCAGGGGATTAGAGGATCCAGAGCGTGTGGGCATCGGCTTGCCGAGGGATGTGTGCATAGCCTGATTTTCAGGAGGGGAGAACAAATGAGTCTCGACCGTTTGATGAATGCGTATGGACGGTTAGGATGTAATTTTCCTGCCAACTTCGTGCTTTTATATGTAGTGGAGATATATTTAATGAATTAAGATAAACTTCTCCGACATGTGAACGGTGAACTATGTGCCACCTAGTTAATGCCACAACCTTCTTGGGTAATCTGCGTTATCAACCTTGAAATCCTTAATTTTGAGGAAAGCACATGCTAGCCTGCACATTTCTTATATGCAATTGTAACACTCTGTTTATCCTGCTGACGAATTCCTCAATTTCTTTACTTGCAGACTTCTGCTATTGGCATTGCTAAGGCGTTATGAATTATGTAATCCCATTGAGCTAATTCGTCTGTTTATATGTTGCCGAAGAGCAACGCAAAATCTCGTTTCAAAATTTGGCAAAGAATACCCAGAGTCAAAGCAATACTCAGCATTTTCCAAACTTATTGGCAACTCGGACTCTCTGATTTGGCTTTTGAGGTCTGTTCAGGAGATTATTCATTTATCACATAAAATATTTGAAGAGCACACCGATGAGAAGAAAAATACCTTATTCTCCTTGGTAGATAAGACTTCAGAAATATTTTCTACACTAGCGAACATGAATTCTAAATTTTGCTTGTTGGGTCCCAAGAAACGAATTGAATGTTCCCTGGAGCATAGTGCTAGTGAAAGCGACACTTCTGAACATGATGCCCAGACATGTGATACACTGGAAAGTTCAGCTTTGGAATACGTCAAAATTATGGCTGAACAGTTGGAGAAGACTGCAACTGGCATACCTGTAACTGTAAAGGATCGCAATTGTGTTATCAAATTAGAAAACTGTTATGACAATGTGTGCTGGGATACATTATTATGCACTATGTCTTGCATAAGTGGGTTCTTGTGGGGTGTTGTTTCAGCAGTTGAAAGCACAATCAAAGACTATCCAGTAGCAAGCTCAGAGGAAAGAAAAGTGATGCGTCAGTATGCTTCCAATTTCAGCAGATTTATTGCTAAATTTGAGACATTTATAGATATTTGTCTGCATGTATTGTTTATGGAGAACAAGGATTGTGGGTCTGTTGATTTGATCTCTACTCGTCTTCCACAAGAGCTGGATTGTGAGAATGGTTTTCTGAATATTGATGCAGTCATGGATGGATGGACTATGCATCAGTTAAAATTACAGCCAGATGGCCCACCCAGTATTCCAAGTGAAAGTCATAATTTTGGTCTGTTCACTATACAATGTATGAAAAGATCTCTTTTGGAAAATCTGTTGAATGGTAAAGGTCCATTCATAGCATTTACATTGAAGGAGCTCTACACTGTATCTGCTGCTATTGTTAAGTTGAAGGGCCTCCTATCCTTTCCCCGTGATGTTTGCAGGCAGGAATGCAATCCCTCTCAACAGATGTCATTGGATCCAATGGTTGGGACAGCTTACATCGCTCTACAAAAAATTGCAGACATGTCTAATTGGCCAGATATGTTTTCTCTTGTATGGATTGATGGGATATTAAGATATCTTGAAGTTTTAGGAACATTGCCTGAACACAAGCTGTCAAAAGAACTGTATGCTCAGATAGTAAATGCACATGTAAGGGCTATTGGAAAATGCATTGTACTTCAAGGAAAGAGTGCATCTCTACCTACCCATGAAATTGGAACAAGCATGAAAGAACTTAACTTACAGAATAAATCTGATTCTGTAGTTACTAAATATATCATGGATAGGCAGAATAGGTTAAATTCACTGAAATCAAGACTTAGACTATCAATGAGAAAATTTGTTAATGTTGCATCAAATATGCATTTAAGTGCAACTATACAAGTCATTGAAAGAGCATTGGTCGGAGTGAATCAATATAGCCACTCAATATATGAAGTGAAGACTGGAGAGTCTAATGGTGGGATAGTTTCTTCTGATGTTTCTGCTGGAATTGACTGCCTCTATCTTCTTCTTGAAACTGTACCAGGTTAGCAGCCAAAAATTCTGTTGGATACTGTATTATATATGACTATCTTTCCTCCGATGAAAGGTGTCTTCATTCTCCAAAGAAACCAGTAATGTACTAAATCTTTAACATCATTATATGCATGTGAACTAGTGGTTCAACATACCTCACAATAGCATTAATTTTAGGATTTTATTGCTCACTAATGGTTAATATACAGTCCAGTGTTTACTCCTGAATACATCAAGTTATAAACGTCAAGTAGTTCTTCGATGATTACAAATTTGGATCAGTCATAGGTAGCTCTGTACATAACGGAAATCTCTTAAATAAATATGTATTATGCTATTTTGGAGGAGTGCTCAATCCTCCCTTTCCATATTTTATCCTCTTTTAGTAACACCGTAGTTTCTTAATGCTTAGAATCCATGATTTGCCTTAAATGACCAGGTTTTGCCATGGAATGTTTATAACATATCATTACCGGAACATATTGTTGCTATTTTGGACCTTTTGATCTGAATATTTACCAAGTAGTGTACGGGGTGGTTCGTGTACCTTGGTGGTACTGGTGTGTGAAAGATAATGGTTTCGAAACCCCCATATATGCCAGAAAATGTTCAGAACCATGTATTCTCAAAATATAAAGTATACTGTATAAAGGTGTGGAGTTTGTATATTTGCCAGCGTCATCTCAACTGCAATGCTTTTATGGATGTATATCAGTATTTCATGCTTTACATCTTGTTTCATGGCAGGAAACAAGTCGTTTGGACTGATTTTCTTCTCATTATGCAGGGAACAAGCGTGTTTTTAAGAGAACCGTCCCGGGCCTAGTTGGTGCTTTATTCAACATTGTTTTACACCTTCAGAGTCCACTCGTTTTCTATACAGAGAAGCTGCCGTCTCTTTACCCTGACTTTCATCCAGATGCTGGAGCTATTGTCCTAATGTGTGTTGAGGTTATCACAGCATTTGTGGGGAGGCATACTTTTCAAATTGATGCATGCCATGTGTCCCAGTGCCTGCATCTTCCCGTGACACTATTTAAGGGCTTCAAACATCTTGCTGGTCAGACTGTATCCCATTCATCAGAAAAGTCTGGTGGCCAAACTGTAGGACAACCTCTAGATACTGAAGAATATATATTTGACAGACAGTTTTCCATTGACATGTATGCTGCATGTTGCAAATTGTTATGCACTGTTCTTCGGCACCAACAACGGTAAATATTTTGGCTCCTTATTGATTTATTTCTTGTGACTTCATGTTTCTTAAGTTAAGCACTTATATTGTTATTTTTAACTTCAATCTAGTGAGGTTGGACGATGTGTGGCTGTCCTGGAAGACTCAGTAAACATACTTCTGAGTTGCTTAGAGTCTGCGGATCCCAAGATGGTTAGGATGGCAGGACACTTTTCTTGGAACAAGGAGGAGGCACTGAAATGTGCTTCCTTTTTTAGAAGGATCTATGAAGAGGTCAGTGGTGCTTATATATTCTACAGTACTATTTGAAATGATATATCTTGCTATGATAGTATGCCATGTCCAGACTGGGATGTGTTCTCTGCTGGATCTAGTTCACATTTGTACTGGGATTATCCACCGCCCGAGATTTTTGGTATCCTTAACTGCAATATCCTTCTAAATGCAAGCTTTATAATTATGAACTCTGCAACACAGGATTTTGCATTTTGGCTTTCACATGAAATTTTAAAAATGACACGCAAAGTATGCGAACAAATCAGAAGTACTAATTATCCTTTTGTGTGGACAATATAGATGCGTCAGCAAAGGGAAATTCTAGGAAAGCACTCAATCCACTTTCTTGCTGGTTATATCTCCATGTTTTCTGGACAGGGTCCATTTCAGACAGGCATAACTAGGTATGTTATAACCTATTGGAGATCTTCTGCTTATCTTTTGTGTCGGCAATCTCACCCTTTGTAAATGACAGAGAAATTGACGAGGCACTGCGACCTGGGGTTTATTCTCTAATTGATATCTGCGAGGAAAGTGATTTTCAACAGCTTCACACATATCTGGGTGGTGCGTGATCTCTACCAGTTCTATTCATGAACAATTGTTACTTCCATAAATACTTTCTGACGCTCAAAATAATTCTTTCATTTTTTGCCTTACAGAGGGCCCATGCCGAACCACTCTTGCTAATTTGGTGAATGACTATAAACTGCACTTCCAGTATCAGGGAAAAATCTAGTCCAACTTGCAAAATATTTTTTGAACACTTCTGCTTAGGCCAGATATAGAATATGTTGTGTGGTCATCTTCTGCATGATCCTGGGCTCAAAGTGGACTAGTGTATACCTGAATGCTTATGCACCGAAACATTGGAACAACCAATGAGACTATGGTTAGTTTTTCAGTCTACATTTTATAAAATTAGATTCAAACACGAGACTGGTTCTGATGTCTGTTTAATCATTTTGCAGATCTGATGCTCACATCAGCCTGCTGGTATATGTGATGTAGAGAAATCAAATTGTTTGCAGTGAATCCCAATAATCGAACTCAGTAATGTCAAGCAAATGTTGGCATTCATATTTTGGGGTATGTCTAACACACTTGTCCTAGAATAAACTATTATAATATTCAGGCCATACTCTGTATCAGTTGAAACTTCATTTTCACTAAAGTTGTTAACAGTGTAAAGGCGATTTTGTGGTGTCTATGATCCAGTAAGTTGGGTGCCAGGGTGCCTGACCCAACTTTTTCTCTTTTGTAATTAACTTATCGAAAATTATAAAAGAAATCTCGGATGTAGTTGTGTGCAAAATATGTGGGCGTATCTATATATGCTGCGAAAAACAAAATGTAAGCATATAGGATATCAGAACCATTGCAAGCATATAGACTGTACCACATATACGTGCATGAAGTTTTTATTTTCCTTCTCGAAATTTGGAAACCTACACTCGCTGAAAATCCGTGTCCATCTATAGTTTGCTCCATACTTTATTTGACTCAGGGATAAGATTTGAGTGGCAGAAACATTGACCAATGTCTCTAAAACACTTGGCAATATTTGTCACAGTGATAAAATTTTCTGTTGCTATTTATCTCTAGAACACCAAGTCTCCAACACAAGCTGTTTGCTGTGTTTGTGCTGCTGTGGCCTGCCATCTCTACGCTACAGCCGCGACCATGGGCATTGTGGCCACACTGCATCCATGCCCACTTAATTGCTGTCGGTCATTTTCGGTGGCTAACAGGTAAAAGGGGGGAATGGGGATAAAATAAAGTGGATTTCGTTAATATTAGTTTTATAGTTTCTCATCCATGCCGCTTTAGGACCACTATTTCCGTATCAGGGCTAGGTGGGTGCAAGTGTATGATGCAGTTGATCAGCGTAGAGAGGTACCAGAACCCCAGAATCCCACCAGGTCACTCAATGATCATGCCACTCAGTTGACTTGCATTTGCCAAGGGTATTACCGTCTCTACATTTTTATTTTGGGGGCTTGAGATGGATAGCCAACCACATGCTGAGATAGGAGTCGTGGTCACCGTCAGTTGACGGGCCCGGGAGATAGAGAATATCTGAGGTGATAGGAGGGGAGAGAAGAGATAAGGGAACCACCATGGAAGGTGTGATGTGCTACACATGGTGGGTCATGGAATTAGGTGGATGCGGCAACAAGATAGCCGAGCCCCAAAGCTAACAAGCGCGCACGCACGCAGGCACACCACTATCATTGGATAAAAAGTCTTTCGCTAGGCCACAGGGCTGAATCAGATTCCCACGATCGTGTGTTATCCATTCATCGATCTGCCCATGACTGGACACTTGCAATCTCATCCACATCCGTGTATGCAGTATGCGCCACGCCCACTGCACCTCAGGTTTTTTGGCCAACTTCTCACAGTTGTTTCTTGTCCGAGCATGGCCCTCATCGTCCATTTTCTGATGTGTAGCCAATGCTGGAAACGTGCATAACAATTTGAATTGCACTGGAAAGGATTCTCGTTTCTTTTTCTTTTCTTTGTCAGGCGTATACAATGCTATACACGTGTGCAGCATACTGTATTGTCAGTTTCATCTAGAACTAGAGTTCTGAAGGCACAATTTCAAATATTTCCTTGTTTATTTGTAGATTTCTCATCCAGTGCATGGTTGAACCTCTTGTTGGGTGAAGTCGAGTCAACCTGGGCAGGGTGTATAGTGCATGGTTTCCCAACGCGGATTTGCAGCACACACGCATCAGTGTGTCTGATTTTTGAAAAAAAATTGAAATTGGTACTTTGAAGTTTTTTTTAAAAAATTATGTGGACAAATGTGTATACATGCTCTGTATATTGTTGCAAAGTTTCGGTAAAAGAGCGGTTGTATTTTGAGTTACAGATAAAAAGCAATATTGTGGCTGTAGCACAAAATGCAACATTTCTTTTTATGAAATTTCTCCGTTGATTCTTTTAGCGGTGGCCGAGGTGCTGCTGCAGGTTTCTCCATGGTTTCCCACTAAAAATTGATACAGTAGCAGATTTGTTATTTGTCAACCCTGAACCACCAAGTTGACTCAAATATATGTATGCTCCTCCCAACCCAAATCTTGAGGATCTCCTTCCCCATCAAGCTGATTTTCACCCACTTTTGCATCGAGATATGGTGTTTGATTTGTTAGTTCCAGGTTTGTCTTGCAGCCATCATGAGGTTTAGCTCCAATCAACATCATTTACATGCGATGCACACAAAAAATAAAGGGGATGCTAGGGCCTCTTGAAGGAGCTTATCTCTCTGACTTTCTGGTCCTCCAAGCAAAGCAAAGCAAAGCAGCACTACGAGTCGCAAAGCATTTGCCTCCAGTTAGCATTGGACCACGTGTGCCCAAGCATTGTCACTCCTTACTCAGCATCCTTCGTCCCACCCAACCAGAGATGTCCAGCACGAAAGGATAAAGCTCGCTGCCCATATATATAGCGTGTTCCAGGCACGGCCCGTCTAGTGCGCCCGGATTATTATACTGTACTTGCGTGACATTGTATGGATTTCGTCATCGAATTCGTCATCAGGGATTTCGTCATTGAGCTCAAATTCATTTTTCGTACTGTAGCATATTATTGGTGGCAAAAGACAAGTCGATTTGGCGAGGTACAGTGGGAGGACGAGCCATGTAGCATCTCAAATCTGTTACGTTGTCGACCAAAACGGCAATGTACCACCGGTGAGGAGGAGACCATGTACGTGGTACACCGGTAGTCGCACAAATGGCGACGCGACATGACGCTGCTCACTAGGATCTGATCTGCCAACTACTATCTCCCGATCCACTAATAATTGGGCGTTGTAGCCATCTCTGCATCCCATCAATTATGCTTGTCACGCACGTACGAGTACGATCCAGGTCCCTCCCCCTATGTAGCTTCGTCGCCGGGACCAACCTTGCCTTGGCACTTGGCACCATGGCAGCACGGGCACGGTGGAGGACAGGGCAAAATTTGACACGGAGCTATGCTAATTGGTACGCAGAGCGAGCTCCACATCAGTGGATATTGTGAATGGACAGGCTTGGCTGAACTATACTACCAATGATACAGGTGACAATGACCTGAGCTTCAGCGGCACAACCCAACCGGTTCTGTTGTGTCTGAACCGATCCACGTGGATAGGAGAACCGGACGTGCACGTTCCAGCACCGTGACCCAAACAAACCAGCCGTCTAACGTGATCCAACCGTCCAGACAGTGCGCACGTCCTTCCGTGGGCCGGGGTCTGCATGGCAGCGAGCCTAGCTCCAAAGCTGGCCTGACGCTTTTCTTTCTTTAGCTATCAATGGAGGCATGTTGCCTCCAAAGCTGGCCTAACGCCTACGCTAGGTACGTCGTTCGACACCTACGATTAACCGCATGCTTTCATCAAATACCGATGTCTTGGCCTTTTTTATCATGCCATCATCGGTCATTTTTCTTCCATCCCCTACCACCACAACAGACATCGTGATAGCCATGGCCAAGGGCATAGGATCGAGGGGATGGTGTCTAGGATGGCCCTGGGGCTCGAGAACTGGCCGAGGCCGAGGTCAACAAGGAAGACGCGGGGTTTGGGGGGGGGGGGGGAGGCCAGAACGATTCACCACCACCATCCCCGTCGCCACCATGGTCGCACGAGTCCGTCGCCATCGACCTTTCCGAGTTCGAGTTCGATGTCACCATCCACTTGGGCATGAACTGGGATAGGTTGCGCACGCGCCTCCCCCAGAAGTTCACGTCGGTGATCGATGGGCAAGAGCCCCACCAGCTTGTGTTGCGGGTGCCCGATGGCTTGATCGGTCTGTGATCCGTGCAAGTGTTGTTCGATCCTGTCGGCCAAATGTATCTCCACAACGGCTGGAGGCAGTTCGTCCGCGCGCACGCCATTGAAGTCAGACGCTTCCTCATCTTTAATTTTGACGTCCACGAGACCATGTGCCGCCGCCGCTACCACTTTGACAAGGATGACTAGGCCAGAGCAACGCCGCTACCACTTTGACGAGGATGACTAGGCTAGAGCAAGATGAAGACGTTGGTATCTCGTACTACGTTTTTTTTTAATTTCTAGTTTATTACATCAATTTGCTTCAAGCAAATTGTCCCCAAAGTATGTATGCAACCCATGGATGTAGCCAAGATTTTCAAATATTTAAGAAAGTTGGATCAGACCGCGGACCAAATAAATCGCGTTGTTGGGCGCCAGACTACGGTCCTTTCTATCCGTGGCGCGACCCAATACATAATCGAACAATTTGGTCGAGTCGTTATGGGTCATGCCGCTAGAGGTGCCCTTATGCTTTGCCTCTTTTCCACCTATGCACAATTCTCGGTTTGTGCATATCAGATGACTATTTCTGTGTTTTTCATAACTATGATCCACCTATGTCGATTTAGCGGCGAAAGTACAGTAGATCAGAACAAAGAAACTAACACCAACAACAAAGGGCCCCCAAGTAAACTCGAAAATTACACGAGGGCTCTAAGCCAACATCTGTAGCTTCGTTTACATCTTGATATTTTTCCATTATTTTTTTTGGGAAAGGGGAAGTGCCCGGTTAATAGATGCACAAAACCATATATGTCTCCATGCTTTCGGTGACGAAATTGCAGAAGACCAAACCTGCATAAGGTGGATTTACTTCTGAGATGTTGAAGATCGAGTTGCACTTGTCGCTCACCTCGACAGGTGATGACCTACTGTCGTTGAGCGCATAATGGCTTGCACTGTGGGTAGACGAATTGCTGCTTTGTAACCAAATACTACGATGAAGAAAACCAAATTACGGAAGTATGAACCATGAGAACCAAGAGCTGCATGCAGTAGATCATGATGATGAAAACTCCGAAACCTTCATTAGTACGACACTCCAATCTCCATGGCCGAGGCAGTGCTAGCTAGACACACAAACCTGGAGGGGCTAAAACTACAAGCCAGATGGTGATTCTTTTTAGTATATTTTCCAGTTACAGAGATCTTCAAATTTTGACAATATTTAGTACTCACTCCGCTCCATGATTCTTGACATGGTTTTAATTCAAATTTAAACTATATATACGACAAGAATTATGAAACGAGTGAGTATCTTAGTCTATTGTATATTGTTATTGTTAAAGTTGCAATAGACACATAATCGTTTTTCCAAGGATTCATCCGGGCCTACACCTCCATTGCGTCACAATCATCTATGGGCCCGAGAGGCGATATTATCTGCGACTTGTGGACTATATTTCAGACGGATCACAGTCTCCGAGTCAGCCATGTCGAAGCTGCTTTGGTGCCGAGACCAAACGCATTGGCGCCATGTCCCCACCATTGAGAGGACTACATGCTCGCTCTCATCTCCCAATGTGGACAAAGAATATCGCCGCAATGTGCTTGGAAAACAATTACATATATGCTTGTGATGATAGCGTGCTGATAGGGTTGCCCCTCGTGCCGACACATCACCCACCACAGCAGCAGCAAAGCATGGGTTTGCACTCTTAATTAATTAGGACTACCCAATCAACAGCCACGTAGCCTGGGGGTTCATCTGGTGACCAGCTATGGTGTGCTTGAAGGGCAAAGAGAAAAGGCAATTGTTCTACCCACCCAGCATTTTATATCTTACTGTACGTTTTAATAAAGAGGATTAAGTTGTGCTTTGTACAAGAAATCGATAGTGCTAGTAAGAAGATACTACTCCAGAGTCCAGAGACGATACTAGTGGCGATTTACACAAAAATAACCCAAAACTGAAAGAAAAGCACAGACTGACCCTCCGGCGAAACTATTTCACCAATCTAACCCTTTTGTGTGGCGCCCCTCCCACGGGCGCCACACATGCCCATGTGGCTCCCCTCCTGCCGGCGCCACTGATCCAGCCGACGTGGCCCCCTCGCCGCTGAGCTGGTGCGCCCATCCGACGTGGCAGCATGTGTGGCGCCCCTCCCAACGGCGCCACACATGCACTTGTAATCCCCCAAAACATACTGTGAGACACTGCCTCGGGGACTTAGCCGTTGTGCGAGGCTCGATGTGTGGCGCCGATGCCACGGGCGCCACACTAGCATGTGTGGCGCCGATGCCACGGGCGCCACACATAGAGGCTCGCGAAAACGGCTAAGGACTTATCGTCCGGAGCCCCTGGATGTTTTCGACCCAATACTTGATATAAGTTGGCATGTGTGGCGCCGATGCCACGGGCGCCACACAAGCACTTGTGGCGCCAGTTGGAAGGGCAACATTGGACACAACAAGTAGCAAATTCATGACATACACATATAACACTTCATAGGTCACATTGTAGCACGTAGATTCAAACAACAAGTAGCATTACACACCATGGTTCGAAATGACATAGGGTTCACAAATCGATACTTATGAATATAGAGTTCACAACAACACGTAGCACATCCTAGTAGCGTCCTCGACGTGCCGTCCTCGCGGGCTGCTTCCGGATGGCCATCCTCTTCGTTCGCTGCCGTGGCTGCTCCTGCTGCTGCTCCTGCTGCTCCTCCTCCTCCTCCTCCTCCTCCTCCTCCTCTGAAGAGAACGGCTCGTCGTTCCTCATCCTCGACAAAGCTGATCTCCGCCGCGGCCCCTCATCCTCCTCAGTGACAACCTTCTTTCCTCGGTTGACATAATCTTCCGGAGTGTACCGGTTTGGACCCTTGCCCCTTGGCTTCAAATGGTAAGCTGACCGTGGGGCTTGCTTCGAGGTACGCTTTGGAAGTATGCCTTGACTCAGAATTAGCTCGTCCTCAGGAATCTTCACAAACACGAACACATGAGATTACAAAGTTGAAATTAGTAAGAACATTTTTGACAGCAACAAAATAGTCCATACCTCCCGCTCTTCTGAAGAGGAAGATGTAGCGATTTCGGCTTCCCGGCAACCTAGCAAGCTGGCTAACCGTCGCATCTTTCGTGCAGTGTTCTGCGTCATCCCGTTCATGGTTACAAATCCACCACATCATAGTAGCGTACATTCAAAGTTGGTGATCATACCTTAATGAAATACCGCAACGGTCCGACAGGCTTGTCATCTGTCCCGCCCGCTCCTGCATAACCTCGCACTCCTCAGCTGTTTTTTCGATCTCCTTCCGCTGTGACAAACATAGCATACACAATTGAAGCGACCACATGGCAATGTAGATGATGTACTAGTTAGTGAGAGAATAGAATACCACGAAGTTCAGCTCGGAAGCAATAGAAGTCGATCTCCCTCTGCGAGCAAAGGTGTCGTGCTGGCTTTGCCCAACCTCATCGAACTGGATGGGGTCGTCCAAGATCTCCTCAGGATACGCGTGCTTAACTAACTCGATACGCGTGTTCTCATGGAACCACTCGAGGTAGTTGTTGAAAGCGGCCAAGTTGTGAGGCACAATCTGCTCAGGGCCAGCATTCCATGCCGCTTGCAAACAGTGTTGGAACGCTACGATGTGGCCGCTATGATGGACTGGCCAATTTGTGATCTTCCTCTGCCGCTGCCTATCAAGCCTGCAAGAATCAACAAGTTAGTTTGTACCTCTTCTATCAAGAATCTTCCATCGCATGATTCCAGAAGTTTACCTATGAAGCACCTTGTCCGTGTCTTGCCACACTGGTGGGCACTCCTGATACAGCCCAAACTGTCTGATCACTCTTTGCGGCTGGTGGTGTTCAACAAGCCACTTGCATATGAGTGGGCAGCGCATACGCCAGAACCGCGCCTCCTCCGTGCACTTGTGGTTGAGGTCAATCATCGACGCGCCAATACGGTAGTAGATACCATATGGCTCCCATTCCACCTGCAGCATACAAATATCTCAGAATTTAGAACATGCCAGTAGAATCAATGAAAACTAGGATTGCAAAAGAGTGATCGGTTACCTGCTCAGCGGTAAGAGTGTCCAACTCCGCAGTTGCGCATGTACATGATCTTTGGATCGCCCGACATCTCCGAGACATTGTCCCAAAGGTATGCCCAAGTGGGCTCCCGATCAGGAAAGTGAGGGTAATGAGGCCATGGCCTCTCGTTGAGTACCCTAGGCCGCCCAACTGATAGGCGGTCCCAGCTCCATACGGAAAGTAGGAGCATGCATCCACCAATACCGCCGCTCCTGCACTGCGACAAGCTTCGTCCAACTACGCACATAAGACATTTGGTTAGTACTTTGTCTAGCACACTACTATAGGAAAATAGTACATAGAGCAAATCATCACCTGCCAGTAGAGGTAGGCAAGTGCCGTTGTTCCCCAACTCCAACGGTTATCCAACACCGTAAGCGCCTTCAGCCAACACCAATGGGCCAGCTTCCCCCCACTGTCAGCAAAGAGAGTCCTCGAAATCATGTACCATAAGTACACGCGGGCGTACGTCCTCCGAGTGTCCTCGTCGGCCTCTTCCGGGCATTCTCCAAAGTTAGTCCTGATCCATTCGAAAGACGCGCCGGCGGGAGCTCTCTTCTTTCGTTCTGTTGGCAGCGGAGGAGCCATGCCAATAAGCACCTGCATCTGCTCGCGCCACCCATCAGAAGCGGTGTTCATACAAAGTGGCTCGCCCTGAATAGGTAGTCCAAGGATCATGGAAACATCCTGGAGAGTAGGGGCCATCTCGCCGGCCCTCAAGTGGAAGGTGTGAGTCTCCGGCCTCCACCGGTCGACAAGGGCGGTGAGTGCCGAGGGGTTCATGAGTGGCCCCCCACGGCTTACAAGGGATATGAACGGGAGAAGACCGGTAGGCCGGATGAACTCCGTGTACCTCTCGTCATACGGTATATCTGCTGTGCCATGGTAACGAATCTTCAAAGGTTGAAGATCCGTTCCCTTCTCCGTCATATGAACAACCCGGTGCACCTTGTCGTACTCTTCATCCAGAAGCCACACCATCCTACATGTATGAGCAACACATACAACATATTATGAGCCATTCATACCAAATATGAGCAACACATACATGAGAATATATCCAAATAAGCCATCACACATACATTCCTAGCAAATATGAGTTATTCCATCAAAATACTAGGCATATGTAACACATTTGAATGCATTTGCTAGGCAAATATTAGACATTTCAACACATACATACATAGAATTTGAACAAATCTAGGGTTCATATCCAAATCCACTAACATAAATTTCTACATATCCAAATCCAAGAAATCTTTGGTTCAAACACATATACTACAATGTAGATTCCACCAACATAAATTTCTACATATCCAAATCCAAGAAATCTACCAAATCTAGGGTTCATACCCAAATCTACCAAATCCACCAACACTATTGGATGAATCGGAGGGAATCGAAGGGGAATACCTTGAGGAATGGAGGAGGAAGGAGTTGGCCGGATAGATCTGATGATTCCTTGGTTGATTTGGTGGGGGGGCCGAAGGGGAGGCGTGCGGCGGCGGCGGTTGGGGAGGAGAAGGAGAGAGGAAGAGAAAGAAGAAAGAAGGGTCGGGCTGGGCGCGGGCGCGGGTGCCACACTTAAGTGGATGTGTGGCGCCCGTGGCATCGGCGCCACACATGCTAGTGTGGCGCCCGTGGCATCGGCGCCACACATCGAGCCTCGCAAAACGGCTAAGTTCCAGAGGAATTGTCTCACAGTATGTTTTGGGGGATTACAAGTGCATGTGTGGCGCCGTTGGGAGGGGCGCCACACATGCTGCCACGTCGGATGGGCGCACCAGCTCAGCGGCGAGGGGGCCACGTCGGCTGGGTCAGTGGCGCCGGCAGGAGGGGAGCCACATGGGCATGTGTGGCGCCCGTGGGAGGGGCGCCACACAAAAGGGTTAGATTGGTGAAATAGTTTCGCCGGAGGGTCAGTCTGTGCTTTTCTTTCAGTTTTAGGTTATTTTTGTGTAAATCGCCGATACTAGTCCCTAGGGTCCCTAGGGTCCAGATAATGCTTATATTCTAAATTCTTTTGGCGCATTCTGATAAGATAGACTTGAAGTAGCTAATACTTTTTTTTAAGGAAGTAGCTAATACTTGGTTGTAGTGCTCTACGATCTTTCCGCTTGAGGAAACTGGGTCCTAGCAACAGTAATTACTAGAAGAAAGAATCACATCAAAGGTGGCTAGGATGGAAATAACTATCTTATCCTGGGCCATCCTCCTCTAGTTTATTTTCCGTTGTTTGTGGTATCATCTATGTGTCGTTTTCAAGTTAAAAAAAAAAAATCTATGTGTCGTTTTCTCCAATGAGACAGACAGGATGTGCCAATTTTCTGAACACAACTCTTTTAATTAACATCTAACATAGACTTTTAAAGCAAGTGCCTTCTCATATCGAAGTACTTGTACAATAGAACTCACTGTTCTACAAGCCCACGTAAGAACTCTTAACTGTTTCCTTTACAAGAGAAATACTATTTTGCTTAAGTCAAGCTTACTCGTTGGTCGACATGCTAGGGTTCTATCTTTACTGGTGATGAGTTGCTTTCACACGAATTTCTTGGTATGGTACAGTCGTCACCTTCACCTGTCATTTAACTCCTTCTAGTCTTATTATTTTTGTGGCAAATGAACAATCACATTTTTAATTATTTTTCTGGAGGGTGAATAAATCTTATTTTAGAAATGTTGACATAAGTGGAAATTAATGCCGAGAGAACTGTCTGGACACTCCAACCAGGTCAAAACCGAAGCATTCGTTAGCCTGCAAATTACAGCATTATTGCTGCCTTGCATATGGCCGAAAATTTATGCATATTACAGAGTAAATATTGGGTAAACCAAGGCATTTAAGGTATATAGTGTAGATGAATGCAAAAAACACGAGTTGGTCATGTATGTTTTTGACTTGAGCCGTCTGAAATCAACAATCTAATTAATATCTATTCATCCAGTGGGGTTCTTTTTTTGAAACTGGAAACATTTCGTTCCATTAACCAAACGGTCCAGCCAAATCGCTGGACATAGAAAGATGTTATACACTCTCCTAATGTTAATATCAAGGCTTTATTAATTTAAAGCCGGGCTCGCCTCGATCCTTCAGTATAAAAATGATTTTATATGCACTTATACAATTATGCTAGCATGTTGATTATACTGATTGTTTCGTACTAATCACCCTTTAGTTAGTATAGTTTTATGCACAATAATTGTTCTTATCTTAGAAATGTGTTTCTGCATTTATGTTACTAAATCTATCAGTTGCACGTGTGCAATGTTCCTTTTGCAAATGAAACGCTAAACAAGAGTTACTAATATGAAGGTTTTTTTTTACAAGTTTCATTTATAACTTGCATTATATTATAGAAGAAATAGTTGTAACAACCACATGCAGTGACAACTAGACATTCTAATGAGATGGCATGTCATTAAATAAGGAGACAGGGATTTGTTTACCATCACATAGTGGCTCCCAAGATAAAATGAGTCTACAAAATTATAAATATTTTTTTCTATAGTCACACATATGATACTACTCACTATAGATTTTCCCACCACGATGATTAGTCCAAAGATATGAATTACACATTAATGGTAATAAACATTCCACTTCGGACATCATTGGCCGCACATATATTACCGTTGGAACAAAAAATGTAATTCAAATTCTATCCACACATGGAACAAAAGAACCAGTGGCGGAGCTAGGGCCAACTGGTTCAGTGGGCAAATGGGTTAGGGAGTTATTTTTTGGTCAATATTGGGTGGGGGGAGGGCTAAATATCGGGCATGAAAATACCAAATATGAAGGGTATTAGACAACAATTTCATGGCAGCCTACATGCTGAGCGCCGATGGATACGTCACGGTGGCAATTCCTCCAGACTTCAACGTGAAGGCCGAACAGACCATCAACGACATCGTTGGAAATGGCACCCTCATGAACATCAGCGACATGTTGGTAAGTATTCACAACAACACGCTCACCAACATCGATGGCGTCGACGTCAAGATACTCTTTGTTTGGATCTCCACAAGCTCTATTTGAGCGCAGTCGCAACAACCTCATCTTCTAGCGGAGGATGGCCTTTGAATCATTCTTGACAGTACCCACACCCACGTCTTCCTGAGTTCACGATGCCCACACCCTCGTCTGCATCCTTCCTTGTGGTTTATCTGTGTTATCTATCGGTGTGGTCACTGCTGGAGCGTCATCCTGTTGTTTGTTTGTGTGTGTGGGGTGGGAGGGGGAAGAGGGAGGGAGTCTGTATGGAAAAAATGACCCAATTATATGGATTTTCTTTATAAAATGCCTACGTGCTCCCCCCCCCCCCCCCCACTGAAAAGAAGTCTTCCTGTGAAGAGTATATAAGCTTTACTCTTCACAACATATTTAATTCAGCTAGTATTCACGACTTGAATTGTTCTTCTTTTTTTCGTGTATGCTCAAATTTCCTTTTTGCATGTCGGATGTATGTTGTATCAATGCAATCAGTTACTATAACAGTTGTAGTCGAACATTCATATATATATATATATTTTTTATAGAAGAGGAACCCCAACATGGCTCTCAGATTCATTACGGAAACTAGAGTATCAGTTATACTTGACCCGACGACAGATCCTTAGCCAAACATCACTATCTCCTAAAAAATTGTGACCAAAAGGACTTAAAAGACAAACATAGACCAAAAGGACGATGATGAACATCACGCAGTTATCCTCCATCTTAGGGACTCTAACCATGCTTTTGTGAAAAAATCTTCGGTGCCACTTGTGCTATTCTCCTAGCTCCATGTAGTAGAAACTTCCATAGACCGTTTCTGCACTTTTTCCCATGTGTAAATGAAATAACAATCAAATGGAATGACATTAGTAGGATCCCCAAGACGAACCCTTTGAAAACAAGATTTGTTTCTCGTTTTCTAAACGGCCTAGATAACTACAGTAGACGGTATCATAATTGCTTTTCTTTCTCTATCGGAACTAGTATTGAACCAATTGCGATAAAATTCCCCAGACCCCGAAGGGATGGAGTTGATGTTCAGGGAAACGCCAATTACACTCCAAATATGATTTTTCTGGGGACATATAAAGGACAAGTGTTTCTCGCAATCATCGCAAAACTCACATAGTTCTACTTCTTTTCATCCCTTTTTAAAAAGTTTTTTTGATCAGGATTCTATTCCTTAGAACCAACCCGCAAAATACTTTGATCCTCAAAGGTATTTTGAGGGTCCACAGAACTTTGTAAGGAAAGTTAGCATTTTCGGATAAAAAAAATAAATGGACTTCAAAGAAAAGATCCCAAGGTTACCCTATCTAGATCGTCGGTTAGTTTAACCTAGCTACAAACCTCCTCCAGCTTCACCCACATCTCTTGATTTTCCTCACGTAGAAACCTTCTAAATTTTAAACAGGAGAAACCTCTAGTAAAAAAAAAATTGACTGTGATATTATGACTACAACAAAGATTATACAAGCGAGGGTAACATTTAGCTATCCTCCCAAAAACAATTTTTCGTACCATCATCAACAACTCGTTACAACAACTCCAAAAGGTATCTTTAATATATACCAAACCAAACAGAAATGGGGATGCACATGACTTGGCTTACGTTGAGTAAAGTGCATTTGTTAAGTAGTACTTTGCTTTAACCAAATCTTGCGACAAACAATTTTCATTTTCTAGCATCCAAATCCATTTACAAAGGATACTAACATTCTTGAGATGATTTTTGTCACCCCAAGTCCCTCCCCCCTTTTGTTTAGCACACGCCAACCCATTTAATTAACTACGTGATACTTTTTAACTTTTTATTTTTCTTGCCAAAGCTTACGAGCCCAAAAGAAAACACATGTCTTCAAGACCCCTTTTGGTAAAAAAAAAAAAAAGGAAATCATAAGGGAAGCTTCAATCAAAATAAGTCTACTTCTTATCGAAGTAAGGCTCCCTTTCCAACAAGAGTTCTTTTTCTCAATTTTATCCTCTATATATATATATCCTTCAATAACTATTCCTTAACAGTTTATAATGCATAGCCCCCCCCCCCCCCCCCCCCCCGCGAATATAAGGGAAGTCTCCTTTTTAAAAGTAAAAATGTGAGCATAATTATTTGGCTTTTCTAATGCAACACCAAAGGAAGAAGCCTCACTTTTATGAAAATTAATTTGTAAGCCTATTTGCAACACCAAAGGATGATCCACATAATGTATAATTTATATCCCATCATCCATCAAATCAGTTACTAAACCCGCAATCAAACCACTATCTTGTGCCCTCCTAATCAACACGGATAGGACTTAGCAGCGATATTGAAGAGAAGCGCTGAAAAAGGGTCTCCATGTCGTAGGCCCTTCCTAGTTTGAAAATAAGGACAAGAACATCATTAACCATGATGCAAACTTTAATGTTGTTAACTACAACTTTGGTCTTGTTAACAAACTATTCCAAAAATACTTCATATCTAAGACTGAAAACGTGAAATTCCAGTTGATCTTGTCATAAGCTTTTTCAAAATCGACTTTGAAAAAACACCAGATTCCTTTTTCATGTGCATATGATGTAACGGGTTCGTGTAAGATCGTCACACTATCTAGCATAAACATGCCTTCAATAAAAGTTGACTGTATACTAGAAATGATTTTATCAGCCATACATGGCTATATTATTTAACACTTTAGTATAAAATTAAAAATTACATGAAGTAAACAAATAGGTCTATACATTTGTAGCTTGTCAGCTCCCTGACCCATAAGTATCAAGATGACAATATTCCGTCCGATCCAAATTAATTGACTCAACTTCGTCTAGATACGAATATATCTAGATGTGTTTATTGACTAGATACATTTGTATATAGACAAAGTTGAGTTAATTAATATGAATCAGACGGAGTACCATAATTGAAACATTATATATCTATATTACCCTCATAAAAATCATTAAAAAAAGTCAACGATCAATTTAAATTAAATCCCAAAACTATTCAAAAACTCTATAGGGAAACCATATTTGTTATGTTTCATAGAACACAAAAACAAAACTGATTCCGGTGCATATGCACCCGGTATGTAGAAAACATATTTCAAAAAGTGAAAAAAAAATTAGGAAAACAATTTCGCAAGTAGAGGGACATGTTGTTCGCGCGTAAAGTTTCACATAAAACCGACATTTTTTGTGCCCTACGTAAAAAACGATAAGAGAATGTCTCGAGAAATAGATTATTTTAGCACCAAAAATTATCTTTTTTTACACAGGGCACAAAATATATCGGTTTTTGCGGAAACAACTTTGCAAACATGTAACATGTCAAGATATGCACGAGACATTTTTTATATTTATTTAACATTTTTAAATATGTTTAAAATGCATTTCAAATAAATGGTGCATATACATCCGGGTGTAGAAACACCCTGTCCGATAGAACACTGCTATTCTAATTTCTTCCAAGAAAAAGAGTTCACTTAAAAGGGCTTTGTCCTCTTCATCCAAATCAGCTGGCGAAGGCATCTCTAAATGTACATGGAGCAATGCCCCAGAACCAAACAGTTTTTTTTTTTTTGCAAACCTCAGTTCGTATAATTGAATAGATTTTGATTGCCTTTGATTATGCCGTTATGTTGGAATAATCTAAAATACTTGTGTATTTTTTTTTAAACGAGGCAAAACATTTGCCGCAATCTTCTCATTAGAGAGAATATTTTGACAAGATAGCTCGGACCAAAATAAATTACAAGGAATTACTCTCACGGCATTACGTGTATACGTAATATGCCTACTTCCTTTGTATCTAAGCATATATAACTTTCTTTTCTTCTTTCCGATCTGTAGCTATGCATATGTCCTCGATCATGCATATATGCATTGTTATCCCCTGATTTGTTTTCTTTTTCTTTCTTTTATTCTTCTTTCTGCGGAAAACGATATTGTTCTTCCATTTGCTATATTCCGAAGGATCATTCTATGTGTAGCTTTCAGTAGAAATGTAGATAAAAAGGTTGTGGGCCCTGAGTATATTATGGTTTATGTGGAGGAGCGAGCGTGCATTGCGCATGTTGAAGCCGGGAGGGATCTCTATATCTCGACGGGATCTTACTTTCTTTCTTTCCCGTCGACTTATTCGGTTTGCACTTGCACGCCCTGTGGTTGGACTCGCAGGCTGGTGTGTAAATCTGCCAAAAGCTTGCGGTAAGATCTCTATGTTCTCCGTCCAATCGCCCACAAACGGGTAAGATCCCGACAGTGACAATGACCTGTGTATTTGTATTTGCATGTGATGTACATGTATATGGATGCGGCGCGTTTGGAGTACAAGAGTTTCATAAATAGAAATTCCACCTGGGCATGCTCAAGCTCCGAAAGAAACAGAATTGTGATATAGTACAAGATATGAACATTGATTTTTGTATGGGGAATTTCATACTTTGTTGTTCACTAGCAACAATCTAATATCCGCACTCCGTATTTTACATTTTGTAGGTGCTCAGAATTCACAAATAAACATCAGTCCCACCTGTTCACATGAGAAGAGCTTGTAAACCGAAAAAGATGGTCGTGATGCAAATTTAAAATACCAGTAAGATTTTGTTTGGCAATAGAGTTTTTATGGAAATTAGTGAGGATAATTCCCACCAAACTTCAAATTCTCAGTTATTTCTAAAAGCATATTTGGTACAAATCTTAGTGTAATTTTATCAAGCCCTAGTATTCTACCTCTACCTAGAGGTTTATGGGGATTGAGTGAGGGAAGGAATTTCACATACTATAAAAATTATCCCTACTAATCCCCATAAAAACTCTAGTGCCAAACAAAGCCTAAGTAAGGATTGAGATTGGTGATTATTTGCAAAATTAGCAACATGAAATTTCCGCTGTCCATCAGGTTCTCATGGTGACGAGAGGCGATAGCTGGCCATGTTGGTGGTGCCGTTGTGTGGATGATGGAGAGCGTCTGGTCGCTGGGCTTTGGAAGGTAGCTCAGATTGGAGGGAGGGCGTCAGCAGAGGCAGCAAGGTAGGTCACGTCGTCGTCGCCGTGCCACAACCGGCGAGAGAAGCTCGATCACAGCCAGGGACGATCGATATGCATCGTCCAGTGGAGCTAGCTAGCGACTTCTTACAGCCAATGAGCGAGCGAGCTATCCATCAGGTCGTCGTGTTCATCGACGGCGACGCGCGCCCGTTGGGCTTCACGTGGGCTCCGACCGGGACAAGTTCAGAAGGCGCTCGTTCTTGTCATCGATCCGTTACCGTCAACGTTCACTGGTGCCTTTGTCCGTGTGCTATGGATCGAGCGTGGTGCGCTACATGTTGGACCGATTTGCTTGATAGCTCTCCAGATGGTTTACCCCAGTTTGGATGGACACGAAATATCCGAGGATACGGTGTCCGGCCGGGCTCCAGCTTCACCTGATTTTGACCTTGATCCTATTTTCTTTGGAGATAATAGCAGCGCGCACACACGAACTTGTCTTGCACGTGCAATTTCTTTCGATTTCACATTAGAACAGTACGAGAATGCAATTTCTTTTGATTTTCCCTTGGGTTTGTGTCGCCACGGTGTTGGAACTCGGTACCTGAATAAATAAAAATTACGCATGGTGCCTGATTTGTGTCGCCATGGTGCCCATGCAAGTTCGGAAGGCCAATTTGGATGAAGAAGATGGTGTGCAATCAATGTAGGGGAAAAAGTTAGCGAATTTGGAACTGCAGATGGATTATGGGTTAGATTAAATTGGTTTGTTTTTATGAACTGAAACTTAACGGAAGGACAAAAATTCATTTAAAATTGCTCCTCTATGTACAGATTCCATATTGAGTGCTACAATTTGGAAGTTTTGGGTCTACGCAACCTGTTCATCCCAACGAACCTCGCTGGTCAAGGTCACACGCGACGCGCCATCGTTTCGGCTCCAACCGGCTCTATCGTGCTAACCCCTAAGCTCCCCATCGGGGGCGGGCGCCACCGCCACGCGACTCAAACGCATGTACCAAAAGTGCCCTTTGACAATGTGGTTTGCCAAAAGTGGCGCCACCTAATACATTATGGCTTAATTTGAACCCGCCTGTCAAGTTGATGGCCAGTATGCATATGTGGGATAAAATCGTGTACGTGTGGTGCTATTATCACTTTCCATTGTTAATTCAGGCCAGGCCAATCCACAATCAGAAGTACCTAGAGTGAAAATTTTATTAGTTCACTCAATGTCTTTGTTAAGGGTGTTTTATTGATCTAAAGTTATAATAGCCCCTATTGGACATGGTAACAAAATGACATCCTAATCCTGATTATGGATAAAATGGTAACAAAATGGAGGGAAACTCAATAAAAGGTGGAAGACAGCAAGTCACTGATGATTGTTTTTTACTTGTTTTTTTTACAGCGAGGGCATCTTCTATGTTGCTATAGACTCTATTAGCACCGCCTTGGACTATCACTTTAATGAGCTATCTTTAGAGTTTCTTAAGAGCTTTGTTGTCTTGATTCAAGAGACTCACTTTCCAGGTTGAGTTATTCATTATTCATATATGAGAATTGAAGACAGTGGAGGTTGTCTTGATATTTGACAAGCACGTCATGTTTTCTGCAGTTTATCATCTTATCGAGCATGCATTATTTTTACCGGCGGCGACAACAATAGCTGGAAGAGCTTTCTCAACAACAAAGATCATCAAAACCGAGTCGTGTAATAACATGTCTGCAGTGGGTTTTTGATGACTTGATGATATGCTACATCGAGTGAATGATATTTAAAAAATCTTGATCGATAAATTACTAAAGTTTTTTTCAAAAAAAAAAAAGAAGTAGAGAACTTTTAGTCCAGCATACCCCGAACCTTTTGGAAGGGCCGTTTGAGGGAAGCTCTTAGAAGCCGTGTTGTAAGGTCTACTGCTGGAGATGCTGCGACGTGCACGCGGGCACCACCAAGCATGTGTAGAGCATGAAACAATGCAGAGGGCAAACTCGTGGCCTCGATCCGTCGATCGTCTCCTCTAGGCTCCACCGAATCAAGAATCGTCCACCGGCCGAAACAGGATCGCCAGCCAGGATTGCCTCCTTCAACTTCCGGCTAGCGAACCGCGACTGGTCTGGCGCACCTGGCCCCGGAGGTTCACGGTTCACGGCTTCGCGCGCGAAAAAAAGCGGCTTTACCTCTTTCCACCACCAGCTCTACTACCCTTGAGAGGCGTTCTCCAAAGCGTCCCTTAAAGCTATTCCGGGCACGCTGGATAAAAAAACCGCGTCCAGCCGCATCTCTAAACTCGTTTTTTGTCCGACGTGCCCCGATACGGTGTCTGGTGCCCCGAGCCCGTCCGCGCCTCATAGGGGATACACCGGGGACGCCGAACACAACGAAAAGCGAGGCGAAGTGACGCGGGACCGACGCATCAGCGGCACAATAAATTTTAACCTAACCGTCGCCTACCTCGCGACGGAAGTTATTGGCGCGCAGCGACGGTGCAGTTCCCGCAGAGGCGCAGCGACGGTGCAGTTCCCGCAGAGGCGCAGCGACACGTCTCGTCGCGCCTAGCTCTGCATGCCGGCGTTAATGAGCGCCACCGCTCCCCCGCCTCCATCCGGCCTATAAAAAGGGCCGCCTCTCACCGTCCCTCTCACACACACAACCCTAGCGACTCTCTCCCAACCCTAGCCGCGGCCATCTCAACAAGAGTCGACGCCATGGCTGGGAGAGGCGGAGGCCGAGCTCGCGGTCGTGGTCATGGCCGCGACAGAGCTGCACGCTCGCCGTCACCTGCCACGCCGTCGACTTCATCGTCGGAGATGGACGTGGAGCCGGGCGTGCTGTTCGAGTTCGTCCTCGTCCTCAAGGGCGACCCACGCGGTATCCAGAGGCTGCCGGACTCCTTCGCCGAGTACGTCGCCGACGACGATCGCCCGGGCACGATGCATCTGCGGGAGACTTCGTGCGGCTACTACCGGTGGATCGTCGACGTGATCTACGACGCGCGCGGCAAGATGTACCTCCACATCGGCTGGGAGAAGTTCGTGCGCCACCACAGCCTCGAAGCCGGCTTCATCCTCCTGTTCTCCTACTTTGGCGACAGGGACATGAGCGTCAAGGTATTCGACGAGACGCGCTACCGCTGGGACTACCACGGCGATAGCACCGACGAGGAGGACGACAGATGAAAAGTGTTGTTTCTTCGCAGCGAATATGTGCACGGAGGTTTCTGGATGTTCGTCATCGGTATAACCAACAAGGGCACCATCTCCCGCTGGATTTTCCAGTTTGGGTGACTGGGTGTGCCCTCGAGTGTTATTTCTTAACAACGAACACAGGAAAACTTCGATGCACGGCATAGTTAGGTTTAGTTTTTTTTGCAAAATTTTATATTTGTGTCCACCATGGTTCAAACTATGTATAGTTTGTGGAAAACCATGTTCCAAATTGTGTTTTCGTGTAAACCACGTTTCCAATTATGTATTAGTTTGTGGAATATTACTTCTCTTTATATTGAATAAAAATGCAAAAAAAAGAAAGAGTTTTTTAATATTTAGGGGCAGCGTTTGTTAGACACGGCTGGAAACGATGTCCCCCAAACGCGACCGGACGAAACACATCCCCAAATGTTTAATCCGAACGCTTTGGGGACGCAAACTGACGATGGTCTGAGCCACTTGCGAGCCGATATTCGCAGCGGGAAGCCGTTTTCCGATGCTGCGTGCGCTCAAGGTGCCGTACCGAGCCCGCCGTGAATTCTTCTGTCCTCCTCATGCCACTCGTGCACGTACCACGGTTCCAGACTGCATAGAAGAATCACGCGGTAAATAAAGTGCAGTAGAAATTGACGAAGCGAAGAAAATTTAAGCGGAAAGCTGGGTGAGTATCGTGACGGGTGAGTGGGTCTTGCACGGGAATCATGGTACTACTACTACCTTATCTCGCCTGATCTGTGTATCGGTATCTGTATTCAGTTTATTGGTTGACGTACAAGGAACGAACAGTCTTCGCACTTTACATAAAAAAATATGTCGAAGCAGATTTGATCTGATGCTTTCAGGATTTAATTAGTGGAGAAAAATATACTAGCTCAAACAAATAAATTAATACATTATGGGTTTACAATGTTTGTGCTACCCAGCAGCGGGGATCACTCTGGGAATTCTATGTTTTCAATGGAAACATGCTGGAGATTATCTTCTTCTTGCAAGAGACCTTGCGGGAAAAGTGTTGCTAAATTTCTCCCTTCGTTCATTTCATACACGACTGCAGGACGAATGGAAACAAAATACTTTTTCTTGCTCTTGATATTTTTTTCATTGAACATAGATCCAAATTTTCCTTTAGGGGTGAACTATATGAATTATACAAACATGACTGACGTAGGTGATTCACATAATTTCAAATAGTAGGAATATGATAAACATAAAAAATGACATGCTACAATGTGCAAAACAAAGGATTTTCAAAATATGAAAGTCTTGCGAAATTTGGTGTTTGATTCATAGGAATAGGAAATAACACATCATACCAAATATGCATACCCAAGTCAAGGTTAAACATATTGATCATTACCATGCACATTATGGCCCCTGCCTTGTTCGTTCTGTATACGGATGTGAAAAAAAAAGAGATTTGAGTGGGTCATATAATTTCCTTAATTCGCTCGCTTGCCTATCTTCATTCCTTTGAATAAAAAAAATTAGCATATTGTTGTCATAGGAAAATTTCCTATCCCTATATTTCTCCTCTATCCTTTTTATGAATCGAAGAACCCATTTAGTCCTATTGCACATGAGGAGCTCCATAATCTGGAACAAGAATTCTTGGATTTTGTATCACATATGAACACGACCTAACCCTCCCCGCGCGGCGGCGCCGCGCCGCGCCTGGGAGGCCGCCGGCGCCCTCTCCCCGTCCCCTCCTCAAGTCCCCGCTCCCGCTGCCGCCGCCATGTGCGCTGCTGGGCAAAGCCCCGGTGGTGTGGCGGCGGTGGCGGCCTTTACCTCAACCGCGACGGGAGGAATCGGCTGCGGCCTCCACCGGTTCCTTCCACTTCTTCAACGGCGAAGGCGGGGCAGCGACGGCCAGGGCGGCGAGCCGTGGTGGCGGTTTGGCTGGGTTCGACGGCGGGTCTCCGATCTGGGCCCAGATGGGCCTAGGCGGGCTCGTATGTCCGCCCTCGATCCTCCCCGCGGCATTTTCCTGGGCTTCTCCCGCATCTTGAGGTGGCCTGGGGCAGCAACTCCGGGTATGGCGGTGGTGCTCGTCTTATTCGTTGGAGGCGGGAGGCCAGATTGGGGTTGTTCGTGGGGATCTTTTGATCTCATGTCCAGTCCCAATAACGAGTTGGGTAGCGTAGCTGCCGGCGAAAACCGTGCTCTCACCTTGGTCATGGCGGACGATGGAGACATCACGCGCCGTGACCTTCTTGAAGGCATCATCGTCGCAGTCTACGGCTTCTTACTCGTGCTGCTCCGGGAGAAATCCTAGATTCAATCCCGGATCGGGCGATGGCGGCGTACAACGTCGTTCTCCCTCCTGGGGACATCATCTATGGAGAAGATGCAAGCTGAAGGGTCCTGAGGTGGAGTGGCGTTTTTCTTTTGTGTTGAAGATGGCGAATCTCGGCGGCATGGTGCAGCGGGGTAGCATCATCGGATACGTCATGTTCGACGTGCGCAAGGTGGTGGAGCTATCTAGCGTCTGTTATCGCCAGATTTTAACCAAGGCCGGAGATGGGCCGTAATTAAATGGGCTTAGAGAATATGCACGTGGAATATTTCTGAATCGGCCTCATATGAGAATTTGGGCTAGACTGCCCGTGTATCTGTAAATTATGGTAGATTATGTGTCGGTTAGAATTAAGAGATAGAGTTTAGCTCGTTCACGGTTGGGTTTATTCCCAAGTTAGAAAGTCTACGGACTATAAATATGTATCTAGGGTTATTGAAAAAGGAGGACAATCACGTTCACGACAAACCAATCTAGGCGCATCGCCACCCCTTGTTTCGAGGGTTTCTTCCGGGTAAGCGTCATGCTGCCTAGATCGCATCTTGCGATCTAGGCAGTATCTGTTTATTCGTTGCTTAGTGTTGTTCGTGATGAAGCCTTGTTGATGGCGAGCAACACTGTTATCGTAGATGTTTTGGGGCTGACGTGGATACTTTTCTGGTATACTTGCTTAGCTATGCTGCCCCTCAACATCTAGCTGCCTTTGCGCCTATCTTGGGTGTAAGGGCAGCATCTTGCTTAATCTTTGTTTACTAGAACCGATCTGTTATAGTTGCTCCTTGTTCCCCAAGGATTAGTTTGATATCCGCATGATTAGGCCTTGCAAACGGGTTGAACGATCCAGTAGTGCGTAAGGCATAGTTTGCTGACCCTAGAGGGATTGTTCCGGGAATCGACGTTATGTTGGTTTTTAGGCCTCTTTAGGACTAGTTTTCTATTACCTTACGTATCTGCCAGGCTCATCTACGTGTAGGATGTTCCGATTATGTGGTGAAAACCCTAAACTGTCATAGATTGATTTATCTTGGTATCGATTAAGCAGGACCCCCATGTTAACGTAAAACCAACGTGTACCATGGGTCAATCGGCTCTTTGAGCCGATTCACAGAGTAACCTAAGAGCCGATCGGGGCTCGTATTTCATGTTTGCGTGTTTGCCATGCAGGAAACTAATCGAAGCAATCCAACACCTTCCTGACCAAGTATAGGTCAGGTGGCACGCCCTCGCACCAGCTTGGACGTGTGCCGGAGCATTGCGGGCCGTCGCCCGAGGGACCAGGGCCCACCGCAGTCCTGGGAGCCTCCCGGCTCTACCGTGTAACCGTGTTGCCCGTCGCTGCTCGCCGGTGGATTTTGGTAGGCAACACATTCTGGCACGCCCGGTGGGACGCTCTACAACAACGGCATCGACATCTGCAGCTAAGATGGCAGACGAACCAGTCAAGTACGAAGATCTGCCTGAGGAGCATAAGAGGAAATATGATGAGATTAAAGCCGTCTTCGAATCCGATCTCATCGGCTTGTTCACGAAGACCCATTCACATGGCATCAGGTGGAAAGGGTTCTCACCCGAGGGTGCTCTCGATGAAGTAGATCTGTCTACCCCTTCAGAGGAACGCACCAGAGCTCTGCGCCAGGAAGTTAATTACATGGTGGCTCATTCTCTACACCGTCATTCTGAGAGCCTGGTGAACGCTTTCGAGCGCATTGCGGTCCGCGTGGTTCAGGAAATCATGAAGCATCAGTACTCCCCGTCAGGGCCTGTCCTAGGGACTTACCAGGGAGAACTACCATTCTGCACTGCACCGCCGCCATTCGCGCTTGCAGCTCCAGAACCACAGGGTTCACCGGCGTACGTCGTCTACAAGGTTGGAGGCGATCCTGGCGATTTCCAGTTCCTGTGTGAGCCGCCTAAAGAAGTCCCACATGGATACGTGTGCACATACGTGCCGGACTGCAATAACTTGGCGCGCACGAACCAGATCACGGCAGGAGGGATTTCTGGAGCAGACGCCGATAAACAGGCATGGCTAGCTAAATATGCCACCGGAACGAGTCATGAGAGCTCGGTCCCTGCAGCTCATACCATGGAACAAATCATTACAATCTTGAGAGACCAGTTCGGCATCCTGCCAAAGAGAAAAACAATCGGCTATTCCAAACCGTACCCTAACGAGTATGATGTGATCCCACTGCCGCCCAAGTATCGGCTCCCTGAATTCTCAAAATTCAATGGATCAGAGGGGTCTAGCTCAATTGAGCACGTGAGCCGATACTTGGCACAATCGGGCATGATTTCAGCATCAGACCCGCTACGTGTGAGGTTTTTCGCACAATCTCTCACGGGATCGGCTTTTGGGTGGTATACCTCGTTGCCACTAAATTTAGTCCGGACGTGGAAGCAGCTAGAGGAACAGTTTCATACTCAATATCACTCAGACGCTACCGAGGCCGGCATTGCCGATCTGGCACAGGTGCGGCAGAAGCGGGGAGAAACGGTGTCAGAATACATTCAGCGTTTCAGGACTGTCAGGAACCGATGTTATTCGGCTCGGTTAACTGAGAAAGAAGCAGTCGATCTGGCAGCATTGAACCTCGCAACGCCGATCAAGGATCTGGCTTTCCAAGTAGACTACAGTTCACTGGCGCACATGGTCCAGAAGTTAACTTTGTATGAACAGTGCCACCCAGAATTGTACCAAGACAAGTTCAAGCGTCCGGTCAGCCTGGTCGAGACAGAAGACGTCGAGGATTCTACAGAAGACCAGGAAGTAGCCGTGCCTGAATGGGCTCGGGGGGCAGCTCCCGTGTCTTGCAAATGGGTGAAACAACAAGGGCCTGCAAAAGGGTTTGACTTCGATGTGAGCAAAGCTGAGCAGATATTCGATTTATTGCTTAAGGAAAAACAGCTGAAGTTGCTCGAAGGCCATAAGATCCCTACGATGCAAGAACTGAACGGGAGACCGTACTGCAAGTGGCATCACTCGTTCACCCATATCACCAATGACTGCAAAGTATTGCGTCAGCAGATCCAATCGGCAATAGAACAAGGCCGTTTGATCTTTGGGCAGTTTGCCATGAAAGTGGACACAAACCCGTTCCCTGGCGTCAACAAGGTGGAACTCAGTCACTCCGCAGGGCGTCGGCTAGATTTCTCATTCGACGTTAACATGGTAGGGCCAGTATACCACCATGGCAAGGATAAAGAAGAAAGCAGTCACGCCCGTAGCAAGGAAAAGGAGGAGGCCGGCCCACGCGACCGGTCCCGATATGACGACAGACGTTACCTCACCGAGGAACAGGTGAAAAGCGTGCGGTACCAACGTCCTCTCTCCGCGCATCTCCTTAACAAGTATGAACGTCAGTACGACCGACGTCGGCGGTATGACAGAGACGACGAAAGATATCGTCGGTCTGACGTAGACAATGGAAGATATCGTCGGTATGACAGAAACGACGAAGGACATGAGCACCGCGCGGAAGGGAATTCACGGGAGCAGGAAGACGTGGATAGATACTGGGACTGTCCTTTCTTCAAGCACTACTGGGATTCAGGAATGAGCCGATTGCCAACAATCGACAATTGCCCGGAGTGTAGATAGCGGAAGAAGGACGCATGAGAGGTGTCAGTTTTCGAGCGTCTAGGGCCTCTCCCACCTCAGAGCAGGCGAACTGAGTCCTCTCAGGAGGAAGATTTTGAGGAGTCAGAAGATGAAGAAGAGGATAGATACCACCGGCCAAGGTGGTGCCCTGATGGACTCAGTCACTCCCAAAAGCGTAGGGTTCAGCGACTACATAGCTTGGAGCAAGCCGAGGCGCAATACCTGCACACTTTGAGGAAAGCACGGCCCGATCTGGCCATGAAAATTCAGCAAACGTTGGACGCGGAGAGTCATCCACAGAAGAAAGAATGGCGCTCCAAGCAAGTAAAAGCCGATGCAGAGGCATCGGCTGGCACAAACATGGTGTTCATACTCCCTTCGGAGTTTTGTGCTCCAAGGGCTGAAGAAGTGCCGATAGCGCAGTTTGACTGCGGCCCACGACCAGTTATCTTTGAAAAACCACGAGAGAAAAGCTAAAAACATCTGAAGGCCCTGTACCTAAAAGGTTATATCAATGGGCAGCCTGTCGGCAAGATGCTGGTTGACACGGGAGCGGCAGTCAATATAATGCCATACTCCATGCTACGGCGTTTGGGACGCTCCAACTCAGATCTGATCAAAACCAACGTCACGTTAAGCGACTTCAACGGCCAAGCATCAGAGACGCAAGGCGTTTTGAACGTGGATCTAACCGTAGGCCGAAAAACCATCCCTACATCATTCTTCATCGTCGACAGCAAAAGCACTTACGCTGTCCTGCTAGGGAGGGATTGGATTCACGCCAACTGCTGCATTCCATCCACAATGCACCAATGCCTGATACAGTGGGATGGAGATGAAGTGGAGGTCGTCCATGCAGATGATTCAATCGAGATCTCAATAGCTGGCATGAACATTTGGGATGCAGACGGCCAAGAGCCGCTCTCTGGAATCAGTTTAGACGGCTGTGAGCGTATCGAGGTTACAAAAAACGGGGTGAGGCTGGTCTTATCCACCGGCCTGACGGAGTAGCAAGAGCAAAGTCGATGGACGTACGTGGCAAGGCCGATCCCTGCGATCGGCCCCAAAAAATAAAGAGCAATAATTTCACCTCAAGCATGTCACGTGAGACTCCCTCCCATAGTGGAGAACAAATAAGTTGTAAACCTTCATTGAGCAATGCAATCAAAATGGGGGCCGATTCCAGCAATCAGCCCAAATTGTCCTTAACATACGTTTTGACTGTGTTCAGCATTGATCTAGCAGGCGATGGAAAACTAGGATATGGGTTTACATCGGCTGATGAGCTAGAAGAGATTGACATTAGTCCTGGGGATAAGCCACGACCAACATTTATCAGCAAGAAGTTGGATCCGCATCTGAGATGCCTGATGATAGCTTTGTTGAGAGAATACCGAGGCGAACGATCTTGCACAGATAGTGTCAGGATACAAGGATGTAGCAGGAAGAACCGATGTTCAGGTACACATTTTAGAATCGGATAACTGGAAAGCCGGTATCTTCAATTACTTGAAAGATTCAGCTCGGGGGGCACCTAATATGAGATAACGAACAGTGAAATATGGGGGCCGATGCACGGAGTCGGCCAGTAAAAAAAAATACAAGCACAGCCGATGCACAGCCATCGATTTTAGAAGGACAAAAGCCGATGCACAGCCATCGACTTTAGAGGTTATGAATTACATGGACAAGCTCTACCGAAGGAATGCCTCGAAGGCACTAAGGGCGTCAGCACGGACGCGATCTACTGCGGCGATCTCGGCCTCATCATCTTCATCTTTGCCCGTCACCAGTTGTTTGTTCAGGGCACGTATCTCTGCCAGATCGGTCTTCAGTTGAGCTTTGAGGCTTTCTGCTTCCTTTTGGGAGTGGGCAATAAGAGCTTCCTTGTCATGGATAAGCTGTTTGGTTGCCCGGACCCTCTCTTCAAGGTCCTCCAACTCCTTTCGCAAGGTCTCAAGTTCGGCGGTGCTGACAATGGTGTCAGTTTTGGCGTCCAAAGCTGCCTTTTTCTCGTTAAGCCGCTGACATTTGTCTGCGATATCAGCTTTCAGAGGAAGTTGGTCGTGGCGTAGGTCGATTCTCTGACGAGCCAACTTCACCCTTGACTTGTAGGCAGACAGAGTCACAACTGGCCAGAGTTTCACCTGAAGCGTTACCGGGAGGTGGGGCTGGATTTCTTCAAGGACGTTCTTCACTTCCTCGGGGTCTTCGACCAATGACTCAATCGAGGAGGAGAGCAGGGCTTTGAGACGCTGGAATTGACCAAGGATAGCGCTGGGTCCTGGTTCGTCGCATGCCGTAGAAGGAGCTGGTTCAATGGACTCAGGATCGAACGATAGCAAACCTGAGAGGTCACAACCCTGACAAACGACAAAGAGCAGCGTCAGTATGAAGACCAGGGGAAGGGCAAGCCAAACAAAGGGGGTTTACCTCTCCTAAGATCAGAGGGACAGCCGATGATGAAGCAATCGGCTCTCGTGTTTGTGCTTGGAGCTCGGCCAAGTTGGCAACCTGGTTGACGTCACCTTTAGAGGTTGCTACATCCAGTTCTGTGGAGGGCATCAGTACTTCCTCGACCTCCCCACTTGAAGTGTCATCAGTCTGCAAAGGAGGTGTTGAGCCGATGTGAGCAGCAATGAATTAGCAGGAGAGATGAGTGAGGGAGAGTTGGAGGGCAATTACTTTTGAAGCCTCTTGGTTTGATTAAGGGGTTTGCGGTTCCTTTCGAGCTCTCTTAATGCATCGGCTCTTGGTGCGTAGACCTCCCTGCCCTGCTTTGATTGGAACTTGGGGGGCAGCAGGTTCAGGACTTGATCTTTTCTTGGAAGCCGATGGTGGCAAATCTGGCTGGCTCTGCGTGGCGGTTTTTCCAGAGTTACCTGAGCTCGAATCTCTTCGGCTGGACTGCGTTTCCTCGCTAGAGTTGTCTTCGGTGGAGGCCTATGAAAGTAGAGTTAGTAAGCACAAGCATGTTGCAGAAGCCTACAAGGGTAAGTGAAATCAGTCAGGGCATGAGCCAGCTTACGTGCAGACTTTCTTGAGCTGGAATAGGGTGTTGGCGCTTTAAAGTCTTCCTGGCAGCTACTTTCCTCACTACTGTTCTCGCCTTGGTTGAGGCTCGGGGGGCAGCTGGCCCTGAAGATATTTTGCTCTTGGAAGCCGATTCCGGTAAAATCGGCTGGTTCTGCATCACAACCTTTTTCAAGGATGGCGAGTTTTTGCAGAAGAGGACCATCGGTGCTGGTGGGAGGAATTTGAAGGGGGAGCCGTCGTCACGAACTGGTTCTGGACCGTCTTGTTGCTGCAAAGAGTCAGCGCGAGGGTTATTAAAATCATTGTAAGCCATTGCAAGAAAATTTGTGAGTAGTGGTACCTGTTCTGCAGTGATATCATAGTCAGCATCAAGTTATTTCAGCAACGGTCCCAGAGCTCTCCTGAAGGCATGGGTCTTCCACATTGACCACCAGGTCTCAAAACCATCAGTTGATGAGGTGAAAGATAGGTTGTGAGGGATTGGGATGGTTAGAGCATCAAAGAAAGAGTAACACCTCTGACCGGTGAGGACATCAGGCAATTCGGCTCTGCTCTCTGTTAGGTGGTGGAGGAAAAATGAGGAGACACCTGCCCAAGACCAAACTGCCGGGCTACTACGACCGGCTGGTAGGACTCATAACCAGGTTTGATGATCCTGTTTGAGGTGCTCATGCCAACTGGAAGGAAGCGGGGACGGATCATGATGGAGTACAACTGCCGGGTGCTGGTGTCATCGGCAAAGCTGTCTAGCCTAAAGGAGACTGGGTTTTCAAAATTTTCAGATTCCTTGTAAGGAAAGAAGATAGGGTTGTCCAGGCCTTGGTAGAAAGTTCTGAACCATTGTGATGTTTCCTTGGGGATCAGTTTACTACCCGGAAGGCTATATAGAGCTTGGCCGTAGCTAGTACATCGGATTGGCTTCCCATTAGCATTTGGAAAGCTGCAGGAGGCCAAGGAAGGGAAGTTTGGGATATGGTTCTGGAAATACAGTTGAGCCCATAGCTGAATAAACCACCAGGGGCCTCATGTTTTGACTGTCTTTTGGGAGAACAGGTTGACAGACATCAGTTGGAGGTATTGATAGACTTCTCCAAGGAACAGCTTGCCGATCCCAAGCTGAGTGCCTCTAGCAAGTTCATAGGCCAAAGGAAGGTAATTCTTGGTTGGAGCAAGTGAAGGGCCACAGAATATGAAGTGTTCCAGCCAGAAGTTCAGGAAGGCCGTGTGTTCTTTCTCTGTTACCGGGCCTTTGGTTTTCATGTACCGTCTAAGGTAGGCACCCCAATTAGTACACTCTGTTTTGGAAGAAAGTTTGAAAGGAACCTTTGGCAGCCTAAAAGTAGAGGGGCTAGGGGATGAAATGTTTAGACCAGTAATCATGACCACATCCAGCAGAGTTGGTGTCATGGGGCCGTGGCCAAACATGAAACAATTCAGGGCATCAGACCAAAAATAGCCGATGGTTTTCACGAGGTTTTCATGTTTCTCAAGGGGAGATAAGGACAAAGATAAAGCATCGGGTATGCCTGTGGTTTCCCAGTTGGCTTGGTGAGTTTTTGATACTCTACTGTACCAAGAAATCCAATCTTCATGAGGATTAGGCCAGGCTTGTAAGCAGTCGGCCCAAGAAGCTAGATCTAAGTTCTGGTTTACGAAGGGAATCCTATTGGCCTCGCAAGAAATCAAGTGGGCAGGACTCTCGGTTGAACGGGGGCCAAGACAAAGAGAATTTGGGAGAGAAGGATGCGGCAGCAGAATGTCTGATACCTAAAATTAATGATGGGATGATACATTAATTCAGGTGTTTGCTGTTAATTCTAACATTATGCTCGGATGACGAGGAGCGGTTGAGGATTACCTTCAGGCTAGAGACCGTAGCGTTGGCACTGGATGATTCTGCCATCAGATTCGTTGCGGAGTTGAATCTGCGATTGGGATCTGGGATTTGCGCGGTTGTGAGTTGAATCTGGTCGACGGGCGATTTGGGGATCTGGGTTTGCGCCTTCAGACAAGGGTCGCAGGTTACCGTTTGAACAGGCAACTAAGTTTGGCCTTACTAGCATTTTATGGTGAAGGCCGATGCGCTGCCATCGGCTCTTTGAGCGTTGACTTACTTTGACTATCGGCAAAATCAATTGAAAACATTTCTTCATTGATAAAAAGGGTTTTTTACAGAGAAGAGCCGATTGCTCAAGAGAGGAAGAACAAAAGAAGAGCCGATTACTACTACTAGTCCTATGCTAGTAGTCCCTAATCTAAGGGCCATCGCTGCCCTCGTCGTCGCCGTCGTGGCTGCCGTCGGTGCTGCTGCCGGCAGGCTCCTCGTCACTGCTGCCGTAGCCCTCGGCAGGAGCTTCGTCCTCCTCCTCATCGTCGTTGTCGTCATCCTCCGACCCGGCGCGGAAGCGTTTCGCCGGCGGGTACTCGTCGGAGGAGGCGTCATCCTCCTCTTCCTCCTCCTCGTCGGAGGAGGTGAAGCTGGCCCAGGAGAAGAGGTCATCCTCACTCGCCGCCTCCAATTCCCCGTCGACGAGGAACCGGAGGTTGTCCTCCCCGTCGGTCAGGGGTAAGTCGTCATCAGAACTGACGACCCACTCCCTCTCGTCCCAATGCTCGGGAGCGCGCTGCTCGTACAACGCCATCTGGTCGTACTCCAGCATCGGCTCGCTCGAGGAAGAGGACTGGAAGGAGAGACCTGATGAGGCAGAGGAGGAGGAGGAAGACATGGTTGCAGAGGAGGGGGTTTTTTCCGATGGCTAGTGCGGAGCAAGAGGATGAAGAGGCGAACTGCTCGGTACGATTAAATAAAGGGGATATAGTGGAAATTTAATGCTGCGGCGGTTTCCGAGGAGGTGGTGCCAAAACTGTCAAATCGTGCAGAGAAGTTGAGAAGGCAAGGCATCATGATGAAAGGATACTGTGGCAGTTCGGCTCTGCCACGACGTGACCCGACGAAGAAAAAACAGAGTGGTTTTGTAATTATCATTGCCAAAACCAGGGGGGCATGTGTTATCGCCAGATTTTAACCAAGGCCGGAGATGGGCCGTAATTAAATGGGCTTAGAGAATATGCACGTGGAATATTTCTGAATCGGCCTCATATGAGAATTTGGGCTAGATTGCCCGTGTATCTGTAAATTATGGTAGATTATGTGTCGGTTAGAATTAAGAGATAGAGTTTAGCTCGTTCACGGTTGGGTTTATTCCCAAGTTAGATAGTCTACGGACTATAAATATGTATCTAGGGTTATTGAAAAAGGAGGACAATCACGTTCACGACAAACCAATCTAGGCGCATCGCCACCCCTTGTTTCGAGGGTTTCTTCCGGGTAAGCGTCATGCTGCCTAGATCGCATCTTGCGATCTAGGCAGTATCTGTTTATTCGTTGCTTAGTGTTGTTCGTGCTGAAGCCTTGTTGATGGCGAGCAACACTGTTATCGTAGATGTTTTGGGGCTTACGTGGATACTTTTCTGGTATACTTGCTTAGCTATGCTGCCCCTCAACATCTAGCTGCCTTTGCGCCTATCTTGGGTGTAAGGGCAGCATCTTGCTTAATCTTTGTTTAGTAGAACCGATCTGTTATAGTTGCTCCTTGTTCCCCAAGGATTAGTTTGATATCCGCATGATTAGGCCTTGCAAACGGGTTGAATGATCCAGTAGTGCGTAAGGCATAGTTTGCTGACCCTAGAGGGATTGTTCCGGGAATCGACGTTATGTTGGTTTTTAGGCCTCTTTAGGACTAGTTTTCTATTACCTTACGTATCTGCCAGGCTCATCTACGTGTAGGATGTTCCGGTTATGTGGTGAAAACCCTAAACTGTCATAGATTGATTTATCTTGGTATCGATTAAGCAGGACCCCCATGTTAACGTAAAACCAACGTGTACCATGGGTCAATCGGCTCTTTGAGCCGATTCACAGAGTAACCTAAGAGCCGATCGGGGCTCGTATTTCATGTTTGCGTGTTTGCCATGCAGGAAACTAATCGAAGCAATCCAACACCTTCCTGACCAGGTATAGGTCAGGTGGCACGCCCTCGCACCAGCTTGGACGTGTGCCGGAGCATTGCGGGCCGTCGCCCGAGGGACCAGGGCCCACCGCAGTCCTGGGAGCCTCCCGGCTCTACCGTGTTGCCCATCGCTGCTCGCCGGTGGGTTTTGGTAGGCAACATAGTAGTGGTGGCGTTGGTTGCAGGCCTTGCAAGGTCATTGCATTAATCTCTCCTGAAGATGGGTATGCGGAAGACGGTGGCGGCGAGGACTTCTGGAGCGTGTATGATGGTACGCGCCGAGGGTCTGCCGGACCGGTTGTGCCACCTGCTCGTCATTGGGCGACTTGTCGAGGCCTTCGGTTTTTTGATGATGCGCGTTGGTGTGATGTCAGGGTGTTAGCTCTGTTCATTGATGTAGGATAACGTTGCATAGAAAACAAAAATTTTCCTACCGCGAACACGCAATCCAAGCCAAGATGCAATCTAGAAGACGGTAGCAACGAGGGGGTATCGAGTCTCACCCTTGAAGAGATTCCAAAGCCTACAAGAGGAGGCTCTTGTTGCTGCGGTAGACGATCACTTGCCGCTTGCAAAAGCGCGTAGAAGATCTTGATCACGATCGGTTCCGGCGCCACGAACGGGCAGCACCTCCGTACTCGGTCACACGTTCGGTTGTTGATGAAGACGACGTCCACCTCCCCGTTCCAGCGGGCAGCGGAAGTAGTAGCTCCTCTTGAATCCGACAGCACGACGGCGTGGTGTCGGTGGCGGTGTAGAAGTCCGGCGGAGCTTCGCTAAGCTATGCGGGCAATATGGAGTGGAGGAGCAAAGCTAGAGTTTGGGAGGGGGTGGCCGGCCACTCAAGGGGGGCGGCCAAGCTATGGTCTTGGGGTGGCCGGCCCCCTCCCTTGGCCCCTCATTATATAGGTGGATCCCAAGTGTTGGTGTCCAAGTCTTCGAATAAGACCCGAAACCAAAACCTTCCATAGGAGGGGGAAACCTAGCCCAACTAGGACTCCCACCCAAAGGTGGGATTCCCACCTCCCATGTGGGGGGTGGCCGGCCCCCTATGGTGGAGTCCACTTGGGACTCCACCCCCACTAGGGCTGGCCGGCCATGGAGGTGGAGTCCCTTGTGGACTCCACCTTCCTTGGTGGTTTCTTCCGGACTTTTCTAGAACCTTCTAGAACCTTCCATAGAACCTTCCGCGACATTTTATTTCACATAAAATGACATCCTATATATGAATCTTATTCTTCGGACCATTCCGGAACTCCTCGTGATGTCCGGGATCTCATCCGGGACTCCGAACAAATATTCGAACTCCATTCCATAATTCAAGTGCTACCATTTCAACATCCAACTTTAAGTGTGTCACCCTACGGTTCGAGAACTATGCGGACATGGTTGAGTACTCACTCCGACCAATAACCAATAGCGGGATACGGAGATCCATAATGGCTCCCACATATTCAACGATGACTTTAGTGATCGAATGAACCATACACATATATTACCAATTCCCTTTGTCTCGCGATATTTTACTTGTCCGAGGTTTGATCTTCGGTATCACTCTATACCTTGTTCAACCTCGTCTCCTGACAAGTACTCTTTACTCGTACCGTGGTATGTGCACACTCATGAACTCATTCATATGCTGGCAAGACATTAGACGCCAGTCCACCGAGAGGGCCCGGAGTATATCTATCCGTCATCGGGATGGACAAATCCCACCGTTGATCCATATGCCTCAACTCATACTTTCCGGATACTTAATCCCACCTTTATAGCCACCCATTTACGCAAAGGTGGTGTTTGGTGTAATCAAAGTACCTTTCCGGTATAAGTGATTTACATGATCTCATGGTCATAAGGACTAGGTAACTATGTATCGAAAGCTTATAGCAAATAACTTAATGACGAGATCTTATGCTACGCTTAATTGGGTGTGTCCATTATATCATTCACACAATGACATAACCTTGTTATTAATAACATCCAATGTTCATGATTATGAAACTAATCATCTATTAATCAACAAGCTAGTTTAAGAGGCATACTAGGGACTTCTTGTTTGTCTACATATCACACATGTACTAATGTTTCGGTTAATATAATTCTAGCATGATATATAAACATTTATCATAAACATAAAGATATAAATAATAACCACTTTATTATTGCCTCTAGGGCATATCTCCTTGATCTCCCACTTGCACTAGAGTCAATAATCTAGATTACATTGTAATATACCTAACACCCATGGCATTCTCGGTGTTGGTCATGCTTTGCCCTAGGGAGAGCTTTAGTCAACGGATCTGCTACATTCGGATCGGTGTGTACTTTGCAAATCTTTACTTCTCCATCTTCGATGTACTCGCGAATCGAGTGGTAACGCAGCTTGATATGCTTCAGCCTCTTGTGTGACCTTGGCTCTTGTGCATTGGCGATGGCACCCATGTTATCACGATAAATGATTAATGGGTCCAATGCACTAGGAACCACACCGAGCTCTACAATGAACCTTTTCATCCATACCGCTTACGATGAAGCCTCTGAAGCCGCTTATGTACTCGATTCTGTTGAAGACTTCGCCACCGTGCACCGCTTCGAGCTTGCCCAGCTTCTGCAGCACCATTCAATATAAACACGTACCTGCATTGTGACTTAGAGTCATCGGGATCGGTGTTCCAACTTGCATCGGTGTAACCGTTTACAACGAGCTCTTGGTCACCTCCATAACAAAGAAACATATCCTTAGTTCTTTTCAAGTACTTCAGGATATTCTTGACCGCGTCCGATGTTCCATTCTGGATCACTTTGATATCTGCTAGTCAAACTAACGGCATGTGCTATATCCGGTCTAGTACATAGCATGGCATACATGATAGATCCCATCGCCGAGGCATAGGGGATGTTACACATCCTTTCTCTTTCTTCTTGTAGCCGGTCCTTGAGTTTTACTCAATACCTTGCCTCGGTAACATAGGTAAGAACCCTTTCTTACTTTCGTCCATTCTAAACTTCTTTAGAATCTTGTCCAGATATGTACTCTGTGATAGCCCTATTAGGCGTCTTGATCTATCTCTATAAATCTTGATGCCTAATATATACGATGCTTCACCAAGGTCTTTCATTGAAAAACTATTATTCAAATAACCCTTAATATCGCTTAATAGTTCTATATCATTCCCGATCAATAATATGTCATCTACATATAATATCGGGAATGCTACTGAGCTCCCACTCACTTTCTTGTAAATACAGGCCTCTCCATGACACTTTGTATAAACCCGAAGTCTTTGATCACCTTATCAAAGCGTCGGTTCCAACTTCTTGATGCTTGCTTCAGTCCATAGATTGAACGCTGAAGTTTGCATACTTTGTCAGCATTTTTAGGATCGACAAAACCTTTGGGTTGTACCATATACAACTCTTCCTCAATGTCACCATAAAGGAACGCCGTTTTGACATCCATACGCCAAATCTCATAATCGAAAAATGCAGCTATTGCTAACAAAATCCTCACAGATTTTAGCTTCGCTACAGGTGAGAAAGTCTCATCGTAGTCAACTCCTTGAATTTGTCGGAAACCCTTTGCGACAAGTCGAGCTTTATAGACATGAATATTACCATCAAGCATCTGTTTTTCTCTTGAAGATCCATTTATTTTCGACAGCCTTACGGCTATCGGGTAAGTCTACCAAAGTCCATACTTTGTTATCATACATGGATCCCATTTCGGATTTCATGGCTTCTTGCCATTTGTTGGAATCTGGGCTCATCATCGCTTCTTCATACGTCGCAGGTCCTCATCATTGTTATCCACAATCATGACATTTAGACAAGGATCATACCAATCAGAGTGGCACGTTCCCTTGTCGATCTGCGAGGTTCGTAGTTTCCTCGTTCAAGTTTCATGATCATTATCATTAGCTTCCTCTCGTTGCCGGTGTAGGCGGTACAGGTACAACTTCTTCTTCGCGCTACTCGATCAACGAGTATAGATTCATCAATCTCATCGAGTTCTACTTTTCTTCCAGTCACTTCTTTAGTGAGAAATTCTTTCTCAAGAAAGGTTCCGTTCTTAGCAACAAAGATTTTGCCTTCGGATCTGTGATAGAAAGTGTACCCTATAGTTTCCTTAGGGTATCCTATGAAGACGCATTTCTCCGCTTTGGGTTCTAGCTTGTCCGGTTGTAACTTCTTTACATAGGCTTCGCAACCCCAAACTTTCAGAACGATGCTTAGGTTTCTTATTAAACCATAATTCATACGGTGTCGTTTCTACGGATTTTGATGGTGCTCTATTTAAAGTGAATGCGGCCGTCTCTAATGCATAACTCCAAAATGATAACGGCAAATCGCAAGAGACATCATACTACGAACCATATCTAAGAGAGTTCGATTACGACGTTCGGACACACCGTTTCGTTGAGGTGTTCCCGGTGTCAATTGTGAAAGTATTCCGCATTTCTTTAAATGCATGCCAAACTCATAACTCAGATATTCACCTCCACGATCAGATCGTAGAAATTTGATCTTCTTGTTACGTTGATTTTCTACTTCACTTTGAAATTCTTTAAACTTCTCGAAAGTTTCGGATTTATGTTTCATGAAATAGATATACCCATATCTACTCAGATCATCTGTGAAGGTTAGAACATAACGATAACCACCGCGCGATGCTACGCTCATTGGTCCACATACATCTGTATGTATGATTTCCAATAAGTCAGTAGCTCGCTCCATCAAACCAGAAAATGGAGTCTTTGTCATTTTACCCATTAGACATGCTTCGCATCTATCAAGTGACTCAAAGTCAAGTGATTCAAGTAATCCATCAGTATGGAGTTTCTTCATGCGTTTCACTCCAATATGACCAAGACGACAGTGCCACATATAAGTAGAATTATCATTAAGTTTAATTCGCTTAGCATCAATGTTATGTATATGCGTATCACTACTATCGAGATCTAATAGAAATAAGCCATTCTTTTGTGGTGCTCGACCATAAAAGATATTATTCATAAAAATAGAACAACCATTATTCTCGAGACTTGAATGAATAACCGTCTTGCATTAAACAAGATCCAGATATAATGTTCATGCTCAACGCAGGTACATAATAGCAATTATTTAGGCTTAAAACTAATCCCGAAGGTAGATGTAGAGGAAGTGTGCCGACTGCGATCACATTGACCTTGGATCCGTTTCCAACGCGCATCGTCACTTCATCTTTCGGTTGTCGTTTATTCTTTAGTTCCTGCTTTCGAGTTACAAATATGAGCAACCGAACCGGTATCAAATACCCAGTACTAGAACGAGAACCAAAGTGAAATGAACATCTATAACATGTATATCAAATATACCTTCTTTCTTCTTCTTGACAAGGCCGCTCTTCAGATCAGCCGGATACTTGGGGCAATTACGCTTCCAGGTGTCCCTTCTCCTTGCAGTAATAGCACTCAAGATCGTGCTTAGGGCCGTTCTGAGGTTGCAGAGGAGGCGTGGCAGCGGGCGTGCCACCCTTCTTGAATTGTCCCGTAGACTTGCCCTGTTTCTTGAAACTGGTGGTCTTGTTGACCATCAACACTTGGTGCTCTTTCTTGATCTCAATCTCAAGCAGCTTTTAGCATGCCAAAGAGTTCAGTAACTCCTTGTTCATGTTACGCATATTGTAGTTCATCACAAAGTTCTTGTAACTTGGTGGCGGTGATTGAAGGACACGATTAATCCCCACCGTTAGGAATCACTATTCCCAAGTCATCGAGTTTCTTCGCATGCCCGGTCATGGCGAGCATGTGCTCACTAACGGAGCTGCCTTCTTCCATCATACAATTTGAAGAAATGTTTCGATGCTTCATAGCATTCCATCGCCGCATGAGTCTCGAATATAGCTTTCACTCATTCATCAACTCATGAGGATCATGGTGCTCAAAACGTTTTTGAAGATCGGATTCCGGACTGCACAGGATGGCACACCGAACTTGAGAGTACCGAGTTTTCCGAGTCGCGTAAACAGCTTTTACTTCATCGGATTCATCTTCTCATAGGAGGGTCACCTAGCGGTGCATCAAGCACAAATTGCAGATTTCCGCCGAGAGAGGAAGATCCTCACATGACGGAACCAATCGGTGAAGTTGCTACCGTTGCTCTTAAGTTTCTCTTTCTCTAGGAACCGATTAAAATTGATTGGGGACGCCATCTCTACAACATATATTTGCAATAGTTTAGACTAAGTTTATGACAAATTGAGTTCAAATTTTAATTCAACATAATTAAAAACCTAAGTGAACTCCCACTCAAAACAATATCCCTCGCATTGTCTTAGTGATCACACGAACCAAATCCACCGCACCTAAACCCGATCATCACGAGAAAAGGTGTGATTTCAATGGCGAACACTCAAAGTGTTCATCATATCAACCATATGATTCATGCTCTACCTTTCGGTATCACGTGTTCCGAGACCATGTCCGTACATGCTAGGCTCGTCAAGGCCACCTTAGTATCCGCATGTGCAAAACTGTCTTGCACCCGTCATATGTACTTATTGAATCTATCACACCCGATCATCACGAGGTGCTTCGAAACGACAAGACTTGGCAACGGTGCTACTAAGGATGAACACTTTATTATCTTGAGATTTTAGTGAGGGATCATCTTATAATGCTACCGTCGCGATCTAAGCAAAATAAGATGCATAAAAGGATTAACATCACATGCGGTTCATATGTGATATGATATGGCCCTTTTGTTCTTGCGCCTTTGATCTTCATCTCCAAAGCACGGATATGATCTCCATCATCTTCGGGCATGATCTCCATCATCGTCGGCGTAGCGTCAAGGTCAATGGCGCCGTCTTCATGATTGTCCTCCATGTAGCAACTATTACAACTACTTTGAAATACTACTCAACATGAAATTTAAAGACAACCATAAGGCTCCTGCCGGTTGCCACAATACAATAATGATCATCTCATACATATTCATCATCACATTATGGCCATATCACATCACCAAACCCCGCAAAAACAAGTTAGACGTCTCTAATTTGGTTTGCATATTTTACGTGGTTTAGGGTTTTCGAGAGAGATCTAATCTACCTACGAACATGAACCACAACGTTGATACTAATGTTTTCAATAGAAGAGTAAATTGAATCTTTACTATAGTAGGAGAGACAGACACCCGCAAAGCCTCTTATGCAATACAAGTTGCATGTCGAACGAGGAACAAGTCTCATGAACGCGGTCATGTAAAGTTAGTCCGAGCCGCTTCATCCCACTATGCCATAAAGATGCAAAGTACTCAAACTAAAGATAACAAGAGCATCAACGCCCACAAACCATTGTGTTCTACTCGTGCAACCATCTATGCATAGACACGGCTCTGATACCACTGTAGGATAACGTTGCATAGAAAACAAAAATTTTCCTACCGCGAACACGCAATCCAAGCCAAGATGCAATCTAGAAGACGGTAGCAACGAGGGGGTATCGAGTCTCACCCTTGAAGAGATTCCAAAGCCTACAAGAGGAGGCTCTTGTTGCTGCGGTAGACGATCACTTGCCGCTTGCAAAAGCGCGTAGAAGATCTTGATCACGATCGGTTCCGGCGCCACGAACGGGCAAAGCACCTCCGTACTCGGTCACACGTTCGGTTGTTGATGAAGACGACGTCCACCTCCCGTTCCGGCGGGCAGCGGAAGTAGTAGCTCCTTCTTGAATCCGACGCACGACGGCGTGGTGTCGGTGGCGGTGTAGAAGTCCGGCGGAGCTTCGCTAAGCTATGCGGGCAATATGGAGTGGAGGAGCAAAGCTAGGGTTTGGGAGGGGGTGGCCGGCCACTCAAGGGGGGCGGCCAAGCTATGGTCTTGGGGTGGCCGGCCCCCTCCCTTGGCCCCTCATTATATAGGTGGATCCCAAGTGTTGGTGTCCAAGTCTTCGAATAAGACCCGAAACCAAAACCTTCCATAGGAGGGGGAAACCTAGCCCAACTAGGACTCCCACCCAAAGGTGGGATTCCCACCTCCCATGTGGGGGTGGCCGGCCCCTATGGTGGAGTCCACTTGGGACTCCACCCCCACTAGGGCTGGCCGGCCATGGAGGTGGAGTCCCTTGTGGACTCCACCTTCCTTGGTGGTTTCTTCCGGACTTTTCTAGAACCTTCTAGAACCTTCCATAGAACCTTCCGCGACATTTTATTTCACATAAAATGACATCCTATATATGAATCTTATTCTCCTGACCATTAGGAACTCCTCGTGATGTCCGGATCTCATCCGGGACTCCGAACAAATATTCGAACTCCATTCCATAATTCAAGTGCTACCATTTCAACATCCAACTTTAAGTGTGTCACCCTACGGTTCGAGAACTATGCGGACATGGTTGAGTACTCACTCCGACCAATAACCAATAGCGGGATCTGGAGATCCATAATGGCTCCCACATATTCAACGATGACTTTAGTGATCGAATGAACCATACACATATATTACCAATTCCCTTTGTCTCGCGATATTTTACTTGTCCGAGGTTTGATCTTCGGTATCACTCTATACCTTGTTCAACCTCGTCTCCTGACAAGTACTCTTTACTCGTACCGTGGTATGTGGTCTCTTATGAACTCATTCATATGCTTGCAAGACATTAGACGACATTCCACCGAGAGGGCCCAGAGTATATCTATCCGTCATCGGGATGGACAAATCCCACTGTTGATCCATATGCCTCAACTCATACTTTCCGGATACTTAATCCCACCTTTATAGCCACCCATTTACGCAGTGGTGTTTGGTGTAATCAAAGTACCTTTCCGGTATAAGTGATTTACATGATCTCATGGTCATAAGGACTAGGTAACTATGTATCGAAAGCTTATAGCAAATAACTTAATGACGAGATCTTATGCTACGCTTAATTGGGTGTGTCCATTATATCATTCACACAATGACATAACCTTGTTATTAATAACATCCAATGTTCATGATTATGAAACTAATCATCTATTAATCAACAAGCTAGTTTAAGAGGCATACTAGGGACTTCTTGTTTGTCTACATATCACACATGTACTAATGTTTCGGTTAATACAATTCTAGCATGATATATAAACATTTATCATAAACATAAAGATATAAATAATAACCACTTTATTATTGCCTCTAGGGCATATCTCCTTCAATTGACCCCCCTCATTGGTGATGTACGATTAGCGAGTTGTCGTTAGTTTTGGTGGCTTCAGTTCGATCTTTGTATTTCTTCTTGTAAGGTGTTGTGAATAATCTAATAAAAAAGTTGTGTGCATCCCTTGGATGCAGAAGTTGGGGTGATATTTCCCCCATTTTTTTTAAAAAAATAAGCATGATATTTGGTCTTTTAACTGGGGAAGTAATTTTTCCACAAAGAAGGTATACAGAGAGCTTATTGGCAATCATGAAACTCCAAACAGTATATCTGCAATATAGAAAGCATGCAGTATACCAAGACATAAATTCTTTGCTTGGCTATTACTTAATGGCAGATTAAATACAAAAGAGATGATGAAGCACAAGAATTTCTATGTTGAATTATGTGAGTTCATCCTCTGTGATGCTTGACATGGGCATACCCTTTGGGTACCCATTATTAGTATACCTGGATCGGCTCGGCCCAATATGGAGAAGGCCCAACAAGGCAACCCGAAGAAGTAGTCGACTAGGATTTTTGTAAAACCCTATGCTGGTTGTATATATAAAGCCAGAAGAAACAAATATGCACCTCTTCTTTGAGTGCACTTTTAGTCAGAGTTTCTGATGGGCTCTTGGATTAGAATGGAATGTGGAGAGAATATCATTGGACTTTTTCATGGAAATTGTGATTGCTGGGTGCTGGAGCATATGTGACCAACGAAATGATGTTATTCTCAATGCAAATATTCCCAATGTTCAGAGATGTATTAGCAGATTTAAAGCGACTTTTACCCTTACAATGCATAGAGCTAAGCCTAGTCTTAAAGAAGGGATGTAATCCTGGATTGATACTCTATGAGTGTGTAATAAGTGCTACCCATTGTAATATCCCATCCATTATTAATAGAAAATGACACAGTAGGGAGCCTTGCCCTAGTGTATTTATGTAAAAAAAGGCTTATTTGATTAAAAGGAAATGTGTAGGATTTTTGTAGGATCCGAATCCTTAGGATTTTTCATACTATCGTATTTTGATTCAAAGGAATACAATCCTTGGGAGATCCTTCAAAGAATTCCTTTGCACTCTAGTTTAAAGGAAAATTTCCATGCACTCCAACCTCTTTTTATATTTTGTTTGGTTTTCCTATGCAATCTAACACTACTTGATTCAAAATCCTGTAGTTTTCTAATTCTATAGAATTCAGATGGACATGCCAATTCAGTGCTAGTTTTTTAAGACATAATATATTAGAATACCTCGGATAACATTTTTTAAGACATAATATATTAAGAAACATTTGTTTATGCTAAGGGGCCCCAAATTCTAGTCTCATCCCGGCCCCTGAAACCGCGGGACTGCGCCTGATTCAGTCATGTGATTCTCATGTTTCTGCATTTTGAGAATCCTACAAATCAAATAATGAGCCCTTATTTACTTTCACAAACAAGTGGCTCAAACTAAGTCAGGACCACTTTGCAAGAAGATGTTACTTGTTGAAGACACGTAACTTCTATATTCAACCACTGGAAATAGGAAAAAAAGAAGAAGAAGAACTTAATCGAAGAATTACAAAATTTATCCCCACTTTATTAATAACCAAGAGCTCGCCACTAACCTTAATGTAGTATCCCTTTATCTTAAACTAAATGTCTCAAGTTTCTGTAGATACAGATATATCTTCTATAACAAAAATATATGCGGAAATTCAATTCGGCTCCCAGGTGCGTATGTTCCCTCTACCAAAAAATCATATTTCGAAATGTCAAAAAATTTGGACAAAAAATTCTACATGTACATCTTCATAATATACGTGCGTTCGTCAAGTTTCACGAAAAACCAATATTTTGTGTGTTCTATATAAAAAAGAGAAAGTTTATCTTGTAAAAAACATTATTTTTAGCACTGAATTTTGTCTTTTTTACACACGTCACATGATAAGTCGATTTTTTATGAAACGACTTTGTGAGCACGTAGCACGTGAAGATGTACGTGCGAACTTTTAGTTTCAATTTTTTTAAAGTTTAAAATGTATGTAAGATGCATTTCGAAATATATGTAGATACACACTTATTTTATAACTAAGGTAGTACCAAAAATCACAGTGTTATATATGCATACAACTGTAGTCTTGCTAAATATACAGCCAATAAAGAAGACAGCGATGTTAAGCACCGCGGCGAGTCAATGTAATTTTCCACAGTGACACGTACTGTCACCTTTTTTTTTTTTTGCGAATTCACGTACTGTCACCTCTGGCGCTATGTTACTGGTTTGTCACGCACGCAAAAGAACAAAATCGATAAAAAAAACAAAACCTACCTCCTAGAATTATAGGTGCCACTTGTTTCTTTTTATCCGGTGTGGGTTGGATAATTGGGCACATCATCACACCTCCAGGAGCAGAACGGAAACAAAACAGAACTCCCTCATCATCCCGCGGCAACCAAACCAAAGAAATCAGAGGGAAGTGAGAGGGAGAGAGGGGAATAAAGCAGAGGAGGGAGATAGATAGAGATCCCAAATCAAATCAGCGAGAGAAGCAGGGAGAGAGAGAGAGAGAGAGAGAGAGAGAGAGAGAGAGAGAGCTCGAGCCAAGACCACCACCACCATGGCCTGCCCTTGTGCCAGTATATAAAGAGCGGCACGCCCCTGTGCGTGCAAAGCCAAGGAACCCGGCATCCCTCGCTAGTCTTTCTCATGCTCCGGTCGACGAACACGACGCTCAGCCCCAGCAGCAGCAGCAGCTCGCCCCCTGCGTCCGGCTCCGGCGAGAAGAAGAAGATGGTTGGCGGTGGCGCGCCCACCGGCGCGAAGCTGCTGCAGATCCTGAACGTGCGCGTGGTGGGCAGCGGCGAGCGCGTGGTGGTGCTGTCCCACGGGTTCGGCACGGACCAGTCGGCGTGGAGCCGCGTGCTGCCGTACCTGACCCGCGACCACCGCGTGGTGCTCTACGACCTTGTCTGCGCCGGCAGCGTGAACCCTGACCACTTCGACTTCCGGCGCTACAACGGGCTGGACGCGTACGTGGACGACCTGCTGGCCATCCTGGACGCGCTCCGCATCCCGCGCTGCGCCCTCGTCGGCCACTCCGTCTCCGCCATGATCGGCATCCTCGCCGCCATCCGCCGCCCCGACCTCTTCGCCAAGCTCGTCCTCATCGGCTGCTCGCCAAGGTTGGTGCCGTGGTAGCAGTTCTTTCTTTCAGTTTCACACCGGTTCATGTCGATCGAAGCTAACTGAAGGTGCTGCAGGTTTTTGAACGACAGCGACTACCACGGCGGTTTCGAGCTGGAGGAGATCCAGCAGGTGTTCGACGCGATGTCGGCCAACTACGCGGCGTGGGCGACCGGGTACGCGCCGCTGGCGGTGGGCGCGGACGTGCCGGCGGCGGTGCAGGAGTTCAGCCGCACGCTGTTCAACATGCGGCCCGACATCTCGCTGCACGTGTGCCAGAGCGTGTTCAAGACGGACCTCCGCGGCGTGCTGGGCATGGTGCAGGCGCCCTGCGTCGTGGTGCAGACCACCCGCGACGTCTCCGTGCCGGCGTCCGTGGCCGCCTACCTCAAGGCGCACCTGGGCGGGCGCACCACCATCGAGCCGCTGGCCACGGAGGGCCACCTGCCACACCTCAGCGCCCCCAGCCTCCTCGCGCAGGTGCTCCGCCGCGCGCTCGCGCGATTCTAGCGGCTGCCGGAGTACGGTAGTAGGTAGAGGGAGAAGAAGAAGGAAACGGAGGGAGTAGCTCGGCTCACGTACGTACGACACGTACGCATGCGCGCCTGCTGCTCCGTGTTTTTTTTTTTCTGCTCTGTATTTTTACCGCGTCGATTTTACTCCAAGAATGGCGCCGGCCTGTGTGCCGTGTGCGGCGACTGCCTCTACCAGTACCTTTTTTTGCTTGACTAGTAGTAGTTGCCTTGAGTTCGCGACTGTGCTCCATTTTGTCTCCTTCCTCTTCTTGTCTTGCACTCCTGCCTGTCCCGTCGGTAGCATCATCAGGCCGCAGCAGTAATCTTGTTTGTTTAAGGAATGGTAGGGTAATTTTTGTTTCTACTGCGACTAGACTGTTCCCACCCGCGACGTCATACAGTATAGTAGTATAATTTTGGTTTGGATAAGTCAGTTGAGACTAAAAGTGGTAGACTCATAGTACTGGCTGAGTATAATCCATGGCAGTTGGTTGTCCACGTCGTGCATGGCCCATCTTATCGTCATGTACCCAGGGGCAGATAATGAAGCTGACTTTTCCATGTACTCAGCTAAACCTAGAGCTAAAAGATGTCCAGACGTACGCGTTCCTACATGATCATCTTGTCATTGTGTACTGTGACAAGATAGTCCCAGCCGTGTTGCGCTGCGCTACTGCACCTAACTTATTGATTCTATCCATCTACAAAGAGGTGATGATGCTGCTAATACTCCCTTCGTATATAAATATAATTAACTAAACTTATTTCATATTTATAAAAAGTTGAGTCACTTATTTTCAGATATACTTGGTGTTCTTTTTCTTTCCTATCAACCACTAAATTTAAAGGGATAAGTTAATCCACAAAGTTATATCGAAGATCTTACCATCCACAAGAGGCCAAAGTTTGAAGAGGGAGGCAACACTGATCTGTTCTGTTACCTGGGATGCTTAGCTTAACTATGGGTTTTATGTGGACGTCAGAGTGGGTGTGTGAGGGGTCCATTGGTGATCAGGGTGATGCTTAGCTTTTGACATGGTAGGTGCGCTGTTGCTAAAGCCTAAAGCCCAACCACAGCCACAAGCCAATCAGCGATAAATATCTCTCTTTGCTTCCATTGGCTTGGCTGGGTGGGCATCAGCCGAACGTTCATTAACTAACAATAACAATTCATCCTCGTCGATCCGTCGCCCGGCTTTCGGCATTGGGTATTGCGGTATTGCCGCTTTGCAGAAGTATTCTGAATTAGTTTATCGTCTTAGAGCATCTCCAACAGGCGCGCTATACCTCCATTTCGGCGCGCTGCAAACCGCTGGCGCGCGTGCTACCGATTTTCCCCCCGCCGGAGGCTGCATTTTGCAGCGCGCGTTGGTGCGGGAAAAAAGCACCTCCGCCGGAAGCTGTATTTTGCAGCGCGTTTCGACCGTTAATTTCAAAATTAATCAAACGAACGATTAAAATTTGATCGAAAATACGAATATTTAAAAAGTTCAACGATACAGCGCGACATAGTAGTCGAAAACGAAAATCTAAAGCTACTCGGAGTCCCAATCGAAGTCCGACGAGTGGGTGCTCGGAGTCATCTCCGACACCGGCGTCGACGTCCACTCGAAGGAGGAGGAGGAGGAGGACAGAACGATCGTCGACGGCCCTGCGCCGTTCTTCTTCTCCTCCGCCTTCCTCGCCGCCTTCTCGGCCCTCGCCGCCTTCCTCGCGGCGGACTCGGCGCGGCGCTTCTCGCGGCTCGCCTTCTTCTTCGCCTTGAGCGCCGCCTTCTCCTCCTCCTTCTGCGCGTAGAAGGCCTCCGTCGCGGCGAGGTCTTCGGGGAAGCGTCGCGCCCACTCGACGCGCAGCGCCTCGTCGCGCTCCGCGCCCACTCGACGCGCAGCGCCTCGTCGCGCTCCGCGATGAGGAGGCGCTGCTCCAACTCCCGTCGCCGGCGCGCCGCTCCTCCGTGATGACGGCGGCGGCGGCGCGAGCATCTCACTTTGCTCGCGCGTGTAGACGTGGTGAAAGTTCAACGACCGCCGGAGCGGCCGAGCCGCCACGCGACGGCGTCGTAGGCGCGCGCCGCCTCGTGCGCCGTGTCGAAGGTGCCGAGACGGATCCGCTCCTCGCCGGAGCGGATCTCCGCGTCGACCGGCCGCTCGGCCGCACGCGACGCCGTGGTAGCCGGAGGATGGGCGGCGCGCGCGGCGGCATCTTCGCGTCGAGGCGGAACGGTCGGAGGTGGAGCGGCGCGGGAGGGAGAGCGGCGGGGAGAGAGAGAGGCGCGGGATGAAGACGCGTGGGAGGAGTGTCAGTTGACGCTTCGCGCATGTCGTCTATATAGCGCGCGCGGCAGCGGACGCGGCAGATTTCCCGCGCGGGATAGCGCAAACGCAGACGCGCGGCAAACTTTTTAGCGCGCGCGCTTTTTTCCCGCGTCCGCTGGAGCTGCGCGCGAGCGCCCGCGCGCGCCGAGCAGGCGGTTTTTTTGCCGCGCGGAACTTTTAGCGCGCCTGTTGGAGATGCTCTTACTAATCAAAGCAATCTTGGCAACCTGCGCAGCCTAGCTTCCTGCTTATGCAAGAGCATAGCCACTGTCCAAACGCCGGTTTCAGCTAAGAGCCAAAGCCTAAATCGTGTAGCGATCCCGAATCGACGGCGGCACGAGGCTCGTTTTATTCTTTCTTCTCAGCTGGACGTCGGGGAAAATAAAACGAGAAAGGGACGGGAGGAGGAGAGGATTCCGTGAAGCGGATGTGGAGAGGATAGAGGAGATGTCAAAATGACAAAATTAACCTCTACGTGGGGCTCTCTGTGGCCTCTCCTCCGGAATAGCCGGTTGGAGTTTGGTCTGGAGGAGCGCCGGAGTAGCTAGGTTTAGTTTCTGTTATTGTTGTTGATGAGTTTCGGCTTTATGCCGCGTTTGGGCTGTTTGCCCCTAGTTGGGAGCGGGTCTTCAGATCCTGATCAGATCCGGAGTCTAGGGTTCTTCTTTTTCGTTTTCCTGCTTCTGTGGTTGAAGGGGAATATGGAAGTGAAGCTTGCCGTTCCACCAAATAAGATCGAGTTTGGCTGTTGTGTCTTGTGGGAGAGCAGCGGTGTGGATGGGCATCCTCTGGCCTGGCGTGGTGGCGAGGGGAGGACGCAGGCCATCTTACCTTGTTCTTCTGCAGACACTCGACGGGGTGACCGTGGCGACTATCTTGTGATGCTGAGGCGCTGTGCGGTGGATCCTCCTCTGGCCGGCCGTGGAGGCGAGGGGAGGAGGCGAAGCAGCAAGCTTTCTTGGGCGTCGGCAGGGTGGTGGCTCCGGTGTTCGCTGCAACAACGAGCGGATCACGCAGTGGCCTTGATTGCCTTTGCGACCTTCGGCCGATATGGCGGCCCGTATGAGCGCCAAGATGGCGTCTTCTTCAACCTCTATTACAGAGGTCCCCTCAAGAGCTTCCCGTCGGAATCAGTGGCTTCTCTCCGTCAAGTGGTTCGTCCCCGGCGGAGTCAAGGCGGCCGGCGATGGTGGCACAGCATCGGTGGAGAGGACGTTGGATTCGATTGCTTTTCCTATTCTGGTTCCAGGGTTCTTTGTGTAACTGTCAAGGACTGTGCTGTTTTGTTGTTTTATTCTCAGGGTCCTGTTTGTAAACTGTATCCACCGACGGTAATATAAGACTGCAGCTCTGGGTCCTTCGAGACCCATCTTTCGTTCAAAAAAAAAAAAACCTCTACGCGTAACTAATTCACAAAATGAACTTGCATAAAAAACTACTCTAGCCCCTTTTAGGTAGCGCCGATGTCAAAGACCCTATGCTAGGCTGTGAGGCGCCATTTTGATATGCGCTACTAGGTGTGAGGCTAGCCCGGGCCTCACACATGGTTAAGTAGGGTCGCTCGCATAGTTGCTATACAATGGGGTGTACCTCCGCTTCCATCGACGGTACACTCATGTTACATGTAGACCACGCGAGCCCGACCTTGCTTGACCAAGGTTAGAACTGGTAGCGCGTTGCCCTTCCTCTACCCCAATCCGATGGCTCCTTTCTCTCCCCAAATTCAAATCCATATCAAAATCGCCTAGATTTGTCAGATTTGTCAGTGGAATTCGTACCAACATCTCCCTCAAGGTAATCTCCTCCGATCCCCTCCTTTTCATCTAAAAAAATCCATCAAATTAATCCTGTTTGTGTAAGATTAGGTGAAACCCTAGTTTTTTATAGACTCAATTTTTTTCATGGAAAATTGAAATCATGTGGGGTGATTAATATGTATATATGAATATGTAATCATTTGGGAACATTGTTGTTCGTCATTTGTTCATAATATTTAGATGCAGAATTGTGCATATGTAAACATAGATTTTTTGTGGTATCTATGTATGGTATGATACAATACTCCCATATGAATTTGTATGCGATGAATTGGTATGAAAGAAATGTCTCATATTTGCTTAGAACCAGTAATTCAATGATAGTTGTGTTGGTCCATGCTAGCAAAATAGTTTAATGTCTTATTGTTTAAAAAATATAGATGATGTGGCTTCTCGATGATTACTATGATACTGAACATAGGGCCTATATTTCTCCTCTATCCTTTCTATGAATCGAAGAACCATTTAGGCTTGTTTGATTCAAAGGAAACGTGTAGGATTTTTGTAGGATTCGAATCCTTAGGATTATTCATATAACCGTCTTTTGATTCAAAGGAATACAATCCTTGGGAAATCCTTCAAAGAATTCCTTTGCACTCTAGTTTAAAGGAAATTTCCATGCACTCCAACTTATTTTTATATTTTTTTTGGTTTTCCTATGCAATCTCACACTACTCAAAATCCTGTAGTTTTCTAATTCTATAGAATTCAGATGGACATGCCAATTCAGTGACTCAAATTCTAGTTTTTAAGACATAATATGTTAAAATACCTCGGATAGCATTTTTTAAGGCATAATATACTTAAAAAGCATTTGTTTATGCTAAGGGCCCCCAACTTCTAGCCTCATCCCGGCCCCTGAAACCGTGGGGCTGGGCCTGACGATTCTCATGTTTCTGCATTTTGAGAATCCTACAAATCAAATGATCCCTTATTTACTTTCACAAACAAGTGGCTCAAACCAAGTCAGGACCACTTTGCAAGAAGATGTAACTTGTTGAAGACACGTAACTTCTACATTCAACCATTGGAAATAGGAAAAAAAAAGAACTTAATCGAAGAATTACAAAATTTATCCTCACTTTACTAATAACCAAGAGCTTGGCACTAACCTTAATGTAGTATCCCTTTATCTTAATCTTAATGTCTCAACTTTCTGTAGGTACGGATATATCTTCTATAACAAAAATATACGTAGATACACACTTATTTTATAACTAAGGTAGTACCAAAAATCACAGTGTTATATATGCATACAACTGTAGTCTTGATCTATATACAGCCTATAAATATACATCCAATAAAGAAGACATCGATGTTAAGCACCGCGGCGAGTCAATGTAATTTTCCACAGTGAAACATACTGTCACCTCTGGCGCTATGCTACTGGTTTGTCACGCACGCAAGAAACCAAATGAATAAAAAACAAAAGAGAAGAAGAAAAGCAAGAAGAAGCTCGAAAAAAAGAAGAAGCAAAGAAAGCAAGAGAAGAAGAAAAGCAAGAGGAAGCTCGAAAGAAAGAAGAAGCAAAGAAAGCAAGAGAAGAATCGAAGAAAGCAAGAGAAGAAGAAAAGCAAGAAGAAGCTCGAAAAAAAGAAGAAGCAAAAAAAGCAAGAGAAGAAGCAAAGAAAGCAAGAGAAGAAGAAAAGCAAGAAGAAGCTCGAAAAAAAGAAGAAGCAAAAAAAGCAAGAGCAAAGAAAGCAAGAGAAGAAGCAAGCAATCAATCTAGCAAGCGCAAGAGAAAAGAAGGAAATCATGCAGAAGGAGATCAAGAAGAAATACCTACAGCAGAAGCAAGCACAAGCAAAAAGCGTAAGCAACACAAGAACAAACAAGCACAAGCACAAGTAGCTACATCAGAAGTGGAAGCAAGCTACAGGAATTTGTTAACTGAATTTGTTGCAAGCAAGCAGTGGAACGCTACTGGAATTTGTACCTATTGATCTTCAACCATTGACACCAGAAAATGCAAGCTACTGGAGTACATTACTGTAATGCTACTGTATTGTTGTTGTTACACAAACTACTGCTCATGCTACTGTACTGTTGTTGTTGTTACACAAACTACTTCTACTTATTGGTGTTGTCAGATTGTAAACTTGAAATAATTGAGGAACCTCAGCCAGGGTTATTCTTAGTGACAATGACACCAAGCAATCAAGGAGTAATGTTTGTTAATTCAGTTAACTATTGTTGTAATGTTTTTTAAGGATCAAGTATTGGTACACTCCTACTGTGCAGGAGTAGCTACTCTCCCTAAAGAGAATACTGTTCTGAAACAGCAGCCAAACGAAAATGAGTTTCAGGGAAAAAAAAGTTCCATGAAAAGGAGTATAAAATCTACTGTACTTGGAGTATTCGCCAAAACATGATCATAGTAATAATACACAAATTGACCACAGGATGCAAAAGATGGAGCTATTCTCCATCAGGAGTATGTCCTTCAAAGGGCAAAGAAATGCTGGATTGCTGACCGCTAGTTGGCCAAAAGCTATGCATTGACCTGAATCGTTCTAGTAGGATGGAAAAGACGGTCGCAGTCTTGCAATTTACAAGAAATTCTGTCCAGGCCTTACCCCGACCCGATGTAATAATATAGCTCATCAACGCTATCACTGATATTAGAACATTAATTTGGAACCACTGGCTAAGCATGTTTACAGAGCATGGATCAACTTAATTGAACAACTTACATAAGATTAGAGAGTTAATTTGGACGCAGTGTTAAAATTGTTTCTTGGGAAATCGGCAGCAATTGTATGGGAACGAAATCATGCATAAAACGGCAGCTTTCTGCATCAAGCTAGAAGCAAGAAGCATGAGCACTCACGTATAGGATGGAGAAGAAGACGCCGCGGTCGGGCCTGCCGTCCCTGCCGACGGGCAGGACGGCGGTGACCCCGCGTCCGCCGCACCTCCCAGTGAGCATCTGCGAGAGCGCGCCACCGGCGCCAGGTCACCACCTGCGCCCTGCACAGCGAGATTAACCAACCGAGTGGTGTCAGCTCCTGAAAACGAGCAAGGCGGATTTCTGACGGAGCGAGGAACATACTTGGGTGAAGGCGGCGAGTCGGCGGCGGTGGGGGAGGGGCAGTCGGGGTCGGATGTGGATGCGCGCTTGCGGTCGGGGTCGGAGCCCGGGAGGCGCAGGGTGAGCGCGGTGTCCTCGAAGTCGAGCCCCGAGGCGGCGGAGGACTCCGTGGAGCTCCGCTCCGTCTCCACCGACATGGCCGGAGGAGTTGGTGGCGCGGCGTGGGCGGGTTTGTCGTTTGGCTCTCCGGTGACGCAGAAGCGGTGACTTGACCTTGACGGCGGCGACGGCGGGCGCGGACCAGGCGGCCGGCAGGCCCTCGAGCTTGGCGGGGCCGACCGTGACCCCCCGGCCCCGGCTACCTCCACACCACCATGCCGCCCTCCACCTCGTCACCTCGTCACCTCCTGGGCTTTGTAGCTCGACGCAGAGAAGTGTGGAGGAGTTCCAGCGCCGGCGGTTGGCTGGATCTCGTGGCCACAGCCTCCAGCATCGACAGATCGGGCACCACTGCTCACAGATCTTGGGGCACCGACGAAAAATACGATCTTGAGCGGACGGAATCCTCCAGCCCTTTAGGGAGAGGCGGAGATTGAGCGAGGCGGCGTGGGCGGGGACGGCACGGCGGCGGCATAGAGCGCGCCGTGTGGGTGCCTGGCAGCGGCGTGTGGAGAGCGACTGCGGCTGCGCTGTGTGCGGTCGGTGGCCATGGGAGGAGCGAGTGAAGCGACAGCGCAGTGCGAGTGCGGAGGGGTAAAATGGGAAAGTCCAAAGATTACGTAGCGTAACGAAATTTGGCCGTGAAACCGCCGACGTCTTACATTTCTGCACGGAGGGAGTAGGTGCCACTTGTTTCTTTTTATCCGGTGTGGGTTGGATAATTGGGCACATCATCACACCTCGAGGAGCAGAACGGAAACAAAACAGAACTCAAACCAAACCCAAGAAAGAAATCAGAGGGAAGCAGAGAGGGAGAGAGGGGAATAAAGCAGAGGAGAGAGATAGATAGAGATCCCAAATCAAATCAGCGAGAAGCAGGGAGAGAGAGAGAGAGAGAGAGCTCGAGCCAAGACCACCACCACCATGGTCTGCCCTGGTGCCAGTATATAAAGAGCGGCACGCCCCTGTGCTGTGCAAAGCCAAGGAACCCGGCATCCCTCGGTAGTCTGTCTCATGCTCCGGTCGACCAACACGCTCAGCCCCAGCAGCAGCAGCTCGCCCCCTGCGTCCGGGTCCGGCGAGAAGAAGAAGATGGTTGGCGGTGGCGCTCCGAGCGGCGCGAAGCTGCTCCAGATCCTGAACGTGCGCGTGGTGGGCAGCGGCGAGCGCCATCCGCCGCCATCCGCCGCCCCGACCTCTTCGCCAAGCTCGTCCTCATCGGCTGCTCGCCCAGGTGCGTGCAAATTCTTTTCTTTCACGCCAGCCACCGATGTCGAACCGTCGATCGAAGGTCACTGAAGGACCGACGGATATGTATGAACAGGTTCCTGAACGACAGCGACTACCACGGCGGGTTCGAGCTGGAGGAGATCCAGCAGGTGTTCGACGCGATGTCGGCCAACTACGCGGCGTGGGCGACCGGGTACGCGCCGCTGGCGGTGGGCGCGGACGTGCCGGCGGCGGTGCAGTTCAGCCGCACGCTGTTCAACATGCGGCCCGACATCTCGCTGCACGTGTGCCAGAGCGTGTTCAAGACGGACCTCCGCGGCGTGCTGGGCATGGTGCAGGCGCCCTGCGTCGTGGTGCAGACCACCCGCGACGTCTCCGTGCCGGCGTCCGTCGCCGCCTACCTCAAGGCGCACCTGGGCGGGCGAACCACCATCGAGCCGCTGGCGACGGAGGGCCACCTGCCCCACCTCAGCGCCCCCAGCCTCCTCGCCCAGGTGCTCCGCCGCGCGCTCGCGCGATTCTAGCAGCTGCCGGAGTTACGGTAGTAGGTAGAGGGAGAAGAAGAAGGAAACGGAGTATCGCCTTCTCCCATCAAGCTAAAGCCGTTATTCTCCATGATTTTTACAAAAATCTCCTGGGAGCCCCCGTGGCCACTCAAGATCAGCTTGACCTGGCTTCGCTTCTTACCTCCACCTCCCTCACACCTTCTCAAGCTTCTACCCTGGCCCGACCTTTCTCCCTCGAAGAGATCCGGACTTCCCTTTTCACCATGAACGACAACTCTAGTCCAGGGCCTGATGGCTTTGGACCTGCTTTCTTCAAGCGGAACTGGAACATGGTCAGCCCTGCCCTCTTCGATTCCCTCTCCAGCTTCCACGCTCTCACTTCGGACCTTAGGGCCATCAACAAGTCCTACATTGTCCTCCTTCCTAAAAAAGAAGGGGCCAACAAGCCAGACAACTTCCGACCCATCTCTCTCCAAAACTGTTGCCTTAAAATCCATACCAAATGCCTCACCCTCAGGCTCCGGGACCTTGATACGTCTCCGACGTATCGATAATTTCTTATGTTCCATGCCACATTATTGATATTATCTACATGTTTTATGCACACTTTATGTCATATTCGTGCATTTTCTGGAACTAACCTATTAACAAGATGCCGAAGTGCCAGTTCCTGTTTTCTCATTGCTTTTTGGTTTCGTAAATCCTAGTAACGAAATATTCTCGGAATTGGACGAAATCAACACCCAGGTTCCTATTTTCACCGGAAGCATCCAGAACACACGAGAACCACCAGGGAGGGGGCACAGGCCCACCAAACCCTAGGCCGGCGCGGCCAGGGGGGGCCCGCGCCACCCTATGGTGTGGGCACCCCTTCGACCCTCCTGCGCCGCCTCTTCGCCTATATAAAGCCTCCGTCGCGAAAACCCTGAGACGTTCGACGAAAACCACAGAAACCTTCCAGAGCCGCCGCCATCGCGACGCCAAGATCTGGGGGACAGGAGTCTCTGTTCCGGCACGCTGTCGGAGCGGGGAAGTGCCCCCGGAAGGCTCCTCCATTGACACCGCTGCCATCTCCACCGCCATCTTCATCACCGCTGCTGCTCCCATGAGGAGGGAGTAGTTCTCCATCGAGGCTCGGCCGTCACCGTAGCTATGTGGTTAATCTCTCTCCATGTACTTCAATACAATGATCTCATGAGCTGCTTTACATGATTGAGATTCATATGAGTTTGTATCACAATTTATCTATGTGCTACTCTAGCAAAGTTATTAAAGTAGTTCTATTCCTCCTGCACGTGTGTAAAGGTAACAGTGTGTGCACCGTGTTAGTACTTGGTTTATGCTATGATCATGATCTCTTGTAGATTGCGAAGTTAACTATTGCTATGATAATATTGATGTGATCTATTCCTCCTACATATGCATGAAGGTGACAGTGTGCATGCTATGCTAGTACTTGGTTTAGTCTTTTGATCTATCTTACACTAAAGGTTACTTAAACATGAGCATTATTGTGGAGCTTGTTAACTCCGGCATTGAGGGTTCGTGTAATCCTACGCAATGTGTTCATCATCCAACAAAAGTGTAGAGTATGCATTTATCTATTCCGCTATGTGATCAATGTTGAGAGTGTCCACTAGTGAAAGTGTAATCCCTAGGCCTTGCTCCTAAATACTGCTATCGCTACTTGTTTACTACTGCTGCGTTACTACTGCTTGTTTATCGTTTCTGCGTTACTACTGCTGCAATACTACCACCATCAACTACACGCCAGCAAGCTATTTTCTCGGCACCGTTGCTATCGCTCATATATATTCATACCACCCGTATTTCACTATCTCTTCGTTGAACTAGTGCACCTATTAGGTGTGTTGGGGACACAAGAGACTTCTTGCTTTGTGGTTGCGGGGTTGCATGAGAGGGATATCTTTGACCTCTTCCTCCCCGAGTTCGATAAACCTTGGGTGATCCACTTAAGGGAAAACTTGTCGTTCTACAAACCTCTCGCTCTTGGAGGCCCAACACCGTCTCTGAGGAAAGGAGGGGGAACGTAGACATCAAGCTACTTTTCTGGCGCCGTTGCCGGGGAGGAAAGGTAAAAGGCACTCATACTCCGGTTCCAGGTAAAGTACTTTTCTGGCGCCATTGTGTTTGTGCTCGAAGCTATTTCCTTTAGATCCTGCAATTGCATCTTTTTGTTTCTTGTTTTACACTAGTAAGGCATAATGGAAAACATCTGTGAGCTCTTTGTACTATTTCCTGAGTCAAGACATGAATGGTTTAATGCGAAAATTAAAAAACCTATGGAACCTTATTTGCATGCTAGTAGCAATGATATTAGTATGAACACTTTGAACACCATTGTTGCTAATGATATGGAAAATTCTAAGCTTGGGGAAGCTGGTTTTGATGAGCATGATCTTTTTAGTCCCCCAAGCATTGAGGAGAAAATTTTCTTTGATGATACTTTGCCTCCCATATATGATGATTATAATGATACTGGTCTTTTAGTGCCGCCTGTTATGGAGAGTAAATTTGATTATGATTACAATATGCCTCCTATATTTGATAGCTACTTTGTTGAATTTGCTCCCACTATTACTAATAAAATTGATTATGCCTATGTGGAGAGTAATAATTTTATGCATGAGACTCATGGTAAGAATGCTTTATGTGATAGTTATATTGTTGAGTTTGCTAATGTTGCTACTGAAAGTTATTATGAGAGAGGAAAATATGGTTGTAGAAATTTTCATGTTACTAAAACACCTCTCTATGTGCTGAAATTTTTCAAGCTACACTTGTTTTATCTTCCTATGCTTGTTACTTTGCTCTTCATGAACTTGTTTATTTACAAGATTCCTATGCATAGGAAGCATGTTAGACTTAAATGTGTTTTGAATTTGCCTCATGATGCTCTCTTTTGCTTCAAATACTATTTCTTGCGAGTGCATCATTAAAACTACTGAGCCCATCTTAATGGCTATAAAGAAAGAACTTCTTGGGAGATAACCCATGTGTTATTTTGCTACAGTACTTTGTTTTATATTTGTGTCTTGGAAGTTGTTTACTACTGTAGCAACCTCTCCTTATCTTAGTTTTGTGTTTTGTTGTGCCAAGTAAAGTCTTTGATAGTAAAGTAAGTACTAGATTTGGATTACTGCGCAGTTCCAGATTTCTTTGCTGTCACGAATCTGGGTCTACCTCCCTGTAGGTAGCTCAGAAAATTAAGCCAATTTACGTGCATGATCCTCAGATATGTACGCAACTTTCATTCAATTTGAGCATTTTCATTTGAGCAAGTCTGGTGCCATTTTAAAATTCGTCAATACGAACTGTTCTGTTTTGACAGATTCTGCCTTTTATTTCGCATTGCCTCTTTCGCTATGTTGGATGAATTTCTTTGATCCACTAATGTCCAGTAGCATTATGCAATGTCCAGAAGTGTTAAGAATGATTGTGTCACCTCTGAATATGTCAATTTATATTGTGCACTAACCCTCTAATGAGTTGTTTCGAGTTTGGTGTGGAGGAAGTTTTCAAGGATCAAGAGAGGAGTATGATGCAACATGATCAAGGAGAGTGAAAGCTCTAAGCTTGGGGATGCCCCGGTGGTTCACCCCTGCATATTCTAAGAAGACTCAAGCGTCTAAGCTTGGGGATGCCCAAGGCATCCCCTTCTTCATCGACAACATTATCAGGTTCCTCCCCTGAAACTATATTTTTATTCCGTCACATCTTATGCACTTTACTTGGAGCGTCTGTATGTTTCTTGTTTTTGTTTTTGTTTGAATAAATGCTTGTGTGGGAGAGAGACACGCTCCGCTGGTTTCATATGAACACATGTGTTCTTAGCTCATAATATTCATGGCGAAGGTTGAAACTGCTTCGTTAATTGTTATATGGTTGGAATTGGAAAATAATACATGTAGTAATTGCTATAATGTCTTGGGTAATGTGATACTTGGCAATTGTTGTGCTCATGATTAAGCTCTTGCATCATATGCTTTGCACCTATTAATGAAGAAATACATAGAGCTTGCTAAAATTTGGTTTGCATAATTGGTCTCTCTAAGGTCTAGATAATTTCTAGTATTGAGTTTGAACAACAAGGAAGACGGTGTAGAGTCTTATAATGTTTTCAATATGTCTTTTATGTGAGTTTTGCTGCACCGGTTCATCCTTGTGTTTGTTTCAAATAACCTTGCTAGCCTAAACCTTGTATCGAGAGGGAATACTTCTCATGCATCCAAAATACTTGAGCCAAACAACACTATGCCATTTGTGTCCACCATACCTACCTACTACATGGTATTTCCTGCCATTCCAAAGTAAATTGCTTGAGTGCTACCTTTAAACAATTCAAAATTTATCACCTCTGATTTGTGTCAATGTTTTATAGCTCATGAGGAAGTATGTGGTGTTTATCTTTCAATCTTGTTGGGCAACTTTCACCAATGGACTAGTGGCTTCATCCGCTTATCCAATAATTTTGCAAAAAGAGCCGGCAATGGGATTCCCGAGTCCCAAATTAATTAACAAAAATAGACACTCCTCCATGGTATGTGATTGTTGGACGGCACCCGAAGGATTCGGTTAGCCATGGCTTGTGTAAGCAAAGGTTGGGAGGAGTGTCATCATAATAAAACTAAAATAAAAAGGCACTCCTTCATGGTATGAGATTGTTGGCAGGCACCCGAGGATTCGGTCAGCCATGGTTTGTGAAAGAAAGGTTGGAAGGAGTGCCATCCAAAAATAAAATAAAATGGGAGCCGCTCTTTGAAGGTTTGTCTGGCAAGGGTGTTAGAGTACCCGCTACCATTCGTTGACAACAACATACACCTCTCAAAACTTTATTTTTATGCTCTCTTTATGTTTTCAAAATCAAAGCTCTAGCACAAATATAGCAATCGATGCTTTTCCTCTATGGAGGACCATTCTTTTACTTTTATGTTGAGTCAGTTCACCTATTTCTCTCCACCTCAAGAAGCAAACACTTGTGTGAACTGTGCATTGATTCCTACATACTTGCATATTGCACTTATTATATTACTCTATGTTGACAACTATCCATGAGATATACATGTTACAAGTTGAAAGCAACCGCTGAAACTTCATCTTCCTTTGTGTTGCTTCAATACCTTTACTATGAATTATTGCTTTATGAGTTAACTTTTATGCAAGACTTATTGATGCTTGTCTTGAAGTGCTATTCATGAAAAGTCTTTGCTTTATGATTCACTTGTTTACTCATGTCATATATATTGTTTTGATCGCTGCATTCACTACATATGCTTTACAAATAGTATGATCAAGATTATGATGGCATGTCACTCCAGAAATTATACGTGTTATCGTTTTACACCGCTCGGACGAGCGTAACTAAGCTTGGGGATGCTGATACGTCTCCGACGTATCGATAATTTCTTATGTTCCATGCCACATTATTGATATTATCTACATGTTTTATGCACACTTTATGTCATATTCGTGCATTTTCTGGAACTAACCTATTAACAAGATGCCGAAGTGCCAGTTCCTGTTTTCTGCTGTTTTTGGTTTCAGAAATCCTAGTAACGAAATATTCTCGGAATTGGACGAAATCAACGCCCAGGTTCCTATTTTCACCGGAAGCATCCAGAACACACGAGAACCACCAGGGAGGGGGCACAGGCCCACCAAACCCTAGGCCGGCGCGGCCAGGGGGGGCCCGCGCCACCCTATGGTGTGGGCACCCCTTCGACCCTCCTGCGCCGCCTCTTCGCCTATATAAAGCCTCCGTCGCGAAAACCCTGAGACGTTCGACGAAAACCACAGAAACCTTCCAGAGCCGCCGCCATCGCGACACCAAGATCTGGGGGACAGGAGTCTCTGTTCCGGCACGCTGCCGGAGCGGGGAAGTGCCCCCGGAAGGCTCCTCCATCGACACCGCTGCCATCTCCACCGCCATCTTCATCACCGCTGCTGCTCCCATGAGGAGGGAGTAGTTCTCCATCGAGGCTCGGGCCTGTACCGGTAGCTATGTGGTTAATCTCTCTCCATGTACTTCAATACAATGATCTCATGAGCTGCTTTACATGATTGAGATTCATATGAGTTTGTATCACAATTTATCTATGTGCTACTCTAGCAAAGTTATTAAAGTAGTTCTATTCCTCCTGCACGTGTGTAAAGGTGACAGTGTGTGCACCGTGTTAGTACTTGGTTTATGCTATGATCATGATCTCTTGTAGATTGCGAAGTTAACTATTGCTATGATAATATTGATGTGATATATTCCTCCTACATATGCATGAAGGTGACAGTGTGCATGCTATGCTAGTACTTGGTTTAGTCTTTTGATCTATCTTACACTAAGATTACTTAAACATGAGCATTATTGTGGAGCTTGTTAACTCCGGCATTGAGGGTTCGTGTAATCCTACGCAATGTGTTCATCATCCAACAAAAGTGTAGAGTATGCATTTATCTATTCCGCTATGTGATCAATGTTGAGAGTGTCCACTAGTGAAAGTGTAATCCCTAGGCCTTGCTCCTAAATACTGCTATCGCTACTTGTTTACTACTGCTGCGTTACTACTGCTTGTTTACTGTTTTACTGCGTTACTACTGCTGCAATACTACCACCATCAACTACACGCCAGCAAGCTATTTTCTGGCACCGTTGCTACTGCTCATATATATTCATACCACCTGTATTTCACTATCTCTTCGCCGAACTAGTGCACCTATTAGGTGTGTTGGGGACACAAGAGACTTCTTGCTTTGTGGTTGCAGGGTTGCATGAGAGGGATATCTTTGACCTCTTCCTCCCTGAGTTCGATAAACCTTGGGTGATCCACTTAAGGGAAAACTTGCTGCTGTTCTACAAACCTCTGCTCTTGGAGGCCCAACACTGTCTACAGGAAAGGAGGGGGAACGTAGACATCAGACCTCATCCCCTACCTGGTCCACCCTGATCAGACTGGGTTTATCTCTGGGCGCTGTATCGCCGAAAACTTCGTCTATGCTGCCGACATTGTGCAGAGCTGCCACAAACGCGCAACACCCGCCGCTGTTTTTAAGTTGGACTTCCGTAAGGCCTTTGATTCCATCAGCTGGGATGCCCTCGACCGCATCCTCCTGGCCAAGGGATTTCCGGAGCTCTGGCGATCCTGGATTAAAATGTTAAACCTCACGAGCCAGACTGCGGTCCTCCTTAACGGAGTGCCCGGAAGATGGATCCAATGCCGCCGTGGCCTGCGGCAAGGCGACCCCCTTTCCCCTTTCCTTTTCAACGTTATTGTCGACGTCCTGCAGCAAATGATCCTCCACGCCTCCCGCAGGGGGCTCCTCCTACACCCTCTTGTTGACAACCTCCCCTGTCCGGTCCTCCAGTATGCTGATGACACCCTCATCATCATCCGTGCCATCCCGGAACATGTTTCCAACCTAAAAAAGGTGCTTGATGATTTCTCGACTGCCACTGGCCTTGTCATCAACTTCCACAAAAGCACCTTTGTCCCCATTGCCACTGATCAGTCCATGGCCCTCTCCATGGCTAACGCCTTCGGATGTGCTGTCTCCTCTTTCCCCCAAACATACCTGGGGCTCCCCCTCTCTGTCCACAAGCTCCGTCCTATCGACTTTGCCCCCATTATCCACAAAAGCGACATGCGCCTCTCTGGGTGGCGGGGCCGGTGCCTCCCAATTGGGGGGCGTCTTATTCTCGTTAACTCTGTCCTCACGGCCATGCTCGCCCATGCTATGGCCGCCGGACTCCTTCCGGCTGGGGTCATTGAGGCTATTGACAAACGCCGTAGGGCCTTTTTGTGGACCGGAGAGGAAACTTGCCATGGTGGGAACTGCAAAGTTGCCTGGAAGGATGTTTGCGCCCCAAAAAGCCTTGGGGGGCTCGGCGTTCTCTCCATTAACTCGCAAAATTCCGCCCTCTTAACCAAATTCCTCACCAAAATCCATTCTGACACCTCTGCCCCCTGGGCTGTTTGGTTCCGCCACCGGTACGGCTGGAATGGCTCCAGGGACCTTGGAGACACACACCATCTTGACACCCCTGTCTGGAAGGACATTGTCGCTGGTCTTAAAGTTTTCCGTTCCGTCACTAAGGTTTCGGTAGGCTGTGGAGCCTCGACTGCCTTCTGGGCCGATCTTTGGACTGGCGATGCCCCCCTTCGGGACCGCTTTCCTAACCTCTACTCCCACTCCACTCGCATTAACATTAATGTTGCCACGGCTCTGACATCCGACTTCCGCGGCACCCTTGGACCGCGCCTCTCGCTTGCCGCGGAGACCGACCTTCGTACCCTTGCAAACGAGCTCACCTCTGTGGTCCTGCATCGCGACTCCCCGGATGATCGTTATGACCGCCTCACTAACAAGAAGCTCTCGAACAAAAGTGTCTATGTCAATTCTTTCAGGCATTTACGGACAGACGAGGCTGCTGAACAAGTTTGGAGGAGTGCGGCCCCTCAGAAGTGCAAAGTTTTCGGATGGCTTGCCCCGAAGAAGCGTCTCCCGACCAATGAACGCCGGTTTCGCCACCTGTCTCGCACCTCGCTACCCTGCCTCTCCTGCTCCCAAGACGAAGACACCGACCACATGCTGCTGCTCTGCCCCCGGGCCTGGGAAGTTTGGACCTTCTTCTTTCCAGACTTCAGCGCGGGGAGGCCCTCCAATCTCGCCGACCTCCGGACCATGCGGTGTAGGAATTTTGAAGAGACTACAATCGTCGCCGCCATCACCTGGAATATCTGGAAGAGAAGAAACGCCAAGACTTTCAATGGCGTGGATGAAGACCTAAGTCTTGTCTCCCATAGGTGCATTGAGGATATTAGGTTGTGGGCGCATCGCTGTACTACCTCCTCCCCCTCCCTCACTCTTAATAATTGGTGTAATGGGTTCGAACCCCCTTGAAGCTCTCCTCCCCCCCTCTCTCTCGCTTCCCTCTAAAATATTGTAAGGATCCCATGTACTCTTGTTGTTCTTGATCAATGTTCAGGCTGGCGTAAGCCCGCCGTAGACCCGGTCAAAAAAAAAAAAAAGAAGGAAACGGAGGGAGTAGCTCTGCTCACGTACGTACGACACGTACGCATGCGCGCCTGCTGCTCCGTGTTTTATTTTTCTTGTCTGTATTTTTTACCGCGTCGATTTTACTCCAAGAATGGCGCCGGCCTGTGTGCCGTGTGCGGCGACTGCCGAGAGCGTAGTGCTGTACTCTAGCACGTACCAGTACTCGATTTTTCATCTCAACTCACCTCTACCAGTACTTTTTTTTGCTTGACTAGTACGTAGTTGCCTTGACCTTGAGGGTGAAAAAGTTGTCATTTTCACTGCGATGCACGCTTGCAATCGCAACGGATCACGGTGGATTCATGGACGTACGGGCCTATCTGGTGCCACGTGGCGGGAACAGAGGGGCCGCACCGAGAGTTCGTGACTGTGCTCCATTTTGTCTCCTTCCTCTTCTTGTCTTGCACTCCTGCCTGTCCCGTCGGTAGCATCATCAGGCCGCAGCAGTAATCTTTTTTGTTTAAGGAATGGTAGGGTAATTTTTGTTTCTACTGCGACTAGACTGTTCCCACCCGCGACGTAATACAGTAGTATGATTTTGGTTTGGATAAGTCACTTGAGACTAAAAGTGGTAGACTCATAGTACTGGCTGAGTATAATCCATGGCAGCTGGTTGTCCACGTCGTGCATGGCCCATCTTATCGTCATGTACCCAGGGGCAGATAATGAAGCTGACTTTTCCATGTACTCAGCTAAACCTAGAGCTAAAAGATGTCCAGACGTACGCGTTCCTACATGATCATCTTGTCATTGTGTACTGTGACAAGATAGTCACAGCCGTGTTGCGCTGCGCTACTGCACTTAACTTATTGATTGTATCCATCTACAAAGAAGTGATGATGCTGCTAATACTCCCTTCGTATATAAATATAATTAACTAAACTTATTTCATATTTATAAAAAGTTGAGTCACTTATTTTCAGATATACTTGGTGTTCTTTTTCTTTCCTATCAACCACTAAATTTAAAGGGATAAGTTAATCCACAAAGTTATATCGAAGATCTTACCATCCACAAGAGGCCAAAGTTTGAAGAGGGAGGCAACACTGATCTGTTCTGTTACCTGGGATGCTTAGCTTAACTATGGGTTTTATGTGGACGTCAGAGTGGGTGTGTGAGGGGTCCATTGGTGATCAGGGTGATGCTTAGCTTTTGACATGGTAGGTGCGCTGTTGCTAAAGCCTAAAGCCCAACCACAGCCACAAGCCAATCAGCGATAAATATCTCTCTTTGCTTCCATTGGCTTGGCTGGGTGGGCATCAGCCGAACGTTCATTAACTAACAATAACAATTCATCCTCGTCGATCCGTCGCCCGGCTTTCGGCATTGGGTATTGCGGTATTGCCGCTTTGCATAAGTATTCTGAATTAGTTTATCGTCTTAGAGCATCTCCAACAGGCGCGCTATACCTCCATTTCGGCGCGCTGCAAACCGCTGGGCGCGTGCTACCGATTTTCCCCCCGCCGGAGGCTGCATTTTGCAGCGCGCGTTGGTGCGGGAAAAAAGCACCTCCGCCGGAAGCTGTATTTTGCAGCGCGTTTCGACCGTTAATTTCAAAATTAATCAAACGAACGATTAAAATTTGATCGAAAATACGAATATTTAAAAAGTTCAACGATACAGCGCGACATAGTAGTCGAAAACGAAAATCTAAAGCTACTCGGAGTCCCAATCGAAGTCCGACGAGTGGGTGCTCGGAGTCGTCTCCGACACCGGCGTCGACGTCCACTCGAAGGAGGAGGAGGAGGAGGACAGAACGATCGTCGACGGCCCTGCGCCGTTCTTCTTCTCCTCCGCCTTCCTCGCCGCCTTCTCGGCCCTCGCCGCCTTCCTCGCGGCGGACTCGGCGCGGCGCTTCTCGCGGCTCGCCTTCTTCTTCGCCTTGAGCGCCGCCTTCTCCTCCTCCTTCTGCGCGTAGAAGGCCTCCGTCGCGGCGAGGTCTTCGGGGAAGCGTCGCGCCCACTCGACGCGCAGCGCCTCGTCGCGCTCCGCGCCCACTCGACGCGCAGCGCCTCGTCGCGCTCCGCGATGAGGAGGCGCTGCTCAACTCCCGTCGCCGGCACGCTGCTCCTCCGTGATGACGGGCGGCGGCGGCGCGAGCATCTCCGCCGCTCGCGCGTGTAGACGTCGTGAAAGTTCAACGACCGCCGGAGCGGCCGAGCCGCCACGCGACGGCGTCGTAGGCGCGCGCGCCGCCTCGTGCGCCGTGTTGAAGGTGCCGAGACGGATCCGCTCCTCGCCGGAGCGGATCTCCGCGTCGAATCGGCCGCTCGGCCGCACGCGGACGCCGTGGTAGCCGGAGGATGGGCGGCGGCGCGGCGGCATCTTCGCGTCGAGGCGGAACGGTCGGAGGTGGAGCGGCGCGGGAGGGAGAGCGGCGGGGAGAGAGAGAGGCGCGGGATGAAGACGCGTGGGAGGAGTGTCAGTTGACGCTTCGCGCATGTCGTCTATATAGCGCGCGCGGCAGCGGACGCGGCAGCGGACGCGGCAGATTTCCCGCGCGGGATAGCGTAAACGCGGACGCGCGGCAAACTTTTTAGCGCGCGCGCTTTTTTCCCGCGTCCGCTGGAGCTGCGCGCGAGCGCCCGCGCGCGCCGAATAGGCGGTTTTTTTGCCGCGCGGAACTTTTAGCGCGCCTGTTGGAGATGCTCTTACTAATCAAAGCAATCTTGGCAACCTGCGCAGCCTAGCTTCCTGCTTACGCAAGAGCATAGCCACTGTCCAAACGCCGGTTTCAGCTAAGAGCCAAAGCCTAAATCGTGTAGCGATCCCGAATCGACGGCGGCACGAGGCTCGTTTTATTCTTTCTTCTCAGCTGGACGTCGGGGAAAATAAAACGAGAAAGGGACGGGAGGAGGAGAGGATTCCGTGAAGCGGATGTGGAGAGGATAGAGGAGATGTCAAAATGACAAAATTAACCTCTACGCGTAACTAATTCACAAAATGAACTTGCATAAAAAACTACTCTAGCCCCTTTTAGGTAGCGCCGATGTCAAAGACCCTATGCTAGGCTGTGAGGCGCCATTTTGATATGCGCTACTAGGTGTGAGGCTAGCCCGGGCCTCACACATGGTTAAGTAGGGTCGCTCGCATAGTTGCTATACAATGGGGTGTACCTCCGCTTCCATCGACGGTACACTCATGTTACATGTAGACCACGCGAGCCCGACCTTGCTTGACCAAGGTTAGAACTGGTAGCGCGTTGCCCTTCCTCTACCCCAATCCGATGGCTCCTTTCTCTCCCCAAATTCAAATCCATATCAAAATCGCCTAGATTTGTCAGATTTGTCAGTGGAATTCGTACCAACATCTCCCTCAAGGTAATCTCCTCCGATCCCCTCCTTTTCATCTAAAAAAATCCATCAAATTAATCCTGTTTGTGTAAGATTAGGTGAAACCCTAGTTTTTGATAGACTCAATTTTTTTCATGGAAAATTGAAATCATGTGGGGTGATTAATATGTATATATGAATATGTAATCATTTGGGAACATTGTTGTTCGTCATTTGTTCATAATATTTAGATGCAGAATTGTGCATATGTAAACATAGATTTTTTGTGGTATCTATGTATGGTATGATACAATACTCCCATATGAATTTGTATGCGATGAATTGGTATGAAAGAAATGTCTCATATTTGCTTAGAACCAGTAATTCAATGATAGTTGTGTTGGTCCATGCTAGCAAAATAGTTTAATGTCTTATTGTTTAAAAAATATAGATGATGTGGCTTCTCGATGATTACTATGATACTGAACATAGGGCCTATATTTCTCCTCTATCCTTTCTATGAATCGAAGAACCATTTAGGCTTGTTTGATTCAAAGGAAACGTGTAGGATTTTTGTAGGATTCGAATCCTTAGGATTATTCATATAACCGTCTTTTGATTCAAAGGAATACAATCCTTGGGAAATCCTTCAAAGAATTCCTTTGCACTCTAGTTTAAAGGAAATTTCCATGCACTCCAACTTATTTTTATATTTTTTTTGGTTTTCCTATGCAATCTCACACTACTCAAAATCCTGTAGTTTTCTAATTCTATAGAATTCAGATGGACATGCCAATTCAGTGACTCAAATTCTAGTTTTTAAGACATAATATGTTAAAATACCTCGGATAGCATTTTTTAAGGCATAATATACTTAAAAAGCATTTGTTTATGCTAAGGGCCCCCAACTTCTAGCCTCATCCCGGCCCCTGAAACCGTGGGGCTGGGCCTGACGATTCTCATGTTTCTGCATTTTGAGAATCCTACAAATCAAATGATCCCTTATTTACTTTCACAAAGAAGTGGCTCAAACCAAGTCAGGACCACTTTGCAAGAAGATGTAACTTGTTGAAGACACGTAACTTCTACATTCAACCATTGGAAATAGGAAAAAAAAAGAACTTAATCGAAGAATTACAAAATTTATCCTCACTTTACTAATAACCAAGAGCTTGGCACTAACCTTAATGTAGTATCCCTTTATCTTAATCTTAATGTCTCAACTTTCTGTAGGTACGGATATATCTTCTATAACAAAAATATACGTAGATACACACTTATTTTATAACTAAGGTAGTACCAAAAATCACAGTGTTATATATGCATACAACTGTAGTCTTGATCTATATACAGCCTATAAATATACATCCAATAAAGAAGACATCGATGTTAAGCACCGCGGCGAGTCAATGTAATTTTCCACAGTGAAACATACTGTCACCTCTGGCGCTATGCTACTGGTTTGTCACGCACGCAAGAAACCAAATGAATAAAAAACAAAACCTACCTCCTAGAATTATAGGTGCCACTTGTTTCTTTTTATCCGGTGTGGGTTGGATAATTGGGCATCATCACACCTCGAGGAGCAGAACGGAAACAAAACAGAACTCAAACCAAACCCAAGAAAGAAATCAGAGGGAAGCAGAGAGGGAGAGAGGGGAATAAAGCAGAGGAGAGAGATAGATAGAGATCCCAAATCAAATCAGCGAGAAGCAGGGAGAGAGAGAGAGAGAGAGAGCTCGAGCCAAGACCACCACCACCATGGTCTGCCCTGGTGCCAGTATATAAAGAGCGGCACGCCCCTGTGCTGTGCAAAGCCAAGGAACCCGGCATCCCTCGGTAGTCTGTCTCATGCTCCGGTCGACCAACACGCTCAGCCCCAGCAGCAGCAGCTCGCCCCCTGCGTCCGGGTCCGGCGAGAAGAAGAAGATGGTTGGCGGTGGCGCTCCGAGCGGCGCGAAGCTGCTCCAGATCCTGAACGTGCGCGTGGTGGGCAGCGGCGAGCGCGTGGTGGTGCTGTCCCACGGGTTCGGCACGGACCAGTCGGCGTGGAGCCGCGTCCTGCCGTACCTGACCCGCGACCACCGCGTGGTGCTCTACGACCTGGTGTGCGCCGGCAGCGTGAACCCTGACCACTTCGACTTCCGGCGCTACAACGGGCTGGACGCGTACGTGGACGACCTGCTGGCCATCCTGGACGCGCTCCGCATCCCGCGCTGCGCCCTCGTGGGCCACTCCGTCTCCGCCATGATCGGCATCCTCGCCGCCATCCGCCGCCCCGACCTCTTCGCCAAGCTCGTCCTCATCGGCTGCTCGCCCAGGTGCGTGCAAATTCTTTTCTTTCACGCCAGCCACCGATGTCGAACCGTCGATCGAAGGTCACTGAAGGACCGACGGATATGTATGAACAGGTTCCTGAACGACAGCGACTACCACGGCGGGTTCGAGCTGGAGGAGATCCAGCAGGTGTTCGACGCGATGTCGGCCAACTACGCGGCGTGGGCGACCGGGTACGCGCCGCTGGCGGTGGGCGCGGACGTGCCGGCGGCGGTGCAGTTCAGCCGCACGCTGTTCAACATGCGGCCCGACATCTCGCTGCACGTGTGCCAGAGCGTGTTCAAGACGGACCTCCGCGGCGTGCTGGGCATGGTGCAGGCGCCCTGCGTCGTGGTGCAGACCACCCGCGACGTCTCCGTGCCGGCGTCCGTCGCGGCGTACCTCAAGGCGCACCTGGGCGGGCGCACCACCATCGAGCCGCTGGCGACGGAGGGCCACCTGCCCCACCTCAGCGCCCCCAGCCTCCTCGCGCAGGTGCTCCGCCGCGCGCTCGCGCGATTCTAGCAGCTGCCGGAGTTACGGTAGTAGGTAGAGGGAGAAGAAGAAGGAAACGGAGGGAGTAGCTCTGCTCACGTACGTACGACACGTACGCACGCCTGCTGCTCCGTGTTTTATTTTTCTTGTCTGTATTTTTTACCGCGTCGATTTTACTCCAAGAATGGCGCCGGCCTGTGTGCCGTGTGCGGCGACTGCCGAGAGCGTAGTGCTGTACTCTAGCACGTACCAGTACTCGATTTTTCACCTCAACTCACCTCTACCAGTACTTTTTTTTTGCTTGACTAGTACGTAGTAGTTGCCTTGAGGGTGAAAAAGTTGTCATTTTCACTGCGATGCACGCTTGCACTCGCAACGGATCACGGTGGATTCATGGACCTGCGGGCCTATCTGGTGCCACGTGGCGGGAACAGAGGGGCCGCACCGAGAGTTCGCGACTGTGCTCCATTTTGTCTCCTTCCTCTTCTTGTCTTGCACTCCTGTCTCGTCCGTAACATCATCAGGCCCGCAGCGGTAATCTTTTTTGTTTAAGGAATGGTAGGGTAATTTTTGTTTCTACTGCGACTAGACTGTTCCCACCCGCGACGTAATACAGTAGTATAATTTTGGTTTGGATAAGTCAGTTGAGACTAAAAGTGGTAGACTCATAGTACTGGCTGAGTATAATCCATGGCAGTTGGTTGTCCACGTCGTGCATGGCCCATCTTATCGTCATGTACCCAGGGAAGCTGACTTTTCCATGTACTCAGCTAAACCTAGAGCTAAAAGATGTCCACACGTACGCGTTCTTACATGATCATCTTGTCATTGTGTACTGTGACAAGATAGTCACAGGCGTGTTGCGCTGCGCTACTGCACGTACTTGATTGGATCCATCTAGAAAGAAGGAGCAGATAATGGTACCAAGAGCATCACTGGCGCGCCTCTAATTAGAGGCCGCTAGATGCACTACGTTTTGTAGGGCGTTGGCACCCGCTTTTCAATTTGGGAAGGTTGTGCACACCGCCAATCTCGATAAAAATCTCTAAAAAAAATTGAACAAGCAAATGTAAATAAATTGTAAAATTTTATTTATATTTCATTTAAATTTAAATATTAGACGCTTTTGTTGGCCCTCGTTTTCTTTGCTGCGGAGGAAATGTATCTAGAAACTTACAATAGAGCCTTCTGCTAGCCCTCGCTTTGTTCACTGCGAAGAAAAAACATCGAGAAATCTACACTAGAGGCTCTTGCTGGCCCTAGCCTTCTTCGTTGCGAACAAAGAACATCCAGAAGCCTGCACTAGAGGCTCTTCCTGGCCCTAGCCTTCTTCGTTGCAAACGAAGAACATCCAGAAGCCTATACTAGAGACTTTCGCTGCCTTCTCCACCTTCGCTGAAAATGTAGAACATCCATTAACCTATATTATAGGCTTCTGCTGGCCCCTCCCCATGTTCGCTGCAAATGAAAAATTACATAAACCTATACTAGATGCTCCTGGTGGCCATCACCATCTTCCATGCAAAGGAAGAACATCGAAAAACCTAAAATTTGACATCCTAGCCATCGTTAGTGTTCTCACCATGGTAGTGCCTGCGGCAGCACGTGTCATCGAACACCTTCACCATGAGCTTGCTGCCGCCTTCTTACTTGAAGTTCAACAAACGACCGACCTCCAGGTTGTGGGCGCGGGCGAACCTCTCCCAGCCGGTGTGGAGAACATCTGACCTTGCCCGTCGAATAAGACCTCGATGGGCCACACACAAAACCCGTAGTTGGCTTCCCGTAGGTGAACCCCGTCAAGCGAGAAATTGCGTGAACTTCTCCGGGAGCCTCTTTGGGCCGAAAGGGTCCTCAATGACGAGGACGACGAACTCGAAGAACTTGTCGTGGAAGAAGAACATCTCCTCCTCAGGTGACTGCGAGCGTTCAAGCGGACGGGATCATGCACTATGGCCCCTACACCTGTCGCGATCCCTCGAACCTGCTATGGACTGTGTGGGGCGGGATGGCATTGAGGGTGGTGGAGGGGACAACTTTGATTGCAGCAACACGACCATTATAGTTGCCATCAAGGCCATTCATAATGTAGTCCTTGAGCTCATCATCATCAACGATTTTCCCAGCAGCAGCGAGCTGAGAGGCATAGCCTTTCATCTTGGTTACATACTGCTAGGCAGTAAGGTCAAGTTTCTTTGTGTTGGTAAGGGCACCACGAAGGTGAGACCCGTGAGTTAGACTGAGAGGAGTAAAGCTCGTGTAAAGCATGCCATACTTCAACGGTATGGGTGAGGCCATAGACGGTGAAGAGGATGTCCTCGGAGAGGGAATTCACGAGGTAGCTCACCATCCTGCTGATCCCATGTGATCCAAGTGTCGTAGGTTGAGTTGGGAACGATGATCTTTTTCTTGTCGGCATCCTCAACATCGAGCATCTCGGGCGGAGCCAGGTCAGATCCCTCAAGGAGACTTGTAACACTTGCACCACGAAGTGTGGGTAGCACTTGGACTTGCCATGAGATGAAGTTCTCGTGGGCAAGTTTCATCGCCAGTGGTGCACCAATGGTGGCCGCGGTGGATGGGGACGAGGACAATGTCATAATCATGTCGAGGGGAGCAATCTAGGGTTCTTGGTCGAGAAGCGACGGGTCCTGATCCTGGCGATGGAAAGTGTCGGAGACGATGTCCTGGTCCTAACGATCTAGGGTTTGTGGGTGTGGTGGGTTTTGGGAAGAGCTAAGTCGGGGAATTCTTCTAGGGGAGAAAGATCTGCAGCCTAGTGGTGTTGATTGTCGGGATCGAGGATGGGAGCCTAGCGGTGGCGGCAAAAGAAACGGGCGGAGGCGGTGGCTAGAAGGATGGAAGAGGGAGGCTCCATACCATGTTGATTTCCTATTTTCGTTGGGTGGAGCCTCGGTCGTATCCTTTAGGGTAACCGGATTCGTGCTTATATTAACAAAGAATAGCCTTGCGTGGCATATACAGAGTGGGATACGTATGTGGTGGTCACGTATAAGTATCTCTATTATATCCCTAATAGTGTGAGGAGGAGTCGATTCTCCTATTCTATACCAGGAGGCAGGCGTGGGGATGGTGGTGCGCATTAAGGCCGACACACATGGCTAGGCCATTTATTTCGTGTAGGTGGGCGGTGGCGTCATTAATCTCCAACGCCCTCGGAAGTGGAGCCACCTTAGTCCGTCGACGCGTGTTTGAGCGACTGCCAAGCAGGCCCAAGAACTCTGAATGGTGTTGGCACATTATTGGACGGGGCGGCCTAAAAAAGTTCCAAACCCCGAAACGGTTGTTGGGGTAGTTATTGGGGTTAATTTTTGGGCTGTTATTTTATCGAAGGAGGTGATTATCTTTTTTTGATCAAGTTGTGTGCGCTACTATCTATACCTAATAATAAAGGAACTAATGTTTCCTTGGCTCGGTCCGTCAAATTGCGCTTTCGTCCATCCACTAATACGCTTTCATAAGTTCTACTACTTCTGTTCTTCCGCTTTGCTTTGGGGCACCACGACTCCTTCCCGGTCCCGATCGACAAGAAAACATTGTCCAACGCGCCCACGATTCGTCCAAGCAAAAACCTGCTGATGCCCGTCCAGGATTCCTCCTCCTCAGTTGGATTTTGAAACCAGAAAATCTCTTCCCGATCTCGGTGCTCCACACCATCCCTTCACCTGCTCGGCCCGGCACGACCACAAAGCGCCCCCGCGTCCATCGAAGCCGTTCCGGCCGGCCGCGCCTTACGTCGGCGATCACAGAAACCCGCGGCCGTGCACCCTAGCAGAAGGAATATGGTGCCCACAGTTCTAACCGACATCGGTCCCTTCGATCTTTGACAACGTGCACCTAGCCGTGCTCGCACACGACCAAGTGGCCATTGCGTGCGCCGGCCGTGTTGTCAGCGCCGGCCGCGGTCTCAACTCCAGGTGAGCTCAACTTCGAGGCTGCGTTCTACCGCATCGAGAGATCGATCCTGCAGTGGCGGGCGAGATCGGGAAGGAGACTGTCATGGTCGAGGACAGCAAGTTGTGCCCGTATACAAAGGAAACGCGGAACGGCCAGATAAGGAGAGAGGATTTGGGTTAGATGCACACCAGCCGGTCACGATTCCGTCCAAAACCGAGACTGCCGGCCATCCTGGTTCTTCTGCTCCCATCTCTATGTCGTCGCCGATCGTCCTCCCCTATCGTCGCCATCATCGTCGAGAGACAAAGCCGCCATCATCCTCCATCAAGATGCGCAGGAGATGAGACAGTTCAACTTTGAGCTACACAGATAAGGCGTTGCAGGAAGCCAGGGATATTGCCTTGCCTGCTTCAGAAAATCAGGTGTGTATAATCAGATGATACATAAATGTACTGAAATCAGATGATAGTAGCATTGGCATGTGAGCAATTGTTGATTGTTTTGTCTTGCAACAAGAGGAGTTTTGCCTATTTTCTTTCGGGCTGGAAGCATCGAGAGTCCCCTATTTTCTATGAAATTCTTACACAAAATTTGACTGGTTTTCTTTCAGTCCGCATCGAGAAGAGTCCCCCGTCTAAGAAATAGTTTCTCAAAATTCGACGAAATTCGACTTGTCGTGCTGCCGTGCTGCCGTGCTGGGCACCAGGAACGCCATGCCAGTGATCTCGTGCACCATGGAGACGAGACTGAGACCCGTCAGCTAGGCTGGGCCGGCAGAAGAACAACTCCGCGGCGCGGTATACCTCAGCAGTTGAGCGGCAGAACAAGGAATAGGCTTTCAGTGCGCGGCGACGACCACCGGCAGTGTGTCCGTGAACGCGTTGACAAACGCGTATGCTGCCACCGGAGGGTGGGGAGAAGGGAAGCTTCTGGAGCCGGAGCAGGGAAGGGGACAGCAGAGACAACGTCTGAGGAAGCAGCATAAAAGGTTCACATGCCCTCTTAATACTACTACTAATACTACGACTTCTGTGTAAAAATAAATGTTTTAGTTTTATCTAGATTTAGATATAAATGTTTCTAGATGCAATTTTTGTTATACAAACATCCGTATTTAGAAAATTTTGAGACAAATTATATCTAAATCGTTTTCTAAATCGTTTTCTATTTATTTTAATTTTATTGTGATTATAGATTTTCTCTCCCGTTGCAACGCACGGGCAGTTTTCCTAGTTTACTTCTTATTTTGAGAATCGCGCGCTACTATTTACTTAGGATAACCCCCTTCTTATACAGCTCTTTTGTTATTTGGGATGCTTAGCTTAACTATGGGTTTATGTGGACGTCAGAGTGGGTGTGTGAGGGGTCCATTGGTGATCAGGGTGATGCTTAGCTTTTGACATGGTAGGTGCGCTGTTGCTAGCTAATTAAGCCCAACCACAGCCACAAGCCAATCAGCAATAAATATCTCTCTTTGCTTCCATTGGCTTGGCTGGGTGGGCATCAGCCGAACGTTCATTAATTAACAGTTCATCCTCGTCGATCCGTCGCCCGGCTTTCGGCATTGGGTATTGCCGCTTTGCATAAGTATTCTGAATTAGTTTATCGTCTTACTAATCAAAGCAATCTTGGCAACCTGCGCAGCCTTCCTGCTTACGCAAGAGCATAACCACTGTCCAAACGCCGGTTTCAGCTAAGAGCCAAAGCCTAAATCGCGTAGCGATCCCGAATCGACGGCGGCACGAGGCTCGTTTTATTCTTTCTTCTCAGCTGGACGTCGGTGGAAAATCAAACGAGAAAGGGACGGGAGGAGGAGAGGATTCCGTGAAGCGGAGGTGGGAGAGGATAGAGGAGATGGCAAAATGACAAAATTAACCTCTACGCGTAACTACTTCAACCCCTTGAAATTTTGCCAAAAGAGACCACCTGCCCCAATGTATTGACAAAAAGGACCACCTGTGAGGCAAATTGACAAAAAAGACCACGTCGTGGGAGGCAGCAGCGCCCCCAGCCGACACGTGGCGCTTGCCGCCGGAGGGAGGGGCGGCAGGGCCCCGCCGCCAGGGGCTGTGGCGGCACGTTAGCCGGCCCTGCTCGCCGTCAGGCCGCCGTTTGCCTGGTGGGCCATGCCGCCCCACGGTGCGGCGGCAGGTCGATGTGGAGGATGCCTCCAACGCCGGTGGCGGCAGGCCCCGCCATGCACATGGCCGACGACCGCGCGGTATCTGGCCTCGTGCGACAAGCTTTGGCCAGTTGCAGCAAGCTGGCCGACATGCACGCAGACGACAGATGATAGCACTGATTTTGATGCTGCTTAAGTGCGCGGTGGAGGCAGCCGTTTCCGCTCGATACAGAAAATTAAACACCGAAAGCAGACTGATACAACAAATAGACCACTGAAAGTGTGCGCCAATTATTCTGCACTACTTTGTTGGTACAGCTCACACTAATTGAAGGCTATATAAGCCGTCTTACCCGCATAGAAATGAAACAGCAGGATCGAGTTTGCCTTCTCCGCGTCTCTCTTTCGTGCGCAAAATATTGAAGTGAGTATGAGTGTACCTTGCTCCGACCAGGATTTTAGGCCGATGAAGGGTAAGAATGCAAGCTTGTCACCGGGGGTGAGAGCAGAGAGGTGTTGGTGCGGCCGCCTTGCGAAGGTGAAGGAGGTGGGTTATTTTTCTGATAAGTTCGGCATGAAATATTTCATGTGCGCGAGCTATGATCATGATCCACCCAGGCAAACAAGTTCATCGTCCTCGAGGCCTGCGGTATGTTGTAACAGCATGATTAAAAAAATATTTGTATGTCATTAATTTTCGTTGATTAACCGTAGTATTTGTGTTGCAGTCTCCCCCTCCCCTTTGCATGTGATTTCACTGGATAGACCAGGAGCAGCCGGAGTGGGCACGCCGCGAGGTGGAGGAAAAACAACGACGTGCATGGGCAAGGTTCCATGAGGAGGAGCGTTTCGAAAAGGCTATTGCTAATGATAAAGCAGAAAGAGAGAGACAGATACAAAATTAAGGGCGGAGCAAGCTCGAAATCGTGAGGTGAATCAGAAGAGGATGGATGATGAGGCTGCACGTAGGTATGCAGAGGAAGAGGTGCGCAGAGAGGCCCGTGAAGCGGAGAGGAAGAGATTAAGGGAAAGAGCTGCCGAGGCGCAAGCGGCAGAAGAACGCGGCGACAAGTCCGGAAAATGGCCACGGTGAACACAGGGCAAATAGAGTGATCTGTTGTACTAGCTATGTATGTTAATTTCTGTTTTACTTTCGCGTTGTATCTTAAAATTCGTTGCAGTTATTATGTTGTATCTTAAACGTTTTTACTTATGTTGCATCTTCATTATTGGAGTTAATTTAGAAATTAAACTTATTGGAACTAATATTAATATGTCTCCGAGATACATAGAAAAATGTCTCATACATAGATTAAATGCCTGTCGCGCGCATAGATAAATATGTTAGAGATATGCCCAAGAGGCAATAATAAAAGTGGTTATTATATATCTTTATGTTTATGATAAATGTTTATATACCATGCTATAATTGTATTAACCGAAACTTTGATACATGTGTGATATATAAACAACAATGAGTCCCTAGTAAGCCTCTTAACTAGCTTGTTGATTAATAGATGATTAGTTTCATAATCATGAACATTGGATGTTATTAATAACAAGGTTATATCATTGTATGAATGATGTAATGGACACACCCAATTAAGCGTAGCATAAGATCACGTCATTAAGTTATTTGCTATAAGCTTTCGATACATAGTTACCTAGTCCTTTCGACCATGAGATCATGTAAATCACTCATACCGGAAAGGTACTTTGATTACATCAAACGCCACTGCGTAAATGGGTGGTTATAAAGGTGGGATTAAGTATCCGGAAAGTATGAGTTGAGGCATATGGATCAACAGTGGGATTTATCCATCCCGATGACGGATAGATATACTCTGGGCCCTCTCGGTGGAATGTCGTCTAATGTCTTGCAAGCATATGAATAAGTTAATAAGAGATCACATACCACGGTACGAGTAAAGAGTACTTGTCAGGAGACGAGGTTGAACAAGGTATAGAGTGATACCGATGATCAAACCTCGGACAAGTAAAATATCGCGTGACAAAGGGAATTGGTATCGTATGTGAATGGTTCATTCGATCACTAAGTCATCGTTGAATATGTGGGAGCCATTATGGATCTCCAGATCCCGCTATTGGTTATAGGTCAGAGAGAGTTCTCACCCATGTCCACATAGTTCACGAACCGTAGGGTGACACACTTAAGGTTTGATGTTGTAATAGTAGAACTTGAATATGGAATGGAGTTCGAAGTATTGTTCGAAGTCTCGGATGGGATCCCGGACATCACGAGGAGTTCCGGAATGGTCCGGAGAATAAGATTCATATATAGGAAGTCATTTTATAAGGTTTAAAATGATCCGGTGAATTTATGGAAGGTTCTAGAAGGTTCTAGAAAAGTCCGAAAGAATTCACTTTGGAAGGCGGAGTCCCGGTGGGACTCCACCACCCATGGCCGGCCAACCCTAGAGGGGGGAGTCCAAGGTGGACTCCACCAAGGGGGCCGGCCACCCCCCTCATGGAAGGGTGGGAATCCCACTTGAGGTGGGAGTCCCACCTTGGGTAGGTTTCCCTACACATGGAAGGTTTTGGGTTGGGGTCTTATTCGAAGACTTGTAGTCCAACACTTGGGGGTTCCACCTATACAATGAGGAGCAAGGGGAGGGGCCGGCCACACCAAAGCCATTGTGGCCGCACCCCTCATAGTGGCCGGCCACCTCCCCCTCTCCCAAACCCTAGCCGCCCCTCTCCTCCACCTCTCCCGCAACGCTTAGCGAAGCTCCGCTGGAGATCTCCATCACCACCGCCACCACGCCGTCGTGATGCCGGATTCAAGGAGGAGCTACTACTTCCGCTGCCCGCTGGAACGACGAGGTGGACATCGTCTTCATAAACACCGAACGTGTGACCGAGTACAGAGGTGATGCCCGATTGTGGCACCGTCAAGATCTTCTACGCGCTTTTGCAAGCGGCAAGTGATCGTCTACCGCAGCAACAAGAGCCTCATCTTGTAGGCTTTGGAAATCTTCAAGGGTGAGTCTCGATCATCCCCTCGTTGCTCCCGTCTTCTAGATTGTATCTTGGCTTGGATTGCGTTCTCGCGGTAGGAATTTTTTTGTTTTCTATGCAACGAATCCCTACAGTGGTATCAGAGCCAGGTCTATGCATAGATGGTTGGACGAGTAGAACACAATGGTTTTGTGGGCGTTGATGCTTATGTTGTCTTTAGTTTGAGTACTTTGCATCTTTGTGGCATAGTGGGATGAAGCGGCTCGGGCTAACTTTACATGACCGCGTTCATGAGACTTGCTCCTTGCTGCTTGTGACGGTAAAGCACTCGTCCGTTGGGAACCACAAGAGGAAGGTGTGATGCGTACAGCGGCAAGTTTTCCCTCAGTAAGAAACCAAGGTTATCGAACCAGTAGGAGCCAAGAAGCACGTTGAAGGTTGATGGCGGCGGAGTGCAGTGCGGCGCAACACTAGGGATTCCGGCGCCAACGTGGAACCTGCACAACACAACCAAAGTACTTTGCCCCAACTTAACAGTGAGGTTGTCAATCTCACCGGCTTGCTGTAACAAAGGATTAGATGTATAGTGTGGATGATGATGTTTGCAGAAAACAGTAGAACAAGTATTGCAGTAGATTGTATTCGATGCAAAAGAATGGACCGGGGTCCACAGTTCACTAGTGGTATCTCTCCCATAAGAAATAGCATGTTGGGTGAACAAATTACAATTGGGCAATTGACAAATAAAGATGGCATGACAATGCACATACATGTTATGATGAGTAGTGTGAGATTCAATTGGGCATTACGACAAAGTACATAGACCGCTATCCAGCATGCATCTATGCCTAAAAAGTCCACCTTCAGGTTATCATCCGAACCCCTTCCAGTATTAAGTTGCAAACAACAGAAAATTGCATTAAGTATGGTGCGTAATGTAATCAACAAATACATCCTCAGACATAGCATTGATGTTTTATCCCTAGTGGCAACAGCACATCCACAACCTTAGAACTTTCTCATCAGCATCCCGCATTTAATGGAGGCATGAACCCACTATCGAGCATAAATACTCCCTCTTGGAGTTACAACTAACGACTTGGCCAGAGCCTCTACTAATAACGGAGAGCATGCAAGATCATAAACAACTCATAGATGATAGATTGATAATCAACATAACATAGCATTCAATATTCATCGGATCCCAACAAACGCAACATGTAGCATTACAAATAGATGATCTTGATCATGTTAGGCAGCTCACAAGATCCGACAATGATAGCACAATGAGGAGAAGACGACCATCTAGCTACTGCTATGGACCCATAGTCCAGGGGTGAACTACTCACACATCACTCCGGAGGCGACCATGGTGGTGAAGAGTCCTCCGGGAGATGATTCCCCTCTCCGGCAGGGTGCCGGAGGCGATCTCCTGAATCCCCCGAGATGGGATTGGCGGCGGCGGCGTCTCTGGAAGGTTTTCCATATCGTGGCTCTCGGTACTGGAGTTATTCTCGACGAAGGCTTATGTAGGCGGAAGGGTAGGTCAGGGGCGCCACGAGGGGGCCACACGCTAGGGCCGCGCGGGCCCCCCTTGGGCCGCGCCGCCCTAGCGTGGCGGCGCCTCGTCGCCCCACTTCGTTTCCCTTTTGGTGTTCTGGAAGCTTCGTGGAAAAATAAGCCCCTGGGCATTGATTTCGTCCAATTCCGAGAATATTTCCTTACTAGGATTTCTGAAACCAAAAACAGCAGAAAACAGCAACTGGCTCTTCGGCATCTTGTTAATAGGTTAGTGCCGGAAAATGCATAAATATGACATAAAGTATGTATAAAACATGTGTGTATCATCAATAAAGTAGCATGGAACATAAGAAATTATAGATACGTTTGAGACGTATCAAGCATCCCCAAGCTTAGTTCCTACTCGTCCCGAGTAGGTAAACGATAACAAAGATAATTTCTGAAGTGACATGCTATCATAATCTTGATCAATACTATTGTAAGCACATGTAATGAATGCATCGATTCGAAGCAATGGTAAAGACAATGGTTAAACAACTGAATCATATAACAAAGACTTTTCATGAATAGTACTTTCAAGACAAGCATCAATAAGCCTTGCATAAGAGTTAACTCATAAAGCAATAAATTCAAAGTAAAGGCATTGAAGCAACACAAAGGAAGATTAAGTTTCAGCGGTTGCTTTGAACTTGTAACATGTATATCTCATGGATATTGTCAACATAAAGTAATATAATAAGTGCAATAAGCAAGTATGTAGGAATCAATGCACAGTTAACACAAGTGTTTGCTTCTTAAGACAGAAGAAGTAGGTAAACTGACTCAACATAAAAGTAAAAGAAAGGCCCTTCGTAGAGGGAAGCATTGATTGCTATATTTGTGCTAGAGCTTTTATTTTGAAAACATAAAGAGAGCATAAAAGTAAAGTTTTGAGAGGTGTTTGTTGTTGTCAACGAATGATAGTGGGCACTCTAACCCCCTTGCCAGACAAACCTTCGAAGAGCGGCTCCCATGAAACATTTTTATTTTTGGGTGGCACTCCTTCCAACCTTGCTTTCACAAACCATGGCTAACCGAATCCTCGGGTGCCTGCCAACAATCTCATACCATGAAGGAGTGCCTTTTTATTTTAGTTTTATTTAGATGACACTCCTCCCCACCTTTGCTTTCTCAAGCCATGGCTAACCGAATCCTCGGGTGCCGTCCAACAATCACATACCATGGAGGAGTGTCTATTTTTGTAAAATTATGAAGGTTAATTAATTTGGGACTGGGAATCCCATTGCCAGCTCTTTTTGCAAAATTATTGGATAAGCGGATGAAGCCACTAGTCCATTGGTGAAAGGTGCCCAACAAGATTGAAAGATAAACACCACATACTTCCTCATGAGCTATAAAACATTGACACAAATAATAGGTAATAACTTTTGAAGTGTTTAAAGATAGCACTCAAGCAATTTACTTTAGAATGGTAGAGAAATACCATGTAGTGGGTAGGTATGGTGGACACAAGTGGCATAGTTATTGGCTCAACGATTTGGATGCACGAGAAGTATTCCCTCTCAATACAAGGCTTAGGCTAGCAAGGTTATTTGAAGCAAACACAAGTATGAACCGGTACAGCAAAACTCACATAAGAACATATTGCAAGCATTATAAGACTCTACACTGTCTTCCTTGTTGTTCAAACCCTTACTAGAAAATATCTAGACCTTAGAGAGACCAATCATGCAAATCAAATTTTAGCAAGCTCTATGTATTTCTTCACTAATAGGTGCAAAGTATATGATGCAAGAGCTTAAACATGATCCTTATGAGTATAACAATTGCCAAGTATCAAATTATTCAAGACATTCTACCAATTACCACATGTAGCATTTCCCGTTTCCCATATAACAATTAACGAAGCAGTTTCAACCTTCGCCATGAACATTATGAGTAAAGCTAAGGACATATTTGTCCATATGCAACAGCGGAGCGTGTCTCTCTCCCACACAATGAATGCTAGGGTCCAACTTTATTCAAATAAAACAAAAACAAGAACATACAGACGCTCCAAGTAAAGCACATAAGATGTGATGGAATAAAAATATAGTTTCACTAGAGGAACCTGATAATGTTGTCGATGAAGAAGGGGATGCCTTGGGCATCCCCAAGCTTAGATGCTTGAGTATTCTTGAAATATGCAGGGATGAACCACCGGGGCATCCCCAAGCTTAGAGCTTTCACTCTCCTTGATCATATTGTATCATCCTCATCTCTAGATCCTTGAAAACTTCCTCCACAGCAAACTCAAAACAACTCATTAGAGGGTTAGTGCATAATCAAAATTCACATGTTCAGAGGTGACATAATCACTCTTAACACTTCTGGACATTGCACAAAGCTACTGAAAGTTAATGGAATAAAGAAATCCATCAAGCATAGCAAAACAGGCAATGCGAAATAAAAGACAGAATCTGTCAAAACAGAACAGTCCGTAAAGACGAATTTTTTAGGTGCACCAGACTTGCTCAAATGAAAATGCTCAAATTGAATGAAAATTCCATACGTATCTGAGGATTACTCACGTAAATTGGCAGATTTTTCTGAGTTACTTACAGAGACTACTGCTCAAATTCGTGACAGCAAGAAATCTGTTTCTGCGCAGTAATCCAAATCTAGTATGAACCTTACTATCAAAGACTTTACTTGGCACAACAATGCAACAAAATTAAGATAAGGAGAGGTTGCTACAGTAGTAACAACTTCCAAGAATCAAATATAAAACAAAAGTGCAGAAGTAAAATCATGGGTTGTCTCCCATAAGCGCTTTTCTTTAACGCCTTTCAGCTAGGCGCAGAAAGTGTGTATCAAGTGTTATCAAGAGATGAAGCATTGGCATTCTTACCAGAGGCTCTGTGCCTACCCCTCTTACTCTTATTCTTACTCTTTGGTTTGGGGAATATATGATTACATCCAGGTATGGAGGAATTTAGAGTGCCTTTTCCCACATCTATGGTTAATGCGAAGAGCTTCAGCAGGGATCTTCCAAGTGTGATTTGTCCTGTACCTACACATTCAATAACGAGATAATCAGTGGATACCGTTTTTCCAAGAAGGGCTGTGAATACTCCTTCAGCTATTCCCTTAGGAATTATAACAGAGTTATCAGTGAGAGTTATTCCTTCTCCACCTTCAGTAAGTCCCCAAAGTGTCAAAGTTTCATAAATACTTTCAGGCATAAGGCAAAACTCAGTCATAATATCACAACGAGCATCAAATTTTTTACCATAAATAGTAACTTTAATATTGGGGTCCCACATTGACGGTTCAGAGTTTATTGGAACATAATCAGAATGCTCACAAATCCGACCATACCCTTCTTTTAAGAAAGATACACTTGTCTCAAGAGTGTTCAATCTATTATAAATACTAACAAGGGATGGATCAAAATTATTAGTGGAGCTAGATGATGTAACCAATTTTTTTATGGCATTAAAAGCTTGATCCCCATCACAATGAAAGAAATCTCCTCCCACTACAGCATCTAAGGCATATCTATAACGAAGAATAAGGCCAAAATAAAAATTACTAAGAAGTAAACTTAGCGTCATTTTAGGTTCAGTTTTATTATAAGAATCAAAAACTCTAGACCAGGCTTCTTTAAAACTCTCCTCACCCCCTTGTTTAAAAGTAAAGATTGATTCCTCGGGTGATAAAGTAACAACTACGGGACTAGTCATGATAACAAAAATAAAGTAAATGCGAATAACTAATTTTTTTGTGTTTTTAATATTGAGAACGCAAACAAGATAGTAAATAGAGTAAAGCTAGCAACTAATTTTTTTGTATTTTGATATAATGCAGCAAACAAAGTAGTAAATAAAATAAAGCAAGACAAAAACAAAGTAAAGAGATTGGAAGTGGATACTCCCCTTGCAGCGTGTCTTGATCTCCCCGGCAACGGCGCCAGAAAAAGCTTTGCTGCTTGTGACGGTAAAGCACTCGTCCGTTGGGAACCCCAAGAGGAAGGTGTGATGCGTACAGCGGCAAGTTTTCCCTCAGTAAGAAACCAAGGTTATCGAACCAGTAGGAGCCAAGAAGCACGTTGAAGGTTGATGGCGGCGGAGTGTAGTGCGGCGCAACACCAGGGATTCCGGCGCCAACGTGGAACCTGCACAACACAACCAAAGTACTTTTCCCCAACTTAACAATGAGGTTGTCAATCTCACCGGCTTGCTGTAACAAAGGATTAGATGTATAGTGTGGATGATGATGTTTGTAGAAAACAGTAGAACGAGTATTGCAGTAGATTGTATTCGATGTAAAAGAATGGACCGGGGTCCACAGTTCACTAGTGGTGTCTCTCCCATAAGAAATAGCATGTTGGGTGAACAAATTACAGTTGGGCAATTGACAAATAAAGATAGCATGACAATGCACATACATGTTATGATGAGTAGTGTGAGATTCAATTGGGCATTACGACAAAGTACATAGACCGCTATCCAGCATGCATCTATGCCTAAAAAGTCCACCTTCAGGTTATCATCCGAACCCCTTCCAGTATTAAGTTGCAAACAACAAACAATTGCATTAAGTATGGTGCGTAATGTAATCAACAAATACATCCTCAGACATAGCATTGATGTTTTATCCCTAGTGGCAACAACACATCCACAACCTTAGAACTTTCTGTCACTGTCCCAGATTTAATGGAGGCATGAACCCACTATCGAGTATAAATACTCCCTCTTGGAGTTACAAGTAACGACTTGGCCAGAGCCTCTACTAATAACGGAGAGCATGCAAGATCATAAACAACTCATAGATGATAGATTGATAATCAACATAATATAGCATTCAATATTCATCGGATCCCAACAAACGCAGCATGTAGCATTACAAATAGATGATCTTGATCATGTTAGGCAGCTCACAAGATCCGACAATGATAGCACAATGAGGAGAAGATGACCATCTAGCTACTGCTATGGACCCATAGTCCAGGGGTGAACTACTCACACATCACTCCGGAGGTGACCATGGCGGTGAAGAGTCCTCCGGGAGATGATTCCCCTCTCCGGCAGGGTGCCGGAGGCGATCTCCTGAATCCCCCGAGATGGGATTGGCGGCGGCGGCGTCTCTGGAAGGTTTTCCGTATCGTGGCTCTCGGTACTGGAGTTATTCTCGACGAAGGCTTATGAAGGCGGAAGGGTAGGTCAGGGGGCGCCACGAGGGGGCCACACGCTAGGGCCGCGCGGGCCCCCTTGGGCCGCGCCACCCTAGCGTGGCGGCGCCTCGTCGCTCCACTTCGTTTCCCTTTCGGTGTTCTGGAAGCTTCGTGGAAAAATAAGCCCCTGGGCGTTGATTTCGTCCAATTCCGAGAATATTTCCTTACTAGGATTTCTGAAACCAAAAACAGCAGAAAACAGCAACTGGCTCTTCGGCATCTTGTTAATAGGTTAGTGCCGGAAAATGCACAAATATGACATAAAATATGTATAAAACATGTGTGTATCATCAATAAAGTAGCATGGAACATAAGAAATTATAGATACGTTTGAGACGTATCACTCCTTGTTCGACATGCAACTTGTATTGCATAAGAGGCTTTGCGGGTGTCTGTCTCTCCTACTATAGTGAAGATTCAATTTACTCTTCTATTTACAACACTAGTATCACCGTTGTGGTTCATGTTCGTAGGTAGATTAGATCTCTCTCGAAAACCCTAAAACACGTAAAATATGCAAACCAAATTAGAGACGTATAACTTGTTTTTGCAGGGTTTGGTGATGTGATATGGCCATAATGTGATGATGAATATGTATGAGATGATCATTATTGTATTGTGGCAACCGGCAGGAGCCTTATGGTTGTCTTTAAATTTCATGTTGAGTAGTATTTCAAAGAAGTTGTAATAGTTGCTACATGGGAGAACAATCATGAAGACGGCGCCATTGACCTTGACGCTACGCCGATGATGATAGAGATCATGCCCGTTGATGATGGAGATCATGTCCGTGCTTTGGAGATGAAGATCAAAGGAGCAAAGACAAAAGGGCCATATCATATTACATATGAACTGCATGTGATGTTAATCCTTTTATGCATCTTATTTTGCTTAGATCGCGACGGTAGCATTATAAGATGATCCCTCTGATACGTCCAAAACGTATCTACTTTCCCGAACACTTTTGCTATTGTTTTGCCTCTAAATTGTGTATTTTGGATGCAACTAACACGGACTAACGCTGTTTTCAGCAGAACTGTTCTGGTGTCTCGTTTTTGTGCAGAAATCTAACTTTCAAGAAAATCCTCGGAATTTATGCGAAAGGTCCTATTTTTCCAGAAGACTCACGGAGCCAGAAGGGCAAGTCAGGTGGAGGCCCGAGGGCCCCACACCCTAGGGCGGCGCGGCCTAGGAGGGGGGCGCGCGGCCCTAGCGTGTGGCCCCCTCGGCCGGCCTCCGACGCCCTCCTCTGGACTACTTAAAGGGTTCGATCTAAAAATCGCGACCGAGAAGTCGAAGTCGCCAGAAACCCTCCAGAACGCCGCCACATCGCAAAACTCCGCCTCGGGAGCCAGAAGTCTCCGTTCTGGCACTCCGCCGGGACGGGGAATTGGAGGAGATCATCGCCATCATCATCACCGACGCCTCTCCATCGACCAGCCATGTTTCCCCCATCCATGTGTGAGTAATTCCCCCGCTGTAGGCCGAAGGGGATGGTAGGGATTGGATGAGATTGGTCATGTAATAGCATAAGATTGTTAGGGCATAGTGCCTAGTGTCCGTAATTGGTACTTTGATGTTGCAACTTGTTATGCTTAATGCTTGTCACTAGGGCCCGAGTGCCATGATCTCAGATCTGAACATGTTATTGTTTCATCATGATATTCGTTGTTTTATGATCTTACCTGCAAGTTGTATACACATGTCGCTGTCCGGAACCAATGGCCCCGAAGTGACATAAATCGGGACAACCGGAGGGGATGGTAGTGATGTGAGGATCACATGTGTTCACGGAGTGTTAATGCTTTGCTCCGGTACTCTATTAAAAGGAGTACCTTAATATCCAGTAGATTCCCTTGAGGCCCGGCTGCCACCGGCTGGTAGGACAAAAGATGTTGTGCAAGTTTCTCATTGCGAGCACGTACGACTATATATGGAACACATGCCTATTGATTGCTTTGTACTTGGACACCGTTTTATTATTATCTGCAAATGCCCTGCTATGATTGTTACATGAGTTTCTCTCATCCATGCAACGCCCGTTATCCGTCCCCGTGCCTACAGTATTTTAATCCTGCTGTTTACTATAATCACTACTGCTGTCTCGTTACATTTGTTATTTCACTACTCTTGCTATAAAATTGTTACTACTGATAAACTCTTGCGAGCAAGTCTGTTTCCAGGTGCAGCTGAATTGACAACTCCGATGTTAAGGCTTTCAAGTATTCTTTGTCTCCCCTTGTGTCGAATCAATAAATTGGGATTTACTTCCCGCGAAGACTGCTGCGATCCCCTATACTTGTGGGTTATCAAGATCAAGTTTTAGGCGCCGTTGCCGGGGAGCATAGCTTTATTTGGAAGTTCACTTGGATTGATATTGTTCGCTGCAAATTCTCCATCATGGGTAAAACTCGCGATCCTAAAGTCGCCATATTACCATCCACTACAAGAAAAGGTACAACTCTGAGTACCTCTGCTACTCTTGATTCACCATCTGTGACAAGTCAACTTGTTTCACCGCCGCAAGCTTCACTTGCTTGTACTTCTGCTGAATCTAAAAATTCTCATAATATTGATAATGTTTCTACTGTGCTTGATGATAGTGGTTCATTGGGATCCTTTCTAGATGCTACAATTGCTAGGTCTAGACAAATTGAAAATACTGAAACTCCTAATGCTACTACACCTGTTAATTCACCTGAACTTGATTATTCTAGTGATGATCCTGATGAAGATTATGTGGAGCTTAATGATGATTTTATTAATAGATGCAATGCTACTGTTGATGCAAGAAAAATTAAAAAATTTCTCACACAATATACTGTTAGACATAAGCTATCTCCTGATCCTAAATTTGCCACATCTCCTATATGCATTAAGGATAAAGATTATGATTTTTCTCTTGATCTATCTCATATAGCTATTGTAGAGAAAACACCCTTTTGTGGTACTGAAAAAGAAAGTGCTGTAGAACACATGATTGAACTTTCTTCTATGAGTAGCTTGTTTTCTGATGATGTCAAGATGCGTACTTACTTTGTCGCTAAAATTTTTCCTTTCTCATTAAAGGATGATGCTAAAACTTGGTATAATAATTTGCCTCCTGGTTCTATTAAAAGTCCAACTAATTTGCGTGATGTTTTCTTTCGGAAATACTTTCCTGCTAGTGCTCAACATGCTGCTCTACAGAAAATTTATAGCTTTGACCAGGAAGATGGAGAGAAATTTCCAGAAGCTTGGGCAAGATTTTGCTCACTTATCAGAGCTCGGCCTGGACATGATTTGGAAAAGCATGATTTACTTGATATATTTTATAGTGGACTAACCATTGAGTCTATAGCATATTTGGATAGTTGTGCTGGTTGTGTTTTCAGGAAAAGAACTCCAGACGAAGCTGAAGAATTATTGGCTAAAATAGGCCGGAATCATGCTGATTGGAATACACCTGAACCAACTCCAACGCCAATATTGAAGAAGAGGGGTTTAATTAAATTGAATGGTGAAGATATAAGGGAAGCCAAGAAGTCTCTCAAGGAGAAAGGTATTAAATCCGAAGATGTGAAGAATCTACCTCCCATAGAAGATATATGTGAGATAATTCCCCCTTCATCCATGATTGAGGTAAACTCCCTTCAACGCTTTACTAGGGAAGATATTCCGTATTCAAAACCTCCTGCTCAATGCTTAGATGAGTTTGATAATCATATTGTTAAGCAAGAAAATTTTAATATGAGAGTAGAGAATCATCTAATGGAAAATTCTCAAGCTATTAGCAATTTGCATGATATTGTGTAGAGAACTGATGTCTACTTCCCCCTCCTTTTCCTGTAGACAGTGTTGGGCCTCCAAGAGCAGAGGTTTGTAGAACAGCAGCAAGTTTTCCCTTAAGTGGATCACCCAAGGTTTATCGAACTCAGGGAGGAAGGGGTCAAAGATATCCCTCTCATGCAACCCTGCAACCACAAAGCAAGAAGTCTCTTGTGTCCCCAACACACCTAATAGGTGCACTAGTTCGGCGAAGAGATAGTGAAATACAGGTGGTATGAATAAGTATGAGCAATAGCAACGGTGCCAGAAAATAGCTTGCTGGCGTGTAGTTGATGGTGGTAGTATTGCAGCAGTAGTAACGCAGTAAAACAGTAAACAAGCAGCGATAGCAGTATTTAGGAACAAGGCCTAGGGATCAGACTTTCACTAGTGGACACTCTCAACATTGATCACATAACAGAATAGATAAATGCATACTCTACACTCTTGTTGGATGATGAACACATTGCGTAGGATTACACGAACCCTCAATGCCGGAGTTAACAAGCTCCACAATTCAATGTTCATATTTAAGTAACCTTAGAGTGTAAGATAGATCAATTCGACTAAACCAAGTACTAACATAGCATGCACACTGTCACCTTCATGCTTATGTAGGAGGAATAATACACATCAATACTATCATAGCAATAGTTAACTTCGCAATCTACAAGAGATCATGATCATAGCATAAACCAAGTACTAACACGGATGCACACACTGTCACCATTACATCGTGCAGGAGGAATAAAACTACTTTAATAACATTGCTAGAGTAGCACATAGATAAATTGTGATACAAACACATTGCAATCATAAAGAGATATAAATAAGCACTTCACTATGCTCTTCATAACAGTGAATAAGTATTCTGTGAAATATAGCCTAAGAGACCCACACGGTGCACACACTGTCACCTTTACACACGTGGGACAAGGAGTCTCCGGAGATCACATAAGTAAAATTCACTTGACTAGCATAACGACATCTAGATTACAAGCATCATCATATGAATCTCAATCATGTAAAGCAGCTCATGAGATTATTGTATTGAAGCACATAGGAGAGAGATGAACCACATAGCTACCGGTACAGCCCCGAGCCTCGATGGAGAACTACTCCCTCCTCATGGGAGCAGCAGCGGTGACGAAGATGGCGATGGAGATGGCAGCGGTGTCGATGGAGGAGCCTTCCGGGGGCACTTCCCGGTTCCGGCAGCGTGCCGGAACAGACTCTGTCCCCGGATCTTGGCTTCGCGATGGCGGCGGCTCTGGAAGGTTTCTGTGGGTTTCGTCGAACGTATCAGGGTTTTCGCGACGGAGGCTTTAAATAGGCGAAGAGGCGGCGCCAGAGGGTCGAAAGGGTGCCCACACCATAGGGTGGCGCACCCCCCCTGGCCGCGCCGGCCTGTGGTTTGGTGGGCCTGTGCCCCCTCTCTGGCGGTTCTCGTGTGTTCTGGATGCTTCCGGGTAAAATAGGAACCTGGGCGTTGATTTCGTCCAATTCCGAGAATATTTCTTTACTAGGATTTCTGAAACCAAAAACAGCAGAAAACAGGAACTGGCACTTCGGCATCTTGTTAATAGGTTAGTTCCAGAAAATGCACGAATATGACATAAAGTGTGCATAAAACATGTAGATATCATCAATAATGTGGCATGGAACATAAGAAATTATCGATACGTCGGAGACGTATCAGCATCCCCAAGCTTAGTTCTGCTCGTCCCGGCGGTAAAACGATAACACGGATAATTTACGGAGTGACATGCCATCATAACCTTGATCATACTATTTGTAAAGCATATGTAGTGAATGCAGCGATCAAAACAATGTAAATGACATGAGTAAACAAGTGAATCATAAAGCAAAGACCTTTCATGAATAGTACTTCAAGACAAGCATCAATAAGTCTTGCATAAAAGTTAACTCATAAAGCAATAATTCATAGTAAAGGCATTGAAGCAACACAAAGGAAGATTAAGTTTCAGCGGTTGCTTTCAACTCATAACATGTATATCTCATGGATATTGTCAACATAGAGTAATATAATAAGTGCAATAAGCAAATATGTAGGAATCAATGCACAGTTCACACAAGTGTTTGCTTCTTGAGGTGGAGAGAAATAGGTGAACTGACTAAACAATGAAAGTAAAAGAATTGTCCTCCATAGAGGAAAAGCATCGATTGCTATATTTGTGCTAGAGCTTTGATTTTGAAAACATGAAACAATTTTGTCAACGGTAGTAATAAAGCATATGTATCATGTAAATTATATCTTACAAGTTGCAAGCCTCATGCATAGTGTACTAATAGTGCCCGCACCTTGTCCTAATTAGCTTGGACTACCGGATCATCGCAATGCACATGTTTTAACCAAGTGTCACAAAGGGGTACCTCTATGCCGCCTGTACAAAGGTCTAAGGAGAAAGCTCGCATTGGATTTCTCGCTATTGATTATTCTCAACTTAGACATCCATACCGGGACAACATAGACAACAGATAATGGACTCCTCTTTTATGCATAAGCATGTAACAACAATTAATAATTTTCTCATATGAGATTGAGGATATATGTCCAAAACTGAAACTTCCACCATGGATCATGGCTTTAGTTAGCGGCCCAATGTTCTTCTCTAACAATATGCATGCTCTAACCATAAGGTGGTAGATCGCCCTTACTTCAGACAAGACGAACATGCATAGCAACTCACATGATATTCAACAAAGAGTAGTTGATGGCGTCCCCAGTGAACATGGTTATCGCACAACGAGCAACTTAATAAGAGATAAAGTGCATAAGTACATATTCAATACCACAATAGTTTTTAAGCTATTTGTCCCATGAGCTATATATTGTAAAGGTGAAGAATGGAAATTTAAAGGTAGCACTCAAGCAATTTACTTTGGAATGGCGGAGAAATACCATGTAGTAGGTAGGTATGGTGGACACAAATGGCATAGTGGTTGGCTCAAGTATTTTGATGCATGAGAAGTATTCCCTCTCGATACAAGGTTTAGGCTAGCAAGGTTTATTTGAAACAAACACAAGGATGAACCGGTGCAGCAAAACTCACATAAAAGACATATTGAAAACATTATAAGACTCTACACCGTCTTCCTTGTTGTTCAAACTCAATACTAGAAATTATCTAGACCTTAGAGAAACCAAATATGCAAACCAAATTTTAGCATGCTCTATGTATTTCTTCATTAATGGGTGCAAAGCATATGATGCAAGAGCTTAAACATGAGCACAACAATTGCCAAGTATCACATTACCCAAGACATTATAGCAATTACTACATGTATCATTTTCCAATTCCAACCATATAACAATTTAACGAAGAAGAAACTTCGCCATGAATACTAAAAGCTAAGAACACATGTGTTCATATGCAACAGCGGAGCGTGTCTCTCTCCCACACAAGCATGATGTAATCCAATTTATTCAAACACAAACAAAAATAAAAGCATACAGACGCTCCAAGTAAAGCACATAAGATGTGACCGAATAAAAATATAGTTTCAAGAGAAGGAACCTGATAATTTGTCGATGAAGAAGGGGATGCCCAGCTTAGATGCTTGAGTCTTCTTGATATATGCAGGGGTGAACCACCGGGGCATCCCCAAGCTTAGAGCTTTCACTCTTCTTAATCATAGTATATCATCCTCCTCTCTTGACCCTTGAAAACTTCCTTCACACCAAACTTCTCATAAACTTCATTAGAGGGGTTAGTACATAATCAAAAACTCACATGTTCAGAGGTGACACAATCATTCTTAACACTTCTGGACATTGCCCAAAGCTACTGGAAGATAATGGAACAAAGAAATCCACCCAACACAGCGAAAGAAGCAATGCGAAATAAAAGGCAGAATCTGTCAAAACAGAATAGTCCGTAAAGACGAATTTTTAGTAAATACTTCCGTTGCTCAGATCAGAAAACTCAAAACTAATGAAAGTTGCGTACATATCTGGGGAACACGCACGTAAATTGGCATATTTTTCTGATTTTTCTACAGAGAAAACAGCCCAGATTCGTGACAGATAGAAATCTGTTTCTGCGCAGAAATCCAAATCTAGTATCAACCTTCGATTAGAGGCTTCACTTGGCACAACAAAACACAAAACTAAGATAAGGAGAGGTTGCTACAGTAGTAAACAACTTCCAAGACACAAATATAAAACAAAGTACTGTAGCAAAATAACACATGGGTTATCTCCCAAGAAGTTCTTTCTTGATAGCCATTAAGATGGGCTCAGCAGTTTTAATGATGCACTCGCAAGAAATAGTATTGGAAGCAAAAGAGAGCATCAAGAGGCAAATTCAAAACACATTTAAGTCTAACATGCTTCCTATGCATAGGAATCTTGTAAATAAACAAGTTCAAGAAGCATAATGCAACAAGCATAGAAAGATAAAACAAGTATAGCTTCAAAAATTTCAGCACATAGAGAGGTGTTTTAGTAACATGAAAATTTCTACAACCATATTTTCCTCTCTCATAATAATGTCCAGTAGCATCATGAGCAAACTCAACAATATAACTATCAAATGAAACATTCTTATCATGAGTCTCATGCATGAAATTATTACTCTCCACATAAGCATAATCAATTTTATTAGTTGTAGTGGGTGCAAATTCAACAAAGTAGCTATCATTATTATTCTCATCATCAAATATAGGAGGCATATTGTATTCATAATCAAATTCATCCTCCATAACAGGTGGTAACAAAAGACTACTATCATTATAATCATCATAAATAGGAGGTAAAGAATCATCAAAGTAAATTTTCTCCTCAATGCTTGGGGGACTAAAAATATCATGCTCATCAAAGCCAGCTTCCCCAAGCTTAGAACTTTCTATATTATTATCAACAATGGTGTTCAAAGCGTTCATACTAATATTACTACCAGCATGCAAATAAGATTCCATAGGTTTTTTAATTTTCACATCAAACAATCCATGTTTTAAATCAGGAAATAGCATAAGAAGCTCATTCTTGTCCATTATGCCAAACTAGTGTAAACAAGAAACAAAAAGATGCAATTGCAGGATCTAAAGGAAATAGCTTTGAGTACTTACAACGGCGAAAATAGCTTAGTAGCCGAGATCCGGAGTGTGAGTACCTTTTACCTTTCCTCCCCGGCAACGGCGCTTAAAAATAGCTTGATGTCTACTTCCCCCTCCTTTTCCTGTAGACAGTGTTGGGCCTCCAAGAGCAGAGGTTTGTAGAACAGCAGCAAGTTTTCCCTTAAGTGGATCACCCAAGGTTTATCGAACTCAGGGAGGAAGGGGTCAAAGATATCCCTCTCATGCAACCCTGCAACCACAAAGCAAGAAGTCTCTTGTGTCCCCAACACACCTAATAGGTGCACTAGTTCGGCGAAGAGATAGTGAAATACAGGTGGTATGAATAAGTATGAGCAATAGCAACGGTGCCGTAAAATAGCTTGCTGGCGTGTAGTTGATGGTGGTAGTATTGCAGCAGTAGTAACGCAAAGAAAAAGAAACAAGCAGCGATAGCAGTATTTAGGAACAAGGCCTAGGGATCAGACTTTCACTAGTGGACACTCTCAACATTGATCACATAACAGAATAGATAAATGCATACTCTACACTCTTGTTGGATGATGAACACATTGCGTAGGATTACACGAACCCTCAATGCCGGAGTTAACAAGCTCCACAATTCAATGTTCATATTTAAGTAACCTTAGAGTGTAAGATAGATCAATTCGACTAAACCAAGTACTAACATAGCATGCACACTGTCACCTTCATGCTTATGTAGGAGGAATAATACACATCAATACTATCATAGCAATAGTTAACTTCGCAATCTACAAGAGATCATGATCATAGCATAAACCAAGTACTAACACGGATGCACACACTGTCACCATTACATCGTGCAGGAGGAATAAAACTACTTTAATAACATTGCTAGAGTAGCACATAGATAAATTGTGATACAAACACATTGCAATCATAAAGAGATATAAATAAGCACTTCACTATGCTCTTCATAACAGTGAATAAGTATTCTGTGAAATATAGCCTAAGAGACCCACACGGTGCACACACTGTCACCTTTACACACGTGGGACAAGGAGTCTCCGGAGATCACATAAGTAAAATTCACTTGACTAGCATAACGACATCTAGATTACAAGCATCATCATATGAATCTCAATCATGTAAAGCAGCTCATGAGATTATTGTATTGAAGCACATAGGAGAGAGATGAACCACATAGCTACCGGTACAGCCCCGAGCCTCGATGGAGAACTACTCCCTCCTCATGGGAGCAGCAGCGGTGATGAAGATGGCGATGGAGATGGCAGCGGTGTCGATGGAGGAGCCTTCCGGGGGCACTTCCCGGTTCCGGCAGCGTGCCGGAACAGAGACTCCTGTCCCCCAGATCTTGGCTTCGCGATGGCGGCGGCTCTGGAAGGTTTCTGTGGGTTTCGTCGAACGTATCAGGGTTTTCGCGACGGAGGCTTTAAATAGGCGAAGAGGCGGCGCCAGAGGGTCGAAAGGGTGCCCACACCATAGGGTGGCGCACCCCCCCCCTGGCCGCGCCGGCCTGTGGTTTGGTGGGCCTGTGCCCCCTCTCTGGCGGTTCTCGTGTGTTCTGGATGCTTCCGGGTAAAATAGGAACCTGGGCGTTGATTTCGTCCAATTCCGAGAATATTTCTTTACTAGGATTTCTGAAACCAAAAACAGCAGAAAACAGGAACTGGCACTTCGGCATCTTGTTAATAGGTTAGTTCCAGAAAATGCACGAATATGACATAAAGTGTGCATAAAACATGTAGATATCATCAATAATGTGGCATGGAACATAAGAAATTATCGATACGTCGGAGACGTATCAGCATCCCCAAGCTTAGTTCTGCTCGTCCCGAGCAGGTAAAACGATAACACAGATAATTTCTGGAGTGACATGCCATCATAACCTTGATCATACTATTTGTAAAGCATATGTAGTGAATGCAGCGATCAAAACAATGTAAATGACATGAGTAAACAAGTGAATCATAAAGCAAAGACCTTTCATGAATAGTACTTCAAGACAAGCATCAATAAGTCTTGCATAAAAGTTAACTCATAAAGCAATAATTCATAGTAAAGGCATTGAAGCAACACAAAGGAAGATTAAGTTTCAGCGGTTGCTTTCAACTCATAACATGTATATCTCATGGATATTGTCAACATAGAGTAATATAATAAGTGCAATAAGCAAATATGTAGGAATCAATGCACAGTTCACACAAGTGTTTGCTTCTTGAGGTGGAGAGAAATAGGTGAACTGACTAAACAATGAAAGTAAAAGAATTGTCCTCCATAGAGGAAAAGCATCGATTGCTATATTTGTGCTAGAGCTTTGATTTTGAAAACATGAAACAATTTTGTCAACGGTAGTAATAAAGCATATGTATCATGTAAATTATATCTTACAAGTTGCAAGCCTCATGCATAGTGTACTAATAGTGCCCGCACCTTGTCCTAATTAGCTTGGACTACCGGATCATCGCAATGCACATGTTTTAACCAAGTGTCACAAAGGGGTACCTCTATGCCGCCTGTACAAAGGTCTAAGGAGAAAGCTCGCATTGGATTTCTCGCTATTGATTATTCTCAACTTAGACATCCATACCGGGACAACATAGACAACAGATAATGGACTCCTCTTTTATGCATAAGCATGTAACAACAATTAATAATTTTCTCATATGAGATTGAGGATATATGTCCAAAACTGAAACTTCCACCATGGATCATGGCTTTAGTTAGCGGCCCAATGTTCTTCTCTAACAATATGCATGCTCTAACCATAAGGTGGTAGATCGCCCTTACTTCAGACAAGACGAACATGCATAGCAACTCACATGATATTCAACAAAGAGTAGTTGATGGCGTCCCCAGTGAACATGGTTATCGCACAACGAGCAACTTAATAAGAGATAAAGTGCATAAGTACATATTCAATACCACAATAGTTTTTAAGCTATTTGTCCCATGAGCTATATATTGTAAAGGTGAAGAATGGAAATTTAAAGGTAGCACTCAAGCAATTTACTTTGGAATGGCGGAGAAATACCATGTAGTAGGTAGGTATGGTGGACACAAATGGCATAGTGGTTGGCTCAAGTATTTTGATGCATGAGAAGTATTCCCTCTCGATACAAGGTTTAGGCTAGCAAGGTTTATTTGAAACAAACACAAGGATGAACCGGTGCAGCAAAACTCACATAAAAGACATATTGAAAACATTATAAGACTCTACACCGTCTTCCTTGTTGTTCAAACTCAATACTAGAAATTATCTAGACCTTAGAGAAACCAAATATGCAAACCAAATTTTAGCATGCTCTATGTATTTCTTCATTAATGGGTGCAAAGCATATGATGCAAGAGCTTAAACATGAGCACAACAATTGCCAAGTATCACATTACCCAAGACATTATAGCAATTACTACATGTATCATTTTCCAATTCCAACCATATAACAATTTAACGAAGAAGAAACTTCGCCATGAATACTAAAAGCTAAGAACACATGTGTTCATATGCAACAGCGGAGCGTGTCTCTCTCCCACACAAGCATGATGTAATCCAATTTATTCAAACACAAACAAAAATAAAAGCATACAGACGCTCCAAGTAAAGCACATAAGATGTGACCGAATAAAAATATAGTTTCAAGAGAAGGAACCTGATAATTTGTCGATGAAGAAGGGGATGCCCAGCTTAGATGCTTGAGTCTTCTTGATATATGCAGGGGTGAACCACCGGGGCATCCCCAAGCTTAGAGCTTTCACTCTTCTTAATCATAGTATATCATCCTCCTCTCTTGACCCTTGAAAACTTCCTTCACACCAAACTTCTCATAAACTTCATTAGAGGGGTTAGTACATAATCAAAAACTCACATGTTCAGAGGTGACACAATCATTCTTAACACTTCTGGACATTGCCCAAAGCTACTGGAAGATAATGGAACAAAGAAATCCACCCAACACAGCGAAAGAAGCAATGCGAAATAAAAGGCAGAATCTGTCAAAACAGAATAGTCCGTAAAGACGAATTTTTAATAAATACTTCCGTTGCTCAGATCAGAAAACTCAAAACTAATGAAAGTTGCGTACATATCTGGGGAACACGCACGTAAATTGGCATATTTTTCTGATTTTTCTACAGAGAAAACAGCCCAGATTCGTGACAGATAGAAATCTGTTTCTGCGCAGAAATCCAAATCTAGTATCAACCTTCGATTAGAGGCTTCACTTGGCACAACAAAACACAAAACTAAGATAAGGAGAGGTTGCTACAGTAGTAAACAACTTCCAAGACACAAATATAAAACAAAGTACTGTAGCAAAATAACACATGGGTTATCTCCCAAGAAGTTCTTTCTTGATAGCCATTAAGATGGGCTCAGCAGTTTTAATGATGCACTCGCAAGAAATAGTATTGGAAGCAAAAGAGAGCATCAAGAGGCAAATTCAAAACACATTTAAGTCTAACATGCTTCCTATGCATAGGAATCTTGTAAATAAACAAGTTCAAGAAGCATAATGCAACAAGCATAGAAAGATAAAACAAGTATAGCTTCAAAAATTTCAGCACATAGAGAGGTGTTTTAGTAACATGAAAATTTCTACAACCATATTTTCCTCTCTCATAATAATGTCCAGTAGCATCATGAGCAAACTCAACAATATAACTATCAAATGAAACATTCTTATCATGAGTCTCATGCATGAAATTATTACTCTCCACATAAGCATAATCAATTTTATTAGTTGTAGTGGGTGCAAATTCAACAAAGTAGCTATCATTATTATTCTCATCATCAAATATAGGAGGCATATTGTATTCATAATCAAATTCATCCTCCATAACAGGTGGTAACAAAAGACTACTATCATTATAATCATCATAAATAGGAGGTAAAGAATCATCAAAGTAAATTTTCTCCTCAATGCTTGGGGGACTAAAAATATCATGCTCATCAAAGCCAGCTTCCCCAAGCTTAGAACTTTCTATATTATTATCAACAATGGTGTTCAAAGCGTTCATACTAATATTACTACCAGCATGCAAATAAGATTCCATAGGTTTTTTAATTTTCACATCAAACAATCCATGTTTTAAATCAGGAAATAGCATAAGAAGCTCATTCTTGTCCATTATGCCAAACTAGTGTAAACAAGAAACAAAAAGATGCAATTGCAGGATCTAAAGGAAATAGCTTTGAGTACTTACAACGGCGAAAATAGCTTAGTAGCCGAGATCCGGAGTGTGAGTACCTTTTACCTTTCCTCCCCGGCAACGGCGCCAGAAAATAGCTTGATGTCTACTTCCCCCTCCTTTTCCTGTAGACAGTGTTGGGCCTCCAAGAGCAGAGGTTTGTAGAACAGCAGCAAGTTTTCCCTTAAGTGGATCACCCAAGGTTTATCGAACTCAGGGAGGAAGGGGTCAAAGATATCCCTCTCATGCAACCCTGCAACCACAAAGCAAGAAGTCTCTTGTGTCCCCAACACACCTAATAGGTGCACTAGTTCGGCGAAGAGATAGTGAAATACAGGTGGTATGAATAAGTATGAGCAATAGCAACGGTGCCAGAAAATAGCTTGCTGGCGTGTAGTTGATGGTGGTAGTATTGCAGCAGTAGTAACGCAAAGAAACAAAGAAACAAGCAGCGATAGCGATTTAGGAACAAGGCCTAGGGATCAGACTTTCACTAGTGGACACTCTCAACATTGATCACATAACAGAATAGATAAATGCATACTCTACACTCTTGTTGGATGATGAACACATTGCGTAGGATTACACGAACCCTCAATGCCGGAGTTAACAAGCTCCACAATTCAATGTTCATATTTAAGTAACCTTAGAGTGTAAGATAGATCAATTCGACTAAACCAAGTACTAACATAGCATGCACACTGTCACCTTCATGCTTATGTAGGAGGAATAATACACATCAATACTATCATAGCAATAGTTAACTTCGCAATCTACAAGAGATCATGATCATAGCATAAACCAAGTACTAACACGGATGCACACACTGTCACCATTACATCGTGCAGGAGGAATAAAACTACTTTAATAACATTGCTAGAGTAGCACATAGATAAATTGTGATACAAACACATTGCAATCATAAAGAGATATAAATAAGCACTTCACTATGCTCTTCATAACAGTGAATAAGTATTCTGTGAAATATAGCCTAAGAGACCCACACGGTGCACACACTGTCACCTTTACACACGTGGGACAAGGAGTCTCCGGAGATCACATAAGTAAAATTCACTTGATTAGCATAACGACATCTAGATTACAAGCATCATCATATGAATCTCAATCATGTAAAGCAGCTCATGAGATTATTGTATTGAAGCACATAGGAGAGAGATGAACCACATAGCTACCGGTACAGCCCCGAGCCTCGATGGAGAACTACTCCCTCCTCATGGGAGCAGCAGCGGTGATGAAGATGGCGATGGAGATGGCAGTGGTGTCGATGGAGGAGCCTTCCGGGGGCACTTCCCGGTTCCGGCAGCGTGCCGGAACAGAGACTCCTGTCCCCCAGATCTTGGCTTCGCGATGGCGGCGGCTCTGGAAGGTTTCTGTGGGTTTCGTCGAACGTATCAGGGTTTTCGCGATGGAGGCTTTAAATAGGCGAAGAGGCGGCGCCAGAGGGTCGAAAGGGTGCCCACACCATAGGGTGGCGCGGGCCCCCCCTGGCCGCGCCGGCCTGTGGTTTGGTGGGCCTGTGCCTCCTCTCTGGCGGTTCTCGTGTGTTCTGGATGCTTCCGGGTAAAATAGGAACCTGGGCGTTGATTTCGTCCAATTCCGAGAATATTTCTTTACTAGGATTTCTGAAACCAAAAACAGCAGAAAAACAGGAACTGGCACTTCGGCATCTTGTTAATAGGTTAGTTCCAGAAAATGCACGAATATGACATAAAGTGTGCATAAAACATGTAGATATCATCAATAATGTGGCATGGAACATAAGAAATTATCGATACGTCGGAGACGTATCAAGAACCTCCAATGATGTTAAGATGCTTGTTAAATATTTTCAAATGGTTCAAAATCAAATTGATCAACTCACTAAAGTGCAAAACTACTTATTAAAAAATAGTTCTAAAGAGAAACATGCTTATGAAGTAACAACTAGAGGTGGTGTTTCTACCCAGGATCCTTTATATCCTGAAGGGCATCCCAAAAGAATTGAACAAGATTCTCAACGAATTGAACCTAGTGCTCCTTCTAAGAAAAAGAAGAAGAAACATAAAAAAGTTGTAGAATCCTCTGAACCTGTTAATGATCCTAATAGTATTTCTATTTCCGATGCTAAAACTGAAAGTGGTAATGAACATGATAATGATAATGATAATAATAAGAATGATGCTTCTGATAAATAAGAGGTTGAAGATGAACCTGAAAAGCATGATAAAAATAAAAAGTATACTAAAGAAGATTTTATTGCTAAGAAACATGGTAATGAAAGGGAACCTTGGGTACAAAAGCAAATGCCTTTTCCTGCTAAGAAACTAAAATCAAAGGAAGAAGAACACTATAATAAATTTTGTGATTGGATGAAACCTTTATTCCTGCAAATCCCTTTGACTGATGCTATTAAATTGCCTCCTTATTCAAAGTATATGAAAGATATTGTCACTAACAAGAGGAAAATCCCCAATGAGGAGATTTCCACTATGCTTGCTAATTACTCTTTCAATGGAAAAGTTCCAAAGAAGTTGGACGACCCAGGTATACCTACTATTCCTTGTTCTATTAAGAATAATTATGTTAAAACTGCTCTATGTGACTTGGGAGCCGGTGTTAGTGTTATGCCTTTTTCTCTTTATAAGAGACTTTATTTAGATAAGTTGATACCTACTGATATATCTTTGCAAATGGCTGATAAATCTACTGCTATTCCTGTTGGTATATGTGAGGATGTTCCTGTTCAAGTTACTAATAACTGCTTGATATTAACTGATTTTGTTGTGTTGGAGATGCCTGAAGATGATAATATGTCTATTATTCTTGGGAGACCTTTTCTTAACACCGCAGGGGCTGTTATTGATTGCAATAAAGGAAAGGTTACTTTCAATGTTGATGATAAGGAGCATACCGTCTATTTCCCCAAGAGGATTGATAAAGTATGTGGAGTTAATACTATTTCTAATGTGAGAACTATTAAAATTGGAACTATCGATTGTCCTATATATGAGCCTAAAGAAGGATATCAAAGTCTTATGATTGGATCCATATCAATACAATTCAAGGTAACATGATTGATTTGTGGTTTATTTCTTCTTATGCTATGTAAAATTTATTTGATGGCAAGACTTGATCAACCTTGTTAACAAATACTTTTTATATGCATAGAGGAGGTAAACAACATTTCTTTCTTCATCCACTTGCTTTACTTGCTGTAGCACTTTTGTTTTGCAAAGTTCCTTAGTGAATTAGAGATTTCAATAAATTTCCTGTCCAGTAATAATAAACTTAATACCCAGAAATGTGCATTTTTCAAAGTTTTCAAAAATTCACAAAAATTATACCGTTGGTCCTATTTTTCGAAAATGCACCCGGGAGCACCTGGGGATGATCAGTGGGGCACCCCAGGGTGGCACCCCACAGGCCGGCGCGGCCAGCAAGGGGGGCGCGCCACCCTGGTGTGTGGGTCCCCCTTTGCCCCACTTTAGCATCTCTTCCTCCCACACTCTTCTCTCTCCCGAAAAAATCGACACCAGCTTTCTCTCACTCACGTTTTTTCTCAAGAGCTCAGGATTTTTCGATCTCTTTGCTCAGCCCAGATTTCTGTCTGAAATTTGGCACATTTGCTCTCCGGTATGTGACTCCTCCGATTATCCAAGTAGAATTTTGTTTGGTTGAGTATATCTTGAATATTTTGCTGCTGTAGGTAACATGTTTAGTGAGCTTGCATGCTTGTTCTAAGTTGTATAAACTAGTTTTGATGCATGATTAGTACTCTAGCAAGTTCCTATAGTAGTTCCCTCGATTATATGTCACCAAATCAAATTTTATATTGTTTGTTGAAAAATTTCAGAAAAGGAAGATGGATAATTTCAACTTTGGAGAAGTGTTTGAGAGAGAGACAACCAGCACCGGAAGGCCCTCTAGGACCGCCACCCGATTTAGGCGATCCTACAATGAGGATGTCATCGCGCCAAGCTTCGAGCCCGAAGAAGACAATGGAGTTCCTAATGCTTCATCTTTCCCATGTTATGATTTTTTGAGTAATGCAGGGTTGTTGGATGATTTCTTTACCCTCGTCAACACGGCGGGCTTAGCCGCCTACGTGGGAGATGAAAGGGAGCAATACTACATGCTCACCAAAATCTTCGTCGAAAGCTTCAAGTTCCACAACAAGCACTATGGCCCGACAGTTGCATTCAAGATTTATGGTAATGCTATTACTATGACATTGGAAGACTTTTGTGTTGCATTGGGTATTGCCCCTGTAGGTACAGCAAGGAAGATTGAGGACAACCCCAGGGTCTTATTGGAGCTCTATCGAGGGATCACCAACGATGATTGTCGCACCATTCAGCGTGGCAAGATAAGGAATATCCAGCTCCCCGCTATTAAGTATTTTGCCTATTACATTGCTACTAGCATTCTTGGTAGGGAGAACACTAGCAATATTTCTAGCTACCATCTTGCTTTCTTAATTGCTGCACTTACTGGAGAGACACCTTATCATCTTGGGTCTCTTATTGCTCGCCGCCTGTCTAACAGGGGGCCTATTTTTGGAGGAACTATTGCATTGCGCATTTTAACACATTTAGAAATTCCTCTTGATTGTAATGATGTGCCATTAACTCCTAAGAGGCTTGATATTGCTGCTATGAAGAGCCATCATTTTGTTACCGCTGATTCCACTCCAGATAATTTAGTCTATAGAATGTTGTTTGCTGACGGGGATGAGAAGGAAATCCCTTTGCCCCAGCCAAATTTGTTCAGTATTGACAGAAAACCATGGTCGCGCTCTAAGGAGGAGGTGGAGGAGAAACTGAAGATACAAGGCTTCCACCAGCAGCATGACTCCGAGGACACCGAGCCCTCCTACGACTACATCGTCACGTATCTGGGTGCTTCTTCTGGCACATACCCGGAATATGATCCATCTTCGTCGTACTACGGAGATGCTACTTCCTGGACACCATGGGATTGAACTCCACTTAGGCCAAAAGCCTAAGCTTGGGGGGAGGTATACCGGCATCACTCATTCTTTGCATATTATGGTTGCTGGATACTTGTATATACTTGTTTAGTTTCTTTGAGTGGTTTTCTAATGAGAGGGAGATGATATTTGGGGAAGTGCTGCCTGAAAACAGATTCTGGATTGTTACCGAAAAAATTCTCAAAAATAGCCAGAAAGATATTTTTCGAAGCCAATTTTTTTGCATGTTCCCCAGGTTGTTATCTAACTTTCATTAATTGAACACTTTTCGATTTGAGCAGTGGAAGAATTTCTTAAAAATTGATTACTGTACTGCTGTCAAGTTTGACGAATTTCTGCTGCTTTGTGTTTATGTGACTCTTCTAGTTTCCATTTCCTTGTTTTTGCTTTGTTTCTTTCCTAAAACACAAAAAGACCAAAAATATTTCTGTTGTTTCTCTTCACCATTTGTTTGTTTTGGTTTCTTGCATTTATTTTGCTTTATTTGCTATCGTTGGTTTGCTATAAGAAAATCCAAAAAGATTTTGCTTTGTTTGCTTGTTTCCTTTTGTTCTTGTTTCCAATTCGAAAACTCCAAAAATATTTGCTATTCTTCTTTTGTTTGTAAAGTTCATTATGAGTTCAATGGTCTTCGGTGGCTGGAGCGTGGTTATCCAAGCTACACAAGTGAAAGGCAATAATGACGATCTACGACAATTGGATTGTGGTGAGAGGCTGGTATGAACTCTATTTGTTTTCATTTTTGTACATATACTCATCCATGTGAGCATGCTTAGTTGGTTTATGTGAGGTATATGTCATTTAAGAAAGTCTAGTAGTTCATGATCTCTCATTTTTAGCTCCAATTTATTAATATGGGTAGCATGTCATGGATGTTTGCTTGCATTGTTTTATTCATAAGTAGGTATGACATTGTGGTATCCTCCTCTGAATAATTCATTTATATCGACTTGGCACATGCTCACGCATGCTATGACTGAACAAAAGTCAATTAAGCCTCTATAATTTACATTGCTTCAGAGTTCTTGTATCACTTTTATGCCTCCGTTAATTTATTTTGCCGCAAGCATGATTATGACAGTTACTGCTCTCTTGATTTGTCGCTCCCTAGTCTTTTGCTAGCCTTCACTTGTACTGAGCGGGAACGCTGCTCGTGCCTCCAAACACCTGAAAACCAAGTTGTTCCAAAGTGTCCACCATAAATACCTATGCATGGCATTTCAAACCATTCCAAGTAAATTCTCATGCGCTACCTTTAAAACCATCAAAATGCTTCTCAATTTGTGTTAATGTTTCATAGCTCATGAGGAAGTATGTGGTGTTTAACTTTCAACCTTGTCATTTACTCTTGACGGACTTTCATTATGGACTAGTGGCACATCCGCTTATCCGATAATTTTGCAAAAAGAGCTGGCAATGGGATTCCCAGTCCCAAATTAATTAACCTAAATAGACACTCCTCCATGGTATGTGATTGTTGGACGGCACCCGAAGGATTCGGTTAGCCATGGCTTGTGTAAGCAAAGGTTGGGGGGAGTATCATCATAATAAAACTAAAATAAAAAGGCACTCCTTCAGGGTATGAGATTGTTGGCAGGCACCCGAGGATTCGGTTAGCCATGGTTTGTGAAAGAAAGGTTGGAAGGAGTGCCACATAAACACAAAAATAATTCATGGGAGCCGCTCTTGGAAGTCCGGTTGGCGAGGTAGTTGGTGTACCCATTACCATTCGTTGACAACAACAAACACCCCTCAAAATAATTTTACTCCTGTTTTAAAAATGAAAAGCTCTAGCGCATGTTAATCCCTGCTTCCCTCTGCGAAGGGTCAATCTTTTACTTTTATGTTGTGTCTCCATTCTTTCTTTGAGCACTATCTTGAGAGCACAACTGTCATTCTTAGTATAATATGCTTGTCCCAAAATATGATTGATTGCGGTATAACTTTGATGCTTTTATCTTTGACAATCACTATTTCTAGTCTTTCTATGAACTTCAGAGGTGCCTGGGCATTTATGTTTTGCTGATCAAATATGGGCAAGCGAGATACCACTTTATCATACTCTTTCATGAACATTGCAATCCTGCTTATAGACATGATTCATGATGCTTATTATTAATTGTTGGTACCTGTCCATGATTGACATAGCTATTAGATGATCTTATTTGCATGTATCTTATTATGAACTGCCTAAGTGTTAGCCATAGCATGAGGATATTAACATCATATGAACAAATGTGTTCGTGAAAGTTCTTTTATCGCATCAGTTGTTAACTGAATTGCTTGAGGACAAGCAATAAGCTAAGCTTGGGGGGAGTTGATACGTCCAAAACGTATCTACTTTCCCGAACACTTTTGCTATTGTTTTGCCTCTAAATTGTGTATTTTGGATGCAACTAACACGGACTAACGCTGTTTTCAGCAGAACTGTTCTGGTGTCTCGTTTTTGTGCAGAAATCCAACTTTCAGGAAAATCCTCGGAATTTATGCGAAAGGTCCTATTTTTCCAGAAGACTCACGGAGCCAGAAGGGAAAGTCAGGTGGAGGCCCGAGGGCCCCACACCCTAGGGCAGCGCGGCCCAGGAGGGGGGCGCGCGCCCCTAGCGTGTGGCCCCCTCGGGCGGCCTCTGACGCCCTCCTCTGGACTACTTAAAGGGTTCGATCTAAAAATCGTGACCGAGAAGTCGAAGTCGCCAGAAACCCTCCAGAACGCCGCCACATCGTGAAACTCCGCCTCGGGAGCCAGAAGTCTCCGTTCTGGCACTCCGCCGGGACGGGGAATTGGAGGAGATCATCGCCATCATCATCACCGACGCCTCTCCATCGACCAGCCATGTTTCCCCCATCCATGTGTGAGTAATTCCCCCACTGTAGGCCGAAGGGGATGGTAGGGATTGGATGAGATTGGTCATGTAATAGCATAAGATTGTTAGGGCATAGTGCCTAGTGTCCGTAATTGGTACTTTGATGATATTGTTGCAACTTGTTATGCTTAATGCTTGTCACTAGGGCCCGAGTGCCATGATCTCAGATCTGAACATGTTATTGTTTCATCATGATATTCATTGTTTTATGATCTTACCTGCAAGTTGTATACATATGTCGCTGTCCGGAACCAATGGCCCCGAAGTGACAGAAATCGGGACAACCGGAGGGGATGGTAGTGATGTGAGGATCACATGTGTTCACGGAGTGTTAATGCTTTGCTCCGGTACTCTATTAAAAGGAGTACCTTAATATCCAGTAGATTCCCTTGAGGCCCGGCTGCTGATACGTCTCCGACGTATCGATAATTTCTTATGTTCCATGCCACATTATTGATGATATCTACATGTTTTATGCACACTTTATGTCATTATTATGCGTTTTCCGGAACTAACCTATTGACGAGATGCCGAAGGGCCAGTTGATGTTTTCTGCTGTTTTTGGTTTCAGAAATCCTAGTAAGGAAATATTCTCGGAATCGGACGAAATCAACGCCCAGCATCTTAGAATCCCCGGAAGCATCCAGAACACCCGAGAGTCGCCAGAGGGGAGCCCTGGTGGGCCCAGGAGGTAGGCCGGCGCGGCCCAGGCCCTGGCCGTGCCGCCTTACCCTCTCACCGACTCGTCGCCCCTCCGACTCCGCCTCTTCGCCTACAAAAAGGTCCCTGACCTAAAACCACGATACGGAAAAGCCACGGTACGAGAAACCATCCAGAGCCGCCGCCATCGCGAAGCCAAGATCTGGGGGACAAGAGTCTCTGTTCCGGCACGCCACCGGGACGGGGAAGTGCCCCCGGAAGGCTTCTCCATCGACACCACCGCCATCTTCATCACCGCTGTTGTCTCCCATGAGGAGGGAGTAGTTCTCCATCGAGGCTAAGGGCTGTACCGGTAGCTATGTGGTTAATCTCTCTCCTATGTACTTCAATACAATAATCTCATGAGCTGCCTTACATGATTGAGATTCATATGATGATGCTTGTAATCTAGATGTCATTATGCTAGTCAAGTGGATTTTACTTATGTGATCTCCGGAGACTCCTTGTCCCACGTGTGTAAAGGTGACAGTGTGTGTGCCGTGTGGGTCTCTTAGGCTATATTTCACAGAATACTTATTCACTGTTATGAGTGGCATAGTGAAGTGCTTATTTATATCTCTTTATGATTGCAATGTGTTTTGTATCACAATTTATCTGTGTGCTACTCTAGTGATGTTATTAAAGTAGTTTATTCCTCCTGCACGGTGTAATGGTGACAGTGTGTGCATCGTGTAGTACTTGGTGTAGGCTATGATTGTGATCTCTTGTAGATTATGAAGTTAACTATTGCTATGATAGTATTGATGTGATCTATGCCTCCTTTCGTAGCGTGAAGGTGACAGTGTGCATGCTATGTTAGTACTTGGTTTGGTTGTGTTGATCTGTCATGCACTCTAAGGTTATTTAAATATGAACATCGAATATTGTGGAGCTTGTTAACTCCGGCATTGAGGGTTCGTGTAATCCTACAGAGTTAGTGGTGTTCATCATCCAACAAGAGGGTGTAGAGTCTAGCATCTATCTATTTATTCTGTTATGTGATCAATGTTGAGAGTGTCCACTAGTGAAAGTATAATCCCTAGGCCTTGTTCCTAAATACTGCTATCGCTGTTTGTTTACTGTTCTACTGCATCTCAGATCGTCCGCAATATTACCACCATCAACTACACGCCAGCAAGCACTTTTCTGGCGCCGTTACTACTGCTCATACTTATTCATACCACCTGTATTTCACTATCTCTTCGCCGAACTAGTGCACCTATTAGGTGTGTTGGGGACACAAGAGACTTCTTGCTTTGTGGTTGCAGGGTTGCATGAGAGGGATATCTTTGACCTCTTCCTCCCTGAGATCGATAAACCTTGGGTGATCCACTTAAGGGAAACTTGCTGCTGTTCTACAAACCTCTGCTCTTGGAGGCCCAACACTGTCTACAAGAATAGAAGCTCCCGTAGACATCAAGCACTTTTGTGGCGCCGTTGCCGGGGAGGAAAGGTAAAAGACACTCATACTCCGGTTCCTGTAATGTATTTTTGGGCGCCATTGTGTTTGTGCTCGAAGCTATTTCCTTTAGATCCTGCAATTGCATCTTTTTGTTTCTTGTTTACACTAGTAAGGCATAATGGAAAACAACAAAAATATGAGAGATCTTTATGAACTTTATCTTGAATTAGGACATGATGTGTTTGAAGAGAGAATTAAAAAACCCATGGAACTATATATGCATGCTAATGGGAATGTTATTAATATGAATGCTTTGAACACTATTGTTGCTAATGCTATGGAAAATTCTAAGCTTGGGGAAGCTGGTTTTGATGAGCATGACATTTTTAGTCCCCCAAGCATTGACGAGAAAATTTACTTTGATGATACTTTGCCTCCTATTTATGATGATTATAATGATAGTAGTCTTTTGGTGCCACCTATTATGGAGGATGAATTTGATTATGATTACAATATGCCTCCTATATTTGATGATGAGAATAATAATGATAGCTACTTTGTTGAATTTGCTCCCACTACAACTAATAAAATTGACTATGCTTATGTGGAGAGTAATAATTTTATGCATGAAGCTCATACAAGAATGTTTCATTTGATAGTTATATTGTTGAATTTGCTCATGTTGCTACTGGACATTATTATGAGAGAGGAAAATATGGTTGTAGAAATTTTCATGTTACTAAAATGCCTCTCTATGTGCTGAAATTTTTGAAGCTACACTTGTTTTATCTTCCTATGCTTGTTACTTTGCTCTTCATGAACTTGTTTATTTACAAGATTCCTATGCATAGGAAGCATGTTAGACTTAAAATGTGTTTTGAATTTTCCTCTTGATGCTCTCTTTTGCTTCAAATACTATTTCTTGCGAGTGCATCATTAAAACTGCTGAGCCCATCTTAATGGCTATAAAGAAAGAACTTCTTGGGAGATAACCCATGTGTTTATTTTGCTACAGTAATTTTGTTTTATATTTGTGTTTTGGAAGTTGTTACTACTGTAGCAACCTCTCCTTATCTTATTTTATTGCATTGTTGTGCCAAGTAAAGTCTTTGATAGTAAGGTTCATACTAGATTTGGATTACTGCGCAGAAACAGATTTCTTGCTGTCACGAATCTGGGCAAAATTCTCTGTAGGTAACTCAGAAAATTATGCCAATTTACGTGAGTGATCCTCAGATATGTACGCAACTTTCATTCGATTTGAGCATTTTCATTTGAGCAAGTCTGGTGCCTCAATAAAATTCGTCATTACGGACTGTTCTGTTTTGACAGATTCTGCCTTTTATTTCGCATTGCCTATATTGCTATGTTCGATGGATATTTCGATTCCATTGACTTTCAGTAGCTTTGTGCAATGTCCATAAGTGTTAAGAATGATTATGTCACCTCTGAACATGTATATTTTGATTGTGCACTAACTCTCTTATGAGTTGTTTTGAGTTTGGTGTGGAGGAAGTTTTCAAGGATCAAGAGAGGGAGATGATACAACATGATCAAGGAGAGTGAAAGCTCTAAGCTTGGGGATGCGCCGGTGGTTCACCCCTTCATATATCAAGAAGACTCAAGCGTCTAAGCTTGGGGATGCCCAAGGCATCCCCTTCTTCATCGACAACATTATCAGGTTCCTCTAGTGAAACTATATTTTTATTCCATCACATCTTATGTGCTTTGCTTGGAGCGTCGGTTTGTTTTTGTTTTTGATTTGTTTGAATAAAATGGATCCTAGCATTCTTTGTGTGGGAGAGAGACACGCTCCGCTGTTGCATATGGACAAGTATGTCCTTAGGCTTTACTCATAGTATTCATGGCGAAGTTTCTTCTTCGTTAAATTGTTGTATGGTTGGAAACGGGAAATGTTGCATGTGGTAGTGTATAATAAAATACTTGTAGAACATTGAGCTTTGATAACTTGATTCTTTGCAAATGTTTTGAGGTATTTAGATGGTAAGGCTTGCTGGATAAATAAGTTAAAATTAGTAGTGGATTGTTGTCTTTAAGCTTGTGCCGTACTACAAACTCTATTTAAATAGTTGAAGGCGTAGTTGGACTTGATAGCTTTCCATGTCTGAGAGTTCATCGTAATAACTAAGTTGTGCTGAAGGTCAAGGGAGCTAGCGGGGTACTTGTGCCACCGTGAATGGCCCTCCTTGGAGCAAATTTTAATCATGCTCTTAATGATTAACCTGCTAGTTGTTTGCAATAAGCTTGTGAGTTCTTTTTGACTAATGTTAAGCTACGGTTTTTTGCACTTCCACCATCCAAATTTGCTAGCCTCTTCGGTACTGTGCATTGCCTTTTGCTCACATTGAGAATTGTGCATACTTCGCCAGTACATCCAAACCCGTGGGAGGACTTTCTCTTGTTCTCCTACACATAAGCCCATACATCTCCTCAAAACAGCCACCATACCTACATACCACAGCATTTACATAGCTGTTCTGAGATATATTGCCATGCAACATCCATTTTACATTACATGCCATGTTGTCATTTATTATTTATATATTGCTTTGCATGATCATATACAGCTGATGTGTGGTTTACCCATGTTACGCTAGATCATTGCACATCCTGCTACACTGGCAGAGGCATACAGTTTCATACATCATGTTTCATTCATTATGAGTTATTTGTACCAAAAAGTGTGTTGTCATATTAGGATGTTGCCCCTAAAAATGAAAAGAGCCGTGGAGGCCATCAAAAAGAAAAAAAAAGAAAGAAAAAAAATGAAAAGAAAGAAAAAAAAGAGAAAAAAGAAAAAAAAGAAAAAAAAGGAAAAAAGAGAATAAAGAAAAAGGGGGCAGCATTACTATCTTTTATCCACACTTGTGCTCATGTTTTAGCACCCGCATTATTCATAGTCATCATTTGTGCTCATGTTTAGCACCTACATTCATATGAGAGAGTTTTCATGTTTTACTAGTATAACTATGTGGGGAATTTACACTATAGAACTTGGGTTGTATATTCCAATGATGAGCCTCCTCAAAAGTGCTCTAGGTCTTCGTGAGCAACCAAGTTGGATGCACCCCCACTAGTTCCATTGGAGAGCTTTCATACACATATAGCTCTATGTGCATCCGTTGCATGGCAATCACTACTCCTTGCATAGCTTCAATCATAAGGCTTCCTATTGTCTAATGGTCATTTACAGCTTTGCAAGCCTTTCTTCCATTTGGCCTTCCAAACCCCCATTAACGTTCTTTATGCCATAACATCCTGGTGCTAATACCAAATGCTTGCGCTCACCGGTTGAGTAGACTTCGAAACAGTTGATTCATGACGTTCATGTTTATGTTTACTTGCCTGAATCCTTCTTATGTTGTGAAAATTTACTTGATGCTTGGAATGAAGGATAGAACTTCTATGCTGAATACTTAATACATCTTTAATGAACTTTGTACGGTTGCATGTCTTTAAAGCAATAGTTCATGAAAACTTCTAGCTTGTCTAACTCTTGCATTATCATCTCTTATATCAATATAGATACTTGCTTTGAATGATTTGATCTCAGCTCATATGCTTTACAATAGTATGATCAAGGTTATGATGGCATGTCACTCCAGAAATTATCTTTGTTATCGTTTACCTGCTCGGGACGAGCAGAAACTAAGCTTGGGGATGCTGATACGTCTCCGACGTATCGATAATTTCTTATGTTCCATGCCACATTATTGATGATATCTACATGTTTTATGCACACTTTATGTCATTATTATGCGTTTTCCGGAACTAACCTATTGACAAGATGCCGAAGGGCCAGTTGCTGTTTTCTGCTGTTTTTGGTTTCAGAAATCCTAGTAAGGAAATATTCTCGGAATCGGACGAAATCAACGCCCAGCATCTTAGAATCCCCGGAAGCATCCAGAACACCCGAGAGTCGCCAGAGGGGAGCCCTAGTGGGCCCAGGAGGTAGGCCGGCGCGGCCCAGGCCCTGGCCGCACCACCTTACCCTCTCACAGCCTCGTCGCCCCTCCGACTCCGCCTCTTCGCCTATAAAAAGGTCCCTGACCTAAAACCACGATACGGAAAAGCCACGGTACGAGAAACCATCCAGAGCTACCGCCATCGCGAAGCCAAGATCTGGGGGACAGGAGTCTCTGTTCCGGCACGCCGCCGGGACGGGGAAGTGCCCCCGGAAGGCTTCTCCATCGACACCACCGCCATCTTCATCACCGCTGCTGTCTCCCATGAGGAGGGAGTAGTTCTCCATCGAGGCTAAGGGCTGTACCGGTAGCTATGTGGTTAATCTCTCTCCTATGTACTTCAATACAATAATCTCATGAGCTGCCTTACATGATTGAGATTCATATGATGATGCTTGTAATCTAGATGTCATTATGCTAGTCAAGTGGATTTTACTTATGTGATCTCCGGAGACTCCTTGTCCCACGTGTGTAAAGGTGACAGTGTGTGTGCACCGTGTGGGTCTGATAGGCTATATTTCACAGAATACTTATTCACTGTTATGAGTGGCATAGTGAAGTGCTTATTTATATCTCTTTATGATTGCAATGTGTTTTGTATCACAATTTATCTGTGTGCTACTCTAGTGATATTATTAAAGTAGTTTATTCCTCCTGCACGGTGTAATGGTGACAGTGTGTGCATCGTGTAGTACTTGGCGTAGGCTATGATTGTGATCTCTTGTAGATTATGAAGTTAACTATTGCTATGATAGTATTGATGTGATCTATGCCTCCTTTCGTAGCGTGAAGGTGACAGTGTGCATGCTATGTTAGTACTTGGTTTGGTTGTATTGATCTGTCATGCACTCTAAGGTTATTTAAATATGAACATCGAATATTGTGGAGCTTGTTAACTCCGGCATTGAGGGTTCGTGTAATCCTACAGAGTTAGTGGTGTTCATCATCCAACAAGAGGGTGTAGAGTCTAGCATCTATCTATTTATTCTGTTATGTGATCAATGTTGAGAGTGTCCACTAGTGAAAGTATAATCCCTAGGCCTTGTTCCTAAATACTGCTATCGCTGTTTGTTTACTGTTCTACTGCATCTGTACTGTCCGCAATATTACCACCATCAACTACACGCCAGCAAGCACTTTTCTGGCGCCGTTACTACTGCTCATACTTATTCATACCACCTGTATTTCACTATCTCTTCGCCGAACTAGTGCACCTATTATGTGTGTTGGGGACACAAGAGACTTCTTGCTTTGTGGTTACAGGGTTGCATGAGAGGGATATCTTTGACCTCTTCCTCCCTGAGATCGATAAACCTTGGGTGATCCACTTAAGGGAAACTTGCTGCTGTTCTACAAACCTCTGCTCTTGGAGGCCCAACACTGTCTACAAGAATAGAAGCTCCCGTAGACATCAGCTGCCACCGGCTGGTAGGACAAAAGATGTTGTGCAAGTTTCTCATTGCGAGCACGTACGACTATATATGGAACACATGCCTATTGATTGCTTTGTACTTGGACACCGTTTTATTATTATCTGCAAATGCCCTGCTATGATTGTTACATGAGTTTCTCTCATCCATGCAACGCCCGTTATCCGTCCCCGTGCCTACAGTATTTTAATCCTGTTGTTTACTATAATCACTACTGCTGTCTCTATTACTCTGCTGCTGTCATTTCACTACTGCTACTACTATAAAACTGTTACTACTGATAAACTCTTGCGAGCAAGTATGTTTCCAGGTGCAGCTGAATTGACAACTCCGCTGTTAAGGCTTTCAAGTATTCTTTGTCTCCCCTTGTGTCGAATCAATAAATTGGGATTTACTTCCCGCGAAGACTGCTGCAATCCCCTATAATTGTGGGTTATCACCCTCTCACTAAAATATCAAGATAATAAAGTGTTCATCCTTAGTAGCACCATTGCCAAGACTTGTCGTTTCGAAGCATCTCGTGATGATCGGGTGTGATAGAATCAACAAGTGCATACAACGAGTGCAAGCCAGTTTTGCACATGCGGATACTAAGGTGGCCTTGGCGAGCCTAGCATGTACAGATATGGTCTCGGAACACGTGATACCGAAAGGTAGAGCATGAATCATATGATTGATATGATGAACACTTTGAGTGTTTGCCATTGAAATTGCATCTTGTCTCGTGATGATCAGACTTAGGTGTGGTGGATTTGGTTCGTGTGATCACTAAGACAATTCGAGGGATATTGTTTTGAGTGGGAGTTCACCTAGTTTTTAATTATGTTGAATTAAAATTTGAACTCTATTTTTCATAAAATTAGTCTAAACTATTGCAAATATATGTTGTAGATATGGCGTCCCCAATCAATTTTAACCAGTTCCTAGAGAAAGAAAAGCTTAACAGCAACGATAGCAACTTCACCGACTGGTTCCGTCATGTGAGGATCTTCCTCGCTGGTGGAAACCTGCAATATGTGCTTGATGCACCGCTAGGTGACCCTCCTGCAGAAACTGAAACCGATGAAGTAAAGAATGTTTACGCGACTCGGAAAACTCGGTACTCTCAAGTTCAGTGTGCCATCCTGTGCAGTCTGGAAGGCGATCTTCAAAAATGTTTTGAGCACCACGATCCTCATGAGTTGGTCAATGAGCTGAAAGCTATATTTGAAACTCATGCGGCCGTGGAATGCTATGAAGCATCGAAACACTTCTTCAGTTGCATGATGGAAGAAGGCAGCTTCGTTAGTGAGCACATGCTCGCCATGACCGGGCATGCGAAGAAACTCAGTGACTTGGGAATAGTGATTCCTAACAGACTGGGGATTAATCATTTCCTTCAATCACTGCCACCTAGTTACAAGAACTTTGTGATGAACTACAATATGCAGAACATGAACAAAGAGTTACCTGAACTCTTCGCCATGCTGAAGTCTGCTGAGATTGAGATCAAGAAAGAGCACCAAGTGTTGATGGTCAACAAGACCACCAGTTTCAAGAAACAGGGCAAGTCTAAGGGAAAATTAAAGAAGGGTGGCAAGAAAGCTGCCACGCCTCCTATGAAACCTAAGAATGGCCCTAAGCCTGATGCTGAGTGCTATTACTGCAAGGAGAAGGGACACTGGAAGCGTAATTGCTCCAAGTATTTGGCTGATCTGAAGAGCGGCCTTGTCAAGGAGAAGAAAGAAGATATATCTGATATACATGTTATAGATGTTTATCTTACTGGTTCTCGTACTAGTACCTGGGTATTTGATACTGGTTCGGTTGCTCATATTTGTAACTCGAAACAGGAACTAAAGAATAAACGAAGACTACTAAAGGATGAAGTGACGATGCGCGTTGGAAACGGATCCAAAGTCGATGTGATCCCTGTCGGCACACTTCCTCTACATCTACCTTCGGGATTAGTTTTAAGCCTAAATAATTGTTATTTTGTACCCGCGTTGAGCATGAACATTATATCTTGATCTTGTTTAATGCAAGACGGTTATTCATTCAAGTATGAGAATAATGGTTGTTCTATTTTTATGAATAATATCTTTTATGGTCGAGCACCTGAAAAGAATGGCTTATTTCTGTTAGATCTCGATAGTAGTGATACACATATACATAACATTGATGCTAAGAGAATTAGATTGAATGATAATACTACTTATATGTGGCACTGTCGTCTTGGTCATATTGGAGTGAAACGCATGAAGAAACTCCATACCGATGGATTACTTGAATCACTTGACTTTGAGTCACTTGATAGATGCGAAGCATGTCTGATGGGAAAAATGACTAAGACTCCATTCTCTGGTATGATGGACCGAGCTACAGACTTATTGGAAATCATACATACCGATGTGTGCGGACCGATGAGTGTAGCATCGCGCGGTGGTTATCGTTATGTTCTAACCTTCACAGATGATTTGAGTAGATATGGGTATATCTATTTCATGAAACATAAATCCGAAACTTTCGAGAAATTTAAGGAATTCCAAAGTGAAGTAGAAAATCAACGTAACAAGAAGATTAAATTTCTACGATCTGATCGTGGAGGTGAATATCTGAGTTATGAGTTTGGCATGCATTTAAAGAAATGCGGAATACATTCACAATTGACACCGCCAGGAACACCTCAACGAAACGGTGTGTCCGAACGTCGTAATCGAACTCTCTTAGATATGGTTTGTTCTATGATGTCTCTTACTGATTTGCCGTTATCATTTTGGAGTTATGCATTAGAGACAGCCGCATTCACTTTAAATAGAGCACCATCAAAATCCGTTGAAATGACACAGTATGAATTATGGTTTAATAAGAAACCTAAGCTGTCGTTCCTTAAAGTTTGGGGTTGCGAAGCCTATGTAAAGAAGTTACAACCGGACAAGCTAGAACCCAAAGCGGAGAAATGCGTCTTCATAGGATGCCCTAAGGAAACTATAGGGTATACTTTCTATCACAGATCCGGAGGCAAAATCTTTGTTGCTAAGAATGGAACCTTTCTTGAGAAAGAATTTCTCACTAAAGAAGTGACTGGAAGAAAAGTAGAACTCAATGAGATTGATTAATCTTCACTCGTTGATCAGAGTAGCACAGTACCGGAAGTTGTTCCTGTGCCGCCTACACCGGCAACAGAGGAAGCTAATGATAATGATCATGAAACTTTGAACGAGGAAACTACTGAACCTCGCGGATCGACAAGGGAACGTGCCACTCCTGATTGGTATGATCCTTGTCTAAATGTCATGATTATGGACAACAATGATGAAGACCCTGCGACGTATGAAGAAGCGATGATGAGCCCAGATCCCAACAAATGGCAAGAAGCCATGAAATCCGAAATGGGATCCATGTATGATAACAAAGTGTGGACTTTGGTAGACTTACCTGATAGCCGCAAGGCTGTCGAGAATAAATGGATCTTCAAGAGAAAAACAGATGCTGATGGTAATATTACTGTCTATAAAGCTCGACTTGTCGCAAAGTGTTTCCGACAAATTCAAGGTGTTGACTACGATGAGACTTTCTCACCTGTAGCGAAGCTAAATCTGTGAGGATTTTGTTAGCAATAGCTGCATTTTTCGATTATGAGATTTGGCAGATGGATGTCAAAACGGCATTCCTTAATGGAGACATTGAGGAAGAGTTGTATATGGTATAACCCAAAGGTTTTGTCGATCCTAAAAATGCTGACAAAGTATGCAAACTTCAACGTTCAATTTATGGACTGAAGCAAGCATCAAGAAGTTGGAACCGACGCTTTGATAAGGTGATCAAAGACTTCGGGTTTATACAGTGTCATGGAGAGGCCTGTATTTACAAGAAAGTGAGTGGGAGGTCTGTAGCGTTCCTGATATTATATGTAGATGACATATTATTGATTGGGAATGATATAGAACTATTAAGCAGTGTAAAAGGTTATTTGAATAATAGTTTTTCAATGAAAGACCTTGGTGAAGCATCGTATATATTAGGCATCAAGATTTATAGAGATAGATCAAGACACCTAATAGGGCTATCACAGAGTACATACCTGGACAAAATTCTAAAGAAGTTTAGAATGGACGAAAGTAAGAAAGGATTCTTACCTATGTTAACAGGCAAGGTCCTGAGAAAGACTCAAGGTCCGGCTACGGCAGAAGAAAGAGAAAGGATGAGTCAGATCCCCTATGCCTCGGCAGTAGGCTCTATCATGTATTCCATGCTATGTACTAGATCGGATATAGCACATGCTGTTAGTTTGACTAGCAGATATCAAAGTGATCCAGGGATGGAACTGGACAGCGGTCAAGAATATCCTGAAGTACTTGAAAAGAACTAAGGATATGTTTCTTTGTTATGGAGGTGACCAAGAGCTCGTTGTAACCAGTTACACCGATGCAAGTTGGAACACTGATCCTGATGACTCTAAGTCACAGTCTGGGTACGTGTTTATATTGAATGGTGCTACAGTAAGCTGGGCAAGCTCAAAGCAGTGCACGGTGGCGAAGTCTTCAATAGAATCAGAGTACATAGCGGCTTCAGAGGCTTCATCAGAAGCGGTATGGATGAAGAGGTTCATTGTAGAGCTCGGTGTGGTTCCTAGTGCATTGGACCCACTAGTCATCTACTGTGACAACATGGGTGCCATCGCCAATGCACAAGAACCAAGGTCACACAAGAGGCTGAAGCATATCAAGCTGCGTTATCACTCGATTTGCGAGTACATCGAAGATGGAGAAGTAAAGATTTGCAAAGTACACACTGATCTGAATGTAGCAGATCCGTTGACTAAAGCTCTCCCTAGGGCAAAGCATGACCAACACCAGAATGCCATGGGTATTAGGTACCTTACAATGTAATCTAGATTATTGACTCTAGTGCAAGTGGGAGACTGTTGGAGATTGATGTCTACGTTCCCCCTCCTTTCCTGTAGACAGTGTTGGGCCTCCAAGAGCAGAGGTTTGTAGAACAGCAGCAAGTTTTCCCTTAAGTGGATCACCCAAGGTTTATCGAACTCAGGGAGGAAGAGGTCAAAGATATCCCTCTCATGCAACCCTGCAACCACAAAGCAAGAAGTCTCTTGTGTCCCCAACACACCTAATAGGTGCACTAGTTCGGTGAAGAGATAGTGAAATACAGGTGGTATGAATATATATGAGCAGTAGCAACGGTGCCAGAAAATAGCTTGCTGGCGTGTAGTTGATGGTGGTAGTATTGCAGCAGTAGTAACGCAGTGAAACAGTAAACAAGCAGTAGTAACGCAGCAGTATTTAGGAACAAGGCCTAGGGATTACACTTTCACTAGTGGACACTCTCAACATTGATCACATAACAGAATAGATAAATGCATACTCTACACTTTTGTTGGATGATGAACACATTGCGCAGGATTACACGAACCCTCAATGCCGGAGTTAACAAGCTCCACAATAATGCTCATATTTAAGTAACCTTATAGTGTAAGATAGATCAACAGACTAAACCAAGTACTAACATAGCATGCACACTGTCACCTTCATGCATATGTAGGAGGAATAGATCACATCAATATTATCATAGCAATAGTTAACTTCGCAATCTACAAGAGATCATGATCATAGCATAAACCAAGTACTAACACGGTGCACACACTGTCACCTTTACACACGTGCAGGAGGAATAGAACTACTTTAATAACTTTGCTAGAGTAGCACATAGATAAATTGTGATACAAACTCATATGAATCTCAATCATGTAAAGCAGCTCATGAGATCATTGTATTGAAGTACATAGGAGAGAGATGAACCACATAGCTACCGGTACAGCCCCGAGCCTCGATGGAGAACTACTCCCTCCTCATGGGAGCAGCAGCGGTGATGAAGATGGCGGTGGAGATGGCAGCGGTGTCGATGGAGGAGCCTTCCGGGGGCACTTCCCCGCTCCGGCAGCGTGCCGGAACAGAGCTTCCTGTCCCCCAGATCTTGGCCTCGCGATGGCGGCGGCTCTGGAAGGTTTCTGTGGTTTTCGTCGAACGTCCCAGGGTTTTCGATCCAGGGGCTTTATATAGGCGAAGAGGCGGCGCAGGAGGGTCGAAGAGGCGGCGGCACCATAGGCTGGCGCGGCCAGGGCCTGTGCCGCGCCACCCTATCATCCGGGGGCCCACAGGCCCCCCTCTGGCGGCTCTCGGGTGTTCTGGATGCTTCCGGTGAAAATAGGAACCTGGGTCTTGATTTCGTCCGATTCCGAGAATATTTCGTTACTAGGATTTCTGAAACCAAAAACAGCAGAAAACAGGAACTGGCACTTCGGCATCTTGTTAATAGGTTAGTTCCAGAAAATGCACGAATATGACATAAAGTGTGCATATAACATGTAGATAACATCAATAATGTGGCATGGAACACAAGAAATTATCGATACGTCGGAGACGTATCAGCATCCCCAAGCTTAGTTCTGCTCGTCCCGAGCAGGTAAAACGATAACACAGATAATTTCTGGAGTGACATGCCATCATAAACTTGATCATACTATTTGTAAAGCATATGTAGTGAATGCAGCGATCAAAACAATGGTAATGACATGAGTAAACAACTGAATCATAAAGCAAAGACTTTTCATGAATAGCACTTCAAGACAAGCATCAATAAGTCTTGCATAAGAGTTAACTCATAAAGCAATAATTCAAAGTAAAGGCATTGAAGCAACACAAAAGAAGATTAAGTTTCAGCGGTTGCTTTCAACTTGTAACATGTATATCTCATGGATATTTGTCAATGCAAAGCAATATAACAAATGCAATAAGCAAGTATATAAGAATCAATGCACAGTTCACACAAATGTTTGCTTCTTGAGGTGGAGAAAGATAGGTGAACTGACTCAACAATAAAAGTAAAAGAATGGTCCTTCAAAGAGGAAAGCATCGATTGCTATATTTGTGCTAGAGCTTTTATTTTGAAAACATGAAACAATTTTGTCAACGGTAGTAATAAAGCATATGTATCATGTAAATTATATCTTACAAGTTGCAAGCCTCATGCATAGTATACTAATAGTGCCCGCACCTTGTCCTAATTAGCTTGGACTACCGGATCATCACAATGCACATGTTTTAACCAAGTGTCACAAAGGGGTACCTCTATGCCGCCTGTACAAAGGTCTAAGGAGAAAGCTCGCATTGGATTTCTCGCTATTGATTATTCTCAACTTAGACATCCATACCGGGACAACATAGACAACAGATAATGGACTCCTCTTTTATGCATAAGCATGTAACAACAATTAATAATTTTCTCATATGAGATTGAGGATATATGTCCAAAACTGAAACTTCCACCATGGATCATGGCTTTAGTTAGCGGCCCAATGTTCTTCTCTAACAATATGCATGCTTAACCCTATGGTGGTAGATCTCTCTTACTTCAGACAAGACGGACATGCATAGCAACTCACATGAAATTCAACAATGAATAGTTGATGGCGTCCCCAGTGAACATGGTTATCGCACAACAAGCAACTTAATAAGAGATAAAGTGCATAATTACATATTCAATACCACAATAGTTTTTAAGCTATTTGTCCCATGAGCTATATATTGCAAAGGTGAATGATGGAATTTTAAAGGTAGCACTCAAGCAATTTACTTTGGAATGGCGGAAAATACCATGTAGTAGGTAGGTATGGTGGACACAAATGGCATAGTGTTGTTTGGCTCAAGGATTTGGATGCATGAGAAGTATTCCCTCTCGATACAAGGTTTAGGCTAGCAAGGTTGTTTGAAGCAAACACAAGCATGAACTAGTACAGCAAAACTCACATAGAAGACTGATACGTCTCTGACGTATCGATAATTTCTTATGTTCCATGCCACATTATTGATGTTATCTACATGTTTTATGCACACTTTATGTCATATTCGTGCATTTTCTGGAACTAACCTATTAACAAGATGCCGAAGTGCCAGTTGCTGTTTTCTGCTGTTTTTGGTTTCAGAAATCCTAGTAAGGAAATATTCTCGGAATTGGACGAAATCAAAGCCCAGGGGCCTATTTTCTCACGAAGCTTCCAGAAGTCCGAAGGAGAGACGAAGAGGGGCCACGGAGGGGCCACACCCTAGGGCGGCGTGGCCCCCCCCTTGGCCGCGCGGCCCTGTGGTGTGGGGCCCCCGTGCCGCCTCTTGACCTGCCCTTTCGCCTATAAAAAGTCTCCGTGACGAAAACCCCAGTACCGAGAACCACGATACGGAAAACCTTCCAGAGACGCCGCCGCCGCCGATCCCATCTCGGGGGATCCAGGAGATCGCCTCCGGCACCCTGCCGGAGAGGGGAATCATCTCCCGGAGGACTCTACGCCGCCATGGTCGCCTCCGGTGTGATGTGTGAGTAGTCTACCCCTGGACTATGGGTCCATAGCAGTAGCTAGATGGTTGTCTTCTCCCCATTGTGCTATCATTGTCGGATCTTGTGAGCTGCCTAACATGATCAAGATCATCTATCTGTAATTCTATATGTTGCGTTTGTTGGGATCCGATGAATAGAGAATACTTGTTATGTTGATTATCAAAGCTATGCTTATGTGTTGTTTATGATCTTGCATGCTCTCCGTTATTAGTAGATGCTCTGGCCAAGTTGATGCTAGTAACTCCAAGAGGGAGTATTTATGCTCGATAGTGGGTTCATGCCTCTGTGAATCTGGAGGAGTGACAAGAACCACTAAGGTTATGGATGTGCTGTTGCCACTAGGGATAAAACATTAGTGCTATGTTCAAGGATGTAGTCACTAGTTACATTACGCGCAATACTTAATGCAATTGTCTGTTGTTAGCAACTTAATACTGGAGGGGGTTCGGATGATAACCTGAAGGTGGACTTTTTAGGCATAGATGCAGTTGGATGGCGGTCTATGTACTTTGTCGTAATGCCCAATTAAATCTCACTATACTCATCATGATATGTATGTGCATGGTCATGCTCTCTTTATTTGTCAATTGCCCAACTGTAATTTGTTCACCCAACATGCTGTTCGTCTTATGGGAGAGACACCTCTAGTGAACTGTGGACCCCGGTCCAATTCTCTTTACTGAAATACAATCTACTGCAATACTGTTCTACTGTTTTCTGCAAACAATCATCTTCCACACAATACGGTTAATCCTTTGTTACAGCAAGCCGGTGAGATTGACAACCTCACTGTTTCGTTGGGGCAAAGTACTTTGGTTGTGTTGTGCAGGTTCCACGTTGGCGCCGGAATCTCTGGTGTTGCGCCGCACTACATCCCGCCGCCATCAACCTTCAACGTGCTTCTTGGCTCCTCCTGGTTCGATAAACCTTGGTTTCTTTCTGAGGGAAAACTTGCTGCTGTGCGCATCATACCTTCCTCTTGGGGTTCCCAACGAACGTGTGAGTCACACGCCATCAAGCATATTTTCTGGCGCCGTTGCCGGGGAGATCAAGACACGCTGCAAGGGGAGTCTCCACTTCTCAATCTCTTTACTTTGTTTTTGTCTTGCTTAGTTTTATTTACTATCTTGTTTGCACTCTATATAAAAAACACAAAAAAATTAGTTACTTGCATTTACTTTACTTAATATCATGCATGTTTTTATTTCACTAGTTAAGCATAATGGAAAACAACAAAAATATGAGAGATCTTTATGAACTTTATCTTGAATTAGGACATGATGTGTTTGAAGAGAGAATTAAAAAACCCATGGAACTTTATATGCATGCTAATGGGAATGTTATTACTATGAATGCTTTGAACACCATTGTTGCTAATGCTATGGAAAATTATAAGCTTGGGGAAGTTGGCTCTGATGAGCATGATCTTTTTAGTCTCCCAAGCATTGAGGAGAAAATTTTCTTTTATGATTACAATATGCCTCCTATATATGATGATAGCCACTTTGTTGAATTTGCTCCCACTACAACTAATAAAATTGATTATGCTTATGTGGAGAGTAATAATTTTATGCATGAGACTCATGATAAGAATACTTTATGTGATAGTTATATTGTTGAGTTTGCTCATGATACTACTGAAAGTTATTATGAGAGAGGAAAATATGGTTGTAGAAATTTTCATGTTACTAAAATGCCTCTCTATATGCTGAAATTTTTGAAGCTACACTTGTTTTATCTTCCTATGCTTGTCACTTTGCTCTTCATGAACTTGTTTATTTACAAGATTCCTATGCATAGGAAGCATGTTAGACTTAAATGTGTTTTGAATTTGCCTCTTGATGCTCTCTTTTGCTTCAAATACTATTTGTTGCGAGTGCATCATTAAAACTGCTGAGCCCATCTTAATGGCTATAAAGAAAGAACTTCTTGGGAGATAACCCATGTGTTATTTTGCTACAGTACTTTGTTTTTATTTTGTGTCTTGGAAGTTGTTTACTACTGTAGCAACCTCTCCTTATCTTAGTTTAGTGTTTTATTGTGCCAAGTAAAGTCTTTGATAGAAAAGTAAGTACTAGATTTGGATTACTGCACAGTTCCAGATTTCTTTGCTGTCACGAATCTGGGTCCACCTCCCTGTAGGTAACTCAGAAAATTAAGCCAATTTACGTGCATGATCCTCAGATATGTACGCAACTTTCATTCAATTTGAGCATTTTCATTTGAGCAAGTCTGGTGCCATTTTAAAATTCGTCAATACGAACTGTTCTGTTTTGACAGATTCTGCCTTTTATTTCGCATTGCCTCTTTCGCTATGTTGGATGAATTTCTTTGATCCATTAATGTCCAGTAGCATTATGCAATGTCCAGAAGTGTTAAGAATGATTGTGTCACCTCTGAATATGTCAATTTATAATGTGCACTAACCCTCTAATGAGTTGTTTCGAGTTTGGTGTGGAGGAAGTTTTCAAGGATCAAGAGAGGAGTATGATGCAACATGATCAAGGAGAGTGAAAGCTCTAAGCTTGGGGATGCACCCGGTGGTTCACCCCTGCATATATCAAGAAGACTCAAGCGTCTAAGCTTGGGGATGCCCAAGGCATCCCCTTCTTCATCGACAACATTATCAGGTTCCTCCCCTGAAACTATATTTTTATTCCATCACATCTTATGTGCTTTTTCTTGGAGCGTCGGTTTGTTTTTTTTGTTTTGTTTGAATAAAATGGATCCTAGCATTCACTTTATGGGAGAGATACACGCTCCGCTGTAGCATATGGACAAGTATGTCCTTGGTTTCTACTCATAGTATTCATGGCGAAGTTTCTCCTTCGTTAAATAGTTATATGGTTGGAATTGGAAGATGATACATGTAGTAATTGCTATAAATGTCTTGGGTAATGTGATACTTGGCAATTGTTGTGCTCATGATTAAGCTCTTGCATCATATGCTTTGCACCCATTAATGAAGAAATACATAGAGCATGCTAAAATTTGGTTTGCATATTTGGTTTCTCTAAGGTCTAGATAATTTCTAGTATTGAGTTTGAACAACAAGGAAGACGGTGTAGAGTCTTATAATGTTTTCAATATGTCTTTTATGTGAGTTTTGCTGCACCGGTTCATCCTTGTGTTTGTTTCAAATAAGCCTTGCTAGCCTAAACCTTGTATCGAGAGGGAATACTTCTCATGCATCCAAAATACTTGAGCCAACCACTATGCCATTTGTGTCCACCATACCTACCTATACTACATGGTATTTTCCGCCATTCCAAAGTAAATTGCTTGAGTGCTACCTTTAAAATTCCATCATTCACCTCTGCAATATATAGCTCATGGGACAAATAGCTTAAAAACTATTGTGGTATTGAATATGTAATTATGCACTTTATCTCTTATTAAGTTGCTTGTTGTGCGATAACCATGTTCACTGGGGACGCCATCAACTACTCTTTGTTGAATTTCATGTGAGTTGCTATGCATGTTCGTCTTGTCTGAAGTAAGAGAGATCTACCACCATAGGGTTAAGCATGCATATGTTAGAGAAGAACATTGGGCCGCTAACTAAAGCCATGTTCCATGGTGGAAGTTTCAGTTTTGGACAACAATCCTCAAATCTCAAATGAGAAAATTATTAATTGTTGTTATATGCTTATGCATAAAAGAGGAGTCCATTATCTGTTGTCTATGTTGTCCCGGTATGGATGTCTAAGTTGAAGAATAATCAATAGCGAGAAATCCAATGCGAGCTTTCTCCTTAGACCTTTGTACAAAGTGCATAGAGGTACCCCTTTGTGACACTTGGTAAAAACAATGCATTGTGATGATCCGGTAATCCAAGCTAATTAGGACAAGGTGCGGGCACTATTAGTATACTATGCATGAGGCTTGCAACTTGTAAGATATAATTTACATGATACATATGCTTTATTACTACCGTTGACAAAATTGTTTCATGTTTTCAAAATCAAAGCTCTAGCACAAATATAGCAATCGATGCTTTTCCTCTATGGAGGACTATTCTTTTACTTTCAATGTTGAGTCAGTTCACCTATTTCTCTCCACCTCAAGAAGCAAACACTTGTGTGAACTATGCATTGATTCCTACATACTTGCTTATTGCACTTATTATATTACTCTATGTTGACAATATCCATGAGATATACATGTTACAAGTTGAAAGCAACCGCTGAAACTTAATCTTCTTTTGTGTTGCTTCAATACCTTTACTTTGAATTATTGCTTTATGAGTTAACTCTTATGCAAGACTTATTGATGCTTGTCTTGAAGTGCTATTCATGAAAAGTCTTTGCTTTATGATTCACTTGTTTACTCATGTCATATACATTGTTTTGATCGCTGCATTCACTACATATGCTTTACAAATAGTATGATCAAGATTATGATGGCATGTCACTCCAGAAATTATACGTGTTATCGTTTTACCTCGCTCGGGACGAGCAGAACTAAGCTTGGGGATGCTGATACGTCTCCGACGTATCGATAATTTCTTATGTTCCATGCCATATTATTGATGTTATCTACATGTTTTATGCACACTTTATGTCATATTCGTGCATTTTACGGAACTAACCTATTAACAAGATGCCGAAGTGCCGATTCTTTGTTTTCTGCTGTTTTTGGTTTCAGAAATCCTAGTAAGGAAATATTCTCGGAATTGGACGAAATCAAAGCCCAGGGGGCCTATTTTCTCACGAAGCTTCCGGAAGTCCGAAGGAGAGACGAAGAGGGGCCACGGAGGGGCCACACCCTAGGCGGCGCGGCCCCCTTGGCCGCGCGGCCTGTGGTGTGGGGCCCCGTGCCGCCTCTTGACCTGCCCTTTCGCCTATAAAAAGTCTCCGTGACGAAACCCCAGCACCGAGAACCACGATACGGAAAACCTTCCGCAGACGCCGCCGCCGCCGATCCCATCTCGGGGATCCAGAGATCGCCTCCGGCACCTCGCCGGAGAGGGGAATCATCTCCCGGAGGACTCTACGCCGCCATGGTCGCCTCCGGTGTGATGTGTGAGTAGTCTACCCCTGGACTATGGGTCCATAGCAGTAGCTAGATGGTTGTCTTCTCCCCATTGTGCTATCATTGTCGGATCTTGTGAGCTGCCTAACATGATCAAGATCATCTATCTGTAATTCTATATGTTGCGTTTGTTGGGATCCGATGAATAGAGAATACTTGTTATGTTGATTATCAAAGCTATGCTTATGTGTTGTTTATGATCTTGCATGCTCTCCGTTATTAGTAGATGCTCTGGCCAAGTTGATGCTAGTAACTCCAAGAGGGAGTATTTATGCTCGATAGTGGGTTCATGCCTCCGTGAATCTGGAGGAGTGACAAGAACCACTAAGGTTATGGATGTGCTGTTGCCACTAGGGATAAAACATTAGTGCTATGTTCAAGGATGTAGTCACTAGTTACATTACGCACAATACTTAATGCAATTGTCTGTTGTTAGCAACTTAATACTGGAGGGGGTTCGGATGATAACCTGAAGGTGGACTTTTTAGGCATAGATGCAGTTGGATGGCGGTCTATGTACTTTGTCGTAATGCCCAATTAAATCTCACTATACTCATCATGATATGTATGTGCATGGTCATGCTCTCTTTATTTGTCAATTGCCCAACTGTAATTTGTTCACCCAACATGCTGTTCGTCTTATGGGAGAGACACCTCTAGTGAACTGTGGACCCCGGTCCAATTCTCTTTACTGAAATACAATCTACTGCAATACTTGTTCTACTGTTTTCTGCAAACAATCATCTTCCACACAATACGGTTAATCCTTTGTTACAGCAAGCCGGTGAGATTGACAACCTCACTGTTTCGTTGGGGCAAAGTACTTTGGTTGTGTTGTGCAGGTTCCACGTTGGCGCCGGAATCTCTGGTGTTGCGCCGCACTACATCCCGCCGCCATCAACCTTCAACGTGCTTCTTGGCTCCTCCTGGTTCGATAAACCTTGGTTTCTTTCTGAGGGAAAACTTGCTGCTGTGCGCATCATACCTTCCTCTTGGGGTTCCCAACGAACGTGTGAGTCACACGCCATCAAAGACATATTACAAGCATTATAAAACTATACATCGTCTTCCTTGTTGTTCAAACATCTTACTAGAAAATATCTAGACTCTAGAGAAACCACTCATGCAAACCAAATTTTAACAAGCTCTATGTATTTCTTCACTAATGGGTGCAAAGTATATGATGCAAGAGCTTAAACAAGAGCACAACAATTGCCAAGTATCAAGTTATTCAAGACATCACACCAATTTCTACATGTAGCATTTTCCAATTCCAACCATATAATAATTTAACGAAGCAGTTTCAACCTTCGCCATGAATATTATGAGCTAAGAACACATGTGTTCATACGAACCAGCGGAGTGTGTCTCTCTCCCACACAAGCATTTATTCAAACACAAACAAAAACAAAAGCATACAGACGCTCCAAGTAAAGCACATAAGATGTGACCGAATAAAAATATAGTTTCAAGAGAAGGAACCTGATAATTTGTCGATGAAGAAGGGGATGCCTTGGGCATCCCCAAGCTTAGACGCTTGAGTCTTCTTGAAATATGCAGGGATGAACCACCGGGGCATCCCCAAGCTTAGAGCTTTCACTCTCCTTGATCATGTTGCATCATACTCCTCTCTTGATCCTTGAAAACTTCCTCCACACCAAACTCGAAACAACTCATTAGAGGGTTAGTGCACAATATAAATTGACATATTCAGAGGTGACACAATCATTCTTAACACTTCTGGACATTGCATAATGCTACTGGACATTAATGGATCAAAGAAATTAATCCAACATAGCGAAAGAGGCAATGCGAAATAAAAGGCAGAATCTGTCAAAACAGAACAGTTCGTATTGACGAATTTTAAAATGGCACCAGACTTGCTCAAATGAAAATGCTCAAATTGAATGAAAGTTGCGTACATATCTGAGGATCATGCACGTAAATTGGCTTAATTTTCTGAGCTACCTACAGGGAGGTGGACCCAGATTCGTTACAGCAAAGAAATCTGGAACTGTGCAGTAATCCAAATCTAGTACTTACTTTTCTATCAACGGCTTTACTTGGCACAACAAAACACAAAACTAAGATAAGGAGAGGTTGCTACAGTAGTAAACAACTTCCAAGACACAAAATAAAAATAAAGTACTGTAGCAAAATAACACATGGGTTATCTCCCAAGAAGTTCTTTTCTTTATAGCCATTAAGATGGGCTCAGCAGTTTTAATGATGCACTCGCAAGAAATAGTATTTGAAGCAAAAGAGAGCATCAAGAGGCAAATACAAAACACATTTAAGTCTAACATGCTTCCTATGAAGAGGAATCTTGTAAATAAACAAGTTCATGAAGAGCAAAGTAACAAGCATAGGAAGATAAAACAAGCATAGCTTCAAAAATTTCAGCACATAGAGAGGTATTTTAGTAACATGAAAATTTCTACAACCATATTTTCCTCTCTCATAATAACTTTCAGTAGCAACATGAGCAAACTCAACAATATAACTATCACATAAAGCATTCTTATCATGAGTCTCATGCATAAAATAATTACTCTCCACATAAGCATAGTTATTCTTATTAATTGTAGTAGGAGCAAATTCAACAAAGTAGCTATCATTATTATTCTCATCATCAAATATAGGAGGCATATTGTAATCATAATCAAATTTATCCTCCATAACAGGTGGTAACAAAAGACTACTATCATTATAATCATCATAAATAGGAGGCAAAGTATCATCAAAGAAAATTTTCTCCTCAATTCTTGGGGGACTAAAAATATCATGCTCATCAAAGCCAGCTTCCCCAAGCTTAGAATTTTCTATATCATTAGCAACAATGGTGTTCAAAGCGTTCATACTAATATCATTGCTACTAGCATGCAAATAAGATTCCATAGGTTTTTTAATTTTTGCATTAAACCATTCATGTCTTGACTCAGGAAATAGAATAAAAAGCTCACAGATATTTTCCATTATGCCTTACTAGTGTAAAACAAGAAACAAAAAGATGCAATTGCAGGATCTAAAGGAAATAGCTTCGAGCACAAACACAATGGCGCCAGAAAAGTGCTTTACCTGGAACCGGAGTATGAGTGCCTTTTACCTTTCCTCCCCGGCAACGGCGCCAGAAAAGTGCTTGATGTCTACGTTCCCCCTCCTTTCCTGTAGACAGTGTTGGGCCTCCAAGAGCAGAGGTTTGTAGAACAGCAGCAAGTTTTCCCTTAAGTGGATCACCCAAGGTTTATCGAACTCAGGGAGGAAGAGGTCAAAGATATCCCTCTCATGCAACCCTGCAACCACAAAGCAAGAAGTCTCTTGTGTCCCCAACACACCTAATAGGTGCACTAGTTCGGCGAAGAGATAGTGAAATACAGGTGGTATGAATATATATGAGCAGTAGCAACGGTGCCAGAAAATAGCTTGCTGGCGTGTAGTTGATGGTGGTAGTATTGCAGCAGTAGTAACGCAGTGAAACAGTAAACAAGCAGTAGTAACGCAGCAGTATTTAGGAACAAGGCCTAGGGATTACACTTTCACTAGTGGACACTCTCAACATTGATCACATAACAGAATAGATAAATGCATACTCTACACTTTTGTTGGATGATGAACACATTGCATAGGATTACACGAACCCTCAATGCCGGAGTTAACAAGCTCCACAATAATGCTCATATTTAAGTAACCTTATAGTGTAAGATAGATCAACAGACTAAACCAAGTACTAACATAGCATGCACACTGTCACCTTCATGCATATGTAGGAGGAATAGATCACATCAATATTATCATAGCAATAGTTAACTTCGCAATCTACAAGAGATCATGATCATAGCATAAACCAAGTACTAATACGGTGCACACACTGTCACCTTTACACACGTGCAGGAGGAATAGAACTACTTTAATAACTTTCCTAGAGTAGCACATAGATAAATTGTGATACAAACTCATATGAATCTCAATCATGTAAAGCAGCTCATGAGATCATTGTATTGAAGTACATAGGAGAGAGATGAACCACATAGCTACCGGTACAGCCCCGAGCCTCGATGGAGAACTACTCCCTCCTCATGGGAGCAGCAGCGGTGATGAAGATGGCGGTGGAGATGGCAGCGGTGTCGATGGAGGAGCCTTCCGGGGGCACTTCCCCGCTCCGGCAGCGTGCCGGAACAGAGATTCCTGTCCCCCAGATCTTGGCCTCGCGATGGCGGCGGCTCTGGAAGGTTTCTGTGGTTTTCGTCGAACGTCCCAGGGTTTTCGATCCAGGGGCTTTATATAGGCGAAGAGGCGGCGCAGGAGGGTCGAAGAGGCGGCGGCACCATAGGCTGGCGCGGCTAGGGCCCAGGCCGCGCCACCCTATCATCTGGGGCCCACAGGGCCCCCCTCTGGCGGCTCTCGGGTGTTCTGGATGCTTCCGGTGAAAATAGGAACCTGGGTCTTGATTTCGTCCGATTCCGAGAATATTTCGTTACTAGGATTTCTGAAACCAAAAACAGCAGAAAACAGGAACTGGCACTTCGGCATCTTGTTAATAGGTTAGTTCCAGAAAATGCACGAATATGACATAAAGTGTGCATATAACATGTAGATAACATCAATAATGTGGCATGGAACACAAGAAATTATCGATACGTCGGAGACGTATCAGAGATATGCCCAAGAGGCAATAATAAAAGTGGTTATTATATATCTTTATGTTTATGATAAATGTTTATATACCATGCTATGATTGTATTAACCGAAACTTTGATACATGTGTGATATATAAACAACAATGAGTCCCTAGTAAGCCTCTTAACTAGCTTGTTGATTAATAGATGATTAGTTTCATAATCATGAACATTGGATGTTGTTAATAACAAGGTTATATCATTATATGAATGATGTAATGGACACACCCAATTAAGCGTAGCAAGATCACGTCATTAAGTTATTTGTTATAAGCTTTCGATACATAGTTACCTAGTCCTTTCGACCATGAGATCATGTAAATCACTTATACCGGAAAGGTACTTTGATTACATCAAACGCCACTGCGTAAATGGGTGGTTATAAAGGTGGGATTAAGTATCCGGAAAGTATGAGTTGAGGCATATGGATCAACAGTGGGATTTGTCCATCCCGATGACGGATAGATATACTCTGGGCCCTCTCGGTGGAATGTCATCTAATGTCTTGCAAGCATATGAATAAGTTTATAAGAGACCACATACCACGGTACGAGTAAAGAGTACTTGTCAGGAGACGAGGTTGAACAAGGTATAGAGTGATACCGATGATCAAACCTCGGACAAGTAAAATATCGCGTGACAAAGGGAATTGGTATCGTATGTGAATGGTTCATTCGATCACTAAGTCATCGTTGAATATGTGGGAGCCATTATGGATCTCCAGATCCTGCTATTGGTTATTGGTCGGAGAGAGTTCTCACCTATGTCCACATAGTTCACGAACCGTAGGGTGACACACTTAAGGTTTGATGTTGTAATAGTAGAAATTGAATATGGAATGGAGTTCGAAGTATTGTTCGAAGTCTCGGATGGGATCCCGGACATCACGAGGAGTTCTGGAATGGTCCGGAGAATAAGATTCATATATAGGAAGTCATTTTATAAGTTTTAAAATGATCCGGTGAATTTATGGAATGTTCTAGAAGGTTCTAGAAAAGTCCGGAAGAATTCACTTTGGAAGGCGGAGTCCCGGTGGGACTCCACCACCCATGGACGGCCAACCCTAGAGAGGGGAGTCCAAGGTGGACTCCACCAAGGGGGCCGGCCACCCCCCTCATGGAAGGGTGGGAATCCCACTTGAGGTGGGAGTCCCACCTTGGGTAGGTTTCCCTACACATGGAAGGTTTTGGGTTGGGGTCTTATTCGAAGACTTGTAGACCAACACTTGGGGGTTCCACCTATATAATGAGGAGCAAGGGGAGGGGGTCAGCCACACCAAAGCCATTGTGGCCGCACCCCTCATAGTGGCCGGTGATACGCGTACAACACGCGTCCGTTGGGAACCCCAAGAGGAAGGTGTGATGCGTACAACGGCAAATTTTCCCTCAGTAAGAAACCAAGGTTTATCGAACCAGTAGGAGCCAAGAAGCACGTTGAAGGTTGATGGCGGCGGAGTGTAGTGCGGCGCAACACCAGGGATTCCGGCGCCAACGTGGAACCTGCACAACACAACCAAATTACTTTGCCCCAACGTGACAGTGAGGTTGTCAATCTCACCGGCTTGCTATAACAAAGGATTAGATGTATAGTGTGGATGATGATGTTTGCAGAAAACAGTAGAACAAGTATTGTAGTAGATTGTATTCGATGTAAAAGAATGGACCGGGGTCCACAGTTCACTAGTGGTGTCGCTCCCATAAGATATAGCATGCTGGGTGAACAAATTACAGTTGGGCAATTGACAAATAAAGATAGCATGACAATGCACATACATGTTATGATGAGTAGTGTGAGATTTAATTGGGCATTACAACAAAGTACATAGACCGCTATCTAGCATGCATCTATGCATAAAAAGTCCACCTTCAGGTTATCATCCGAACCCCTTCCAGTATTAAGTTGCAAACAACAAACAATTGCATTAAGTATGGTGCGTAATGTAATCAACAAATACATCCTTAGACATAGCATTAATGTTTTATCCCTAGTGGCAACAGCACATCCACAACCTTAGAACTTTCTCATCCTTGTCCTGCATTTAATGGAGGCATGAACCCACTATCGAGCATAAATACTCCCTCTTGGAGTTACAAGTAACGACTTGGCTAGAGCCTCTACTAATAACGGAGAGCATGCAAGATCATAAACAACACATAGATGATAGATTGATAATCAACATAACATAGCATTCATTATTCATCGGATCCCAACAAACGCAACATTACAAATAGATGATCTTGATCATGTTAGGCAGCTCACAAGATCCAACAATTATAGCACAATTAGGAGAAGACGACCATCTAGCTACTGCTATGGACCCATAGTCCAGGGGTGAACTACTCACACATCACTCCGGAGGCGACCATGGCGGTGAAGAGTCCTCCGGGAGATGATTCCCCTCTCCGGCAGGGTGCCGGAGGCGATCTCCTGAATCCCCCGAGATGGGATTGGCGGCGGCAACGTCTCTGGAAGGTTTTCCGTATTGTGGCTCTCGGTACTGGAACTATTATCGATGAAGGCTTAAGTAGGCGGAAGGGTAGGTCAGGGGGCACCACGAGGGGCCCACACAGTAGGGCCGCGCGACCAGGACCTGGTCCGCGCCGCCCTAGCGTGGCGGCGGCTCGTCGCCCCACTTCGTTTCCCTTTCGGTGTTCTGGAAGCTTCGCGGAAAAATAAGCTCCTGGGCGTTGATTTCGTCCAATTCCGAGAATATTTCCTTACTAGGATTTCTGAAACCAAAAACAGCAGAAAACAGCAACTGGCTCTTCGGCATCTCGTTAATAGGTTAGTGCCGGAAAATGCATAAATATGACATAAAGTATGTATAAAACATGTGTGTATCATCAATAAAGTAGCATGGAACATAAGAAATTATAGATACGTTTGAGACGTATCAAGCATCCCCAAGCTTAGTTCCTACTCGTCCCGAGTAGGTAAACGATAACAAAGATAATTTCTGAAGTGACATGCTATCATAATCTTGATCAATACTATTTGTAAGCATATGTAATGAATGCACCGATTCGAAGCAATGGTAAAGACAATGAGTAAACAACTGAATCATATAGCAAAGACTTTTCATGAATAGTACTTTCAAGACAAGCATCAATAAGTCTTGCATAAGAGTTAACTCATAAAGCAATAAATTCATAGTAAAGGCATTGAAGCAACACAAAGGAAGATTAAGTTTCAGCGGTTGCTTTCAACTTGTAACATGTATATCTCATGGATAGTTGTCAACATAAAGTAATATGATGAATGCAATATGCAAGTCTGTAAGAATCAATGCACAATTAACACAAGTGTTCGCTTCTTGAGATGGAAGGAAGTAGGTAAACTGACTCAACATAAAAGTAGAAGAAAGGCCCTTCGCAGAGGGAAGCATCGATTGCTATATTTGTGCTAGAGCTTTTATTTTGAAAACAAGAAACAATTTTGTCAACGGTAGTAATAAAGCATATGTATTATGTAAATTATATCCTACAAGTTGCAAGCCTCATGCATAGATTACCAATAGTGCCTGCACCTTGTCCTAATTAGCTCGGATTAACATGGATTATCATCGCAATACATATGTTTTAACCAAGTATCAGAAAGGGGTACCTCTATGCCGCCTGTACAAAGGTCTAAGGAGAAAGCTCGCATTGGATTTCTCGCTTTTGATTATTCTCAACTTAGACATCCATACCGAGACAACATAGACAACAGATAATGGACTCCTCTTTTAATGCATAAGCATTCAACAACAAATAATATTCTCATAAGAGATTGAGGATTGTTGTCCAAAACTGAAACTTCCACCATGGATCATGGCTTTAGTTAGCGGCCCAATGTTCTTCTCTAACAATATGCATGCTCAAACCATTCAACTCATGATAAATCACCCTTACTTCAGACAAGACGAACTTGCATAGCAACTCACATGATATTCAACAAAGGGTAGTTGATGGCGTCCCCAGGAACATGGTTATCGCACAACAAGCAACTTAATAAGAAATAAGATACATAAGTACATATTCAATACCACAATAGTTTTTAGGCTATTTGTCCCATGAGCTATATATTGCAAAGACAAAGGATAGAAATTTAAAGGTAGCACTCAAGCAATTTACTTTGGAATGGCAGAGAAATACCATGTAGTAGGTAGGTATGGTGGACACAAATGGCATAGTTTTTGGCTCAAGGATTTTGGATGCATGAGAAGTAGTCCCTCTCAATACAAGGCTTAGGCTATCAAGGTTATTTGAAGCAAACACAAGTATGAACCGGTACAGCAAAACTCACATAAAAACATATTGCAAGCATTATAAGACTCTACACCGTCTTCCTTGTTGTTCAAACCCTTACTAGAAAGTATCTACACCTTAGAGAAACCAATCATGCAAACCAAATTTTAGCAAGCTCTATGTATTTCTTCACTAATAGGTGCAAAGTATATGATGCAAGAGCTTAAACATGATCCTTATGAGCACAACAATTTCCAAGTATCAAATTATTCAAGACATTATACCAATTACTACATGTAGCATTTCCTGTTTTCAACCATATAACAATTAACGAAGCAGTTTCAACCTTCGCCATGAACATTATGAGTAAAGCTAAGGACATATTTGTCCATATGCAACAGCGGAGCGTGTCTCTCTCCCACACAATGAATGCTAGGATCCAATTTTATTCAAACAAAACAAACCAAAAACAAACAGACGCTCCAAGTAAAGCACATAAGATGTGACGGAATAAAAATATAGTTTCACTAGAGGAACCTGATAATGTTGTCGATGAAGAAGGGGATGCCTTGGGCATCCCCAAGCTTAGATGCTTGAGTATTCTTGAAATATACAGGGATGAACCACGGGGGCATCCCCAAGCTTAGAGCTTTCACTCTCCTTGATCATATTGTATCATCCTCCTCTCTTGATCCTTGAAAACTTCCTCCACACCAAACTCAAAACAACTCATTAGAGGGTTAGTGCATAATAAAAATTCACATGTTCAGAGGTGACATAATCATTCTTAACACTTCTGGACATTGCACAAAGCTACTGAAAGTTAATGGAATAAAGAAATCCATCAAACATAGCAAAACAGGCAATGCGAAATAAAAGGCAGAATCTGTCAAAACAGAACAGTCCGTAAAGACGAATTTTTTAGGTGCACCAGACTTGCTCAAATAAAAATGCTCAAATTGAATGAAAGTTGCGTACATATCTGAGGATCACTCACGTAAATTGGAAGAATTTTCTGAGTTACCTACAGAGCCTACTGCTCAAATTCGTGACAGCAAGAAATCTGTTTCTGCGCAGCAATCCAAATCTAGTATGAACCTTACTATCAAAGACTTTACTTGGCACAACAATGCAACAAAATTAATATAAGAAGAGGTTGCTATAGTAGTAACAACTTCCAAGACTCAAATATAAAACAAAAGTGCAGAAGTAAAATCATGGGTTGTCTCCCATAAGCGCTTTTCTTTAACGCCTTTCAGCTAGGCGCAGAAAGTGTGTATCAAGTAACATCAAGAGACGAAGCATGAACATCATAATTTGTTCTAATGATAGAATCAAAAGGTAACTTCATTCTATTTCTAGGGAAGTGTTCCATACCTTTCTTGAGAGGAAATTGATATTTAATATTACCTTCCTTCATATCAATAATAGCACCAACAGTTCGAAGAAAAGGTCTTCCCAATATAATGGGACAAGATGCATTGCATTCAATATCCAAGACAACATAATCAACGGGGACAAGGTTATTGTTAACCGTAATGTGAACATTATCAACTCTCCCCAAAGGTTTCTTTGTAGAGTTATCAGCAACATTAACATCCAAATAACAATTTTTCAATGGTGGCAAGTCAAGCATATTATAGATTTTCCTAGGCATAACGGAAATACTTGCACCAAGATCACATAAAACATTACAATCAAAGTCATTGACCTTCATCTTAATGATGGGCTGCCAACCATCCTCTAACTTCCTAGGAATAGAAGCTTCACGATTTAATTTCTCTTCTCTAGCTTTTATGAGAGCATTTGTAATATGTTTCGTAAAGGCCAAATTTATAGCACTAGCATTAGGACTTTTAGCAAGTTTTTGTAAGAACTTTATAACTTCAGAGATGTGACAATCATAAAAATCTAAACCATTATGATCTAAAGCAATGGGATCATTATCCCCAACATTAGAAAAAAATTCAGCAGTTTTATCACAGGCAGTTTCAGCAGTTTTAGCAGTTTCAGGCAGTTTTTCACGCTTTGCATTAGAAGTAGAAACATTGCCAACACCAATTCTTTTACCATTAATAGTAGGAGGTGCAGCAACATGTGAAGCATTAGCATTACTAGTGGTGGTAATAGTCCAAACTTTAGCTACATTATCTTTAGCATTTCTTCTTTCTCCCACCTAGCACGCAATTCGGCCATCAATCTAATATTCTCATTAATTCTAACTTGGATGGCATTTGATGTAGAAAATGACTTAATATCTTTATTTTCATTAGGCATAACTTTCGATTTTAAAAGATCAACATCAGCAGCAAGACTATCGACTTTAGAAGCAAGTATATCAATTTTCCCAAGCTTTTCTTCAACAGATTTGTTAAAAGCAGTTTGTGTACTAATAAATTCTTTAAGCATGGCTTCAAGTCCAGGGGGTGAATTCCTATTATTGTTGTAAGAATTCCCATAAGAATTACCATAACCATTACCATTATTATAAGGATATGGCCTATAGTTGTTACTAGAATTATTCCGATAAGCATTGTTGTTGAAATTATTATTTTTAATGAAGTTCACATCAACATATTCTTCTTGAGCAACCAATGAAGCTAACGGAACATTATTAGGATCAACATTAGATCTACCATTCACAAGCATAGACATAATAGCATCAATCTTATCACTCAAGGAGGAGGTTTCTTCGACAGAATTTACCTTCTTACCTTGTGGAGCTCTTTCCATGTGCCATTCAGAGTAATTAATCATCATATTATCAAGAAGCTTTGTTGCGGCACCTAGAGTGATGGACATAAAAGTACCTCCAGCACCTGAATCCAATAGGTTCCGCGAAGAAAAATTCAGTCCTGCATAAAAGGTTTGGATGATCATCCAAGTAGTCAGTCCATGGGTTGGGCAATTTTTAACCAAAGATTTCATTCTTTTCCATGCTTGGGCAACATGCTCATTATACAATTGTTTAAAATTCATTATGCTACTTCTCAAAGATATAATTTTAGCAGGAGGATAATATCTACCAATGAAAGCATCCTTACATTTAGTCCATGAATCAATACTATTCTTAGGCAGAGATAGCAACCAATCTTTAGCTCTTCCTCTTAATGAGAAAGGAAACAATTTCAATTTTATAATGTCACCATCTACATCCTTATACTTTTGCATTTCACATAGTTCAACAAAATTATTAAGATGGGCAGCAGCATCATCAGAACTAACACCAGAAAATTGCTCTCTCATAACAAGATTTAGTAAAGCAGATTTAATTTCAAAGAATTCTGCTGCAGTAGCAGGTGGAGCAATAGGTGTGCATAAGAAATCATTATTATTTGTGTTTGTGAAGTCACACAACTTAGTATTTTCAGGAGTACCCATTTTAGCAACAGTAAATAAATCAAACTAAATAAAGTAAATGCAAGTAACTAATTTTTTGTGTGTTTTTAATATGGAGATTGCAAACAAGACAGTAAATAAAGTAAAGCTAGCAACTAATTTTTTTGTATTTTGATATAATGCAGCAAACAAAGTAGTAAAAAAAATAAAGCAAGACAAAAAAACAAAGTAAAGAGATTGGAAGTGGAGACTCCCCTTGCAGCGTGTCTTGATCTCCCCGGCAACGGCGCCAGAAAAAGAGCTTGATACGCGTACAGCACGCGTCCGTTGGGAACCCCAAGAGGAAGGTGTGATGCGTACAGCGGCAAGTTTTCCTCGCAAGAAACCAAGGTTTATCGAACCAGTAGGAGCCAAGAAGCACGTTGAAGGTTGATGGCGGCGGAGTGTAGTGCGGTGCAACACCAGGGATTCCGGCGCCAACGTGGAACCTGCACAACACAACCAAATTACTTTGCCCCAACGTGACAGTGAGGTTGTCAATCTCACCGGCTTGCTGTAACAAAGGATTAGATGTATAGTGTGGATGATGATGTTTGCAGAAAACAGTAGAACAAGTATTGCAGTAGATTGTATTCGATGTAAAAGAATGGACCGGGGTCCATAGTTCACTAGTGGTGTCTCTCCCATAAGATATAGCATGTTGGGTGAACAAATTACAGTTGGGCAATTGACAAATAAAGATAGCATGACAATGCACATACATGTTATGATGAGTAGTGTGAGATTTAATTGGGCATTACGACAAAGTACATAACCGCTATCCAGCATGCATCTATGCCTAAAAAGTCCACCTTCAGGTTATCATCCGAACCCCTTCCAGTATTAAGTTGCAAACAACAGACAATTGCATTAAGTATGGTGCGTAATGTAATCAACAAATATATCCTTAGACATAGCATTGATGTTTTATCCCTAGTGGCAACAGCACATCCACAACCTTAGAACTTTCTGTCACTGTCCCAGATTTAATGGAGGCATGAACCCACTGTCGAGCATAAATACTCCCTCTTGGAGTTACAAGTAACAACTTGGCCAGAGCATCTACTAATAACGGAGAGCATGCAAGATCATAAACAACACATAGATGATAGATTGATAATCAACATAACATAACATTCATTATTCATCGGATCCCAACAAACGCAACATGTAGCATTACAAATAGATGATCTTGATCATGTTAGGCAGCTCACAAGATCCAACAATGATAGCACAATTAGGAGAAGACGACCATTAGCTACTGCTATGGACCCATAGTCCAGGGGTGAACTACTCACACATCACTCCGGAGGCGACCATGGCGGTGAAGAGTCCTCCGGGAGATGATTCCCCTCTCCGGCAGGGTGCCGGAGGCGATCTCCTGAATCCCCCGAGATGGGATTGGCGGCGGCGTCTCTGGAAGGTTTTCCGTATCGTGGCTCTCGGTACTAGAACTATTATCGACGAAGGCTTAAGTAGGCGGAAGGGTAGGTGAGGGGGCGCCACGAGGGGCCCACACAGTAGGGCCGCGCGGCCAGGACCTGGGCCGCGCCGCCCTAGCGTGGTGGCGGCTCGTCGCCCCACTTCGTTTCCCTTTCGGTGTTCTGTAAGCTTCGTGGAAAAATAAGCCCCTGGGTGTTGATTTCGTCCAATTCCGAGAATATTTCCTTACTAGGATTTCTGAAACCAAAAACAGCAGAAAACAACAACTGGCTCTTCGGCATCTCGTTAATAGGTTAGTGCCGGAAAATGCATAAATATGACATAAAGTATGTATAAAACATGTGTGTATCATCAATAAAGTAGCATGGAACATAAGAAATTATAGATACGTTTGGGACGTATCAGCCGACCACCTCCCCCTCTCCCAAACCCTAGCCGCCCCCCTCTCCTCCACCTCTCCCGCAACACTTAGCGAAGCTCCGCCGGAGATCTCCATCACCACCGCCACCACGCCGTCGTGCTGCCGGATTCAAGGAGGAGCTACTATTTCTGCTGCCCGCTGGAACGGGGAGGTGGACGTCGTCTTCATCAACACCGAACGTGTGACCGAGTACGGAGGTGCTGCCCGATTGTGGCACCGTCAAGATCTTCTACGCGCTTTTGCAAGCGGCAAGTGATCGTCTACCGCAGCAACAAGAGCTTCATCTTGTAGGCTTTGGAAATCTTCAAGGGTGAGTCTCGATCATCCCCTCGTTGCTCCCGTCTTCTAGATTGCATCTTGGCTTGCATTGCGTTCTCGTGGTAGGAAATTTTTTGTTTTCTATGCAACGAATCCCTACAAAATATATGATACATAGAAGTAAGGTCCATTTGTATTATTCCTATCGACGACGACGACGTTGCTGCCGTGGCCTTGGACCGGAAGGCGACAACCAGGGACGAGGGGGATGAGGTGGACGCAAACCTCGGCCGTACTGATTTTCCTCATCCTCTGTACGTGTCTCATCTGCTGGCGATGGAGTCTGAAATATGTATGGAGATTCCTGATTTGGGGGAATCAAACTGGCATCTGTGCCGAAAATAGCACCTCCAAAGAATTCTTCAACTATCCCGGTAACATCATCGCGAGGTTGTTGGGAAGTGCTGCCGTAGTATTGTGGTTGCTGCGTCATATCGGGCCATGTCGGGATTAAAGATTCCTGCGTATTGAATGGCTCCGTCAGAAACATGCACGCAATAATCATGTATGTAATTAACATGAATTAACCTGAGTTGGGTATTGCGATTGCATGTGGTCACGACCACGCAGTGGAGGCATATTGTGGCCTAAACCAGCTCCCATGTTGGACCACGTAGGGTCAACAGATTCCTACGAACGTAAACGACATGTTATTAGTAGACATGTAAATAATCACGTGTTGGTAGGTAATTTTTAAATATGAGCATACCTGAGTGTTGAATCTTTGCGAGTATTCGCCTTCTGTGTATGAGAATCGTTGTCCAGATGGATATGACGGAAAATGATCGTCCTCCTAATACAATTGGAAAAAAATGTGTCATTGTTGTAAGTTCAGGAGGAATGTATGTACGTAAGTTGATTACCTGTGTGGCGCCATGGCGTTGAGATATGTGTGCGGACTGTGATCGTTCAAGTAGAGATGAGTCGCGTCGTGGATTAGATGTATGCGAGGTAGAGGGAACTGGTACGGTCGGTGTGGCGGATGGCTGGCTCACACGTACCATACTCGGTCTGTTCGACGGTGCCTCCGGCATGTCGAATGCTCGACTGACAACATCATCATGGCGGCTGCAACCAAGACGCCTAAGCCCTTTAATGGCAGTATTAAAAATACGTTTTACCATGGATTTTCCCTCCGTACTATCCATGTTGCGCAAGTTCAAAGTGTCCTGGACGGTGTGATCTGCCTGAACTCGTCAATCTGAATGGAATTAAAAAATTAATATTGCCTATAAACACATATTTTCTTAATTACAATTATATAAAAAGTACCGAAGTGTCACGGTGGTAAGCTGAGGCCCATGTGAGGTGTGTCAGACTCGATGGTGGGGGACCAGCGAGGAGAGTCCGTGTGCTAGCGCGATACAATTCATTATACGTTGGCAGTATCTCACCGTTGTACCGTCTGCATCAGTGATAAATTACATTAGAAGGTACATGATGATAAGATGAATTAAAATATGTAATTACCTATTTTCGCGTACTCCATCGGACTCTGCTTCATCAATCCATTTCGTAATCCATGTTTGATTATGCTGACTCCAGTTGAAACAACTCATGCCTTTATTGTCTTGTCTACAATCCAATAAACTTTATTACATAACGAAATAGATTAATTGAAGTGCAATTCATTGTTTCTATTACAGTGACCGAACTTACGTATGAACATCAGCAACAAGGCGTCTTGGTGATGGTGGGGGAATATCCTGATGCTTACCAAACTGCCGCATGACACGCTCTGGGTTGTATGGCTAAACCATCCAAATAAAGAGTAGGTTGCATCGTGTGAACCACAACCGTATGTCTCGCAGCATATCTGGTGGTGGTTTAACAAGACCCCAGACAATGTACACGTCATGTTCTATATATGGGTCCCATTTGACCATGGTCTCTTGTAGCTCCTCAAACTGTTGGTGGTATTCGGGGTAGCAACCGTGTGCTACATTATTTGACCACCTTTTTTTTGCATGTACCCAACGACTTCAAAAGTAAGAGGGCCATATTGTTCGGTCTGACCGCCGTATGGGTGAATTGGTTTCAGGATGTGGGGACGCCCAACTGGTCGGTACTCCCACGACCATAACTGAAGAAACTCTGCGCTTACAGCAAGTATATGTCCCTTTGAAGATGCATTGGTTTTATTTGTTGCATCACACAACCCCCTGTAGGTATACGCGAGCATTGCAGAACCAAAGCTGTATATAGGGCTGGGTGGTGGAGGCGAATCTACTATGTTCTCGGCTATCTTAATAAGACCTGGGAGAACAATATCACCATGGGACGAAGGAAACATTATACCAAGTAGGTACAGTAAATACGCAAAAAGATGTCGCCTCATGATCGCATCATCTGCTTCAGCTGGTAACTCTTGAAAATTATTGACCAACCAGCTTAGAGGGACCCCTCAGTCTTCTGCATGCACATCCTCTTAAATAGCTTGAACCAGTCCTTGTTCTTGAACTTTGAGTAAAAATTGGCTGCCAAGTGCCTCATGCACCACCTTGTCTCCAGGTCGGGCCACCCCCAGAGAGGGTCCGATGAATTCTTGATTAGTTCAAGAGTGCTCAAAAGGCCTGTGTTGCGATCTGATATGATGCAAACATCGGGCCGATCTCTCACGACTCCCATCTTCAAGCAGCTGAGGAACCAGAACCAGCTATCTTTGTTTTCACTCTCGACAAGTGCATAGGCAATAGGCAAGAGCTGATTATTTGCGTCAGCTGCGATCGCCACCAAGAGTGTGCCCTTGTACTTTCCTGTGAGAAAGGTACCATCTATTGACAACACCGGGCGGCAGTGATGGAATGCTCGTATAGTCTGGGGGAATGCCCAGAATAAACGATCAAGGATTTCATGGGTTTCCTCTAGAGGGTGTTGACGAACTCTCCTGATCACTTGAGTCCCCTGGTTAGTTGTTGCTATCTGATGGAGTAGTCTCGGGGCAAGGTCATATGCCTCCTCATACGTGCCATACAATCTCTGGAAAATCTCCTCCTTCGCCCGCCTTGCCTTACTAAAGCTGACCGGGAAGCCAATCAGATCTTCCGCGGTTTTTTGCAGCTTCTTTGTACCAAGGGTTATATCTTCTTCCACCGCCACTTTCATGATATGTGATATATATTTTGCAGTGACGTTGCGGTGTTTGTCAAGAGCCCCCAATTGCTCGCAGCTATGGGGTTCTATTTTTGAGATATGTCATGGCTGACATACCCCAGTGCTCACCCGAGCGATAACTCTCCCTCTGCAACCCTCACTCAATTTGACGCATATGACTTTCAGCTGCCTTCGATCAGACTGCTTTACTCTGTGTTGCCGAGATATGGCCAACGCATACCTCTTCATTGCTTGGTCAGCCGAGTCCTTGTCTGGGAAAGTTTGCCCAACCTGCAGACTCGCCTCCCCTAGGCCTGGAACAGAGCGGAATTCATCGCTGATGGTCATTGTTTTAAGAACTCAGGGTCCATTGGTGCCGCAACCGCCCTTCGGGAAGGACGGACGCCTTCTTCGTCCGAGGAGGATTCGGACGAAGAAGAACGAGCATCATCGTCCAACGCCTCCGGCAGTCTCTCCACACGCTCGCTAATGTCAACGAACGCGGACCAGTATCCTGGCTCGGCAGCAAACTGGGCGACCATCTGCTCCGATGGGCCGGTGCTATGGCCTGCAGTCAGTGCCTCATGCTCTGATTGGTCTATCATGCCTACTGCAGTCAGGTCCAAAAGCTCCGATTGAACGGTGCTCGGTCCTGTGACGATGGCCATCTCCTCTTCACCAGCGCCGGTACTGCTTCCGGCACCATCATCACCTGATATAAACTTAACATACACCATGGGATCTCCGTACATAGCAGCACCAGGTGTGCTTGCAAACCTCATGTACGTACCCCAATTTCTATCACTCTTTACCTCCCGCAAACCCCATCGGGCAGGTGTCCCATCATTCCCTCCTACGACGATGAGAGCCTCAACGGTCATCTTCTTCCCCCGCATCTCACGCCCAAACTGTGCTCAGATGCATCTTCTAACATCCAAAAATTCTCTATTGACCATATCTGTCACTACAACTTTCATCGAGTCGCAGCGCGACACATCGACACCAGAAAATTCGTCGCGTACGACGTCTCCATAAAACACTAACACAGTTTCCATCGTACCTACCGCACAACCATATTTTTAAAATTATATTAGATTAAAACACAACAATATTTAACATGTGATTAACATTTCTAAATAATCATAACACAACACCATATTTAATATTTTTAACAGCATTCCATAATAAGTACAGACGGATTTTAGTACCTCAACTTTAGCCCGTGCGCTCCACTTCTAATTATATCTTAAAATAGTTCCACCTTATTGCAATCAAAGCACTTCGTCCGAATATGCACCATCACTTAATCTAGTTAGAAGTTGATCATTCCTACGTGATATATTTCTACGCACATAAAATCATATTCTATATATTTTCGCATGTTGCATACATAAAACATATATTCTAGTTCGCAAATTCAATTAGCTATGTACGTTCTAATTACATGTTGCATGTCCTAATATATTACTCAATAATGACTACAGTCGTTCTTATATTTTCATCCTACCTATGCATGCAAATTCTACATGCAACTACAGAACATGCATTAATCAAACTAATTATAGTACACAACTAATTAGGTTCTAACTACATAAATAAAATAGATCATGCTTTCTTGTTTAAGTCCTTATCTTGATATCACAGATTGAGAAAACACTTGAGCAAACAATGAATCAGCTAAGAATTCTTGGGCAGCGAGCAGGAGACATCAACTAAGTGAGCAAAAACTAAAGCGCACGAGGAGAAAGAGTATGCTGATAGTGAGAGTGCACGGACAGTGAGAGTGCAGATACCGAGCAGACAGTAAGAGCCTTATATAGAATCAGCTCACCTCGACAGAATCCACAATTAGCAAAAGTTAGACCACCGAAAGCAGGCAATTTGCAACAGTTCAGCATCGAAAGCAGGAAAAAGCAGGTCAATTTGCAACAGTGCTGCATCAAAGTGTGTGCAGCTAGATGCTGCCGGGCTGTCGGTGGGAATCTCTCGCGTGCTCCCGCGCCAGGCGGTCGGCCGGCCTGGTGTGCATGCACTACCTGCCAACCTGCCAGTGGAGAGTGGAGGCATGCCTCAAAGTCAGTGCCGGTTGGAGCTGGGCCGGGCCCTGCCGCCACCTGCCCTGGAGGCGTCGCCACGCCAGCCTGCCGCCGCATGCTCCGGCGGCATGGCCCGCGACGGTCGACGGCGGCTAACGGCGCGGAGCAACGGCTAACGTGCCGCCACTCATAGCGGCGGCGGGCCCCTACCGCCACACACCCCGGCGGCATCCTCCACGTGTCGCTTGGGGGCTCTGCCGCCACACCCAGGGTGGTCCTTTTTGTCAATTTTGCTCAGAGGTGGTCCTTTTTGTCAATGAATTGGGGCAGGTGGTCCGTTTTGTCAAAATTTCCAACCCCTTTTAGGTAGCGCCGATGTCAAAGACGCTATGCTAGGCTGTGAGGCGCCATTTTGATATGCGCTACTAGGTGTGAGGCTAGCCCGGGCCTCACACATGGTCAAGTTGCGTCGCTCGTATAGTTGCTATACAATGGGGTGTACCTCCGCTCCTATCGACGGTACACTCATGTTACATGTAGGCCATGCGAGCCCGACCTTGCTTGACCAAGGTTAGAACTAGTAGCGTGTTGCCCTTCCTCTACCCCAATCCGATGGCTCATTTCTCTCCCCAAATTCAAATCCATATCAAAATCGCCTAGATTTGTCAGATTTGTCAGTGGAATCCGTACCAACATCTCCCTCAAGGTAATCTCCTCCGATCCCCTCCTTTTCATCTAAAAATTCCTATTTGTGTAAGATTAGGTGAAACCCTAGTTTTTGATAGACTCAGTTTTTTTCATGGAAGATTGAAATCATGTGGGGTGATTAATATGTGTATATGAATATGTAATCATTTGGGAACATTGTTGTTCGTCATTTGTTCATAATATTTAGATGCAGAATTGTGCATATGTACACATAGATTTTTTGTAGTATCTATGTATGGTATGATACAATACTCCCATATGAATTTGTATGAGATGAATTGGTATGAAAGAAATGTCTCATATTTGCTTAGAACCAGTAATTCAATGATAGTTGTGTTGGTCCATGCTAGCAAAATAGTTTAATGTCTTATTGTTTAAAAAATATAGATGATGTGGCTTCTCGATGATTACTATGATACTGAACATAGGGCCTACTTGATGGCGAAGAAAAGGAAGGCAATATAAATTATTTCAGTAGTTAACATTGTTTGTTTAGTTTCAATGGATATAGCATAATAGTATAAATTTTGTGTTTGCAAATACTTTCAACCCCTGAAGATTCGTTCCCGCTGAGCCTCCTGAGGTGACATGCCATATGATGAGCAGTACACACCGCACATCGATAAATTGGTCTCCTCCCATTCATTACGCTTGTGAGCCGGTCGACGTAAACCTTAACGTCGCGAAAATCACTGCACTTATCGACCGATGGAGGCCGGAGACACACACTTTTCCACCTTTGGACCGACGAGATGATCCCTACTCTTCAGGATGTGTCCATCATCCTTGGACTTCCTATCAGGGACGAGCCATTGTCTATGAGCACAAATTTTGATAGGTGATGCCGATAGATGGAGGCGCTTATTGGTATGGCTTCTAAAGAGCCTCAAAACAAGAGTAAAGACAAAGTACCACTAGGCGCAACTTACAAGTGATTCTAGAAAACTTCACGCAGTGCCCTGTTGGAGCGGATGGCGATATGATCAAAACGTATACTCGAGTATACGTGTGGTATGTCATCTCTAAGACTATGTTTGTTGACGGCACAATTCTGGTCATCGTTCAACGCACTGAACCTGAAGTGCATGGAGGAAGACTTTCTTTGGCTTGTGCGGTTACCATTGATATGCAATTGGACGGTTGAATATCATTTTCCGCATCGTGTAATTACCCCGTTTAGGTTGTTTCGGGCTCGCCCACATGAGTGGGAGGACACACAGACAACCAGCTTCACTGGTAAAAATGAATAAAATGTGCCTATTAAGTATCGTGTTGTCCTTTCTTGGCTGTACTAATCGTGTTCTTCTTTAACATTTAAGACTTGATAGGAAGAAGCATCCCTGGATGGCCGTGGAGGCGAGGGGGGATGGGGAGTGGAGGCTGTCCAGGGAGCTGTGGCTTGGAGACGGCGGGGAACATCTGCTGCGCCAGAGAGCTTCTGCGCTCTCGTTTCTGGAGCTCCTCAGATGAGGACTGAAGCCGGCGGTCAACTCCGCCCTGCCTCTGCACATCATGGTCGAAAGGCGACCCTCCAAGGCCATGCTTCGACGGTCTATCTTCCTCCAGGCTTCAAGCCGACGTGGAGGATCTTTAGCTCCTGCTGATGCGCACCTTACAGTGGTGCTGGCCCAAGTGGTTCGTCCCCGGTGCCGATATTCCTGGCGCGGTGGCGGAGCTCAGCTCTTGACGGTGGAGAAGGAGCTCGAGGACCCGATTGCTTTTTATCTTTTTGTCCTGAGGATCTTGTTGTAATTTCTGGGGTCTTTTCTGCAGTTTCTACTTTCTCTGCGGAGTCCCCTGTAATTTGTTCAGCCACCGCTTATAAATGAAGCAGCCTCTGGGTCCTTCCGAACCCATACCCGTTCAAAAAAAAAGATAGGAAGAAGCACATAAATATCTAGAATTGGGTTAATTTCATAAGAAGGATGCTCCCAAGTTTGAGCATTGTGTGAAGGCACCAAAGGTTGGTGTAGTAACATGGCTTCACGAGTACTGCTCAATTGCAGTCAACAACTATATTCGATGTTCATTTCAAGCACTTATGTCGACATATGCATGTCTGCTTATGAGGATAATTTTTTTTTGGAAGAGCCCATCTGTTTCGACAACGCGGCCCATACCACATAAGACATGCTTATCCAAAATGGGTCCTAAAAGCCAGAGATATTAAATGCATGTTGGCACTATTTGCCATTGCAGTCAATAGTGTGCTCTTGAATTATCCGATTAAGAAGGTGCCATCGACAAGAGACGATCGGCCTATATTGTTGGACAGCCCGCATGCATTGCTGCTCAAACGTCCAAAATGCACGACGAAATACTCAGACTCATGCACCGTTGTGCAATGTTTTTTTTTTTTTGACCAAAAGACCTCACCACATGATTGGCGGAGGAGGCTGATGGAGATGGTGATTTGGGTAGGGGCGACGAGTTTTTTTTTTTTTTTTTGCGCCTACTACACACACGGTGAGGTGGGGAGCGTCTTCTGAGGCCTCGTTTGTGCACCCAAGGAATATGGGAGCATTATCTCAACAAAAGAAATGGGAGCAGTGCGTGGAGAGCGGAACTGCCGGCTGGCGAGCGAGCGTGGAAATCTGGACGACGCCGCGAATGCGTGGCCGGTGGCGCGACGCATTTCGGACATCTAAAATGTCCGCGGGCGTCCGTTTGTGTCGTTTGGCGGATGCGAAAATGGTCGCGTGTCCGTTTGCGTCTGGGGCTGGCTCCAGCGGGGCGACGCATTTTGGGCGCAGGCCAGAATTTAAAAAAGAGGAACTGATTTTACAGCCGCAAATTGAGGGCTGAGACAAGTTCATCACACTTTGCAGATGTCACGGCGCAAAGTGGAGTCCAAAAGGGGCACAACAAGGCCTGAACAGCAATAAAAATGTCCAAAAGCAGGCCAAGGTGCTGGGCACATGGCGCCGGCAATCAGGCATCTCACGCGCGGATTTCGGCGCGCCTCTTCATGAACCAGGCCCTGGTGTCGTCGTCGACGCTGCTCAAGTCGGCTAGCATGATCCGAGTGTCCGCGTCCATCCTCCTAGCCTCGGCGTCAAGCAATTTGGCCTCGGAGTCTGCCTTCTGGATCTCAATTACCTCTTTCGCGAGGTTGTGGTAGATGGCAGCTGCGGCCTCTTTTTTCAGACGCCTCTTTTCGTCCCTAGCAGCCAAGGCAACACGGTTTTCGGCATTATCTTCTCCATGCTCTGGGTGAACGTAATGACCTGCGCCTCCCGGACAAGATCGGCCTTGGTAGCCTTATGGCCTCGTGGACGAGGTGGAAGGGCTAGACGGCCTTGATCATCGTCTTCGCCGTTGAGGTTGATCGCTGTCCCATTCCTCACAGCTTCGTTGTACGACACAAAGCTTGGCATCCACTTGTTGGCGTTCTTGAGCACGTCCCAGCAATGGACCATATGGAAGCCCTTCTTATGTGTCGCCCTGAACTTCTCCAAGGCGCGGGATACCTGCAATCATAGCCACCAATGATGTACATACAATGATGCAAATAGTGTAGAATGATGATGGTTGTATCGTGTTTACCACTGTCATGACGCTAGCGCCTCTTACGGGGTTGTTAATAGCATGTTCGACCGCTGAGCAGAACTTGCTTGTCTCTTGTTTGATGTAGTTCCATCTTTTCCGGAGGGACTCTTCCGTCCGAGGGCTTGTGATATGGCAGGGCGGGTGCATCCTGATCTCGTTGTACTGCTGCAACACCTTGACCCAATAGAACTTGCCCTTTTGCTGCGCGCCATTAATACAATCATGGCTCGTTGCCAGCCACGCTTCACACAAACACTTATCCTCATCGTCGACGAAGCCTTGTGTCCTCAGGCTCTTCCCCTTCTTCTTCGTAGCAATGTCAGGCTGTGTTGGTGCGTAGTCGAAGTCGTCGATGGACACGGGTGTTGGCTGCGTCTGCTAGGTGGTGAACAGCCGTGCGGTTTCGATGTCATCCGCATCTCACGTTGCTGCCAGTCATCATGGGGCCTGTCCCGGCCGGATCACCGCGAACGAAGCCGCTGCCGTAGATAATTTCCTGGATGTCTGAGTCATGGTGGTCCTTCCAATAGTCCTACGAATGACCGGACATCAGACGCATGATACACGACACTCGCACACATTGACAGAGCTCACGTACCAGGTCATCCATCGTCGGGGCAGGCGACGCCATTTCGTCGAACATGATGCGGGGCTGTGGCATGCACTCCTCCGGCACCTGGCGCGTCTTCTGTGTCGCGCCCGAGCAGGATTCACCGCTTCTAGGCGTCCAGTTGAGGACGGGAACCGCCGCCCCGTTTAACTTCCGCCGCCCCGGTCAACTTCACCGGCGGCAGTCCGGAGGCGAACCGCGACGCTGGGTGGCCCTGCATGGGAGCGGGAGTTCCAGGGCGCAGCTGGGAACGTACCGAGCTCACCGACGAGGCCGGAGGAGCGACGCCGGCAATCCCCTCTCTTTTGACGAGCATGTAGCCCTCCGCTAAGGTCGGATGGAGGGCTACTTGCGCGACGCCGGCTTTGATCTGCATCTGCCAGGCCTACTGGTTGGCAGCCGCGGCAGTCTTGATCTTCTGGTTCTTGCGCCGGCCGCGACGCTTTCGCGGCCTCGATGATTTTCTCCTCCGCGGAGAGCACCTTCTTTGCCGCCTTCGGCTTTGCCTCCCGGCCGCCGCCGGTGGCGGCCCGCTTTGCTTCCGCCGGAGCTGAAGCCTCCATTCTGGCTATGGTCGTGGCTACGGGGGAGTGTGGGGCGGCGACGGGTGCGAGGGTTTGCTCCGCATCCATGGCGGTGGCTGCGGCGGCAAGGACGTCCGTCGCTTCTGGACTGCTCGCGCCGGTCTAGTTTGCAATTTCGCGCGGGCAATGGCCAGTGGCGGAAATAATATCGGCCTCCCTGCCACTGACAAGCGGGTCCTACGTCTTTTTCGGCGGACACTCCGCGAGACCACCGAGCGTCCGCGGAGACGCAAACCTAGCGCATATTTGGACCAGGTTTGCGTCTCCGCGGACGGCCTGGTCACTTTGCGTCGCCCCGCTGGAGCAGACCCCAGACGCATTTCCGGTCACGGTGGACACAAACGATCGCTCAGCGTCCGTTTGCGTCCGCGCGGGCCGGAAATGCGTCTGGCACCACCTCCAGCGGGGCAACACAAAGTGATCGAGCCGTCCGCGGAGACGCAAACCTGGCCCAAATATGCGCCAGGTTTGCGTCTCCGCGGACGCTCGGCGGTCACGCGGAGCGTCCGCTCGCGTCCCCACGGGCCCTCATGGCAGCGACTTAGATTCGATCGGCATCGAATTCACAACGCACGCCGGTGTGGCAACCGCGGCCACCAACCGCCGGAATGGAGCGCCGAACCGCCGCGGAAGAGCAACCGCCGGCCTCTTCATTATACGCGCAGCCATTAATCCGCGCACATTATAACCCCCATGTCTACGGTAATTCAAGTTCAACCGCCTCATTCTTCTTCCTCTTCTTCTCCAACACCGGCACGCCATGAGCGACTACACGCTGCCGTCCGACTCGGAGAGCGAGGGCAAGTCGCCCGGATTCCTGCATTGGTGGGAATCCCCGGCGACGCCAAGCGATCCGGGCTCCACGCCCAGCTACCCTGCCTCCACACCGAGTGAGGACGAGGAGGACGGAGGCGGCAATGGCAGCGAAGGCCAGGAGGAGGACGTAGGCGGCGCTGCCAGCGACACCGACGACGAGGAGGAGGGCCAGGAGGAGGAGGAGGACTCCGACAGCAAGTTCGCCCGGTTGGAGGCGCAGGAGGCGGCAGACGACAAGGCGGCGGCAAGGAAGAAGTCCAGGGCGCTGGCGCGGGCGGCGCGTCGTCGTCCGTTCACCGACGACTACGACGAAGACGCCATTTCTTCCGGTTTCAACTCCTCGACGGGCGCGTCGTCCTCCAGTTCCGACGAGGAGGTGACAAGCAAGAGGCGCAGGAGTTTCCACGACGACGACGAGGCAGGGCTTTCTAATAAGAAGGCCAAAAAATAGTTTTACTTTATATGTTTTTAAATTTCTTCTTCTTTGTATGTTAAATATGTTTGAATCTAGTCGATTGAAGTATCCGGTTAATTGTTTAGGCTATAATCTATTTGATTGGACCAACATGACACCATGAGTATAACTTTTTCGCGTTTAAAACTTGATCATTCAACAAAATTGAAAAGAAGTAGCAAAAAAAAAAAAACACTTGCATGTCCAAAATACGTCGGACCGCTGGAGGTAGCCCCCGACGCAAACGGATATTTCGCGCTCGCGATCATTTTGGCGTCCGCCAGGCGACGCAAATAGACGCGAGCGGACAATTTCGACATCCGAAATACGTCGCGCCCGCTGGAAATACCCTTATCGTGAACCGTCTCTTGTGCTGCCGTGCCGTGTCCGCTGTACAGCAATTGGCACAGCGGGGACGAGGACCTGGCGGATGGGGCTTTTGCTCTGGGTCTGTCCAATCGGCAGCGAATGCGTGATGGCCTGATGGGTGACCTGATCTACCGTCCTCCACGCGACGAGCTGCCGCGTAAACTGGTTAGAACAGGACGTCCGATTTTTCTTGGTGCGGCTGGACCCGTTCCGTCTGAACGTCAAAGATGCAGCCACTCAATACAAATTGCAATCTAGGTTTAATATGCAGCCACTCGAATTAGTCCACATGTTATTTTTAGTGTGCCATGGTACTCGTTTTTTTAGAACACAGTACAACGCAGATGCTCACAAACACGCACGTACAAACACCTCTATGATCGCGCACACTCTATCCCTATGAGCATCTCCGAGAAACTGAGCCGGCATATCTTGAGGTTGACGAAGTCGATATAAGCGTATTTAACTTTCCAAATTCGTGTTTGAATTTTGGTCAGTAATTAGTCCAATAATGAGTACCTTACGTTGCACCAAATAGAAACCAATGGGTTCTTATTTAAAAGCATAACCAGAGAATTTTACGGTTGAAGCCTGGATCGATTGGGACCTCAAAATACATCTTTTTTTTTGGGTGCGGGTTTACTTGTTCACTAGAGCGGAAATTTGGGTTGAGGACGTGAAAAAAACAGGGAACAACGTACCCCCACGGGTCGCTCCCTAGGGCGACTCCGGGGGCGATCTCGCCACGCCACCGCCAAGCCCCCGCCGCGGTGGCGGTGGAACCAGCCGCCGAAGGTGGTTGGGGGGTGGAGGTCGCCGGGAATCCTCGCCATGGCCGCTAGGGCGGGTCTGGTCGGGGGTCGTGCAGCGTCCAGGGCGACGCCCCTGGTCGGGGTGGAGGTGGAGATGTCTTCCCGGCGGCTCCATGGATGGAGTGAAGATGCTGGGCCAGTGGGTGGTGGCGGTGGTGATCCCAGATCTCAATCTGGATGTCTCCCAGGATACCCCCCGATCTCGATCTTCGCTGCACGTTGGGCTGGTTCCGGTGGAGGATCGACCATGCACTGTCGTCTCCTTCCCCTGCTGGCCTCGCCCTCTGGGTCGCTGGTAGGGTTAGGAGCGGCGACTTGCAGGTGTCTGGCGGGTCGCGTGGGGGCTGCTCAATCAGCATGAATAAAGGAGGTGGTCCTCGGATCTCTCTCGTGCCAAGACAAAGATATTCCTTATGCATGTCTGTCTCGATTTGGCTAGATGTTGAGTTCCGGAAAGCTCCACTAGCAAATGTAACAGTGCCCGTGCCTGGAGTTTGTTAGTTTTGGAGATATTCGATCGTGCACACCCAAGCTTTTTTCCGACAGTTTGGTTCTGGAGGGATCGACGTGAAGCTCTGTTCTGTGTTGCCAGCTGATGACATTATAGTCCATGGTGTATCAGAGATGGAGACTTTCTTGAACACCGGATTGGAGGACTAGCAATGGAGGATCGAGTCATAGTGTTGTTGAGGGATTTGCTTGGTATTCTGGGTCTCATAATAGCAGTATTCAAGTTGGGGCAACATGTGAAGTTCAGAGTTTTACCTTTCATTGTGAAAATCCAAGGTCTGGCCTTAATTGGTTGTGACTGGCAATGGTCTTGTTGAAGGCATTGTTTTGAGAGCGGGGACATCTCTAGGGTGAAAACCTAAGATCTTTTGATCGGGCAACGACAACGCTGGTGCATTGTTTCCTACTTCGAGGCATCGCTTGTGGAGAGGCTGAATTTCAGGTGTTCTCTTGGTGGTGGTTGTACTGTTGTTGCTAGGACTGGAGTACCGTAGCGGGACTTCTTTTTCCTAGTTTTATTTTTCTAGTTTCGTTGTGTGCGTTCGTACTTCCATTTGGAACTGCGTTGTTGCATAGGCTAGGTGTATTTGGTATCTACCGATATTAATATAGTTCCTTTATCGGAAAAAGAGCGGAAATTTGGGTGGTGGAGAAAAAAATACAATTCAAGAGAAAAATATAACCTATATCGAGAACCACTAAGTACCTACCAACAATACTCTCCAAGATTTTTGTTTCTATACTATAGAGGATTTGTGGAAACACTACTAGAAAACAGCTTATCAGTGGCGCACCTGTTTTGCTTATCAGTGGTGCGCCACTAATATCACGCCACTGCTAACTATTAGCAATGGCGCACTAGTGATGCGCCACTACTATCCAATATATCAATGGCGCACCATGTGGTGCGCCAATACTAACAGGTTATGGTGCGCCACTATTTTAAGCTACGGTGCGCCACTAGCAGGATTATATGGTGCGCTACTACATAAGCTGGGGTGCGCCACTACCACCGATTAGATTAGAAAATAAAAAAACGCCACAGGCCTGCGTGTGGCAGGCAGGATCTGAGCTGACCCGTTTCTGAAGGCTACTTTTGTTGTATTATTATAACATAGAGTTATTACAGAACCTAAATACAAAAATACCAAAGTTTCTCATCTTTGCAACTACAACCCTAAGAAAATGAAAAAAAAGCAATCAAATCCTTGCAGTTGCCTGCACGGTCTCCTCTTCGATCTGCGCGATGCTGTTGGTTGCGCGAGCTCGCCGGCGGCCGTGATGTTGTCCTCGCCGTGCTGCCCGGCCACTGTGCTCCTCGCCGTGCCCTGGGTCCAGCAGATTCCGCCGCCGTAGATCTCTTGACGCGCGGGTACTACAGCACCAATCACGCGGATGGAGAGGAAGATGGGGAGGCGGTGGCGGCTGGCTGAGGGCAAGAGGCCGGCGAGCGGCGCGGGCGCGAGGCCGCTCCTCTCCGTGCGGCGCCACAATGTAGGCCTCCGCCGCGCGTCCGACAGGACGCTCGCGCACATCACGCCGCTTGGATCCTCCGCCGAGGCGGCGGCGTACGTGGTGGGTTCGTACGGGCGGCGGAGCTGCGCGGTACGAGAAGCGCGCGTGGGCGGCGCCGCGGCGGTGGCAGAGGTGCGGCGGAAGGAGTCGGCTGGTGGTGTCGGACCAGCGCATGGGCACGGCTCTGTCCATGGGCGTCGTCATCGCCCTGGACCAGATGTTCGGCGGCGCCTCGTCGCGGACTTCGCTGCTGCGCAGGAGCCTCCATCGCCGGCTTCAACGCGAGCAGAGGTCGGGGGAGAGGGTCTGGTGCGAGGCAGGGGTTGGGGGAGAGGACCGTCGGTGGTTGGGGAGAGGGAGCGTCTGGTGTGGTGAAGTGGTTGGGGATAAGGATGGGAGAGAGAGGTGGATGGGGTGGGACGAAACGTGTGGATGGGGTGGGTTGGGACGTGGTGGGTCGTGCAACGCGTGTGTGTGCTGTTCGGTGCCATGCCTTGCTTTTCCAGTTAAGACATACTCACAATGGCGCACTGTGTACATGTGCACTATGATGTGTGTGGTTGACACGTCCGTTGGGAACCCCAAGAGGAAGGTGTGATGCGCACAGCGGCAAGTTTCCCTCAGTAAGAAACCAAGGTTTAATCGAACCAGTAGGAGTCAAGAAGCACGTTGAAGGTTGATGGCGGCGAGATGTAGTGCGGCGCAACACCAGGGATTCCGGCGCCAACGTGGAACCTGCACAACACAACCAAAGTACTTTGCCCCAACGAAACAGTGAGGTTGTCAATCTCACCGGCTTGCTGTAACAAAGGATTAACCGTATTGTGTGGAAGATGATTGTTTGCAGAAAACAGTAAAACAAGTATTGCAGTAGATTGTATTTCAGTATAGAGAATTGGACCGGGGTCCACAGTTCACTAGAGGTGTCTCTCCCATAAGATAAACAGCATGTTGGGTGAACAAATTACAGTTGGGCAATTGACAAATAAAGAGGGCATGACCATGCACATACATATTATGATGAGTATAGTGAGATTTAATTGGGCATTACGACAAAGTACATAGACCGCCATCCAACTGCATCTATGCCTAAAAAGTCCACCTTCAGGTTATCATCCGAACCCCCTCCAGTATTAAGTTGCAAAGCAACAGACAATTGCATTAAGTATGGTGCGTAATGTAATCAACAACTACATCCTTAGACATAGCATCAATGTTTTATCCCTAGTGGCAACAGCACAACACAACCTTAGAACTTACTGTCACTGTCCCAGGTGTCAATGCAGGCATGAACCCACTATCGAGCATAAATACTCCCTCTTGGAGTTACAAGCATCTACTTGGCCAGAGTATCTACTAGTAACGGAGAGCATGCAAGATCATAAACAACACATAGACATAACTTTGATAATCAACATAACAAGTATTCTCTATTCATCGGATCCCAACAAACGCAACATATAGAATTACAGATAGATGATCTTGATCATGTTAGGCAGCTCACAAGATCCGACAATGATAGCACAATGGGAAGAAGACAACCATCTAGCTACTGCTATGGACCCATAGTCCAGGGGTAGACTACTCACACATCACTCCGGAGGCGACCATGGCGGCGTAGAGTCCTCCGGGAGATGATTCCCCTCTCTCCGGCAGGTGCCGGAGGCGATCTCTGGATCCCCGAGATGGGATCGGCGGTGGCGGCGTCTCTGGAAGGTTTTCCGTATCGTGGCTCTCGGTACCGGGGGTTTCGCGACGGAGGCTTTAAGTAGGCGGAAGGGCAGGTCAGGAGGCGGCACGAGGGCCCCACACCACAGGGCCGCGCGGCCAAGGGGGGGCCGCGCCGCCCTAGGGTGTGGCCACCTCGTGGCCCCACTTCTTCTCCTCTTCGGACTTCTGGAAGCTTCGTGGCAAAATAGGCCCCTGGGCGTTGATTTCGTCCAATTCCGAGAATATTTCGTTACTAGGATTTCTGAAACCAAAAACAGCAGAAACAAAGAATCGGCACTTCGGCATCTTGTTAATAGGTTAGTTCCAGAAAATGCACGAATATGACATAAAGTGTGCATAAAACATGTAGATAACATCAATAATGTGGCATGGAACATAAGAAATTATCGATACGTCGGAGACGTATCAGCATCCCCAAGCTTAGTTCTGCTCGTCCCGAGCAGGTAAAACGATAAATACGTATAATTTACGGAGTGACATGCCATCATAACCTTGATCATACTATTTGTAAAGCATATGTAGTGAATGCAGCGATCAAAACAATGTATATGACATGAGTAAACAAGTGAATCATATAGCAAAGACTTTTCATGAATAGCACTTCAAGACAAGCATCAATAAGTCTCGCATAAGAGTTAACTCATAAAGCAATAATTCAAAGTAAAGGTATTGAAGCAACACAAAGGAAGATTAAGTTTCAGCGGTTGCTTTCAACTTGTAACATGTATATCTCATGGATATTGTCAACATAGAGTAATATAATAAGTGCAATAAGCAAATATGTAGGAATCAATGCACAGTTCACATAAGTGTTTGCTTCTTGAGGTGGAGAGGAATAGGTGAACTGACTCAACATTGAAAGTAAAAGAATGGTCCTCCATAGAGGAAAAGCATCGATTGCTATATTTCTGCTAGAGCTTTGATTTTGAAAACATGAAACAATTTTGTCAACGGTAGTAATAAAGCATATGTATCATGTAAATTATATCTTACAAGTTGCAAGCCTCATGCATAGTATACTAATAGTGCCCGCACCTTGTCCTAATTAGCTTGGACTACCGGATCATCGCAATGCACATGTTTTAACCAAGTGTCACAAAGGGGTACCTCTATGCCGCCTGTACAAAGGTCTAAGGAGAAAGCTCGCATTGGATTTCTCGCTATTGATTATTCTCAACTTAGACATCCATACCGGGACAACATAGACAACAGATAATGGACTCCTCTTTTATGCATAAGCATGTAACAACAATTAATAATTTTCTCATATGAGATTGAGGATATATGTCCAAAACTGAAACTTCCACCATGGATCATGGCTTTAGTTAGCGGCCCAATGTTCTTCTCTAACAATATGCATGCTTAACCATAAGGTGGTAGATCTCTCTTACTTCAGACAAGACGAACATGCATAGCAACTCACATGAAATTCAACAAAGAGTAGTTGATGGCGTCCCCAGTAAACATGGTTATCGCACAACAAGCAACTTAATAAGAGATAAAGTGCATAATTACATATTCAATACCACAATAGTTTTTAAGCTATTTGTCCCATGAGCTATATGTTGCAAAGGTGAATGATGAAATTTTAAAGGTAGCACTCAAGCAATTTACTTTGGAATGGCGGAAAATACCATGTAGTAGGTAGGTATGGTGGACACAAATGGCATAGTGGTTGGCTCAAGTATTTTGGATGCATGAGAAGTATTCCCTCTCGATACAAGGTTTAGGCTAGCAAGGCTTATTTGAAACAAACACAAGGATGAACCGGTGCAGCAAGACTCACATAAAAGACATATTGAAAACATTATAAGACTTTACACCGTCTTCCTTGTTGTTCAAACTCAATACTAGAAATTATCTAGACCTTAGAGAAACCAAATATGCAAACCAAATTTTAGCATGCTCTATGTATTTCTTCATTAATGGGTGCAAAGCATATGATGCAAGAGCTTAAACATGAGCACAACAATTGCCAAGTATCACATTACCCAAGATATTAATAGCAATTACTACATGTATCATTTTCCAATTCCAACCATATAACAATTTAACGAAGAAGAAACTTCGCCATGAATACTATGAGTAGAAACTAAGGACATACTTGTCCATATGCTACAGCGGAGCGTGTCTCTCTCCCATAAAGTGAATGCTAGGATCCATTTTATTCAAACAAAACAAAAAACAAAAACAAACCGACGCTCCAAGCAAAGCACATAAGATGTGATGGAATAAAAATATAGTTTCAGGGGAGGAACCTGATAATGTTGTCGATGAAGAAGGGGATGCCTTGGGCATCCCCAAGCTTAGACGCTTGAGTCTTCTTGATATATGCAGGGGTGAACCACCGGGGCATCCCCAAGCTTAGAGCTTTCACTCTCCTTGATCATGTTGCATCATACTCCTCTCTTGATCCTTGAAAACTTCCTCCACACCAAACTTAGAACAACTCATTAGAGGGTTAGTGACAATAAAAATTAACATGTTCAGAGGTGACACAATCATTCTTAACACTTCTGGACATTGCATAAAGCTACTGGACATTAGTGGATCAAAGAAATTCATCCAACATAGCAAAAGAGGCAATGCGAAATAAAAGGCAGAATCTGTCAAAACAGAACAGTTCGTATTGACGAATTTTATTAGGCCACCAGACTTGCTCAAATAAAAATGCTCAAATTGAATGAAAGTTGCGTACATATCTGAGGATCATGCACGTAAATTGGCTTAATTTTATGAGCTACCTACAGGGAGGTAGACCCAGATTCGTGACAGCAAAGAAATCTGGAACTGCGCAGTAATCCAAATCTAGTATGAACTTTTCTATCAACGACTTTACTTGGCACAACAAAACACAAAACTAAGATAAGGAGAGGTTGCTACAGTAGTAAACAACTTCCAAGACACAAAATAAAAACAAAGTACTGTAGGTAAAAACATGGGTTGTCTCCCATAAGCGCTTTTCTTTAACGCCTTTCAGCTAGGCGCAGAAAGTGTGTATCAAGTATTATCAAGAGACGAAGTGTCAACATCATAGTTTGTTCTTATAATAGAATCAAAAGGTAACTTCATTCTCTTTTTAGGGAAGTGTTCCATACCTTTCTTGAGAGGAAATTGATATTTTATATTACCTTCCTTCATATCAATGATAGCACCAACAGTTCGAAGAAAAGGCCTTCCCAATATAATGGGACAAGATGCATTGCATTCAATATCCAAGACAACAAAATCAACGGGGACAAGGTTATTGTTAACGGTAATGCGAACATTATCAACTTTCCCCAAAGGTTTCTTTGTAGAATGTTCAGCAAGATTAACATCCAAATAACAATTTTTCAGCGGTGGCAAGTCAAGCATATTATAAATTTTCTTAGGCATAACGGAAATACTTGCACCAAGATCACATAAAGAATTACAATCAAAATCTTTAACCTTCATCTTAATGATGGGCTCCCAACCATCCTCTAGCTTTCTAGGAATAGAGGCTTCGCGCTCTAGTTTCTCTTCTCTAGCTTTTATGAGAGCATTTGTAATATGTTGCGTGAAAGCCAAATTTATAGCACTAGCATTAGGACTTTTAGCAAGTTTTTGCAAGAAATTTATAACTTCAGAGATGTGGCAATCATCAAAATTCAAACCATTATAATCTAAAGCAATGGGATCATCATCCCCAATGTTGGAAAAAAATTCAGCAGTTTTATCACGAGTAGTTTTAGCTTTAGCATTTTCAGGCAGTTTCTCGCGCTTTGCATTAGAAGTGGAAACATTGCTAACACCAATTATTTTATTATTATTAGTAGGAGGTGCAGCAACATGTGTAGCATTAGCATTACTAGTGGTGGTAATAGTCCAAACTTTAGCTACATTCTTCTCTTTAGCTAGTTTTTCATTTTCTTCTCTATCCCACCTAGCACGCAGTTCAGCCATTAATCTTATATTCTCATTAATTCTAACTTGAATGGCATTTGCTGTAGTAACAATTTTATTTTCAATATCCCTATTAGGCATAACTTTCGATTTCAAAAGATCAACATCAGCAGCAAGACTATCGACTTTAGAAGCAAGTATATCAATTTTCCCAAGCTTTTCTTCAACAGATTTGTTAAAAGCAGTTTGTGTACTAATAAATTCTTTAAGCATGGCTTCAAGTCCAGGGGGTGTGTTCCTATTATTGTTGTAAGAATTCCCATAAGAATTACCATAGCCGTTGCCATTATTATAAGGATATGGCCTATAGTTGTTACTAGAATTGTTCCGGTAAGCATTGTTGTTGAAATTATTATTTTTAATGAAGTTTACATCAACATGTTCTTCTTGTGCAACCAATGAAGCTAACGGAACATTATTAGGATCAATATTAGTCCTATCATTCACAAGCATAGACATAATAGCATCAATCTTATCACTCAAGGAAGAGGTTTCTTCGACAGAATTTACCTTCTTACCTTGTGGAGCTCTTTCCGTGTGCCATTCAGAGTAGTTGATCATCATATTATCAAGAATCTTTGTTGCTTCACCAAGAGTGATGGACATAAAGGTACCTCCAGCAGCTGAATCCAATAAATTCCGCGAAGAAAAATTTAGTCCTGCATAGAAGGTTTGGATGATCATCCAAGTAGTCAGTCCATGGGTTGGGCAATTTTTAACCAGAGATTTCATTCTTTCCCAAGCTTGAGCAACATGTTCAGTATCTAATTGTTTAAAATTCATTATGCTACTCCTCAAAGATATAATTTTAGCAGGGGGATAATATCTACCAATAAAAGCATCCTTGCATTTAGTCCATGAATCAATACTATTCTTAGGCAGAGATAGCAACCAATCTTTAGCTCTTCCTCTTAATGAGAAAGGGAACAATTTTAATTTTATAATGTCACCATCTACATCTTTATATTTTTGCATTTCACATAGTTCAACAAAATTATTGAGATGGGCAGCAACATCATCAGAACTAACACCAGAAAATTGCTCTCGCATAACAAGATTCAGTAAAGCAGGTTTAATTTCAAAGAATTCTGCTGTAGTAGCAGGTGGAGCAATAGGTGTGCATAAGAAATCATTATTATTTGTGGTTGTGAAGTCACACAACTTAGTATTTTCAGGGTTGGCCATTTTAGCAACAGTAAATAAAGCAAACTAGATAAAGTAAATGCAAGTAACTAATTTTTTTTGTGTTTTTGATATAGCAAACAAGATAGCAAATAAAGTAAAACTAGAAACTAATTTTTTTGTATTTTGATTTAGTGCAGCAAACAAAGTAGTAAATAAAACTAAGCAAGACAAAAACAAAGTAAAGAGATTGAGAAGTGGAGACTCCCCTTGCAGCGTGTCTTGATCTCCCCGGCAACGGCGCCAGAAATTTGCTTGATGCGTGTGGTTGACACGTCCGTTGGGAACCCCAAGAGGAAGGTGTGATGCGCACAGCGGCAAGTTTCCTCGAAGAAACCAAGGTTTAATCGAACCAGTAGGAGTCAAGAAGCACGTTGAAGGTTGATGGCGGCGAGATGTAGTGCGGCGCAACACCAGGGATTCCGGCGCCAACGTGGAACCTGCACAACACAACCAAAGTACTTTGCCCCAACGAAACAGTGAGGTTGTCAATCTCACTGGCTTGCTGTAACAAAGGATTAACCGTATTGTGTGGAAGATGATTGTTTGCAGAAAACAGTAAAACAAGTATTGCAGTAGATTGTATTTCAGTATAGAGAATTGGACCGGGGTCCACAGTTCACTAGAGGTGTCTCTCCCATAAGATAAACAGCATGTTGGGTGAACAAATTACAGTTGGGCAATTGACAAATAAAGAGGGCATGACCATTGATGTCTACTTCCCCCTCCTTTTCCTGTAGACAGTGTTGGGCCTCCAAGAGCAGAGGTTTGTAGAACAGCAGCAAGTTTTCCCTTAAGTGGATCACCCAAGGTTTATCGAACTCAGGGAGGAAGAGGTCAAAGATATCCCTCTCATGCAACCCTGCAACCACAAAGCAAGAAGTCTCTTGTGTCCCCAACACACCAAATAGGTGCACTAGTTCGGCGAAGAGATAGTGAAATACAGGTGGTATGAATATATATGAGCAGTAGCAACGGTGCCGTAAAAATAGCTTGTCGGCGTGTAGTTGATGGTGGTAGTATTGCAGCAGTAGTAACACAGTGAAACAGTAAACAAGCAGTAGTAACGCAGCAGTATTTAGGAACAAGGCCTAGGGATTAGACTTTCACTAGTGGACACTCTCAACATTGATCACATAACAGAATAGATAAATGCATACTCTACACTTTTGTTGGATGATGAACACATTGCGTAGGATATCACGAACCCTCAATGCCGGAGTTAACAAGCTCCACAATTAGTGTTCATATTTTAGTAACCTTATAGTGTAAGATAGATCAAAAGACTAAACCAAGTACTAACATAGCATGCACACTGTCACCTTCATGCATATGTAGGAGGAATAGATCACATCAATACTATCATAGCAATAGTTAACTTCATAATCTACAAGAGATCATGATCATAGCATAAACCAAGTACTAACACGGATGCACACACTGTCACCATTACATCGTGCAGGAGGAATAGAACTACTTTAATAACATTGCTAGAGTAGCACATAGATAAATTGTGATACAAACACATTGCAATCATAAAGAGATATAAATAAGCACCTCACTATGCCATTCATCAGTGAATAAGTATTCTGTGAAATATAGCCTAAGAGACCCACACGGTGCACACACTGTCACCTTTACACACGTGGGACAAGGAGTCTCCGGAGATCACATAAGTAAAACTCACTTGACTAGCATAATGACATCTAGATTACAAGCATCATCATATGAATCTCAATCATGTAAGGCAGCTCATGAGATTATTGTATTGAAGCACATAGGAGAGAGATGAACCACATAGCTACCGGTACAGCCCCGAGCCTCGATGGAGAACTACTCCCTCCTCATGGGAGCAGCAGCGGTGATGAAGATGGCGGTGGAGATGGCAGCGGTGTCGATGGAGAAGCCTTCCGGGGGCACTTCCCCGCTCTGGCAGCGTGCCGGAACAGAGACTCCTGTCCCCCAGATCTTGGCCTCGCGATGGCGGCGGCTCTGGAAGGTTTTCTCTGGTTTCGTCGATCGTATCAGGGTTTTCGATCCAGGGGCTTTATATAGGCGAAGAGGCGGCGCAGGAGGGTCGAAGGGGCGACGACACCATAGGGCGGCGCGGCCAGGGCCTGGGCCGCGCCGGCCTATGGTCTGGGGGCCCAGTGCCCCCCCTCTGGTCCTTCCCGGGTGTTCTGGATGCTTCCGGTGAAAATAGGAACTTGGGCGTTGATTTCGTCCGATTCCGAGAATATTTCGTTACTAGGATTTCTGAAACCAAAAACAGCAGAAAACAGGAACTGGCACTTCGGCATCTTGTTAATAGGTTAGTTCCAGAAAATACACGAATATGACATAAAGTGTGCATAAAACATGTAGATAACATCAATAATGTGGCATGGAACATAAGAAATTATCGATACGTCGGGGACGTATCAACCATGCACATACATATTATGATGAGTATAGTGAGATTTAATTGGGCATTACGACAAAGTACATAGACCGCCATCCAACTGCATCTATGCCTAAAAAGTCCACCTTCAGGTTATCATCCGAACCCCCTCCAGTATTAAGTTGCAAAGCAACAGACAATTGCATTAAGTATGGTGCGTAATGTAATCAACAACTACATCCTTAGACATAGCATCAATGTTTTATCCCTAGTGGCAACAGCACAACACAACCTTAGAACTTTCTCACATCGTCCCAGTGTCAATGCAGGCATGAACCCACTATCGAGCATAAATACTCCCTCTTGGAGTTACAAGCATCTACTTGGCCAGAGCATCTACTAGTAACGGAGAGCATGCAAGATCATAAACAACACATAGACATAACTTTGATAATCAACATAACAAGTATTCTCTATTCATCGGATCCCAACAAACGCAACATATAGAATTACAGATAGATGATCTTGATCATGTTAGGCAGCTCACAAGATCCGACAATGATAACACAATGGGGAGAAGACAACCATCTAGCTACTGCTATGGACCCATAGTCCAGGGGTAGACTACTCACACATCACTCCGGAGGCGACCATGGCGGCGTAGAGTCCTCCGGGAGATGATTCCCCTCTCCGGCAGGGTGCCGAAGGCGATCTCCTGGATCCCCCGAGATGGGATCGGCGGCGGCGGCGTCTCTGGAAGGTTTTCCGTATCGTGGCTCTCGGTACTGGGGGTTTCGCGATGGAGGCTTTAAGTAGGCGGAAGGGCAGGTCAGGAGGCGGCACGAGGGCCCCACACCACAGGGCCGCGCGGCCAAGGGGGGGGGGGGCGCGCCGCCCTAGGGTGTGGCCACCTCGTGGCCCCACTTCGTCTCCTCTTCGGACTTCTGGAAGCTTCGTGGCAAAATAGGCCCCTGGGCGTTGATTTCGCCCAATTCCGAGAATATTTCGTTACTAGGATTTCTGAAACCAAAAACAGCAGAAAAACAAAGAATCGGCACTTCGGCATCTTGTTAATAGGTTAGTTCCAGAAAATGCACGAATATGACATAAAGTGTGCATAAAACATGTAGATAACATCAATAATGTGGCATGGAACATAAGAAATTATCGATACGTCGGAGACGTATCACGCTATAGCTAACATGAGCATGTATTTATCAATGACGCACTACATAGAGGTGCGCCACTCTTAACAGATATAGCAATGGCGCACCACTAAGGGGTGCGCCACTGCTAAGTTTGAGGGAGGGGTGGAATCTGGCCGACCTTTAGTGGTGGCGCACCTCAAAAGCAGTGCGCCACTGCTATATTTGTATCAGTGGAGCACCACTTTTTGGTGCGCCACTGCTAACTAGTAGTGGCGCACCACACAAGATGTGCGTCATTGATAGCAATCTTACGGCTAGGCCTTTTCATAGTAGTGAAACTAGAGCACATGTACATACGTTGTACTCATATACAAGTGTACATATATCCCGCTGAATATATGATCCCTTGGAATAATGACCATGTACTTGTATGGTTGTAAATATGCAACAACTATATATTAAGTAGGTATCATGACTATCATAACACAAGTCACTTGCTAGGCTACATCTAGTTACAAGTAGTACTTCCTGCAACAATTAGCCAATGTGATGCACGGTGAGTGTCTTGCTCAAATTACGGTGATCGGATTAGTGGAACAGTTGGAATGCGATGAGTTATCTTTGTAACACATATATTGTCTTGGACTGAAGAAAGCTATCTCCTGTAATTTATTCAATTAGGCGCCTCTAGGACATTAGGCAGAGAAGCAAAGTACCTCCTTCTATTAGGATTCATCGAGTATCGTATTAATCTTTTCCTTATTTTTGAACAAACCGATATGTGCAGGTTATTGGTGCAAATGAAACTAAGTGAAATCATGAGATTCATGTGTTAACATGCTTTTCCCAATACTTCGTCCTTCTCAATTTATCATGCTCGTCCTTAAAATGCAGTTTTAGACTGTAAGGCCTATCTTTCCGGGCCAACAATAAGTAGTTATGTAGTACATCATTTGTTTCCTTTGATATAGTATAGGGATGGTGTTCCGGTGATGACGTCAGACAATGTTGCTGAGCGTTGTTGTGGAAGCGGTTGGGAAACCCCAAGAGGAAGGTGTGATGAGCACAACAACAAGCTTTCCCTCGGTACGAAACCAAGGTTTAATCGACCAGTAGGAGAAAGGAGTGAATTCTGAAGGTGTTGCTAGCTGACTAGTGGCAAGACGCACTACCGGCGTCAGTAACAACGTGGAACTTTTACACAACACAACCAAAGTACTTTGCCCCAACTTGGAGTGAGGTTGTCAATCTCACTGGTTTTCTGAACACAAAAGATTAGACGTATCGAGTAGAGAGATATGTTTGCAGAAAGTAAACGGAAGAGGAATTGCAGTAAGTAAACAGAGCAGGATGATTGTATCAGTGTAAAGAAGAGGACCGAAGTCCACAGTTCACTAGAGATGTCTCTCCATAATGATAAATAGCATGTTGGGTGAACAAATTACAGCTGGGCAATTGATAGAATATCAACCATACATGACAAGATGATTACTATGAGATTTGATTGGGCATTACAACATAATACATAGACCGTAATCCAACTGCATCTATGGCTAATAATCCACCTTCAGGTTATCGTCCGAACCCTTTCAGTACTAAGTTGCAAGTAACAGACTATCGCTTTAAGCAATGTGTGTAAAGTAAACAATAGAATTACCCTCGGATAAAACATATCCCTAGTAGCAACATCACATCTACAATCTTAGAAGTTAAATGTCACTCTCCCAGAAAACTAGAGGCGTGAACCTACTGATACGTCCATTTTGCATCACTATTTTATATCATAATTTACTGTTATTCATTGATATATTTCATATTTAGAGATGATAGTTATGTTATTTCACCTATTTTGCATGTTTCATGATTATTGGAGAATCATTCACCGGAGTCAGGATTCTACTGGAAAAAGCACCGTCAGAATGCAATATTTCTGGAGATCAACAATTGACGGAAATTACACCGAATATCTTATTTTTCCAGAAGAATGAGCCAGCCAAAAGGAGGAGCCGAGGAGGGCCGCCATGGGCCCACCCCGTAGGCCGGCGCGGGCCCTGCCCTGGCCGCGCCGCCTTGTGGGGAGGGGGCCCACAGCCCCCTTCGGCCGCCTCTCCTTCGCGTACTTCTTCTCCCCGAAAACCTAAGCTCCAGGGAATAATCGCGAGGAGACACAGCCGCCTCTGCGGGGCGGAAAACACCAGAGAGAAAAGAGCTCTCCGGCAGGCTGAAATCCGCCGGGGAAATTCCCTCCCGGAGGGGGAAATCGACGCCATCGTCACCGTCATCGAGCTGGACTTCATTGGGATCATCATCACCATCATCTCCACCACCATCACCGTCATCTCCACCGCTGCACCTCGTCACCGCTGTAACATCTAGGGTTGAATCTTGATTGTTTGGTAGGGGAAACTCTCCCGGTATTGATTACTCCTTGTTATTGATGCTATTGAGTGAAACCATTGAACCAAGGTTTATGTTCAGATTGTTATTCATCATCATATCACCTCTGATCATGTTCCATATGATGTCTCGTGAGTAGTTCATTTAGTTCTTGAGGACATGGGTGAAGTCTAAATGTTAGTAGTGAACTATGTTGAGTAATATTCAATGTTATGGTATTTAAGTTGTGGTGTTATTCTTCTAGTGGTGTCATGTAAACGTCGACTACATGATACTTCACCTTTATGGGCCTAGGGGAATGCATCTTGTATTCGTTTGCTAATTGCGGGGTTGCCGGAGTGACAGCAACCTGAACCCCCGTTGGTATATCGATGCAGGAGGGATAGCAGGATCTCAGAGTTTAAGGCTGTGGTTAGATTTATCTTAATTACTTTCTTGTATTTGCGGATGCTTGCAAGGGGTATAATCACAAGTATGTATTAGTCCTAGTAAGGGCGATGCATTAGCATAGGTTCACCCACACAACACTTATCAAAACAATGAAGATTAATCAACTATATTAAGCGAAAGCACTAGACGAAATTCCCGTGTGTCCTCAAGAACGTTTGGTCATTATAAGTAAACAAACCGGCTTGTCCTTTGTGCTAAAAAGGATTGGGCCACTCGCTGCAACTATTACTCTCGCATTTTATTTACTTGTACTTTATTTATCTGCTATATCAAAACCCCCTGAATACTTGTCTATGAGCATTTACAGTGAATCCTTCATCGAAACTGCTTGTCAACACCTTCTGCTCCTCGTTGGGTTCGACACTCTTATTTATCGAAAGTACTACGATACACCCCCTATACTTGTGGGTCATCAAGACTATTTTCTGGCGCCGTTGCCGGGGAGTGAAGCGCTATTGGTAAGTGGAATTGGTAAGGGAAACCTTTACTGTACGTGCTGATTTTATTTCTGCCTGCTGCTATAATTCATTATGGAGAGGTCTTCTCTTGAATTCCTATTTGGAAAATCTACTACTACTGCAAAGGTAGTGGATGAGGCGCCAGGTGAGAAAGAGGTTCCATACAAAATACCTATGAAAATTATTGAACGTGTTGTGGATAACAGCTATGAAGGGGATGGAACAGTCCATCCTGGAGATCATTTACTGTTTTTACATGAATTATGCGGGTTATTCAAGTGTGCAGGTATTGCTATGGATGAAGTTAGGAAGAAACTATTCTCTATATCGATGTCTGGTAAAGCGGCGCATTGGTATAAATTGCTGAAGAATGGGGATTCTCTTGATTGGAAGGATATTGTGCCTCTATTTTATTCTAAATTCTATCCTCCAAGTGAAATTCACAAAGACCAGAACCGCATATATAATTTTTCGCCTCATGATGGAGAGTGTATTGCCCAAGCATGGGGGATATTGAAGTCTTTAATGCTCAAATGCCCCATTCATGAGCTTCCTGGTAATATCATTATTGATAACTTCTATGCAAGACTTTCTTTCCAAGATAAAACCTTGCTGGATACTACTTGTTCTGGATCATTTACACGCAACAAAGAAGAGTTTAAAAAGGACCTTCTTGATCGGATCCAAGAGAATACTGAAGGATGGGAGAACGACAAAGATAGAGAGTCAGGTATAAATTATGATTATGAATGCATTGAAACTTTTATGGATACTGATAAATTTCGTAATATGAGTGCTGCTTATGGTCTTGACTCTCAAGTTGTTGCAAATTTTTATAAAGCTTTTGCCTCTCATTTTGAATTGCCTAGGAAGAATTTTGATAAGTATCATGAACCTTACAAAGATAAAACTGATTCATCTATAAATAAATGTGTTGAAATTAAAACTGTTGATCATATTCTTCCTGAAGCTTATATTGGAAAAACTCCTTTTCCTGCTAAAATGAAGGAGTATTCTGTTATAACTAGTGCGGTTAATAAAAGTGCAAAGAAACCTATAGAACCTGAAGAGCAAATTAAGGTTGAACCTGCTATTGCAATAGTTAAAGATCTTGTGACTGAAAATGTAGAAGATGGTCATATTATTTTCTGTGAAGATGCTTCTAATATTGTTTCGCATCCTAATAAGTCTAGGGAAGCCAGTGTTCCTATGCCCTCTGTTAAAATTGGTGATCATTGTTATTATGGTTTATGCGACATTAGTGTAAGTATTAGTGCCATTCCTTATGAGTTTTACACGGAAATCATGCATGAAATTGGTTCTTGTGAACTTGAAGATATTGATATGGTTATTCGGCCAGTGCAAGATTTTTGGGATATGGTGGTCGGCTTGAGCTGGTAAACTCTGTGCTCTCCTCGCTGCCGCTTCATTATTTGTGTTCGCTCAAAGTCCATAAGACGGTCATTAAATTATTTGATCGCTCCCGTCGGCACTGCCTTTGGGCTAAGAAGGAAGATGATACATCCTGTAATGCACTTGCAGCCTGGTATGTTGTGTGCCGTCCGAAGAAGCATGGTGGTCTTGGCATTAGGAACTTGGAGCTTCAAAATAAAGCACTTCTCCTTAAGCAGCTACATAAATTTTATTGCAAAGAGAGTGTCCCTTGGGTTCAGTTGGTCTGGTCGTTATATACACAAGGTGCTCCTCAACCCCAATCCCCCCGGGGGTCATTTTGGTGGCGCGACATCTTCAGCCTTGTTGGTGATTACCGTAGCATTACTTCTGTTCAGATTGGGAATGGGCAGTCCACTCTTTTTTGGAAAGATTTTTGGACAAATGGCCAAACTCTTAGTGAGCAGTTTCCTCGTTTGTTTTCTTTCACGTTGCTTGAAGATGTCACAGTTTCAGACCTTGCACTAGCGCCTGACCTTAGACACTTTTTTGCTTTGCCACTTTCGGTTGAGGCACATGAAGAATACATTCAGATTCAGCAGCTTTTGCAGGGTGTTGGAATTAATGCATCGAGTATGGACTCTAGGAGTTTTGCTTGGGGGACTGAAGCTTACACGCCTTCTAAATACTACAATTTTTTGTTTGCCTTGGTGCCGCCGGACAATGCTCTAAGAGCAATCTGGAAGTCAAAATGCATGCCCAAACTCAGAGTGTTTGCTTGGCTACTCATGAAAGATCGTCTTAATACCAAAGATATGATGATTCGCAAATAGTGGAACGTGGACTCTGGACCTTCTTGCATTCTTTGTACCGATCAGGTTTTGGAAACGAGGGATCACCTCTTCTTTGACTGCCCTTTTGCCCGGAGCTGCTGGGATATGTGCCAAATCCACTGGAATACAGCGATGCCTATATCACAACGTTTTCTAGAGGCTAAAACATCCTTTGCTGGCCCATGTTTTATGGAGGTTGCGATTTGTGTGGCTTGGAATATATGGAAAGAACGGAATGATTTTATTTTTAACAACCGATTGCCCTCTTTTGATAGATGGAAGGTCAGATTCCAAAGCGATTTGATGTTGCACCGCTATAGAGTAAAGGAGGCCTTGATTCAACCTCTCATTGATTGGGTTCTTCTCACTTTCGTGTAATCTCCATTATGTTTCCATCCTTTCATTTCTTTCCTCCTTGATGTAACTCTCTTGAATTTTGTTATTGCCTTTGTGCATGAATAAATAAAGAAAATCACACCGTAGGGGCTTCCCCTACGGTTTCACAGTCAAAAAAAAAAATAGAGAAACTATCTCACCTATTGGTATTGTTCGAGATGTGGAAGTTCTATGTGGTAAGATTAAATATCCTGCTGACTTTTTGGTACTTGGTTCTGCTGCTAGTAAGTCTTGTCCTATTATTTTTGGTAGACCTTTTCTAAATACTTGTGGAGCTATTATAGATTGCAAGAAAGAGAAAATTATGACTAAATTTGCTGGTGAATCTTATGAGTTTAATTTCTCTAAATTTGCCAAAACTCCTTATAAAGCTGATTTGCCTAACGATGATTTTAGAGTTGAACAGTGTGCATCTATTGCTCTTGCTCCTAATAATCCTTTGCAGCAACATTTGGAGGATAGTGAGAGTGAAGTTTTTAGGGAAGAAAGGAATGAGCTTGATGAAATTTTCCTTCGTCAACCTATTCTTAAACATGACTTGCCGGTTGAAGATCTAGGTACAACACCACCACCAAAGGAAGATCCTGTTTTTGATTTAAAACTGTTGCCTGATAATCTTAAGTATGCTCATATTGATGATAATAAAATATATCCTGTTATTATTAGTTCTAAGCTTTCAGATTTTGAGGAAGAAAGGTTATTGGAAATATTGAAGAAACACCGAGGAGCTATTGGCTACACTCTTGATGATTTCAAGGGGATTTCTCCCGCTATTTCCCAACATGCCATCAATATGGAAGATGATGCAAAGCCTGTTGTTGAACATCAGCGTCGTTTAATTCCTAAGATGAAGGATGTGGTAAGAAATGAGGTATTAAAACTTCTTGAAGCAGGTATTATATATCCTATTGCTGATATTATATGGGTTAGTCCTGTGCATTGTGTTCCTAAAGGAGGAATAACTGTTGTGCCTAATGATAATGATGAGATCATCCCTCAAAGAGTAGTTGTAGGGTATAGAATGTGCATTGATTTTTGAAAAGTTAATAAAGTTACTAAGAAAGATCATTACCCTTTACCTTTTATTGATCAAATGTTAGAAAGGTTATCCAAAAATACTCATTTCTGCTTTCTTGATGGTTATTCTGGGTTTTCACAAATTGCTGTTAGAGCTAAATATCAAGAGAAAACAACTTTCACTTGTCCCTATGGAACTTATGCTTATAGGCGTATGCCTTTTGGTTTATGTAATGCTCCTGCTACTTTTCAAAGATGCATGTCTGCTATTTTTCAAGGCTTTTGTGAGAATATTGTAGAGGTATTCATGGATGATTTTTCTGTCTATGGGAATTCTTTTGATAATTGCTTGCGAAACCTTGATAAAGTTTTGCAGAGATGTGAAGAAACTAACCTTGTTCTTAATTGGGAGAAATGCCACTTTATGGTTAATGAAGGAATTGTATTGGGACATAAAATTTCCGAGAGAGGTATTGAAGTTTATAGAGTTAAAGTTGAAGCAATTGAGAAGATGCCCTATCCGAGGGATGTTAAAGGTATTCGTAGTGTTCTTGGTCATGCTGGGTTTTATAGGAGATTTATTAAAGATTTCTCTAAGATTTCAAAGCCTCTTACTAATCTTTTTCAAAAAGATGTACCTTTTGTTTTTGATGATGATTGTAAGGAAGCTTTTGAAACTCTAAAGAAAGCCTTAACAACTGCTCCAGTAGTTGAACCTCCTGATTGGAATTTACCTTTTGAAATTATGTGTGATGCTAGTGATTTTGCTGTTGGTGTTGTTCTTGGACAGCGAGTAGATAAAAAATTGAATCTTATTCACTATGCTAGTAAAACTCTTGATGCTGCTCAAAGAAATTATGCTACAACTGAAAAAGAGTTATTAGCTGTGGTCTTTGCTTGTGACAAGTTTAGGTCTTATATTGTTGATTCAAAAGTTACGATTCATACTGATCATGCTGCAATCAGATACCTAATGGAAAAGAAAGATGCTAAGCCTAGGCTTATTAGATGGGTGCTTCTTTTGCAAGAATTTGATTTACATATTATAGATAGGAAAGGTGCTGATAATCCTGTTGCTGATAATTTGTCTAGATTAGAAAATATTTCTTATGATCCTGTTCCTGTTAATGATAGTTTTCCAAATGAACAATTGGCTGTAATAAAGGTGAGCTCGCGAGATAGTCCTTGGTATGCTGATTATGCTAACTTTATTGTTTCCAAGTACTTGCCTCCAACCTTTTCAGCTCAGCAAAGGAGGAAATTCTTTTTTGACTTGAGGCATTATTTTTGGGATGACACACACTTATATAAAGAAGGAGTGGATGGTATTATGCGAAGATGCGTCCCAGAATATGAACAACAAGAGATATTGAGTAAGTGTCATGGTAGTGTTTATGGAGGACATCACGCCGGAGATAGAACCGCGCAAAAAGTTCTACAATTAGGTTTCTATTGGCCAACTCTCTTCAAAGATGCAAGAAAGTTTATTTTATCTTGCGATGAATGTCAAAGGGTTGGTAATATCTCCAGACGCAATGAAATGCCTATGAATTATACTCTTGTTATTGAACCATTCGATTGTTGGGGATTTGACTTCATGGGTCCTTTCCCTTCTTCAGAAGGTAACACTCATATACTTGTCGATGTTGATTATATTACTAAATGGGTGGAAGCCATACCCACAAAAAGTGCCGATGGTGAGACCTCTTTAAGAATGCTTTTAGATATTATTTTTCCTAGATTTGGAGTTCCTAGATATATTATGACTGATGGAGGTTCTTATTTTATTCATGGTGGTTTTAGAAAAACTCTTGCTAAATATGGTATTAATCATAGGATTGCTTCCGCTTATCATCCTCAAACTAGTGGGCAAGTAGAATTATCAAATAGAGAAATTATATCTATCTTGGGAAAGACTGTTAATAAATCTAGAAAGAACTGGGCTAGTAAATTGAAGGAAGCACTATGGGCTTATAGAACTGCTTATAAAAATCCCATGGGTATGTCACCTTATAAAATGGTTTATGGGAAGGCTTGTCATTTACCTCTAGAACTAGAGCACAAAGCTTATTGGGCTGTAAGAGAACTAAATAAAGATCCTAAACTTGCCGGTAAGAAAAGATTGCTACAATTGAGTTCTCTAGATGAATGGAGAAGTGAAGCTTATGAAAATTCTAAACTCTTTAAAGAGAAAGTTAAGAAATGGCATGATAGAAGAATTGTCAAAAGAGAATTTAATGTTGGGGATAAAGTCCTATTGTATCGGTCTCGTCTCAGATTTTTTGCAGGGAAATTGCTCTCAAAATGGGAAGGACCATATGTCATCGTGGAGGTGTATCGTTCAGGGGTGATACGTCCATTTTGCATCACTATTTTATATCATAATTTGCTGTTATTCATTGATATATTTCATATTTGGAGATGATACTTATGTTATTTCATCTATTTTGCATATTTCATGATTATTGGAGGATCGCGCGCCGGAGTCAGGATTCTGCTGGAAAAAGCGCCGTCAGAATGCAATATTTCGGAAGATCAACAATTGACGGAAATTATATGAAAAATCCTATTTTTCCAGAAGACGAAGGGAGCCAGAAGGGGGAGCCGAGGAGGGCCGCCATGGGCCCACCTCATAGGCCGGTGCGGGCCCTGCCCTGTCCGCGCCGCCATGCGGGGAGGGGGCCCACGACCCCCTCTGGCCTCCTCTCCTTCGCGTACATCTTCGTCCCGAAAACCTAAGCTCCAGGGGATAGTCGCGAAGAGTCATAGCCGCCTCTGCGGGGCGGAAAACACCAGAGAGAAAAGAGCTCTCCGGCAGGCTGAAATCCGAAGGGGAAATTCCCTCCCGGAGGGGGAAATCGACGCCATCGTCATCGTCATCGAGCTGGACATCATCTCCATCATCATCACCATCATCTTCATCATCATCACCGCCATCTCCACCGCTGCACCTCGTCACCGCTGTAACAATTAGGGTTTGATCTTGATTGTTTGATAGGGGAAACTCTCCAGGTGTTGATTTCTACTCGTTATTGATGCTATTGAGTGAAACCATTGAACCAAGGTTTATGTTCAGATTGTTATTCACCATCATATCACCTCTGATCATGTTCCATATGATGTCTCATGAGTAGTTCGTTTAGTTCTTGAGGATATGGGTGAGGTCTAAATGTTAGTAGTGAATTATGTTGGTTAGTATTCAATGTTATGATATTTAAGTTGTGGTGTTATTCTTCTAGTGGTGTCATGTGAACGTCGACTACATGATACTTCACCATTTATGGGCCTAGGGGAGTGCATCTTGTATTCGGTTGCTAATTGCGGGGTTGCCGGAGTGACAGAAACCTAAACCCCCGTTAGTATATCGATGCAGGAGGGATAGCAGGATCTCGTAGTTTAAGGTTTGTGGTTAGATTTATCTTAATTACTTTCTTGTATTTGCGGATGCTTGCAAGGGGTATAATCACAAGTATGTATTAGTCCTAGGAAGGGCAGTGCATTAGCATAGGTTCACCCACACAACACTTATCAAAACAATGAAGATTAATCAGCTATATGAAGCGAAAGCACTAGACTAAATTCCCGTGTGTCCTCAAGAACGTTTGGTCATTATAAGTAAACAAACCGGCTTGTCCTTTGTGCTAAAAAGGATTGGGCCACTCGCTGCAATTATTTCTCTCGCATTTTACTTACTCGTACTTTATTTATCTGCTATATCAAAACCCCCTTAATACTTGTCTGTGAGCATTTACAGTGAATCCTTCATCGAAACTGCTTGTCAACACATTCTGCTCCTCGTTGGGTTCGACACTCTTATTTATCGAAAGTACTACGATACACCCCCTATACTTGTGGGTCATCAAGACTATTTTCTGGTGCCGTTGCCGGGGAGTGAAGCGCTATTGGTAAGTGGAATCGGTAAGGAAAACCTTTACTGTACGTGCTGTTTTTTTTATTTCTGCCTGCTGCTATAAATCATTATGGAGGGGTCTTCTCTTGAATTCCTCTTTGGAAAATCTACTACTACTGCAAAGGTAGTGGATGAGGCGCCAGGTGAGAAAGAGGTTCCATACAAAATACCTATGAAAATTATTGAACGTGTTGTGGATAACCGCTATGAAGGGGATGGAACTGTCCATCCTGGTGATCATTTACTATTTTTACATGAATTATGCGGGTTATTCAAATGTGCAGGTATTGCTATGGATGAAGTTAGAAAGAAACTATTCTCTATATCGCTGTCTGGTAAAGCGGCGCATTGGTATAAATTGCTGAAGAATGGTGATTCTCTTGATTGGAAGGATATTGTGCCTTTATTTTATTCCAAATTCTATCCTCCAAGTGAAATTCACAAAGATCGGAACCGCATATATAATTTCTGGCCTCATGATGGAGAGAGTATTGCCCAAGCTTGGGGGAGATTGAAGTCTTTAATGCTCAAATGCCCCATTCATGAGCTTCCTGGTAATATTATTATTGATAATTTCTATGCAAGATTTTCTTTTCAAGATAAGACTTTGCTGGATACTTCTTGTTCTGGATCATTTACACGCAACAAAGAAGAGTTTAAAAGGGACCTTCTTGATCGGATCCAGGAAAATACTGAAGGATGGGAGAACGACAAAGATAGAGAGTCAGGTATAAACTATGATTATAAATGCATTGAAATTTTATGGACACTGATAAATTTCGTAATATGAGTGCTACTTATGGTCTTGATTCTCAAGTCGTTGCAAATTTTTATAAAGCTTTTGCCTCTCACTATGAATTGCCTAGGAAGAATTTTGATAAGTATCATGAACCATATAAAGATAAAATTGATTCATCTATAAATAAATGTGCTATAATTGAAACTGTTGATCATATTCTTCCTGAAGCTTATATTGAAAAAACTCCTTTCCCTGCTAAAATGAAGGAGTACTCTGTTATATCTAGTGCGGTTAATAAAAGTGCAAAGAAACCTATAGAACCTGAAGAACAAATAAAGGTTGAACCTGCTGTTGCAATAATTAAAGATCTTGTGACTGAAAATGTAGAAGATGGTCATATTATTTTCTGTGAAGATGCTTCTAATATTGTTTCGCATCCTAATAAGTCTAGGAAAGCTAGTGTTCCTATGCTCTCTGTTAGAATTGGTGATCATTGTTATTATGGTTTATGTGATATTGGTGCAAGTATTAGTTCTATTCCTTATGAGCTTTATACGGAGATCATGCATGAAATTGGTTCTTGTGAACTTGAAGATATTGATGTGGTTATTCGGCTAGCTAATAGAGAAACTATCTCTCCTATTGGTATTGTTCGAGATGTGGAAGTTCTATGTGGTAAGATTAAATATCGTGCTGACTTTTTGGTACTTGGTTCTACCGCTAGTAAGTATTGTCCTATTATTTTTGGTAGACCTTTTCTAAATACTTGTGGAGCTGTTATAGATTGCAAGAAGGAAAAGATTGTGACTAAATTTGCTGGTGAATCTTATGAGTTTAATTTCTCTAAATTTGCCAAAACTCCTTATAAAGCTGATTTGCCTAATAATGATTTTAGAGTTGAACAGTGTGCGTCTATTGCTCTTGCTCCTAATAATCCTTTGCAGCAACATTTGGAGGATAGTGAGAGTGAAGTCTTTAGGGAAGAAAGAAATGAGCTTGATGAAATTTTCCTTCGTCAACCTATTCTTAAACATGACTTGCCGGTTGAAGATTTAGGTACAACACCACCACCAAAGGAAGATCCTGTTTTTGATTTAAAACCATTGCCCGATAATCTTAAGTATGCTCATATTGATGATAAGAAAATATATCCTGTTATTATTAGTTTTAAGCTTTCAGATATTGAGGAAGAAAGGTGATTGGAAATATTGAAGAAACACCGAGGAGCTATTGGCTATACTCTTGATGATTTGAAGGGGATTTCTCCCTCTATTTGCCAACATGCTATTAATATGGAAGATGATGCGAAGCCTGTTGTTGAACATCAGCGCCGTCTAATTCCGAAAATGAAGGATGTGGTAAGGAATGAGGTATTAAAACTTCTTGAAGCTGGTATTATATATCCTATTGCTGATAGTAGATGGGTTAGTCCTGTGCATTGTGTTCCTAAGAAAGGAGGAATGACTGTTGTGCCTAATGATAATGATGAGCTCATCCCTCAAAGAGTAGTTGTAGGGTATAGAATGTGCATTGATTATCGAAAAGTTAATAAAGTTACTAAGAAAGATCATTACCCTTTACCCTTTATTGATCAAATGTTAGAGAGGTTGTCTAAAAATACTCATTTTTGCTTTCTTGATGGTTATTCTGGGTTTTCACAAATTGCTGTTAAAACTAAAGATCAAGAGAAAACCACTTTCACTTGTCCCTATGGAACTTATGCTTATAGGCGTATGCCTTTTTGGTTTATGTAATGCTCCTGCTACTTTTCAAAGATGCATGTCTGCTATTTTTCATGGTTTTTGTGAGAGTATTGTGGAGGTATTCATGGATGATTTTTCTGTCTATGGGAATTCTTTTGATAATTGCTTGCGAAACCTTGATAAAGTATTGCAGAGATGTGAAGAAACTAACCTTGTTCTTAATTGGGAGAAGTGCCACTTTATGGTTAATGAAGGAATTGTATTGGGACATAAAATTTCCGAGAGAGGTATTGAAGTTGATAGGGCTAAAGTTGAAGCAATTGAGAAGATGCCCTATCCGAGGGATGTTAAAGGTATTCGTAGTGTTCTTGATCATGCTGGGTTTTATAGGAGATTTATTAAAGATTTCTCCAAGATTTCAAAGCCTCTTACTAATCTTCTTCAAAAAGATGTACCTTTTGTTTTTGATGATGATTGTAAGGAAGCTTTTGAAACTCTAAAGAAAGCCTTAACAACTGCTCCTGTAGTTGAACCTCCTGATTGGAACTTACCTTTTGAAATTATGTGTGATGCTAGTGATTTTGCTGTAGGCGTTGTTCTTGGACAGCGAGTAGATAAAAAATTAAATGTTATTCATTATGCTAGCAAAACTCTTGATGCTGCTCAAAAAATTATGCTACAACTGAAAAAGAATCATTAGCTGTAGTCTTTGCTTGTGACAAGTTTAGATCTTATATCGTTGATTCAAAAGTTACAATTCATACTGATCATGCTGCAATTAGATACCTTATGACGAAGAAAGATGCTAAGCCAAGGCTTATTAGATGGGTGCTTCTTTTGCAAGAATTTGATTTACATATTATAGATAGGAAAGGTGCTGATAATCCTGTTGTTGATAACTTGTCTAGATTGGATAATATTGCTTATGATCCTGTTCCTGTTAATGATAGTTTTCCAAATGAACAATTGGCTGTAATAAAGGTGAACTCGCGAGATAGTCCTTGGTATGCTGATTATGCTAACTTCATTGTATCCAAGTACTTGCCTCCAACCTTTTCAGCTCAGCAAAGGAGGAAATTCTTTTATGACTTGAGGCATTATTTTTGGGATGACCCACACTTATATAAAGAAGGAGTGGATGGTATTCTGCGAAGATGTGTTCCCGAATATGAACAACAAGAGATATTGAGTAAGTGTCATGGTAGTGTTTATGGAGGACATCACGCCGGAGATAGGACCGCGCAAAAGGTTCTACAATCATGTTTTTATTGGCCACTCTCTTCAAAGATGCAAGGACGTTTATTTTATCTTGTGATGAATGTCAAAGGGTTGGTAATATCTCCATACGAAATGAAATACCTATGAATTATACTCTTGTTATTGAACCGTTCGATTGTTGGGGATTTGACTTCATGGGTCCTTTCCCTTCTTCAGAAGGTAACACTCATATACTTGTCGCTGTTGACTACGTGTTATCACCAGAATTTGACCGAGTCAGAGGTGGGCCGCGATCAAGATTGGATTTGAAGAATATACATGGAAGAAATATGTGAATCGGCCTGTTATGCAAAGTTTGGGCTAGTTGGCCCGTGTATCTGTAATATAGTAGGATACGTGTCGTTTAGGTAGAGTTTGTCTCGTGCACGGTGGGGATTATTCCCACGTTAGAAAGTCCCCTGGACTATAAATATGTATCTAGGGTTTATGGAATAAACAACAACCAACGTTCAACCACAAATCAATCTCGGCGCATTGCCAACTCCTTCGTCTCGAGGGTTTCTACCGGTAAGCATCATGCTGCCTAGATCGCATCTTGCGATCTAGGCAGCACAAGCTTTATGTTGTTCACGCGTTGCTCGTACTGAAGCCTTTTTGATGGCGAGCAACGTAGTTATCTTAGATATGTTAGGGTTAGCATTGTTCTTCGTATCATATGCTATCGTAGTGCAACCCTTGCATATCTAGCCGCCCTCACACCTATCTTAGGTGTGGGGGCGGCACCCCGCTTGATCATTATTTAGTAGATCCGATCCGTTACGGTTGCTCCTTGTTCTTCAAGGATTAGTTTAATATCTGCAATAGTTAGGCCTTACAAAGGGTTGGAGGATCCAGCGGCACGTAGGGTGTCGTTTGCTAGTCCTAGACAGCATGTTCCGGGGATCAACCTCGTGTTGGTTTTTCGGCCTTGTCTAGGATCGGCTTACGATCACCGTGCGTGGCCGCGAGACCCAATCGTGAGTAGGATGATCCGATTATGCGGTGAAAACCCTAAATCGTCGTAGATCGTTTTAGCTTTATCTTGATCAAGCAGGACCACCATATATTCGTGCACCTCGTACGAATCATGGGTGGATCGGCTCCTTGAGCCGATTCACAGGATAACCTGAGAGCCGATCGAGGCTCGTATCTAATGTTTACGTGCATGCCATGCAGGAAACTAAGCGAGGCATCTCCATCACCTTCCTGACCAGGTATAGGTCAGGTGGCACGCCCTTGCATCAGCATCGGACGTGTGTACCAGAGGCTTTGCGGGCCGTCGCTCGGAGGGACCAGGGCCAGCCGCAGCCCTAAGTTGTTCCCGGCTCTACTGTGTTGCCCGTCGCTGCTCGCCGGTGGGTTTCGACCGCAACACATTCTGGCACGCCCGGTGGGACAAGCTTCATCATCAACCACATCGCCATCTACATCTGAGATGGCGGACGGCACTCCAGTCACGTACGAGGAGCTGACCGACGAGCTCAAGAAGAAGTATGACGAGGTCAAAGCAATCCTCGAAGCCGACCTCATCGGCTCTTTTCACAGAACCCGTTCACATGGCATCAGGTGGAAGGGGTTCACGCCTGATGGTGCACTCGATGGGATAGACCTCTCTGCCCCGTCAGAAGAACGCACCAGGTCCCTACGTCAGGAGATCAACTACTTGGTGGCTCACTCGCTACACCGCCACTCTGAGAACCTGGTGAACACTTTGGAGCGTGTCGCTCTCCGGGTGATCCAGGAGATCATGAGGCACCAGTACTCTCCGTCAGGACCAGCTCTCGGGACACACCAAGGAGAGGTGCCACTCCAGTCCCGTCCACCGCTGCCATTTGCGTTGGCAGCACCAGAAGTGCCGAATTCACCGGCATTCGTCGTCTACAAGATCGGTGGTGACCCTAGTGACTGCCAGTTCTTGCATGAGGCGCCTAAGGAGATCCCTCACGGGTACATGTGCACATACGTGCCGCATCGCGGTAACTGGGCACTCACAAACCAGGCCGCAACATCAGGGACTTCTGGGAAAGCAGGAGGAACGTCAGCAACAGATCTTGAGAAGCAGACGTGGCTAACTAAATATGCCACCCCGACGAACCTCCAGAGCTCAGCTCCTGCAGTTGGCTCAGAGCTGGAAAAGCAAGCATGGCTGGCTAAGTACGCCACCCCGGCGAATCTTCAGAGTTCAACTCCTGCAGCCAGCACAGCGGATCAGATCAGCACCATACTGAGAGACCAGTTCGGCATGGTGCCGAAAAGGAGGGCAATCGGCTATTCCAAGCCGTACCCCGACGAGTACGAGTTGATCCCGCTACCACCTAAATATCGGCTCCCTGATTTCTCCAAGTTCAGTGGATCAGATGGTTCCAGCTCCATCGAGCATGTGAGCCGATATTTGGCACAGCTAGGAACGGCCTCAGTGTCGGATCCACTACGCGTGAGGTTCTTCTCACAGTCCCTCACGGGATCGGCTTTCGGGTGGTACACCTCGTTGCCACCAGACTCGATCCGAACTTGGAAGCAGTTGGAAGAACAGTTCCATACGCAGTACTACTCAGAGGCTTCCGAGTCTGGCCTTGCCGATCTAGTACAAATACGTCAGAGGCGTGGAGAAAGCGTGACAGAATACATCCAGCGCTTCAGAATCTTAGGAACCGATGTTATTCGGTTCGTGTGACTGAAAAGGAAGCAGTCGAGTTGGCAGTGGCGGGCCTTGCAGCGCCGCTCAAGGACATGGCCTCCCAAGCAGACTACCCCTCACTGGCGCACATGGTTCAGAAACTGTCGGCATATGAACAGCGCCACCCGGACTTGTACCAGGACAAATTCAAGCGTGCAGTAGTCCTCGTCGAGGCAGAGGAAGACGAAGTTCCTGTGGGAGATCAAGAGGTAGCAGTGGCTGAATGGACTCGGGGGGCAACCCCCGTGTCCTGCAAATGGGTTAAGCCACCACGTCCGCCCAGGGGGTTTGATTTTGACGTGACCAAAACTGAGCAAATCTTCGACCTCCTGCTCAAGGAGAAGCAGTTGAAGATACCTGAAGGTCTCAAATTCCCCACGGTACAAGAGCTGAACGGAAAGCCATACTGCAAATGGCATAATTCGCTCTCCCATGCCACCAACGACTGCAGGGTGTGGCGTCAGCAGATCCAAATGGCGATAGAACAAGGACGTCTGATTTTCAACCAGTACGCCATGAAGGTCGACACCCAACCCTTCCCCGCCGTTAACATGGTGGAATGCACTTACCCTGAAGGTTGCCAGCCAGGATCCTCGTTCAGTATCAACATGATAGGACCTGGGCACCACTCTGGCAAGGATGGAGACGAGGGCAGCTGCTCTCGTAGCAAGGACACAGAGGAGGCCGCTCCACACGATCGGCTCCGCCATGATGGCAAGCGCTACGTCACAGAGGGAGAAGTAAAGAACGTAAGATATCAGCGACCCCTCTCTGATCACCTCCTCAACAAGTATGTGAGTCAGTATGACCAACGCCGACGATCCAGCGATGATGATGCAAGAGATCATCTGACTAAAGAAGCCAGAAGATATCGTCGGCATGATCGCGATGAGGAGGAGCACGAGCGCCGTGCCAAAGGAAAATCGAGGGAGCAAGATGACAACGATAGGCACTGGGACTGCCCCTTTTTCAGACACTGCTGGGATTCAGGAATGAGCCGATTGCCCACAATCGGCAATTGCCCAGAATGCAACCAGAAGTAGAAGGAGGCAGCCAACGTGTCTGTGTTCAAACGTCTAGGGCCTCTCCCAACACAACGCAAACGCGCTGAGTCCCCTCGGTTGGAAGATCTCGAAGATTCAGAAGACGAGGGAGAAGAAGAAGACAGGTACCACCGTCCAAGGTGGTGCCCTGACGGACTCAGCCGTTCCCAAAAGCGCAGGGTTCAGCGATTGCGCGGCTTGGAGGAAGCCGAAAGGTTATACCTGCATACGCTAAGGAAGGCGCGACCTGATCTGGCTGCGAAAGTTCAGCGAACCCTGGATGAAGAGGGTCGTCCACGGAAAATGGAGTGGCGCCCCAAGCAGAGGAAAGCCGATGATGAAACATCGGCTGGCACAAACATGGTGTTCATCCTTCCTTCGGAGTTCAGTGCTCCAGGATTAGACGAGGCACCTGTGGCACAACTTGACTGCGGCCCACGGCCGGTTATCTTTGAGAAGCCACGAGAAAGAAGTTACAGACATCTGAAGGCCTTGTACTTGCGAGGTTATATCGATGGGAGGCCTGTCAATAAGATGCTGGTGGACACCGGAGCGGTAGTCAACATTATGCCCTACTCTATGCTACGTCGGTTGGGACGCTCTAGCTCGGATCTAATCAAGACCAACGTGACATTGAGCGATTTCAACGGCCAAGCATCTGATACGTCTCTGACGTATCGATAATTTCTTATGTTCCATGCCACATTATTGATGTTATCTACATGTTTTATGCACACTTTATGTCATATTCGTGCATTTTCTGGAACTAACCTATTAACAAGATGCCGAAGTGCCGCTTTGTTTTCTGTCATTGTTTTTGGTTTCAGAAATCCTAGTAAGGAAATATTCTCGGAATTGGACGAAATCAAAGCCCAGGGGCCTATTTTTCCACGAAGCTTCCAGAAGTCCGAAGACGAAGCAGAAGTGGGGCCACAGTGGTGCCCAAACCCTAGGGCGGCGCGGCCCCCCTTGGCCGCGCCGGCACGTGGTGTGGGGCCCCCTGTGCCCCCTCCCGACTTGCCCTTCCGCGTACTTAAAGCCTCCGTGACGAAACCCCGATCGAGAGCCACGATACGGAAAACCTTCCAGAGACGCCGCCAACGCCGATCCCATCTCGGGGATCCAGAGATCGCCTCCGCACCCTGCCGGAGAGGGGAATCATCTCCCGGAGGACTCTACGCCGCCATGGTCGCCTCCGGTGTGAAGTGTGAGTAGTCTACCCCTGGACTATGGGTCCATAGCAGTAGCTAGATGGTTGTCTTCTCCCCATTGTGCTATCATTGTCGGATCTTGTGAGCTGCCTAACATGATCAAGATCATCTATCTGTAATTCTATATGTTGCGTTTGTTGGGATCCGATGAATAGAGAATACTTGTTATGTTGATTATCAAAGTTATATCTACGTGTTGTTTATGATCTTGCATGCTTTCCGTTACTAGTAGATGCTCTGGCCAAGTAGATGCTTGTAACTCCAAGAGGAAGTACTTATGCTCGATAGTGGGTTCATGCCTGCATTGACACCTGGGACAGTGACATAAAGTTCTAAGGTTGTGTTGTGCTGTTGCCACTAGGGATAAAACATTGATGCTATGTCTAAGGATGTAGTTGTTGATTACATTACGCACCATACTTAATGCAATTGTCTGTTGCTTTGCAACTTAATACTGGAGGGGGTTCGGATGATAACCTGAAGGTGGACTTTTTAGGCATAAATGCAGTTGGATGGCGGTCTATGTACTTTGTCGTAATGCCCAATTAAATCTCACTATACTCATCATGATATGTATGTGCATGGTCATGCTCTCTTTATTTGTCAATTGCCCAACTGTAATTTGTTCACCCAACATGCTGTTCGTCTTATGGGAGAGACACCTCTAGTGAACTGTGGACCCCGGTCCAATTCTCTTTACTGAAATACAATCTACTGCAATACTTGTTCTACTGTTTTCTGCAAACAATCATCTTCCACACAATACGGTTAACTCTTTGTTACAGCAAGCCGGTGAGATTGACAACCTCACTGTTTCATTGGGGCAAAGTACTTTGGTTGTGTTGTGCAGGTTCCACGTTGGTGCCGGAATCCCTGGTGTTGCGCCGCACTACATCTCGCCGCCATCAACCTTCAACGTGCTTCTTGACTCCTACTGGTCCGATTAAACCTTGGTTTCTTACTGAGGGAAACTTGCCGCTGTGCGCATCACACCTTCCTCTTGGGGTTCCCAACGGACGTGCCAACCACACGCATCAAGCAAATTTCTGGCGCCGTTGCCGGGGAACGAAGAAAAGTTACACGACAAAGATTTTCAACTCCCACGTCAACAGCTAAATTTCTGGCGCCGTTGCCGGGGAGATCAAGACACACTGCAAGGGGAGTCTCCACTTCTCAATCTCTTTACTTTGTTTTTGTCTTGCTTATTTTTATTTACTACTTTGTTTGCTGCACTAAATCAAAATACAAAAAAATTAGTTGCTAGTTTTACTTTATTTGCTATCTTGTTTGCTATATCGAAAACACAAAAAAATTAGTTACTTGCATTTACTTTATCTAGTTTGCTTTATTTACTACTACTAAAATGAGTAATCCTGAAGTTGAAGTTCGTACGTTTAAGCAACGAGGGGGAGAATGTTTGAGAGATGCTTGGTATAGAATTAGCGATGCCCATAATAGATGCACTAAGAAACACTCCACCATTATTTTACTCAGGAATTTTTATGTTGGTATCTCTAGCTGGAATAGATATGTTCTTGATAGTCTCGCAAAAGGTGACTTCTTAAGCACTCCTGCATTAGAAGCTAGTTGCATTATTGAGAGTTTATTTGGAATACCCCCTGTTGATAAAGTTAAAACTGAAATCTCTCTTGAAGATGTTATGAAAAAGTTGGAAACCATAGAGAAAAATTTTCCAAGTATTGAAGCTAAATTGGAAATGTTACTTGATAAAACTGATGAACTTGATAAATCCTTAGGAGGAATTGATGAAAGAATTAGTGTCCTAGGAACTTGTGTTGTCCATGATGATCAAATCGATAGGATTGATGAACTTGAAAAGGCTATGGGAACCTTGGGTTCAACATTTTCTTCTCTTAAATATAAGGAGAAAGCTTGTGTGGGTAAGGAGCAAAAGTTTATGTATGTCTCTAAAGTGCCTAAACCAAAGAAGTATTATTATAGGCCTAAAATTGACAAAGCCCTTAGTACCACTGCGGATGGGGGAGCTCATAATAACGATGCACCACCCTTTGATAATACTTGATACACACTTTCTGCGCCTAGCTGAAAGGCGTTAAAGAAAAGCGCTTATGGGAGACAACCCATGTTTTTACCTACAGTACTTTGTTTTTATTTTGTGTCTTGGAAGTTGTTTACTACTGTAGCAACCTCTCCTTATCTTAGTTTTGTGTTTTGTTGTGCCAAGTTAAGCCGTTGATAGAAAAGTAAGTACTAGATTTGGATTACTGCGCAGTTCCAGATTTCTTTGCTGTCACGAATCTGGGTCTACCTCCCTGTAGGTAGCTCAGAAAATTAAGCCAATTTACGTGCATGATCCTCAGATATGTACGCAACTTTCATTCAATTTGAGCATTTTCATTTGAGCAAGTCTGGTGCCATTTTAAAATTCGTCAATATGAACTGTTCTGTTTTGACAGATTCTGCCTTTTATTTCGCATTGCCTCTTTTGCCATGTTGGATGAATTTCTTTGATCCACTAATGTCCAGTAGCATTATGCAATGTCCAGAAGTGTTAAGAATGATTGTGTCACCTCTGAATATGTTAATTTAAATTGTGCACTAACCCTCTAATGAGTTGTTTCGAGTTTGGTGTGGAGGAAGTTTTCAAGGATCAAGAGAGGAGTATGATGCAACATGATCAAGGAGAGTGAAAGCTCTAAGCTTGGGGATGCCCCGGTGGTGCACCCCTGCATATATTAAGAAGACTCAAGCGTCTAAGCTTGGGGATGCCCAAGGCATCCCCTTCTTCATCGACAACATTATCAGGTTCCTCCCCTGAAACTATATTTTTATTCCATCACATCTTATGTGCTTTTTCTTGGAGCGTCGGTTTGTTTTTGTTTTTGTTTTGTTTGAATAAAATGGATCCTAGCATTCACTTTATGGGAGAGACACGCTCCGCTGTAGCATATGGACAAGTATGTCCTTGGTTTCTACTCATAGTATTCATGGCGAAGTTTCTTCTTCGTTAAATTGTTATATGGTTGGAATTGGAAAATGATACATGTAGTAATTGCTATTAATGTCTTGGGTAATGTGATACTTGGCAATTGTTGTGCTCATGATTAAGCTCTTGCATCATATGCTTTGCACCCATTAATGAAGAAATACATAGAGCATGCTAAAATTTGGTTTGCATATTTGGTTTCTCTAAGGTCTAGATAATTTCTAGTATTGAGTTTGAACAACAAGGAAGACGGTGTAGAGTCTTATAATGTTTTCAATATGTCTTTTATGTGAGTTTTGCTGCACCGGTTCATCCTTGTGTTTGTTTCAAATAAGCCTTGCTAGCCTAAACCTTGTATCGAGAGGGAATACTTCTCATGCATCCAAAATACTTGAGCCAACCACTATGCCATTTGTGTCCACCATACCTACCTACTACATGGTATTTTCCGCCATTCCAAAGTAAATTGCTTGAGTGCTACCTTTAAAATTCCATCATTCACCTTTGCAATATATAGCTCATGGGACAAATAGCTTAAAAACTATTGTGGTATTGAATATGTAATTATGCACTTTATCTCTTATTAAGTTGCTTGTTGTGCGATAACCATGTTCACTGGGGACGCCATCAACTATTCATTGTTGAATTTCATGTGAGTTGATATGCATGTCCGTCTTGTCTGAAGTAAGAGAGATCTACCACCCTATGGTTAAGCATGCATAATGTTAGAGAAGAACATTGGGCCGCTAACTAAAGCCATGATCCATGGTGGAAGTTTCAGTTTTGGACATATATCCTCAATCTCAAATGAGAAAATTATTAATTGTTGTTACATGCTTATGCATAAAAGAGGAGTCCATTATCTCGTTGTCTATGTTGTCCCGTATGGATGTCTAAGTTGAAGAATAATCAATAGCGAGAAATCCAATGCGAGCTTTCTCCTTAGACCTTTGTACAAAGGCGGCATAGAGGTACCCCTTTGTGACACTTGGTAAAAACATGTGCATTGTGATGATCCGGTAGTCCAAGCTAATTAGGACAAGGTGCGGGCACTATTAGTACACTATGCATGAGGCTTGCAACTTATAAGATATAATTTACATGATGCATATGCTTTATTACTACCGTTGACAAAATTGTTTCATGTTTTCAAAATCAAAGCTCTAGCACAAATATAGCAATCGATGCTTTTCCTCTATGGAGGACCATTCTTTTACTTTTAATGTTGAGTCAGTTCACCTATTTCTCTCCACCTCAAGAAGCAAACACTTGTGTGAACTGTGCATTGATTCCTACATACTTGCTTATTGCACTTATTATATTACTCTATGTTGACAATATCCATGAGATATACATGTTACAAGTTGAAAGCAACTGCTGAAACTTAATCTTCTTTTGTGTTGCTTCAATACCTTTACTTTGAATTATTGCTTTATGAGTTAACTCTTATGCAAGACTTATTGATGCTTGTCTTGAAGTGCTATTCATGAAAAGTCTTTGCTATATGATTCACTTGTTTACTCATGTCATATACATTGTTTTGATCGCTGCATTCACTACATATGCTTTACAAATAGTATGATCAAGGTTATGATGGCATGTCACTCCAGAAATTATCTGTGTTATCGTTTTACCTCGCTGGACGAGCAGAACTAAGCTTGGGGATGCTGATACGTCTCGACGTATCGATAATTTCTTATGTTCCATGCCACATTATTGATGTTATCTACATGTTTTATGCACACTTTATGTCATATTCGTGCATTTTCTGGAACTAACCTATTAACAAGATGCCGAAGTGCCGATTCTGTCGTCATTGTTTTTGGTTTCAGAAATCCTAGTAAGGAAATATTCTCGGAATTGGACGAAATCAAAGCCTGTGGGCCTATTTTTCCACGAAGCTTCCGAAGTCCGAAGACGAAGCGAAGTGGGGCCACAGTGGTGCCCAAACCCTAGGGCGGCGCGGCCCCCCTTGGCCGCGCCGGCCTGTGGTGTGGGGCCCCTGTGCCCCTCCCCGACTTGCCCTTCCGCCTACTTAAAGCCTCCGTGACGAAACCCCCGCATCGAGAGCCACGATACGGAAAACCTTCCAGAGACGCCGCCAACGCCGATCCCATCTCGGGGATCCAGGAGATCGCCTCCGGCACCCTGCCGGAGAGGGGAATCATCTCCCGGAGGACTCTACGCCGCCATGGTCGCCTCCGGTGTGATGTGTGAGTAGTCTACCCTTGGACTATGGGTCCATAGCAGTAGCTAGATGGTTGTCTTCTCCCCATTGTGCTATCATTGTCGGATCTTGTGAGCTGCCTAACATGATCAAGATCATCTATCTGTAATTCTATATGTTGCGTTTGTTGGGATCCGATGAATAGAGAATACTTGTTATGTTGATTATCAAAGTTATATCTACGTGTTGTTTATGATCTTGCATGCTTTCCGTTACTAGTAGATGCTCCGGCCAAGTAGATGCTTGTAACTCCAAGAGGGAGTACTTATGCTCGATAGTGGGTTCATGCTCGCATTGACACCGGGGACAAAGGATGAGAAAGTTCTAAGGTTGTGTTGTGCTGTTGCCACTAGGGATAAAACATTGATGCTATGTCTAAGGATGTAGTTGTTGATTACATTACGCACCATACTTAATGCAATTGTCTCGTTGCTTTGCAACTTAATACCGGAGGGGTTCGTATGATAACCTGAAGGTGGACCTTTTAGGCATAGATGCAGTTGGATGGCGGTCTATGTACTTTGTCGTAATGCCCAATTAAATCTCACTATACTCATCATGATATGTATGTGCATGGTCATGCTCTCTTTATTTGTCAATTGCCCAACTGTAATTTGTTCACCCAACATGCTGTTCGTCTTATGGGAGAGACACCTCTAGTGAACTGTGGACCCCGGTCCAATTCTCTTTACTGAAATACAATCTACTGCAATACTTGTTCTACTGTTTTCTGCAAACAATCATCTTCCACACAATACGGTTAACTCTTTGTTACAGCAAGCCGGTGAGATTGACAACCTCACTGTTTCGTTGGGGCAAAGTACTTTGGTTGTGTTGTGCAGGTTCCACGTTGGTGCCGGAATCCCTGGTGTTGCGCCGCACTACATCTCGCCGCCATCAACCTTCAACGTGCTTCTTGACTCCTACTGGTCCGATTAAACCTTGGTTTCTTACTGAGGGAAACTTGCCGCTGTGCGCATCACACCTTCCTCTTGGGGTTCCCAACGGACGTGCCAACCACACGCATCAGCATCTGACGCACAAGGTGTTCTGAACGTGGATCTGACCGTAGGAAGGAAAACTATCCCTACGACGTTCTTCGTCGTCGATAGCAAGAGCACCTATGCTGTTCTGCTAGGAAGAGATTGGATCCACGCCAACTGTTGCATTCCCTCCACGATGCACCAATGCATAATACAGTGGGATGGAGATGAGGTAGAAGTCGTCCAGGCCGATGACTCAGCCGAAATTTCAACGGCTGGCATGAACGCGTGGGAAGCAGTAGGCCAAGAGCCCCTCTCAGGTATCAATTTGGACGACTGCGAGCGCATCGACGTGACAAAGGGCAGGGTTAGGCTGGTTTTATCCACTGGCCTGACCATGTAACTGGAGCAGACCAATGAGCAAACGTGGCGAGGCTGATCCTTGTGATCGGCCCCAAAAAATCTATGAAGGAAAATTACAAGACCTTCATTGAGCGTTTCGATCAATATGAAGGCCGATTTTCAGCAATCGGCCAAAATTATCTTCACCACAGGTTCTGCTTACGTTCAACATTGATCTATTGGGCAGCGGTCACGTCGGCGGATGAGAGTCAACACGAATCCTAGCGGAGCCGACGTGCAAATACAGTGCCTTGGCTAACCACAAAGCCGATATCTGCAGTCACCTGGCAGATTCGGCTCGGGGGGCATCTAATCAGATGAACAGGTGCAGATGAACCTGTGTGCAGTGAAACATTGGGGGCCGATAGAAAATCGGCCAGTAAAAAAAATTTTATGACACAAAGCCGATGCACAGCCATCGACTCTAGTATAACTACGCAGGATCTGCTGGCTGCGTGTTCAAACAATGAGAGCTTCACCGAGGTGGGGCCTTCTGCTTCCTCGAGGGGGCAAACAATGAGAGCTTCCTTAGCTGCAATGAGCCGATTGCAATGGTACTATCAGAGGTCAATGTTGGCGTACAACATCGGTTCAATAGGGGAAGAGGCAATCGATGGGGTCGAGAGCGGCTGACTCGGCAAGGTGGTTACCTCAGAATTATTTGAGTTCCAAGCCTTTAGTCTGATCTATGCATCCTCGTCGGTGTTCTCGCCTTGGTTGAGGCTCGGGGGGTAGCTGGCCCGGTAGATGCTCTGTTTAGGAGCCGATTGATATGCCATCGGCTCATCCTTCGTGGCAACCTTCTTCACAGAATGATGAGTGCAGGCAGAAGAGGATCGCTGAAACTGGTGGGAGAAATTTAAGGGCCCTCTTGAAGATTCCACATTATCCACCAGATCTTAGGATCATCAGTTGAAGAATCGAAGGATCGATTTTAAAGGGCCGATGCGTTGCTATCGGCTCATGAAGCATTGGCTAAGGGGACAAATCGGCAAGGTCAGTATAAAGGGGAATCGGCTAATTTAAGCTCAAAGGAAATCGGTAAAATCAAATTAGGAGAAGTTCTTCATTGATAAGCAGGATTTCTTACATAAAGAGCTGATTGCTCTCAAAAGGTAATACTAGGGGGTACATTGCCCCATCTACTACTACTGGTCCTATGCTAGAAGTCCTAACTACGGGCCGTCACTGCCCTCGTCATCGCCATCGTCGCCGCTGTCGGCGCTACCCCCGGCGGGCTCGTCGTCGCTGCTCCACTGGCCGCCGACCGGGCCTTCGTTGTCCTCATCCTCCTCGTCAGCGTCGTTGTCGTCGCTGTCGAAGTCGCTGAGGTTCCCCGGCCAGGGGCAGAACCGCTTGGCCGGCGGCTCGTCGGAGGGGGTGTCGTCTTCCTCCTCCTCCTCCTCCTCAGGGGAGGTGAAGTCGTCGCAGGAGCAGCGATCATCATCGCTCTCCTCCTCCGTTTCCCCGTCGGCGAGGAAACGGAGGTCGCTCTCCCCGTCGGTCAGGGACTTGTCGTCCTCTGACCAGATGGAGAAGTCATGGCTAGACTCCTCCCCGGCCTCAATGGCGCGGCGGGTGTTGGCCGCGTGGACTTCCGCCGGGTTCGGATCCGGCATCGGCTCGCGAGAGGAGGAGGACTGGGTGGAAAGATCCGATGAGGCAGAGGAGGAAGAAGACATGGTGGCGCAGGAGGGCTTTTGGAGTGCTAATGCAAAGGGGATGCGGAAGTAAACTGTGCGGAGCGGTTAAATAAAAGGGGATATAGTGGAAATTCAATGCCACAGCAGTTTCCGAGGAAGTGGTGCCTAAAAGAAAAAAAAAACTGCCAGGTCACGGGGAGAAGTTGAGAAGGCAAGGCATCATGATGAAGGATACTGCGACGGTTCTGCCACGACATGACCCGACGAAGAAAAAGCAGAGTGATTTTGGAATTACCAATTCCAAAACCAGGGGGGCATGTGTTATCACCAGAATTTGACCGAGTCAGAGGTGGGCCGCGATCAAGATTGGATTTGAAGAATATACATGGAAGAAATATGTGAATCGGCCTGTTATGCAAAGTTTGGGCTAGTTGGCCCGTGTATCTGTAATATAGTAGGATACGTGTCGTTTAGGTAGAGTTTGTCTCGTGCACGGTGGGGATTATTCCCACGTTAGAAAGTCCCCTGGACTATAAATATGTATCTAGGGTTTATGGAATAAACAACAACCAACGTTCAACCACAAATCAATCTCGGCGCATCGCCAACTCCTTCGTCTCGAGGGTTTCTACCGGTAAGCATCATGCTGCCTAGATCGCATCTTGCGATCTAGGCAGCACAAGCTTTATGTTGTTCACGCGTTGCTCGTACTGAAGCCTTTTTGATGGCGAGCAACGTAGTTATCTTAGATATGTTAGGGTTAGCATTGTTCTTCGTATCATATGCTATCGTAGTGCAACCCTTGCATATCTAGCCGCCCTCACACCTATCTTAGGTGTGGGGGCGGCACCCCGCTTGATCATTATTTAGTAGATCCGATCCGTTACGGTTGCTCCTTGTACTTCAAGGATTAGTTTAATATCTGCAATAGTTAGGCCTTACAAAGGGTTGGAGGATCCAGCGGCACGTAGGGTGTCGTTTGCTAGTCCTAGACAGGATGTTCCGGGGATCAACCTCGTGTTGGTTTTTAGGCCTTGTCTAGGATCGGCTTACGATCACCGTGCGTGGCCGCGAGGCCCAATCGTGAGTAGGATGATCCGATTATGCGGTGAAAACCCTAAATCGTCGTAGATCGTTTTAGCTTTATCTTGATCAAGCAGGACCACCATATATTCGTGCACCTCGTACGAATCATGCGTGGATCGGCTCCTTGAGCCGATTCACAGGATAACCTGAGAGCCGATCGAGGCTCGTATTTAATGTTTACGTGTATGCCATGCAGGAAACTAAGCGAGGCATCTCCATCACCTTCCTGACCAGGTATAGGTCAGGTGGCACGCCCTTGCATCAGCATCGGACGTGTGTACCAGAGGCTTTGCGGGCCGTCGCTCGGAGGGACCAGGGCCAGCCGCAGCCCTAAGTTGTTCCCGGCTATACTGTGTTGCCCGTCGCTGCTCGCCGGTGGGTTTCGACCGCAACACTATGTTACTAAATGGGTGGAAGCCATACCTACAAAAAGTGCTGATGGTGAGACCTCTTTAAGAATGCTTTTAGATATTATTTTTCCTAGATTTGGAGTTCCTAGATATATTATGACTGATGGAGGTTCTCATTTTATTCATGGTGGTTTTAGAAAAACTCTTGCTAAATATGGTATTAATCATAGAATTGCTTCCGCTTATCATCCTCAAACTAGTGGGCAAGTAGAATTATCAAATAGAGAAATTAAATCTATCTTGCAAAAGACTGTTAATAAATCTAGGAAGAACTGGGCTATTAAATTGAAGGAAGCATTATGGGCTTATAGAACTGCTTATAAAAATCCCATGGGTATGTCACCGTATAAAATGGTTTATGGGAAAGCTTGTCATTTACCTTTAGAACTAGAGCACAAAGCTTACTAGGCTGTAAGAGAACTAAATAAAGATCCTAAACTTGCCGGTAAGAAAAGATTGCTACAATTGAGTTCTCTAGATGAATGGAGAAGTGAAGCTTATGAAAATGCTAAACTCTTTAAAGAGAAAGTTAAGAAATGGCATGATAGAAGAATTATCAAAAGAGAATTTAATGTTGGAGATAAAGTCCTATTGTATCGGTCTCGTCTCAGATTTTTTGCAGGGAAATTACTCTCAAAATGGGAAGGACCATATGTCATTGATGAGGTATATCGATCCGGAGCAATTAAAATTAGCTCTCTGCAAGGTAATGCCACACAAGTGGTAAATGGACAAAGACTCAAGCATTATATCTCTGGTGATTCTTATAATAAAGATGTTGATGTTATTCAAGTGGTAACTCTGGAGGCCTTCATCAAAGGCCAAGTTGACAGTCCTGCAGAGTTCGACTTTGAACAGGTAACAGTTCTGGTAAGAAAAAGTCCGCGTTTAACTTTCCGAACAATATTTTTGTAACTTTTGGAAAATATGAAAAATTACGAGATCGAAACGGAGTGGAGGAGACGCACGAGGGCGTGCCCCCACAGGCCGGCGCGGGCCCCAGCCTGGTGATGCGTGCAGTTAACACACGTCCGTTGGGAACCCCAAGAGGAAGGTGTGATGCGTACAGTAGCAAGTTTTCCCTCAGTAAGAAACCAAGGTTTATCGAACCAGTAGGAGCCAAGAAGCACGTTGAAGGTTGATGGTGGCGGAGTGTAGTGCGGCGCAACACCAGGGATTCCGGCGCCAACGTGGAACCTGCACAACACAATCAAAGTACTTTGCCCCAATGTAACAATGAGGTTGTCAATCTCACCGGCTTGCTGTAACAAAGGATTAGATGTATAGTGTGGAAGATGACGTTTGTTTGCGAAGAACAGTAAAGAACAATTGCAGTAGATTGTATTTCAAATGTAAAGAATAGGACCGGTATCCACAGTTCACTAGCGGTGTCTCTCCCATAAGATAAACAGATGTTGGGTGAACAAATTACAGTTGGGCAATTGACAAATAAAGAAGGCATAACAGTGCACATACATATATCATGATGAGTACTATGAGATTTAATCAGGGCATTACGACAAAGTACATAGACCGCTATCCAGCATGCATCTATGCCTAAAAAGTCCACTTTCAGGTTATCATCCGAACCCCTTCCGGTATTAAGTTGCAAGCAACAGACAATTGCATTAAGTATGGTGCGTAATGTAATCAACACAAATATCCTTAGACAAAGCATCGATGTTTTATCCCTAGTGGCAACATCACATCCACAACCTTAGAACTTTCTGTCACTGTCCCAGATTTAATGGAGGCATGAACCCACTATCGAGCATAAATACTCCCTCTTGGAGTCACAAGTATCAACTTGGCCAGAGCCTCTACTAGCAACGGAGAGCATGCAAGAACATAAATAACATATATGATAGATTGATAATCAACTTGACATAGTATTCAATATTCATCGGATCCCAACAAACACAACATGTAGCATTACAAATAGATGATCTTGATCATGATAGGCAGCTCACAAGATCTAACATGATAGCACAATGAGGAGAAGACAACCATCTAGCTACTGCTATGGACCCATAGTCCAGGGGTGGACTACTCACACATCGATCCGGAGGCGATCATGGCGATGAAGAGACCTCCGGGAGATGATTCCCCTCTCCGGAAGGGTGCCGGAGGCGATCTCCTGAATCCCCCGAGATGGGATTGGCGGCGGTGGCGTCTCTGGAAGGTTTTCCGTATCGTGGCTCTCGGTACTGGGGGGGTTCGCGACGAAGACTATATGTAGGCGAAAGGGTAGGTCAGGGGGTGTCACGAGGGCCCCACACAACAGGCCGGCGCGGCCAGGGCTTGGGCCGCGCCGCCCTAGTGTGTGGCCACCTCGTGGCCCCACTTCGTTTCCTCTTCGGACTTCTGGAAGCTTCGTGGAAAAATAGGACCCTGGGCGTTGATTTCGTCCAATTCCGATAATATTTCCTTACTAGGATTTCTGAAACCAAAAACAGCAGAAGCAAAGAATCGGCTCTTCGGCATCTCGTCAATAGGTTAGTGCCGGAAAATGCATAATAATGACATATAATGTGTATAAAACATGTGAGTATCAACATAAAAGTAGCATGGAACATAAGAAATTATAGATACGTTTGGGACGTATCAAGCATCCCCAAGCTTAGTTCCTACTCGCCCTCGAGTAGGTAAACGATAACAAAGATAATTTCTGAAGTGACATGCTATCATAATCTTGATCATACTATTGTAAGCATATGAGATGAATGCAGCGATTCGAAGCAATGATGAAGATAATGAGTAAACAAATGAATCATATAGCAAAGACTTTTTCATGAATAATACTTTCAAGACAAGCATCAATAAGACTTGCATAAGAGTTACTCATAAAGGAATAAATTCGAAGTAAAGGCATTGAAGCAACACAAAGGAAGATATAAGTTTCAGCGGTTGCTTTCAACTTCAACATGTATATCTCATGGATAATTGACAACACAAAGTAATATAACAAGTGCAATAGGTAAACATGTAAGAATCAATGCACACAGTTGATACAAGTGTTTGCTTCTAAGATAGAAGGAAGTAGGCAAACTGACTCAACAATAAAGTAAAAGATAGGCCCTTCGCAGAGGGAAGCATGGATTACAATATTTGTGCTAGAGCTTTTCATTTTGAAAACAAGAAACAATTTTGTCAACGGTAGTAATAAAGCATATGTGTTATGTATAAGACATCTTATAAGTTGCAAGCCTCATGCATAGTATACTAATAGTGCTCGCACCTTGTCCTAATTAGCTTGGATTAACACGGATTATCATTGCATAGCATATGTTTCAACCAAGTGTCACAAAGGGGTACCTCTATGCCGCCTGTACAAGGGTCTAAGGAGAAGGTTCGCATTGGATTTCTCGCTTTTGATCATTCTCAACTTAGACACCCATACCGGGACAACATAGACAACAGATAATGGACTCCTCTTTTAATGCTTAAGCATTCAACAACAGGTAATATTCTCATAAGAGATTGAGGTTTTGTGTCCAAACTGAAACTTCCACCATGATGCATGGCTTTAGTTAGCGGCCCAATGTTCTTCTCTAACAGTATGCATACTCAAACCATTTGATCATGAAAATCGCCCTTACTTCAGACAAGACGAACATGCATAGCAACTCACATGATATTCAACAAAGGTAAAAGTTGATGGCGTCCCCAGAAACATGGTTACCGCTCAACAAGCAACTTATTAAGAAATAAGACACATAAGTACATATTCTTCACCACAATAGTTTTTAAGGCTATTTGTCCCATGAGCTATATATTGGAAAGGTAAAGAATATAAATTTGAAGGTAGCACTCAAGTAATGTACTTTGGAATGGCGGGGAAATACCATGTGGTAGGTAGGTATGGTGGACACAAATGGCGTAGTTTTTGGCTCAAGGATTTGGATGCACGAGAAGAATTCCTCTCAATACAAGGCTAGGCTAGCAAGGTTGTTTGAAGCAAACTCAAGTATAAAAGGTGCAGCAAAGCTCACATATGAACATATTGTAACTATTATAAGACTTTACATTGCCTCCTTGTTGTTCAAACACCTTAACCAGAAAATATCTAGACTCTAGAGATCAATCATGCAAACCAAATTTTAACAAGCTCTATGTAATTATTCATTAATGGGTACAAGGTACATGATGCAAGAGCTTAAACATGATCTATATGAGCACAACAATTGCCAAGTATCACATTATTCAAGACATTATACCATTTACCACATGCGGCATTTTCCGTTTCCAACCATATAACAATGAATGAAATAGTCTAACTTTCGCAATGAACATTAAAGATGAAGCTAAGAACACATGTGTTCATACGAAACAGCGGAGCGTGTCTCTCTCCCAAACAAAGAATGCTAGGATCCGATCTTATTCAAACAAAACAAAAATAAAAACAAACAGACGCTCCAAGTAAAGCACATAAGATGTGACGGAATAAAAATATAGTTTCACTAGAGGTGACCTGATAAGTTGTCGATGAAGAAGGGATGCCTTTGGCATCCCCAAGCTTAGACGCTTGAGTCTTCTTAAAATATGCAGGGATGAACCACGGGGGCATCCCCAAGCTTAAACTCTTCACTCTTCTTGATCATATTTTATCATCCTCCTCTCTTGACCCTTGAAAACTTCCTCCACACCAAACTCAAAACAAACTCATTAGAGGGTCAGTGCATAATTCATATATTCAGAGGTGACATAATCATTCTTAACACTTCTGGACATTGCACAAAGCTACTGAAAGTTAATGGAACAAAGAAATCCATCAAACATAGCAAAACAGGCAATGCGAAATAAAAGGCAGAATCTGTCAAAACAGAACAGTCCGTAAAGACGAATTTTTTAGAGGCACCAGACTTGCTCAGATGAAAATGCCCAAATTGAAGGAAAGTTGCGTACATATCTGAGGATCACGCACGTAAATTGGCAGATTTTTCTGAGTTACCTACAGAGAACCATACCCAAATTCGTGACAGCAAGAAATCTGTTTCTGCGCAGTAATCCAAATCTAGTATTGACTTTACTATCAAAGACTTTACTTGGCACAACAATGCGATAAAATAAAGATAAAGAGAGGTTGCTACAGTAGTAACAACTTCGAAGACTCAAATATAAAACAAAGTACTGTAGTAAAATCATGGGTTGTCTCCCATAAGCGCTTTTATTTAACGCCTTTCAGCTAGGCGCAGAAAGTGTGTATCAATTATTATCAAGAGATGAAGCATCGACATCATAATTTGTTCTAATAATAGAATCATAAGGTAACTTCATTCTCTTTCTAGGGAAGTGTTCCATACCTTTCTTGAGAGGAAATTGATATTTAATATTACCTTCCTTCATATCAATGGTAGCACCAACAGTTCGAAGAAAAGGTCTTCCCAATATAATGGGACAAGATGCATTGCATTCAATATCCAAGACAACAAAATCAACGGGGACAAGGTTATTGTTAACCATAATACGAACATTATCAATCCTCCCCAAAGGTTTCCTTATAGCATTATCAGCGAGATTAACATCCAAATAACAATTTTTGAATGGTGGCAAGTCAAGCATATCATATATTTTCTTAGGCATAACAGAAATACTTGCACCAAGATCACATAAAGCATTGCAATCAAAATCATTGACCCTCATCTTAATGATGGGCTCCCAACCATCTTCTAACTTCCTAGGAATAGAAGTTTCAAGTTTTAGTTTATCTTCTCTAGCTTTTATGAGAGCATTTATAATATGTTTTGTAAAGGCCAAATTTATAGCACTAGCATTGGGACTTTTAGCAAGTTTTTGTAAGAACTTTATAACTTCAGATATGTTACAATCATCAAAATCTAAACCATTATGATCTACAACAATGGGATCATCGTCCCCAATGTTGGAAAAAATTTCAGCAGTTTTATCAGTTTCAGCAGTTTTAGCAGTTTCAGGTAATTTTGCACGCTTTGCACTAGGAGTAGAAATATTACCAACACCAATTATTTTACCATTGATAGTAGGAGGTTTAGCAACATGTGAAGCATTATCATTACTAGTGGTGGTTATAGTCCAAACTTTAGCTACATTATTCTCTTTAGCAAGTTTTTCATTTTCTTCTCTTTCCCACCTAGCATGCAATTCAGCCATCAATCTTATATTCTCATTAATTCTAACTTGGATGGCATTTGCTGTAGTAACAATCTTATTTTCATTATCCTTATTAGGCATAACTTTCAATTTTAAAAGATCAACATCAGAGGCAAGTCTATCAATCCTAGAAGCAAGAATATCAAATTTATCAAGTTTTTCCTCAACAGATTTGTTAAAAGCAGTTTGTGTACTAATAAATTCTTTAAGCATGGCTTCAAGACCAGGGGGTACACTCCTATTATTGTTGTAAGAATTCCCATAAGAATTACCATAACCATTACTATTAGCAGAAGGATATGGCCTATAGTTGTTACCGGAATTATTCCTATAAGCATTGTTGTTGAAATTATTATTTTTAATGAAGTTTACATCAACATTCTCTTCTTGAGCAACCAATGAAGCTAAAGGAACATTATTAGGATCAACATTAGATCTACCATTCACAAGCATAGACATAATCACATCAATCTTATCACTCAAGGAGGAGGTTTCTTCAACAACATTTACCTTCTTACCTTGTGGAGCTCTTTCCGTGTGCCATTCAGAGTAATTTATCATCATATCATCAAGAAGCTTTGTCGCCGCCCCCAAAGTGATGGACATAAAGGTTCCTCCAGTAGCTGAATCCAATAGGTTCCGCGAAGAAAAATTCAATCCTACATAGAAGGTTTGGATGATCATCCAAGTAGTTAGTCCATGGGTTGGGCAATTCTTTACCAAAGATTTCATTCTCTCCCATGCTTGAGCAACATGTTCATTATCTAGTTGCTTAAAATTCATTATGCTACTTCTCAAAGATATAATTTTAGCAGGAGGATAATATCTACCAATGAAAGCATCCTTACATTTAGTCCATGAATCAATACTATTCTTAGGCAAAGATAGCAACCAATCTTTAGCTCTTCCTCTTAAGGAGAAAGGAAACAATTTTAATTTTATAATGTCACCATCTACATCCTTATATTTTTGCATTTCACATAATTCAACAAAATTATTAAGATGGGCAGCAGCATCATCAGAACTATCACCAGAAAATTGCTCTGTCATGACAAGATTCAGTAAAGCAGGTTTAATTTCAAAGAATTCTGCTGCAGTAGCAGGTGGAGCAATAGGTGTGCATAGGAAATCATTATTATTTGTGCTTGTGAAGTCACACAACTTAGTGTTTTCAGGAGTATTCATTTTAACAGTAGTAAATAAAGCAAACTAGATAAAGTAAATGCAAGTAACTAAATTTTTTTGTGTTTTGATATAGAGAACAAGACAATAAATAAAGTAAAGCTAGCAACTAATTTTTGTGTGTTTTGTTTTAGTGCAACAAACAAAGTAGTAAATAAAATAAAGTAAAGCAAGACAAAAACAAAGTAAAGAGATTGGAAGTGGAGACTCCCCTTGCAGCGTGTCTTGATCTCCCCGGCAACGGCGCCAGAAAAAGAGCTTGATGCGTGCAGTTAACACACGTCCGTTGGGAACCCCAAGAGGAAGGTGTGATGCGTAGAGTAGCAAGTTTTCCCTCAGTAAGAAACCAAGGTTTATCGAACCAGTAGGAGCCAAGAAGCACGTTGAAGGTTGATGGTGGCGGATTGTAGTGCGGCGCAACACCAGGGATTCCGGCGCCAACGTGGAACCTGCACAACACAATCAAAGTACTTTGCCCCAACGTAACAGTGAGGTTGTCAATCTCACCGGCTTGCTGTAACAAAGGATTAGATGTATAGTGTGGAAGATGATGTTTGTTTGCGAAGAACAGTAAAGAACAATTGCAGTAGATTGTATTTCAGATGTAAAGAATAGGACCGGGTTCCACAGTTCACTAGCGGTGTCTCTCCCATAAGATAAACAGATGTTGGGTGAACAAACTACAGTTGGGCAATTGACAAATAAAGAAGGCATAACAATGCACATACATATATCATGATGAGTACTATGAGATTTAATCAGGGCATTACGACAAAGTACGTAGACCGCTATCCAGCATGCATCTATGCCTAAAAAGTCCACTTTCAGGTTATCATCAGAACCCCTTCCGGTATTAAGTTGCAAGCAACAGACAATTGCATTAAGTATGGTGCGTAATGTAATCAACACAAATATCCTTAGACAAAGCATCGATGTTTTATCCCTAGTGGCAACAGCACATCCACAACCTTAGAACTTTCTCACATCGTCCCAGATTTAATGGAGGCATGAACCCACTATCGAGCATAAATACTCCCTCTTGGAGTCACAAGTATCAACTTGGCCAGAGCCTCTACTAGCAACGGAGAGCATGCAAGAACATAAATAACATATATGATAGATTTATAATCAACTTGACATAGTATTCAATATTCATCGGATCCCAACAAACACAACATGTAGCATTACAAATAGATGATCTTGATCATGATAGGCAGCTCACAAGATCTAACATGATAGCACAATGAGGAGAAGACAACCATCTAGCTACTGCTATGGACCCATAGTCCAGGGGTGGACTACTCACACATCGATTCGGAGGCGATCATGGCGATGAAGAGACCTCCGGGAGATGATTCCCCTCTCTGGCAGGGTGCCGGAGGCGATCTCCTGAATCCCCCGAGATGGGATTGGCGGCGGCGGCGTCTCTGGAAGGTTTTCCGTATCGTGGCTCTCGGTACTGGGGGGGTTCGCGACGAAGACTATATGTAGGCGAAAGGGTAGGTCAGGTGGCGTCACGAGGGCCCCACACAACAGGCCGGCGTGGCCAGGGCTTGGGCCGCGCCGCCCTAGTGTGTGGCCACCTCGTGGCCCCACTTCGTTTCCTCTTCGAACTTCTAGAAGCTTCGTGGAAAAATAGGACCCAGGGCGTTGATTTCGTCCAATTCCGAGAATATTTCCTTACTAGGATTTCTGAAACCATAAACAGCAGAAAACAGCAACTGGCTCTTCGGCATCTCGTCAATAGGTTAGTGCCGGAAAATGCATAATAATGACATATAATGTGTATAAAACATGTGAGTATCATCATAAAAGTAGCATGGAACATAAGAAATTATAGATACGTTTGGGACATATCACCTGGCCGCGCCGCCCTGTGAGGAGGGCCCCTCGTTGCTCCTCTCCGACTCTTGTTCGACCTGGTACTTTCCTTCTGTCGCGAATTTTTTTGCTATATAATCTCCCGGACCCCTGGAGGTCCGTATATCGTTTTCTCGACGTGTTTTGCTTCGAGCTGTTTTCTGCCAGGATTTGTTTTTGATCTAGAAGCATCATGGTCTCCAACAACAAGGACAAGGAGCCTTTGGAGGAACATATTCAAGACCTCGAGCTGCAAGGAGGAAGTGAAGGAGACGTCATCAATGAAAAGGAAGCGGCAAGCTGTGGGGAGTAAGCCAATCTTGGTGGGATCGGTTAACACTGGACATTCTTTTTCTCATAACCTGCAGGGACCTCTACTGCCTGCTCTTAGCCTCAACTCTTTCCCTTGTGTGGAGGAAGCACTACGGGTTACCGATGAGTTTTGTGATCAATACCGTGTGCTGAGAAGGGAAGTGGAGATACTTCTTGAGGAGATCCACCGACTTCGCAGAATGCTGGAACATTACTCAATTCCTATCACAAGGCTGCCACCGCCACTTTCAGATAACAATGAATCTCTTCGAGTCTTAATGCAGAAATGCCAAACTGAGAAGCTGAAGCTGAAGGAGATCTTTAAGGATCGCAGGAACGGACCATCACCATCACCACCGAAGGAGTAATTCATCATCGGTATTGGCATCCCCTTGGTTTGTTCTAATCTTGGGGGAGTGCCGCGGTATCACACCATCACTATCTTTTACCTTTTTACTATCAAGTAGTGTCATATCATGAGTAGGGAAGTTATCATATAAGATGTGTTGCGGTAAGGAAGTATCTCTCTTTTAGTGGTTATCTATGTATCCCTTGGTGCGAGTTATCGTTATGGAATATTAATGAGAAGTTTTATCATTTACATATTGCACATCTTATTTTAGTTTGCAATCTCTATTATATGATTAATCTTGTTGTTAGTATTGGTATCACTTTGGGGAGCATTGATTAAATCTATTTGGTTTTGGCAAACTTAGCATTGGTCAATAGCAACAACACTTTGAGTTTAAGTAAAGAGGAAATACATGTAAATATGTTATTATCTTTCTTGTTAAGTCCTAGCTTAGTATTCTGAAGTTAAATTTGTTTGTGCTTACAAGGAAGATGCATGATTGTTTCTATCACATGTATATTTGTCTGTTTCCCTCAACTCTTATGCTTGCTAATTAACCTTGCTAGCCAAAGACCTACACCGAGAGGGAATACTTCTCGTGCATCCAAACCCCTTTAAATCAAACCTATGCCATTTGTGTCCACCATAACTACCTATTATGTGGTATTTCCCTGCCATTCCAAGTAAATACTTCATGTGCTACCTTCAAACAATCCAAAAATTATTACCTCTTATTTGTATCAATGTTTCATAGCTCATGAGGAAGTATGTGGTGTTTTATCTTTCAGTCTTGTTAGGCAGCTTCCATTAATGGACTAGTGGCTTCATCCACTTATCCTATAATTTTGCAAAAGAGCTGGCAACGGGGTTCCCAGCCCCAATTAATCAACTTTCATTAATAATTCTCTTCACATGTTTTGCCCTGATTCATCAGTAAGCAACTTAATTTTGCAATAGGCACTCCTCCATGGTATGTGAAATGTTGGAAGGCACCCGAGGATTCGGTTAGCCATGGCTTGAGAAAGCAAATGTTGGGGGGAGTGTCATCCTTAAATAAACTAAAGTACATGTGTAAACAAAAGAGAAGGGGGATGATCTACCTTGCTGGTAGAGATAACGTCCTTCATGGGAGCCGCTCTTTGGAGGTCTGTTTGGCAAGGGGGTTAGAGTACCCATTACCATTCGTTGACAACAACAAACACCTCTCTAAACTTTACTTTTGTGCTCTCTATATGATTTCAAAACTTAAAAGCTCTAGCACATGATTTAATCCCTGCTTCCCTCTGCGAAGGGCCTATCTTTTACTTTATGTTGAGTCAGTAAACCTATTTCCCTCCATCTCGAGCAAGCATTTGAGTTGTTGTGATCAAAATATCTATATTGTGATCTACTTAATCATGCTTTTTATTCTTCCTTGTTTAAGTACAAGTTTTATCTGAATGAACATAGCTTTGAAAGTTATCAATGATTATGAGGAGATTACTATGATTGAGTATGCAAGTTTATTATAAGCTTTAATATGAGAGCGCTGCTCAATAGATAAGTATAATCTGTTAACTGTTCTCTAACCAAGAACGAAGTTTGCCATCACCAATTATGATTTCCTATGCACCTTTATTTGTGATTACCTTCTACTTGTTTCAAGTTGAATTATATGAGGAAGTTGTTCACTAGAATGTCTTGTGTGAATGAATGTGATGCTTCTTGTCCGTATTTTATTTATCGACTCTTCACTCCATAAACATGTGGTCCTGTTCAGCGAGTTCAGTTTCGCTTGGGGACAAGCGAAGTCTAAGCTTGGGGGGAGTTGATACGTCCATTTTGCATCACTATTTTATATCATAATTTGCTGTTATTCATTGATATATTTCATATTTGGAGATGATACTTATGTTATTTCATCTATTTTGCATATTTCATGATTATTGGAGGATCGCGCGCCGGAGTCAAGATTCTGCTGGAAAAAGCGCCGTCAGAACGCAATATTTCGGAAGATCAACAATTGACGGAAATTATATGAAAAATCCTATTTTTCCAGAAGACGAAGGGAGCCAGAAGGGGGAGCCGAGGAGGGCCGCCATGGGCCCACCTCATAGGCCGGCGCGGGCCCTGCCCTGGCCGCGCCGCCATGTGGGGAGGGGGCCCATGACCCCCTCTGGCCTCCTCTCCTTCGCGTACATCTTCGTCCCGAAAACCTAAGCTCCAAGGGATAGTCGCGAAGAGTCATAGCCGCCTCTGCGGGGCGGAAAACACCAGAGAGAAAAGAGCTCTCCGGCAGGCTGAAATCCGCCGGGGAAATTCCCTCCCGGAGGGGGAAATCGACGCCATCGTCATCGTCATCGAGCTGGACATCATCTCCATCATCATCACTATCATCTTCATCATCATCACCGCCATCTCCACCGCTGCACCTCGTCACCGCTGTAACAATTAGGGTTTGATCTTGATTGTTTGATAGGGGAAACTCTCCCGGTGTTGATTTCTACTTGTTATTGATGCTATTGAGTGAAACCATTGAACCAAGGTTTATGTTCAGATTGTTATTCACCATCATATCACCTCTGATCATGTTCCATATGATGTCTCGTGAGTAGTTCGTTTAGTTCTTGAGGATATGGGTGAAGTCTAAATGTTAGTAGTGAATTATGTTGGTTAGTATTCAATGTTATGATATTTAAGTTGTGGTGTTATTCTTCTAGTGGTGTCATGTGAACGTCGACTACATGATACTTCACCATTTATGGGCCTAGGGGAGTGCATCTTGTATTCGGTTGCTAATTGCGGGATTGTCGGAGTGACAGAAACCTAAACCCCCGTTAGTATATCGATGCAGGAGGGATAGCAGGATCTCAGAGTTTAAGGCTGTGGTTAGATTTATCTTAATTAATTTCTTGTATTTGCGGATGCTTGCAACGGGTATAATCACAAGTATGTATTAGTCCTAGGAAGGGCGGTGCATTAGCATAGGTTCACCCACACAACACTTATCAAAACAATGAAGATTAATCAGCTATATGAAGCGAAAGCACTAGACTAAATTCCCGTGTGTCCTCAAGAACGTTTGGTCATTATAAGTAAACAAACCGGCTTGTCCTTTGTGCTAAAAAGGATTGGGCCACTCGCTGCAATTATTTCTCTCGCATTTTACTTACTCGTACTTTATTTATCTGCTATATCAAAACCCCCTGAATACTTGTCTGTGAGCATTTACAGTGAATCCTTCATTGAAACTGCTTGTCAACACCTTCTGCTCCTCGTTGGGTTCGACACTCTTATTTATCGAAAGTACTACGATACACCCCCTATACTTGTGGGTCATCAAGGGGCAATTAAAATTAGTTCTCTGCAAGGTGATGCCACACAAGTAGTGAATGGACAAAGGCTCAAGCACTATATTTCTGGAGATTCTTATAATGAAGATGTTGATGTTATCCAAGTGGTGACTCCGGAAGCTTTCATCAAAGGTCAAATTGACAGTTCTGCAGAGTTCGACTTTGAATAGGTAACAGTTCTGGTAATAAAAAGTCCGCGTTTAACTTTCTGAACAATATTTTGGCTATTTTCGGAAAATATGAAAAATTACGAGATCGAAACGGAAAGGAGGAGACGCACGAGGGCGTGCCCCCATAGGCTGGCGCGGGCCCCAGCCTGGCCGCGCCGCCCTATGGTGACGGCCCCTCGGAGTCCCTCTCCCACTCGTTTTCGACCTGGTACTTTCCTTCTGTCGTAAAATTTTTAGCTATATAATCTCCCGGACCCGTGGAGGTCCGTATATCGTTTTCTCGTCGTGTTTTGTTTCGAGCTGTTTTCTGCCAGGATCTGTTTTTGATCTAGAAGCATGATACGTCTCCAACATATCTATAATTTCTTATGTTCCATGCTAGTTTTATGACAATTCCTACATGTTTTATTCATACTTTATATCGTTTTGATGCATTTTCCGGAACTAACCTATTAACAAGATGCCGAAGTGCCAGTTCCTGTTTTCTGCTATTTTTGGTTTCAGAAATCTTACACAGGAAATATTCTCGGAATTGGACGAAATCAACGCCCAATATCTTATTTTTCCCGGAAGCTTCCAGAGCACCGAAGAGGGGCCAGAGGGGAGCCAGGGGGCCCCACCCCACAAGGCGGCGCGACCAAGGGGGGGGGCGCGCCCCCCTATGGTGTGGCCCCACCAGGACTCCTCCGAGGCTGCCCTTCCGCCTATATAAAGCCTCCGTCGCGAAAACCCTAAAAGAATAAGCCACGGGACGAGAAAAGTTACGCAGCCGCCGCCATCGCGAAGCCAAGTTCGGGGGACAGAAGTCTCTGTTCCAGCACGCTGCTGGGACGGGGAATTGCCCCCGGAAGGCATCTCCTTCGACACCACCGCCATCTTCACCACCGCTGCTGTCTCCCATGATGAGGAGGGAGTAGTTCTCCCTCGAGGCTGAGGGCTTTACCGGTAGCTATGTGGTTCATCTCTCTCTCCCATGTACTTCAATACAATGATCTCATGAGCTGCCTTACATGATTGAGATCCATATGATGAGCTTTGTATCACTATTAATCTATGTGCTACTCTAGTGATGTTATTAAAGTAGTCTATTCCTCCTTCATGATGTAAATGTGGATAGTGTGTGCATCATGTAGTACTTGGCGTAGGTTATGATTGTGATCTCTTGTAGATTATGAAGTTAACTATTACTATGCACTCTAGAGGTTACTTTAATATGAACTCCGGAATTACTCTCCATGGTGTGACAAAGGATGTTGTTTGCATCGTGTGTGATTCCTTTATGACGTTGTGGAGCTTGTTTACTCCGGCTTGAGGGTGCTCTCGTAGCCCTACACAATGAATGGTGTTTGTTATCAAACAATAGAGTCTTTGAAAGTAGTACAAAGGAAGAGAACTTATTTACTTATGTGATCATTGTTGAGAGTGTCCACTAGTGAAAGTATGATCCCTAGGCATTGTTTCTAAGCATTATGTGATCATTGTTGAGAGTGTCCACAAGTTCTGTTACATGTTTGCTTGCTGCCATCTTTATTTCAGATTGCTATTACCACTCATATTCATCCATATTACTTGTATTTCACTATCTCTTCGCCGAACTAGTGCACCTATACATCTGACAAGTGTATTAGGTGTGTTGGGGACACAAGAGACTTCTTGTATCGTAATTGCAGGGTTGCTTGAGAGGGATATCTTTGACCTCTACCTCCCTGAGTTCGATAAACCTTGGGTGATTCACTTAAGGGAAACTTGTTGCTGTTCTACAAACCTCTGCTCTTGGAGGCCCAACACTGTCTACAGGAATAGAAGCGTGCGTAGACATCAAGCTATTTTTCTGGCGCCGTTGCCGGGGAGGTAAGGTAAAAGGTATTCACATCCTCCGACTACTAAGCTATTTCCTAGCACTGTTGCCGGTGTGTGAGTGCTCGAAGATATTTCCTTTAGATCCTGCAATTATATCTTTTTGTTTCTTGTTTTCACTAGTTAGGCTTAATGGAAAACAACAACAAAATGAGAGATCTTTATGAACTTTATCTTGAATTAGGACATGATGTGTTTGAAGAGAAAATTAAAAAACCTATGGAACTTTATATGCATGCTAATGGCAATGTTATTAGTATGAATGCTTTGAACACCATTGTTGCTAATGCTATGAAAATTCTAAGCTTGGGGAAGCTGGTTTTGATGAGCATGATATTTTTAGTCCCCCAAGTTTTGAGGAGAAAATTTTCTTTGATGATACTTTACCTCCTATTTATGATGATTATAATGATAGTGGTATTTTGGTGCCACCTACTATGGAGGATAAAGGTTATTATGATTATACCATGCCTGTAATTTATGATGATTACAATGATGGTTATGGTAGTTTTACTCCCACTATTACTAATAAAATTGATTATGCTTATGTAGAGAGTAATAATTTTATGCATGTAGCTCATGATAATAATGTTTCATGTGATAGTTATATTGTTGAGTTTGTTCATGATGCTACTGAAAGTTATTATGAGAGAGGGAAACATGGTTATATGCATCTTAATAATATTAAGTTTCCCCTCTTTATGTTGAGAATCTTGAAGTTGCGCTTGTGTTGCCTTTCTATGCTTGTTGCATTTTGCTTACATGACTTGTTTATTTACAAGATTCCCTTTCATAGGAAGTGGGTTAGACTTAAAAGTGTTTCTTATTTGCTTCTCGATGCTCTCTTTTGCTTCAACTTTTATTTCTTGCGCGAGCATCATTAAAATCACTGAGCCCATCTTAATGGCTATAAAGAAAGCACTTCTTGTGAGATAACCCATGTGTTTATTTTGCTACTGTTTTGTTGTGTCTTGGAAGTTGTTACTACTGTATCAACCTCTCCTTATCTTTATTTTATTGCATTGTTGTGCCAAGTAAAGTCTTTGATAGTAGGGTTGATACTAGATTTGGATTACTGCGCAGAAACAGATTTCTTACTGTCACGAAATTTAGCAGCCCCGTCTGTAGGTAACTCAGAAAAATCTGCCAATTTACGTGCGTGATCCTCAGATATGTATGCAACTTTCATTAAATTTGAGCTTTTTCATCTGAGCAAGTTAAGTGCCCCATAAAAAATCGTCTTTACGGACTGTTCTGTTTTGATAGATTCTGCCTTTTATTTCGCATTGCCTGTTTTGCTATGTTTGATGGATTTCTTTGTTCCATTAACTTTCAGTAGCTTTGGGTAATGTACAGAAGAGTTAATAATGATTGTGTCCTCTCCGAACATGTGAATTTTTGATTATGCACTAACCCTCTAATGAGTTTGTTTCGAGTTTGGTGTGGAGGAAGTTTTCAAGGGTCAAGAGAGGAGGATGATATACTATGATCAAGAACAGTGAAAAGTCTAAACTTGGGGATGCCCCCGTGGTTCATCCCTGCATATTTCAAGAAGACTCAAGCATCTAAGCTTGGGGATGCCCAAGGCATCCCCTTCTTCATCGACAACTTATCAGGTCACCTCGAGTGAAACTATATTTTTATTCCGTCACATCTTATGTAATTTACTTGGAGCGTCTGTGTGCTTTTATTTTTGTTTTGTTATTTTCATTCTCTGAATAAATTCATGCTTGTGTGGGAGAGAGACACGCTCCGCTTTTTCATATGAACACTGGTGTTCTTAGTTCTATCTTTAATATTCATGGCGGAGTTGAAAACCGCTTTGTTAATTGCTATTTGGTTGGAAACAGGAAATGCTTCATGTGGTAATTGGTATATTGTCTTGAATAATTTGATACTTGGCAATTGTTGTGCTCAAATAGATCATGTTTAAGCTCTTGCATCATGTACTTTGCACCTATTAATGAAGAACTACATAGAGCTTGTTAAAATTTGGTTTGTGATACGTCTCCAACGTACCTATAATTTCTGATGTTCCATGCTTGTTTTATGACAATACTTACATGTTTTGCTTGCACTTTATAATGTTTTTATGCATTTTCCGGAACTAACCTATTAACGAGATGCCGAAGGGCCAGTTGCTGTTTTCTGTTGTTTTTGGTTCCAGAAAGGCTGTTCGGGCAATATTCTCGGAATTCGACGAAATCAACGCCCAGAACCTAATTTTTCCCGGAACCTTCCAGAAAGTCAGAGGGGGACCAGAGGGGTGCCCTGGGGGCCCCACACGTGGTGGTGGCGCGGCCCAGGAGGGGGGCGCGCCAACCTAGTGTGAGGAGGCCCCGTGGCCCCTCCGACTCCGACTCTTCGCCTATTTAAGCCCTGGTGACCTAAAACATCGATACCAATTGACGAAACTCCAGAAAGACTCCAGGGGCGCCGCCACCATCGCGAAACTCCAATTCGTGGGACAAAATCTCTATTCCGGCACGCTGCCGGGACGGGGAAGTGCCCCCGGAAGCCATCTCCATCGACGCCACCGCCTCCATCATGCTCCGTGAGTAGTTCCCCCATGGACTACGGGTTCTAGCTGTTGCTAGTTGGTATTCTCTCCCCCATGTACTTCAATACAATGATCTCATGAGCTGCCTTACATGATTGAGATTCATCTGATGTAATCGGTGTTGTGTTTGTTGGGATCCGATGGATTGTTACATTATGATTAGTCTATGTATAAAGTTTGTGAAGTTATTGTTGCTGCAATCTTGTAGTGTTTAATGCTTGTCACTAGGGCCCGAGTGGCATGATCTTATATTTAAGCTCTATACTTATTGCTTAGATTGTATCTACAAGTTGTATGCACATGTCTATGTCCGGAACCAAAGGCCCCAAAGTGACAGAAATTGGGACAACTGGAGGGGAAGGCTTAGGTATGAGGATCACATGTTTTCACGGAGTGTTAATGCTTTGCTCCGGTGCTCTATTAAAAGGAGTACCTTAATTTCCATAAGATTCCCTAGAGGCCCGGCTGCCACCGGCTGGTAGGACAAAAGATGTTGTACAAGTTTCTCATTGCAAGCACGTATGAGAATATATGGGAAACATGCCTACATGATTAATAATCTTGATGTTCTGTCTTAATGCTATTTCAATCCTATCAATTGCCCAACTGTAATTTGTTCACCCAACACTTGTTATTGGAGAGTTACCACTAGTGTAGATAGCTGGGAACCCCGTTCCATCTCTCATCATCATATACTCGTTCTACATGACATTGGAAGTAGTATCAACTATTTTCTGGTGTCATTCTCTCATATTACTGCTACTGCTGCTATGTTACTGTTACTACTGCTCTCATATTACTGCTGCTTTCACATCACCCCTGTTACTAGTGCTTTTCCAGGTGCAACTGAATTGACAACTCAGTTGTTAAGGCTTATAAGTATTCTTTACCTCCCCTTGTGTCGAATCAATAAATTTGGGTTTTACTTCCCTTGAAGACTGTTGCGATCCCCTATACTTGTGGGTTATCAAGACTATTTTCTGGCGCCGTTGCCGGGGAGGAAAGGTAAAAGGTACTCATACTCCGGTCCCAGGTAACTAAGTACTTTTCTGTTGCCGTTGTGTGTGTGCTCGAAGCTATTTCCTTTAGATCCTGCAATTGCATCTTTTTGTTTCTTGTTTTACACTAGTTAGGCTTAATGGAAAACAACAACACAATGAGAGATCTTTATGAACTTTATCTTGAATTAGGACATGATGTGTTTGAAGAGAGAATTAAGAAACCCATGGAACTTTATATGCATGCTAATGGGAATGTTATTAGTATGAATGCTTTGAACACCATTGTCGCTAATGCTATGGAAAATTCTAAGCTTGGGGAGGTCGGTTTTGATGAAAATGATCTCTTTAGCCCTCCGGGTATTGAGAAGAAAGTTTATGTTGATTATGATATGCCTCCCATATATGATGATTATAATGATAGTGGTCTTTTGGTGCCGCCTACTATGGAGAGTAAATTTTATTATGATTATACTATGCCTCCTACACTTGATGAGAATAATAATGATAGCTACTTTGTTGAATTTGCTCCCACTACAACTAATAAAATTGATTATGCTTATGTGGAGAGTAATGATACTTTTATGCATGTGAATAAGAATGCTTTATGTGATACTTATATTGTTGAGTTTGTTCATGATGCCTCTGAAAATTATTATGAGAAAGGAAAATATGGTTGTAGAAATTTTCATGTTACTAAAACACCTCTCTATATGCTGAAATTTTTGAAGTTACACTTGTTTTATCTTCCTATGCTTGTTGCATTATGCCTCATGAATTTGTTTATTTACAAGATTCCTATGCATAGGAAGCATGTTAGGCTTAAATGTGTTTTGAATTTGCTTCTTGATGCTCTCTTTTGCTTCAACTCTTATTTCTTGCGCGAGCATCATTAAAATTGCTGAGCCCATCTTAATGGCTATAAAGAAAGAACTTCTTGGGAGATAACCCATGTGTTTATTTTGATACTGTTTTGTTGTGTTTTGGAAGTTGTTACTACTGTAGCAACCTCTCCTTATCTTATTTTATTGCATTGTTGTGCCAAGTAAAGTCTTTGATAGCAAGGTTCATACTAGATTTGGATTACTGCGCAGAAACAGATTTTTGTCTGTCACGAATTTGGGCAGGGTTCTCTGTAGGTAACTCAGAAAAATCTGCCAATTTACGTGCGTGATCCTCAGATATGTACGCAACTTTAATTCAATTTGAGCATTTTCATCTGAGCAAGTCCAGTGCCTCTAAAAAATTCGTCTTTACGGACTGTTCTGTTTTGACAGATTCTGCCTTTTATTTCGCATTGCCTCTTTTGCTGTGTTGGATGGATTTCTTTGTTCCATTGACTTCCAGTAGCTTTGTGCAATGTCCAGAAGTGTTAAGATTGATTGTGTCACCTCTGAACATGTGAAATTTTTGATCATGCACTAACCCTCTAATGAGTTGTTTCGAGTTTGGTGTGGAGAAAGTTTTCAAGGGTCAAGAGAGGAGGATGATATACTATGATCAAGAAGAGTGAAAAGTCTAAGCTTGGGGATGCCCAGGTGGTTCATCCCTGCATATTTCAAGAAGACTCAAGCGTCTAAGCTTGGGGATGCCCAAGGCATCCCCTTCTTCATCGACAACTTATCAGGTTTCTTCTCTTGAAACTATATTTTTATTCGGTCACATCTTATGTACTTTACTTGGAGCGTCTGTGTGCTTTTATTTTCGTTTTGTTATTTTCATTCTCTGAATAAATTCATGCTTGTGTGGGAGAGAGACACGCTCCGCTGTTGCATATGAACACATGTGTTCTTAGCTTTACTCTTAATGTTCATGGTGAAGGTTGAAACTGCTTCGTTCATTGTTATATGGTTGGAAATAGAAAATGCTGCATGTGGTAATTGGTATAATGTCTTGAATAATTTGATACTTGGCAATTGTTGTGCTCATATAGATCATGATTAAGCTCTTGCATCATGTACTTTGTACCCATTAATGAAGAACTACATAGAGCTTGTTAAAATTTGGTTTGCATGATTGGTCTCTAGAGTCTAGATATTTTCTGGTTAAGGTGTTTGAACAACAAGGAAGACGATGTAAAGTCTTATAATGCTTACAATATGTTCATGTGTGAGTCTTGCTGCACCGTTTTATACTTGAGTTTGCTTCAAACAACCTTGCTAGCCTAGCCTTGTATTGAGAGGGAATTCTTCTCGTGCATCCAAACCCTTGAGCCAAAATCTATGCCATTTGTGTCCACCATACCTACCTACTACATGGTATTTCTCTGCCATTCCAAGCAAATACTTCATGTGCTACCTTTAAACAATTCAAAAGCTATTATCTCTTATTTGAGTCAATGTTTTATAGCTCATGAGGAAGTATGTGGTGTTTATCTTTCGATCTTGTCATTTACTTTTGACAGACTTTCACAATGGACTAGTGGCACATCCGCTTATCTAATAATTTTGCAAAAAGAGCTGGCGCGGGGTTCCCAGCCCCCAATTAATCAAGTTTCATTAATAATTCTCTTCACATGTTTTGCTCTGATTCATCAGTAAGCAACTTAATTTTGCAAATAGACACTCCTTCATGGTATGTGAATGTTGGAAGGCACCCGAGGATTCGGTTAAGCCATGGCTTGTGAAAGCAAAAGGTTGGGAGGAGTGTCAACCATAAATAAAACTAAAATACATGTGTAAACAAAAGAGAAGAGGGATGATCTACCTTGCTAGTAGAGATAACGTCCTTCATGGGAGCCGCTCTTGAAAGTCTGGTTGATGAGGTAGTTAGAGTGCCCACTACCATTCGTTGACAACAACAAAACACCTCTCAAAACTTTACTTTTATGCTCTCTATATGATTTCAAAACTTAAAAAGCTCTAGCACATGATTTAATCCCTGCTTCCCTCTGCGAAGGGCCTTTCTTTTACTTTATGTTGAGTCAGTTTACCTACTTCCTTCCATCTTAGAAGCAAACACTTGTGTCAACTGTGCATTGATTCTTACATACTTACTTATTTGCATTCATCATATTACTTTGTGTTGACCATTATCCATGAGATATACATATTGAAAGTTGAAAGCAACTGCTGAAACTTAAATCTTCCTCTGTGTTGCTTCAATGCCTTTACTTTGAATTTATTGCTTTATGAGTTAACTCTTATGCAAGACTTTTGATGCTTGTCTTGAAAGTACTATTCATGAAAAGTTTTGCTATATGTTATCTATTTGTTAGCAACTATAGATCATTGCCTTGAGTCGCTGCATTCATCTCATATGCTTTATAATAGGATGATCAAGATTATGTAAGTAGCATGTCACTACAGAAATTACTCTTTTTATCGTTTACCTACTCGAGGGCGAGCAGGAACTAAGCTTGGGGATGCTGATACGTCTCCAACGTACCTATAATTTCTGATGTTCCATGCTTGTTTTATGACAATACTTACATGTTTTGCTTGCACTTTATAATGTTTTTATGCATTTTCCGGAACTAACCTATTAACGAGATGCCGAAGGGCCAGTTGCTGTTTTCTGTTGTTTTTGGTTCCAGAAAGGCTGTTCGGGCAATATTCTCGGAATTCGACGAAATCAACGCCCAGAACCTTATTTTTCCTGGAACCTTCCAGAAAGTCAGAGGGGGACCAGAGGGGTGCCCTGGGGGCCCCACACGTGGTGGCGGCGTGGCCCAGGAGGGGGGGGCGCCACCCTAGTGTGAGGAGGCCCCGTGGCCCCTCCGACTCCGACTCTTCGCCTATTTAAGCCATGGTGACCTAAAACATCGATACCAATTGACGAAACTCCAGAAAGACTCCAGGGGCGCCACCACCATCGCGAAACTCCAATTCGGGGGACAGAATCTCTGTTCCGGCACGCTGCCGGGACGGGGAAGTGCCCCCGGAAGCCATCTCCATCGACGCCACCGCCTCCATCATGCTCCGTGAGTAGTTCCCCCATGGACTACGGGTTCTAGCTGTAGCTAGTTGGTATTCTCTCCCCCATGTACTTCAATACAATGATCTCATGAGCTGCCTTACATGATTGAGATTCATCTGATGTAATCGGTGTTGTGTTTGTTGGGATCTGATGGATTGTTACATTATGATTAGTCTATCTATAAAGTTTGTGAAGTTATTGTTGCTGCAATCTTGTTGTGTTTAATGCTTGTCACTAGGGCCCGAGTGGCATGATCTTAGATTTAAGCTCTATACTTATTGCTTAGATTGTATCTACAAGTTGTATGCACATGTCTATGTCCGGAACCAAAGGCCCCAAAGTGACAGAAATTGGAACAACTGGAGGGGAAGGCTTAGGTATGAGGATCACATGTTTTCACGGAGTGTTAATGCTTTGCTCCGGTGCTCTATTAAAAGGAGTACCTTAATTTCCAGTAGATTCCCTAGAGGCCCGGCTGCCATCGGCTGGTAGGACAAAAGATGTTGTACAAGTTTCTCATTGCGAGCACGTATGACTATATATGGGAAACATGCCTACATGATTAATAATCTTGATGTTCTGTCTTAATGCTATTTCAATCCTATCAATTGCCCAACTGTAATTTGTTCACCCAACACTTGTTATTGGAGAGTTACCACTAGTGTAGATAGCTGGGAACCCCGGTCCATCTCTCATCATCATATACTCGTTCTACATGACATTGGAAGTAGTATCAACTATTTTCTGGTGTCATTGCTCTCATATTATCAAGTATCGCTGCTGTGTTATCACATTACTGCTCTCATATTACTGCTGCTTTCACATCACCCCTGTTACTAGTGCTTTTCCAGGTGCACCTGAATTGACAACTCAGTTGTTAAGGCTTATAAGTATTCTTTACCTCCCCTTGTGTCGAATCAATAAATTTGGGTTTTACTTCCCTCGAAGACTGTTGCGATCCCCTATACTTGTGGGTTATCAGTTTGCATGATTGGTCTCTCTAAGTCTAGATATTTTCTGGTTAAGGTGTTTGAACAATAAGGAAGACAGTGTAGAGTCTTATAATGCTTGCAATATATTCTTATGTAAGTTTTGCTGTACCGGTTCATACTTGTGTTTGCTTCAAACAACCTTGCTAGCCTAAGCCTTGTATTGAGAGGGATTACTTCTCGTGCATCCAAATCCTTGAGCCAAAAACTATGCCATTTGTGTCCACCATACCTACCTACTACATGGTATTTCTCTGCCATTCCAAAGTACATTACTTGAGTGCTACCTTTAAAATTCTATTCTTTGTCTTCGCAATACATAGCTCATGGGAAAATAGCCTTAAAAACTATTGTGGTATTGAATATGTAGCTTATGTATCTTATTTCTTATAAGTTGCTTGTTGAGCGGTAACCATATTTCTGGGGACGCCATCAACTTTTACACCTTTGTTGAATATCATGTGAGTTGCTATGCATGTTCGTCTTGTCTGAAGTAAGGGTGATTTATCATGATCAAATGGTTTGAGTATGCATATTGTTAGAGAAGAACATTGGGCCGCTAACTAAAGGCATGAATCATGGTGGAAGTTTCAGTTTGGACACTAATCCTCAATCTCTTATGAGAATATTATATGTTCTTGAATGCTTATGCATTAAAGAGGAGTCCATTATCTGTTTTCTATGTTGTCCCGGTATGGATGTCTAAGTTGAGAATAATCAAAAGCGAGAAATCCAATGTGAACTTTCTCCTTAGACCTTTGTACAGGCGGCATAGAGGTACCCCTTTGTGACACTTGGTTGAAACATATGTTATGCAATGATAATCCATGTTAATCCAAGCTAATTAGGACAAGGTGCGAGCACTATTGGTAATCTATGCATGAGGCTTGCAACTTATAGGATGTCTTATACATAACACATATGATTTATTACTACCGTTGACAAAATTGTTTCTATGTTTTCAAAATGAAAAGCTCTAGCACAAAAATAGTAATCCATGCTTCCCTCTGCGAAGGGCCATTCTTTTACTTTATGTTGAGTCAGTTTACCTACTTCTTTCTATCTTAGAAGCAAACACTTGCAACTGTGTGCATTGATTCTTACATGTTTACCTATTGCACTTGTTATATTGCTTTATGTTGACAATTATCCATGAGATATACATGTTGAAGTTGAAAGCAACCGCAGAAACTTATATCTTCCTTTGTATTGCTTCAAACCTTTCTACTAAGAATTTATTGCTTTATGAGTTAACTCTTATGCAAGTCTTATTGATGCTTGTCTTGAAAGTACTATTCATGAAAAGTCTTTGCTATATGATTCAGTTGTTTAATCATTGTCTTTACCATTGCTTCGAATCGCTGCATTCATCTCATATGCTTTACAATAGTATTGATCAAGATTATGATAGCATGTCACTTCAGAAATTATCCTTGTTATCGTTTACCTACTCGAGGGCGAGTAGGAACTAAGCTTGGGGATGCTTGATACGTCTCCAACGTATCTATAATTTCTTATGTTCCATGCTAGTTTTATGACAATACCTACATGTTTTATTCATACTTTATATCGTTTTGATGCATTTTCCGGAACTAGCTGATACGTCTCCGACGTATCGATAATTTCTTATGTTCCATGCCACATTATTAATGATATCTACATGTTTTATGCATACTTTATGTCATATTTATGCATTTTCCGGCACTAACCTATTAACGAGATGCCGAAGAGCCAGTTGCTGTTTTCTGCTGTTTTTGGTTTCAGAAATCCTACAAAGGAAATATTCTCGGAATTGGACGAAATCAACGCCCAGGGGCCTATTTTTGCACGAAGCTTCCAGAAGACCGGAGGGGAGACGAAGTGGGGCCACGGGGCGCCGCCACACTAGGGCGGCGCGGCCAGCATAGGGCCCGCGCGGCCCTGTTGTGTGGGGCCCCCGTGACGCCCTTTGACCTGCCCTTCCGCCTACTTAAAGCCTCCGTCGTGAAACCCCCAGTACCGAGAGCCACGATACGGAAAACCTTCCAGAGACGCTGCCGCCGCCAATCCCATCTCGGGGGATTCAGGAGATCGCCTCCGGCACCCTGCCGGAGAGGGGAATCATCTCCCGGAGGACTCTTCACCGCCATGGCCGCCTCCGGAGTGATGAGTGAGTAGTTCACCCCTGGACTATGGGTCCATAGCAATAGCTAGATGGTCGTCTTCTCCTTATGTGCTTCATTGTTGGATCTTGTGAGCTGCCTAACATGATCAAGATCATCTATCTGTAATGCTATATGTTGTGTTTGTCGGGATCCGATGGATAGAGAATACTATGTTATGTTGATTATCAATCTATTACCTATGTGTTGTTTATGATCTTGCATGCTCTCCGTTATTAGTAGAGGCTCTGGCCAAGTTTTTGCTCTTAACTCCAAGAGGGAGTATTTATGCTCGATAGTGGGTTCATGCCTCCATTAAATCTGGGACAGTGACAGAAAGTTCTAAGGTTGTGGATGTGCTGTTGCCACTAGGGATAAAACATTGATGCTATGTCTGAGGATGTAGTTATTGATTACATTACGCACCATACTTAATGCAATTGTCTGTTGTTTGCAACTTAATACTGGAAGGGGTTCGGATGATAACCTGAAGGTGGACTTTTTAGGCATAGATGCATGCTGGATAGCGGTCTATGTACTTTGTCGTAATGCCCAATTAAATCTCACTATACTTATCATATCATGTATGTGCATTGTCATGCCCTCTCTATTTGTCAATTGCCCGACTGTAATTTGTTCACCCAACATGCTATTTATCTTATGGGAGAGACACCTCTAGTGAACTGTGGACCCCGATCCTATTCTTTACATCGAATACAATCTACTGCAATATTTGTTCTTTACTATTTTCTGCAAACAATCATCATCCACACTATACATCTAATCCTTTGTTACAGCAAGCCGGTGAGATTGACAACCTCACTGTTTCGTTGGGGCAAAGTACTTTGGTTGTGTTGTGCAGGTTCCACGTTGGCGCCGGAATCCCTGGTGTTGCGCCGCACTACATCTCGCCACCATCAACCTTCAACGTGCTTCTTGGCTCCTCCTGGTTCGATAAACCTTGGTTTCTTTCTGAGGGAAAACTTGCTACTGTCTGCATCACACCTTCCTCTTGGGGTTCCCAACGAGCGTGTGCTTTACGCGTCATGAAGCTAAATTTCTGGCGCCGTTGCCGGGGAGATCAAGACACGCTGCAAGGGGAGTCTCCACAATCCAATCTCTTTACTTTGTTTTTGTCTTGCTTTATTTTATTTACTACTTTGTTTGCTGCACTTAAAGAAAACACAAAAAAATTAGTTGCTAGCTTTACTTTATTTACTGTCTTGTTCTCTATATCAAAAACACACAAAAAATTAGTTACTTGCATTTACTTTATTTATCTTTTGTTTATTTCATCATGTTTCCTCCTAAGTACACTCTAAAAGACATACCGGTAGGACGAGGGTCTATAATTGGAAGAGATAATATAGAAGATTTTTTCACTCATGTTAGTACCACTGAAGATTTTGAAGATAGACACTTGGTAGAACTTGCTCCTACTTATGAAATTGCTGCTGCTTCTTTAGTTCACATGTTGGAAACTAAATTTGTTAATCTTAATCCTATAATCCAACACATGTTTCTCACACTTGGCGATATGGAAGAAGGGGAAAAGAAAGATTTTGTTTTAGAAACCCTTCTTAAAGAATTTGGTGGTGTAGCAAGAGAGGCTAGAAAAGTCTTTATCAAATATAAGATGCTTGGTTCTTGCACCAACTTTGCTAGTACTCTTGAAAAGATGGACATTGATAGAATAAAGTACACTAATAATATTAATGATGTAGGGGATATTAAGACATCAATACCTTGCAAGCTCGCAGGAATGTTCGAGGCACTAGAAAAGAATTATGATTGGATTGTTCCTGAAAATTTGTTTAATGAGAATAGCAAGCCTAAGAGTAATGAAAAGGGAGCCTCTGAAACTTACATAGATAAGATAACATGCATTGTTGAGGCAACTCCCAACACCCCTGGTAAAAATGTCGATGCTTCATCTCTTGATAACACTTGATATACACTTTCTGCGCCTAGCTGAAAGGCGTTAAAGAAAAGCGCTTATGGGAGACAACCCATGTTTTTACTACAGTACTTTTATTTTATATTTGAGTCTTGGAAGTTGTTTACTACTGTAGCAACCTCTCCTTATCTTAGTTTTGTGCATTGTTGTGCCAAGTAAAGTCTTTGATAGTAAGGTTCATACTAGATTTGGATTACTGCGCAGAAACAGATTTCTTTGCTGTCACGAATCTGGGCCTAATTCTCTGTAGGTAACTCAGAAAATTATGCCAATTTACGTGAGTGATCCTCAGATATTTATGCAACTTTCATTCAATTTGGGCATTTTCATTTCAGCAAGTCTGGTGCCACTTTAAAATTCGTCTTTACGAACTGTTCTGTTTTGACAGATTCTGCCTTTTATTTCGCATTGCCTCTTTTGCTATGTTGGATGAATTTCTTTGATCCATTAATGTCCAGTAGCTTTGTGCAATATCCAGAAGTGTTAAGAATGATTATGTCACCTCTGAACATGTAAATTTTTATTGTGCACTAACCCTCTAATGAGTTGTTTTGAGTTTGGTGTGGAGGAAGTTTTCAAGGATCAAGAGAGGGAGATGATACAATATGATCAAGGAGAGTGAAAGCTCTAAGCTTGGGGATGCCCCGGTGGTTCACCCCTGCATATTTTAAGAAGACTCAAGCGTCTAAGCTTGGGGATGCCCAAGGCATCCCCTTCTTCATCGACAACATTATCAGGTTCCTCCCCTGAAACTATATTTTTATTCCATCACATCTTATGTGCTTTGCTTGGAGCGTCGGTTTGTTTTTGTTTTTGTTTTTGTTTGAATAAAATGGATCCTAGCATTCATTGTAAGGGAGAGAGACACGATCAGCTGTTGCATATGGACAAATATGTTCTTAGGCTTTACTCATAGTATTCATGGCGAAGGTTGAATCTTCTTCGTTAAATTGTTATATGGTTGGAATCGGGAAATGCTACATGAAGTAATTCTAAAATGTCTTGAATAATTTGATACTTGGCAATTGTTGTGCTCATGTTTAAGCTCTTGCATCATATACTTTGCACCCATTAATGAAGAAATACATAGAGCTTGCTAAAATTTGGTTTGCATATTTGGTCTCTCTAAAGTCTAGATAATTTCTAGTATTGAGTTTTGAACAACAAGGAAGACGGTGTAGAGTCTTATAATGTTTACAATATGTCTTTTATGTGAGTTTTGCTGCACCGGTTCATCCTTGTGTTTGTTTCAAATAACCTTGCTAGCCTAAACCTTGTATTGAGAGGGAATACTTCTCATGCATCCAAAATCCTTGAGCCAACCACTATGCCATTTGTGTCCACCATACCTACCTACTACATGGTATTTCTCCGCCATTCCAAAGTAAATTGCTTGAGTGCTACCTTTAAATTTCCATCATTCGCCTTTGCAATATATAGCTCATGGGACAAAATAGCCTTAAAAACTATTGTGGTATTGAATATGTACTTATGCACTTTATCTCTTATTAAGTTGCTTGTTGTGCGGTAACCATGTTTTCTGGGGACGCCATCAACTTTTTACCTTTGTTGAATATCATGTGAGTTGCTATGCATGTTCGTCTTGTCTGAAGTAAGGGCGGTTTTCACAATCAAATGGTTTGAGTATGCATACTGTTAGAGAAGAACATTGGGCCGCTAACTAAAGCCATGAATCATGGTGGAAGTTTCAGTTTGGACATAAAACCTCAATCTCTTATGAGAATATTAACTGTTGAATGCTTAAGCATTAAAAGAGGAGTCCATTATCTGTTGTCTATGTTGTCCCGGTATGGGTGTCTAAGTTGAAGAATGATCAAAAGCGAGAAATCCAAATGCGAACTTTCTCCTTAGACCCTTGTACAGGCGACATAGAGGTACCCCTTTGTGACACTTGGTTGAAACTATGTTATGCAATGATAATCCGTGTTAACCCAAGCTAATTAGGACAAGGTGCGGGCACTACTAGTATACTATGCATGAGGCTTGCAACTTGTAAGATGTAATTTACATGATACATATGCTTTATTACTACCGTTGACAAAATTGTTTCATGTTTTCAAAACCAAATCTCTAGCACAAATATAGCAATCAATGCTTCCCTCTGTGAAGGGCCTTTCTTTTACTTTTATGTTGAGTCAGTTCACCTATTTCTCTCCACCTCAAGAAGCAAACACTTGTGTGAACTGTGCATTGATTCCTACATACTTGCATATTGCACTTGTTATATTACTTTACATTGACACTATCCATGAGATATACATGTTATAAGTTGAAAGCAACCGCTGAAACTTAATCTTCCTTTGTGTTGCTTCAATACCTTTACTTTGATTTATTGCTTTATGAGTTAACTCTTATGCAAGACTTATTGATGCTTGTCTTGAAGTACTATTCATGAAAAGTCTTTGCTTTATGATTCATTTGTTTACTCATGTCATTACCATTGTTTTAATCGCTGCATTCATTACATATGCTTACAATAGTATGATCAAGGTTATGATGGCATGTCACTCCAGAAATTATCTTCGTTATCGTTTTACCGCTTCGGGACGAGCAGGAACTAAGCTTGGGGATGCTGATACGTCTCCGACGTATCGATAATTTCTTATGTTCCATGCCACATTATTGATGATATCTACATGTTTTATGCATACTTTATGTCATATTTATGCATTTTCCGGCACTAACCTATTAACGAGATGCCGAAGAGCCAGTTGCTGTTTTCTGCTGTTTTTGGTTTCAGAAATCCTACAAAGGAAATATTCTCGGAATTGGACGAAATCAACGCCCAGGGGCCTATTTTTACACGAAGCTTCCAGAATACCGGAGGGGAGACGAAGTGGGGCCACGGGGCGCCGCCACACTAGGGCGGCGCGGCCAGCATAGGGCCCGCGCGGCCCTGTTGTGTGGGGCCCCCGTGATGCCCTTTGACCTGCCCTTCCGCCTACTTAAAGCCTCCATCGTGAAACCCCCAGTACCGAGAGCCACGATATGGAAAACCTTCCAGAGACGCCGCCGCCGCCAATCCCATCTCGGGGGATTCAGGAGATCGCCTCCAGCACCCTGCCGGAGAGGGGAATCATCTCCCGGAGGACTCTTCACCGCCATGGTCGCCTCCGGAGTGATGAGTGAGTAGTTCACCCCTGGACTATGGGTCCATAGCAGTAGCTAGATGGTCGTCTTCTCCTTATGTGCTTCATTGTTGGATCTTGTGAGCTGCCTAACATGATCAAGATCATCTATCTGTAATGCTATATGTTGTGTTTGTCGGGATCCGATGGATAGAGAATACTATGTTATGTTGATTATCAATCTATTACCTATGTGTTGTTTATGATCTTGCATGCTCTCCGTTATTAGTAGAGGCTCTGGCCAAGTTTTTGCTCTTAACTCCAAGAGGGAGTATTTATGCTCGATAGTGGGTTCATGCCTCCATTAAATCTGGGACAGTGACAGAAAGTTCTAAGGTTGTGGATGTGCTGTTGCCACTAGGGATAAAACATTGATGATATGTCCGAGGATGTAGTTATTGATTACATTACGCACCATACTTAATGCAATTGTCTGTTGTTTGCAACTTAATACTGGAAGGGGTTCGGATGATAACCTGAAGGTGGACTTTTTAGGCATAGATGCATGCTGGATAGCGGTTTATGTACTTTGTCGTAATGCCCAATTAAATCTCACTATACTTATCATATCATGTATGTGCATTGTCATGCCCTCTCTATTTGTCAATTGCCCGACTGTAATTTGTTCACCCAACATGCTATTTATCTTATGGGAGAGACACCTCTAGTGAACTGTGGACCCCGGTCCTATTCTTTACATCGAATACAATCTACTGCAATATTTGTTCTTTACTATTTTCTGCAAACAATCATAATCCACACTATACATCTAATCCTTTGTTACAGCAAGCCGGTGAGATTGACAACCTCACTGTTTCGTTGGGGCGAAGTACTTTGGTTGTGTTGTGCAGGTTCCACGTTGGTGCCGGAATCCCTGGTGTTGCGCCGCACTACATCTCGCCGCCATCAACCTTCAACGTGCTTCTTGGCTCCTCCTGGTTCGATTAACCTTGGTTTCTTTCTGAGGGAAAACTTGCTACTGTCTGCATCACACCTTCCTCTTGGGGTTCCCAACGGACGTGTTAATTGCACGCATCACTAACCTATTAACAAGATGCCGAAGTGCCATTTCCTGTTTTCTGCTGTTTTTGGTTTCAGAAATCTTACACAGGAAATATTCTCGGAATTGGACGAAATCAACGCCCAGTATCTTATTTTCCCGGAAGCTTCCAGAGCACCGAAGAGGGGCCAGAGGGGAGCCAGGGGGGCCCCACCCCACAAGGCGGCGCGGTCAAGGGGGGGGGGGGCGCCCCCCTATGGTGTGGCCCCACCAGGACTCCTCCGAGGCTGCCCTTCCGCCTATATAAAGCCTCCGTCGCGAAAACCCTAAAAGAATAAGCCACGAGACGAGAAAAGTTACGCAGCCGCCGCCATCGCGAAGCCAAGTTCGGGGGACAGAAGTCTCTGTTCCGGCACGCCGCCGGGACGGGGAATTGCCCCCGGAAGGCATCTTCATCGACACCACCACCATCTTCACCGCCGCTGCTGTCTCCCATGATGAGGAGGGAGTAGTTCTCCCTCGAGGCTGAGGGCTTTACCGGTAGCTATGTGGTTCATCTCTCTCTCCCATGTACTTCAATACAATGATCTCATGAGCTGCCTTACATGATTGAGATCCATATGATGAGCTTTGTATCACGATTAATCTATGTGCTACTCTAGTGATGTTATTAAAGTAGTCTATTCCTCCTTCATGATGTAAATGTGGACAGTGTGTGCATCATGTAGTACTTGGCGTAGGTTATGATTGTGATCTCTTGTAGATTATGAAGTTAACTATTACTATGCACTCTAGAGGTTACTTTAATATGAACTCCGGAATTACTCTCCATGGTGTGACAAAGGATGTGTTTGCATCGTGTGTGATTCCTTTATGACGTTGTGGAGCTTGTTTACTCCGGCTTGAGGGTGCTCTCGTAGCCCTACACAATGAATGGTGTTTGTTATCCAACAATAGAGTCTTTGAAAGTAGTACAAAGGAAGAGAACTTATTTATTTATGTGATCATTGTTGAGAGTGTCCACTAGTGAAAGTATGATCCCTAGGCCTTGTTTCTAAGCATTGAAACACCGTTTCCAACAAGTTATGTTACATGTTTGCTTGCTGCCATCTTTATTTCAGATTGCTATTACCACTCATATTCATCCATATTACTTGTATTTCACTATCTCTTCGCCGAACTAGTGCACCTATACATCTGACAAGTGTATTAGGTGTGTTGGGGACACAAGAGACTTCTTGTATCGTAATTGCAGGGTTGCTTGAGAGGGATATCTTTGACCTCTACCTCCCTGAGTTCGATAAACCTTGGGTGATTCACTTAAGGGAAACTTGCTGCTGTTCTACAAACCTCTGCTCTTGGAAGCCCAACACTGTCTACAGGAATAGAAGCGTGCGTAGACATCAAAGCACCATGGTCTCCAACAACAAGGATAAGGAGCCTTTGGAGGAAGATATTCAAGATTCTGAGTTGAAAGAAGAAGTCAAGGAGGAAGTGAAGGAGATGTCAACAATGAAAAGAGAGCGACAAACTGTGAGGAGTAAGCCAATCTTGGTGGGATCAGTTAACGCTGGACGTTCTTTTTCTCATAACTTGCAGGGACCTTTACCACCTGCTCCTAGCCTCAACTCTTTCCCTGCTGAGGAGGAAGCATTACGGGTTACTGATGAGTTTTGTGATCAATACCGTGTTCTGAGAAGGGAAGTGGAGATACTTCGGGAGGAGAACAACCGACTTCGCAGAATGCTAGAGCGATTCCTCACTCCCATCAGGGTCGTTCCACCATCACCACCGAAGGAGTAATTCATCATTGGTTTTGGCATCCCCTTGGTTTGTTCCAAGCTTGGGGGGAGTGCCGCGGTATCAAATAATCACTATCTTTTACCTTTTACTATCAAGTAGTGTCATATCATGAGTAGGGAAGTTATCATATAAGATGTGTTGCAGTATGGAAGTATCTCTCTTTTAGTTGGTAATCTATGTATCCCTTGGTGTGAGTTATCGTTATGGAATACTAATGAGAAGTTCTATCATTTACATATTGCACATCTTATTTTAGTTTGCAATCTCTATTATATGATTGATCTTGTTGTTAAGTATTGGTATCACTTTGGGAGCATTGAGTTAATCTATTTGGTTTTGGCAAACTTAGCATTGGTCAATAGCAATAACACTTTGAGTTTAAGTAGAAAAGAGGAAATACATGTAGATATGTTGTTTCATTATCTTTCTTTCTTGTTAGCTATGAGCTTAGTATTCTGAAGTCAAAATTATTTGTGCTTACAAGAAAGATGCATGATTATTTCTATCACATGTATATTTGTTTGTTTCCATCAACTCTTATGCTTGCTAATCAACCTTGCTAGCGAAAGACCTGTACTGAGAGGGAATGCTTCTCGTGCATCCAAACTCTTAAACCAAACCTATGCCATCAGTGTCCACCATAACTACCTACTATGTGGTATTTCCCTGCCATTCCAAGTAAATACTTCATGTGCTACCTTTAAACAATTCAAAAGTTATTATCTCTTGTTTGTGTCAATGTTTTATAGCTCATGAGGAAGTATGTGGTGTTTCATCTTTCAATCTTGTTGGGCAGCTTTCACTAATGGACTAGTGGCTTCATCCACTTATCCTATAATTTTGCAAAAAGAGCTGGCAACGGGGTTCCCAGCCCCAATTAATTAACTCTCATTAATAATCCTCTTCACATGTTTTGCTCTGATTCATCAGTAAGCAACTTAATTTTGCAATAGACACTCCTCCATGGTATGTGAAATGTTGGAAGGCACCCGAGGATTCGGTTAGCCATGGCTTGAGAAAGCAACGGTTGGGAGGAGTGTCATCCTTAAATAAACTAAAGTACATGTGTAAACAAAAGAGAAGAGGGATGATCTACCTTGCTGGTAGAGATAACGTCCTTCATGGGAGCCGCTCTTTGGAAGTCTGTTTGGCAAGGGGGTTAGAGTGCCCACTATCATTCGTTGACAACAACAAACACCTCTCAAAACTTTACTTTTATGCTCTCTATATGATTTCAAAACTTAAAAAGCTCTAGCACATGATTTAATCCCTGCTTCCCTCTGCGAAGGGCCTATCTTTTACTTTCATGTTGAGTCAGTAAACCTATTTCCCTCCATCTTAAGCAAGCAATTGAGTTGTTGTGATCCAACCATCTATATTGTGATTTATTTAATCATGCCTTTTATTCTTCCTTGTTTAGTACAAGTTTTATCTGAATGAATATAGCTTTGAAAGTTATCAATGATTATGAGGAGATTATTATGATTGAGTATGCAAGTTTTGCTATATAAGCTTTAATATAAGAGCACTGCTCGATAGATAAGTACAATCTGTTAATTGTTCTCTGACCAAGAACGAAGTTTGCCATCACCAATTATGATTTCCTATGTACCTTTATTTGTGATTTCCTTCTACTTGTTTCAAGTTTAATTATATGAGGAAGTTGTTCACTAGAATGTCTTGTGTGAATTGATGTGATGCTTCTTGTCCGTATTTTATTTATCGTCTCTTCACTCCATAAACATGTGGTCTTGTTTACTGAGTTCAGTTTCGCTTGGGGACAAGCAAAGTCTAAGCTTGGGGGGAGTTGATACGTCCATTTTGCATCACTATTTTATATCATAATTTACTGTTATTCATTGATATATTTCATATTTAGAGATGATACTTATGTTATTTCACCTATTTTGCATGTTTCATGATTATTGGAGAATCATTCACCGGAGTCAGGATTCTGCTGGAAAAAGCACCGTCAGAATGCAATATTTCTGGAGATCAACAATTGACGGAAATTACACCGAAGATCTTATTTTTCCAGAAGAATGAGGCAGCCAAAAGGAGGAGCCGAGGAGGGCCGCCATGGGCCCCCCGTAGGCCGGCACGGGCCCTGCCCTGGCCGCGCCGCCTTGTGGGGAGGGGGCCCACAGCCCCCTTCGGCCGCCTCTCCTTCGCGTACTTCTTCTCCCCGAAAACCTAAGCTCCAGGGAATAATCGCGAGGAGACACAGCCGCCTCTGCGGGGCGGAAAACACCAGAGAGAAAAGAGCTCTCCGGCAGGCTGAAATCCGCCGGGGAAATTCCCTCCCGGAGGGGGAAATCGACGCCATCGTCACCGTCATCGAGCTGGACTTCATTGGGATCATCATCACCATCATCTCCACCACCGTCACCGTCATCTCCACCGCTGCACCTCGTCACCGCTGTAACATCTAGGGTTGAATCTTGATTGTTTGGTAGGGGAAACTCTCCCGGTATTGATTACTCCTTGTTATTGATGCTATTGAGTGAAACCATTGAACCAAGGTTTATGTTCAGATTGTTATTCATCATCATATCACCTCTGATCATGTTCCATATGATGTCTCGTGAGTAGTTCGTTTAGTTCTTGAGGACATGAGTGAAGTCTAAATGTTAGTAGTGAACTATGTTGAGTAATATTCAATGTTATGATATTTAAGTTGTGGTGTTATTCTTCTAGTGGTGTCATGTGAACGTCGACTACATGATACTTCACCTTTATGGTCCTAGGGGAATGCATCTTGTATTCGTTTGCTAATTGCGGGGTTGCCGGAGTGACAGCAACCTGAACCCCCGTTGGTATATCGATGCAGGAGGGATAGCAGGATCTCAGAGTTTAAGGCTGTGGTTAGATTTATCTTAATTACTTTCTTGTATTTGCGGATGCTTGCAAGGGGTATAATCACAAGTATGTATTAGTCCTAGGAAGGGCGATGCATTAGCATAGGTTCACCCACAGAACACTTATCAAAACAATGAAGATTAATCAACTATATGAAGCGAAAGCACTAGACTAAATTCCCGTGTGTCCTCAAGAACGTTTGGTCATTATAAGTAAACAAACCGGCTTGTCCTTTGTGCTAAAAAGGATTGGGCCACTCGCTGCAACTATTACTCTCGCATTTTATTTACTTGTACTTTATTTATCTGCTATATCAAAACCCCCTGAATACTTGTCTGTGAGCATTTACAGTGAATCCTTCATCGAAACTGCTTGTCAACACCTTCTGCTCCTCGTTGGGTTCAACACTCTTATTTATCGAAAGTACTACGATACACCCCCTATACTTGTGGGTCATCACCTACTATCGAGCATAAATACCCACTCTTGGAGTCACAAGTGTCCACTTGGCCAGAGTTTCTAGTAGCAACAGAGAGCATGCAAGATCACAAATAACATATGATATGAATATATAATCAATCTCAACATAGTATACACCATTCATCGGATCCCAGCAAACACAACATATAGGATTACATAAAGATGATCTTGATCATGTAGGGCAGCTCACAATATCACTACATGAAGCACAAAGTGGAGAAGACAACAATCTAGCTACTGCTATGGACCCATAGTCCAAGGATGAACTACTCACGCATCACTTCGGAGGCGGGCATGGCGATGTAGATGCCTTCGGCGATGATTTCCCCCTCCGACAGGGTGCCGGGAAGAGCTTCAGAACCCCCCGAGATGGGTTCTGCGATGGCAGCCGCGATGGACCTTTTCGTGGATGGAGGCTCTGGTATCCAGGGTTTTCCCGAGAAGATGTATAAATAGGCGGAGGATTTATGTCGGTGGCGCCTGGTGGGCCCATACCTACCTTAGGCGCGGGTCAGGTCCAGGCCGCGCCCAGGGGTGGTTTGGCCGCCCTGCTGCACCTCTTCGACCCCCCTTCACACTTCGTCTTCATTTCGGTAAAATATTGACTTCGGCTTTTGTTTCATCCAAATTCGAGAATATTTCCTGGTACAACTTTCTCAAATACAAAAACTTCAGAAAACAGGGAACTGACACTGTGGCATCTTGTTAATATGTTAGTGCCGGAAATCATATAAAAGTGCAACGAAGTGTAAGCAAAACATATATGAATTGGTGTAAAACAAGCATGCAACATCAAAAATTATAGAAACGTTTGATACGTATCAAGCATCCCCAAGCTTAACTCCTGCTCGTCCTCGAGTAGGTAAGTGATAACAAAGATAATGTTTAAAGTGACATGAAGCCAACACAATCTTGATGAAGCATGTAAAGCATTGTGTGATGGGATCTAAGTACTCTAACATAGGCATGATAGATATAATTCAATAGAACTTAGCAACTATGTTATAACATGAAGAGTAACTCAAACAAAATCTCACGAATAATAGTGCATTGAAAGCAACTAAAACATAGTAATGTGGTACTCAACATATCCTTTATGGAACAGCAAAACATAAATGCTAGGACACCTTCAAAATTCAGAGGGTGACTAGATACAAGTAATTTGAGAGCAAGCAATAGCACAATCATGAATCAATCAATAATAATTTTGGGATTATGCACATTGCATTAAGAATGACAACTATGCACTCTTAATTGGTGGATAAAATAGAAGATGAAGACTCAACATAAAAGTAAAAGAGAGTCTCTTTACAGAGTAAGCAAGATAAACAAGTTTTATAAATCTTCCAAAAAGTATGGTACTTATTAGCTTTGAGCTCTCATTGCCCCTATCATAAGCATCTTGAATGGTTAAAATTAATGTGAGTCAATAATAAGCTATATGATTGCAAATCACAAGTTGAAAATCTCATGCCCCTTGCATGCGAGTACCTAAACCTCATGCTACTCAACTTAGGTCCCAAATTAGTTCTTGTCATTGTAAGTATACATGTATCATTGAGAACCGCCAACGGGGTACCTCTTGCCCCATGATATGGAAGTACTCTTGCCCCAATCCCATGTCAAAATGACAAGACAAACAGACAGTGAGCATCTCAACAATTTTTGTTTACTATGAGTATAGCTTTTTATTGCAAATACTTCATAGAATGCTCAATATGGCTTAGCTGTAAATTTCCACCATGAATGATGCATGACTTAGATTAGCGGCCCAGGCGTTTCCCTAACTCATATAAAAACTCCATGGACTTATAATTTTCCATTTTATTTCGCACCGCTAGGCATCCATAAATAAAAGAACATGACATCAGCTAAATATAAGTGCAATGTCGAAAGTGTTCCCCATGAAACCAGGGTTCTACTAACTCCCAACTCGCAACTTGCAAACATATAAACTTCATAAGATAGGCACAATGATCAAATTTATTAAGTGCAAGAAAGTAAATGTGCCATCAAGTTCGTGAGAACTTTACTGACTAGTTTTCACATGCCAAAATTTAATTTGGAAGATAAATAAAAACGTGATGAATTACTTGGAATAACAATAATGCTACTAGGTAGATATGGTGGACACAATTGGTAAACTTTGTTTCATGGTGGTTAGATGCACGAGTAGAGATCATACTCAGCACATGCGAAGGCTAGCAAAAGACTGGAAGCGACCAACTAAGAGAGCAATAATGGTCATAATCATGCATCACGACAAAACATTATCAATCAAAGCATGAAGTGATATTACAAGTAAAAAACTAAATGATCATAGAGGTTTTAGTTGACTGGTTCTCCCTACACTTGAAAATTCCTTCATACAAAAACTTCACACAATTCTTTATTAGCAGCATTAGTACAATCAAAATAAATAAATTCACTTGTGTTCAGTACTAACATATATAAAACATCTATTAAAGTATAAGCTACTGTAGCAACCTTTCAAAAAGTTCTTTGATTAAAAGAACTTAAAAAGAAAGAGATTTAAGAGGCAAATGCAAATAGTGTAAAAATCTGTCAAAACAAAACAGCAGGTGAAGATCGATTTTTTAGAAAATCGTCTGTTGCTCTTATCTAGAAACGTGGTCAACTAACGAAAGTGAGATAATAACCTGGGACATATGCATAAAAATTACAGATCAAAATTCCGCTCTGGCTATTTTTGCAAAATTTTATGGTAAAAGCACATAATCTATTTTCAGGACAACAACTTCCTCAAATATTACTTTCTTCCTATTAAAGGCTATTCTTGGCACAAAAATGAAATAAAAATGATAAGAAGAGGTCATTGCAGTAGTAATAACTTCCAATACCCGACAAAAATAAAAAATACTGTAAATAAAACATGGGTTGTCCATAAGCGCTTTTCTTTAACGCCTTTGAGCTTGGCGCAGTAGTTTGAGAAGATGCTCACATAAGAAATATAAATTGAAGTAAAAGAGAGCATCAAGACGCAAATATGAATCATATTTAAGTCTAAACCACTTCCTATGCATAGAAATCTTGTAAGAAAATAAATGAAAAAAGCACATTGTAACAGGCAAGCATAGAAAAGCAAAACAAGTGCAACTTCAAAAATTTCAGCATATAGAGAGGTGTTTTAGTAACATGAAAACTTATACAACCATATTTTCCTCTCTCATAATAACTTTCAGTAGCATCATCAATAAACTCAACAATTTAACTATCACATAAAACATTCTTATCATGAGCCACATGAATAAATAAAAATTATTACTCTCCACATAAGCATAGTCATTCTTATTAATTATAGTGGGGGCAAAGTCAACAAAATAGCTATCATTATTATTCTCATCACCATAATCATCAGATATAGGAGACACTAGGAAAATGCCCGCGCGTTGCTGCGGATTCCAATACCTCCATGTTAAAACATTGATCAATGCAGGAATAATCCCTCCCTTGGCTATACTTCCCGCAGATGGATGCTAGGATGATAACCCGGTTTCAAATCCACCCCTTCGAGTGAAATTACCGCTAGATGAGAATTCGAACCGGGATAGGCTGACTGCACACTCGCGACCTTGCTAGTGAGTTATGACTCAGTTTTCATAATACCTTCATGTTCATCTTCGAAGAATATGTAGCTGAAGAAGCTCTCAGATTTTACATAACTGTGAGAGAAACAAACAACCACCAGGTAATAAAGGAGACTTCCTTATTATGTCAGCCAGTTGATGAGAATATATTGCATTTCATCGCGTCCACGATTATTTCGAGTTTGTTAAGAAAGGCAGGTGCAAAGATAAAATAAGTATAACACTACAACTATTAGCTTTTGTTAACAATAACAATGTGCTACTACCATACAAATGGGGAAAATATCAGTTTTAATTTTTTTAATCTTATACAATTCAGTGCAATTGCACTTCTTAAAAAAATTAAGTGATGGTGCTATCTCATCCAGACTAATTTAAATGGTAAGCATTATTACTATAAGATCACAAGATGATGATGTCACATGGAGTATCTTCGTGAGATCTTACAAATCAGCATCCTGAAGTCGTTGGTACTTGCTACAATCTCATACACCGGAAGTTTTGCCTGCAATACACAGTACATGGTGAAAATAATGCAGGAGACTCAACACCTCTCTGAATTGGCAAAAGATACAATAACTGCCTATCTTACTTGGGTGAAAAAAACATCCAATTAAAGACTTGGTTCCAGTGTCTCAGGACAAAACTAAGTTTTAAGATCAGAAGGACTGCGTGCATGCTCGTAGATGCAGAAGGACTACCCAGTTTCTGACTTCACCGGATGCCCTCGCCGATGGACAGCCGCCTTCGCCATGTGCCAACATGCCGGGGAGATCAATTGAATAAACTTATACTCCCTCCTGTCTTTTTTAATTGATTCAAATTAAGTATAAAGTTGTACAATCTAGTGAATTGTTCTTCTACTAAATCTAAGACAATTTGAAAAAATCGCCAGTGCAATTAATGAGCATGAGCTAGTAGAACTATAAAGCCAAGTTGAGATCAAAGACGTTACTGGACCACATCCGCATGAGCTAGTAGAACTATACAAAGATGACTATTACATGCGCCTACCACCTCATACAACAAAGTTCAGTGCTGGCATTATTTTTTGCTCACAGTTGCAGGTACATGCCTAAGCGAAAGTAGCAGCACAGCTACTGGACAATCGCGCATAGCAGCTGAGGCGTCGACTAATCTGACAGCAGATAAAGCTTACCTGCAAGTCAATGTTAACATTTGTTAGCATCGCACACAGGATAGACGCTAGTGTGAGAGAAACTGAGACAAATCAACGGTTTACAGTCGCCGATACACCGGGAGGAGCAGCAGGCGAGCACCAGAGGGCAACGGAGGGACGGCACTCACCTTCGTGTCGGTCGCCGCTTGACGACACGAGCCGAGGATCACGTCGCTACGTGCAGTCTTCACGTAAGTTTGGGAAAATATCCTCGTTACGGCCGAGCTAAGGCAGCATCCTACACGCTATCGACCCAGCTGATCAATCAGCGTGTATAGTTCGATCACCACACGCGGCGCTAACACAGATGGCCCGCTGCGCCTCAGAGTATGCCTATATGCGGACATGGCCATCGTCGCCGACCTCGGCACCCTCCGTCGGCCCTGTGGGCATCTGTTACATCCGCCGATACTGCTGACACTGGTAGAAAAACAGGCTTCCGGTGAGCCCCATAAGTCGCGAATCTGTAGGAGCCGCGACTAATGGGACCTTTAGTCGCGGTTCGGGAGGCGAACCGCGACCAAAGGCCTGGGCCCAGGGCGCTCGGTGGCCAGCCGGTGCACGTGGGGGGCTTTAGTCGCGGTTGGCCCCCCCCTATATATACCCATCCAGCAGCTAACACTTAGCCATTTGGAGCCATTCTCTTCACAAACTTCACAAGTGGGTGTTAGGTTTGCTTTTGGTTCCTCTTATGCACATAAGGTGTTTGATGAAATGCCCCAAGAGCATGAAACAAACATGATATGAAGTGTTGGAGCCACACTTGAGCTTTCTCATTTATTTTTTCCTCCTCGATCGCGGTTAGCAACTTGAACCTTTCATGTGTCGTTGATAAAATATGCATGTGTGTGTAGTTCATTGTTTAATTTATATTGTTTGTAGCTAGTTAGTTTAACAAATGCATGATGGTTAATTATATATTTTATATTATAATAATGCAGATGAATCGACAATGGATGTACGGTAACCGACTCTCCGGCGAGTTCAGTACGGGTTTGAAAGATTTCCTCGTAGTGGCTAATGCGAACAAGCAGGGGGGTTTTGTTATCTGTCCATGTGTTAACTGTAAGAATCAGAAGGGTTACTCTTCCTCAAGAGATGTTCACATGCACCTGCTTCGGCACGGTTTCATGCCAAGCTATAATTGTTGGACCAAGCATGGAGAAAGAGGGGTTATAATGGAAGAAGATGAAGAAGGGGATGATTTCATCGATGAAAGCTATCTTGCTCATTTCGGTGATACTTTCATGGAGGATGCTGAAGGTGAAGGGGAAGGTGAGGGGGAAGGTGAAGAAGAGGCACGTGATGATCCCGTTGATGATCTTGGTCGGACCATTGTTGATGCACGGAGACGCTGCGAAACTGAAAAAGAGAGGGAGAATTTGGATCGCATGTTAGAGGATCACAGAAGGCGCTGTACCGGATGCGATGATGGTCTGAAAAAGCTGGGCTGCACACTGGATTTGCTGAAATGGAAGGCACAGGCAGGTGTAGCTGACTCGGCATTTGAAAACTTGCTGAAAATATTGAAGAATATGTTTCCAAAGAATAACGAGTTGCCCGCCAGTACGTACGAAGCAAAGAAGGTTGTCTGCCCTCTAGGTTTAGAGGTTACGAAGATACATGCATGCATCAACGATCGCATCCTCTACCGCGGTGAATACGAGAATTTGAATGAATGCCCGGTATGCACCGCATTGCGTTATAAGATCAGAGGAGATGACCCTGGTGACTAGGAGGTTGAGGGCCAGAAACCCTGGAAGAGGGTTCACGGCAAGGTGTTGTGGTATGCTGCTAGAATGCATCGGTTGTAACGTCTGTTCAGAACAAAGAGCATGCCAAGTTGTTGCGATGGCACAAAGAGGACCGTAAGTCGGACGGGGAGTTGAGACACCCCGCAGATGGAACGCATAATGGAGAAAGATCGACGAGAGAGTTCAAAGATTTTAATGACGCAAGGAACATAAGATTTGGTCTAAGTACGGATGGCATGAATCCTTTTGGCGAGCGAGCTCCAGCCATATTACCTGGCCCGTGACTCTATGCATCTACAACCTTCCTCCTTGGTTGTGCATGAAGCGGAAGTTCATTATGATGCCGGTGCTCATCCAAGGTCCGAAGCAACCGGCAACGACATCGATGTGTACCTAAGGCCATTAGTTGATGAACTTTTACAGCTGTGGGGCAGACCTGGTGTCCGTGTGTGGGATGAGCACAAAGAAGAGGAATTTGACCTACGAGCATTGCTTTTCGTAACCATCAACGATTGGCCTGCTCTTAGTAACCTTTCGGGACTGTCAAATAAGGGATACAATGCATGCACGCACTGCTTACATGAGACTGAAAGTGTACATATTCCAAATTGTAAGAAGAACGTGTACCTTGGGCATCGTCGATTTATTCCGAAAGGTCATACAGTAATAAAGAAAGGCAAGCATTACAACGGCAAGGCAGATCACCGGCCGAAGCCTGCGGAACACTGGCGGTGCTGAGGTATTTGATATGGTCAAGGATTTGAAAGTCATCTTTGGAAAGGGTCTGGCGGACAATCGGTTCGAAGGGAGCTGACGGCCACGTAGCCATGTGGAAGAAGAAATCTATATTCTGGGAGCTAGAATATTGGAAAGTCCTAGAAGTCCGCTCTGCAATCGACGTGATGCACGTTACGAAGAATATTTGCGTGAACATCCTAAGCTTCTTGGGAGTGTATGGGAAGTCAAATGATACAAAGGAAGCACGGCAGGACCAGCAAAGTTTGAAAGACCCTGATGACCGGCATCCGGAACAGTTTCAAGGTCGTGCCAGCTACGCTCTGACCAAAGAAGAGAAGGTCATCTTTTTTGAATGCCTGAGCGGTATGAAGGTCCCGTCGGGATTCTCGTCCAATATAAAGGGAATAATAAACATGGCGGAGAAAAAGTTCCAAAACCTGAAGTCTCACGATCGCCACGTGATTATGACGCAATTGCTTCCGATTGCTTTGAGGGGCTCCTGCCGGAAAAATGTTCGAGTAGCCATTGTGAAGCTATGTGCATTCCTCAATGCAATCTCTCGAAGGTAATCAATCCAGAAGTTCTACCACGGTTCTGAACGATGTGATCCAATGTCTTGTCGCTTTCGAGTTGGTGTTCCCGCCATCCTTCTTCAATATTATGATGCACCTCCTGGTTCACCTAGTCGATGAGATTTCCATTCTCGGTCCTGTATTTCTACACAATATGTTCCCCTTCGAGAGGTTCATGGGAATATTAAAGAAATATGTTCGTAACCGTGCTAGGCCAGAAGGAAGCATCGCCAAGGGCTATGGAAATGAGGAGGTAATTGAGTTTTGTGTTGACTTTGTTCCTGACCTTAAGCCGATTGGTCTTCCTCAATCGCGGCATGAGGGGAGACTAAGTGGAAAAGGCACGATCGGAAGGAAATCAACGATATGTATGGACGGCCATTCTCTGACTGAAGCACACCACACAGTTCTGACCAATTCCAGCTTGGTGGCTCCGTACTTTAAGAAACACAAGAATATTTTACGCTCGGACAACCCTGGGAAGCCTGAATCCTGGATTAGGAAGGCCCACATGGAGACTTTCGGCAGTTGGTTGAGAAAACATTTAATGAGTGACGATCATGTTGTAGATCAGCTGTACATGTTGGCCAAGACACCATCTTCGACTATAACGACTTTCCAAGGGTACGAGATAAATGGGAATACATTTTACACGATCGCCCAAGATAAAAAGAGCACCAACCAAAACAGTGGTGTCCGCTTTGATGCAGCAACCGAGAATGGGCAAAAGGTCACATATTATGGTTACATAGAGGAGATATGGGAACTTGACTATGGACCCTCCTTTAGGGTCCCTTTGTTCCGGTGCAAATGGTTCAAGCTAACAGGAGGTGGGGTAAAGGTGGACCAGCAATACGGAATGACAATGGTGGATTTCAACAATCTTGGTTACCTTGACGAACCATTCGTCCTAGCGAAAGATGTCGCTCAGGTTTTCTATGTGAAGGACATGAGTGGCAAACCGAGGAAACGAAAAGATAAGAAAACGATCAGTACATCATGCGATGATCCAAAGCGCCATATTGTTCTTTCAGGGAAAAGAAACATCGTGGGAGTGGAGGACAAGACAGACATGTCAGAAGATTATAATATGTTTGCTGAAATTCCGCCCTTCAAAGTGAACACCGACCCAAGCATTAAGTTAAATGATGAGGATGCTCCATGGATACGGCACAATCGTAAGCAAGCAGAGACACAAGGGAAGAAATGATGTGTAATAATTTATTGTACCAAACTTTGTTGAATGAATCATGTGAATTATATTACCCGTGATGTGTTTGGTGTCCATTTTCGAATGATTCAATTGACTCGAGATAGCACTGATGATACATGAAATTTGGAGTGATTCAGTCATACTCCTGCATACAGGAAATTTGGAGTGACTAAGTCATACTCCTGCATACATGAAATTTGGAGTGATTCAGTCATACTCCTGCATACAGGAAATTTGGAGTGACTAAGTCATACTCCTGCATACATGAAATTTGGAGTGACTAAGTCATACTCCTGCATACAGGAAATTTGGAGTGACTAAGTCATACTCCTGCATACATGAAATTTGGAGTGATTTAGTCATACTCCTGCCTAGGCGTATAATATGCATACTCGTAGTCTTCATAGCCGCCGCCGTTGTACTGGTAGTCGTCGCCTTCTAAGTTGCCGGCGCTGCTGCCGCTGCTGTCGTCGCTGTCGTCGGGCGGCGCTCGTGGCTTGAACTGAGGGTAGCGCAGGCGGGGGATATCGCCGGCCGTGATGTAGTCCATGACGCTCTGCAGAGTCCGGCCGTACCACCATAGCCGACGGCCGGCCTCGTGGAAGTTTCCAGGAGGCAGACCGTCCTCCTCATACCTGGCGAGCGCCCTCTCACGCCGATTGATGAAGAAGGCATCCCAAGTATGCTGGTTATCGGGATGCCAGCGGGGATTCATCCGCTGCTCCGGCGTGAGGTCGAGGTAGTAGTGGTTCGTGATGGCCGCCCGGCGCAGTACACGAGGGACGGGAGGGACCGGCACGCCGCCGGCGCTTAGGCTCCAGCCGGCAGGGACGCGGTAGCCCGGAGGGCAAGGGTAGTTCGAGGCGCAAAGCTCCTCCACCTGCTGGTAGGTTAGAGTGGGTGCGGTGGAAGCCATGAGTGATGAGAGATTGTAGAGATGTGATAATGCTGGCCAAGCCGGGCTACCTATATGTAGTGACAAATGGCGGGAAAAATGGGAGCGGGAAGACAGGAGGCGGGAAGAAAGAGGCGGGGAGAAAGTGGCGGGAAGAAATTGGCGGGAAAAAATTGGCGGGAAGAAAGAGGCCGGAAGAAATTGGCGGGAAACAATTGGCGGGAAGAAAGAGGCGGGAAGACAGGGAAGAAATGGCGGGAAGACGAGGAGAGAAGAGGGGGTCGGCGGAAAGAGGCGGGAAGAGGGGGCCAACGAACTTTTGAATTGAATTAGTTTTATTTTTATGAATTTTTGATAATTTGTATTTTTAAAATTTTGAATTGAATTAGTTTTATTTTTCTGAATTTTTTGATATATTATTTGTATTTTTAAGATTTTGAATTGAATTAGTTTTATTTTTATGAATTTTTTGATATATTATATGTATTTTAAACATTTTGAATTGAATTAGTTTTATTTTTCTTAATTTTTTGATATATTATTTGTATTTTTAAGATTTTGAATTGAATTAGTTTTATTTTTATGAATTTTTTGATATATTATATGTATTTTAAACATTTTGAATTGAATTAGTTTTATTTTTCTTAATTTTTTGATATATTATTTGTATTTTTAACATATTGAAATGAATTAGTTTTATTTTTCTGATTTTTTTGATATATAATTTGTATTTTAAACATTTTGAATTGAATTACTTTTATTTTTCTGAATTTTTTGATATATTATTTGTATTTTATGATTTTGAAAAAGAAAAGTAATTTGAAAAAAGATCTTTAGTCGCGGTTGGCCTCGCCAACCGCGACTAAAGGTCTCTGCGCGCGAGAACGGGAAAAACCCGCCGAAATACCCTTTAGTCGCGGTTGGTCTGGCCAACCGCGACTAAAGGGTACCCTTTAGTCGCGGGTCGCCTCCCCAACCGCGACTAAAGGGGGGGGCTATAAATACTGGCGCTGAACCGCCGCGTCGAACAGTTCGCCATTCTCGTCTTCATCGCGCGCCTGAGTAGGAGATCGTCGCCACGCCGGCCGCCTGGAGGATCCGCACGCCGCCGTACACACGCCGCCGGAGCGCGCCATGCCGCCGTTCGTCTCCGCGCCGCCCTTCTCCGCCCTGCGCCCCTCCTCCTTCTCCGCCCTGCGACGTCGTCCCTAGCCGGCCTCTTCTCCGCGCGCGTGGTGCTGCTGGCGGGGCCGGCGCCGCCGGCCGCCGCACTGCGCCCCCGCCTCGGCGCCTTGCGCCCCTGCCCTGCGCGCCGCGCGCGCCTGCCGACCCGTTCGCCGGCCATATGATGGCCGGGGGCGGCGCGGCGCCGCCAGCGGCGTGTATCTGAGAGGCGGCGCCGCCCGTTCGATCGCGCGCCGCATACACGCGATGAGAGAAAGGGAGAGGAAGAGATCGAGAGGGCCGGCCGCCGCCGGATTTTTTCTTTTTTTATGTTATGTTTTATTTTTAATTTTAACTATACTTAACAAAAAAACTTAAAATTTTGTAATTAACTATAACTTCATATATAAAAACTTAACAAAAAACTTAAAATTTTGTAATTAACTATAACTTCATATATAAAAACTTAACAAAAACTTAAATTTTGTTATCGTTGGCCGCCGCCCGAGCCAACGACGCCGCCGCCCGAGCAGCCGCCGCTTCGCCCGCCAGCGCCCTCGACACGCGCGTGACGCCGCCGCCGCCGCTGCTGCCCAGTACGTCCCGGCCCGTCGCGCGCCCCGCCCGATTCTTCGTCCCCGCCGCGCGCGCGGCGCCGTTCCTTCGTCGTTGTCGCCGTGGTGTCGCCGCCGTACCGTCGCCAACGCCGTCAACGCTACCTCTATTCATAAAAATGTAACGCCGCCGTACCGTCGCCAACTTAAAAAGAACTAAAATTTTGACTTAATAAAAATGAACTAAAATTTTGACTTAATAAAAATTGACTTAATAAAAAATGAACTAAAATTTTGACTTAATAAAAAATGAACTAAAATTGTAACGCCGCCGTACCGTCGCCAATGCCGTCAACGCGCCAACGCTACCTCTATTCATAAAAATGTAACGCCGTCAACGCTACCGCCTCTATTCAACGCGCCAACGCCAACGCCGTCAACGCGCCACTGCCACCGCGAGGGTTATGTGTCCTCGTCACCGCCACCGCCCTTTCGCCACCGCCCTTTCGCCACCGGTCTCTCGGTCACGCGGTCACTGCGTCCCCCCTCTCGCCTCCCGCTCGTCGCCCTCTCTGTTTATATGTAGAAGAGATGTGATAATGCATATACACAATTAATTTGTTTTGACTACATGTTTTCAGGACTGACATATGGCGGACGATAGAGCTGACCCGATTCTGGACAACTATGATCCGGACGCTGAAGACCATATGTTCGGCATCATAAAAGGCGATATTCTATATGTGCCGACCGGACAAGAAGAAGATGATATCTCTTCTTATCTGAACCTTGAGGGTGAAGATGAAGGGCGCCGTCAGCAAGATGATGCCGAAGAAACGTCGATAAACGACGATCTTCAATTGGAAGTAGCAACCACCTCCGGCGCCGAGGTATATATATATACACATATTGAGCCTGTGGTGATACAAACTAACTGATTTGAATAAATGTGTGTGTACTAACGCGCGCGACTCTCTTTCTTATTTTAGCCCTCGGCCGGATCGTCGAAAAAATCGAGTACGTCGTCAAAGCGTGGCGCAACCAAGACGATGAAACCAAACGAAACATGCACCGTCGAGGTTGTCGATGAAGAAACCGGCAGGCCGCTGGAGCCCAGCAAGAACGCCACCAAGTTTATCAGCCAATGCGGAGCCGTTGTTAGAGACAACGTCTCGATCACCGTCCAGGAGTGGAATGAGCCAAAGAAGGCACGTCTTGGTTTCACTTTTGTCGATAAGAGAACAAAAAAAGATTGCTTCAACAAGCTTATGGAACATTTCGTTCTACCTCCGGAATACCGCAAATACGATGAGGCGGGTAACAAGATTCAGGAAAACAAGGAGAGGTGCAAGCTAGTCAAACAGTTCGCTCTTTCTAAGATGGCCAACGCATTCCGGAAATACAAGCAAAATCTAGCCCATGACTTTGTCAAGCAGGGCAAGACTCCGGATTTCAAAGGACAATATGAGAAACTGCAACATGATTGGCCAGAATTTGTGAAGCAAAAGAAATCGGAGCAGTTCCTTGAAATATCGAAAAAAATAAGGAGAATGCGGCCAAGAAGGAGTACAATCATATTATGGGGCCAGGAGGGTATCGCTTTTGGCAGCCTAAGTGGGAGAAGATGGAGAACGAGTTGAGGGCGCGAGGAATCCGTCCAGGTACGGAGGGATGGGACCCAAGGGCCAAAAGCTGGTGGTACGGGCATGGGGGATCGCTGAACTCGGAGACAGGGGAGTGTGTTTATCAGGGCAAAATAATTACACCCACCCAAAAGCTTATTGAGGCAATGAGGGATGCTCAAGAGGGGAGGATCAAGTTCAACAGAGAGAACGACGCCCTGACAAAAGCCCTCGGGAATCCTGAACACGGAGGACGTGTACGAGGCATGGGGCCCATTCCGTGGAAAGTAGGGTTTCCCTAGAACGATGACCCATACGGTTACAGAAGCCGTAAGAGAAAGATGGATCGGGATGCAGATGTTGTGGCGAAGTTGGTAACGGAAATGGATGTGATGAAGAAAACCGTGAGTGTACTAGTAGCCGAAAGAGATGCAGCTCGGGCGCAGCATGAAGATCATCCAATGGATCTCGGAAGCTTGACAGCGGAGAAGAAGCAGCGTGGCTTCCACGGAGGCCTCACCGGCTGGTGCACCGACGATCGAAATTACTGCACCGGAGCCTCTGGTGGTCGAAATTACTGCACCGGAGCCTCCTCGCTACCCCGTGGACGATATAAAGGAGATGAAAGCATGTCATCTGTATTATCCTATCGGGAACATGTCCATGAAGGTAGCCATCGGCAGTGCTTTACCACCTGGAGCACTCCACCACAACAACCCCATTCAAGATGGCTATGCTCGTGTCACGGTGGAGGAGATAGTCCAAGGGTTTGAGGACCTGGACATTGACATTGCTACACCTGAAGGGGTGAAAAGACTTGGAGATGTCAAGCGCCAGTTCATTCTATGGCAGAAGAAATTTATCAAGTTTCCAGGCGAGGCGCCAACAAGTCCACCCCCCTACGGTGGTGGTGGTGGCGGTGGCGGTGGCGGTGGCGGTGGCGGTAATGGTGGCGGTGGCGGTGGTGGTGGTGGTGCTTCACCTACACCCCCTTCACGTCAGCCGATGCCGCCCCCCAATTCACCTCCGGCGGGTAAGCAGACGCCGCCCCCCAGTCCTCGTCCGGCGGGTGATCAGACACCGCCCCCCAATCCACCTCCGGCGAAGAAGCAGAAGCAGTCCTGGGTTATTAACCCGGACCCTTATGTACCTAGAACCACAAAGATACCAGAGCCATCACTGAAGCCTCTCCCCACAAGGCCTTGGGAACGTAGTGCCGAGGAAGTCGACGCACACGCGGCTGCTGAATATGAGAAATGGAAGGCGGACTGCAAGAAGAAAAGAGAGCCCGAGCCCAAGCAAGTATTTTCTGACAAGGAAAAGAGCTGGGCTAAGTCATTTTTGAACACACCGTCCCAAGCCGCGAAGAATTTGCCTGACGACTATTTACGTGAACTTCGTAGGCAAGCACTCGCGTTCAAGAGGAACCAAGAGTTGGCGGAGAAGAAAGCCTTGGAGGAGGCCGAGAAAAACTTAGAAAGGGGGAAAGAAGTTGCCCAGCTCGGGGAACAAAGTAAACAATCGATCGCCCCGCTCATAGTGCAAGCCGCCGGTCCGGATGCCCCCGATATCATAGCAGCTGCGGCAGCACATGGATTGAGTAACGAGTTCCAGAGAACAAGCGGACGACTTAGGTATCACTCTTCGTGCACTGTTAGGCCTTGATGAGGCGCCAATGAAGGACGTAGTATTTACATATGTGAAGAATGACCCTCTCGTCGAGCCTGCGCAGGAAGAGGATCTACCTCGACAAATGAAAGGTCTGCTAAATTAGTACAAGGGTTACATAAAACATAAAAACGCCAAAGACTATATCTATGCGGAAGTTAGATATGAGCATCACTTCAAACATTATTATGTACAAATTCATCTGAGTGAATTGTTCCAGCTGTTCAATCTGCGCGACCTCGACAAATCTATCATCAGTTGCTACGTTCTGTAAGTGATTTATTAATTTCTACCCCATCTCGTTCATTGCCTGCACTATATATATATATATATATATATATATATATATATATATATATATATATATATATATATATAGATTTAAATATATATATATATATATATATTGTCCTAACTATCTTGTTGTGTACGCTATTATGCAGAATGAAGAAGCGGGAAATGCGAATAAGGAACATCCATGATGTTGGGTTCATTGACCCACAAATCGTTAATTCATATGTGTTAGAACACCACCCCGCCGACGTGGAGGATGACCTGTGGCGGTTTATTAGAAAACAGAAACTCAAAAGTGATATTCTATTTCCTTACCATTTTGGGTGAGTGTTTCTGTCTTGAGCACATTCTCTTTTGTTTACTCCATGCATGGTATGTGGCTAATCGATGAGTTATGCATGACTGTGCATGTATCGTGTCCGCAGGTTCCACTGGATTCTTATGGTAATTCAAGTTCAGACATCCTCAGTTCTCGTCCACGACTCTCTGAATATGGATCCGGCGCTTTGGGTCGACATGAGAAAAATGATGCAAAAGTAATTATTTTCATTCATTTGCGCTCTATATCGATCGGCCTATTTCGTTCATCATTTCCTAATATCAAGTAACTAATTAATAACTCTCTTGTTCATTTAATTTTCTTTGCCTCGTAGGGTTTGGAGACGGTTCGTAGATACCAAGGTCGGTGAATTCAAAAAAGAGCTACATTTTAAAATGGCAGTGCGGACGACTGGGGATATTCAGCCACCGGGGACCAATCTATGTGGATACTATGTTTGTGAGAGGATCTGGAGATACTGCAATGAGCGGGACCAGAAGTGTGAGAACAACATCCTGAGGAATAACCTCCGGAAGACGCTTAGTCCAGAAGCTCGCTTCCGACCACTTCAAGAGGAACTAGCTGGATGGTTGGCGAGGGAAGTCATCGATCCTAGAGGAGAACACCATTACGATGACGTAGAACTTTATATGCACTAAATTATGGATGGAAACTTGTTCAAAATTGTATATGGTCATCCGATATTGAATATATATTGTATATGGTCATCCGATATTGAATATATATTGTATATTCCTCTTGAATTCTTTTTGGTTCTAATTTCAAATTTGTTTGAAATTGTACATTCATATGCATGTATGTAGTACCGTGGAATATGTGAAACTCCTTCAAAATTAAAACCCAAAAGAAATAAAACAATACAAATTAAAAAGAAACCAGATTTAGGGGGAGGGGGGCTAAACCCTAAACCCTGCGGAGGCCTTTAGTCGCGGTTGGCCAGAAGAACCGCGACTAAAGGTCCTCCGCCCAGCGCTACTGCGGCCACGTGGACGGGCCTTTAGTCGGGGTTCGTAAGGAACCGCGACTAAAGGGGAGGGCCTTTAGTCGTGCTACTTTGGTCGCGGTTGCGCAACCGCGACTAATGGCAGTTGCCAACCGCGACCAAAGCCCCTTTTTCCACCAGTGTGAAGGGATGCCACCTTCATGGCCATCATCGTTGCCGACCTTGGCGCCCTGCGTCGGCCTCGTGGGCATCTGCTACATCCGATACTGCTCAAGGGACCCCACATTCGTGCTCAAGGCCATGGCCGTCGATGCCGCATTCGTGCTCAAGGCCATGGCCATAGTTCCCAACCTTGGCGTTGCAGCTCATGCCGTGGCTCGTCGCCAACCTGGGGCTTGGGGAGGCTCGGCTGGCACCAATGATCAGGTCGAAAGAGTTCCTTGGTGCCTGGAGGGGGCTTCGCCCGGTTTTTATAGCATACAGGAATTGAGTGCGTGTTGGTTTCCTTGGCGAAATCGTGGAGTCTGGGAGCGTGCATCTTCCGGTTTTCTTCTTTTCTTACTGGAGGTTATGTTTGCGTGGACTCTGTTTAGTCCTGCCTACATACATTACGTACACTAGTAAGCTTGCACGTGCAATGCACGTCTCTTAAAGTTTGTCACATGTTTCATAAATTCTATTTATGTATTATGTGTAGTTTTTTTCTAAGTTTAATTCAACGAACCATTTAAATTGGTCCCATTGGCCTATAATGTAAGTTGCGCATGAAACGTATGATGGACACATGGCATCTTTCAAAATTCAAGGGACCCATACTGCTTTCGCCATCTTCGAAGTCTCGACTTCTCACCATCACCATTCATTTCCTAGTCAACAAAAATAAAAACATTTTTCCTGAATTGTGTCATACAAACCAACAAAGTTAATTTTAAAATAATAGTGAGACATATGATGAATATCATGATACCGAGCTAAATACATAGTTAGGGATGTCGGATAAAATATCTGTCATTCAGCACTACAAACCACATAATGGCCATACATAAAAAAATAATGATGCATTTTTAGTTAATCCATTGAAATGATAAAAAAAAATATTACCTCTGTCTATAAAATGATGTCAAAAGTTTGTCTAAATTGGAATGCATCTAAAAACACACTTTAGTGTATAGGTACATTCCAATTTGGACAGATATCCCACAACTTTTTATGGACTGAGGAAGTAGTAGATTTTTTTTTTGCGATGAAAAAAGCTAAGGAAGTAGAAGATTTAAACAAGTAAAATAAAAAAATTAGAAGATTTAATTTTTTTAGAAGCAAACAGATCTTGGTACGTGCATATCACTCAGTCGTGCGAAAAGAAAGGAAAAAAGCACAAATCGGACACCTTCAGACCTCACTCCAACATCCCACTCTCTCGGAAGCCCCCTCTGCCGGCTCCACTACATCCCCGCCGCCGGCACCGTGGGCCGCCCCATCCCCTGCATCCCTATCGCCGGAGCGAGGGCCTCCCCTCCCCTGCCTCACCCGCTGCCTCTAGAGTTCCGCCCCTCCCCCTCCTCGTGCAGTCAGCGCGCCACGACCAGCCCCTTCCCTGCCTCCCCGCTGCTGCTGCACTTTCCTCGCGCCGGCGGCACGCAAGATTTCGGTCACCGAAGAGCCTGGGTAGGTGCTGGAGATTCTGTGTAGAGCAGAAGGCGCCAATCTCGGCATGCTCGCAGCAGGTCAGACGACGCCGAGCTAGAAGCCGGCGGAGGTCTCCATCTGATTCGTGGGGCGTTTGAGGGCTCCACTGCACCGGACTCCTCCCGTGGGACAAGCGCCGGTGAATCGCAGCAAGAGCAGAGGGACGCTGGCGAGGATGCCCTGCTCTGGGACTACCGATTCCGTGCATCTCCAACGCTTAAGGGTAATCTTCTATTTACTCCCTCGATTGTACTTTGATTCATGAATTTGATTGGTATCATGATTGCTTATATGCTTGGAGAGCTTGTGCAGTGTCATGTACTGCGCTAATCAAGTTGTCAGTTGTGGAACTCTATATATGCATGTTTGATACTATGGGCACCAGGTCGCTTGCATATATTGTGTGCTGCATATCTCTGTTGGTGATGGGATTATTTGGTGTTCGTGCAACTTCATGATTAGGAATACTTGGTAAACTGGTTAGTATGATAAAATCTGTAGCTTAGATATGAGAGATAGCATTCACTTCTTCAATGATAGGAAGGGAAGGTAAACCATGAGTTTAGGCTACCCTAGAAGCCCTCCAACTACATGTAGATGGTGTACAGCTTATCAATATGAAAACCTTAAATCATGACAGGATTATATGAATGTGGAAAGTGTGTTTTTTTCCGGCTTGAGAACTCAAAAGTCCATCCATAGCACTTAGTTGTTCATAGATTTCTAATTTCGTCTGTATGAGTCAAACCCATGGCAATGGCCATGCCCAATTTATCATAGAGTGCACATTTTCCTACATCATCAAAAGTTAATAAAAGTAAAAATACAATAATGAGTTGTATATGGTTTAGGATAGTTTGGACATGCATCCACTGTACCAATATGACTTTCTGACCATTTTTCTTTTCTCCGTTCAATTTGCCTGCTAGTCTAGACTCTAGAGTCAGTAGTGGCAATGAACTGACTATCAGCTAAGAATTTTGACGTTCCCGAATAAATGATATAAGTAAGAACATGAACTGAAAAACAATACTGATAGATAGTGTGACATATAGACAGTACCAAGATTACTTCTTGTACCGACAATATTTTAAGCAGTTTCAGTGTCGTGTGCTGAAGTGAGTTTTTTATCCAAGAAGATGATAACTCAGGTCATGAGCTTGTATAATGTTGTACCTATTTTTCTATACAGTTGTGCTGTTCAACTGTGAAATAAAGTACTTTCCTAGGCTGGGTAATCACAGGGAGAAATTTAAGCAGTCTAGCATTACTGATGTCATCGCCTCAACAATTGGCAGTAAACCGGAGTCTTTTTAAAAGCCTCCATCAACCCTGCATCGACTGCTGGTAACTGTTCTAAATCAAAGCGTGAACCTCAATATTTACCAGAGAATTCAAGAGGCGAGTTTAATGGGGCCGTCAAAATTAAAGTGCTATTCTGCAAAAGCATTTCACATTCTCCTGCGTGAAAGAGTTTGTTGGACTGTGGAAATACATGATTCGTTCGTTCCCTGCAAGAGCTTACTTTTACTGCTAAGTAAGTTAGGATTTCTTTAAGCAATATAGAGGTGTAACATCATCAGTAGCCTGGTTGGCTCTTTTAATTCCCAAGATCCAATGTTGTAAAAGAAATTATCAGTCGAACCACACTTACCTTAATTGAGCGATGAGGATGTGAAGCTGCAACAACATATGCTGCATAAACAAAATTCCAACTGTGCAAATTAGAAATGAGAAATAAAGGTCAGGATATTTCTATGTATGAGGAAACTAAAATAAGATAATGATGCAAACATAATATAAGGAATGCAGTTTTACGTATATATTCTAGTCAGTTGTAGGCGAAATCACTAAATGTGGAGAACTGCAATAGAGATAACATTTAGTTGTACAATATGGTACAAGCTGTCGTCAGTGCAAACTGGCCTTGTGGTAATGATTTACTGTACACTATGCTAAACTTCTATAACTATCTCATCAGGTTTGACCTCATGTAATTTCCTTGCCATTTCACCATTGTTGGCGATACAGGTCTGCGGCTCACTTCATGGTGCTTTGATTGGTCCGATACCGTGGTAACAATTGCAAATTTTCTAGGTATGTCTGTCATGTTACCTTCATATTCTTTTATTATGATTGTTGTATGCTCCTAGTTTCCTGTTTGTACATTCCATGACTTGAGAATGATATTAATGTGGCTTTTATTTTCGCCATGCTCTATGTAGTTGCTATTGGGGCTGTAAAATTTGGTGGTTTGTTTTGCAACCATTTTAACAACAAGGTTCAGAAAAGCATGATCACCTGCACGCTATGCATCTTCAATGTCCATAGATTATCATAACTAAGACCTGCAATCAGAAAACAAATATTGTTAGCATCAAAAGTAGTTACACACCCCTTGATTTTGGTGATTTTCCCGGATTTATCAGAAAACAGAGATGCAACTTAAACCATAGAAGAGCGTACCAGCCTCACCCCTCCAAAACATCTGTACAAATAATGTTTTTGGTGCTTTTCCTGGATTTATCAACTTCCTTGTTTGGATTGGCCAAAATCCGTTTCGTATTTCTTGACACACCCGTTGACTATGCAACTTTCATCTGGCCATGTGAGAATACAGGCTTGGGAAGGTACATGTTGCAAACCCTACAACAGCCCAATATATACGATGGTAAGAGGTGTGTAGAGTAACAATGACACATATTAGACACAACGCACTACCTTGTTGATCGCTTGATAGTAGGAGCATTAAGATACACACAGACCCCATCAAACAAAAAGGTGGTTAATTGACGTTGGCATATTTAGGTTCTTGTTAATTACCTTGTTCTTTCCTGTTGGTTGTATGTCATGGAATGGATTATGGCTGGAAGATGAAATTATGATCTCTGGAATGGATTGGGGCTAGAAGATGACATTATGATCTGTCCAAGAAAAGTAACTGACAATTAATCGAACAGTTATGGTTGTGGTTTAAAAATCCAGAATGACCGGTAATACGAAGATAACATGAGAAAGTAGATGGCAGCGTTCTGTAATTTTGAAATCAAACCTTGATTTTGCAGAGTTCAAAAGAAGCATTCAGAGATGAAGCCTTGGCAGCGGTTGGAGGCTAGTGCAGGGGACGCGACGGCGGACTGCGCAGAAGTGGCGGCGGTCGGCGCCTGGCTGTTCAGAGCAGCGGCCATGCGCGAAGCGTGGTGCAGGAGACACGACGGTGGATGGCGCCGCAGTGGCAGCGGTCGGCGCCCGACGGTGCAGAGCAGGCGGCCGTGCGTGAGGTGTCGTACGCATCGTGCAGGATCAAGCTTGGCGGCTGGCAGGAACAAGCGCGGCGGCGACAGGCCGCGATGGCGACGGTGCTGTCATCGGCGTGCGTAGGGCTTGCGTCCGCGGGCACACAGCTTCAGTTACGTGATCTGAGGAAGAAAAAAAAGGAAAGAAAAGGAAATCATGGATCGTGAGCAGGAGGTGCGGTTAGGCACGTTTGCGTTTTTTTTTCAGTGGAGGGGTGGAGCAGAACGTGGTCTGCTGGTCTGCTCGCATCAAAGATGCAACAGATTTCAGCCTTTGGATATTTCAATTGAAGGGTTGGGATTGGTTGGATGGGACGCTCTCGCTCTTTTAAAGTAGTGGAGATGGAGATGGAGATGGAGATGGAGATGGAGATGGAGATGGAGATGATCGGCTCGGGTGCAGAAAATCCGGGCTTCTATAATGCACGGCGTCTGGCGTTATTTGGTTTTGGAATTAGATCGGGGTAGCAACACCAGTTTCCTTACTTTTTGGATATCCATACATTGGTTTCTGTCTTCCATACGGTTTGGTCCGGGTCTTCCTTGAGTACGAAAAATAAGGAGGGTTTTATTCATTGTAACCATCATAATAAATTTTCTCCTCTAAAGCGGGGGAAGTAAAAAAGATCATTTTCATGAAAATTAGCTTCCTCAAGCTTAGACTTTTCCATAGCATTAGAAATAATGGTGTTCAAACAATTCATACTAATATCATTACTATTAGCATGCAAATAAAGTTTTATAGGTTTTCTAATCGAAATTGCTTCACACACGACAAATTTTATCCGATGTATGTACGACATCTCCTCCCAGCGAAAGCACAGATAATTAATTCCTGCACAGTTGCTGAGCACCGCGAGCTCAATCCCAAAGGCTGTTCTCCCTAACTTGGTGAAATCTCGAAGCAAAAATCAACTACTCAATCAGAATCAGATGTACAAACGGATCGCTTCTCCTGCCATTTTTTTTTTTTTGCCGAAATGGCCTCTCCTCCTAGAACAGTCCGCCCAAGCAAGGAAAGATGATAAGGGATCTCCAGCGAGCTGACTTAAATCAGCGATCCAAAAGATTTGTTTTTGTCCGTTTTAGTTGGCCCGTGGACAGTATGCGTCGCATGGTCCGGCTTGTCCGGGCAGCGCACGCAGCGGCGTGACCCATTTGGTCTGCTGGCTAGTTGGCCCGCGCACATGAAACAAATAGAAATGCACGAATTTAGAAAAAAGCTCAAAAACTTGATTGAAATTTCATTGATTCAAACATAATTTACATAGTTTAAAACGAAAAGCTAAACTAATTCAATTGTCACTGTCTTCTTCATCGTCGGAGACGAGGTAGATGAACGGCGTTGACGTCCAAAGCTGCTGCGCCCAAGCAGGCACCTCCGCTAGCCGCGCGTACCGTGGAGGAGGTGCAAAGTGCGGTGGCGTCGGTGGCGGTGGAACCTCCTGGCCGTCCCACGCGGTCTGTGGTGGCGCGTGCGGCGGCAGCGGTGGTGGTGGTTTCTACGTGCTCCGCCACCATGACCGAGAGCTGGACGATGTCCTCTAGCCCTAGCCATGACCATTTGACCTCCTCGTCGGCCAATGACGCGGCCAGGGCGGCAGCCGTGGCCGCATCCTCGTCGTAGTCGTCCGGGAGGACCGCCTCCAGCTTAGCAGCGGCTGGAGGCGCATCCTCCATCTCGTTGTCATCCTCCTCCTCCTCGTCCTCGTCGTCGTCTTCGTAGACGACCTCGTCCTCGCTATCGGGGATGTCGTCGCCGGGCATGAAATTCCGATGGACGCGGATAACACGGCGTCCCTCGTGCTCCCGTCCGCGCGAAAGTTCAGAAGGCACCGGTTATCCGTCTGTCCGCGCGGACCGAAACAGACATTCCAAAACTATTTGGATCGGCCCGCTGGAGATGTCCTAAGGCAAAGTAAAAATAGAATATTTGGTGGGTGGGACCTACCAAAGTCTCAGCCTAACCCAAACCCGAACCGTGTTTGCCTTTTGTTGTCTCGCGCGAGAAGATTTTCAGCCACCTAAGATCGTACGAGAATCGGACAAAATTTGTCGTGTGTGTAGCACGACTCTTTTCTAATTTTCTCTTCAAACACTTCATGTCCTAACTCAAGATAAATACTATAGAGTTCTCTAATTTTGTTGTTGTTTTCTATTAAGCCTAACTAGTGAAAATAAAAAACACAAGAAACATCAACATGGAAAGTGAACATGGAATAAACTAAGCAACAGAAATAACAGCTATAATAGAAAATAATTTATTATTTGTTTTTTATATAATAAAGCAAACAAGACAAAATAAAGTAAAGTAAGCAAAATAATAACAAAGTAAAAAGATTATAGATGAGAGTCTCCCCTTGCAGAAATCCTCTTTCTCCCCGGCAACGGTGCTAGAAAATCTTGATGGTGCTCCGGTGATGGCGTCAGACAATCGTGCTGAGCGTTGTTGTGGAAGCGGTAGGGAAACCCCAAGAGGAAGGTGTGATGAGCACAGCAACAAGTTTTCCCTCAGTACGAAACCAAGGTTTAATCGATCAGTAGGACAAAGGAGTGACTTCTGAAGGTGTTGCTAGCTGACTAGTGGCAGGGCGCACTGCCGGCGTCAGCAACAACATGGAACCTGCACACAATACAACCAAAGTACTTTGCCGCAACTTGCAGTGAGGTTGTCAATCTCACTAGTTTGATGAACACAAATGATTAGACGTATCGAGTGGAGAGAGATGTTTGCAGAAAGTAAACAGAACATGAATTGCAGTAAGTAAATAGAGAAGGATGATTCAGAAACTCAATTCGGCTCCCGGGTGCGTATGATCCCTCTACCATAAAAACATATTTTCAAGTGTTAAAAAATTTTGACAAAAAAATTTACATGTTCATCTCCATAATATATGTGTATTCGTCAAGTTTCACGAAAAAATGATATTTTTTGTAGTCTAAGCGAAAAAGAGAAAATTTATCTTGTGACAAGTCTTTGTTTCAGCATCGAATTTTGTCTTTTTTACACACGCCACATGACATGTCGATTTTTCATGAAACGACTTTGTGAGCGCGTAGCACATGAAGATGTACGTGCGAACTTTTTGTTTCAATTTTTTGACATTTTAGAATGTGCCTAACATGTATTTCAAAATAAAGGGAGCATACGCTCCCATGTGCCAAAACATCACTCCCGATATGATTCAGAAACTCAATATCAGTGTAAAAAAGAGGATCGGGGTCCACAGTTAACTAGAGGTGTCTCTCCATATATAAAGATAAATAGCATGTTGGGTGAACAAATTACAGCTGAGAAATTGACAAAATATCGACCATACATGACAAGATGATTACTATGAGATTTGATTGGGCATTACAACATAATACATAGACCGTAATCCAACTGCGTCTATGACTAATAATCCATCTTCAGGTTATCGTCTGGACCCCTTTCAGTATTAAGTTGCAAGCAACGACTATCGTTTTAAGCAATGTGTGTAAAGTAAACAATAGAATTACCCTCAGATAAAATATTGTTGTTTTCTCTCTAGTAGCAACAGACATCTACAATCTTAGAAGTTAAATGTCAATCTCCCAGAAAACTAGAGGCATGAACCAACTATCGAGTATAAGTACCCCCTCTTGGAGTCACAAGTGTCCACCTGGCCAGATTCTACTAACAACGGAGAGCATTGATACGTCTCAAACGTATCTATAATTTCTTATGTTTCATGCTACTTTTATGATGATACTCACATGTTTTATACACACTTTATGTCATTATTATGCATTTTCCGGCACTAACCTATTGACGAGATGCCGAAGAGCCAGTTGTTGTTTTCTGTTGTTTTTGGTTTCAGAAATCCTAGTAAGGAAATATTCTCGGAATTGGACGAAATCAACGCCCAGGGGCTTATTTTTCCACGAAGCTTCCAGAAGACCGAGGGAGAAACGAAGTGGGTCCACGGGGCGCCGCCACACTAGGGCAGCGCGGCCTAGAGGGGGCCTGCGCGGCCCTAGCGTGTGGGGCCCCCGTGACTCCTCCGACTCCGCCCTTCCGCCTACTTAAAGCCTTCGTCGCAAAACCCTCTGTACCGAGAGCCACGATACGGAAAACCTTCCAGAGACGCCACCGCCGCCAATCCCATCTCGGGGGATTCAGGAGATCGCCTCCGGCACCCTGCCGGAGAGGGGAATCATCTCACAGAGGGCTCTTCATCGCCATGATCGCCTCCGGATCGATGTGTGAGTAGTTCACCCCTGGACTATGGGTCCATAGCAGTAGCTAGATGGTTGTCTTCTCCTCATTGTGCTATCATGTTAGATATTGTGAGCTGCCTATCATGATCAAGATCATCTATTTGTAATGCTACATGTTGTGTTTGTTGGGATCCGATGAATATTGAATACTATGTCAAGTTGATTATCAATCTATCATATATGTTGTTTATGTTCTTGCATGCTCTCCGTTGCTAGTAGAGGCTCTGGCCAAGTTGATACTTGTAACTCCAAGAGGGAGTATTTATGCTCGATAGTGGGTTCATGCCTCCATTGAATCTGGGACAGTGACGGAAAGTTCTAAGGTTGTGGATGTGCTGTTGCTACTAGGGATAAAACATCGATGCTTTGTCTAAGGATATTTGTGTTGATTACATTACGCACCATACTTAATGCAATTGTCTGTTGCTTGCAACTTAATACCGGAAGTGGTTCGGATGATAACCTGAAAGTGGACTATTTAGGCATAGATGCATGCTGGATAGCGGTCTATGTACTTTGTCGTAATGCCCTGATTAAATCTCATAGTACTCATCATGATATATGTATGTGCATTGTTATGCCTTCTTTATTTGTCAATTGCCCAACTGTAATTTGTTCACCCAACATGCTATTTATCTTATGGGAGAGACACCACTAGTGAACTGTGGACCCCGGTCCATTCTTTACATCTGAAATACAATCTACTGCAATTGTTCTTTACTGTTCTTCGCAAACAAACATCATCTTCCACACTATACGGTTAATCCTTTGTTACAGCAAGCCGGTGAGATTGACAACCTCACTGTTACGTTGGGGCAAAGTACTTTGATTGTGTTGTGCAGGTTCCACGTTGGCGCCGGAATCCCTGGTGTTGCGCCGCACTACATTTCGCCGCCATCAACCTTCAACGTGCTTCTTGGCTCCTACTGGTTCGATAAACCTTGGTTTCTTACTGAGGGAAACTTGCTTCTATACGCATCATACCTTTCACTTGGGGTTCCCAACGGACGTGTGCTTTACGCGTATCAAGCTAAATTTCTGGCGCCGTTGCCGGGGAGATCAAGACACGCTGCAAGGGGAGTCTCCACTTCCAATCTCTTTACTTTGTTTTTGTCTTGCTTTATTTTATTTACTACTGTGTTTGCTGCACTAAAACAAAACACAAAAAAATTAGTTTCTAGCTTTACTTTATTTACTGTCTTGTTCTCCATATTAAAAACACAAAAAAATTAGTTACTTGCATTTACTTTATCTAGTTTGCTTTATTTACTACTGTTAAAATGAATACTCCTGAAAACACTAAGTTGTGTGACTTCACAAACACTAATAATAATGATTTTCTTATGCACACCTATTGCTCCACCTGCTACTACAGCAGAATTCTTTGAAATTAAACCTGCTTTACTGAATCTTGTCATGAGAGAGCAATTTTCTGGTGTTAGTTCTGATGATGCTGCTGCCCATCTTAATAATTTTGTTGAACTTTGTGAAATGCAAAAGTATAAGGATGTAGATGGTGATATTATAAAATTGAAATTGTTTCCTTTCTCCTTAAGAGGAAGAGCTAACGATTGGTTGCTATCTTTGCCTAAGAATAGTATTGATTCATGGACTAAATGTAAGGATGCTTTCATTGGTAGATATTATCCTCCTGCTAAAATTATATCATTGAGAAGTAGCATAATGAATTTTAAGCAATTGGATAATGAACATGTTGCTCAAGCATGGGAAAGAATGAAATCTTTGGTAAAGAATTGCCCAACCCATGGACTAACTACTTGGATGATCATCCAAACCTTCTATGCAGGATTGATTTTTTCTTCGCGGAACCTATTGGATTCAGCTGCTGGAGGAACCTTTATGTCCATCACTTTGGGGGCGGCGACAAAGCTTCTTGATGATATGATGATAAATTACTCTGAATGGCACACGGAAAGAGCTCCACAAGGTAAGAAGGTAAATTCTGTTGAAGAAACCTCCTCCTTGAGTGATAAGATTGATGTGATTATGTCTATGCTTGTGAATGGTAGATCTAATGTTGATCCTAATAATGTTCCTTTAGCTTCATTGGTTGCTCAAGAAGAGAATGTTGATGTAAACTTCATTAAAAATAATAATTTCAACAACAATGCTTATAGGAATAATTCTGGTAACAACTATAGGCCATATCCTTCTGCTAATAGTAATGGTTATGGTAATTCTTATGGGAATTCTTACAACAATAATAGGAGTGTACCCCCTGGTCTTGAAGCCATGCTTAAATAATTTATTAGTACACAAACTGCTTTTAACAAATCTGTTGAGGAAAAGCTTGATAAAATTGAAATTCTTGCTTCTAAGGTTGATAGACTTGCCTCTAATGTTGATCTTTTAAAATTGAAAGTTATGCCTAATAAGGATAATGATAATAAGATTGTTACTACAGCAAATTCCATCCAAGTTCGAATTAATGAAAATATAAGATTGATGGCTGAATTGCATGCTAGGTGGGAAAGAGAAGAAAACGAAAAACTTGCTAAAGAGAATAATATAGCTAAAGTTTGGACTATTAGCACCACTAGTAATGATAATGATTCACATGTTGCTAAACCTCCTACTATTAATGGTAAAATAATTGGTGTTGGCAATGTTTCTACTCCTAGTGCAAAGCGTGCAAAATTGCCTGAAACTGCTAAAACTGCTGAAACTGCTTGTGATAAAACTGCTGAATTTTTTTCCAACATTGGGGACAATGATCCCATTGCTGTAGATCATAATGGTTTATATTTTGATGATTGTCATATCTCTGAAGTTATAAAGTTCTTACAAAAACTTGCTAAAAGTCCCAATGCTAGTGCTATAAATTTGGCCTTTACAAAACATATTACAAATACTCTCATAAAAGCTAGAGAAGAGAAACTAAAACTTGAAACTTCTATTCCTAGGAAGTTAGAAGATGGTTGGGAGCCCATCATTAAGATGAGGGTCAATGATTTTGATTGTAATGCTTTATGTGATCTTGGTGCAAGTATTTCTGTTATGCCTAAGAAAATCTATGATATGCTTGACTTGCCACCATTGAAAAATTGTTATTTGGATGTTAATCTTGCTGATAATGATATAAAGAAACCTTTGGGGAGGATTGATAATGTTCGTATTATGGTTAACAATAACCTTGTCCCCGTTGATTTTGTTGTCTTGGATATTGAATGCAATGCATCTTGTCCCATTATATTGGGAAGACCTTTTCTTCGAACTGTTGGTGCTACCATTGATATGACGGAAGGTAATATTAAATATCAATTTCCTCTCAAGAAAGGTATGGAACACTTCCCTAGAAAGAGAATGAAGTTACCTTATGATTCTACTATTAGAACAAATTATGATGTCGATGCTTCATCTCTTGATAATACTTGATTCACTTTTTCTGCGCCTAGCTGAAAGGCGTTAAAGAAAAGCGCTTATGGAAGACAACCCATTATTTTACTACAGCACTTTGTTTTATATTTGAGTCTTGGAAGTTGTTACTACTGTAGCAACCTCTTCTTATCTTTATTTTATTGCATTGTTGTGCCAAGTAAAGTCTTTGATAGTAAAGTCAATACTAGATTTGGATTACTGCGCAGAAACAGATTTCTTGCTGTCACGAATCTGGGCAGGGTTCTCTGTAGGTAACTCAGAAAAATCTGCCAATTTACGTGCGTGATCCTCAAATACGTACGCAACTTTCATTTAATTTGAGCATTTTCATCTGAGCAAGTTAAGTGCCCCATAAAAATTCATCTTTACGGACTGTTCTGTTTTGACAGATTCTGCCTTTTATTTCGCATTGCCTGTTTTGCTATGTTTGATGGATTTCTTTGTTCCATTAACTTTCAGTAGCTTTGTGCAATGTCCAGAAGTGTTAAGAATGATTATGTCACCTCTGAATATATGAATTATACACTAACCCTCTAATGAGTTTGTTTTGAGTTTGGTGTGGAGGAAGTTTTCAAGGGTCAAGAGAGGAGGATGATACAATATGATCAGGAAGAGTGAAAAGTCTAAGCTTGGGGATGCCCCCGTGGTTCATCCCTGCATATTTTAAGAAGACTCAAGCATCTAAGCTTGGGGATGCCTGATACGTCTCAAACGTATCTATAATTTCTTATGTTCCATGCTAGTTTTATGACAATACCTACATGTTTTGTTCACACTTTATATCGTTTTGATGCGTTTTCCGGAACTAACCTATTGACGAGATGCCGAAGGGCCAGTTGCTGTTTTCTGCTGTTTTTGGTTTCAGAAATCCTAGTAAGGAAATATTCTCGGAATTGGACGAAATCAACGCCCAGCATTTTATAATTCCACGAAGCTTCCAGAACACCCGAGAGGCACCAGAGGGGAGCCCTGGTGGCCCCACACGTGTGGGCGGCGCGGCCAAGGAGCCAGGCGCGCCCCCCTATTGTGTGGCGCCCCCGTAACCCTTCCGACTTCGCCTCTTCGCCTATTTAAAGGTCCCTGACCTAAATCTTCGAGACGGAAAAGCCACGGTACGAGAAACCTTCCAGAGCCGCCGACATCGCGAAGCCAAGATCTGGGGGACAGGAGTCTCTGTTGCGGCACGCCGCCAGGACGGGGAAGTGCCCTCGGAAGGCATCTCCATCGACACCACCGCCATCTTCATCAACACTGCTGTCTCCCATGAGGAGGGAGTAATTCTCCCTCGAGGCTAAGGGCTGTACCGGTAGCTATGTGGTTAATCTCTCTCCTATGTATTTCAATACAATGATCTCATGAGCTGCCTTACATGATTGAGATTCATATGAGCTTTGTATCACTATTAGTCTATGTGCTACTCTTGTGATGTTATTAAAGTAGTCTATTCCTCCTTCACGGTGTAATGGTGACAGTGTGTGCATCGTGTAGTTCTTGGCGTAGGTTATGATCATAATCTCTTGTAGGTTATGGAGTTAATTATTACTATGATAGTATTGATGTGATTTATTCCCCCTTCATAGTGTAAAGGTGACAGTGTGTATGCTATGTTAGTACTCGGTTTAAATTGCAAAGATCTATTATGCTCTAAGGTTACTTAAATATGAATGCCGAATGTTGTGGAGCTTGTTAACTCCGGCATTGAGGTGCTCTTGTAGCCCTACACAACGAATGGTGTTCATTATCAAACAAGAGTATATGTAGCACAAAGGAAGAGAACTTATTTATTATGTAATCAATGTTGAGAGTGTCCACTAGTGAAAGTATGATCTCTAGGCCTTGTTTCCAAGCACTGAAACACCGCTTATTTACTGTTCTGTTGCATGTTTACTCGCTGCCATATTTTATTCAGATTGCTATTACCACTCATATACATCCATACTACTTGTATTTCACTATCTCTTCGCCGAACTAGTGCACCTATACATCTGACAAGTGTATTAGGTGTGTTGGGTACACAAGAGACTTCTTGTATCGTGATTGCAGGGTTGCTTGAGAGGGATATCTTTGACCTCTTCCCCCCTGAGTTCGATAAACCTTGGGTGATCCACTTAAGGGAAACTTGCTGCTGTTCTACAAACCTCTGCTCTTGGAGGCCCAACACTGTCTACAAGAATAGAAGCACCCGTAGACATCAAGCACTTTTCTGGCGCCGTTGCCGGGGAGGAAAGGTAAAAGACACTCACACTCCGGTCCCAGGTAACTAAGTACTTTTCTGTTGCCGTTGTGTGTATGCTCGAAGCTATTTCCTTTAGATCCTGCAATTGCATCTTTTTGTTTCTTGTTAAACACTAGTAAGGCATAATGGAAAACATCTGTGAGCTTTTTAAACTATTTCCTGAGTCAAGACATGAATGGTTTAATGCGAAAATTAAAAAACCTATGGAACCTTATTTGCATGCTAGTAGTAATATTAGTATGAACGCTTTGAACACCATTGTTGATAATGATATAGAAAATTCTAAGCTTGGGGAGGTCGGTTTTGATGAAAATGATCTCTTTAGTTCTCCGGGTATTGAGGAGAAAGTTTATGTTGATTATTATATGCCTCCCATATATGATGATTATAATGACTAGTCATCAACCCATGCATCCGCATGGGCTAGGTTATTTTTGTGTTAGTTGATTGTTACACATAGCTATTGTGTCAAATTGTGAGATGTAACTAACGACTTTTTTTTCTCTACTTATAAAAATCTCTATAATAATGTGAAATGGATAGACAATGATTTGCAAAAAATATTAGCTTGATGCCTACCAATCTCCTGACATAGGAGAAACAGGCAGTGACGAATATAGTTATATATTCAACCATGACACAACTGAAGAAAAAGCACCCCTGAAATTCAAGAATACATACCGATGTATATTTTGTATAAGACATAAGAGCATCACAACTTGCGGGAGTATACATTGAATATGAAGACCCAATAAGACACATTTGTTTCCTTAGGTGCACTTCCAATTAATATGAGAAAATTCATGGGAGATCAAATCATAGGTATTATAGGCATTTTTCAACCGGACAACCATATTTTACATGTCTATATTGTAAGGCCACGTATGAGTCCATATTGAAAGTATATAAAAGGATGTTTAATAAGAAATTATACGTATATCTATTGAATTCTCTAACCACATGGTAGCATACATAGTTCTAGAATAAAAATGAAATCACGAAAAATACAAACTTGTTTCCACACATGCACCTATATGAATGCCACAAATAGAACTTCTCTAAGTATACAATTATTTGAGAAGGTGGAGTGCAATTTTTATTTTGTAATCATGGATTAAAAGTGCTTGTTGTGTGCCTTTCCTGCATAATTAGATATTGAAGCCCTAGATAAAATATTGCAAATCACTCTTCCTTTTTTGACACCTCATATCACTCTGAATCGCACTCATATTCAATGAATGTGAAGACGTTGAACTTTTCCAATGCTTTTTATCCATTATGATCGGACAGTACAATTGAGTGTAATTTATTAGAAACATTGTATATGTCCCACCGGACACCTAGCATCTTTTCTAGTTAAACATAAAATTATAGAGTCTATATGTTGTATATGTCCCACCGGACACCTAGCATCTTTTAATTAACATTGTATATGTTTTCTCTTTTCTAGTTAAACATAAAAAATTATAGAGTCTATATGTAGTATTTTAATTTGTCCCAAAATAATTAAATCGACTTTAAACAAAGCTGAGCCACCTTTTTGGGACAGAAGTACTACTACCGTAAAAGTTACATGTACAAAGCATGGCTGCAATGGATCGAATAACATTATGCGGATACATTGCTATAAAATCTAAAAGCATGGGTGTATTCTGAGAAAGTGTTACGTTATATTGCCTCCAAAAATTTATTCAAATTCAACAGCAAAACTATGAAAAACTAACCTCGGCGTATCTTTGAGGAGCTCTTTCTCTCTTCTGCTTTCTTGCGTGGCTATAAAACTTTAAAAGCATGTTGTTCTAAAGACTACAGTTGCTCTACAATTTAAAAGGATCGATGTATTCTGAGAAAGTGCTATGTTAGATTGTCTCCAAACATTTGTTCACATTCAACAATGAAACCTATGAGAAAAACTAACCTTGATGGATCAAACATGGCCTTGAATTTGCTGAGCTACTCGTCTCTTCTGCTTTCTTGCGTACGCCTGCTATAATTACTTCAAGCAAGTTTCTTTTAAGACTGACACAATGTTATTACCAGATTTTGGCCAAATCAGGAGATGGGCCGTAATTGAGATGGGCTTCGAGGATATACACGTGGAGAGTCTCTAAAGCGGCCTTGTACGAGAATTTGGGCTAGATGGCCCGTGTATCTGTATACTATGATAGATTTAGTTAGAATTAAAAGATAGAGTTTAGCCCGTACACGGTTAGGTTTATTCCCGAATTAGAAAGTCTACGGACTATAAATATGTATCTAGGGTTATTGAGAAAGGAGGACAATCACGTTCACAACAAACACAATCTAGGCGCATCGCCACCCCTTGTTTCGAGGGTTTCTTCCGGGTAAGCATCATGCTGCCTAGATCGCATCTTGCGATCTAGGCAGTGTAGGTTTATTCGTTATCTTGTGTTGCTCGTACTGAAGCCTTGTTGATGGCGAGTAACACTACTTATCGTAGGTGTTTTGGGACTTGCATAGATGCTTTTCTTATACATATTTGCTTAGCTGTGCCGTCCCTCGATATCTAGCAGTCCTTACACCTATCTTAGGTGTAAGGGCAGCACCTTGCTTGTTCTTTACTTAGTAGATCCGATCTGTTATAGTTGCTCCTTGTTCTTCAAGGATTAGTTTGATATCCGTATGGTTAGGCCCTACGCTGGGGTTGGACGATCCGGTAGTGCGTAAGGTGTGGTTTATTATTCCTAGAAGGGATGTTCCGGGAATTGACTTAATGTTGGTTTTTAGGCCTCTTTTAGGAGTAGTTTTCCATCATCTTTCGTATTTGCTAGGCTCAACTACGCGTAGGATGTTCCGGTTATGCGGTGAAAACTCTAAACTGTCGTAGAGTGGTTTAGCTTTGTTTTGATCGAGCAGGATCCCCATGTCATCGTAAATCCAACATGAACCATGGGGCAATCGGCTCTTCGAGCCGATCCACAGGGCAACCTGAGAGCCGATCGGGCTCGTATTTAATGTTTACGTGTCTACCATGCAGGAGACTAATCGAAGCGATCCAACACCTTCCTGACCAGGTATAGGTCAGGTGGCACGCCCTTGCAACCGTCAGGACGTGTGCCGGAGCATTGCGGGACGACGTCGAGGGACCAGGGCCCACCCAGCAGTCTTGGTAGCCTCCCGGCTCTTCGTGTTTGCTCGCCGCTGCCCGCCGGTGGGTTTTGGCAGGCAACACATTCTTGCACGCCCGGTGGGACACTCTGCAACAACCACGTCAACATCTGCAGCTGCGATGTCGGACGAACCAGTCAAGTACGAAGACCTGCCTGAAGAGCACAAGAAGAAGTATGATGAGCTCAAGGCCGTCTTTGAAGCCGATCTCATCGGCTCTTTTGAGAAAACTCGTTCACATGGCATTAGGTTCAAAGGATTCACACCTGAAGGCGTGCTCGAGGGACTAGATCTGTCCCTCCCTTCGGAGGAACGCACCAGAGCCCTGCGACAGGAAGTTAACTATATGGTGGCTCATTCTCTACATCGTCATTCGGAGAGCCTGGTGAACGCCTTCGAGCGTGTTGCGCTTCGCGTGGTTCAGGAGATCATGAAGCATCAGTATTCTCCGTCAGGACCTGCCCTGGGGACTCACCAGGGGGAAATACCGCTCCACACCAAGCCGCAACTACCGTTCACGTTTGCAGCTCCACAGCAACAAGGTTCATCGGCATACGTCGTCTACAAGGTTGGAGGTGATCCTGGCGATTACCAATTCCTGTATGAGCCGCCCAAGGAGATCCCACATGGGTACGTGTGCACATACGTGCCGGACTGCAACAACTGGGCGCACACGAACCAGATTATAGCAGGAGGGATTGCTGGAGTAGGAGCGAGTTCTGGAGCAGATGCTGAGAAACAGGCGTGGCTAGCTAAATATGCCACCGGAACGAGTTATGAAAGCTCAACCCCTGCAGCTCATACCGTGGATCAGATCAGTGCGATCTTGAGAGACCAGTTCGGTATCCTGCCAAAGAAGAGAACAATCGGCTATTCCAAGCCGTATCCCAACGAGTATGACCTGATCCCACTGCCGCCCAAGTATCGGCTCCCTGACTTCACAAAGTTCAGTGGAGCAGAAGGGTCTAGCTCAATTGAGCACGTGAGCCGATATTTGGCACAGTTGGGCATGGTTTCAGCATCAGACCAGCTGCGCGTAAGGTTCTTTGCGCAATCTCTCACGGGTCCAGCCTTTGGATGGTACACCTCGTTGCCACCAGATTCAGTTCGGACATGGAAGCAGCTGGAAGAGCAGTTTCACATACAATATCACTCAAAAGCTACCGAAGCTGGCATTGCCGACCTGACACAGGTGCGGCAGAGGCGGGGAAAAACAGTGTCTGAGTACATTCAACGTTTTAGAACTGTCAAGAACCGATGTTATTCGGTTCGTTTATCTGAGAAAGAAGCAGTCGAGCTGGCAGTGGCAGGCCTCGCAGCGCCATTCAAGGATCTGACTTTCCAAGTGGAGTACAATTCACTGACGCATATGGTCCAGAAGCTGACATCGTATGAGCAGCGCCATCTAGAATTGTACCAGGACAAGTTCAAGCGCCCGATAGGCCTGGTCGAGGCAGAAGAAGTTGACGACTCTGCAGAAGATCAGGAAGTCACTGTGGCTGAATGGGCTCGAGGGGCAGTACCTGTGTCCTGCAAATGGGTGAAGCAACCAGGGCCTGCAAAAGGGTTTGACTTTGATATAAGCAAAACTGAGCAGATTTTTGATTTGCTGCTGAAGGAAAAACAGCTGAAGTTACCCGAAGGCCATAAAATCCCTACGGCGCAAGAGTTGAACGGGAGACCATACTGCAAATGGCATCACACGTTCACCCACGCCACCAACGACTGTAAAGTATTGCGCGGACAGATTCAAATGGCAATGGAATCATGCCGATTAATCTTTGGACAATTTGCCATGAAAGTGGACACACAGCCGTTTCCTGGCGTCAACATGGTGGAGCTCAACCATGCCACGAAGCGTCAGCCAGGTTTCTCGTTCGATGTCAACATGGCAGGGCTTGTGAACCGCCATGGCAAGGATAAAGCAGAAAGCAGTCACTCCCGTGGCAAGGATAAAGAGGAGGCCGATCCACGCGACCGGCCCCAATATGATGACAGACGATACTCGACCGAGGAAGAAGTGAGAAGCGTGCAGTATCAACGACCACTCTCCGCGCATCTCCTTAACAAATACGAGCATCAGTATGACCGACGTCGGCGATATGACATGGATGATGAGAGATATCGTCGGTCTGATGCAGACAACAGGAAGTATCGTCGATATGATAGTGACGACGAAGGATATGAGCGTCACGCAAAGGGGAGGTCAAGAGAGCAGGAAGACGTGGACAGACACTGGGATTGTCCTTTCTTTAAGCACTGCTGGGACTCAGGAATGAGCCGATTGCCTACGATCGACAACTGCCCAGAATGTAGACAGCAGAGGAAGGGAACAAATGAAGTTTCAGTGTTCAAGCGTCTAGGGCCCCTCCCACGTCAGAGCAGACGAGCTGAGTCATCTCGGGATGAAGATTTCAAGGATTCAGAAGATGAAGAAGAAGATAGATACCACCGGCCAAGGTGGTGCCCTGATGGTCTCAGCCATTCCCAGAAGCGTAGGGTGCAGCGGCTACGAAACTTGGAAGAAGCCGAGGCGCAGTACCTGTACACGTTGAGGAAAGCACGGCCCGATCTGGCCGTAAAAATTCAACAAATGTTGAAGACGGAGGCGCGCCCGCCAAAGAAAGTGTGGCGCCCCAAGCAGACAAAAGCCGATGCAGAGGCATCGGCTGATACAAACATGGTGTTCATACTCCCGTCAGAGTTTTGTGCTCCAAAAGACGAGGAAGTATCAGTAGCGCAGTTTGACTGCGGTCCACAGCCAGTCATCTTTGAGAAGCCACGAGAGAGGAGCTACAGGCATTTGAAAGCTCTATACCTGAAAGGTTACATCAATGGGCAACCTGTCAGCAGGATGTTGGTTGACACGGGAGCAGCAGTCAACATAATGCCATACTCCATGCTGCGACGTTTGGGACGCTCTAACGAAGATCTGATCAAGACCAACATCACATTAAGCGATTTCAACGGCCAAGCGTCAGAAGCACAAGGTGTTCTGAACGTAGATTTAACCGTGGGCCGAAAGACCATCCCTACGTCGTTCTTCATCGTCGACAGCAAAAGCACTTACGCTGTCCTGCTAGGAAGGGATTGGATTCACGCGAACTGTTGCATCCCATCTACAATGCACCAATGCATCATACAGTGGGATGGAGATGAAGTAGAGGTCGTTCATGCCGATGACTCAATCGAGATCTCACTAGCTGGCATGAATATTTGGGATACAGACGACCAAGAGCCGCTCTCTGGAATCAGTTTGGACGGCTGTGAGCGCATCGAAGCTTCAAAAAACGGGGTGAGGCTGGTCTTATCCACCGGCCTGACGGAGTAGCAAGAACAGAATCAGTAGACGTACATGGCAAGGCCGATCCCTGCGATCGGCCCCAAAAAATAAAAAGCAATGAGCTTACCTCAAGCATGTCACGTAGTCATAGTAGAGCACCAATAAATTGTAAACCCTCATTGAGCATTGCAATGATAAAGGAGGCCGATTCCAGCGATCGGCCAAAATTATCCTCAACATGTATTTTGCCTGTGTTCAGCATTGATCTAGCAGGCGACAGAAAGCTAGGATACGGGTTTACATCAGCTGATGAGCTAGAAGAGATTGACATTGGTCCTGGGGATAAGCCACGACCAACATTTATCAGCAAAAAGTTGGATCCACATCTGAGGGGCCTGATGATAGCTTTACTGAAAGAGTACCCAGATTGTTTTGCATGGGATTATACAGAGATGCCTGGGTTAGACAGGAGCATCATTGAGCATCGGCTCCCTCTGAAGAAAGGATTTCGGCGTTCCAAAGCCGAGCACGACAGATGAAGGCCGAAATTTTAGTAGAAGTCAAAAAAGAGATCGAGAAAATGTTGAACGCTGGGTTCATCAGGCCATGCAGGTATGCTGAGTGGATTTCCAATGTCGTACCTGTGGAGAAAAAGGATGGCCGATGGCGCGTCGCCATAGATTTTCGGAATCTCAATAGTGCCACTTCAAAGGATGAATACCCAATGCCAGTAGCAGAGACATTGATCAATGCAGCTGCTGGTCATAAAATTTTAAGTTTCATGGATGGCAATGCTGGCTATAACCAAATTTTTATGGCCCCAGAAGATATACACAAGACTGCATTCAGAGTACCAGGCTCGGTAGGCTTGTTTGAATATGTGGTCATGACGTTTGGGCTAAAGAATGCCGGTGCAACGTACCAAAGAGCCATGAATTACATCTTTCATGATCTGATTGGCAAATTGGTGGAGATTTACATCGACGACGTGGTGGTCAAGTCTATCTCAGTGGAAGGACACTTGAAAGATTTGCGAGACGTCCTGGACCGAACTAGAAAGTTCGGACTAAGAATGAATCCAAAGAAGTGTGCTTTTGGTGTAACGGCCGGTCAATTCTTGGGTTTCTTGATTCATGAACGTGGAATTGAGATCGGCCTGAAAAGTCAGGAGGCAGTGCGAACGATGAAGCCACCTACCACGAAGAAGGAACTCCAGTGTCTCATCGGCAAAATCAACTTCGTCAGAAGGTTTATTTCTAACATGTCAGGGAGAATTGAGCCGTTCATGGGATTGGTCAAAATCAAGTCTGATGAGGAGTTTCGCTGGGGGGCAGAGCAACAACGAGCATTTGACGAGATCAAGGAGTACCTAACAAAGCCACCTGTGTTGGTTCCGCCTCAGCAGGACAGGCCATTCTACATTTATTTGTCAGTAGCTGACACCTCCATCGCATCAGTGGTGGTGCAGGTCTATGATGGTCTGGAGAAAGTGGTTTTCTACCTCAGCAGAAGGATGTTGGATGCAGAAACAAGGTACCCTAAGATCGAGAAGTTGTGCCTCTGTTTGTTTTTCACATGTACCAAGCTTCAACACATCTTGCTGTCAGCGGAGATCATGGTCATATGCAAATCGGATGTCATCAAGCATATGTTGTCGGCTCCTGTGTTGAAAGGCCGACTCGGTAAGTGGATGTTTGCATTATCGGAATTTGATATCCGGTATCAGTCAAGGGACAGGCGTTGGCCGATCTTATTGCTGAAATAATAAACACAGATGTAGCAGCACTGTCTGTGCGTGCATGGGCCATGTTCTTCAATGGATCGGTCTGTGAGGATGGTTGCGGCATCGGCGTTCTACTCGTGTCGCCTCGGGGGGCAACATATTGCTTCTCCATCAGGCTACCTACCCCTTGCACCAACAATGTTGCTGAATATGAAGCCATCTGCAAGGGAATGGAATTGCTATTGGAAGCCGGGGCAGAAGCGGTAGAGATTTTTGGAGATTCCAAATTGGTGATTTCTCAACTCACGGAGGAATACAAATGTGAGAGCGAGTCGCTCTTCCCATTATGGATGCAATGCCGTGAGCTGATGGCTCAGTTCAGGTATGTAAATTTCAATTGGATCCCAAGATCGCAGAATACCGAGGCAAACGATCTCGCACAGATGGCATCAGGATACCAGGACGTAGCAGATGGGACCGATGTTCAAGTGCAGTTCATGGAACCAGATGACTGGAGAGCCGATATTTTCAATTACTTGAAAGATTCGGCTCGGGGGGCACCTAAACGGATAAGATACAAGGCCATGAAGTACGTCCTGATTGGAGATGACATGTTCTACAGGACCTTGGAAGGGTTACTTCTCAAATGTTTGGGACCAGCCGAGTCCAATCGGCTCTTGCATGAGGTGCATGAAGGTGCCTGTGGAACTCACCAATCGGCTCATAAGATGAAGTGGCTGATCAGGCGATCGGGATTTTATTGGCCCACCATGCTTGAAGATTGTTTCAAGTATTATAAAGGGTGTCAAGCATGTCAGAAGTTTGGGAGCATTCAGATGGTACCCGCATCAGCAATGAATCCCATCATCAAACCTTGGCCATTCCGAGGTTGGGGCATGGATATGATCGGCAAAATTCATCCTGCATCGAGCAAAGGCCATGAATGGGTCTTGGCCATTACAGATTACTTCACTAAATGGGTGGAGGCCGTCCCTATGAAGTCAGTAGCATCGAAAGATGTCATCAGTTTCGTGTTGGAGCATGTCATTCATAGATTCGGGATTCCCCAGACTATCACGACCGAGGGAGGTTCGATCTTCGTGTCTAAGGAGTTTAGAAAATTCTGCGAAGATATGGGAATCAAGCTGATCCGATCATCTCCATACTATGCTCAAGCAAATGCGCAGGCTGAAGCATCCAACAAGAGTCTGATCAAGCTGATTAAGAGAAAAATCGACGAGCATCCTAGACGTTGGCACGAGGTATTGTCAGAAGCACTGTGGGCTTATCGCATGTCGTGTCACGGAGCAATAAAAACCTCGCCATATCATCTGGTCTATGGACAAGAAGCTGTGCTGCCCTGGGAAATCAAGGCTGGGTCGAGACGGATTACGTTTCAGAATGATTTAACTACTGAAGAATATGCAGCCCTGATGAGTGACAGCATTGATGATGTAACGGAACTCAGACTATGGTCGCTTGAGAAAATCAAGGAGAATAAAGCCAAGGTGGCTCGCGCATATAATAAGAAGGTGAAACCAAAGGAGTTCCAAGTTGGTGATCTGGTATGGGAAGCTGTATTGCCATTGGGGACTAAGGATAAAGTGTATGGTAAATGGTCTCCAAATTGGCATGGCCCGTACAAAGTCGACCAAGTTTTGAAGGGTAATGCATACATGCTCGAGCAGTTGGATGGCGTGAAGTTCCCAGTGGCTGTCAATGGCCAGCATCTCAAGAAGTATTTCCCAAGTATGTGGGATGATGGGCAGTAAAATATGGAGGCCGATGCACGAAATCGGCCAGTACAAAAAAAAATCCAAACGAAAGCATAGCCGATGCACTGACATCGACTTTAGAGCTGAAAAGCCGATGCGGAGCCATCGACTGTAGAGGAACAGCCGTCATAAGCAAGTATTAGGGCATCATTCGATTTTGGGACTGGCCTTGTTGGCGTTTTGGGTAAAGACCGATGTATTGCCATCGGCTTGGTGAGCGATGATTTATTTTGATAATCGAAAGAGTTGAGCATGGAATCTTTCTTCATTGATTTAAAAGGGGATTTCTTACAAAGAGGAGCCGATTGCCCAGGAAAGGGGGAACAAAAGGAGAACAGATTGCTACTGCTAGTCCTATGCTAGTAGTCCCTACTCTAAGAGCTGTCGCTGTCCTCGTCATCTCCGTTGTGGCCGCCGTCTCTGCTGCTGCTGGCGAGTTCCTCGTCGCTGCTGCCGTAGCCTTCAGCAGGGGCTTCTTCCTCTTCGTCATCGTCGCCTTCATCGTCATCTGACCAGGCCCAGCCGCGGAAGCGCTTCGCCGGCGGCTCGTCGGAGGAGGTGTCGTCCTCCTCTTCCTCCTCTTCGGCGGAGGAGGTGTCGTCTTCCTCGGCCTCCTCTTCTTCCTATTTGACGGAGGAGGTGAAGTTACCCCAGGAGGAGAGGTCATCCTCACTCTCCGCCTCCAGTTCCCCGTCGACGAGGAACCGGAGGTCATCCTCCCCGTCAGTTAGGGGCAGATCACCGTCTGACCCGACGAGGGCCTCGGGTGGGCCATCTGGCACGAAGTCGAAGTCCCACTCCCGCTCATCCCAATGCTCGGGAATCAGCTCACTCGAGGAAGAGGATTGGGAGGAGAGAGCCGATGAAGCAGAGGAGGAAGAGGAAGACATGGTTATAGAGGAAGGGGGTTTTTTGCCGATGGCTAGTTCGGAGCAAGAGGATGAAGAGGCGAACTGCTCGGCGCGGTTAAATAAAGGGGATATAGTGGAAATTTAATGCTTGAGCAGTTTTTGAGGATGCGGTGCCAAAACTGTCAATCGTGCAGAAGTTGAGAAGACATGGTATCATGATGGAAAGATACTGAAGCGGTTATGCTCTGCCACGACATGACCCTACGAAGGAAAAACATAGTGGTTTTGAAATTATCATTACCAAAACCAGGGGGGCATGTGTTATCACCAGATTTTGGCCAAATCAGGAGATGGGCCGTAATTGAGATGGGCTTGGAGGATATACACGTGGAGAGTCTCTAAAGCGGCCTTGTACGAGAATTTGGGCTAGATGGCCCGTGTATCTGTATACTATGATAGATTTAGTTAGAATTAAAAGATAGAGTTTAGCCCGTACACGGTTAGGTTTATTCCCGAATTAGAAAGTCTACGGACTATAAATATGTATCTAGGGTTATTGAGAAAGGAGGACAATCACGTTCACAACAAACACAATCTAGGCGCATCGCCACCCCTTGTTTCGAGGGTTTCTTCCGGGTAAGCATCATGCTGCCTAGATCGCATCTTGCGATCTAGGCAGTGTAGGTTTATTCGTTATCTTGTGTTGCTCGTACTGAAGCCTTGTTGATGGCGAGTAACACTACTTATCGTAGGTGTTTTGGGGCTTGCATAGATGCTTTTCTTATACATATTTGCTTAGCTATGCCGTCCCTCGATATCTAGCAGTCCTTACACCTATCTTAGGTGTAAGGGCAGCACCTTGCTTGTTCTTTACTTAGTAGATCCGATCTGTTATAGTTGCTCCTTGTTCTTCAAGGATTAGTTTGATATCCGTATGGTTAGGCCCTACGCTGGGGTTGGACGATCCGGTAGTGCGTAAGGTGTGGTTTATTATTCCTAGAAGGGATGTTCCGGGAATTGACTTAATGTTGGTTTTTAGGCCTCTTTTAGGAGTAGTTTTCCATCATCTTTCGTATTTGCTAGGCTCAACTACGCGTAGGATGTTCCGGTTATGCGGTGAAAACTCTAAACTGTCGTAGAGTGGTTTAGCTTTGTTTTGATCGAGCAGGATCCCCATGTCATCGTAAATCCAACATGAACCATGGGGCAATCGGCTCTTCGAGCCGATCCACAGGGCAACCTGAGAGCCGATCGGGCTCGTATTTAATATTTACGTGTCTACCATGCAGGAGACTAATCGAAGCGATCCAACACCTTCCTGACCAGGTATAGGTCAGGTGGCACGCCCTTGCAACCGTCAGGACGTGTGCCGGAGCATTGCGGGACGACGTCGAGGAACCAGGGCCCACCCAGCAGTCTTGGTAGCCTCCCGGCTCTTCGTGTTTGCTCGCCGCTGCCCGCCAGTGGGTTTTGGCAGGCAACACGCAACTATGATAATTTGGATGCTGTAAATTGAAGTGAGGAGAAATTAGATGTTTACCAATAAAATTGCTAAGCAATATTTTCTTTGATGGAATACTCTCTCCATCTCATAAAGGATGATGTCTTAGATTTGTCTAAACTTGGATGTATCTAGATACTAAATAGTGTTCAAAATATCAAAATTTACTCAAATCTAAATCATGTTTTACGGTACAGAGGGCATATTATAATTTTTGTCAGGATTTTTTTCGAAATAAAATTAGTGGAGATGCATAATTTTTTTCCAACTTAGTGTGTATAGTGTTATATCTGTCAGGACTTTACGTAACTTCATTACTGCAAATGCATTGCACACCAAATGAGATCATAGAGACAACCAGCTAGTAGGGACACATAGAAAATTGATATGTTAGCGTGGGGCATGAGCATGTAGATTTGCCGTGGTCTGAAAATCAATTACCATGATGAGCATGCAGACATCCCGCTAGACACCTACCATGAATAATTGTACGAACATATACACCATGGTTATAAGCAGATGGTGACGTGAGACAGTCGACGTCTTGAGCAACTCACAGATCCAATTAGCAAAAAAAAAAAAAAAAACTGCAGCGTTGCGTACCAGAGATAAGCCCGACAATTTCCAGATTCGATCTAGCATGCATGGCCTCCGCTGCCGCTGACGCATGTGATCACACAAACACGCCGGGGGCTATCCCAGGCATCTTCCACCGGTGTTAACCATTAATTGGCTGATTCTGAGATGTAGCTAGCCTGCCGCCAAATTACAGGAGATCGACGTGAGAATATATGTCAAAATGCGGCCAGGTTAATATCCCTAGCAATATCAGGAAGGGCATGAAAAGAGGAGGACACGCTCCGGTGTCGTGCGGGACGACACCCAGGAGCGGACTTCATCGAACGGCTCGAGATGGATTGTCGGTTAATTGGATGGACAAAATTCATTAACATCTAGGATTAACGGGGAGGCTTCTAGGGAGTCTCCAATTAGTAAATATAAGATAGTGGTCTTCTGGTGCCGCCTACTATGGAGGATAAAGTTTATTATGATGATACTATACCTCCTATATTTGATGATGATGAGAATAATAATGATAGCTACTTTGTTGAATTTGCTCCCACTACAACTAATAAAATTGATTATGCTTATGTTGGGAGTAGTAATAATTTTATGCATGAGACTCATGATAAGAATGTTTCATTTGATAGTTATATTGTTGAGTTTGTTCATGATGCTACTGAAAATCATTATGAGAGAGGAAAATATGGTTGTAGAAGTTTTCATGTTACTAAAACACCTCTCTATATGATGAAAATCTTGAAGTTGCGCTTGTCTAGTTTTCCTATGCTTGTTGCATTATGCCTACATGACTTGTTTATTTACAAGATTCCTTTTCATAGGAAGTGGGTTAGGCTTAAATTTGTTTTGAATTTGCTTCTTGATGCTCTCTTTTGCTTCAACTCCTATTTCTTGCGAGTGCATCATTAAAATTACTGAGCCCATCTTAATGGCTATAAAGAAAGCACTTCTTGGGAGATAACCCATATTTTTATTTTACTACAGCACTTTTTGTTTTATATTTGAGTCTTGGAAGTTGTTACTACTGTAGCAACCTCTCCTTATCTTATTTTATTGCATTGTTGTGCCAAGTAAAGTCTTTGATAGCAAGGTTCATACTAGATTTGGATTATTGCGCAGAAACAGATTTCTGTCTGTCACGAATTTGGGCAGGGTTCTCTGTAGGTAACTCAGTAAAATCTGCCAATTTACGTGCGTGATCCTCAGATATGTACGCAACTTTCGTTCAATTTTAGCATTTTCATCTGAGCAAGTTCAGTGCCTCTAAAAAATTCGTCTTTACGGACTGTTCTGTTTTGACAGATTCTGCCTTTTATTTCGCATTGCCTCTTTTGCTGTGTTGGATTGATTTTTTTGTTCCATTGACTTCCAGTAGCTTTGGGCAATGTCCAGAAGTGTTAAGAATGATTGTGTCACCTCTGAACATGTGAATTTTTGATTATGCACTAACCCTCTAATGAGTTTGTTTTAAGTTTGGTGTGGAGGAAGTTTTCAAGAGTCAAGAGAGGAGGATGATATACTATGATCAAGAAGAGTGAAAAGTCTAAGCTTGGGGATGCCCCCGTGGTTCATCCCTGCATATTTCAAGAAGACTCAAGCATCTAAGCTTGGGGATGCCCAAGGCATCCCCTTCTTCATCGATAACTTATCAGGTTTCTTCTATTGAAACTATATTTTTATTCAGTCACATCTTATGTACTTTACTTGCAGCGTCTGTTTGTTTTTGTTTTGTTTGAATAAATTCATGCTTGTGTGGGAGAGAGACACGCTCCGCTGTTGCGTATGAACACATGTGTTCTTAGCTTTACTTTTAATGTTCATGGCGGAGTTGAAAACCGCTTCGTTAATTGCTATATGGTTGGAAACAGAAAATGCTGCATGTGGTAATTGGTATAATGTCTTGAATAATTTGATACTTGGCAATTGTTGTGCTCATATAGATCATGTTTAAGCTCTTGCATCATGTACTTTGCACCCATTAATAAAGAACTACATAGAGCTTGTTAAAATTTGGTTTGCATGATGAGTTTCTCTAGAGTCTAGATATTTTCTGGTTAAGGTGTTTGAACAACAAGGAAGACTATGTAAAGTCTTATAATGCTTACAATATGTTCATATGTGAGTCTTGCTGCACCGTTTTATACTTGAGTTTGCTTCAAACAACCTGGCTAGCCAAAGCCTTGTACTGAGAGGGAATACTTCTCGTGCATCCAAATCCTTGAGCCAAAAACTATGTCATTTGTGTCCACCATACCTACCTACCACATGGTATTTTTCTGCCATTCCAAGCAAATACTTCATGTGCTACCTTTAAACAATTCAAAATCTATTATATCTTATTTGTGTCAATGTTTTATAGCTCATGAGGAAGTATGTGGTGTTTTATCTTTCGATCTTGTCATTTACTTTTGACAGACTTTCACAATGGACTAGTGGCATATCCGCTTATCCAATAATTTTGCAAAAAGAACTGGCAATGGGGTGCCCAGCCCCAATTAATTAACTTGCATTAATAATTCTCTTCACATGCTTTGCCCTGATCTATCAGTAAGCAACTTCATTTTGCAAATAGACACTCCTCCATGGTATGTGAATGTTGGAAGGCACCCGAGGATTCGGTTAGCCATGGCTCGTGTAAGCAAAAGGTTGGGAGGAGTGTCATCTATAAATAATGAAACTAAAATACATGTGTAAACAAAAAAGAAGAGGGATGATCTACCTTGCTGGTAGAGATAACGTCCTTCATGGGAGCCGCTCTTGAAAGTCTGGTTGATAAGGTAGTTAGAGTACCCATTACCATTCGTTAACAACAACAAACACCTCTCAAAACTTTACTTTTATGCTCTCTATATGATTTCAAAACTTAAAAAGCTCTAGCACATGATTTAATCCCTACTTCCCTCAGCGAAGGGCCATTCTTTTACTTTATGTTGAGTCAGTTTACCTACTTCTTTCTATCTTAGAAGCAAACACTTGTGTCAACTGTGTGCATTGATTCTTACATGTTTACCTATTGCACTTGTTATATTGCTTTATGTTGACAACTATCCATGAGATATACATGTTACAAGTTGAAAGCAAGTGCTGAAACTTAATCATCCTTTGTGTTGCTTCAATACCTTCTACTTTGAATCTATTGCTTTATGAGTTAACTCTTATGCAAGACTTATTGATGCTTGTCTTGAAAGTACTATTCATGAAAAGTCTTTGTTATATGATTCAGTTGTTTACTCATTGTCTTCATCATTGCTTCGAATCGCTGCATTCATCTCATATGCTTTACAATAATGTTGATCAAGATTATGTTGGTAGCATGTCACTTAAGAAATTATCATTGTTATCGTTTACCTACTCGAGGGCGAGTAGGAACTAAGCTTGGGGATGCTTGATACGTCTCAAACGTATCTATAATTTCTTATGTTCCATGCTAGTTTTATGACAATACCTACATGTTTTGTTCACACTTTATATCGTTTTGATGCGTTTTCCGGAACTAACCTATTGACGAGATGCCGAAGGGCCAGTTGCTGTTTTCTGCTGTTTTTGGTTTCAGAAATCCTAGTAAGGAAATATTCTCGGAATTGGACGAAATCAACGCCCAGCATCTTATAATTCCACGAAGCTTCCAGAACACCCGAGAGGCACCAGAGGGGAGCCCTGGTGGCCCCACACGTGTGGGCGGCACGGCCAAGGAGCCAGGCGCGCCCCCCTATTGTGTGGCGCCCCCGTAACCCTTCCGACTCCGCCTCTTCGCCTATTTAAAGGTCCCTGACCTAAATCTTCGAGACGGAAAAGCCACGGTACGAGAAACCTTCCAGAGCCGCCGCCATCGCGAAGCCAAGATCTGGGGGACAGGAGTCTCTGTTCCGGCACGCCGCCGGGACGGGGAAGTGCCCCCGGAAGGCATCTCCATCGACACCACCGCCATCTTCATCAACGCTGCTGTCTCCCATGAGGAGGGAGTAGTTCTCCCTCGAGGCTAAGGGCTGTACCGGTAGCTATGTGGTTAATCTCTCTCCTATGTACTTCAATACAATGATCTCATGAGCGTCCTTACATGATTGAGATTCATATGAGCTTTGTATCACTATTAGTCTATGTGCTACTCTTGTGATGTTATTAAAGTAGTCTATTCCTCCTTCACGGTGTAATGGTGACAGTGTGTGCATCGTGTAGTTCTTGGCGTAGGTTATGATCATAATCTCTTGTAGGTTATGGAGTTAATTATTACTATGATAGTATTGATGTGATTTATTCCCCCTTCATAGTGTAAAGGTGACAGTGTGTATGCTATGTTAGTACTCGGTTTAAATTGCAAAGATCTATTATGCTCTAAGGTTACTTAAATATGAATGCCGAATGTTGTGGACCTTGTTAACTCCGGCATTGAGGTGCTCTTGTAGCCCTACACAACGAATGGTGTTCATTATCAAACAAGAGTATATGTAGCACAAAGGAAGAGAACTTATTTATTATGTGATCAATGTTGAGAGTGTCCACTAGTGAAAGTATGATCCCTAGGCCTTGTTTCCAAGCACTGAAACACCGCTTATTTACTGTTCTGTTGGATGTTTACTCGCTGCCATATTTTATTCAGATTGCTATTACCACTCATATACATCCATACTACTTGTATTTCACTATCTCTTCGCTGAACTAGTGCACCTATACATCTGACAAGTGTATTAGGTGTGTTGGGGACACAAGAGACTTCTTGTATCGTGATTGCAGGGTTGCTTCAGAGGGATATCTTTGACCTCTTCCTCCCTGAGTTCGATAAACCTTGGGTGATCCACTTAAGGGAAACTTACTGCTGTTCTACAAACCTCTGCTCTTGGAGGCCCAACACTGTCTACAAGAATAGAAGCACCCATAGACATCAATGCCCAAGGCATCCCCTTCTTCATCGACAACTTATCAGGTCACCTCTAGTGAAACTATATTTTTATTCAGTCACATCTTATGTGCTTTACTTGGAGCGTCTGTTTGTTTTATTTTTGTTTTGTTTGAATAAAATCGGATCCTAGCATTCTTTGTGTGGGAGAGAGACACGCTCCGCTGTTGCATATGAACACATGTGTTCTTAGCTTTATTCTTAATGTTCATTGCGAAGGTTGAACTACTTCGTTCATTGATATATGGTTGGAAACGGAAAATGCCGCATGTGGTAAATGGTATAATGTCTTGAATAATTTGATACTTGGCTATTGTTTTGCTCATATAGATCATGTTTAAGCTCTTGCATCATGTACTTTGCACCTATTAATGAAGAACTACATAGAGCTTGTTAAAATTTGGTTTGCATGATTGGTCTCTCTAAGTCTAGATATTTTCTGGTTGAGGTGTTTGAACAACAAGGAGACGATGTAAAGCCTTATAATACTTACAATATGTTCATATGTGAGTTTTGCTGCACCATTTTATACTTGAGTTTGCTTCAAACAACCTTGCTAGCCTAGCCTTGTATTGAGAGGAATTCTTCTCGTGCATCCAAATCCTTGAGCCAAAAACTATGCCATTTGTGTCCACCATACCTACCTACCACATGGCATTTCTCTGCCATTCCAAAGTACATTACTTGAGTGCTACCTTTAAAACTTATATTCTTTGCCTTCACAATACATAGCTCATGGGAAAATAGCCTTAAAAACTATTGTGGTGAAGAATATGTACTTATGTGTCTTATTTCTTAATAAGTTGCTTGTTGAGCGGTAACCATGTTTCTAGGGACGCCATCAACTTTTACCTTTGTTGAATATCATGTGAGTTGCTATGCATGTTCGTCTTGTCTGAAGTAAGGGCGATTTTCATGATCAAATGGTTTGAGTATGCATATTGTTAGAGAAGAACATTGGGCCGCTAACTAAAGCCATGAACAGTTTGGACACAAATCCTCAATCTCTTATGAGAATATTATCTGTTGTTGAATGCTTATGCATTAAAGAGGAGTCCATTATCTGTAGTCTATGTTGTCCCGGTATGGATGTCTAAGTTGAGAATAATCAAAAGCGAGAAATCCAATGCGAACTTTCTCCTTAGACCTCTGTACAGGCGGCATAGAGGTACCCCTTTGTGACACTTGGTTGAAACATATGTTATGCAATGATAATCCGTGTTAATCCAAGCTAATTAGGACAAGGTGCGAGCACTATTAGTATACTATGCATGAGGCTTGCAACTTATAGGATGTCTTATACATAACACATATGATTTATTACTACCGTTGACAAAATTGTTTCTATGTTTTGAAAATGAAAAGCTCTAGCACAAAAATAGTAATCCATGCTGCCCTCTGCGAAGGGCCATTCTTCTACTTTATTGTTGAGTCAGTTTACCTACTTCTTTCTATCTTAGAAGCAAACACTTGTGTAAACTGTGTGCATTGATTCTTACATGTTTACCTATTGCACTTGTTATATTACTTTATGTTGACAATTATCCATGAGATAAACATGTTGAAGTTGAAAGCCACCACTGAAACTTATATCTTCCTTTGGGTTGTTTCAAAGCTTTCTACTAAGAATTTATTGCTTATGAGTTAACTGTTATGCAAGTCTTATTGATGCTTGTCTTGAAAGTATTATTCATGAAAAGTCTTTGCTATATGATTCAGTTGTTTACTCATTATCTTCATCATTGCTTCGAATCGCTGCATTCATCTCATGTGCTTTACAATAGTATTGATCAATATTATGATAGCATGTCACTTCAGAAATTATCTTTGTTATCGTTTACCTAGTCGAGGGCGAGTAGGAACTAAGCTTGGGGATGCTTGATACGTCTCAAACGTATCTATAATTTCTTATGTTCCATACTACTTTTATGATGATACTCACATGTTTTATACACACTTTATGTCATTATTATGCATTTTCTGGCACTAACCTATTGATGAGATGCCGAAGAGCCAGTTGTTGTTTTCTGCTGTTTTTGGTTTCAGAAATCCTAGTAAGGAAATATTCTCAGAATTGGACGAAATCAATGCCCAGGGGCTTATTTTTCCACGAAGCTTCCAGAAGACCGAGGGAGAAATGAAGTGGGGCCACGGGGCGCCGCCACACTAGGGCGGCGCGGCCTAGAGGGGGCCCACGTGGCCCTAGCATGTGGGGCCCCCGTGACTCCTCCGACTCCGCCCTTCCGCCTACTTAAAGCCTTCGTCGCGAAACCCTCTGTACCGGGAGCCACGATACGGAAAACCTTCCAGAGACGCCGCCGCCGCCAATCCCATCTCGGGGGATTCAGGAGATCGCCTCCGGCACCCTGCCGGAGAGGGGAATCATCTCACGGAGGGCTCTTCATCGCCATGATCGCCTCCGGATCGATGTGTGAGTAGTTCACCCCTGGACTATGGGTCCATAGCAGTAGCTAGATGGTTGTCTTCTCCTCATTGTGCTATCATGTTAGATCTTGTGAGCTGCCTATCATGATCAAGATCATCTATTTGTAATGCTACATGTTGTGTTTGTTGGGATCCGATGAATATTGAATACTATGTCAAGTTGATTATCAATCTATCATATATGTTGTTTATGTTCTTGCATGCTCTCCGTTGCTAGTAGAGGCTCTGGCCAAGTTGATACTTGTAACTCCAAGAGGGAGTATTTATGCTCGATAGTGGGTTCATGCCTCCATTGAATGGGGACAAAGGATGTAAAAGTTCTAAGGTTGTGGATGTGCTGTTGCTACTAGGGATAAAACATCGATGCTTTGTCTAAGGATATTTGTGTTGATTACATTACGCACCATACTTAATGCAATTGTCTATTGCTTGCAACTTAATACTGGAAGGGGTTCGGATGATAACCTGAAAGTGGACTTTTTAGGCATAGATGCATGCTGGATAGCGGTCTATGTACTTTGTCGTAATGCCCTGATTAAATTTCATAGTACTCATCATGATATATGTATGTGCATTGTTATGCCTTCTTTATTTGTCAATTGCCCAACTGTAATTTGTTCACCCAACATGCTATTTATCTTATGGGAGAGACACCACTAGTGAACTGTGGACCCCGGTCCATTCTTTACATCTGAAATACAATCTACTGCAATTGTTCTTTACTGTTCTTCGCAAACAAACATCATCTTCCACACTATACGGTTAATCCTTTGTTACAGCAAGCCGGTGAGATTGACAACCTCACTATTACGTTGGGGCAAAGTACTTTGATTGTGTTGTGCAGGTTCCACGTTGGCGCCGGAATCCCTAGTGTTGCGCCGCACTACATTTCGCCGCCATCAACCTTCAACGTGCTTCTTGGCTCCTACTGGTTCGATAAACCTTGGTTTCTTACTGAGGGAAACTTGCTTCTATACGCATCATACCTTCCACTTGGGGTTCCCAACGGACGTGTGCTTTACGCGTATCAAGCATGCAAGATCACAAATAACATATGACATGAAAATATAATCAATCTCAACATAGTATACAATATTCATCGGATCCCAGCAAACGCAACATATAGGATTCCATAAAGATGATCCTGATCATGTAGGGCAGCTCACAAGATTTATACATGAAGCACAAAGTGGATAAGACAACTATCTAGCTACTGCTATGGACCCATAGTCCAGGGATGAACTACTCACGCATCACTTCGGAGGCGGGCATGGCGATGTAGATGCCTCCGGCGAGGATTTCCCTCTTCGGCAGGCTGCCGGGAAGAGCTTCAGACCCCCCCCCCCCCCCCGAGATGGGTTCTGCGATGGCGGCCGTGGTGGAACTTTTCATGGATGGAGGCTCGGGTATCCAGGGTTTTTCCGAGAAGATGTATAAATAGGCGAAGGACTTAGGTCGGTGGGGCGCCTGGTGGGCCCAGACCTACCCTAGGTGCGGGTCAGGTCCATGCCGCGCCTAGGGGTGGTTTGGCCGCCCTGCTGCGCCTCTTCGCCCCCCTTCGGACTTCGTCTTTGTTTCGGTAAAATATTGACTTCGGCTTTTGTTTCGTTCAATTCCGAGAATATTTCCTGTACAACTTTTCTAAAATACAAAACCAGCAGAAAACAGAGAACTGGCACTGTGGCATCTTGTTAATAGGTTAGTGCCGAAAATCATATAAAAGTTCAACAAAGTGTAAGAAAAACATATATGAATTGGTGTAAAACAAGCATGAAGCATCAAAAATTATAGATACGTTTGAGACGTATCATATAGTATTTACGATGTTCAAATAGTGGCAAATCTCTATTTATGCTTTTCCATTTTTGTTGCAGCTTCCGATCAAGATAGATAGTATTTAAGCATTTCCTATCAAGGCCATAACAAATTGTTATATTACATTTTTAGTGAAGTTGTTAGATTTCTAATTGGTGTTACAATTTTTTATGAAGACTTGCCTTGTGTAAGGTTGGCAATGCTTGTTCTGACCATGTAGGAATTCCCTTTGATGACCAATCAGACTGTTGAGATGGCTTTTCTCGCATTCTCGGTGGTGGTCTTAGTGACATGGGAATGTAGGATAATATAGTCATGAAAGGTGGGACGAAGTTAGTATCATGACCCAAGATCCAAAAAGGGTAGCATTAGGGCACAAACTCTGACTTGAATTTTCCCTTACGCACAACTTTAAAAATGTGTGAACTAATGATGCATGTAAAATGCATACATTAACTATATCCTTTATCATATTCAATTCCCACATATTTGCAATATATAAGATGATAATACCATGTTTTACATTGATTTATGGGGATTTACCAATGATCCCCTTTATTTGCTTTATAACTCTGCAAAACATGAGTTCCCTGTTTTGTTATTTTTCACTTTCAGAGACCTATATGGAGTCAAATTGACCTGGAATTTTTAGAGCATCATTTTTTCATATGGAGTCAAATTGACCTGGTAGCACACCTGGATGGGCCTGAGGCCCAAAAGAGACCAGTTGGCGCGCCTAAACATCTAGGGTGCACCACCTGCACTCTTGCGTCCGTCGATCGTCCAAATTGCATGATCTTTTTGTCCACCGACATAATTTGACCTAAAAATCACTATATATATATATACATATATATATATAGCCCTGAAGTGTTCTCGGGAGGAGAGCGCTGCAGAGAGACAGAAACACGAAAACGGAGGCTGCATCAGAGAAGATTGGTGGGGGAAACTCCACCGGGATCACCGCCGGAGGGATCTACACCTTCTCCAACGTCTTCATCGTCATCACCATGATCAAGGGAGAGTAGTCCACCTCTGGACAAGGGGTTTGTGGCAGTAGCTTGATCTATTTCTCTCATGTTCTTCATAGTTTTTAGTGCCATATGAGCTGCCTCACATGATTATGGCCATATTTTTAGTACCTATGTCGTGGATCCTTATTCTATGATATTGTGCTATGAGATCTAATCGTATTATGTGTAACATGTATTGATAGATGTATATTATGTATCATGTTCTTAAGTATTTGTTCTGATCCAACATCTATGCGAGAGCTTGTGTGGGGTGATGTGCGTATTAGATGGAGTAGCATGGTTTTAGTGATTGAATATTGACAACAAATTCATGATCTATTATGGCTTTGTCTTTTCTTTTGCTACCTCACTAGGGATAAAGTGAATGCATGCGGTATGTTCATCACGTGACAAAATTGATGATCTTATTTGGTCAAGGTAGCATATTTGATATTCAAACATCATGCTGAAATAATTATGGCTATACTCTGTTAATTCTTAATACAAGTTTGCATGGAGTTTTTCCCTTTCTTGTGGAGTATAAGAGAGATGTGTTGCATCATCTCTATGTTAGGATGTGATGCACATATGAATACTTATCTTACTCATGTTATTGTTTTGCATCCTCATATCTCATTGATGAATTACTATTTGTCCACTACAACCTAAAAGAGAGAATATTCAAGTGAACTCATGAACCCCGGTCCACTATTTATCTGAAGAAACACCTTTATATTGCTTTTATCTTGTTTTCTATTTGCTGCACTATTTTAATCCGAAAATACAAAAATATTTACCTTTCTTATTTGCATCCAAAACACCAAAAACAATCAACCCATTTACAGTTTTTTACTGAGTTACTATATTTTATCTAGTTTTACTCGCTTTATTTTTACTTGTGCTTGATTTACTTACACGAAACCTTGTGCTTGACAACCACACGGTGGAATTGGGGACACAATGCTTTATTTTACTTTGCAGGATTGCTAGAAGAAGAGATAAGAGAATACTCTTCAATCAATTCCCTCAGAGTTCGATATAAACCCTTGAGTCACCCTTGTGGGGAAAATAATCTGGTGCCACAACACTCTGTACTTGGAGTCCCAACGTCATCAACTAATGATCCCATATCTCTTGATGAAGTTAACATCTATAATCTTCCAACACCATACCGGTTAGCTTTCATTTAATTCAACCAACATCATCTAAAATCCCAAAAGTGGAAAATGCCTTTGGTTTTAGGATTGGGCTTGCCGTCTGAAGTTTGAGTTAAAAACTAACTGACATAGGTATGCCAAATAGGCATGCCGAATAAAGCACCCGGGTTATCTGGCGAAGACGTAAGAGCCACGACCCGGAGCTTTGGAGGCCCAGAAGCCCAGAGAACTTCAGATAAGGAAGATATAATTGTATTAGGAATTTTGTAACGATATAGGAAAGGCCCAATACGGCTCTCGCAATTTGTAACTTGTACGATACGAAATCCCTCGGCTCCACCTCCTATATAAATGGGAGCCGTAGGAAGAGAAAAGGATCGAATAAATTATCAACAGAACCACCGTAACTTTAGTCGAAACACGTTTGTTGGCTGAAACCTTCGAGATCCACTTGCCCTCTACTTCTTACGAAACTCTAAGTCTACAATCCGTAGGCATTGATAAGTTAATCCCTTGTCAATTGGCGCTGTCTGTGGGGATTGGAGGTCGCAAGGTCCTGATTTCGATGGCATCATCAACATCATCATCTACTGCAAGCAACGCGATGGACGGAGGTAAACGAGTCGAACATGATCTTGCCGATTTTGTTCCTCACCCTCCAGCCCGTTTGCATGCATATGCCGATTTGGAGGAGTCGACGGAGATGACGTTCGGAAGCTTCCGCTTCCTCGTTGGGAAAGAAGGATTGCATCTTCTCGCGGAACCGATTTTTTTGGGACTGTTAGCGGTCGATTCCGATATCTCGGGATCATCAGCATCATCCATCGAGTCAGGCGACGAGGAAGTTTCGCCGCCATACTTCACCAAGACCGCCGATGGCGGGGCACTCGCCGATCTGTTCGGTGACAAGGTATCGACTTGTCAAAGCCTACATATTGTAGACTAGGGTTTTTAGGGAAGTAAAGGGCAAGTAGATCTCGAAGGTTCAGCCGGAAAAGTACTCGACTGCTAAGAAACTAGGGTTGTGTTGACAATGAAATCGATCCTCTCTTTGTCCCTCGACTCTCCCTTATATAGGAGGCGGAGCCGAGGGTATCGTGATGCACAAGTTACAAAGTCCGGGAGACTCTTGAGTTCGTCCCGTAATAGTTACAAGTCAGTATTCCTAATACAACTTTATCTTTCCAAACTATCTCTTGACTGGGCTTCCGGGCTTCATAAACTTCGGGTCGTGGGCCTTCAGTAAATCCCGGGTACCATCTTCGGCAGGCCCATTGGGGATGCCTATGTCAGTAGCCCCCGAGATTTTGCTTGAATCGAGGAATCAGGGAAAATCTACATCTTTACAATTACCATATGATTTCTTCGAGTCAATAAATAACCTTCATAAAGTAATTGTATATTGTACAAGGATAACGGTAGTTGGGGCTGGTTCATCTAACGGATCAGGTACCAGTTAACTGCTCTTGTGGCAATCCGCAAAAACCTACTTCAAGATCACGTCCCTGGACATGATCTCGGGATACTGACGTAATTCGACATGTGCCGCTTAAGGTCTTACCAGATGCCGAATTCCAGTCATGTTTTATCGGGTACCTAACGCGTCCGTTAGGAATTTTCTTCGTATCTGTAGATACGGAAAAAAAAAGTAGCCGAGCGCAGTCAGAGGCGGTGCCACGCCGCGCAGGACGGATCCTGAGGACTTACCTTCGCAAAGTATTGCGGCATTCAGAGATTAATTCGCTACTGAGGCGCTCTGAGAATATATTGTCGAGTGTCTTTTTCGGCTGCTGGAATAGCACATTTATTCGAGTCAACGGATGACTTGTATATTTTTATTTTGTCTTCCCGATGGGAGTATATGGAGAGTTATTTTATAACTCGAAATATGCTTACCACGACTTCTTGAATTTCATCGGGTACGCGAACAGCGTTCCCGATGGGAGTAGCCCCCGAGGCTACAACCAAGTGCTTGTACTTGGTTGTAGGCTCACCTTTTTAGCACCTTTGTCGCTATATTGCCATCTCTTCCAATTCTTCCATCTTTATCGGGTGCGCGACCAGCGCTCCCGATGGGAGTAGCCCCCGAGGCTACAGTCGAGTATTTATACTTGGTTGTAGGCTCAACTTGCTTTATTGTGGAACAACTCTATATTTTATCATCTGCGTTACCCTCTTATCAGAAGTATAAACAATACTTCTGATAAGAGTAGCCCCCGAGCATATGAACAAATGCTTGTATTTGAGCATAGGCTCTCGCATTTTCCTTGTTGAAATACTCGAAATTTCCCTGCCAATATCCATGATGAAAACTACTCGAAGTTCTCTTTTGATGACGTTATTGATAATGGCTACAGACTAATGCTTTATCCTTCTGAATCAACTCCTTTATCAAACCTATTTAACAATCCCCTTTAAAAAGTAGCCCCCGATCATTTGAACAAAAACTTGTATTTGATCAAAGGCTCCCGAAATTATCACTAATACTCCTCTGTCGGCAATCCTCAAAGCACCGCAGTCGAAGTTTTTCCTTAAAGTGACATCAGCACTGACGATGGCCATGACCACTGTATCGGGAAGACGCGAATTTTGTCCTGTCACTAACCTGTGGGCCTAAAAACTCTGCGGTATTTGACACGTTACTCAAGTGGGGGACACATGTCCTCCGCTTTTTCTGGCACGCGCGCTATGACGCCTGTTTAGTTACCTCCAGGTAAAAATACTGTTTTACCCCTGGAAACACGTGTAGGGCATCAAATCCATTCTCCCATCATCCAACGGCGCGACGCTTCGCTGGCTTGCTATAAATAACCGTCATCTTCCTCAGAGAATCCCCTTCGCTGCGCCACGCTCATATCCTCTCTCTGTTTGAAAGCTTCCATTGCAACCAAACAAACTCTTGCGCTCGTCTGCATCCCCAATCTTTCGAGCGCCAGCGTTGATGCCACCGCGGTCGAGGCTCACAAGGCACACCACCCCAGAAGCAAGCATGGCGACACAAGATCTGGAGTTTTCTGAGTGGAAGAGATCTAAGATCTCAAACCAAGACATGAACCTGATGAAGAAGCTTGGCTTCATGAAGAAGGAGGCGGCGTTGATCTTCCCCGGCGAAGAAAGCTTTCCGACGCCCCCATCCAATATCGGGTTAGCTTCGTTGACCACCTCATCCGCGGTCTCTCCGCTCCTATCCATGAATTTGTTCGTGGATTACTCTTTGTGTATGGGTTGCAGCTCCACCAGCTGACTCCCAATTCTATCCTCCATATTTCTATCTTTATAGCCCTCTGCGAGTGCTTTCTCGGGACCCAACCGAATTTGTCCATGTGTGGAAGCGCATTTTCTGCATTCGCGCAACGGCTCCCACAACATTACCTACAACATAGGTGGTGTTGTTATCTGCGTCCGCCCTGATGTCGAGTATTTCGACGTCAAATTCCCGACTCCGTCCAAGGGTGGCGCAAAAAGTGGCTATACGTCCGCGAGGAATGCTCTGACTCGCAGGAATACAACATCGCACCCTTTGATGGTAGCGCAAAAATCCTTCGGCGCCGATCCTAGGATGCAGAAGCCACCAAAGAAGAGAAAATGGCGACAGATGCACTGATGAAGCGCATCCACGAGCTGCAGAATACCCGAGGCAAAGAATTGTCGGGTATTCAAATTACCGTCTATTTCCTTAGGATTAGGGTGCAGCCTCTACAGGCTCGTAAAAACCCTATGTGGCTGTATGCTGGCGCGAAAGATGTCGACCGCCTATCCAAAGATCTCTCTGTGAAGGACTTGGAGAAGCTTGTTCGACGTGTTTCATCGTAAAGCAAAAAAGATTCAGTTCCAACCTCCTGTCGCGTGGTATCCTACAGCGGTGCCTCCGCTCTCCCCAAAGTAAGCAACCTGTCCCTCGAGTTTTTTGATTCCTATCTCGATTAACCTGCTTTCTCGACTTTGATTCAAATTTCGACTGCTATCTTGTTATTTTGCTGTTGACTTCCGTCCTCAACTGTCCCTTGTTATTGTTTTTCCTTTTGTAGAAACACCAAGTCACCTCTTCTTTGCCTCCCTTACCTGAAGATAGGGGAGGTCGATGATCGAGCCATCATTGCCGACGATGCGCAGGGTTCTTCTCGCCCTGAGAGTGAAATCGCCGGATCTCACAAATCCGCGGGTTCCTCTGAAAGAGAGACTGAATCTGAGGCTTCCGAGTCAGCGCATTCTCTCCCTTCCGTTGTTTCCCCCCGGAGCAAGAGGAAGAGGGGTGATGTCAAAGACTCCGGCACCTCCAAAGCCGGCGGATCACCTGCCGAGGAAGCTTCTCGCAAAGAGGAGGATGCCTTCAACCCTTACAATGATGCCCTCGTTAGCTCGTAGGTTACTCTGCCATCTTTTTCTTTTTATATATTGTTTTTTGAGTATTCTCATACTATATTTTGTGCACAGTGGCGACGAAGAAGAAGAACCCACTGCTAATGTGACAGCTCCTACGAGCATGTCACAAACTTTAGTTCTTTCGGAAACTCGCCATGCAACGGAGGAAATCTCGCCCCCTCAGCAAGACTTAGAAAAGTCAACTCCTGTCGCCAGGCCCCGTGCCCCCTCGCCGAAGAGAGCGAGAGTTGAGCTTGGCGGAGAACAAAGCCTCTTGGCCGGGAGTTTGGCGACTCCTTCTTTGGACGATGTAAGAACCCTTACCACTATTTTGTCTTCTGTCGAGTTTTTCCCTTTTGACCCTCTCAGCCACTTTCTTTTTTCAGCCTCTGATGAAAGAATTCATTCGTCTTGGTACTCAATTTATTGGGTACCGTGACACTGTTGACAGTTTGAAAGGTACTCCTTTCTATCATCCCTTTTTATCGAGTAAACTTTCTTTTGCTATTTTTATCTTGACATTGCCGTCCTTTCTTTTGTTAGAGGCTCTCGCCAAAGCTAACAAGCGTGCCGATGATCTTGCCCTTGAGCTGGAGCAAAGTGAAAAAGCTCGCGAAAAGGCCGAGCAAGATGCTGCCTCTGTTGGAAGTCTTCGAGAAAGACTCCATCAAGCTGAAACTGCTTTGAGTGACAAAATAACTCAGCAGATCGCTCGTGAGGAAGATGTCATCGCCCGCATGGAGTCGCAGAATTGGCGTTTTGTCAGTAAGTTCGTAAATCACTTTGATCAAGTTTCCTCCAAAATTATCTTCTCCTTATACTTGTTGATAACCCGAAATTTGTTTCAGCAGGGAAGATGAGTCAGGATTTCAAACTTCAGAAGCCTGAAGATGACCGTCTTCTCGACGCTCTTTCCCTCCTCGAAATTCATGGGGATTTGGTGCGCCACAGTATCTCTGATGCTAAGATGGCATTTTCGCGCCTTTTCCCCTACTTCTTCCCTAAGAAAGAGCAGCCAGACACCTTCGCGGCCCTTATCAATCACTTCATTCCCGAAGAAGATCTTGGGCTGGCTCTCCGGCAGGAAAACTTGAAGATTGGCGTTGAAGACACCATAGCTTTGGTTGCCGAAAGCCAGCAGAACGTTGACTGGGCGAAAGCTGGTGAGACGAAGAGGATGAAGACGGAGAAGTGGCAATCCTTGATTAGAGCTGCCAAACCGCACTCGAAGAAGATCCTCTCCTTCCTCGGATACAAGCTAGCTCCTTCCCCCAGTTCTGCCAAGCTGGAGGTCAAGTAGACCATCCTGTCTCTGTTTTTTCTTTTTCTTCTTCTTTTGATGCTGTCGCCTTAGTAGTGTCTTGCGGCAGCCTGCCATTGGTTCACTAGGAGCCAATTCTTGTAATGAACGTGTAAATATCCAAATGATTTAATGGAATGCTATTTTGCCAAATGATTGATGTCGGGATTTTCTTTCCAGTTGGTTTTTGACAATTATACTGCGACCCCTCGTTCTTCGGATGCTTTGCCCGCTTCCTCCTACTCGAGGAAAACTTCCGCTGATGATTTCGTTGAAGATTCTTCGAACGCTGATCCAATACAGGATTTGAACGAACTTCGACAACAACTCCAGTCGATGAAGAAGCAAGCACTTGTGATAATGGAATAATCTCGAAAATCGTCCGAGAGGGAGAAAATTGCTCTTCAACAGGCCCAGGAAGCCTTAGCTTTAAAATAGGTTGCGTTCGCTCAAGCTGCGCAGGCTACTTCCCGAGAAGATTATATGCTTGAGTTGATGACTGACGCTAGCCTGGATATGGCGGGTATGCTTCATAAGTTTGAAATTCCTCTCTACTTTATTTACTTGTTTTTCATCTCTCACTATGATACTTCCGTTGAGTAGGTTCCTTTTTGGATGCTGCTGCCGAAGACCAACGAGTTGACACGAGATCAAATCTACTTGTCAAACTTGCTCTGGACCATGGCTCCAGCTTTTGGGCTACACCGGATCGTACCCGAAGAATCGTCAGATTTCAAGACCGCGCAGGTCAAGTCCGTGAGTATCTTGATTTCTGCACAAGGACGCTGGCCCTAGTTTATAACACCATGTTTCCTCGAAACTCCCAGCCAAAAACCCTTCCTGACTTGATGAATAAATTCAAGGATGCTCCTGGAATCCATGATTTTGTGAATGCCCAATTGACTGCTGGAGCTAGATTTGTTATGATCATGCTGCAGATCTGCTACCCGAAGTTAGATATGACCAACATCGTTGAAATTTTCCATGCCAAACTGAAGAGACAGAGGAGGAATGTCGACAAAATAAACAATGTTGTAACACCCGTGGCCGAGGAAATGATGGATGATTTACTTCAAATGGATGCTGAATTCTTCGTGAAGGGTAATTATGCTGATCACATGGGTGCCACTGCTGACGATGAAAGAGTGAACATAGATGACCTGATAGGACATGACTGAAAGTTTGCTTCTTCTGTCGAAATTTTTCTTGACAAAGGAAACCTGTATATTGTAAGCACTATGTATATTGCAAAACAACTTGTATGTTTTTTCTTCCCTCTAGCCCCCGAGCGTTTCGGCGGCTAGTGTATTTATTTTTATTAGTTTGCGAGGTGTTTTGGACCAAGGCAAATAACTTGTAACTTGTATATTGTGGAGATTTGTGTATATTTATTGAATTTGCGGGTTGAAAGCCTCTGAGCCTGTCGAAGAAAAAGATGTATATCACCAATATCTTTACTATATTGCAGCACCGCGAGTCCGCCTAATTAAAAACCTTCCAGCCCCACCCGGTGCCCTGAAAGGAAAAGAGTGCGTCTGAAAACTCGCGGGCGTTTCAGTACATTGTATGTTTACAGATATGACTATATTTCAGCTTAAGCGTAAAAATGCCTAAGCTGCCCCACGTTCCAGGGATTTGGCTCGGCAATCCCTGTCTTCTTATCCTTTATCCTGTATGCTCCTCCTTCAATTACTTCGGTGACGATGTACGGGCCAATCCATGGCGACTCGAATTTCTCATGGCTATCTTGCGTAAGTCGAAGGACTAGGTCGCCTACTTGGAAAGACATTGGTCGCAAACGTCGACTGTGGTAGTTTTTTATATCTTGCTGGTACTTGGTGACCCTTGACAATACCTCGTCTCGAGCTTCGTCGATTGCATCAACATCATCTTCCAGTGCCTTTCACGAGGTTTCTTCATCAAACTCCGCCACTCTCGGGGAATTGTTTTCTATCCCTATCGGGAGCACTGCCTCAACTCCATGAACTAGAAAGAACGGGGTTTTGTTGTGGCACTGTATTGGGTGTCGTCCGTATACTCCATAGCACGCTAGGCAACTCCTCTGGCCAGGTGTGTCGAGCTTTTTCCAATGGTGTTAGCAGATGCTTCTTGATGCCGTTCGCTTTCTCAACATGACCATTGGTTTGCGGGTGCGCAACTGAGGAAAATTGTAATTTCATACCTACCTCTGCGCAATACGCCTTGAATTCCTTGGAGGTGAAGTTGCTGCCATTGTCTGTGACGATACTATGAGGAACTCCAAATCGAAAAATGATACTTTTGATGAACTTGACCGTTGATGCTGCATCTGGCGAGTTTATCGACTTTGCCTCAATCCACTTGGTAAACTTGTCGACGGCTACAAGCATATACTCGTATCCTCCTGGCCACGCCTTATGCAATTTTCCCACCATATCAAGGCCCCATTGAGCGAAAGGCCATGACAATGGTATTGGCATCAACTCTGCTGCCGGAGAATGAGGTTTTGCGGCAAACCTTTGGCACGCATCACAGGTACGCACTATGTCCTTTGTGTCTTCGGTTGTTGTTAGCCAGTAGAATCCTGCTCTGAAAACCTTGGCTGCTATAGGTCGACTGCTTGCGTGGTGTCCGCACACTCCCTCATGCACATATTTTAGGAGTACTCGTCCTTCTTCGGGTGTAACGCATCGCTGCAATACTCCTGATATACTTTGCTTATACAGCTCGCCCTTAACCACAGTGAAGGCCTTGGACCGTCGAATAACTCGCCTTGCTTCTACTGGATCTTCGGGTATTTCTTTCCTTAATATATATGCGATGTAAACCTGCATCCAAGGAACTTGCACCACCAACACCTCATGTGATTCTTCTTCATCTCCCGATGTGTTTGTTTCTGATGTTGCTGGAGTCCCCGAGCCTTTCTCGACCTTCTCCTTTTTCTTTGTTTGTTTCTTTGCCTTAGTCGACCTTTCACTTATCTCTTCCCAAAATACACCGGGTGGTATTGCTAAGCATTGCGATCCGATGTTTGCCAAAAGATCGGCTTCATCGTTGCTGAGTCTGTTGATATGATTTACTTCGCACCCGTCAAAGAGCTTCTCGAGTTCATTGTATACCTCCTTGTATGCTATCATACTATCGTTGACTGCATCGCATTGGTTCATCACCTGTTGAGCCACCAATTGGGAGTCGCCGAATATTTTTAGTCGGGTTGCACCACAAGTTTTTGCCATCTTCATCCCATGTATCAGTGCTTCATATTCTGCCTCGTTATTAGACGCGTTAGGGAACGTCATCCGCAGTACATACTTCATCTTATCTCCTTGAGGTGATACTAATATCACGCCGGCTCCAGCTCCTTCTAGCCTTTTGGACCCGTCAAAATTCATAGTCCAGGTTCTCGACAAATTTGGGGGTCCCGTATTTTGCAGCTCCATCCACTCTGCGATGAAGTCTGGTAAAATCTGCGACTTTATTGCTTTTCTTTTCTCATACGTGATGTCCCGAGGGGAAAGCTCTATTCCCCAAAGGGAGACACGACCCGTAGCTTCCGGGTTGTTCAATATATTGGATAAAGGCGCCTCATTAACCACTATTATCGGGTGTGCCGAGAAATAGTGTCGCAGTTTTCTTGCGGTTGTGAATACTCCATATGCTAACTTTTGGTACTGCAGGTACCACTGTTTTGAAGGCGATAAAACTTCGCTGATGAAGTATACCGGTCGCTGGACTCCATAGAGTTTTCCTTCTTCTTCTCGCTCAACCACAAGTACTGTGCTGACCACCTGAGGCATGGCCGCGATATATACAGAAGAGGTTCCTTTTCCTTGGGCGCCACCAATATTGGTGGTGTCGAGATTGTGCGCTTGAGATCCTCAAAGGCTCTGTCTGCTTCTTCACTCCACTCGAACTTTTCTCCCTGTTTGATCAAGGCGTAGAACGGCAACACCTTTTCTCCCAGCCTGGCGATGAATCTGCTCAAAGTTGCGACTCGCCCGGTTAGCTGTTGTATTTCCTTTAACTTTGTTGGCTTCCGCATCGTCACGATAGCTTGAGATTTCTCCGGGTTAGCCTCGATTCCTCTTGTTGACACCAGAAACCCGAGAAGTTCTCCCGCAGGAATGCCGAAAGAGCATTTCGTCGGGTTCATCTTGAGGCAGAATTTATTGAGGTTGTCGACAGTTTCCTTGAGATCATCGATCAAGGTTGACCCTTTCTTTGTTGTTATGATGACATCGTCGATGTACACTTGAATGTTCTTACCAATCTAAGTGGCAAGGCATTTCTGCATCATCCGCTGATATGTTGCTCCCGCGTTTTCAACCCGAAGGGCATTGTTCTATAGCAGAACACGCCATAGGGTGTTATAAAAGCTGTTTTGACCTCATCTTCTTCTTTTAATTGGATCTGGTTGTAACCAGAATATGCGTCCAGGAAGGAAAGACGTTCACAGCCTGCCGTGGAGTTGATAATTTGATCGATCCTTGGGAGGGGGAAGTGATCCTTTGGGCAATGTTTATTGAGACACGTGAAGTCGACGCACATGCGAAGGACCTCTGTTTTTTTCTTCGGGACCAGCACTGGGTTAGCTACCCACGTGGCCTCTATGTGTAACTCCTTTATAAATCCAGCTTCTCTTAATCTATTAATCTCCAACAGCATAGCTTTGCGGTTTGGTTCCGAAAAACGCCGCAAAGGTTGTTTGATTGGTCTGGCCAATGGATCTAAGTTTAAAGGGTGCTCGGCAAGTTCCCTGGGTACTCCTGGCATATCTGTTGGACACCATGCGAAAATTTCCCTGCACTCACGGAGGAACTCGATGAGCGCGCTTTCCTATGCGAGATCCATATTTGTTGCGATAGTTGTCGTCTTCTTGGGATCTGTCGGGTGGATCTGCACTTCCTTTGAGTTTTTGGTCGTGTCGAAGGTTGGCTCCTTTAGCGGCCTCCCTCCATCAGGCAACACGTCATAGTCAGTTGTTAGCCTGGACGCCATGTACTCTGCTTGCATCCCGAAGGTTTCTGACAGTCGATGAAAATCTTTGTCGCACTTATCCGCTAGCGCGAAACTGCCTTTTACTGTGATTGGGCCTTGATACGTCTCCGACGTATCGATAATTTCTTATGTTCCATGCCACATTATTGATGTTATCTACATGTTTTATGCACACTTTATGTCATATTCGTGCATTTTCTGGAACTAACCTATTAACAAGATGCCGAAGTGCCAGTTGCTGTTTTCTGCTGTTTTTGGTTTCAGAAATCCTAGTAAGGAAATATTCTCGGAATTGGACGAAATCAAAGCCCAGGGGCCTATTTTCTCACGAAGCTTCCAGAAGTCCGAAGGAGAGACGAACAGGGGCCACGGAGGGGCCACACTATAGGGCGGCGCGGCCCCCCCCTTGGCCGCGCCGGCCTGTAGTGTGGGGCCCCCGTGCCGCCTCTTGACCTGCCCTTCCGCCTATAAAAAGTCTCCGTGACGAAACCCCCAGTACCGAGAACCACGATATGGAAAACCTTCCAGAGACGCCGCCGCCGCCGATCCCATCTCGGGGGATCCAGGAGATCGCCTCCGGCACCCTGCCGGAGAGGGGAATCATCTCCCGGAGGACTCTACGCCGCCATGGTCGCCTCCGGTGTGATGTGTGAGTAGTCTACCCCTGGACTATGGGTCCATAGCAGTAGCTAGATGGTTGTCTTCTCCCCATTGTGCTATCATTGTCGGATCTTGTGAGCTGCCTAACATGATCAAGATCATCTATCTGTAATTCTATATGTTGCATTTGTTGGGATCCGATGAATAGAGAATACTTGTTATGTTGATTATCAAAGTTATGCTATGTGTTGTTTATGATCTTGCATGCTCTCCGTTACTAGTAGATGCTCTGGCCAAGTAGATGCTTGTAACTCCAAGAGGGAGTACTTATGCTCGATAGTGGGTTCATGCCCGCATTGACACCGGGACAGTGAAAGGAGAAAGTTCTAAGGTTGTGTTGTGCTGTTGCCACTAGGGATAAAACATTAGTGCTATGTTCAAGGATGTAGTCACTAGTTACATTACGCACCATACTTAATGCAATTGTCTGTTGTTTGCAACTTAATACCGGAGGGGTTCGGATGATAACCCGAAGGTGGACTTTTTAGGCATAGATGCAGGTTGGATGGCGGTCTATGTACTTTGTCGTAATGCCCAATTAAATCTCACTATACTCATCATGATATGTATGTGCATGGTCATGCTCTCTTTATTTGTCAATTGCCCAACTGTAATTTGTTCACCCAACATGCTGTTCGTCTTATGGGAGAGACACCTCTAGTGAACTGTGGACCCCGGTCCAATTCTCTTCTTGAAATACAATCTCGCAATACTTGTTCTACTGTTTTCTGCAAACAATCATCTTCCACACAATACGGTTAACTCTTTGTTACAGCAAGCCGGTGAGATTGACAACCTCACTGTTTCGTTGGGGCAAAGTACTTTGGTTGTGTTGTGCAGGTTCCACGTTGGCGCCGGAATCTCTGGTGTTGCGCCGCACTACATCCCGCCGCCATCAACCTTCAACGTGCTTCTTGGCTCCTCCTGGTTCGATAAACCTTGGTTTCTTTCTGAGGAAAAACTTGCTGCTGTGCGCATCATACCTTCCTCTTGGGGTTGCCCAACGAACGTGTGAAATACACGCCATCAAGCTCTTTTACGGCGCCGTTGCCGGGAGATCAAGACACGCTGCAAGGGGAGTCTCCACTTCTCAATCTCTTTACTTTGTTTTTGTCTTGCTTAGTTTTATTTACTACTTTGTTTGCTGCACTAAATCAAAATACAAAAAAATTAGTTGCTAGTTTTACTTTATTTGCTATCTTGTTTGCTATATCTAAAACACAAAAAAATTAGTTTACTTGCATTTACTTTATCTAGTTTGTTTTATTTACTGTTGCTAAAATGGCCAACGCTGAAAACACTAAGTTGTGTGACTTCACAACCACAAATAATAATGATTTCTTATGCACACCTATTGCTCCACCTGCTACTACAGCAGAATTCTTTGAAATTAAACCTGCTTTACTGAATCTTGTTATGCGAGAGCAATTTTCTGGTGTTAGTTCTGATGATGCTGCTGCCCATCTTAATAATTTTGTTGAACTATGTGAAATGCAAAAATATAAAGATGTAGATGGTGATATTATTAAATTAAAATTGTTCCCTTTCTCATTAAGAGGAAGAGCTAAAGATTGGTTGCTATCTCTGCCTAAGAATAGTATTGATTCATGGACTAAATGCAAGGATGCTTTTATTGGTAGATATTATCCCCCTGCTAAAATTATATCTTTGAGGAGTAGCATAATGAATTTTAAACAATTAGATACTGAACATGTTGCTCAAGCTTGGGAAAGAATGAAATCTCTGGTTAAAAATTGCCCAACCCATGGACTGACTACTTGGATGATCATCCAAACCTTCTATGCAGGACTAAATTTTTCTTCACGGAATTTATTGGATTCAGCTGCTGGAGGTACCTTTATGTCCATCACTCTTGGTGAAGCAACAAAGCTTCTTGATAATATGATGATCAACTACTCTGAATGGCACACGGAAAGAGCTCCACAAGGTAAGAAGGTAAATTACGTCGAAGAAACCTCTTCCTTGAGTGATAAGATTGATGCTATTATGTCTATGCTTGTGAATGATAGGACTAATATTGATCCTAATAATGTTCCATTAGCTTCATTGGTTGCACAAGAAGAACATGTTGATGTAAACTTCATTAAAAATAATAATTTCAACAACAATGCTTACCGGAACAATTCTAGTAACAACTATAGACCATATCCTTATAATAATGGCAACGGCTATGGTAATTCTTATGGGAATTCTTACAACAATAATAGGAGTTCACCCCCTGGACTTGAAGCCATGCTTAAAGAATTTATTAGTACACAAACTGCTTTTAACAAATCTGTTGAAGAAAAGCTTGGGAAAATTGATATACTTGCTTCTAAAGTCGATAGCCTTGCTGCTGATGTTGATCTTTTGAAATCAAAAGTTTTGCCTAATGAGAATCATCATAATAAAATTACTACTACAGCAAATGCCATTCAAGTTAGAATTAATGAGAATATAAGATTAATGGCTGAACTGCGTGCTAGGTGGGATAGAGAAGAAAATGAAAAACTAGCTAAAGAAAAGAATATAGCTAAAGTTTGGACTATTACCACCACTAGTAATGCTAATGCTACACATGTTGCTGCACCTCCTACTCATACTAATAAAAGAATTGGTGTTAGCAATGTTTCCACTTCTAATGCAAAGCGCGAAAAACTGCCTGAAACTGCTAAAATTGCTGAAACTGCCTGTGATAAAGCTGCTGAAATTTTTTCCAACATTGGGGATGATGATCCCATTGCTTTAGATTATAATGGTTTGAATTTTGATGATTGCCACATCTCTGAAGTTATAAAGTTCTTGCAAAAACTTGCTAAAAGTCCTAATGCTAGTGCTATAAATTTGGGTTTTACACATCATATTACAAATGCTCTTATAAAAGCTAGAGAAGAGAAACTAGAGCGCGAAGCCTCTATTCCTAAAAAGCTAGAGGATGGTTGGGAGCCCATCATTAAGATGAAGGTTAAAGATTTTGATTGTAATGCTTTATGTGATCTTGGTGCAAGTATCTCTGTTATGCCTAAGAAAATTTATAATATGCTTGACTTGCCACCGCTGAAAAATTGTTATTTGGATGTTAATCTTGCTGATCATTCTACAAAGAAACCTTTGGGTAAAGTTGATAATGTTCGCATTACCGTTAACAATAACCTTGTTCCCGTTGATTTTGTTGTCTTGGATATTGAATGCAATGCATCTTGTCCCATTATATTGGGAAGACCTTTTCTTCGAACTGTTGGTGCTATTATTAATATGAAGGAAGGTAATATAAAATATCAATTTCCTCTCAAGAAAGGTATGGAACACTTCCCTAGAAAGAGAATGAAGGTACCTTTTGATTCTATGATGAGAACAAATTATGATGTTGACACTTCGTCTCTTGATAATACTTGATACACACTTTCTGCGCCTAGCTGAAAGGCGTTAAAGAAAAGCGCTTATGGGAGACAACCCATGTTTTTACCTACAGTACTTTGTTTTTTATTTTGTGTCTTGGAAGTTGTTTACTACTGTAGCAACCTCTCCTTATCTTAGTTTTGTGTTTTGTTGTGCCAAGTTAAGCCGTTGATAGAAAAGTAAGTACTAGATTTGGATTACTGCACAGTTCCAGATTTCTTTGCTGTCACGAATCTGGGTCCACCTCCCTGTAGGTAGCTCAGAAACTTAAGCCAATTTACGTGCATGATCCTCAGATATGTACGCAACTTTCATTCAATTTGAGCATTTTCATTTGAGCAAGTCTGGTGCCATTTTAAAATTCGTCAATACGAACTGTTCTGTTTTGACAGATTCTGCCTTTTATTTCGCATTGCCTCTTTCGCTATGTTGGATTAATTTCTTTGATCCATTAATGTCCAGTAGCATTATGCAATGTCCAGAAGTGTTAAGAATGATTGTGTCACCTCTGAATATGTCAATTTATATTGTGCACTAACCCTCTAATGAGTTGTTTCGAGTTTGGTGTGGAGGAAGTTTTCAAGGATCAAGAGAGGAGTATGATGCAACATGATCAAGGAGAGTGAAAGCTCTAAGCTTGGGGATGCACCCGGTGGTTCACCCCTGCATATATCAAGAAGACTCAAGCGTCTAAGCTTGGGGATGCCCAAGGCATCCCCTTCTTCATCGACAACATTATCAGGTTCCTCCCCTGAAACTATATTTTTATTCCATCACATCTTATGTGCTTTGCTTGGAGCGTCGGTTTGTTTTTGTTTTTTGTTTTGTTTGAATAAAATGGATCCTAGCATTCACTTTATGGGAGAGAGACACGCTCCGCTGTAGCATATGGACAAGTATGTCCTTGGTTTCTACTCATAGTATTCATGGCGAAGTTTCTCCTTCGTTAAATTGTTATATGGTTGGAATTGGAAAATGATACATGTAGTAATTGCTATAAATGTCTTGGGTAATGTGATACTTGGCAATTGTTGTGCTCATGATTAAGCTCTTGCATCATATGCTTTGCACCCATTAATGAAGAAATACATAGAGCATGCTAAAATTTGGTTTGCATATTTGGTTTCTCTAAGGTCTAGATAATTTCTAGTTTTGAGTTTGAACAACAAGGAAGACGGTGTAGAGTCTTATAATGTTTTCAATATGTCTTTTATGTGAGTTTTGCTGCACCGGTTCATCCTTGTGTTTGTTTCAAATAAGCCTTGCTAGCCTAAACCTTGTATAGAGAGGGAATACTTCTCATGCATCCAAAATACTTGAGCCAACCACTATGCCATTTGTGTCCACCATACCTACCTATACTACATGGTATTTTTCCGCCATTCCAAAGTAAATTGCTTGAGTGCTACCTTTAAAATTCCATCATTCACCTTTGCAATATATAGCTCATGGGACAAATAGCTTAAAAACTATTGTGGTATTGAATATGTAATTATGCACTTTATCTCTTATTAAGTTGCTTGTTGTGCGATAACCATGTTCACTGGGGATGCCATCAACTTTTCGTTGTTGAATTTCATGTGAGTTGCTATGCATGTTCGTCTTGTCTGAAGTAAGAGAGATCTACCACCATATGGTTAAGCATGCATATGTTAGAGAAGAACATCGGGCCGCTAACTAAAGCCATGCTCCATGGTGGAAGTTTGATTTTGGACAACAATCCTCAAATCTCAAATGAAAAAATTATTAATTGTTGGTATATGCTTATGCATAAAAGAGGAGTCCATTATCTGTTGTCTATGTTGTCCCGGTATGGATGTCTAAGTTGAAGAATAATCAATAGCGAGAAATCCAATGCGAGCTTTCTCCTTAGACCTTTGTACAGGCGGCATAGAGGTACCCCTTTGTGACACTTGGTAAAAACAATGCATTGTGATGACCCGGTAGTCCAAGCTAATTAGGACAAGGTGCGGGCACTATTAGTACGCTATGCATGAGGCTTGCAACTTATAAGATATAATTTACATGATGCATATGCTTTATTACTACCGTTGACAAAATTGTTTCATGTTTTCAAAATCAAAGCTCTAGCACAAATATAGCAATCGATGCTTTTCCTCTATGGAGGACTATTCTTTTACTTTCAATGTTGAGTCAGTTCACCTATTTCTCTCCACCTCAAGAAGCAAACACTTGTGTGAACTGTGCATTGATTCCTACATACTTGCTTATTGCACTTATTATATTACTCTATGTTGACAATATCCATGAGATATACATGTTACAAGTTGAAAGCAACCGCTGAAACTTAATCTTCTTTTGTGTTGCTTCAATGCCTTTACTTTGAATTATTGCTTTATGAGTTAACTCTTATGCAAGACTTATTGATGCTTGTCTTGAAGTGCTATTCATGAAAAGTCTTTGCTTTATGATTCACTTGTTTACTCATGTCATATACATTGTTTTGATCGCTGCATTCACTACATATGCTTTACAAATAGTATGATCAAGATTATGATGGCATGTCACTCCAGAAATTATCTGTGTTATCGTTTTACCTGCTCGGGACGAGCAGAACTAAGCTTGGGGATGCTGATACGTCTCCGACGTATCGATAATTTCTTATGTTCCATGCCACATTATTGATGTTATCTACATGTTTTATGCACACTTTATGTCATATTCGTGCATTTTCTGGAACTAACCTATTAACAAGATGCCGAAGTGCCAGTTGCTGTTTTCTGTTGTTTTTGGTTTCAGAAATCCTAGTAAGGAAATATTCTCGGAATTGGACGAAATCAAAGCCCAGGGGCCTATTTTCTCACGAAGCTTCCAGAAGTCCGAAGGAGAGACGAAGAGGGGCCACGGAGGGGCCACACTATAGGGCGGCGCGGCCCCCCCCCTTGGCCGCGCCGGCCTGTAGTGTGGGGCCCTCGTGCCGCCTCTTGACCTGCCCTTCCGCCTATAAAAAGTCTCCGTGACGAAACCCCCAGTACCGAGAACCACGATACGGAAAACCTTCCAGAGACGCCGCCGCCGCCGATCCCATCTCGGGGGATCCAGGAGATCGCCTCCGGCACCCTGCCGGAGAGGGGAATCATCTCCCGGAGGACTCTACGCCGCCATGGTCGCCTCCGGTGTGATGTGTGAGTAGTCTACCCCTGGACTATGGGTCCATAGCAGTAGCTAGATGGTTGTCTTCTCCCCATTGTGCTATCATTGTCGGATCTTGTGAGCTGCCTAACATGATCAAGATCATCTATCTGTAATTCTATATGTTGCGTTTGTTGGGATCCGATGAATAGAGAATACTTGTTATGTTGATTATCAAAGTTATGCTATGTGTTGTTTATGATCTTGCATGCTCTCCGTTACTAGTAGATGCTGGCCAAGTAGATGCTTGTAACTCCAAGAGGGAGTACTTATGCTCGATAGTGGGTTCATGCTCGCATTGACACTGGGACAAAGGATGAAAAGTTCTAAGGTTGTGTTGTCTTGTTGCCACTAGGGATAAAACATTAGTGCTATGTTCAAGGATGTAGTCACTAGTTACATTACGCACCATACTTAATGCAATTGTCTGTTGTTTGCAACTTAATACTGGAGGGGGTTCGGATGATAACCTGAAGGTGGACTTTTTAGGCATAGATGCAGTTGGATGGCGGTCTATGTACTTTGTCGTAATGCCCAATTAAATCTCACTATACTCATCATGATATGTATGTGCATGGTCATGCTCTCTTTATTTGTCAATTGCCCAACTGTAATTTGTTCACCCAACATGCTGTTCGTCTTATGGGAGAGACACCTCTAGTGAACTGTGGACCCCGGTCCAATTCTCTTTACTGAAATACAATCTACTGCAATACTTGTTCTACTGTTTTCTGCAAACAATCATCTTCCACACAATACGGTTAACTCTTTGTTACAGCAAGCCGGTGAGATTGACAACCTCACTGTTTCGTTGGGGCAAAGTACTTTGGTTGTGTTGTGCAGGTTCCACGTTGGCGCCGGAATCCCTGGTGTTGCGCCGCACTACATCCCGCCGCCATCAACCTTCAACGTGCTTCTTGGCTCCTCCTGGTTCGATAAACCTTGGTTTCTTTCTGAGGGAAAACTTGCTGCTGTGCGCATCATACCTTCCTCTTGGGGTTGCCCAACGAACGTGTGAAATACACGCCATCAGGCCTCTGGGTCCAGGGAGTCTCCACAACAGGTATGTGTAGTGTGGTACCGCCATAAACCTGGCATACGCGGGTCGTCCCAGTAGAGCATGGTACTGTGATGGAAAATCCACAACTTCGAACTCCAGCCTTTCTATCCTGTAATTCTCTCGGGTTCCAAACTGAACGTCAAGATTAATCTTTCCCAGTGGATAACTTGGCTTGTCTGGTGTAATACCATGGAAACGCGTGTCGGTTGGTTTTAAGTTCGCCAAGGATATATTCATCTTCCTCAATGTATCTGCATACATGAGGTTTAAACTGCTGCCTCCATCTATGAATACTCGTGAAACGTCGAATCCTGCGATCACCGCTGGTAAGATCAAAGCTGATTGCCCTGGTCGAGGGACTTGCTGCGGATGGTCCGCTATAGTGAAGCCAATGTCCTGTCCCGACCAATTCAGGTACTCGATTGTTGGTGGAGGCATCTTTTCTGCCATGAAGACTTGTCGCGAAATTACTTTTTGAGCTCTGTTGGATGGCCTGGCCTTCTGAATCATCGAGACCGCACCATTGGTGTCGATATAAGGAGGCGGGTGTGGAGCTGCCGCCAATTGCAACTGGTGTCGATTTTCGTCCGTGATTGCGGGAGGAGGTGGAAGGTGGATTTCACTCCTTGGCCCCTGAGGGTTTCTATTTGCTGCCTGTGTGTTGGCATGCCCCGCGTACCTGTTCAGTGCCTGGAAAGTTCACCAATCCTTCTGTAAATGCCCCGACTGCCTCTTCCCGTTGTTGTCGAGATAGAAGTGCATCTGGCATGGTTCGTTCATCATATCTTCAGGAGATATGTACGGCCTTTGGAACCTTGGTCCATTATTTTGCATGTTGGGACGTGGACTATCCCTGTAGTCGTTACGCCGTTCACCACTCTCTTGATAATCATTTCGATTATTTTTCCGCTATTTACTCGGAAGCCAGCCGATATTTGGCCGGGACCGTCATAGTCAGAGAATTGGCGAGAAAATCTTCGTCTATTTTGAATATTTCGATTACGATCATCCTCAGGCGACCTATGCCGCTTGTTGTGAACAACATCTTCTCCATCTTCCCAGCGATTCGCTATTTTCGTAAGTGCCGCTATTGTTTTTGGATTAGTCCTTCCCAAATCCTCGACTAGGTCCTTCCTTCGAATCCCGGCGACAAACGCATCTATCGCTCTTTCATCAGATATGTTTTCTGCCCAGTTTTTGATAATGTTCCACCTCTGAATGTACATCCTCATCGACTCATCATACTTTTGTCTACAGGCTCGTAGCTGCTCTATTGACGCAGGTTTCTTGCATGTAGATAAGAAACTTTTCACAAACATGTCCTCGAAAGTTTCCCAACTGTCAATGGATCCAGGTGGTAACTTTTTATCCATGATCGCGCTGCTCCACTTAGGTGCACTTGGATGCTCTGCATGGCAGTTGCTTTGGTTCCTCCCGTCAATTTCACTGTTTCCAGATAATCGACTAGCGAATCCTCTGGATCTTGCAGGCCATCGAACTTCTTGTAATTATCGGGTAACTTGAAACCAGATGGAACTCGCGTTTTGCGAACTCTTCGAGTGAAACATGGGAGCCCGCACATCTCCTCCTCGTCGACTTCTGGTGACTGCCGATGTTCTCTCCTTTCTTGCCGCGCCCTATCAACTCGCGCCTGTGTCGATGTATCTCTTGCCGCGCTTGTTCTTGCCGGGTCCTGTACTACCACTATGGGTCGTGGACTATTTTGCCTTGGAGCACCTTCGGGAGGTGTACTTGTGTTTGCGAATGCTGTTCCCATGACTCCAACTCCTGCTATAGCCATGTTATACAATGCTTCCATCGGATATCCGGGAGGTGGTCTATTTGCCACTATGAAGGCCTGAGTCGCCATATATCCAGCTTCCGGTGTTTTGGGAATAATGTTCCCCTTGTATCTATTGACATATAGGACATATCGAGATTTTGGATCAGATTGTCCCTCTCGCCCTCGGGCACGTTCTGCAGCCTAGACCTTGCTCTATTACGGTCTGCCCTATGATTAGATTCCGAAGTTCCTGAATGTCGGCTAAGCTCTGCTCTTCTTCGGCTTGACGCAGAAGCTGCGGCTCTCCTCCTATTAAGCTCAGCTGTTTGCTTTTCGAGTTCTCGTCCAGCACGTGCGAGTTTATATTGGTATGCTTACAATTCTTCGGCCGTGGCAGTTGTAGTCATCGGCTCTGTACCGTTCATGGCTCTTGCAGCTCTGTCCCAAGCCGCTTGCGGAAGTTGCACCATCTGTCGCTCCGCAGGCCCGACGTACTTAGTTCCCAAACCTCGCGTAAGATCAGCGGGATCGACGTATGGATTTCCCACATCATCGAAAGCCTCTGATGTCTCCTGCTGCGGGCGACTTGGTTCTCCAATTGCATAAACTTGATGATATTTTGAGTCTTGACTTTCGTCGGGGTTGGTGACACCATCGTATAGATTGGTGAAGACCTCCCGAACAGAAGTAGATTTGTCGATGAAGTCGAAGCTGTCGATGCTGTGTGAGTCACTGCTTATACTGGAGTCCGCAGACGACCCAACGAACATGCTGCTGAAGACCTTGATGAGCGTTCCGCTTGTCGCAGACTTGGCGAAGCGTGGCGACGAGATTTCCTCGGTGCCAATCTCGAACGACGACGACGATTCCGAAGTATCGGAGTTGGCCGCCGACGACCCCGACGAAATCGGAACCTCGAGACGATGCGATCCTTCTTTTCCGACGTGGAAGTGGAACCTCCCGAACGTCATCTCCATGGGATCCTCCAGATACGCATATGCATCCACACGGGAGGGAGGGTGAGGAACAAAATCGACTAGATCAGTTTCGATCTGTTTACCTCTGTCCATCGTGTTGCTTGCCACCGAAGATGTCGACGATGTTGAGCGTGCCATTGAGATCAGCTCCTTGTCGCCTTCAATCCCCACAGACGGCGCCAAGTGACAAGGTATCGACTTGTCGATGCCTACAGATTGTAGACTAGGGTTTTCAGGAAAGTAAAGGGCAAGTAGATCTCAAAGGTTCAGCGGGAAAAGTACTCGACTGCTAAGAAACTAGGGTTGTGTTGACAATGAAATCGATCCTCTCTTTGTCCCTCGACTACCCCTTATATAGGAGGCGGAGCCGAGGGTATCGTGATGCACAAGTTACAAAGTCTGGGAGACTCTTTGAGTTCGTCCTGTAATAGTTATAAGTCAGTATTCCTAATACAACTCTATCTTTCCAAACTATCTCTTGACTGGGCTTCCGGGCTTCATAAACTTCGGGTCGTGGGCCTTCAGTAAATCCCGGGTACCATCTTTGGCAGGCCCATTGGGGATGCCTATGTCATTCGGTGACATGACTTTCGGGTCGTTCACGGATTCCGATCTGGAAAGCGACTCGGAAAGCTTCAACACCAACGACTTCACCAACCACGGCTTCACCAACTTCGACTTCATCGACAACTCTACTGATAGTAGGGAGGTCTTCGTCGATCTATACGACGGTGTCACCGACCCTGAGGCTGATGAGAACACAACTACAATATACCATCAAATCTGCGCGATCGGAGGAACAAGCCGACAAGAGGATGAAGCCCTGAGGCTTTCGATGATTTGGGTAATCCGTACATCGATCCCGCAGATCTTACACGTGGAACTGGCAACAAGTAAATCGGAACTACGACGCGGGAAAAAGTACAGCTGCCGAAGGAAGCATAAGATAGAGCTCAGAGAGCCATGGATGGCACAAAGCCGATGACCACTACAGCTACACCGCAGGTGTTGCAAGCTTATCAATATAAAATCGTTCGTTCTAAACGAGAGCTAGAAAAACAGATGGCAATACTCGACGAAAGAAGATCTGCAGCTGCTGCGTCAAGTGAGCGCAGGGCCAACCTGAGTCGACACTGGAGGACTTCGGGAGATAGTCACAGGAACACCCGCTCAAGAGCAAGATCTCGACTGGCAGACGTGCCCGGGCAAGATCGGGAGAACTTGATCCAAAATCTCGACATGTCCTTTATGTCGATAGACACGAGAGGGCACATCATCTCGAAAACTCCGGAGGCAGGGTATATGGCGACACACGCTTACATATATAATGGCATCCAAACCACCGCAAGGAGATCCCATGGAGTCACTGTACCAGATGGCTATGGCTGGAGTCGGTATTATGGAGGCAACAATAGCAGGAAGAGAAGTTGCACCACAACCTGAAAGTGCTGCACACAGAAACAGTCCAAGACAAAATAGTCCCCGACCCACTGCGGTGGCGGCGCGAGACGCTCCAAGGGATGGTGACACGAGGAACACGGTGACCCAGGCTCGAGTCGACATAGCACGAGATGAGAGGAGTCGCGAAAATAGAACACGAGAACATCGACATTCACCAAAAGTTAACGATGAGGACCTGTGCGAACTCTCTTGCTTTACCCAACGGGTTCACAAAACTCGAGTGCCCACTAGTTTCAAGTTACCTAACAACTATTAAAAGTTTGATGGACTGCAAGATCCAGAGGATTGGCTAGTCGACTATCTAGAGACAGTGAAACTGATGGACGGAACCAGGGTAACGGTCATGCAGAGAATTCAGGTCCACCTCAGCGGAGCCGCAAGATCCTGGATGAAGAAACTGTCGGAAGGATCCATCGAAAGCTGGGAAACTTTCAAGGACTTGTTCGTGAGTAATTTCTATTCCACATGCAAGAAACCTACATCAATAGAGCAGTTAAGGACTTGCAAGCAGAAGTCGGATGAATCAATGAGAATGTACATCCAGCGGTGGAGCATCATAAAAAACTCGGCTGAACACGTGTCCGATGAAAGAGCAATCGACGCGTTTGCTCTCCTTAGGTCCGAAAAACTTATTTGACATCTCTTTACGCATGTACACAGTGAGTCACCTCACTGCCAGCTCTTTCTCGTTCTTTGATGTCCCTTTATGTCTCTAGACACAAGAACACGATGTACAAGGACACGAGGACACTGCCCGCCTTATTGTTTTTGCATAGGAATCTGCCAGATATGTCACACGTTGGACATCTTTTATGTTTCTCTGTGGTTCACCATCACTTAATGTTTGTAGCTACAACTTTAGAAGCTTCTGCGAGGCAGCCAAGGGCCATGCCACAATGTGAGTTCTGGTGAAGAAATACAACATAGGAGGAAACATTCAGCTTGATTGGACTGGAGAAGTTCCCGATGCATCTCAAGCCTATACATTGCAAGGTATGAAGAAGCAAGTGTACGGTGCCAAAACTTCCTCACTATTAACACTACCTCCAAGAGTTTTGTTTTATATTTGCATGTATGCATCTTTCTGATGCAGAGCCTGGGGCATGTCCCCCATTTCGAAAAAAATGTGCATGTATGAACTATGCTGATAAACAAGAGTCCATCTTATGTGGATATTTATATACACGACATGTAAACTATTATCAGTAACTTGTATGGATGTAAATCTACAACAATCATGGCATGTGCCCCTTCATGCCTATCTTTACTAAGGTGACTTCACACTACGTCTTTGTGGTGGATTTGGTGACCTAGCCGGATGACGTATGCTAATATTGTTATCGTGGGACGAAGCCAATATCATGACCCAAGATGCAAAGAGAGTAGGATGAGGGCATGAAGTTCGACTTATAAATTCTCTTTAGTGCAAAATCATACAACCGGGCTAGTGTATGTACACCAATAAGTTTGTGTCTCTAGATTAAGTTCATCTATGTCTCTAGGTGCAAGCACGTGCACAAAAGGACACTGCTAACCTCATTGCTCTTTTTAGGAAAGCAGCAGGACTCTGCAACGAGCTTTATTCAACATCGAAAATATTTATATTGTTCAAAAGTTTGTCTAAAAGAAATTTCTAGGGTTCATCAGCCCAACAATTATTCAGGACACAAGATCTAGCTATCTACCAGGTACCTGGTTCGCTTCCCACGGGCAAAAACTAAATATAACACTTCCAACGAATACCATGTCCACACAATCTACACAAATTACTGCGGAGTCACTCCACCATCTTATAGGAAAATGATTCGTTACCCCCGGGGGATAACGCGCTCCCATCCTCCGGCTCCGTGGCCGTTGGATGGCCATCATCGCGCGCAGGCCGCGTCAACGTCCAGCAGCCGCGTCATTGGTGGCCCCTCCCACGGAACCTTATCTCCTTCCTCGTCTCTCTCTCTCGCAGCTGCTGCTCGCTAATGGAGATGGAGAAATCTACCACGCCGCCGCGCCCCGGCCGCGGTCCTAGTCGTTTGCTGCCCCGAGCTCGCGCACCTCGCCGCCTGAAGGTCGCCACGTGGTCCCAACTCCCTCAGACGCCGGCGACTACCGAGCTTCCCGCATCTGCGCCGCCGCGTCCTCGTCGGCCCCAAGCAGCTTGCACGCCTTCGTCGCCCCCCACGCCGAGATCCGCCTCCCTGCGCGCGTCCGCCGCCTCCCCTGAAATACTCTTTCTGCAGCAGCGCCGTCACGTCCTCGTCGGCGCTCACGCGGAGCTCGGCCTCCACCACAGCTCGTACGCCTTCGTCGCCTCCGCATCGAATTGGGCGGAGTCGTGCGCTTTGGGCGTCGTTGCGCGCCGCTGAGAGGTGTAGCCATGCCCTGCGAGGTCCACCTCTCCCCGCCGTCGAGGCGTGCAAAGAGGGCTCCGAGAGGAGCGGCTGCTGGTGCTACAAGCGCAGCTCGATGTGTCGCGCGCCGTCCGTCTTCGGGGGTTTGCTGCTGGCGGTTCAGGGTTCTGCTATCTTGGGCACCTGGTGTTGCTACCGGCGGAGGCCGGTTTTTGCTACCTTTGATGTCTAACGTTGCTACCAGGCGAGGGTGAATTTTGCTACCTTAGGTGTTCGACCTTGCTACCGATGGTTCGAGGCGTTGCTGCCTTAGGTGCACGGAGTTGCTGCAACCATGGGCGACGCTTCTGAAGGCGACTTCTGGTCTCCGACGAGGTCTCTATCCTGTGGATTTGTAACATAGGAATTTTTTCTTGCTATAACTTTTATTTCGGTTTTGCTACAATTGCACAATACATTTGCTAAGGGATCTCCGGCGAAATCTTCGGCGAGACCTTTGTCACGGTCTTCAACGATTTTTTATATTTTTGCTACAGTAGCATAACATTTTTGCTACGTGGTCTCCGGCGAGTTCTCCGGTGAGGTTCCGGCGAGTCTCCGGCGAACTCAGTCTTTTTTTTTGTATCATGGGCGAACCGTTTTTTGCTACACTGAAGCAAAAACGAGATTTTTTTTGCTACCCGGCAGCAAAAAAGGACACGTGTCAGCAGGGGGACCCGGGGGCTGGGAAATCAAATCCCCCGGGGGACGCCCAGCAGTGTCCCATCTTATATCAAGAACCATTGCGGTATATCATAATGGATCGATTCATGATGCATCCCAAGCCTGTATAGAAGAATTTCAGGTTTGGAAGTTGCCTACTATTAACACTACTCTCCTTTTTTTTATTTCTATACTATAAGAGGATTTTTGGAACCTAGAGCACATCTCGTACTATAAGAGAATTTTTAGAAACTAGAGAACATCTTGTACGCTGTGCTCATATACAGGTGTACATATATCTTGATATTATAACTCTGCAATAAAGAAAGCCGTATGCATTATCTTAGTGCAGAGGCTGGGACTATGTTCCCCTATTCAGAAAAAAAGAAAAAAAAAGTGTACATATATCTCACTGAATATAGTACGTGCTCCCTTGGAATTATGATCATGTGCATGTATGGTTGTAAACATGCAACACCGACCCATATTCGGTAGGTATCATGCCTATCTTAAGGCGAGTCACCTACTAGGCTACAACTAGTTACAAGTAGTTCTTACAGGAACAACTAGCCGGTGTGATATATGCATGGTGAGTGTCTTGCTCAAATTTTGGTGCGCGATTGGATTATTGAAAGAGTTCGAAATGCACCGAGTTATGTTAGCAACACACATATGCGACGAGAGCCTGAGCCCTGGAGAGTGGAGAGTGGAGCCGTGCAGAGGTGCCGACTGCCGAGGTCGGGCGAGCGTGGAAGTCTGAAATACGTCGCGAATGTGTGGGTCGCGCCACGTGGTCGGCCGTATCCTACGCCTTCGCGCGTGCTGCCATGTCTGCTGTCACACGGCTAGCTATGTGGGTGACCTGAGCTGCCGTGTCAACTGATGAAAAGAACCTCCGAATTTTCTTTGTGGAGGCGGCGGCGTCGTCTGCTGGTACAAATAGGAAATTTTTTGTGTCTCTAGATTAAGTCAACAACTAAAATAGTTGCCAACTCAAAACCTCATTTCTCATATTCATTTTACCCTTTGAATTCTGCCAAATCATTATGTAAAACCTCAAAAATTAAAATGCCTTCGATTTTAGAATTGGGCTTGCAATTCGAAGGTTGAATGGTCGTGTCATAAAAACGGACACCCACTTAGGTCTGACAAACTTCTTTGACATCTCCGTCCAAATGTGCACAGTGATTCGTTTCCCTCACTGGTGGAAAAAAGGGCTTTGGTCGCGGTTGGCAACTGTCATTAGTCGCGGTGGCGCAACCGCGACCAAAGCAGCGCGACTAAAGGCCCCCCCTTTAGTCGCGGTTCCTTACGAACCGCGACTAAAGGCCCGTCCACGTGGGCCGCAGGCGAGCGCCAGGGCGGAGGACCTTTAGTCGCGGTTCTTCTGGCCAACCGCGACTAAAGGCCTCCGCAGGGTTTAGGGTTTTAGCCCCCCTCCCCCTAAATCTGGTTTCTTTTTAATTTGTATTGTTTTATTTCTTTTGGGTTTTAATTTTGAAGGAGTTTCACATATTCTACGGTACTGTATACATACATGCATATGAATGTACAATTTCAAACAAATTTGAAATTAGAACCAAAAAGAATTCAAGAGGAATATACAATATATATTCAATATCGGATGACCATATACAATATATATTCAATATCGGATGACCATATACAATTTTGAACAAGTTAGTTACAAATTCTGGTGCATATAAAGTTCTACGTCATCGTAATAGTGTTCTCCTCTAGGATCGATGACTTCCCTCGCCAACCATCCAGCTAGTTCCTCTTGAAGTGGTCGGAAGCGAGCTTCTGGACTAAGCGTCTTCCGGAGGTTATTCCTCAGGATGTTGTTCTCACACGTCTGGTCCCGCTCATTGCAGTATCTCCGGATCCTCTCACAAACATAGTATCCACATAGATTGGTCCCCGGTGGCTGAATATCCCCAGTCGTCCGCACTGCCATTTTAAAATATAGCTCTTTTTTGAATTCACCGACCTTGGTATCTACGAACCGTCTCCAAACCCTACGAGGCAAAGAAAATTAAATAAACAAGAGAGTTATTAATTAGTTACTTGATATTAGGAAATGATGAACGAAATAGGCCGATCGATATAGAGCGCAAATGAATGAAAATAATTACTTTTGCATCATTTTTCTCATGTCGCCCCAAAGCGCCGGATCCATATTCAGAGAGTCGTGGACGAGAACTGAGGAGGTCTGAACTTTAATTACCATAAGAATCCAGTGGAACCTGCGGACACGATACATGCACGATCATGCATAACTCATCGATTAGCCACATACCATGCATGGAGTAAACAAAAGAGAATGTGCTCAAGACAGAAACACTCACCCAAAATGGTAAGGAAATAGAATATCACTTTTCTGTTGCTGTTTTCTAATAAACCGCCACAGGTCATCCTCCACGTCGGCGTGGTGGTGTTCTAACACATGTGAATTAACGATGTGTGGGTCAATGAACCCAACATCATGGATGTTCCTTATTCGCATTTCCCGCTTCTTCATTCTCGCATAATAGCGTACACAACAAGATAGTTAGGACAAGTGCGAGGCAATGAACGAGATGGGGTAGAAATTAATAAATCACTTACGTAACGTAGCAACCGATGATAGATTTGTCGAGGTCGCGCAGATTGAACAGCTGGAACAATTCACTCAGATGAATTTGTACCCGTAATGTTTGAAGTGATGCTCATATCTAACTTCCGCATAGATATACTCTTTGGCGTTTTTATGTTTTATGTAACCCTTGTACCAATTTAGCAGACCTTTCATTTGTCGAGGTAGATCCTCTTCTGCGCAGCTCGACGAGAGGGCCAGTCTTCACATATCTACAAACTACGTAATTCATTGGCGACTCATCAATGCATAGCAGTGCACGAAGAGTGATACCTAACTCGGCCGCTTGTTCTCTCGGCACTCGTTACAGTCAATCCATGTCTTTGCCGCAGCTGCTATGATATCGGGGGCATCCGGATCGGCGGCTTGCACTATGAGCGGGGCGATCGATTGTTTACTTTGTTCCCCGAGCTGGGCAACTTCTTTCCCCTTTTCTAATTTTGACTCGGCCTCGTCCTCCAAGGCTTTCTTCTCCGCCAACTCTTGGTTCCTCTTGAACGCGAGTGCTTGCCTACGAAGTTCACGTAAATAGTCGTCAGGCAGATTCTTCGCGGCTTGGGACGGTGTGTTCAAAAATGACTTAGCCCACTGCTTTTGCTTGTCAGAATATACTGGCTTGGGCTCGCCCTCTCTTTTCTTCTTGCACTCCTCCTTCCATTTCTCATGCTGAGCAGCCACGGCCGCTGCATTTTCCTCGACACTAAGTTCCCAAGGCCTCGGGATGAGAGGCTTCAGTGATGGCTCTGGTATCTTTGTTTTCTTAGGTACATAAGGGTCCGGGTTAATAACCCAGACTGCTTCGCTTCTTCGCCGGAGGTGGATTGGGGGCGGTGTCTCGCTGATCACCCGCCGGACGAGGACTAGGGGGCGGCGTCGCTACCCGCCGGACGAGGACTGGGGGGCGGCGTCGGCTGACGTGAAGGAGGTGTATTAGGTGAAGCACCACCACCACCGCCGCCACCGCCACCGTCACCGCCACCGCCACCGCCACCACCACCACCGTAGGGGGGTGGACTTGTTGGCGCCTCGCCTGGAAACTTGATAAACTTCTTCTGCCATAGAATGAACTGGCGCTTGACATCTCCAAGTCTTTTCACCCCTTCAGGTGTAGCAATGTCAATGTCCAGGTCCTCAAACCCTTGGACTATCTCCTCCACCGTCACACGAGCATAGCCATCTTGAATGGGGTTGTTGTGGTGGAGTGCTCCAGTGGCAAAGCACCGCCGATGGCTACCTTTCATGGACATGTTCCCCGATAGGATAATACAGATGACATGCTTTCATCTCCTTTATATCGTCCACGGGGTAGCGAGGAGGCTCCGGTGCAGTAATTTCGACCACCAGAGGCTCCGGTGCAGTAATTTCGATCGTCGGTGCACCAGCCGGTGAGGCCTCCGTGGAAGCCACGTTGCTTCTTCTCCGCTGCTGGCTTCCGAGATCCATTGGATGATCTTCAGCATGCTGCGCCCGAGCTGCATCTCTTTCGGCGACTAGTACACTCACGGTTTTCTTCATCACATCCATTTCCGTTACCAACTTCGCCACAACATCTGCATCCCGATCCATCTTTCTCTTACGGCTTCTGTAACCGTACGGGTCATCGTTCTGGGGGAACCCTATTTTTCACGGAATGGGCCCCATGCCTCGTATACGTCCTCCGTGTTCAGGATTCCCGAGGGCTTTTGTCTGGCGTCGTTCTCTCTCTTGAACCTGATCCTCCCCTCTTGAGCCTCCCTCATTGCCTCAATAAGCTTTTGGGTGGGTGTAATTATTTTGCCCTGATAAACACACTCCCCTGTCTCCGGGTTCAGCGATCCCCCATGCCCGTACCACCAGCTTTTGGCCCTTGGGTCCCATCCCTCCGTACCTGGACGGATTCCTCGCGCCCTCAGCTCGTTCTCCATCTTCTCCCACTTAGGCTGCCAAAAGCGATACCCTCCTGGCCCCATTTTATGATTGTACTCCTTCTTGGCCGCATTTTCCTTATTTTTTTCGATAGTTCAAGGAACTGCTCCGATTTCTTTTGCTTCACAAATTCTGGCCAATCATGTTGCAGTTTCTCATATTGTCCTTTGAAATCCGGAGTCTTGCCCTGGTTGACAAAGTCATGGGCTAGATTTTGCTTGTATTTCCGGAATGCGTTGGCCATCCTAGAAAGAGCGAACTGTTTGACTAGCTTGCGCCTCTCCTTGTTTTCCGCAATCTTGTTACCCTCCTCATCGTATTTGCGGTATTCCGGAGGTAGAACGAAATGTTCCATAAGCTTGTTGAAGCAATCTTTTTTTTCTCTCTTATCGACAAAAGTGAAACCAACACGTGCCTTCTTTGGCTCATTCCACTCCTGGCGGGTGATCGAGACGTTGTCTCTAACAACGGCTCCGCATTGGCTGACAAACTTGGTGGCGTTCTTGCTGGGCTCCAGCGGCCTGCCGGTTGCTTCGTCGACAACATCGATGGTGCATGTTTCTCCTGCTTTCATCGTCTTGGTTGCGCCACGCTTTGACGACGTACTCGATTTTTTCGACGATCCGGCCGAGGGCTAAAATAAGAAAGAGAGTCGCGCGCGTTAGTACACACACATTTATTCAAATCAGTTAGTTTGTATCACCAGACGCTCAATATGTATATATATATACCTCGGCGCCGGAGGTGGTTGCTACTTCCAATTGAAGATCGTCGTTTATCGACGTTTCTTCGGCATCATCTGCTTGCTGACGGCGCCCTTCATCTTCACACTCAAGGTTCAGATAAGAAGAGATATCATCTTCTTCTTCTCCGGTCGGCACATATGGAATATCGCCTTTTATGATGCCGAACATATGGTCTTCAGCGTCCGGATCATAGTTGTCCAGAATCGGGTCAGCTCTATCGTCCGCCATATGTCAGTCCTGAAAACATGTAGTCAAAACAAATTAATTAAGTGAAGAAGGGGCGGTGGCGGTGGCGAAAGGGCGGTGGCAAAAAGGAGGGGGCCGGCGAGCTGGAAGGGGTGGGAGAGGGTGTCGCGGAAGAGCGCGAGACGGGGCGGTAGACGACGGCGTCACGGAGAGGGAGGCGAGGACAACACACACATAACCCTCGCCGCCCCCTGATCTCGATCCCAAAAAAAACACCGCGCGTATGCGGAGGGGGCGACGAGGGGCTCGCTCCCCCCTCAGTATACGCGCGCGGTGGCGGTGGTGAAAGGGCGGTGGCGAAAGGGCGGTGGCGGTGCCGAGGACACATAACCCTCGCTGCCCCCTCTCGATCCCAAAAAAAACACCACGCGTATACGGAGGGGCGACGAGCGCTGCCCCCTCCGTATACGCGCGGTGGTTAAGTTATGTGTCCTCGGCGCCCTAGTGCGTGTGTGTGGCACGCCGCCCTAATGCGTGTGTGTGGCGCGCGCCCCCGGCCGGCCGCCGGCCTCCGTCTCCCCCCTAGATCTAGTACGTTTTATTAAGTCAAGATTTTAAGTCAAAATTATTAAGTCAAAAAAAGTCAAAATTTTAAGTCAAAATTGTTAAGTTTTAATTTTATTAAGTCAAGATTTTAGTTAATTAAGTAAATTTGTTGTGTTCAGTAAACAAAAAAGTGTAATTAAATTTGTAACTCCGTTTTAGTTTTGTTTTTTGAATTTGTAACTAAGTTTCTTTTTTAGTTTTTTGAATTGTTACTAAGTTCTTCTTCACATATAATACACGTTTAAAATTTAATTAAGTTACAATTTTAATTAAAAAAACTTAGTTACAATTAAAAAAACAAAAAAAAAACCAAAAAACTCTCTGGTTCTCTCGCTCCTCTCCTCTCTGGTTCTCTGCTGCCGAGCGGGGCGCACCCCGCGTGCGCGGCGAGGGCGCCGGCGGCGGTGCGGCCGTCCAGCGACGACGGTCGGGAGAGGGCGGCAGCGGCGAGGGACACTCGCGGGGCAGCGGCGAGGGCGGCGGCGGTGCCATCGTGTCTCCATCGTCGCGGCGGCGCGGCAGGAGAGCGGCGGCCGGGGAGGGGCTCGATTAGCGCGCGCGGATGGGAATGGCAGCAACATACGGCGGCGTGTTCGGCGACGGACGACGGCGGCGACGGACAACGGCGGCGACGGACAACGGCGGCGAGCGTCTGAGAGGATCGATCTCCGTGCGCGCAGCCTGACGGTTCGAGGAGAAGAAGAAGAACTGGCCGGCCGTTCGCGCCCGCGAGTATTTATAGCGCCCACCCTTTAGTCGCGGTTGGGGAGGCGACCCGCGACTAAAGGGTACCCTTTAGTCGCGGTTGGCCAGACCAGCCGCGACTAAAGGCTTTTTTCGCCGGGTTTTTCGTTCCCGCGCGCACAGACCTCCAACCGCGACTAAAGGTATTTTTCAAATTACTTTTTGTTTTTCAAAATGTTAAAAATACAGAAAAACTCAGAAAAATAAAACTAATTCATTTCAAAATCATAAAATACAAATAATATATCAAAAATTTCAGAAAAATAAAACTAATTCAATTCAAAATGTTTAAAATACATATAATATATCAATAAATTCAGAAAAATAAAACTAATTCATTTCAAAATCATAAAATACAAATAATATATCAAAAATTTCAGAAAAATAAAACTAATTCAATTCAAAATGTTTAAAATACATATAATATATCAATAAATTCAGAAATATAAAACTAATTCATTTCAAAATCATAAAATACAAATAATATATCAAAAAATTCAGAAAAATAAAACTAATTCAATTCGAAATGTTTAAAATACATATAATATATCAAAAAATTCAGAAAAAGAAAACTAATTCAATTCAAAATGTAAAAAATACAAATAATATATCAAAAATTTCAGAAAACAAAACTAATTCAATTCAAAATGTTTAAAATACATATAATATATCAATAAATTCAGAAAAATAAAACTAATTCATTTCAAAATCATAAAATACAAATAATATATCAAAAAATTCAGAAAAATAAAACTAATTAAATTCAAAATGTTAAAAATACATATAATATATCAAAAAATTCAGAAAAATAAAACTCGCGGGCCCTCATCTGTCTTCCTGCCCCCCCGCTTCCCACCAGTTCTTCCCGGCCACCTCTGTCTTCCCATAAGTTCTCCCCGTCTGTCTTCCCGCAAGTTCTTTCCCGCCTCTTTCTTCCCGCCACTTTCTTCCCGCCACTTTCTTCCCGCCTCTTTCTTCCCGCCACTTTCGTCCCGCCTCCTGTCTTCCCGCCTCTTTCTTCCCGCCTCTTTCGTCCCGCCTCCTGTCTTCCCGCCTCTTTCTTCCCGCCTCTTTCTTCCCGCCACTTTCTTCCCGCCATTTGTCACTACATATATGTAGCCCGGCTTGGCCAGCATTATCACATCTCTACAATCTCTCATCACTCTCTCATGGCTTCCACCGCACCCACTCTAACCTACCAGCAGGTGGAGGAGCTTTGCGCCTCGAACTACCCTTGCCCTCCGGGCTACCGCGTCTCGCCGGGCCGGAGCCTAAGCGCCGGCGGCGTGCCGGTCCCTCCCGTCCCTCAGGGTACTGCGCGCCGGGCGGCCATCACGAACCACTACTACCTCGACCTCACGCCGGAGCAGCGGATGAATCCCCGCTGGCATCCCGATAACCAGCATACTTGGGACGCCTTCTTCATCAATCGGCGTGAGAGGGCGCTCGCTAGGTATGAGGAGGACGGTCTGCCTCCTGGAAACTTCCACGAGGCCGGCCGTCGGCTATGGTGGTACGGCCGGACTCTGCAGAGCGTCATGGACTACATCACGGCCGGCGATATCCCCCGCCTGCGCTACCCTCAGTTCGAGCCACGAGCGCCGCCCGACGACAGCGACGACAGCAGCGACGACGACGCCGGCAACTTAGAAGGCGACGACTACCAGTACAACGGCGGCGGCTATGAAGACTACGAGTATGCATATTATACGCCTAGGCAGGAGTATGACTAAATCACTCCAAATTTCATGTATGCAGGAGTATGACTTAGTCACTCCAAATTTCCTATATGCAGGAGTATGACTTAGTCACTCCAAATTTCATGTATGCAGGAGTATGACTTAGTCACTCCAAATTTCATGTATCATCAGTGCTATCTCGAGTCAATTGAATCATTCGAAAATGGACACCAAACACATCACGGGTAATATAATTCACATGATTCATTCAACAAAGTTTGGTACAATAAATTATTACACATCATTTCTTCCCTTGTGTCCCTGCTTGCTTACGATTGTGCCGTATCCATGGAGCATCCTCATCATTTAACTTAATGCTTGGGTCGGTGTTCACTTTGAAGGGCGGAATTTCAGCAAACATATTATAATCTTCTGACATGTCTGTCTTGTCCTCCACTCCCACGATGTTTCTTTTCCCTGAAAGAACAATGTGGCGCTTTGGATCATCGCATGATGTACTGATCGTTTTCTTATCTTTCCGTTTCCTCGGTTTGCTACTCATGTCCTTCACATAGAAAACCTGAGCGACATCTTTCGCTAGGACGAATGGTTCGTCAAGGTAACCAAGATTGTTGAAATCCACCATTGTCATTCCGTATTGCTGGTCTACCTTTACCCCACCTCCTGTTAGCTTGAACCATTTGCACCGGAACAAAGGGACCCTAAAGGAGGGTCCATAGTCAAGTTCCCATATCTCCTCTATGTAACCATAATATGTGACCTTTTGCCCATTCTCGGTTGCTGCATCAAAGCGGACACCACTGTTTTGGTTGGTGCTCTTTTTATCTTGGGCGATCGTGTAAAATGTATTCCCATTTATCTCGTACCCTTGGAAAGTCGTTATAGTCGAAGATGGTGTCTTGGCCAACATGTACAGCTGATCTACAACCTTATTGTCACTCATTAAATGTTTTCTCAACCAACTGCCGAAAGTCTCCATGTGGGCCTTCCTAATCCAGGATTCAGGCATCCCAGGGTTGTCCGAGCGTAAAATATTATTGTGTTTCTCAAAGTACGGAGCCACCAAGCTGGAATTGGTCAGAACTGTGTGGTGTGCTTCAGTCAGAGAATGGCCATCCATACATATCATTGATTTCCTTCCGATCGTGCCTTTTCCACTTAGTCTCCCCTCGTGTCGCGATTGAGGAAGACCAATCGGCTTAAGGTCAGGAACAAAGTCAACACAAAACTCAATTACCTCCTCATTTCCATAGCCCTTGGCGATGCTTCCTTCTGGCCTAGCACGGTTACGAACATATTTCTTTAATATTCCCATGAACCTCTCGAAGGGGAACATATTGTGTAGAAATACAGGACCGAGAATGGAAATCTCATCGACTAGGTGAACCAGGAGGTGCGTCATAATATTGAAGAAGGATGGCGGGAACACCAACTCGAAACTGACAAGACATTGGATCACATCGTTCTGTAACCGTGGTAGAACTTGCGGGTTGATGACCTTCTGAGAGATTGCATTGAGGAATGCACATAGCTTCACAATGGGCAGTCGAACATTTTCCGGCAGGAGCCCCCTCAAAGCAATCGGAAGCAATTGCGTCATAATCACATGGCAGTCGTGAGACTTCAGGTTTTGGAACTTTTTCTCCGCCATGTTTATTATTCCCTTTATATTGGACGAGAATCCTGACGGGACCTTCATACTGCTCAGGCATTCAAAAAAGATGACCTTCTCTTCTTTGGTCAGAGCGTAGCCGGCACGACCTTGAAACCGTTCCGGATGCCGGTCATCGTGGTCTTTCAAACTTTGCTGGTCCTGCCGTGCTTCCTTTGTATCATTTGACTTCCCATACACGCCCAAGAAGCTTAGGATGTTCACGCAAATATTCTTCGTAATGTGCATCACGTCGATTGCAGAGCGGACTTCTAGGACTTTCCAATATTCTAGCTCCCAGAATATAGATTTCTTCTTCCACATGGCTACGTGCCCGTCAGCTCCCTTCGGAACTGATTGTCCGCCAGGACCCTTTCCAAAGATGACTTTCAAACCCTTGACCATATCAAATACCTCAGCACCAAGCCAGTGTTCCGCAGCTTCGGCCGGTGATCTGCCTTGCCGTTGTAATGCTTGCCTTTCTTTCTCATCGGATGACCTTTCGGAAGAAATCGACGATGCCCAAGGTACACGTTCTTCTTACAATTTGGCAAATGTACACTTTCAGTCTCATGTAAGCAGTGCGTGCATGCATTGTATCCCTTATTTGACAGTCCCGAAAGGTTACTAAGAGCAGGCCAATCGTTGATGGTTACGAAAAGCAACGCTCGTAGGTCAAATTCCTCTTCTTTGTGCTCATCCCACACACGGACACCAGGTCTGCCCCACAGCTGTAAAAGTTCATCAACTAATGGCCTTAGGTACACATCGATGTCGTTGCCGGGTTGCTTCGGACCTTGGATGAGCACGGCATCATAATGAACTTCCGCTTCATGCACAACCAAGGAGGAAGGTTGTAGATGCATAGAGTCACGGGCCAGGTACTATGGCTGGAGCTCTGCTCGCCAAAAGGATTCATGCCATCCGTACTTAGACCAAATCTTATGTTCCTTGCGTCAGCTGCAAAATCTTTGAACTCTCTGTCGATCTTTCTCCATTGCGTTCCATCTGCGGGGTGTCTCAACTTCCCGTCCGACTTACGGTCCTCTTTGTGCCATCGCAACAACTTGGCATGCTCTTTGTTCCTGAACAGACGTTTCAACCGTGGTATTATAGGAGCATACCACATCACCTTGGCGGGAACCCTCTTCCTGGGTTTCTGGCCCTCAACATCGTCACCAGGGTCATCGCCTCTAATCTTATAACGCAATGCAGTGCATACTGGGCATTCATTCAAATTCTCGTATTCACCGCGGTAGAGGATGCAGTCGTTGATGCATGCATGTATCTTCAGAACCTCTAAACCTAGAGGGCAGACAACCTTCTTTGCTTCGTACGTAGTGGCGGGCAACTCGTTATTCTTTGGAAACATATTCTTCAACATTTTCAGCAAGTTTTCAAATGCCGAGTCAGCTACACCTGCCTGTGCCTTCCATCTCAGCAAATCCAGTGTGCAGCCCAGCTTTTTCAGACCATCATCGCATCCGGTACAGCGCCTTCCTGTGATCCTCTAACATGCGATCCAAATTCTCCCTCTCTTTTTCAGTTTCGCAGCGTCTCCGTGCATCAGCAATGGTCCGACCAAGATCATCAACGGGATCATCACGTGCCTCTTCTTCACCTTCCCCTTCACCTTCAGCATCCTCCATGAAAGTATCACCGAAATGAGCAAGATAGCTTTCATCATTGAAATCATCCCCTTCTTCATCTTCTTCCATTATAACCCCTCTTTCTCCATGCTTGGTCCAACAATTATAGCTTGGCATGAAACCGTGCCGAAGCAGGTGCCTGTGAACATCTCTTGAGGAAGAGTAACCATTCTGATTCTTACATTTAACACATGGACAGATAACAAAACCCCCCTGCTTGTTCGCATTGGCCACTACGAGGAAATCTTTCAAACCCGCACTGAACTCGCCGGAGAGTCGGTTACCGTACATCCATTGTCGATTCATCTGCATTATTATAATATAAAATATATAATTAACCATCATGCATTTGTTAAACTAACTAGCTACAAACAATATAAATTAAACAATGAACTACACACACATGCACATTTTATCAACGACACATCAAAGGTTCAAGTTGCTAACCGCGATCGAGGAGGAAAAAATAAATGAGAAAGCTCAAGTGTGGCTCCAACACTTCATATCATGTTTGTTTCATGCTCTTGGGGCATTTCATCAAACACCTTATGTGCATAAGAGGAACCAAAAGCAAACCTAACACCCACTTGTGAAGCTTGTGAAGAGAATGGCACCAAATGGCTAAGTGTTGGCTGCTGGATGGGTATATATAGGGGAGGGGCTTTAGTCCCGGTTGGCCTGGCCAACCGCGACTAAAGGCCTTCGGGCACCTTTAGTCGCGGTTGGCCTGGCCAACCGCGACTAAAGACCCCCCACGTGCACCGGCTGGCCACCGAGCGCCCTGGGCCCAGGCCTTTGGTCGCGGTTCTCCTCCCGAACCGCGACTAAAGGTACCATTAGTCGCGGTTCCTGCAGCATCGCGACTTATGGGGCTCACCCGAAGCCTGTTTTTCCACCAGTGCCTGCCAATTGACACAAGGAAGATGCCAGCTTGATTTTCTTAACGTAGGAAGTTGCCAGACATTTGTATCCACTCTATATTTGTAAATAAGATAACTATCGAGAATACATTTTGTATCTATATAAGGCCATTAACATTATTCTAGAAAAGTTTGAATATGTTTCTACCACATAGGAGATGTTTATTAACGTAAACCTTGCATGGATCCATAGATAAAGAGGCACCACATACAACATATTTAATGAACCTCTAACACAAGAGTATTTTTTATATAATTAATCATGCTATTTATTAGTTCATTGTGTTTTCTTGGTAACTGAAATATGAGTTTGTGGCCTTATGTACGAAAATGGAGGGAGTAACGCAATTGGCTAAATAATTAGCCATGCCTACATATATATTATCACTTAAGTCCGGTGGACCATAAGCTTATCATAGCTTGCCATCCGCCTCCATGATGTCATGGCAATAAACCAGACCTTAGGGGACGACGGGGTACTATGTATTTTGGACAAATAAAAATAAAATTGTATGCATCTCTTAGACGAAGTGGCCAAGAGTCTCAGCCTCCATTTCGAGAAAAAAAGTATCCTGGATGGATGTTCGGATGGATGTTCGTTAGTTAAGGGCCCAAGTATGCCTCTATGACCCCGTACCGCTGTGATTCATAACATTCATGTGGTAGATACAACTTCAACACCCACAGTCAAGGAATAAGCGGTACAAGCATCAATGAAGCTTATAGTGGCGAGGAAATAGAGGCTAAGAGGAAAACATAATTAACATCAAGAACAGTTTGGATTCATAGAATTGGATGAGTTCCACATGCATCCCAAGCCCATACATAGCAAGGTACGAAGAAGTAAGTTTATGGTGTCAAAATTGCCTCACTATTAACACCTAAAAAAGGTACCTCCAAGTGTTTTGTTTATATGTTTACATGTCCATCTCGTGTGCTTATTTAGACACGGCTGCACGGAACCATTATTATGCACTTGTATTACTGTAAATCTACAACAACCACCGTCAAGTGGCCACCAATGTTTACTCATGTCACTTGCCTGTTGTTGCCTTGTGCTTCATCTAGCTACTAGCTACCAATTGTACAGTGCCTACAGTACAGTGTGGCCAAGAGGAAGCTTTTTTGTATTAACCATCTGTAAGAAGCATGTAGTGTTACTTCTTACGAGCCGTGCGTGCTCCCCCTAAACAAAATCGAGGAGTCATATTCTATTTTTTTCATGTGTTGGATCCGCCAAAACCCATATCCAATCTATATACGGTGCTTGTGGAGAGCTTGAATTTCAGGTGTTGTCTTCGTGGTGGTTGTACTGTTATTGCTAGGACTCGAGTACCGTAGCGGGACTTAATTTTCTTAGTTTTCTTTTTCTTTTTTTTGGTTGTGTGTGTGCCATACTTCCATTTGGATGCTGCGGTGTTGCAGAGGCTGGGTGTATTTGATATCTACCGATGTTAATATATTTCTTTTATCGAAAAATGAGCGGAAATTTGGGTGGTGGTGAAAAAAAATACAATTCAAGAGAAAAATATAACCTATAACGAGAACCACTTGAAGAAACTGTAGTGGATGAATTCATGATGCATCCCAAGCCCGTATATAGAAGTCCCTACTAACAATACTCTCCAAGATTTTTGTTTCTATACTATAGAATACTAGTCATTAACCCGCACAATTGTACGGGCTAGCATTTTTATTACTTTTTACATGCCAAAAATTGTACGAAATACAAATAACGGACAAAATTGATAATTTTCTGGATTACTTTCTTGGTTTTTTTACATGGAGCCATTCGAGCTATATTCCTTCTATGTATTTTTATGTGATTGTATGAATTATAATTACATTTTTCAACCTTCTATTGTTTACGCAAGGTTATCTATGTAAATATAGTGGCAAGCGACATCAGTTTTACGAACTATGTAAAATATCATTTTACTATTTTCTGTAGAGTTGTGTACTTAATATTTTCTTCATAGGCATATTATTTGATAGAGATGAACTTGATTCATTGTTTTATATGCTTCATGGAGTAGAGCATATTCAACACCCTTTTTTATGTGGTTTCTTGTAGATAACTAATATAATTTCTTAAGAAAATACTTATTAAAAATTATGTGATTTTACATTCAACAATTATCAATTTATCTGCAAAAACTATACTCATTAATCAAAAGTTCATAATTTATTTTCTAGAATTTTACATTCACACATAAAGTTATAAAAAATGAGAGATTGGTTCTTGGACACCTTGTTTTAGAAAGTCAAAGCATTTCATTACACATCGCCTCTACTGCTCTACATCACGGATCTCACATGGAGCCTAAATTTATCAGATTCTGTGCAACACAAATCTGTATGTATATTTCATTGTACGCGAAGAATCGTACTCTCAATTCTCCGAAGAAATAATATGCAATTCACCCACATCAACTAATGCATCAAACAGAAGTAGTTAATTCATACAAAGCTATACAATGCAATCGAAGTTTTTGGATGGTTTAACATGTAATCCTAACACCGGATGATATAATTATTATTTTGCATTTTCATAAATCTTATGTACTCCATCTATTCTCAAATAAGTTTACGTTTGGATATGTCTTTAAGTTAAACTTTATTAGTTTTGACCAACTCAGTAAAAAAAGTAGCAGCTTACGATTTTTATATTAATACCGCTAGATTCATATTGACATATAGTTCAATAATATAGTAATTTGATGTCAGATATGTTGCTATTTTTGTGTAAACTTTTGATCAAATTTTAAAGGGTTTGACCTTAAAAAAAATACATACACTAATTTGTGAGGGAGGAAGTATGTGAAAATTACTTCCGGGCACATAGGACGAGCTTGTTAAGCCAACTGAATCACCCTGCACATAGTCAATTTGTGTCACAACAATTGATATCCTGTCATACTGAGCATTGAATTTTGTGTCACAAATTTTGTTACCACGTTTATTATTAATAGGAGCACAGAGAGTCAGTAAAGTTTCTCCAAGGAACATCTAGTTCGAATTGGTACTTTTATTTCCTGTAAAAAAGAAGAATTTGTATTTTTATGGAACGCCAATGCGATATCAAAACTGTCTACGCGAACTTCCATCTATAGTTATTTTTCTAAATCTTTTTTTCCATAACAGCACAGGCATGTACCCGGTCAAGTTTCTCCAATGACTATTGTTAGGAGTAGTAAACAATTTGGATTCCTATGGGACATTTAAATGGACTTGAACGATTAGATTGGCACACCACCCGTAAAAAAAACTGTCGGACTACTCGTTTGAGTAGTAAACTGCTCAGACTCTTAGGGCCGGTTGATCTAATCTGTGCCGCAGCATAACCAATAGAAAACTAATTCAACGTGTCCAAGTGACTTTTTACGTTACATGATAAATTACGCTCTCTCGACTAATCTTAGCCGCAAATTTTAGATCTATTTGTCTTAATTATTCTGATGCTGTGGGTTAACGTGGTGTTTCGTATGGTGCCTCCAATTAGTAAATATAAGATTTGTGAAAACTAGAGCACATGTACATACGTTGTGCTCATATACAAGTGTACATATATCCCGCTGAATATATGCTCCCTTGGAATTATGACCATGTACTTGTATGGTTGTAAATATGCAACAACCATATATTAAGTAGGTATCATGACTACCATAACACAAGTCACTTGCTAGGCTACATCTAGTTACAAGTAGTACTTCCTGGAACAACTAGCCAATGTGATGCACGGTGCGTGCCTTGCTCAAATCACGGTGATTGGATTAGTGGAAGAGTTTGGAATGCGATGAGTTATCTTTGTAACACATATATTGTCTTGGACTGAAGAAAGCTATCTCCTGTAATTTATTCGATTAGGCGTATCTAGGACATTAGTCATAGAAGCAAAGTACCTCCTTCTATTGGGGTTCATCGATTATCGTAAGAATTTTTTCCTTGTTTTTGAACAAACCAATATGTGCAGGTTATTGGTGCAAATGAAACCAAGTGAAATCATGATGTTCATGTGTTAACATGCTCTGTACAATACTTCGTCCTTCTCAATTTATCATGCTCATCCTTAAAATGCATTTTTTTTAGATTGTAAGGCCCATCTTTTCGGGATAACAATAAGTAGTTGCGGAGTACATCATTTGTTTCCTTTGATATAGTATTTACGATGTTCAAATAGTGGGAAATCTCTATTTATGATTTTCCATTTTTGTTGCAGCTTGCAATCACTATAGATAGTAGTTAAGCATTTCCTATCAAGTCCATAATGATTTCTTATATTACATTTTCAGTGAAGTTGTTAGATTTCTAATAGGTGTTACAATTTTTTTATGAAGACTTGCCTTGCGTAAGGTTGGCAATGCTGGTTCTGACCATGTAGGGATATTTCCCTTTGAGGACCAATCAGACGGTTGAGATGGCTTTTCTCGCATTCTCGGTGGTGGTCTTAGTGACATGGGCGAAGAATGTAGGATAATATAGTCATGGAAGGTGGGACGAGCTTAATATCATGACCCAAGATCCAAAAAGGGTAGCATTACACTAGTAGAAAACCTCTCATCCATCTAAGCCTTTAGTACCGGTTCCCTTACGAACCGGTACTAAAGGAGGCATTAATACCGGTTCCGTGCGTGGGACATCAATACCGGTTCGTTATGGACCTTTAATACCGGTTCGTAACACGAACCGGTATTAAAGGGTTTGAGCCCAGATTCCAGGCGGTGGTGGGGCCAGGGTTGCACCTTTAGTACCGGTTCGTGTAAGGAACCGGTACTAAAGGGTTTGTGCCCTATATCAGCACGCAGCCGCGCGCCCGACCCCCGGCATATCTCATTCCTCCTCCTCCTCTCACATTTCCAAATATTTTGCACCTCTCACACTTCAATAATCTTCATTTTTCTCCATCATTTTAACAAGATTAACGGCATACATCTATCCAAGGGTTAGCAATATCATCCTTCCTTCCAGCGTTCCTAATTTAGCTCAGTTCTTTGGTAGTTTTAACTCGTACTATTTTTGTAGTGCAAGCAAGGTGTTCGATGAAATGCCTAAGTTAGTGATTTTATTTTTTTATATGCAATTTGAGCTGAAATTATGGTATGTTTTGTAGGTTTTAATTAGTATCATCCCCGTCCTTACCGCCGTCGATCGCCAGCGTCGTCCCCTAGCCGACACGGTACCACCTCGGTGAGCCCCTCTTCTTTTTTATAAAAAACAATTAGTTTTATGTGATGAACTTGAATATTAATTAAGTTGGTCACTCATATATCCATGATGTTGTGTATTTAATGATTTTTGATATACATATAAAATGCAGATGAGTCAACAATGGATGTACGGTGACCGGTGCCATCCCGAGTTCATTAATGGCATGCATTATTTTCTCAACGTGGCTGAGGCAAACAGGCGGTTGAATGGTTTCATGTATTGTCCATGTAGTTCCTGTAAGAATATGAAGGACTACTCTACCTCGAAGACCCTTCACGTCCACCTGCTGGAGAACGGTTTCATGCCCAGCTATAATTGTTGGACCAAGCACGGAGAAAAAGGGGTTATATTGGAAGACAACGAAGAAGAAGAGGATAGTGACAACTATCCCTTATTCACTGAAGACGGTGGTAGTAGAATGGGGGAAGACGAAGCTGAAGAAGAGCACATTTTCGATGAGCCGATTTTTGATGACCCGGATGACGATTTGGGTCGGGCCATTCTTGATGCGAAGATGAACTGTGGAAATGAAAAGGAGAGGTTGAAGTTGGAGAAAATGTTAGAGGATCACAACAAACTGTTGTACCCAAATTGCGAAAATGGTCAGAAAAAACTGGGTAACACGCTGGAATTGCTGCAGTGGAAGGCAGAGAATGGTACTTCTGACAATGGATTTGAAAAGTTGCTGAAAATAATAAAGAAGATGCTTCCAGGGGAGAACGTGTTGCCCTCTAGCACGTACGAAGCAAAGAAGGTTGTCTGCCCTCTAGGATTAGAGGTGCAGAAGATACATGCATGCATCAATGACTGCATCCTCTACTGCGGGGAGTATGAGAATTTGAATGCATGCCCGGTATGTAGTGCATTGAGGTATAAGATCAGGCGAGATGACCCTGGCGATGTTGAGGGTGAGTCCACCCCCAGGAAGAGGGTTCCTGCGAAGGTGATGTGGTATGCTCCTATAATACCACGGTTGAAACGTTTGTTCCAGAACAAAGAGCATGCCAAGTTGTTGCGATGGCACAAAGAGGACCGTAAGAAAGATGTGATGCTGAGACACCCCGCTGACGGGTCGCAGTGGAGAAAAATCGACAGAGAGTTCAAGTCATTTTCAGATGACGCAAGGAACTTAAGATTTGGTCTAAGTACAGATGGCTTTAATCCTTTCGGGGAGCAGAGCTCCAATCATAGCACTGGCCAAAGGACTCTATGTATCTATAACCTTCCTCCTTGGTTGTGCATGAAGCGGAAGTTCATTATGATGCCAGTGCTCATCCAGGGCCCGAAGCAACCCGGCAACGACATTGATGTGTACCTGAGGCCATTGGTTGAAGAACTTTTAGAGTTGTGGCATGACGAAGGTGTACCTGTGTGGGATGAGCACGAACAAAAGGAATTTAACCTACGAGCGTTGTTATTTGTAACCATCAATGATTGGCCTGCTCTTGGTAACATTTCAGGGCAGTCAAACAAGGGATACAATGCATGCACACACTGTTTAGGTGAGACTGACAGTAATTATTTGGGAAACAAGAATGTGTACCTGGGGCATCGTCGATTTCTTCCAAAACAACATCACGTAAGAAAGAGAGGAAAGCATTTCGGAGGTGAGGCAGATAACCGAATGAAGCCTACCCACCCTACTGGGGAAGTTATATATGATATGGTCAAGGATTTAAAAGTGATCTTTGGAAAGGGTCCCGGCGGACAATCTGTTCCGCATGATGTTGACGGACACGTACCCATGTGGAAGAAGAAGTCGATATTTTGGGAGCTACCCTACTGGAAATTCTTAGAGGTTCACTCTGCAATCGACGTGATGCACGTGACGAAAAATCTTTGCATGAACCTGCTAAACTTCTTGGGCGTGTATGGGAAGACAAAAGATACACCGGATGCACGGCAGGACCAGCAAAGTATCCACGAAGGAAACAACCTGAATCCAGAGAAGTATCAAGGTCATGTCAGCTATGCTCTTACCAAAGAGGAGAAGGAGATCTTTTTTGAAGTCCTGAGTAGCATCAAGGTCCCGTCTGGCTTCTCGTCGAATATAAAGGGAATAATAAACATGTCGGAGAAAAAGTTTCAAAACCTAAAGTCTCATGACTGCCACGTGATTATGACACAATTACTTCCGGTTGCATTGAGGGGCTTCGCCGGAAAATGTTCGAGTACCCATTGTGAAGCTATGTGCGTTCCTCAATGCAATTTCTCGAAGGTGATCAATCCACTTACTCTACAAAATTTACTGAAGGATGTGGTCCAATGTCTAGTCGCCTTCGAGTTGGTGTTCCCACCATCCTTCTTCAATATTATGACACATCTCCTAGTTCACCTGGTCGAAGAGATTGGCGTTCTCGGTCCTGTATTTCTACACAACATGTTCCCCTTTGAGAGATTCATGGGAGTCTTAAAGAAGTACGTTCATAACCGTGCTAGGCCAGAAGGAAGCATCTCCAAGGGCTATGGAACAGAGGAGGTCATTGAGTTTTGTGTTGACTTTATTCCTGACCTTAAGCCGATCGGTGTTCCTGAATCGCGCTATAAGGGGAGACTGCGTGGAAAAGGCACGCTAGGAAAGAAATCAGCAACGTGTATGGACGGACATTCTTTCACTCAAGCACACTACACAGTTCTACATAATTCCATCTTGGTGGCTCCGTACAAAGAGGAACACAAGGATATCTTACGCTCTAAATACCCGGAGCAACGTGAAGATTGGATTGATGGAGAACACATGAAGACTTTCGGCGGTTGGTTGCAAACACGTCTCATGAATGTCACCGATGACGAGCAGCTGTACTTGTTGGCCAAGCAACCATCTTCTACTATATCGACTTTTCAAGGGTACGAGATTAATGGGAACACATTTTACACTTTCGCCCAAGACAAAAAGAGCACCAACCAAAACAGTGGTGTCCGCTTTGATGCAGAAGATGGCAATGGGAACAAGGTCACATATTATGGGTACATAGAGGAGATATGGGAACTTGACTATGGACCTAATTTCAAGGTCCCTTTGTTCCGGTGCAAATGGTTCAACCTGAAAGACGGGGTACAGGTAGACCCGCAAAGACGGAATGACTACAGTGGATTTCAAGAATCTAGGGTACGACACCGAACCATTCGTCCCCAGCCGGTGAAGTGGCTCAGGTTTTTTATGTGAAGGATATGTCTAGCAAACCGAAAAAAAGAAAAGAAAGGCAAGAGGACACATCATACGATGAGCCAAAGCGGCACATAGTTCTTTCAGGAAAAAGAAACATCGTGGGAGTAGAGGACAAGACAGACATGTCAGAAGATTATAATAAGTTTGACGATATTCCACCCTTCAAGGTAAAAATTGACCCAAGCATCATCTTAAACAATGAAGATTGTCCATGGTTGTGTCGCAGTAAGAAGAAAGGGAAATGGGCGAAGAAAACTCAGAAGACTAGCTAGCTACATATAGGGATCATAACTTGTGTATCTCAATATGGAAATCACTTTTGTGTAATGATGTTACTGTATGTAAGATATTAACAATGGAGATGGTTGGCTTGTTTTACTAGTTAAGTAGCTTTCACGGGCTTGCAGGGAAATTTTTCCGAGGCGGAACTTCCGAATATGCCATATATAGGGCGTGTGCACCAAGGGCATATTCGAGAAGTTCCGCCACGGGAGATTTCCCAACCCTTTCCCCAACATTGTTAGAGGAGATCGATGGAGTCTTCCACGGGCTTGCAGGGAAATTTTTCCGAGGCGGAACTTCCGAAGATGCCATAGGGCGTGTGCACCAAGGGCATCTTCAACAAGTTCCGCCACGGGAGATTTCCCAACCCTTTCCTCCATCCATGGTGATGAAACTCTCCATCCATGTTGGCTTGTTGAGCTGCTTCCCATGGTGTATAGATGCTCATTTTATAGGCACGGCGCCGCTTCTACTTTGTCTTCTTCTTCCTCCGACAGGGCATCATGCGCTACATACTTTATCTCATCGAGCAGGGCGTCCTTATCCTGCCGACAGCTTTAGTACCGGTTGCACCCACCAACCGGTACTAAAGGTTACCCACGCGTCCTTATCCCACCGACAGGGCGTCGTGCGCTACATACTTTATCTCATCGAGCAGGGCGTCCTTATCCTGCCGACAGCTTTAGTACCGGTTGCAGACACCAACCGGTACTAAAGGTTACCCACGCGTCCTTATCCCACCGACAACTTTAGTACCGGTTGCACCCACCAACCGGTACTAAAGGTTTGCCTCTGTCTTCCCGCCTATTTTCTTCCCGCGCTTTCCACCGGTTCCCGCCTCTGTCTTCCCGCCATTTTTTCACTATATATATGTAGGCTTGGCCACCATTTACATATCACATCTAGACTCATATCTGCAAACCTCATCATTCTGTCCCATGGCTTCCATCGCATCTCTAACCCCCCGGGAGGCGGAGGCGCTTTGCGCCTCGAACTACCCCTGCCCGCCGGGCTACCGCGTCCCGACCGGCTGGTTGCTAAGCGTCGGAGGCGTACCGGTCCCTCCAGTCCCTCTAGGTGTGGCACGCGAGATGGCCATCACGAACCACTACTACTTCGAGCTCACGCCAGAGCAGCGGAGGAATCCCGAGTGGCATCCCGACTACAGCCCGACTTGGGAAAGCTTCTTCATCAATCGGCGTGAGAGGGCACTTTCCAGGCACGAGGAGGGCGGCCCGCCTCCTTCGAACTTCAACGAGGCCGGCCGTCGGCTGTGGTGGCGCGGCCGGACTCTCCAGGGCGTCATGGCCTACCGTGCCCCCCGCCTGCGCTACCCTCAGTCCCAGCCCACGCGTGCTCACCCGCCGACGTTCGAGTACCGCGACCCCGATGCCAGCGACGATGATGACGGCGACTACGACGACTACAGTGGCGACTACTACAGGGCTAGGCACGAGTATGACTGAATGACTCCAACAGTAGAATTTGGCCATGTATCTTTAATTTTCAGTTAAGCTATGTACTTTTAATTCGAGTTCAATCGTAATAAAATTTTATTCCCGCCCTTTCTTTCCCGCCTTTTTTCTCCCACGCGCGGCGTCGTGGCGGGAAAGTTTCCCGCGCGACGTCGTACGTGGCGGGAAACTTTCCCGCGCGGACGGCGTCGTGGCGGGAGTAAAGAATATAAAAAGAAAATATATAGAAAAGAAATATAAAAATAATTAGAAAATATATAGAAAAGAAGTAGAAAAGAAATATAAAAAAGGTTATAGAAAAGAAATAGAAAAGAAAACAAACGGAAAAAGAAAAAGAAATAGAAAACAAAAAAATAAGAAATAGAAAAAAATGAACATAAAGGAAAAAAGAAAAAGAAAAGAAAAAGAAACAGCAAATAAGAAATAGAAAAAGAAATAGAAAATAAGAAATAGAAAAAGAAATAGAAAATAAGAAATAGAAAACAAAAGAAAAGAAAAAAAGGAGAAATGGAAAATAAGAGATAGAAAATAAAAATAAACAGAAAAGAAAAATAAACAGAAAAGAAAAAGAAACAGAAAAGAAAAATAAACAGAAAAGAAAAAGAAATAGAAAAGAAAAGGAAACAGAAAAGAAAAAGAAACAGAAACAGAAAAGAAAACAGCAAAAGAAAAGAAAACAAAAAAAATACCTTTGGTACCGGTTGGTATCACCAACCGGTACGAAAGGTCTTTCGTACCGGTCTTCTCCCTGTATTAGACTTAGCCGCGCGGAAATTTTTCCCCAAATCCCCTCCTCACACGCACAGAGACGACCGCGCCGCGCCGCTCCTCGCCGTCGCCGTCATCGACGCACGCTCCTCGCTGCACGCTCCTCGCCGTCGCCGTCGCAGCCTCGCCGTCGCCGACGCAGCCTCGCCGTCGGCCGCCGCCCGCACCTCTCCGCGCGCGCCGCAGGTATGTGCGCCGCCCCGTCGCCTCGCTCCCTCCCCTTCTCCGGCGCCGTTGCCACAACGGCCGCCGCCGCCTACGCCGCAGCGCGGCCTCCTCCACCTCGCCTCCCTGCTCCAACCGCCGCTACGCCGCACCAACGGAGGAGCGCACACGGTTGCGTGCAGTGGCGCGTGCCGCGACGCCTCAACCGCGGCCGCCCACCACCTCGTTCGACGTAATGACGCAGAGGCTTGGCGATCTCGGCGGCGGTGTTGAGCGGGTTGGCGGTGGTGACGACGGCGCCGAGGGACATGGCGGCGGCGCGGCGACGGGGAAGTGGACGGAGTTGGGGGAGAGGATGAGCGCGACGTGGCCCTTGCGGATGGAGAAGGGCGGCGCGGAGAGCGCGGTGGCGGCGCCGGCCACCGCGCGCCGAGCTCGGCGAAGGTGGTCGTGCGGCCCGTGGCGGCGTCGACGAGCGCGACCACGCCCGAGTGGCGGCGGGTGGCGAGGAAGGTGACGACGTCGAGGTCCGGGTCGGCCGGGAGCGGCACGTCGGCGCGCTTTGCTCCGGAACGCGCGCGTGGCGGCGCAGTAGCCGCTCCGCGGGTCCACCTCCGCCGTCTGCGACCGGGCCGCCGCCATCAGACCGCCGCGCCGAGTGTCGACGGTTGGCTTTCCTCGTTTGGGCCTTGTGCTCGGTCGCTGTCTGTGTTTCGACCGTGCGTCGCGTGTTTGGTGTGGCTCTGAGCTCTGAACAGTAGCCTACTACTCCGACGACGACGACGCAGAGGCGTGCTCCTGCTCACCGCCGCAGCCGAGGAGGGAGTGGCAAGGGGGCGCTTGCGGTTGCGGGGACGGGCGGGGGTGAAGGCGGCGGGCACGTCGATGGGTTTCTCGTCCGCGGCGTGCATGGAAAATATTTCGGCCCTTGTAGAGCCACGGCCTTTGCATTGCATCTATCCAACCTTTCTCCAATTTGATCTACTCCTTTCCTCTCAATTTGAATGTATCTAGTTACTAAATATAATTAGGAACATCCAAATTCTGACAATCAGACAAGGTTTATAGCAAATATATGATGTGTTTTTGCAAATATATGATCATTACATGATGAATGAAATATAATTGTTTTCTTCATTTTGTAGTGACATTGAGGTATGGAGGACGGCACCTTCGTCCGAGATGAGGAGGGGGAAGAAGCGGTGCAGAAATTGATCTATGAGAGTGCCCGTGGTCCGGAACTCGACGATGGAGATGACAACGAGTACCAAGGCTTTCTGAATGATTTTGGCGAGGGACTTGAGTCTGAACAAGTTAGAAAAGACAATGAAGTGTCCATCACAAACTCCGGCGAGGTGTATATCTATGTATCAATTAGTCTGTGTTCATCCCTAGATGCATTCATTTATTTGTATTGCACTTATTAACGAATAATTTTTTCTTTTAGCCTTCTGGATCATCGAGCAAGTCTGTTAGAACAAAACGAGGCCCGACGCGAGTGCTAAAGGGCGAGGGCAGGTTAGCCCTCACGGCATTCAAGGATAATGGTGAACCAGTGCATCCCAAGGAGTTTTGCCACAAATTTACAAGTCAATCCGGAGTTATTGTTAGGGACCATGTACCGATCAGCATTCAAGAGTGGCATAAGCCGAAGAACCCGGAGAGTGGTGCTAGTTATGTCAACGACAAGATGAAAAAATTTCTTTGGGACACGCTACTGACAAAGTTCAGCCTACCGGAAGACATGACGGAAGGCCAGAAGAATAAAGTCAAGGAATGGACATTGAAGAAGATGGCCATACAATTCCAGAGCTTCAAGAAAAATTTATGGGACAAATATAAGAATGAAGATCCAGTATTCGATGATAATCTAGTGAAGATAAAAGATCACTGGGCCGCATTTAAGGAGTATAAGAAATCGTCTACTTTTGTGTCCCGATCGAAGAAAAATACCGAAAATGCTGCAAAGAAGAAACTTCCGCATCATTTGGGGTCAGGTGGCTACAAGAGTGCCATTCCGAAGTGGACAGCGTTTGAGAATAAACTGATTGATCATGGAATCACTCCACAGACATGGGACTGGCCCGAACGGTCCAAGTTCTGGTTGTTCGCTCATGGGGCAGGGTTGGACCCAAAGACAGGGCTGATCGTTGCGAAGGGAAAATGGAAGGAAAAAATTGAGGCAATTGTACCGAAGCTTGTAGATGCAATTGAAAAGGTCAGAAAGGGAGAGTACATTCCCGATCGAGAGAATGATGAGCTGACACTCGCTCTGGGGAACCCTGAACATGTTGGACGGGTACGAGCTCGCCCAGGTCTCACCATGAAGGAAGCGTGGCCGGACAGCGCTGACACTTATAGAAGCCGTTCGCGAAAGAAGAAGAAGGACGCCGACATTGTAACGGAATTGTTAACTAGGGTGGAGGCTCTTGAGAGAAATCAGAGGGCACCTGATCAGCCGCTGTTTCTACAGGATCCACAAGCCGATGCTGCCCCATCTCAGCGAAGAAGCAGTGTCGGTTCCTCGCATCTTGACGGATGTGGAGGAAGCTACCCCGTGGATTATGTCACGGAGAAGATAGACTGCGAGCTAAATATGTTATTCAGGACCGCGTCCGTTAAGGTGGCGGTCGGCTATGTGTACCCAAGTGAAGATGGAGCAATGCACCATCATATGCCCATTCCACCTGGTTGTGTTCGTGTCGGGGTGGATGAAGTTGTTCCGGGTTTTGAAACAGTGGAGCTTGATATTCCTAGAGGTGAAGATGAGAGGACACTGGCCGATGTCAAGCACGGTTTCGCCCTATGGCCGAAGAAGTACGTCGTCCTTTTGCAAAGGCCACCGACTCCTACACATGAGCAGCAAATGCCATCGACTCCTCCTGGTGGCAGTCCTGGTGAGCAGCCAAGTCCATGTAGGATAACGTTGCATAGAAAACAAAAATTTTCCTACCGCGAACACGCAATCCAAGCCAAGATGCAATCTAGAAGACGGTAGCAATGAGGGGTTTATCGAGTCTCACCCTTGAATAGATTCCAAAGCCTACAAGAGTAGGCTCTTGTTGCTGCGGTAGACGTTCACTTGCCGCTTGCAAAAGCGCGTAGAAGATCTTGATCACGATCGCTTCCGGCGCCACGAACGGGCAGCACCTCCGTACTCGGTCACACGTTCGGTTGTTGATGAAGACGACGTCCACCTCCCCGTTCCAGCGGGCAGCGGAAGTAGTAGCTCCTCTTGAATCCGACAGCACGACGGCGTGGTGTCGGTGGTGGTGGAGAAATCCGGCGGAGCTTCGCTTAAGCGTGCGGGATGTGGTGGAGGAGAGAGACCGCTAGGGTTTGGGGAGAGAGAGGGGTTGGGCGCCGGCCCTCTAAGGGGTGCGGCCAAGGCTGAGGCTTGAAGTGGCCAGCCCCCTCTCCTATGCCCCTCATTATATAGGTGGAAGCCCCAAGAGTTCTAGTCCAAGTCTTCGAATAAGACCCCAACACTAAAACCTCCCATATGTGGGAAACCTACTCAAGGAGGGAGTCCTACCCAAGGTGGGACTCCCACCTTTCCTTGAGGTGGGTTGGCCGGCCACCCTAGAGGAGTCCACCTTGGACTCCTCCCCTTTAGGGTTGGCTGGCCATGCAAGGTGGAGTCCCTCCGGGACTCTACTTTCCATGGTGATTTCTTCCGGACTTTTCTAGAACCTTCTAGAACCTGCCATAAATGCACCGGATCATTTCCAAACTTGGAATATGACTTCCTATATATGAATCTTATTCTCCGGACCATTCCGGAACTCCTCGTGATGTCCGGGATCTCATCCGGGACTCCGAACAAATATTCGAACTCCATTCCATATTCAAGTTCTACCATTTCAACATCAAACCTTAAGTGTGTCACCCTACGGTTCGCGAACTATGCAGACATGGTTGAGTACTCACTCCGACCAATAACCAATAGCGGGATCTGGAGATCCATAATGGCTCCCACATATTCAACGATGACTTCAGTGATCGAATGAACCATTCACATACGATACCAATTCCCTTTGTCACGCGATATTTTACTTGTCCGAGGTTTGATCTTCGGTATCACTCTATACCTTGTTCAACCTCGTCTCCTGACAAGTACTCTTTACTCGTACCGTGGTATGTGGTCTCTTATGAACTTATTCATATGCTTGCAAGACATTAGACGACATTCCACCGAGAGGGCCCAGAGTATATCTATCCGTCATCGGGATGGACAAATCCCACTGTTGATCCATATGCCTCAACTCATACTTTCCGGATACTTAATCCCACCTTTATAACCACCCATTTACGCAGTGGCGTTTGGTGTAATCAAAGTACCTTTCCGGTATAAGTGATTTACATGATCTCATGGTCATAAGGACTAGGTAACTATGTATCGAAAGCTTATAGCAAATAACTTAATGACGTGATCTTATGCTACGCTTAATTGGGTGTGTGATGTCTACTTCCCCCTCCTTTTCCTGTAGACAGTGTTGGGCCTCCAAGAGCAGAGGTTTGTAGAACAGCAGCAAGTTTTCCCTTAAGTGGATCACCCAAGGTTTATCGAACTCAGGGAGGAAGAGGTCAAAGATATCCCTCTCATGCAACCCTGCAACCACAAAGCAAGAAGTCTCTTGTGTCCCCAACACACCTAATAGGTGCACTAGTTCGGCGAAGAGATAGTGAAATACAGGTGGTATGAATATATATGAGCAGTAGCAACGGTGCGTAAAAATAGCTTGTCGGCGTGTAGTTGATGGTGGTAGTATTGCAGCAGTAGTAACACAAGAAACAAGAAACAAGCAGCGATAGCAGTATTTAGGAACAAGGCCTAGGGATTACACTTTCACTAGTGGACACTCTCAACATTGATCACATAACATAATAGATAAATGCATACTCTACACTCTTGTTGGATGATGAACAGATTGCGTAGGATTACACGAACCCTCAATGCCGGAGTTAACAAGCTCCACAATCCAATGTTCATATTTAAGTAACCTTATAGTGTAAGATAGATCAATACAACTAAACCAAGTACTAACATAGCATGCACACTGTCACCTTCATGCATATGTAGGAGGAATAGATCACATCAATACTATCATAGCAATAGTTAACTTCATAATCTACGAGAGATCATGATCATAGCATAAACCAAGTACTAACACGGATGCACACACTGTCACCATTACATCGTGCAGGAGGAATAGAACTACTTTAATAACATTGCTAGAGTAGCACATAGAATAGTAGTGATACAAAACTCATATGAATCTCAATCATGTAAAGCAGCTCATGAGATTATTGTATTGAGGTACATGGGAGAGAGATTAACCACATAGCTACAGCGGAGCCCTCAGCCTCGGGGGTGGATTACTCCCTCCTCATCATGGAGGCAGCGATGGCGGTGAAGATGGCGGTGAAGACGGCGGTGGAGATGGCTCCGGGGGCAATTCCCCGTCCCGGCAGGGTGCCGAAACAGAGTTCTGTCCCCCGAATTGGAGTTTCGCGATGGCGGTGGCGCCCCTGGAGTCTTTCTGGAGTTTCGTCAATTGGTATCAGGGTTTTCGCGACGGAGGCTTTAAATAGGCGAAGAGGCGGCGCAGGAGGGCTGAAGGGGTGCCCACACCATATGGCGGCGCGGCCAGGGCCTGGGCCGCGCCGGCCTATGGTCTGGGGGCCCAGTGCCCCCCCCCTCTGGTCCTTCTCGTGTGTTCTGGATGCTTCCGGTGAAAATAGGAACCTGGGCGTTGATTTCGTCCGATTCCGAGAACATTTCGTTACTAGGATTTCTGAAACCAAAAACAACAGAAAACAGGAACTGGCACTTCGGCATCTTGTTAATAGGTTAGTTCCAGAAAATGCACGAATATGACATAAAGTGTGCATAAAACATGTAGATAACATCAATAATGTGGCATGGAACATAAGAAATTATCGATACGTCGGAGACGTATCAGCATCCCCAAGCTTAGTTCTGCTCATCCCGAGCAGGTAAACGATAACAAAGATAATTTCTGGAGTGACATGCCATCATAAACTTGATCATACTATTGTAAGCATATGTAATGAATTCAGCAATCAAAACAATGGTAAATGACATGAGTAAACAAATGAATCATATAGCAAAGACTTTTCATGAATAGTACTTCAAGACAAGCATCAATAAGTCTTGCATAAGAGTTAATAATTCATAGTAAAAGCATTGAAGCAACACAAAGGAAGATTAAGTTTCAGCAGTTGCTTTCAACTTGTAACATGTATATCTCATGGATATTGTCAACATAGAGTAATATAATAAGTGCAATATGCAAGTATGTAGGAATCAATGCACAGTTCACACAAGTGTTTGCTTCTTGAGGTGGAGAGAAATAGGTGAACTGACTCAACAATGAAAGTAAAAGAATGGTCCTCCATAGAGGAAAAGCATCGATTGCTATATTTGTGCTAGAGCTTTGATTTTGAAAACATGAAACAATTTTGTCAACGGTAGTAATAAAGCATATGTATCATGTAAATTATATCTTACAAGTTGCAAGCCTCATGCATAGTATACTAATAGTGCCCGCACCTTGTCCTAATTAGCTTGGACTACCGGATCATCGCAATGCACATGTTTTAACCAAGTGTCACAAAGGGGTACCTCTATGCCGCCTGTACAAAGGTCTAAGGAGAAAGCTCGCATTGGATTTCTCGCTATTGATTATTCTCAACTTAGACATCCATACCGGGACAACATAGACAACAGATAATGGACTCCTCTTTTATGCATAAGCATGTAACAACAATTAATAATTTTCTCATATGAGATTGAGGATATGTGTCCAAAACTGAAACTTCCACCATGGATCATGGCTTTAGTTAGCGGCCCAATGTTCTTCTCTAACAATATGCATGCTTAACCATAAGGTGGTAGATCTCTCTTACTTCAGACAAGACGAACATGCATAGCAACTCACATGAAATTCAACAAAGAGTAGTTGATGGCGTCCCCAGTGAACATGGTTATCGCACAACAAGCAACTTAATAAGAGATAAAGTGCATAATTACATATTCAATACCACAATAGTTTTTAAGCTATTTGTCCCATGAGCTATATATTGCAAAGGTGAATGATGGAATTTTAAAGGTAGCACTCAAGCAATTTACTTTGGAATGGCGGAAAATACCATGTAGTAGGTAGGTATGGTGGACACAAATGGCATAGTGGTTGGCTCAAGTATTTTGGATGCATGAGAAGTATTCCCTCTCGATACAAGGTTTAGGCTAGCAAGGCTTATTTGAAACAAACACAAGGATGAACTCGTACAGCAAAACTCACATAAAAGACATATTACAAGCATTATAAGACTATACATCGTCTTCCTTGTTGTTCAAAACACCTCACTAGAAAATATCTAGACTCTAGAGAAACCACTCATGCAAACCAAATTTTAACAAGCTCTATGTATTTCTTCACTAATAGGTGCAAAGTATATGATGCAAGAGCTTAAACAAGAGCACAACAATTGCCAAGTATCACATTACCCAAGACATTAATAGCAATTACTACATGTATCATTTTCCAATTCCAACCATATAACAATTTAACGAAGAAGAAACTTCGCCATGAATATTAAAAGCTAAGAACACATGTGTTCATACGAACCAGCGGAGCGTGTCTCTCTCCCACACAAGCATTTATTCAAACAAAAACAAAAACAAGAAACATACAGACGCTCCAAGTAAAGCACATAAGATGTGACCGAATAAAAATATAGTTTCAAGAGAAGGAACCTGATAATTTGTCGATGAAGAAGGGGATGCCTTGGGCATCCCCAAGCTTAGACGCTTGAGTCTTCTTAGAATATGTAGGGGTGAACCACCGGGGCATCCCCAAGCTTAGAGCTTTCACTCTTCTTGATCATAGTATATCATCCTCCTCTCTTGACCCTTGAAAACTTCCTTCACACCAAATTTCTCATAAACTTCATTAGAGGGGTTAGTACATAATCAAAAACTCACATGTTCAGAGGTGACACAATCATTCTTAACACTTCTGGACATTGCTCAAAGTTACTGGAAGGTAATGGAACAAAGAAATCCACCCAACACAGCGAAAGAAGCAATGCGAAATAAAAGGCAGAATCTGTCAAAACAGAACAGTCCATAAAGACGAATTTCTAATAAATACTTCCATTGCTCAGATCAGAAAACTCAAAACTAATGAAAGTTGCGTACATATCTGAGGAACACGCACGTAAATTGAAATATTTTTCTGATTTTTCTACAGAAAAAACAGCCCAGATTCGTGACAGATAGAAATCTGTTTCTGCGCAGAAATCCAAATCTAGTATCAACCTTCGATTAGAGGCTTCACTTGGCACAACAAAACACAAAACTAAGATAAGGAGAGGTTGCTACAGTAGTAAACAACTTCCAAGAGACAAATATAAAACAAAATACTGTAGCAAAATAACACATGGGTTATCTCCCAAGAAGTTCTTTTCTTTATAGCCATTAAGATGGGCTCAGCAGTTTTAATGATGCACTCGCAAGAAATAGTATTTGAAGCGAAAGAGAGCATCCAGAGGCAAATTCAAAACACATTTAAGTCTAACATGCTTCCTATGCATAGGAATCTTGTAAATAAACAAGTTCAAGAAGCATAATGCAACAAGCATAGAAAGATAAAACAAGTATAGCTTCAAAAATTTCAGCACATAGAGAGGTATTTTAGTAACATGAAAATTTCTATAACCATATTTTCCTCTCTCATAATAATATTCAGTAGCAACATGAGCAAACACAACAATATAACCATCACATAAAGCATTCTTATCATGAGTCTCATGCATAAAATTATTACTCTCCACATAGGCATAATCAATTTTATTAGTAATAGTGGGAGCAAATTCAACAAAGTAGCTATCATTATTATTCTCATCAAGTGTAGGAGGCATAGTATAATCACAACAAAATTTACTCTCCATAGTAGGTGGCAACAAAAGACTACTATCATTATAATCATCATAAATAGGAGGCAAAGTATCATCAAAGAAAATTTCCTCCTCAATGCTTGGGGGACTAAAAATATCATGAAAACCAGCTTCCCCAAGCTTAGAACTTTCTATATTATTATCAACAATGGTGTTCAAAGCGTTCATACTAATATTACTACCAGCATGCAAATAAGATTCCATAGGTTTTTTAATTTTCGCATCAAACAATCCATGTTTTAAATCAGGAAATAGAATAAGAAGCTCATTCTTGTCCATTATGCCAAACTAGTGTAAACAAGAAACAAAAAGATGCAATTGTAGGATCTAAAGGAAATAGCTTCGAGTACTTACAGTGCCGGAAAATAGCTTAGTAGCCGAGGTCCGGAGTGTGAGTACCTTTTACCTTTCCTCCCGGGCAACGGCGCCAGAAAATAGCTTGATGTCTACTTCCCCCTCCTTTTCCTGTAGACAGTGTTGGGCCTCCAAGAGCAGAGGTTTGTAGAACAGCAGCAAGTTTTTCCTTAAGTGGATCACCCAAGGTTTATCGAACTCAGGGAGGAAGAGGTCAAAGATATCCCTCTCATGCAACCCTGCAACCACAAAGCAAGAAGTCTCTTGTGTCCCCAACACACCTAATAGGTGCACTAGTTCGGCGAAGAGATAGTGAAATACAGGTGGTATGAATATATATGAGCAAAGAGTAACGGTGCCGTAAAAATAGCTTGCTGGCGTGTAGTTGATGGTGGTAGTATTGCAGCAGTAGTAACACAGTAAAACAGTAAACAAGCAGCGATAGCAGTATTTAGGAACAAGGCCTAGGGATTACACTTTCACTAGTGGACACTCTCAACATTGATCACATAACAGAATAGATAAATGCATACTCTACACTCTTGTTGGATGATGAACAGATTGCGTAGGATTACACGAACCCTCAATGCCGGAGTTAACAAGCTCCACAATCCAATGTTCATATTTAAGTAACCTTATAGTGTAAGATAGATCAATACAACTAAACCAAGTACTAACATAGCATGCACACTGTCACCTTCATGCATATGTAGGAGGAATAGATCACATCAATACTATCATAGCAATAGTTAACTTCATAATCTACGAGAGATCATGATCATAGCATAAACCAAGTACTAACACGGATGCACACACTGTCACCATTACATCGTGCAGGAGGAATAGAACTACTTTAATAACATTGCTAGAGTAGCACATAGAATAGTAGTGATACAAAACTCATATGAATCTCAATCATGTAAAGCAGCTCAAGAGATTATTGTATTGAGGTACATGGGAGAGGGATTAACCACATAGCTACAGCGGAGCCCTCAGCCTCGGGGGTGGATTACTCCCTCCTCATCATGGAGGCAGCGATGGCGGTGAAGATGGCGGTGAAGACGGCGGTGGAGATGGCTCCGGGGGCAATTCCCCGTCCCGGCAGGGTGCCGAAACAGAGTTCTGTCCCCCGAATTGGAGTTTCGCGATGGCGGCGGCGCCCCTGGAGTCTTTCTGGAGTTTCGTCAATTGGTATCAGGGTTTTCGCGATGGAGGCTTTAAATAGGCGAAGAGGCGGCGCAGGAGGGCTGAAGGGGTGCCCACACCATATGGCGGCGCGGCCAGGGCCTGGGCCGCGCCGGCCTATGGTCTGGGGGCCCAGTGCCCCTCCGGTCCTTCTCGTGTGTTCTGGATGCTTCCGGTGAAAATAGGAACCTGGGCGTTGATTTCGTCCGATTCCGAGAATATTTCGTTACTAGGATTTCTGAAACCAAAAACAGCAGAAAACAGGAACTGGCACTTCGGCATCTTGTTAATAGGTTAGTTCCAGAAAATGCACGAATATCACATAAAGTGTGCATAAAACATGTAGATAACATCAATAATATGGCATGGAACATAAGAAATTATCGATACGTCGGAGACGTATCAGTGTGTCCATTACATCATTCATATAATGATATAACCTTGTTATTAATAACATCCAATGTTCATGATTATGAAATTAATCATCTATTAATCAACAAGCTAGTTAAGAGGCTTACTAGGGACTCATTGTTGTTCACATAACACACATGTATCAATGTTTCGGTTAATACAATTATAGCATGGTATGTAAACATTATCATAAACACAAAGATATATTATAATAACCATTTTATTATTGCCTCTTGGGCATATCTCCAACAGTCTCCCACTTGCACTAGAGTCAATAATCTAGTTTACATATGTAAAGATATAACACCTTGGCCTTCCGGTGCTTTATCATGTTTTGCTCACGGGAGAAGTTTTAGTCAACGGATCTGACATGCTCAGAAACGTATGTATTTTGCAATTCATTTGCGTCTCAACGCATCACTCATTTTCTAAATGAGTCGGCATTAAATATGTTTGGTCTTCTGGTGAAACCTTAATTCCGCGGTCTGAAATATGTCACTAATATTGTCATACACAATATAGCTTCAAAGTTCTGACACTATCGGAACTACACCAAGTTCTCAAAGAACCTCTTGACTTAACATCCTCAGTCATTGTCAAAACAATGACATATTCTGCCTTCGTTTGTAGAATCCGTCACAACATTTAGAACTCATCTAAATCAAGCATAGACAACTTCTAGCTCATTGTGCTACCATTTAAACAACACTTAGCCTAATTTGAGATTGAAATTTTATATGTGACCAATCTAATATCGGTGCAACACCTTACAACGATTTGTTTGTCATTACTCATACAAAACTATATATCCTTGGTTCTTCTAAAGTACTCAGGGATATTCTTACTGTTTATCCAATGATCATCACATGAATCATTCTGGTATATGCTCCTAACCATTTAGAGCATAGGACATCTGATATTGTACATATTATTTGTGATCTAAAATCACTCATGTGTTTTTACTCATTGAGTGTCAGATACACTCAAGTCTTGTAAAACCTTCACATGAAAAGAACACCTTCTTTATATTGAACTACTTCAATATTCATTCTATGTACTTTTTAACTTAAACTTTTATGTGTTTCAATCCATCTTCATAGATCTTGACACTAAATATGATTCAGTTCATATCCTTTCATTGAAGTTTAATTCTCAATAAAACCTTTTTAAACAATTATATAATTACATTATTTATAATCAATGATATGTCATCTACATAAAGTATTACAAATATGTCTCAGCGCTCCCACTTAATTTCTTGCAAATGCAAGCCTCTTCATCGTCTCTGATGAAATCATAACTCTTTGATCATTTCATCCGGTGAAGATTCCAACTCCGTGATACTCACTTCATCCAATTGAAGTTCGTTTACCTATCTAGTATTCCACGGACTAGCAAAACAATTGGTTGTATCTTGTATACACCTTTAATACACACTTCTGTTAAGTAATGTATTTTGCCATCCTACTATCATATCTCATGAAAGAAATATGTAGCGATTACTAGAATAATCCACATAGACTATAAGCATTGCTACGGAAGATCTAATCTTATCGTAGTCAACTCTTTGAACTTTGTCGTAAACAACTTTTCGACAAGTCGAGCTTATTCAAGGATATTCCATCCAAGTCCATCAATTTTATACATCCGTTTACTTTCAAAAAGTATTCATCTATCTTGGATTTCATGGCGTATAGCCATTTTAACGGAGTCAGGGCCCATCATAACTTCTTTGTATGTAATTGGTTTATCATTGTTCAAAAACAATCCTTTGTTCACAAATCATTTATTTGATCACAAAGTAAACCATACCTACAAGGTTCAATAAGTACTTCGATCTCCATGACTATAACATTTTGTAGACATGGGAGCCATGATCGTCGTGGCCGCTTCCGGAACTAATTCCGATGCTGCGCTACTCTGATCATTATGCTCAGGTTCATAAACCTTATCAAGTTTTATTATCCTCCCACTCAAATACTTCGCTAAAAAACAATTTCTTGGAAATAAGTAAGAAACATCGACAAACACTTTTGTCTTTGTCTCCATAGTGGAAAGAATTCGCAATCAATTCTGTGGGATAACCAACAAAGACATTCATCCGATTTTGGTTTACTTTATGCTATGCATACCAAAATTTAAGAAAGGACTATTAGGGTTCATACCCATGCCATAACTCGTATGGTGTCATTTCAACAGATCATGATGATGCTCTATTTAGTGTAAAAGCGGTAGTCTCTAAAGCATAATCCACAAAAATATAATGGCTTCATTTTATTTTATCTCATCATCAATCCAACAAGGTTTGGATACATCTCTCGGATACTCCATCATCATTATGATACTCCAAGAAACGTGAGTTGTAGAACAATTTCATAACTCTCTTAGATGTTCGCTAAAACTCGTAATTCAAATATTTCCACTATGATCCAATCATAGATATTTGACTTTTCTATTACGATGATTTCCACTTCATGCTGAAATTTATTTGAACCCATTCAAAAGTTTCAAACTTCTTCCTTATCGAATATATCCACATATATATACTCAATTCATTGTTGAAAGTTTTCATGAAGTAGAAGAATCTCCCGCACAACCTATGCCCAGTGAACCACATACATCATCATGTATTTTTCCACTAAGTTAGTTGCCCGTTCAACTCTTGGCCTATGAACGGTATTTCAGTCATTCTCTTTAGAAAAGATTTGCAAGCTCCAAACGATTCAAAAATCGAATGACTTCAAAAATCCATTTGCATGGAGTTCCTTCATGCGTTCCTTTCTAATATGACCTAAATTGCGGTTCCACAAATAAGTGGAATTCAAATCATTTGCCTTATGGCATTTTAGCGTCAGTATTATGTATGTGTGTTTCACCATTAAGATTTATAATAACTTATCCATCGTACATGGAGTAATGTCATAATTTGAACAACTCATTGTTTTCATTTGACCAGAGCAAAATAACAATTATTAAGTTCTTTATTATAAATTCTAAGTGCTAGATAGGATGCCAACGACGAACATAATAACACTTTATTTTTGTTCCAGAAGTGCATTCCTATCATATTCCTTGTCAGTCACTTAGGCCATTGTATTCTTGTATTGCGTTGTTTTGTATGACATTTCATACCAACCAATATGGTACTAATACCTAAGAATTTCATTGTGTGACCAAACTAGGAATACAACCATAACATGTATATCATGTATATACACTTGAGCTAGACTTTCTAGTCTTCTCTTTTCTTTCTGCCAAAATATCTTTTGTAGTTTCTCTTTTAGCTTTCCTCATTATTCAGAAAATACTTCACCTTCAATAACTTCTAGGTTTGTTGGTCAAATACCAATAACCTTGAGGTTCTTACTTTGAAGTTGATCATCATATGACAAGTGTTTCAGATTTCACTATTAGTAACTTTGTAATATGATGGACAATTTCACTCATAATTTTATCCATCATATCATGACGACTTTTCCGAGACCATGTCTGTACATGCTAGGCTCGTAAAGTTTAACCTCAGTATTCGCATGTGCAAATCTGGCTTGCACCCGTTGTATGCACACGTAGAATCTATAACACCCGATCATCACGTGATGCTACGAAACGACGAGTCTTAGCAACGGTGCATACTAAGGACGATCACTTCATGGATATGCGAATATCGTTAGTGCCCCAATAGTTGGAGGATTGGGACGCCTTGCGTCTTCAACCTTCCTACATTCCCATAAAACTTATGAGTTTATGTAGTCTCACCAAATTATATTCTATCATCTTGCAATAAGGTCTTAGATATCACATATATCTCATACCTTGATTATTTCTGAAAACAAAATTTTCAGCTCCTTACTTTTCAAACAGATTTGAACTTCAAGTTTCACGGAGACAAGATAACTTTAGGTACTAATTGAAACCATAGCTCTTTGAATCAACAATATGAGGTTTACTAAAAGTTTGCAATAGGACTTAATCATTTCTTGATTCTTTAACAATACGGTACCAGTCCATAAAGTTTCTTGTCAGATTTTAACAGTATTTCTATCTCAATTACAAGACTAGCGCTTGGTAGAAAACGGATGCCAATACTACAAATTAATTCAAAATACTACTCAGACTATGTTTATGATAATTACTTCATGTTTTAATCTAATTACTAATGAACTCCCACTTAATACAACATCCCTCATAGTTGTTAAGTGGTACACGATCCACATCCACTACACCAAAACCGATCATCACGTGAGATGATGTAGCTTCAATGGTGAACATCAACATGTTGATCATATCATCCATATGACTCGTGTTCAACCTTTCGGTTTCCGTTGTCCCGAGGCCATGTCTGTACATGCTAGGCTCGTCAAGCAAACCCAAGTATTCCGCGTGTGCAACATGGCTTACACCCGTTGTATATGAACGTTGAATCTATCACATCCGATCATCACGAGATGCTTTGAAACGACGAACTTTGGCAACAGTGCATACGAGGGGAGAACACTTTATTATCTTGATATTAATGTGAGGGATCATCTTATAATGCTACCGTCGCGTTCTAAGCAAAATAAGATGCATAAAGGATTAACATCACATGCAATTCATATGTGATATGATATGGCCCTTTAGTCTTTGCGCCTTCGATCTTCATCTCCAAAGCACGGACATGATCTCCATCATCAACGGGCATGATCTCCATCATCGTCGGCGTAGCGTCAAGGTCCATGGCGCTGTCTTCATGATTGTTCACCTCATGTAGCAACTATTACAACTACTTTGAAATACTACTCAACATGAAATTTAAAGACAACCATAAGGCTCCTGCCGGTTGCCACAATACAATAATGATCATCTCATACATATTCATCATCACATCATGGCCATATCACATCACCAAACCCTGCAAAAACAAGTTAGACGCCTCTAATTTGGTTTGCATATTTTACGTGGTTTAGGGTTTTCGAGTAAGATCTAATCTACCTACGAACATGAACCACAACGGTGATACTAGTGTTGTCAATAGAAGAGTAAATTGAATCTTCACTATAGTAGGAGAGACAGACACCCGCAAAGCCACTTATGCAATACAAGTTGCATGTCGAGCGTGGAGCAAATCTCATGAACGCGGTCATGTAAAGTTAGTCCGAGCCGCTTCATCCCACTATGCCACAAAGATGCAAAGTACTCAAACTAAAGACAACAAGAGCATCAACGCCCACAAAACCATTGTGTTCTACTCGTGCAACCATCTATGCATAGACACGGCTCTGATACCACTGTAGGATAACGTTGCATAGAAAACAAAAAATTTCGTACCGCGAACACGCAATCCAAGCCAAGATGCAATCTAGAAGACGGTAGCAACGAGGGGTTTATCGAGTCTCACCCTTGAATAGATTCCAAAGCCTACAAGAGTAGGCTGTTGTTGCTGCGGTAGACGTTCACTTGCCGCTTGCAAAAGCGCGTAGAAGATCTTGATCACGATCGCTTCCGGCGCCACGAACGGGCAGCACCTCCGTACTCGGTCACACGTTCGGTTGTTGATGAAGACGACGTCCACCTCCCCGTTCCAGCGGCCAGTGGAAGTAGTAGCTCCTCTTGAATCCGACAGCACGACGGCGTGGTGTCGGTGGTGGTGGAGAAATCCGGCGGAGCTTCGCTTAAGCGTGCGGGATGTGGTGGAGGAGAGAGACCGCTAGGGTTTGGGGAGAAAGAGGGGTTGGGCGCCGGCCTTCTAAGGGGTGCGGCCAAGGCTGAGGCTTGAAGTGGCCAGCCCCCTCTCCTATGCCCCTCATTATATAGGTGGAAGCCCCAAGAGTTCTAGTCCAAGTCTTCGAATAAGACCCCAACACTAAAACCTCCCATATGTGGGAAACCTACTCAAGGAGGGAGTCCTACCCAAGGTGGGACTCCCACCTTTCCTTGAGGTGGGTTGGCCGGCCACCCTAGAGGAGTCCACCTTGGACTCCTCCCCTTTAGGGTTGGCTGGCCATGCAAGGTGGAGTCCCTCCGGGACTCTACTTTCCATGGTGATTTCTTCCGGACTTTTCTAGAACCTTCTAGAACCTGCCATAAATGCACCGGATCGTTTCCAAACTTGGAATATGACTTCCTATATATGAATCTTATTCTCCGTACCATTCCGGAACTCCTCGTGTTGTCCGGGATCTCATCCGGGACTCCGAACAAATATTCGAACTCCATTCCATATTCAAGTTCTACCATTTCAACATCAAACCTTAAGTGTGTCACCCTACGGTTCGCGAACTATGCGGACATGGTTGAGTACTCACTCCGACCAATAACCAATAGCGGGATCTGGAGATCCATAATGGCTCCCACATATTCAACGATGACTTCAGTGATCGAATGAACCATTCACATACGATACCAATTCCCTTTGTCACGCGATATTTTACTTGTCCGAGGTTTGATCTTCGGTATCACTCTATACCTTGTTCAACCTCGTCTCCTGACAAGTACTCTTTACTCGTACCGTGGTATGTGGTCTCTTATGAACAAGGTTGGAAAAAGCGCTAGGCGTAAGCGAGGCGATTCCCATTCGCCTAGTGCCTAGGCGATGCTTAAGCGGCCTAGGCGCAGCCTAGGCGGGCATAGTTTATACCAACAAGTGTGTATATGGGTTATTATAACATTAATTTAGAACATGTAAATGTGTAAATTTCTATTAAATACCTTGAAAACAATGCCCATCTAACTCGATCGTGAAGTATTGCATGATTTCTTATTGTGGAAGACAATTTCTTTATTACACTGCCTAGACTACCGCTTATGCCCTAGGCGAGGCGTTTGTCCATCGCCTAGTGCCTAAGCGGTGCCTAAGCGTCGCCTTGTCCAACAGAGCTTATGAACTTATTCATATGCTTGCAAGACATTACACGACATTCCACCGAGAGGGCCCAGAGTATATCTATCCGTCATCGGGATGGACAAATCCCACTGTTGATCCATATGCCTCAACTCATACTTTCCGGATACTTAATCCCACCTTTATAACCACCCATTTACGCAGTGGCGTTTGGTGTAATCAAAGTACCTTTCCGGTATAAGTGATTTACATGATCTCATGGTCATAAGGACTAGGTAACTATGTATCGAAAGCTTATAGCAAATAACTTAATGACGTGATCTTATGCTACGCTTAATTGGGTGTGTCCATTACATCATTCATATAATGATATAACCTTGTTATTAATAACATCCAATGTTCATGATTATGAAACTAATCATCTATTAATCAACAAGCTAGTTAAGAGGCTTACTAGGGACTCATTGTTGTTCACATAACACACATGTATCAATGTTTCGGTTAATACAATTATAGCATGGTATGTAAACATTATCATAAACACAAAGATATATTATAATAACCATTTTATTATTGCCTCTTGGGCATATCTCCAACAGTCCACACCTACCTGCGAGGGACCCCAGCGTGAGTCCACCATCTCGAGATCCTCCGCGACGTAAGACAGCGTCCGTTAAGCGGAATGGTACGCCGCCTAGGAAGAAAGCTAGAAAGGAGAAACAACTGCCGCCTACTGAGAAGTTACCTTGGGAAAAAACTCCAGAGGAAAACGCGGAGGCCGTTCAGGCCGAGTTGAAAAAATGGTTTGCACCGAAAGTGCCAGAGATACCTTTCGAGAAGACACTAGATCCGGTGAAAGTTGTGCGTACCGTTGACAATCTATATGACCCTGTACCATCGCCGCCATCTGACTATGCGTGTTCTATTGAAAGGTCGTATGACAAGATGATCGAGGCGACAAAACCCGTTCAATCGGGTATCAGGGAGATAAAAGGGATACACAGTGTCTACCAGCTCGGACAACAACCCATTCAATCGGCCGCCCCTCTCAAGGTGTTTGACGGGAAGACCGTTCAAAGTTCTCGACAAGACGCAACTGATTACGCCTTCGCTGAACGAGCATATCAGTTTGTTCAAGGGAAAGATTTGGTCGAGAATCTCAGGAAGGTACCAACATGTATGCGTAACTTGCATTCGTGGTACCTTAAGGCCTCAAAGGAAGGGATCGAGACTATCATGGTGCGAGTTAGGGAAGAGCACTACTTCCAGGAGTACTGTGTGAATGTTGACTTCGCCGAACTCTTTCAGTTATACAATCTCCGGGCCCTCGACAAATCAATCATCAGTTGCTATTGTCTGTAAGTGATTTATTTATTTAATTTGAGAAGTCGTTCATTGTCTGCAGATTATAATCTTTTGTGCGCTATATTATGCAGATCGAAGATGCTCGAATGCAAAAGGGACGATATCACAGACATTGGGTTCATTGACCCGCACACAATGCATGTTAAAACCATAGAGAATCCCCTCTATAACAAGGATACACCGCAGACTTTGCTAAGGTTTTTAAAGCGACAACGTGACAAAAAGCTAATAATTTGGCCTTACAACTTCGAGTGAGTCTTACTGTCTTATAACACATTATATTTTGCTCACCGTATGTCAAAATTTTAACTAATGACTTATATATATGACACTACATATTGAAACGTGCGTAGGTTTCACTTTATTCTTCTCGTCATCAATTTGGAAATTGGAGAAGTTGAAGTCTTAGACTCACTAAGCAAAAAATCGGAACTATACGTGTCTTGTTTTTTAATGCTCAGAAGGTAATTTTAATTCTTATCGGTTTGTTTCGTTAATTTCCTGCTTTGAACTAATTGATGACTCTTTTATGCATTTTCTTTTGTCGAGCAGCGTATGGCAAACTTTCATCAAGGAAGATACGTCCCGTGAATGGACACCGAAGCTGCGATGGCGTGCGAAAGTAAGTAGTACTACCTAGGTCCACACACCTTTTAATTATCATACTTGACTATTGTTTGATTGAATTATATTCTTGTAAAGAAATGCCCGCAACAACCTCCGGGGACCGATCTCTGTGGATTCTTTGTTTGCGAGTACATCCGCAGAATTGTCAGCAAGAGAACGAATAATGAAAGAAATAAAGAGGTACAAAAATAATCTTCACAAATTTGTTTTGTTATCATAAGTTGTGCTGAGTTTCAGTAATAGTTGTTTCATGTATTCATTTGTATCTTATTCTTTTATAGTTGGCAAGAAAGCGGAACAAGCTCTCAATCGATGACCGCTTCATAGCAATAGGCGAGGAATTGGCAGGATTTTTCCTTCGGGACGTCATACCACCACTCGCAGAGTACCACTATGAATGAAGATGTACATGTTACATATATAGTTGACTCGAAGAGTACCACTATGCTACATGTAATAGACATATATAGAGTATGCCTCGGAGAGTACCACTATGCATGAAGATCGATCTTCATGCATAGTGCTACTTAATTTGCGATCTTATGCAATAACATGTGTGTTATATTATATGCACCAACTTGCTATGCATCATCTTGATCTTCATGTACTACCTAAACCCAAACGCGTTTCTGGTGCATCGACGCGATATGAAACAAACCGATATCCCTAAACCCCTCCAAAAACCCTAAAAACCAATTCTCTGCCGCGGCAGAGATTTGGGCAAATTCCCTGCCGCGGGTGGGAACCTTTGGTACCGGTTCGTATTACCAACCGGTACCAAAGCTCCTTGGCCCTGAGCTCTCCTAGTGGCCCACGTGGAGGGCCTTTTATACCGGTTCGTAAGCAACCGGTACGAAAGGGGGGGGGGCCTTTAGTGCCGGATAATTAATACCGGTTGCTCAACCGGTACTAATGCCCCTCTGGAACCGGTACTGATGAGAAATTTTCTACTAGTGTTAGGGCACGGACTCTGACTTGATTTTTCCATTACACACAACTTTAAAATTGTGTGAACTAATATGATGCATGTAAAATCCATACATTGAATGTGTCCTTTATCATATTAAATTTCCACATACCTGCAACATATAGGATGATAATACCATGTTTACATTGATTTATGGGGATTTACCAATGATCCCCTTTATTTGGTTTATAACTCTACGGATCTATACGGAGTCAAATTGTCCTGAGATTTTTAGAGCGTCATTTTTACACTTTCAGAGACCTATACAGAGTCAAATTGTCCTGGGATGTTTTGTTATTTTTCACTTTCAGAGACCTATACGGAGTCAAATTGTCCTGGGATTTTTAGAGCGTCATTTTTTCATCGGGAGAAGCACCCTGGGACCTTGATGCACACCTGGATGGGCCTGAGGCCCAAAAGAGACCAGGTGGCACGCGCAAACATCTAGGGCGTGCCACCTGCACTCTTGCGTCCGTCGATCATCCAAATCGCATGATCTTTTCGTCCACCGACGTATTTTGACCTAAAAATCACTATATATATGGTCCCGAAGAGTTCTCGGGACGAGAGAGCTGCAGAGACACAAAAACACGAAAACGGAGGCTGAAAGAAGATTGGAGGGGGAAACTCCGCCGGGATCACCGCCGGAGGGATCTCCACCTTCTCCAACGTCTTCGTCATCATCACCATGATCAAGGGAGAGTAGTCCACCTCTGGACTAGGGTTTTATGGCAGTAGCTTGATCTACATCTCTCATGTTATTCATAGTTCTTAGTGTCATATGAGCTGCCTCACATGATTATGGCCATATTTGTAATACCTATATGGTGGATCCTTATTCTATGATATTGTGCTATGAGATTTGATCATATTATCTGTAATATGTATTGATAGATGCATATTATGTATCCCATTCTTAAGTATTTGTTCTGATCCAACATTTATGCCAAAGCGTGTGTGGGGTGATGTGTGTATTAGATTGAGTAGCATGGTTTTAGTGATTGAATAGTGACAACAAATTCATGATCTATTATGGCTTTGCCTTTTCTTTTGCTACCTCACTAGGGATAAAGTGAATGCATGCGCTATGTTAGTCGCGTGACAAAAGTGATGATCTCGTTTGGTCAAGGTAGCATATTTGATATTCAAACATCATGCCAAAGTAATTATGGCTATACTCTGTTAATTCTTAATACACGATTGCATGGAGTTTTTCCTTTCTTGTGGAGTATAAGAGAGATGTATTGCATCATCTCTATGTTAGGACGTGATGCATATATGCATACTTATCTAACTCATGTTATTGTTTTTGCATCCTCATATCTCATTGATGAATTACTATATGTCCACTACAACTTAAAAGAGAGAATAGTCAAGTGAATTCATGAATCCCAGTCCACTTTTTATCATAAGAAACACCTTTATATTAGTTTTATCTTGTTTTCTATTTACTGCACTATTTTAATTAAAAAATACAAAAATATTTATTTTCTTATTTGCATCCAAAACACCAAAAACAATCAATCCCTTTACAGTTTTTACTTAGTTACTATATTTTATCTAGTTTTACGCATTTTATTTTTACTTGTGTTTCATTTATTTACACGAAACCTTGTGCCTGACAACCACACGGTGGAGTTGGGAACACAATTCTTTATTTTACTTTGCAGGATTGCTAGAAGAAGAGAGAAGAGAATACTCTTTGATCAGTTCCTTGAGAGTTCGATATAAACCCTTGAGTCACCCTTGTGGGGAAAATAATCTGCTGCCACAACACTCTGCAGTTGGAGTCCCAACGTCATTAACTAATGATCGCATATCTCTTGATGAACTTAACATCTAAAATCTTCCAGCACCATTCTTGTTAGATTTTATTCAGCTTCTCATTTAATTCAACCAACATCATCTAAAATCCCAAAAATGGAAAATGCCTTTGGTTTTAGGATGGGCTTGCCGTCTGAAGTTTGAGTTAAAAACTAACACTCTCCTTAGGTCCAAAAAACATATTTGACATCTCTTTACGCATGTGCACAGTGAGTCACCTCAGTGCCAGCTCTTTCTCGTTCTTTGATGTCCCTTTATGTCTCTGGACACAAGAACACGATGTACAAGGACACGAGGACAATGCCCGCCTTATTGTTTTTGCATAGGAAACTGCCAGATATGTCACACGTTGGCAAGCTTTTATGTTCCTCTGTAGTTCACCGTCACTTAATGTTTGTAGCTATAACTTTAGAAGCTTCTGCGAGACAACCAAGGGCCAGGCCACAATGTGAGTTCTGGTGAAGAAATACAAAATAGGAGGAAACATTTAGTTTGATTGATTTGGAGAAGTTACCGATGCATCTTTAGCCTATACATTCCGAGGTATGAAGAAGAAAGTGTACGGTGTCAAAACTTCCTCACTATTAACACTACCTCCAAGAGTTTTGTTTTATATTTGCATGTATGCATCTTTTTGATGCAGAGGCTGGGGCACGTCCCCATTTCAGAAAAAAGTGCATGTATGAACTATGCTCATAAACAAGAGTCCATCTTATGTGGATATTTATATACACGACATGTAAACTATTATCAAGCACTTGTATGGTTGTAAATCTACAACAATCATGGCATGTGCCCTTCATGCCTATCTTTACTAAGGTGACTTCACACTACGTCTTTGTGGTGGATTTGGTGACCTAGCCGGAGGACGTATGCTAATATTGTTATGGTGGGACGAAGCCAATATCATGACCCAAGATGCAAAGAGAGTAGGATGAGGGCACAAATTTTGACTTATCTATTCTCTTTAGTGCAAAATCATACAACCGGGCTAGTGTATATACACCAATAAGTTTGTGTCCGTAGATTAAGTTCATCTATGTCTCTCGGTGCAAGCACGTGCACAAAAGGGCACTGCTAACCTCATTGCGCTTTTTAGGAAAGCAGTAGGACTCTGCAACGATCTTTATTAAACATCGACAATATTTATATTTGACAAAAGTTTGTCTAGAAGAAATCTAGAGGGTTCCTCGGCCCAACCATTATTCAAGAAACAAGATTTAGCCATCTATCAGGTACCTGGTTCTCTTCCCTGAGACAAAAACTAAACATAACAGTTCCAACGGATACCATGTCCACACAATCTTCACAAATTAACGAGTCACTCCACCATCTTATATGAAGAACCACTGCGGTATATCATTATGGATCGATTCATGATGCATGCCAAGCCCGTATAGAAGAATTTTAGGTATGGAAGTTGCCTACTATTAACACTACTCTCCATTTTATTTTGTTAGGATAAGAGAATTTGTAGAAACTAGAGAACATCTGGTACCTGGTTCTCTTCCCTGAGACAAAAACTAAACATAAGAGTTCCAACGGATACCATGTCCACACAATCTTCACAAATTAACGAGTCACTCCACCATCTTATATGTAGAACCACTGCGGTATATCATTATGGATCGATTCATGATGCATCCCAAGCCCGTATAGAAGAATTTCAGGTATGGAAGTTGCCTACTATTAACATTACTCTCCATTTTATTTTGTTAGGATAAGAGAATTTGTAGAAACTAGAGAACATCTGGTACGCTGTGCTCATATACATGTGTACATATATCTTGATGCTATAACTCTGCAATAAAGAAAGCCGTATGCATCTTTTTGGTGCAGAGGCTAGGGCTATGTTCCCCTATTGAAAAAAGAAAAAAAAAAGTGTAAGTATATCTCACTGAATATATAGTACGTGCTCCCTCGGAATTATGATCATGTGCCTGTATGGTTGTAAACATGCAACACCGACCCATATTCGGTAGGTATCATGCCTATCTTAATGCAAGTCACTTACTAGGCTACAACTAGTTACAAATAGTTCTTACCTGGAAAAACTAGCGATGTGATATATGCATGGTGAGTGTCTTGCTCAAATCACGGTGCGGGATTGGATTAGTGGAAGAGTTTGGAATGCATTGAGTTATGTTAGAAACACACATATGCGATGAGGGCCGCCCTGGAGAGTGGAGAGTGGAGCCTTGGAGAGGTGCCGACTGCCGAGACCGAGCGAGCATGGAAGTCTAAAAAACACCGCGAATGTGTGGGTCGCAACGCGTGGCCGGCCATATCCTGCACCTTCACGCGTGCTGCCATGTCTGTTGTCACACGGCTAGCCGTGTGGGTGACCTGAGCTGCTGTGTCAACTGATGAAAAGAACCTCCGAATTTTCTTTGTGGAGGCGGCGGCGGGCATCTGCTAGTACAACAAGGAAAGATTTTGTGTCTCTAGATTAAGTCAACAACTAAAATAGTTGCCAACTCAAAACCTCATTGCTCATATTCATTTTTACCCATTGAATTCTGCCAAATCATCATGTAAAATCTCAAAAATTAAAATGCCTTTGATTTTAGAATTGGGCTTGCAATTCGAAGGTTGAATGGTCGTGTCATAAAAACGGATAATCACTTAGGTCTGACAACCTTCTTTGACATCTCCGTCCAAATGTGCACGGTGGGTCGTTTCCCTGCCAATTGACACAAGGAAGATGCCAGCCTGATTTTCTTAACGTAGGAAGTTGCCAGACATATGTATCCACTCTGTATTTGTATATAAGACCACTATCAAGAATACATTTTGTATCTATATAAGGCCATTAACATTATTCTAGAAAAGTTTGAATATGTTTCTACCACGTAGGAGATGTTTATTAACGTAAACCTTGCATGTAGCCATAGATAAAGAGGCACCACATACAACATATTTTATTAACCTCGAACACAAGAGTATTTTATATAATTAATCATGCTATTTATTAGTGCATTGTGTTTTCTTGGTAACTGAAATATGAGTTTGTGGCCTTATGTACGAAAATGGAGGGAGTAACACACTTGGCTAAATAATTAGCCATGCCTACATATATATTATCACTTAAGTCCAGTGGACCATAAGCTTATCATAGCTTGCCACCCGCCTCCATGATGTCATGGCAATAAACCAGACCGTGGGGTACGATGGGGTACTACGTATTTTGGACGAATAAAAATTAAAATTGTATGCATCTCTTAGACGAAGTGGCCCAGAGACTCAGCCTCCATTTCGAGAAAAAAATATCCTAGATGGATGTTCGTTAGTCAAAGGCCCAAGTATGCCTCTTTGACCCCGTACCGTTGTGGTTCATAACATTCCGGTGGTTGATACAGCTTCAACACACGCAGTCAAGGAATAATCGGTAGTGGCCACGATGAAGCTTATAGTGGCGAGAAAATAGAGCCTAAGAGGAAAACATAACTAACATCAAGAACAGTTTGGATCCATTGAATTGGATGAGTTCCACATGCATCCCAAGCCCATACATAGCAAGGTACGAAAGAAGCAAGTTTATAGTGTCAAAATTGCCTCGCTATTAACAATACCTCCAAGTGTTTCGTTTCTATATTTACGTGTCCATCTCGTGTGGTTATATAGAGACGGCTGCACGGAACCATTATTATGCACTTGTATGGTTGTAAATCTACAACAGCCACTGTTAAGTGGCCACCATTGCTTTCTTTACTCATGTCACTTGCATGTTGTTGCCTTGTGCTTCATCTCTAGCTACTAGCTACCGATAGTTCAGTGCCTACAGTGCTTTTTTCTTTTGACCATCTATAAGAAGCACGTAGTGTTACGAGAGCGGACGAATGGCGCCCGGGCTTGGGTGATCCTGATATTGGAATACGTACTGCGCGACGTACTGCGCGACGCGGAGGCAGCGAATGATCATTAAATTTTGCATGGCACGGTGGGCCACGTGAGCAATCACGATGTATGTACACACGGATGGGAGGTATACGTTGGCCCTGCAAAATAAATGCCCGTCCAGGTCAGTGGAACAGTAGCAGGACCAGGCCTGGCACAGGAACAGGACACGATGTATGTACACACGGATGGGGGGTATACGTTGGCCCTGCTAAATATACTAGAATGCATGCTATCTATCAAATTGTTTCTGCTTTAGCAAGGTGCGCATCAATGCATTGCAATGGCGTTAACTATGCATACAGATCCTGATAATAATTCATAGCCAAAGAAATGTGTGTTTCTATTTGCCTGGCAATAATACCAAAAAAAACGTTATATAAATAAATATATAATTCAGAAGGAGAATGCAGGCCAGAAAAAACTGTTATATCAAGTGGTGTGTTCCTTCACGAGAGAACCACCTTAGCTAATCTAGGTAAGACTGAACTAATAACAAGGACTCTCACTATGTTGCTTCAGAAAGTGCATCTCTGAAAGGTTTTGGCTACTCACTAGCATTCGCATGCTTATATTAATTCTTAGCTGAACCTCATGATTATTTTCTGCTCTCTTTCAGATAATTTCAAGAATATCCACGTCTCACAGATCAGTGCATATTCTCGAGAGGTTGACGCTTTTTCCTTGTGTATGATACAGTATTCAACAGGGATTAATCCAACCATTGTAAGGTAGCTGTGCATTGCCACTGAATAAAATCCAATCTATACAAGTATACAATCCAATTCAAATGGAGGAGTCCGACATTTTTACGAATAAAACCAATTTATCTCTATCTCTACTACTTATAAAGGCACGAAGTGCCGTAGGAAAATTAAATCTGAACCGTTCATCTACATGTATCCTACGGTCCAGAATCAGTTATTCTCCCCTCCCTAGATCACGCCTCCTTTGACCCGCCCACGTCGCATAGACGCGTCCGTAATTTGCTCTGCCTGAGAGAAAATAATCCATTCGTCCCACTCGAAAATACCGCTCCTGACGGTTCTTTCTTTTGCCTCTTTCACTTTTGCAATCTGCTCCTCCTCGCTAGCTGTCGCCGCCGCTCTCCCAGCCGTTAAACCGGCACCTCTCCCGCACCATTCGGCCAGCTACGACGCCTCGCCGGCGGGACGGTCGGTGGCGCTCCTTACCGGCTCGCCGTGCTTCTCATCGGCCTGATGCGCTCCCATCAGAGCATGCTCAATATGATGCCGGCATGATCCGCCGCCGCCCTGTCCTCGCGCGTAGGCGTCGGCCTGGATGCCTCCGCTGTCCCACTCGCCGATCTCGTTTCGCCCGCCTCTGCAGCCGTTGCCCCCCACAGCTAAGCCCGCCTTCAGGAGCAAGGTTAGCCTGCACTTTGGTCGCCGTTCATATTCTATTTTCTTGTGCAATCGCTATAGTCCAACATGCTCAAGATCTATGTTCACAACCTTTAAGGATAATCTACCTATCATCACTTTCGCTATTTTAAAATTAATAGTGGGTAACCCAGCCATCTAATGGTTTCATATGTGCTCACTTCACAGCTAGACGGAGATAAGATATATACCTTACCCATTACTCAAGTTAGCCAAACGTGTGTTTCCTGATTACTAGATTTCTTACTGTTATGTTGGTTCAGATACATCCCTTCTATGAAGAGCTTACTTAAGAAATTTGACGACGGTGCTAGCTATGCTCAAGGTTTTTGCCCTTTATCATGTTTATTATCCGTGTTCCACGGTTCCACCTTCGTCCTTGTTTTATCAGGCATGCATGCCAAATGGTGCTTCCTTTCTGCATCTCATAATCATGAATTACGAAGTACTAAATATCTGCGTTTGCTCTTTGGATGACGGTAGATCCATACATGGAGAAAATGGGAAATTGAAGCATTTAGGGATAATCACGAATCTTTTTCCCATAAGTTTACTTCTCCTTATCCCATTCATATCTTAGAAGAAAGGGTAGAATATAACACTGAAACATATTCGAGTTCATTATGTGAAATAGAGCCTAGGCTTCTACGACTAAGACTGGAGAACTTGAGGAGCAGTGATTGCAGAACTTGAGGAGCAACGATTGCGAATGACGAAATCAGTCTTAGTTCCTGAGACATTCCTATTGAAATAACATGTCCAGAGATAATATGCCTTAGCAGTTTCTCTCAATTTTGCAATTTATTTTAATGTCTTCTCTAAATATAATTCGGCCATCAATTTGATCCTCTTTTTTGCTTTCGAAACACAGATAGGGAAAACATTCTGATGGACCATTAAAATATATGGTTCTTGCTTCTTTAATTGGAGCAATTTCCTTGTCTTATTTGTGCTGCTGTTTATATTTACCTATGTTGATGTTAAACTGCATCTGATCAATCCTCTTCGAATTTACATTTAACAGGTGATTGCCTATGTATCAGTAACTAGAAGGCGGCCACCAGCACTGACCAAATCATATTCGTGATGCTGTATATATTTAACTTTGTTGATGTTAGCTCATCTTAAGTAATGTTCCCTTACAACAGGCTATCATGTATGACCCTGCTTTGGTTGTCGATAGAGGTATGGAACTCTATTTAGGTTGTCCATCAAGTTCACCATTTCACCTTTCCATGCTAACTGAAGTTGCTTCATTTTCCACATATTAATACAACAGAAGGTGACCATCCTGCGAGAAGGTAGTTTTGCACTTCGAAAGAAGTATGTTTCTTTTCAGGAACGGGAGAAATTTATTTGGATCCAAATCCAAGTGATTCTTTATGGTAGTTTACGTCATTGCTCCAATGCGAGAAAAAGTAGTCCGCTCTCGAGATACAAAGGTAACAGTGCAAAAATGTGTCCCCCCTTTACCTGAACAGATACTGCTGGAAGCATTTAACTATTGTAAGTGATTTTTTCACTATCCAATATCTTTATTTTTGTCGATTGCTAAAATTCTTCATGTCTCCATATGTATATATTACTCGGTTGGCAAATCTGATGTGTTCAAATTGCATTAATGAACAGTCTTGAATTTAATTTTTTAGACTACCATCTTATATTTTAAAATAGATGGCTTTAATAAAATAGGATGATGCCCAATCACAATGGTTAGTACTTTCGTCCGATGTTTATTTGCCGCGTGGAGGACATAGATGTGACACTTTATGCATATGCACCCATAAACATGTAAATTATTCGCATATATTCCACTTGTTTTTGGCCAGAAAAAATGTGATAGATTGGAGATAGATGTCATGTCATCAATGTAGTGTGATCAAATACTTCTTTCTGTGTTCTTACTTCATCAGGATCTGAACTATGTTTTGTATATCCGCATTTCACATAATTTTGTCTAATCGGTGTTCTACTATGCTTTTGGGTATTCCTTATTATGAAATTGGAAGATATGTTGGTTTGGATTATGCCCTATATGCAGTGAAAATCTGTTTATGATGTTCCTTGTGGTTAATGTTCCATTCAAGTGGTGTTGAATTAATTGTATTCTTCCTAATTTCCTGTCTATAATTGTTGTTGTGGTTAGATACCGAATGCCAAGGGAGGTGGTTTAGCATGAAGCACTGAGATAGAACTTTCTTCTATGAAGAAGCATCATGCCGATACACAAGTATCATTGAGAAACCTTATCTAGAATGGGGGAACAAAGAATGGGAGAAGAGAAAATATGTACTGTGTTTCTCAAAAAAAAAAAGATAATGTGTTGCCTAAAAAATTAATTATAATTGCGTGCTAAAAATGTCAGAAGATTTTGTTTGTATATAAGTATAGGATTGCATGTTCGAGCTACTACAACATACATACCATATGTTAATTTCATTGCAGAATAATTTCAGCATATATATTATGGACACAATTTGAAACGTGCGTGCACGTGCATACTTACTAGTACAAGTATACAATCCAATTCGTGTTTTTATAGTAATGATTAGAACTAATTGTTATTGTCATCATCCACTTCTTGAAGAATCGGGCAAGCCGGCAAGGTGTAGATGAGTTCACTACGGTGAAACTACGATAGTTGTCTCATAGGGTTTGTTTGTGCAACTTTAAGAGACCAGATTATTATCGATGTATTTATGTTCACATTTGTTAGACCGTAGCAACACACAGGTATTTGTGCTAGTAAAACCCCTAAATCTTCAAGATTCTCCGGTAAAAATCAGTGCAGAATCGTCATGCCGGCGGCGCACATACGGCAGGGCCATCATCACCACGCGTGAGGAGGTCCGGCGCGGCGGATCGCACGAGCTGACTACGGCCCCGGCCAGCGAATACGGCTACACCACATATGATGACTACGACATCGACCATATCTCGACCACGGCTACATCACGCTCGGCTACCTCGACATCGAAATCAACAAAACATCTACAGCAACTCAAGAACTCCAGTCAACAGCGTCCGCGTCGTCACTTGCGTCCACGACACCCCAATTGTGACTGCGGGAGGGAAGAGGAGGTACCAGAAGGGGACGCCGGTGATGAGGAGGAGGAGAAGAGGATGGAAGCACGAGACTTCAAATCCAGTCCGTTTCACTCCCGCTACGACTGAGGGGGGATGTTAGATGTATTATATGTAGGGGTGTATACGTAAGACTAGGATTGATCATCTTGTACTACAAGTCTACCCCCTCCGCTTGTACCTCTATATATACCCCCAAAGGATCATGGAATACAACACACAATTCTAGGGTTCTACAAATTCAATACATGCATCGTATCTTTCGGCTAAATTTTTTTCCCGTCTGCTTTGTAATAATTTTGCTGGCAACCCAATCCACCAATTTGTTCTAATGATATCGGTTGTCTCTTTTTTTTTGACATAGATATTGGTTGTCCGTCCTAGTCTCCCAAGTCCCAACACATGTCGGTGGAAGTGGAACAGGACCTGGTCGGGGTCTGCAACAGAAATCGCGTCCGCTGGTCCCAAACAGCCTAGCATCGGGCTGTTTCTTACGGCACATGTGGTTGGATTCTGCTACAGCGTGTACTTAGCGTACGTAGTCCACCATCGTATAGCAGACATACGAGTGACGTCAGTCAGAAAAGCCAACGGCTCGATGCCACATGGATATAGAGATCACTCTAGCTCGGGCGTACTTACGAGTTTTCGGTAGTGTTACTTCTTACATGAAATTCGCAAATCGTAATATACCGCAACTGAGGACGAGAGCAAGTAATCCCGCCGGGCCGTTATGCAACACACGGATGATATTGATGATCGGGAGGGTGCAGCTCAGAAGGATGTCTCCGAACGTACGTGCCACATTGGGCGATGAAGTTCCGCGCGCGCTGCAGCCTGCACGCGGAGAAGACGTGGTGTCAGGCAGCCACCTCCTGGTACCCCGCTTCGGCCATGTCGTCCCTTCCCATCGGTGGGTGGTTGGTGCTTCACCGTCGGGGAATCTGACGAGCTATCCTCGACTCCGGCTTCCGGCTCAGTCGTCGCGGCAGCTGGCGCTGATCTGGCCGCCGCACAACATCGGGCGGGAGTTAGGGTCGCGGCGCCATCGTTGGCATGGAGGCGGGACAATGAGCAGGGAGCGGTGAGGAGGTGACGCCCATGTCAACCACAGGTGCGGAGGCCACCAGCGACAACGAGCGGCGTCGGTCCACAGGTACGTGGCCTCCTGAGTCTGCGAGGCCTCTCTCTGTTCTTCCTCTCCCACCTCACTTGTCCTCTTTCTCTGTCAGTGAGCAAGTGAGCAGAGGGGCAGAACACCATTGCATCTAGACCTTCGTCTGCACGTTTGTTTGTCCATCGGGTGAAGAACAAAGTTTGGTTGCAGATTTTTGTTCGCTCTTTTGTTTATTGACTTCTAGCTCTGTACGTATGCAGAAATTACAAGGTGTACTATTCTGTGATGTTTCAGGATTCAGATTGTGAAAAAAGGAGCCTGCCATTAAAACTGTTCTATCCATGAGTATGCCATCCTGAAGATGTCTGATGCAGGCAACAACTTCATGCTTTCTTGCTCTGGTTGGTGGGTCGGATGAGCTTGCAATATCTCTGAGTTATGCGCAAGAAGACCTTTTGTGTAGGTTCATTATTGAGGGACATGCCCGACGAGGAAATTTCGACGTGATGAAAGGAATACTCACTGCTATAATGTGTTGTTAATTCTATGTTCTTTTGCATATATTGCCCTTAGGTAAGCTGAATTGTGACTAAAAACGTTAACTGTATTGATTCGGTTTGGGATTACATATACAGAGCACACATCGTGGGCTGAAGTGCCGCACACATAGGAAGGAGATCCTATGACTAAGGAACTGCCTAAAGACTAGGAGAGAGAGGTTGCAACGTGACAGTACAACATTATTCAACACCCCCCCGCAGTCGGAACTACGCTTGGAGCAATGTTCAGGCTGGAGCGGAACTCCTCAAAGATGGTAGTCGGCAATCCCTTCGTAAATATATCTGCAAATTGAGAGCTGGTGGGAACATGGAGGACTCGAACTTCTCCTAGTGCCACACGATCACGGACAAAATGTAGATCAATCTCGATATGCTTTGTCCGTTGGTGTTGAACAGGATTGGAGGCCATGTACATAGCTGAAACATTGTCACAATACACCACTGTGGCACGTGTAGGAGGATGATGAAGCTCATGAAGAAGTTGGTGGAGCCAACAACAGTCAGCGATGCAATTTGCAAGTGCTCTATACTCGGCCTCCGCACTCGACTGGGAGACGGTGGGTTGTCGTCGAGAAGGCCAGGAGACCAAGTTGTTGCCAATGAACACACAAAAGCCAGAAGTGGACTTGCGAGTGTCAGGGCACCCGGCCCAATCCGCATCAGAGTAAGCAATCAGCTCCATAGAAGATGACATGTGTATCTTTAGTCCATAATGAGATGTGCCCTTGATATAACGCAGTATACGCTTGATCAGCTGATAGTGGGAGTCCCGAGGGGCATGCATAAACAAGCAAACCTGCTGCACTGCATATGAGAGATCCGGTCTCGTGAGGGTGAGATACTGTAGGGCCCCGGCAAGACTCCTGTAGAGACTCGGATCAGAAAAAGGGACACCATCGGTGGCTGAGACTTTGGAGCGAGTGTCAATGGGTGTCGAAATGGGGTGACAATTGAGCATTTTTGCTCGCTCCAAAACCTCCAAGGTGTACTGCTGCTGTGATAAAAAGAGCCCTTCATGTGTGCGATGAACATTGATGCCGAGAAAATGATGAATGTCACCAAGATCAGTCATGGAAAATTCATGATTGAGTGAGGAAATAATTGTATGCAGGAGGTGTGTGGTGTTTGCGGTGAGAATAATGTCATCTACATACAAAAGAAGGTATGCGGTGGAGGCCCCTCGTTTGAGTATGAAGAGGGAGGAGTCACACTTGGAAACAGAGAACCCAATAGAGGTAATGAACTGTGTGAAGCGATGAAACCAAGTGCGGGGTGCTTGTTTGAGGCCATAAAGAGATTTATGTAAGCGGCACACATGAGAGGGGTGAGTAGGATCAACAAAACCGGAGGGCTGCTCACAATACACTGTCTCCGCAAGGTGTCCATGAAGAAAGGCATTCTTGACGTCCATCTGGTGAATGGGCCAAGACTGGGTGGTAGCAATGCTGAGGACAGTGCGAATAGTGGCGGGCTTGACCACTGGACTGAAGGTCTCTCCATAATCTACCCCTTCCTGCTGTGTGAAACCGCGAACCACCCAGCGAGCCTTGTAGCGAGCAAGGGTACCATCAGGGTTCATCTTGTGGCGAAAAATCCACTTCCCGGTCACCACATTGACACCTGCAGGACGAACAACTAAAGACCACGTGTCATTCCGCATTAGAGCATTAAATTCATCGAGCATAGCAGCATGCCAGTTAGGGTCCTTGAGAGCGGAACGGTAGGTGGAGGGGAGTGGAGAAATGTCGGAATGTGTAGAGGTGTGAAGAGAGAAAGTTTGTTTAGGCATAAAATACCCAGTTTTACCGCGTGTGACCATGTTGTGTTGGTTCTGGGGTGGCTCTACCGCGACAGATTTTGGTGGCAGGGGTGGTTCGGGTGGCGGTAGCGATGGGGCGCGGCTGGGCGGTGGGCCAGGCGATGGAGACGGGAGATTCGGTGCGCGTCGCGAGGCGGGAGCAGGCGGGGTCGAGGTGGGTGGCGTGGCAGCGTGTGGTTGGTGCGGGGTGGGGGACGGGGTCGTGTCCCCTCGCTGGGGCGCGGGCGACGAGCCAGATACGGGCAGACCTGGCAGGTACGAGGTTGGTGGGGCGGAGGATCCGAGGTGGATACGTCTGGGCTGCTGGGTGACCACGGGATCTTCTGTGGAGACCTGATCAGAAGCAACAGAAAAATAGGGAAAGGTTGACTCATCAAAAATAACGTGCCTAGACACTATGACACGCCGAGAATCGAGATCGAGACAACGAAACCCCTTATGCTCCCGTGGATAGCCGAGAAAAACGCACCGAACGGATCGAGGGGATAATTTGTGAGGGGTTGTGGCGTAGAGGTTGGGGTAACAGAGACACCCAAACACTCGAAGGTGATCATAGGTCGGATGAACACCATACAAGCGGTAGTGAGGGGTGTCAAGATTAATGGCACGGGATGGACGGCGGTTGAGTAGGTGGGTGGCAGTGTGTAAGGCTTCAACCCAAAAGGGAGGGGTTAGTTTGGCTTGGGCAAGGAGGGTACGTATGATGTCGTTGGTAGTGCGGAGGAGGCGTTCAGCCTTGCCATTTTGTGGAGATGTATGTGGACAGGAGAGACGGATGCAGGCACCATGTGTAGCAAAGAAATCACGCAATGCATTAGTGTTGCGGTCAGAAACCCACCGGCGAGCAGCGACGGGCAACACAGGAGAGCCGGGAGGCTCCCAGGACTGCGGCTGGCCCTGGTCCCTCCGAGCGACGGCCCGCAAAGACTCCGGCACGCACGTCCGATGCTGGTGCAAGGGCGTGCCACCTGACCTATACCTGGTCAGGAAGGTGATGGAGATGCCTCGCTTAGTTTCCTGCATGGCATACACGTAAACATTAAATACGAGCCTCGATCGGCTCTCAGGTTGTCCTGTGAATCGGCTCAAAGAGCCGATCCACCCATGATTCGCACGAGGTGTACGAATATATGGTGGTCCTGCTTGATCAGAATAAAGCTAAAGCGATCTACTACGATTTAGGGTTTTCACCGCATAATCGGAACATCCTACTCGTGATTGAGCCTCGCGGCCGCGCACGGTGTTCGTAAACCAATCCTAGACAAGGCCTAAAAACCAACACGAAGTTGATCCCCGAAACATCATGTCTAGGGCTAGCAAACTACACCCTACACGTCGCTGGATCCTTCAACCCTTTGTAAGGCCTAACCATGCAGATATTAAACTAATCCTTGAAGAACAAGGAGCAACCATAACGGATCGGATCTACTAAATAACGATCAAGCGGGGTGCCGCCCCTACACCTAAGACAGGCGTAAGGGCGGCTAAACGTCTAAGGGTTGCACTACGACAGCATATGATACGAAGAACAATGCTAACCCTAACACGTCTAAGATAACTACGTTGCTCGCCATAAAAAAGGCTTCAGTACGAGCAACGCATGAACAGCGAATAAACTTGTGCTGCCTAGATCGCAAGATGCGATCTAGGCAGCATGATGCTTACCCGGAAGAAAACCCTCGAGACAAGGGAGTTGGCGATGCGCCTAGATTGGTTTGTGGTGAACGTGATTGTTGTTTATTTCATAAACCCTAGATACATATTTATAGTCCGTAGACTTTCTAACGTGGGAATAATCCCAACCGTGCACGAGACAAACTCTAACTAACCGACACGTATCCTACTATATTACAGATACAAGGGCAAACTAGCCCAAACTTTGCATATAAGGCCGATTCACGTATATTCTCCCATGTATATTCTTCAAGCCCATCTTGATCGCGGCCCACCTCTGACTCGGTCAAATTCTGGTGATAACAATTAGTCAAGAACTCCCCGCCATTATCACATTGCAAGCAGCATATGGTGGTATGAAACTGAGTTTGGACAAATTTAAAGAAACGTTGCAAAGTGGCACAAGTATCTGATTTATTTCTTAAAGGGAATGTCCAGGAGTAACGTGAGAAATCATCTAAAATAACAAGATAGTATTTGTAGCCTGAAAAACTAACAACTGGTGAGGTCCACAAGTCACAATGAATGAGTTGAAAGGCAGCGGAAGTGCGTGAGGATGATGTAGGGAAGGGGAGACGAGGTTGGCGCCCGAGTTGGCACGCCTCGCAAATGGGTGAGGGACGCATGGAAGCCTCAATATCATTATTACATGGTGAAAGAAAATCAAGGGGAAAACTAGAGAGAGATGCATTGCTAGGGTGCCCAAGTCTTCGATGCCACAAGTCGACGGTGGTGGTGGTGAGAGCCATGGGGATGGAGTTCTTGTCGCCGAAGAATGGGTAGAGGCCATCATCACTATTGGAGCGAAGAAGTAGGGTCTTGGTGGCTAGGTCCTTCACGGAAAAACCAAAAGGGTCAAACTCAATGGAAACAAGATTATCACGAGTGAATTGACGGACGGATATGAGATTCTTAACAGTTTGTGGTGAGACTAGAACATTTTGAAGAGTGAGTGGAAGGCTAGATATTTTGACAGACCCTACTGCTAGAATTGGAAGTTTAGACCCATTACCAACAGTGATATACTGAGAATTCAAATGACCTAAAGAGGAATGAGAGGTAGTCAAGTTACCCGTCTTACCGGTGACGTGGGAGGAGGCGCCGGAGTCCATGACCCATTCTGGTGGAGGTGGCTGGTACCCGGAGTTGCTTGCAGCATCATGGATCATCGCTGCATAGTCGAAGGAGTATGGCGTGGTGGCGTAGTGCGGAGAAGAGTGCTGCTGGTACGGCAGCTGGGGCAGTTGCTGGTACGGGGCGGGCGTGGTGGCGGAGTACATGACTGGGTAGGCAGAGGAGGGTGCACCCGGGCGAGGGCCGAGCACGCTGGCAGCGTTGGGAGGCACCCAGGTAGACCGAGCCGGCGGGAACGGGGCGCCGACGGGTGCAAAGTACCCAAACCAGGGGTGCTGGGAGGAGCCAGGCTGGCCGCCACGGCCGCCGAACTGCGGCTGACCACCGCCACTGCCTTGACCAAAGTGGTGATGCTGCTGGCCGCGTCCACGTCCGCGGCCGCCCCCGCCGGACTGGTGTTGCGGACCGCCACCGCCGGACTGCTGCTGCTGGTGACCACCGCCGGCTCCCTGGCCATAGCCATTGTACCCAGGGATGGGGTTCTTGCCCCGGTAATTCGGGCTGACGCCGGGCATGCGCGCGTGCCCACCGCCGGTCTGGTTGCCACTTGGGGCTGGACACGGTCGCCAGTGCCGTGGGCAATGAAGGCGGTGGTGCCGTGGGACTGCTGCGACTTGACGTCGACCTCGGCGAGCTGGATCCGCGAGATGCACTCCGCGAACGGTGGCAGGGGCGGATTGCCTTTGAGGATCTCGGACTGGAGCAGATAGGCCTCACCCAACCCATCGAGGAATTGATGCGCGAGGTCACGGTCGTCGACGGGCCGCCCGAGAGCCGCCAGGTCGTCGGCGATGGACTGGAGTTTGCCGGCATAGGTGGCGACGGTCATGTCGCCGCGGGGAGTGCTGCGGAAGGCCTTGCTCAGGAAAAGGTACCGGGAGTCCTTGTTGGCGAGGAAGAAGCGCTGCAGCCGGGTCCACGTGGTGAGGGCGAGGCCGTCGGCCCCTTTGACGAGGCGATGGAGATCATCGGAGAGGGTCGCCATGATCCATAGGCTCAGATGGATGTCGACGGCGCGCCAGGTATCGTCGGGATTGGGGGGCGCAGCCCCTTCGGTGACATGATCCATGACCTTGTACATGGTCATGAGGAAGACGAAGATTTGTCGCCATTTGGAGAAGTTTGCCCCGGAGGAATTCACCTGAAATTTGATGTAGTCGGTGATGTGCACGTTGAGGATTGGGTGAGAAGGGAAGTGGTGGGAGGGAAATTGGATGGGAAGAGCGGCGGGGGGCTGTGGGGGAACAACCGACATGACTGGCAGAGCATCAGATAGATCGCCGAAATTGAGAGAGGAATCGGCAAGGGGAGTCGCCGGGGCTCGGGGCATTGGGTGGCGTTGTTGGAGAGGTGTGGAAGAGTCTGAGTCGAGAGGGTTGACAGAGGGAGCAGGGCCGCCGGAGGAGGAGGGGATGGTGGCCGGAGGGAAGGAAGAAGAGGCCATGGAGAAGCACGAAGGCTCTGATACTAAGCTGAATTGTGACTAAAAACGTTAACTGTATTGATTCGGTTTGGGATTACATATACAGAGCACACATCGTGGGCTGAAGTGCCGCACACATAGGAAGGAGATCCTATGACTAAGGAACTGCCTAAAGACTAGGAGAGAGAGGTTGCAACGTGACAGTACAACATTATTCAACAAGGTATACCGTTTTCTTACTGCCTATTCATTGGTTTCCCTGTCTTATGAAGTGTTATATTGAGTAAAAACAAAAAACATACCATTATGGTAAGGTAGTCCTTTTAATATCTTTCTACATTGGCATCCACAATTTGCTTTATTAGTTTACTTTATTGTTCAGAATAGAGAAACCAGAGTAATCTCTACTGTGTTATTCAGCTCACCAAAGTGCAGTGTTCTCTCTCTATCAATATTACAATGGACTGGTATGCTCTTACGCCAATTCCAATCTTCGTCTAATGGCTTCTGTGAATAGCTTCCTCTCTGTACATGACAATACTGTCAGTGGTCAAAACCATTTACAATATGTAGTTAGCGGATAGAACTGAGCACGTAATCCTTCAGATCAGCCCTGCTTGAGTGAACAAATTTAATCCTCTATGTGTTGTATCAGCTCAGAGAATACATAAGTATAAAAGTGTACAACGAGATCACCATATATTTATTCATCCCTCCACTAACGGATTAAAAAAAACCTTTTTAAGAGGCACTAGGTAATATTCTATACCATTTCTCAGCTTGCTGAGCTACTAATTAAGGATTCTCTGTACAACCATGATACATACCAGGGTACAATTTGGCATGACATTTGCAAGGCCCAATTTTAGAACAACATGGATGTTTCCTTCTAGAGATCTACTATGTGTTCTTCTCTCATTCCGTGCTGATTTTTTCTCTCCTCTGCAGATCCGAGGCAAGACACTGTGTAGACCTCATTGATTAGAAAGGTCAACTTAAAGAGCTGTCAACAGAAGAACCTTGCACGAATTGGCCGCATCTGGGAAAGCAGAGACTACTAGAAAAATCAGAATGTATATGTTATAAAGTGACAAGCAAATAACGAAGAACGAAACAAGAACACACGCAGGGGACACAAGATTTAACGTGGAAAACCCCTTCCAACACAGAAGGGGAAAAAACCACGGGCGCCAGCCAGCAAAACTTCACTATATCGGGAGGTGTTTACAAACGCCGTGAGTTATCTTATAATCTGATAAACCCTAGCCGGCGGCTTACAAGATGTATATATAGGCGGTGCCAACGATCCGTACCGTATCCGGCGACGGGCCTCGCTCCGCTCGTCAGAAGTTAGCCTCCCTTTAGTATATGAATTTGGATCACAATACAACAGTATACGACTAGGGTCCATACTTGTGGACTGTGAGGTGATATTCTATGGTTGCTGACACTGAACTTATTTTGTCCTTTTATTTAGTACAAACAATGCATTGGCCCAACTTATTTATCTGTCTTCCTTTGCACAATGATACCTTTCAGTAGCCTGCTATAAATTGATTGGCTTACTCATACTTTTATCATAAGATTTTCCTTATCTCAGTTCAATAATTACTTACCTACACCTATGCTTCTGATTTCATTTTACATTTTTGCTTGAAGATCTGCATTTGCAATGAGATTAAAGTGTAAACATTATCATCTCTTCCGAAATTTATCATCCTTTTCTCAGATATTGATCCCTTCAATTCGTCACCAGGCATTGTCTCATTATACTGGTTGATGGAATAAGTAATTACGCTAAAAAAATATTTGTCTAACGCATAGGGCTTGAATTATTGGTCATTTTTGGAAGAAAATCAACTATTCCGTGCCAAGGATTAATATTGTCCATGGCACCATTAATGTTTTTATTCATCATTTCTGCAAGCAAAGCAGTTGTTCCGTATCAAGGATTAATACTACCTCTATCCCAAGGCTTAAGGCTTATATTTTTTTGGAAAAGTCAAAACAAGTAAAGTTTGACCAAAATTTTAGAATAATCTATCAATAAATATAATATTTTGTAGATAGCCCATTATTCTGGTGTGGATGGCAAGCAGGCCTATATTTCTTGGTTTCGAAAATATATTTCATTACCTATCTAATAATATTAATTTTGTATTTGACATGTTAATGATTTTTTATAAAAACTTAGTCAAACTTAACATAGTTTGACTTTCTGAAAAAATATAGGCCTTAAGCCTTGGGATGGAGGTAGAATTCTTCATGCCACCACTAATGTCTTAGTGCTATTATAACACTATGACCAATATGACCAAAATCTGTTCTGTAATTTCTTTTGAGAACTCCTTTCTTTTTCATTCCCCATAGATAGAGAGAGAGAGGGAAAATTCTATTTTGTCACAGTAAAAATCTAAAATTTCTTGCCTTATTGCCTCCTTACAGTCGCGTGTAACATCACCCCACAGTTGGATTCAACCTTTTGCAAGCCGGTAAATATGACATGTTGTATCCGATTCATGTTTAATTAGCACTATTATCATTGTGATATATGTACTCTCTGAATTAGATGAAGGTAAGATAAAAAAGTTTGAAACTATTCCGCATTGACATTGCATAAGCTTGGGAATATGTAAGGAAGAAGTGTTTTTAGTATTCCCCTGTCATATAAGCTACTCTATTGTAAAATTATCTGAATTTTGTTTAGTCATGAGTATAACTTTATGAATTTAGTGTCGGTTGCTGGTCTCACTAGCGGTACTGCAATAGAGAGTTTCATGTTCCAGTCTTATACATAACAATGTGTTCTAGATACTCAACAAGCCCGGGTTTGTAACATGTACGTTGCTCCAGCTGCTACATTCTTTTCCTCCCATTTTGTTTCTTTACACACACCGTTCGGAAAAAAACACCACATGTGCGACACAGTGGAAGGTTGTGTGCTAACAAACCAGATATACCAGTACAAACAATCATTGTATACCTCCATATATGGACCATGGATAAGGCACGCTACTAACAATGTGGTAGCTGGTGCTTCTGATGGATTAGTTGTCGGGTCACCATTGGACCAATTTTTTCTACGGAAAATGTCGGTTCAACTGGCAACTCTATAGTTCATGTGGACCCTTAAAAGAGGAAAGTTCACCTAGGTAATTTGCAAATTGATTGTGCTGCTAATATGTTTCTACATTATTTTCTGTTATAAGCAATAATCTTAGATTTCTAACTATATGTACTTGACAACTTTGAGAGAAGATTAGGTATTGTATTTTCACAACTTTTAATTGTCCGTGCTTCAAGTTATATACCCCTGTTATTCAAAAATATGAATATGAATGTTATCATGGATAGATAAATGAGCAAGTGACCATTTAGGTTAGCCTCCAGACGCAAGCACACGGAGAACAAGGACATTGTCGTCCTTTTTTTTTCTTATGGAACCGAGGAAACTTGATATATCACAGTTGGTAAAATAATAGTCGGAGCTCGGGCTTACATATGTGATATCACTTAATCGGCCATAAACTTTTCCGATGAATTCTAAGGTCGTTTTTCATGATTCGTGGGAGAAAATAAGCAGAAACTCTCATCCATGCAGGCATGGTTAACACGAGACCTCGGGGGACGATTGGTTACTACGATTTCTAGGCGGATGTTCGGTAGCTAGTGTTCCAAGCATGCAGGCACGATCCTTTCTCCTTATGGTTCATCACTTTGGCAACGTAGCTACAGTATCAAATGCCTACGTGAGAAATCCAAGAAAAGAGGCCGCGATGCAAGTTCCGGCGGTAAGGAAATTCGGAATCGTAGGAAAACATAGCCAACAGAAAGAAGCATGTGTCCTTGCTGGATTAGACGAGTTCCTGATGCATCTCAAGCTTATGCATTGCAAGATTTGAAAAAGCGGCTATACTGTGTCAAAATTGCTTCACTGTTAACACTACATATCCTCCAAGTTTTTGGTTTCTATACTTGGCGGTTCACATATTCACTATGCTCATATACAAGGGTCCACATCCTGTGGATATATACACACACAATTGTACAGTGGCCACAGTGGCTATCTTTACTCATTTTAGTTGCCTTGTGCTTCATCTTGCTACCAATAGTACAGTGCCTGTAGTGAAGTGTGGCCAGAGGAAGCATGCATTAGTTTTTTTTTTGAAAGAAAGGAAGCATGCATTAGTTGGTACACGAAATTCGCAAATGAAATCTAGCGCAACTGAGGCCGAGAGCAAGAAACGTCGCCAGGCCTGGCCGTGTTGCAGCATGCGAATGGTGCGAGCTGGCTTTCGTCGCAGGCCATTTAGCCCAACGTAAGTAGGCGTCGAGGCGCTGGGCCAGTATGTGTTGCCGGCCGCCCATATCGGAGTGCACGACACGAGATTAGCTGCAGGGCCCAAAATTCTGCAGGGATATGGCCCTGACGGGCCGTGTTGATAATAATCGCAAGGTGTGTGTGCCGAGCGCACGTCATGTACGCCACGTTGTGCGATGAAGTTGCGCGCCGCCCGCGGAGAAGACGCGGTGCACGCTCGCCATCGCCTGGCAAGTGGCAACCGGACAAAAGAACGCGGCGCATCTTGACCAGCGACAGTGTCTGGCGTGCCATCCAATCCAGTCGATAGATAGAGTAGACAACTCCCAGATCGAGGAAAACAATGGGGTTCCTGTCTCTCGTCTCCGGATAATGCAGCCCACTTTTCAGCCACTCTCCTGCTCAATCATTGTTCCACAGCGTGCCAATAAGCTGCCTGCACGTCGTTTTCAACCATGTGTGTATAAGGACTTTCACACTAGATTGTATCTTAGAGCATCTCCACTCGTTGGCGATCCCCACGCCTAAATCCGGCGATATTTTCATCCGGATTGGAGGAAAATTTGGCCTGGGGAGCTCCGAAGTTCCCGCCGTCCCCCCGGCAGGAAACCCCCACCCTCGACCATTTGACATATTTCAAACAAATTCGACATAAAATTTAACAAGTTCGGTGAACAAGAGTTAGGAAATTGCTGAAACAAATTCAGCGAAAATCAGTACAATGTTTAACAAGTGCTGAAACAAATGAAGCACACAATTTCACAAGTTTTGAAACAAATTAAGACAGACTAGTTGGCGTCGGCGTTGGCGTTGCCTCGGAGCGTCCATATGTGCTCCACCAGATCATCTTGCAGCTGTTGATGCATTGTAGAGTCTCGAATCTCCTGACGCATAGCAATGAAGGCGGCCCATGATGTCGGCACCTGGTGATTAGGCTGAGCAAGAGGACCCTCTCTATCATGTGGTGCTTCTTGCTCAGACAGAGGAACCGGATGTTTTCGCTCATTTTCAATAATCATATTGTGTAAGCACACACAACAGTTCATCACCTCCCACATCTGATCTTTGGACCAAGTCATAGTGGGGAACCGGACGACAGCAAATCTCTGCTGGAGGACACCAAATGCACGCTCAACGTCTTTTCGGCAAGCTTCTTGTCTCTTGACAAACTCGCAAAGCTTGGGGGTGCTAGGTTTCGAAATAGTCTTCACAAATGTTGCCCACTTTAGATAGATACCGTCTGCAAGGTAGTATCCTTTGTTGTAGTGTCGACCATTGATCACATAGTTCACCGGGGGAGCATGACCCTCAAAAAGCTTGGAAAAGATCGGGGAGCAGTTTAGGACATTAATGTCATTGTTGGATCCAGGCATACCAAAAAAAGAGTGCCAAATCCAGAGATCATGGGTAGCTGATACGTCTCCAACGTATCTATAATTTCTGATGTTCCATGCTTGTTTTATGACAATACCTACATGTTTTGCTCACACTTTATAATGTTTTTATGCGTTTTCCGGAAATAACCTATTAACAAGATGCCACAGTGGCAGTTCCTGTTTTCTGTTGTTTTTGGTTCCAGAAAGGCTGTTCGGGCAATATTCTCGGAATTGGACGAAATCAACGCCCAGAACCTTATTTTTCCCGGAAGCTTCCAGAGAGCCAGAGTGGGACCAGAGGGGAGCCCTGAGGGCCCCACACATGGTGGCGGCGCGGCCTAGGGGGTGGGCGCGCCCCCCTACTGTGAGGGGCCCCGTGGCCCTTCCGACTCCGCCTCTTCGCCTATTTAAGGCCTGGTGACCTAAAACTTCGATACCAATTGACGAAACTCCAGAAAGACTCCAGGGGCGCCGCCGCCATCGCGAAACTCCAATTCGGGGGACAGAATCTCTGTTCTGGCACGCCGTCGGGACGGGGAAGTGCCCCCGGAAGCCATCTCCATCGACGCCACCGCCTCCACATGCTCCGTGAGTAGTTCCCCCATGGACTACGGGTTCTAGCTGTAGCTAGTTGGTACTCTCTCTCCCATGTACTTCAATACAATGATCTCATGAGCTGCCTTACATGATTGAGATTCATCTGATGTAATCGGTGTTGTGTTTGTTGGGATCCGATGGATTGTTACATTATGATTAGTCTATCTATAAAGTTTATGAAGTTATTGTTGCTGCAATCTTGTTGTGTTTAATGCTTGTCACTAGGGCCCGAGTGGCATGATCTTAGATTTAAGCTCTATACTTATTGCTTAGATTGTATCTACAAGTTATTTGCACATGTCTATGTCCGGAACCCGAGGCCCCAGAGTGACAAAGAATCGGGATAAGCGGAGGAAGGCTTAGATATGAGGATCACATGTTTTCACGGAGTGTTAATGCTTTGCTCCGGTGCTCTATTAAAAGGAGTACCTTAATTTCCAGTAGATTCCCTAGAGGCCCGGCTGCCACCGGCTGGTACGACAAAAGATGTTATGCAAGTTTCTCATTGCGAGCACGTATGACTATATATGGAAAACATGCCTACATGATTAATAATCTTGATGTTCTGTCTTAATGCTATTTCAATCCTATCAATTGCCCAACTGTAATTTGTTCACCCAACACTTGTTATTGGAGAGTTACCACTAGTGTAGATAGTTGGGAACCCCGGTCCATCTCTCATCATCATATACTCGTTCTATATGTCATTGGAAGTAGTATCAACTATTTTCTGGTGCCATTGCCTACGTATTCTTATTCTGCTATCGCTTGTATTCTTATTACTATTGCTCTCATATTACTGCTGCTTTCACATCACCCCTAGTTCTTTTCCAGGTGCAGCTGAATTGACAACTCAGTTGTTAAGGCTTATAAGTATTTTTTACCTCCCCTTGTGTCGAATCAATAAATTTGGGTTTTACTTCCCTCGAAGACTGTTGCGATCCCCTATACTTGTGGGTTATCAAGACTATTTTCTGGCGCCGTTGCCGGGGAGGCATAGCTCTACTCATAAGTTCACCTGGGGAGTACACTCACCTCTCTCTCTGTTTTTATTTTATTTTGTTTTGCTTGGTTTATTTCTGTCTAGTATTACTTTGCCTAGTTTATTTTTGTTTTGTTTGTTTTTGTTTTGTTTTACCTTTCTCATATACCCAAAAATCCATAAAAATTTGAAAAACCGAAAAATTAAAAACTGCTATTATGGGAGAACCCACAACCTATTTGGAGCTTATTGAATTATATAATAATTATAGAGAATCAAGAACGGGAAAAGTTATGAGTGCCGTGATAGAAAAATTGAATACAATTGCTAAAATCTTGCTTAAACGCCATGATATAAACTGTTGCTCTAAACAGGATACTAAACATCTTAAATTTCAATGTGGCTTTAGTCAGGAAGTTTTAATTAAGAACTATAATTGGAATAACTATATTCATTTTGGGTTCGAAGAGGTAGAACAATTTGTCATATTTATGGGAGCCTCTGAGATAGAATCCTTCATTGCTAAAAATTATGAAACTTGTGTTGTTTGTAAGGACCTTAAAGATTATGTCTCTTCTATCCTTAATTTTTGCATAGAAAGTTATAGTGATAATCCTTATATCATTGATTATAAAGAGAGACTCATTAATGCACAAGAATGCACTCACAATTTGCAGGAACCTGTGAAAGAAGAAATTGATGAACATGAAAGCTCATTGGATGAAAAAGAGGAGGAGAGTGATGAACAAAAGGAGGAAGAATGGATTAGCTACCCATGCCAACCTTCTAATGAGAGTAACTCTTTATCTCTTACACTATTTGATTGTCCTCCATGCTTACCGAAAGAGGATGAATGTTATGTTCCTGTGGATTCTCTTGAAATATTTCCTATGAGCAAAACTTGTGAAAATGATTATGCTACTGTTATCTATGATAATCCATGCTACTTTGATAAATCTTATGATAATGCTTTGTTTATGCCTGATGTCAAAATGCATGGTACAAAAGAGTTTTGCGTAGCAAATGTTTATGATAAATCTTTAGATGATGGTCCTATGTTACTTGATAATATTAATTGTACTGCTAATGAAAATGGGATTGGAGAAGTCTTGACTTTATCTATGAGTCTCATATCTCTTGAGATTGATCGATCATCTTGTTATATTATTGATAAAAGTGGGTTTGAAAGTTTTAATCCTACTATTTTTGAGCTTGATAAAAATTATGTGTTTGTGGATCATGGAAAGTATGCTGCATGTGATAGTTATATTGTTGAGTTTATCCATGAAGCTACTGAAAATTATTATGAGAGAGGAAAATATGGTTGTAGAAATTTGCATGGTACTAAAACACCTCTCTATATGCTGAAAATTTTGAAGTTGCTCGTGTTTTATCTTCTTATGCTTGTCACTTGGTTCTTCATGAATTTATTTGTGTACGAGATTCCTATGCATAGGAAGTGGGTTAGACTTAAATGTGTTTTGAATTTGCTTCTTGATGCTCCTTTTGCTTCAATTTCTATTTTCCATGTGAGCATCATTAAAATTGCTGAGCCCATCTTAATGGCTATAAAGAAAGCACTTCTTGGGAGATAACCCATGTCTTTATTTTGCTACTGTTTTGTTGTGTCTTGGAAGTTGTTACTACTGTAGCAACCTCTCCTTATCTTTATTTTATTGCATTGTTGTGCCAAGTAAAGTCTTTGATAGCAAGGTTGATACTAGATTTGGATTACTGCGCAGAAACAGATTTCTATCTGTCACGAATTCAGGCAGGGCTCTCTGTAGGTAACTCAGAAAAATCTGCCAATTTACGTGCGTGATCCTCAGATATGTACGCAACTTTCATTAAATTTGAGATTTTTCATCTGAGCAAGTTAAGTGCCCAAGAAAAATTCGTCTTTACGGACTGTTCTGTTTTGACAGATTCTGCCTTTTATTTCGCATTGCCTCTTTTGCTATGTTGAATGGATTTATTTGTTCCATTAACTTCCAGTAGCTTTGGGAAATGTCCAGAAGTGTTAAGAATGATTGTGTCACCTCTGAACATGTGAATTTTTGATTATGCACTAACCCTCTAATGAGTTTGTTTCGAGTTTGGTGTGAAGGAAGTTTTCAAGGGTCAAGAGAGGAGGATGATATACTATGATCAAGAAGAGTGAAAAGTCCAGGCTTGGGGATGCCCCCGTGGTTCATCCCTGCATATTTCAAGAAGACTCAAGCATCTAAGCTTGGGGATGCCCAAGGCATCCCCTTCTTCATCAACAACTTATCAGGTCACCTCTAGTGAAACTATATTTTTATTCAGTCACATCTTATGTGCTTTACTTGGAGTGTCTGTTTGCTTTTATTTTTGTTTTTGTTTGAATAAAATCGTATCCTAGCATTCTTTGTTTGGGAGAGAGACACGCTCCGCTGTTTCGTATGAACACATATGTTCTTAGCTTTACTCTTAATGTTCATGGCGAGGGTTGAAACTGCTTCGTTCATTGTTATATGGTTGGAAACAGAAAATGCTGCATGTGGTAATTGGTATAACGTCTTGAATAATTTGATACTTGGCAATTGTTGTGCTCATATAGATCATGTTTAAGCTCTTGCATCATGTACTTTGCACCCATTAATGAAGAACTACATAGAGCTTGTTAAAATTTGATTTGCATGATTGGTCTCTAGAGTCTAGATATTTTCTGGTTAAAGTGTTTGAGCAACAAGGAAGATAGTGTAGAGTTTTATAATGCTTGCAATATGTTCTTATGTAAGTTTTGCTGTACCGGTTCATACTTGTGTTGCTTCAAACAACCTTGCTAGCCAAAGCCTTGTACTGAGAGGAAATGCTTCTCGTGCATCCAAAACATTGAGCCAAAACCTATGCCATTTGTGTCCACCATATCTACCTACTATGTGGTATTTCCTGCCATTCCAAGTAAATACTTCATGTGCTACCTTTAAACAATTCAAAAGCTATTATCTCTTATTTGTGTCAATGTTTTATAGCTCATGAGGAAGTATGTGGTGTTTTATCTTTTGATCTTGTCATTTACTTCGGACAGACTTTCACCAATGGACTAGTGGTTCATCCGCTTATCCAATAATTTTGCAAAAAGAGCTGGCAACGGGGTTCCCAGCCCCAATTAATTAACCTTCATTAATAATTCTCTTCACGTGTTTTGCCCTGATCTATCAGTAAGCAACTTAATTTTGCAAATAGACACTCCTCCATGGTATGTGAATGTTGGAAGGCACCCGAGGATTCGGTTAGCCATGGCTTGTGTAAGCAAAAGGTTGGGAGGAGTGTCAACCATAAATAAAACTAAAATACATGTGTAAACAAAAGAGAAGAGGGATGATCTACCTTGCTGGTAGAGATAACGTCCTTCATGGGAGCCGCTCTTGAAAGTCTGGTTGATGAGGTAGTTAGAGTGCCCACTACCATTCGTTGACAACAACAAACACCTCTCAAAACTTTACTTTTATGCTCTCTATATGATTTCAAAACTTAAAAAGCTCTAGCACATGATTTAATCCCTGCTTCCCTCTGCGAAGGGCCTTTCTTTTACTTTATGTTGAGTCAGTTTACCTACTTCCTTCCATCTTAGAAGCAAACACTTGTGTCAACTGTGCATTGACTCTTACATACTTGCTTATTTGCATTCATCATATTACTTTGTGTTGACAATTATCCATGAGATATGTATGTTGAAAGTTGAAAGCAATTGCTGAAACTTAAATCTTCCTCTGTGTTGCTTCAATGCCTTTACTTTGAATTTATTGTTTTATGAGTTAACACTTATGCAAGACTTTTTGATGCTTGTCTTGAAAGTACTATTCATGAAAAGTTTTGCTATATGTTATCTATTTGTTAGCAACTATAGATCATTGTCTTCAGTCACTTCATTCATCTCGTATGCTTTATAATAGTATGATCAATGTTATGTAAGTAGCATGTCACTACAGAAATTATTCTTTTTATCGTTTACCTACTCGAGGGCGAGTAGGAACTAAGCTTGGGGATGCTGATACGTCTCCAACGTATCTATAATTTCTGATGTTCCATGCTTGTTTTATGACAATACCTACATGTTTTGCTCACACTTTATAATGTTTTTATGCGTTTTCCGGAACTAACCTATTAACAAGATGCCACAGTGCCAGTTCCTGTTTTCTGTTGTTTTTGGTTCCAGAAAGGCTGTTCGGGCAATATTCTCGGAATTGGACGAAATCAACGCCCAGAACCTTATTTTTCCCGGAAGCTTCCAGAGAGCCAGAGTGGGACCAGAGGGGAGCCCTGAGGGCCCCACACATGGTGGCGGCGCGGCCTAGGGGGTGGGCGCGCCCCCCTACTGTGAGGGGGCCCCGTGGCCCTTCCGACTCCGCCTCTTCGCCTATTTAAGGCCTAGTGACCTAAAACTTCGATACCAATTGACGAAACTCCAGAAAGACTCCAGGGGCGCCGCCGCCATCGCGAAACTCCGTTTCGGGGGACAAAATCTCTGTTCCGGCACGCTGCCGGGATGGGGAAGTGCCCCCGGAAGTCATCTCCATCGACGCCACCGCCTCCATCATGCTCCGTGAGTAGTTCCCCCATGGACTACGGGTTCTAGTTGTAGCTAGTTGGTACTCTCTCTCCCATGTACTTCAATACAATGATCTCATGAGCTGCCTTACATGATTGAGATTCATCTGATGTAATCGGTGTTGTGTTTGTTGGGATCCGATGGATTGTTACATTATGATTAGTCTATCTATATAAGTTTGTGAAGTTATTGTTGCTGCAATCTCGTTGTGTTTAATGCTTGTCACTAGTGCACGAGTGGCATGATCTTAGATTTAAGCTCTATAATTATTGCTTAGATTGTATCTACAAGTTGTTTGCACATGTCTATGTCCGGAACCCGAGGCCCCAGTGACAAAGAATCGGGATAACTGGAGGGGAAGGCTTAGATATGAGGATCACATGTTTTCACAGAGTGTTAATGCTTTGCTCCAGTGCTCTATTAAAAGGAGTACCTTAATTTCCAGTAGATTCCCTAGAGGCACGGCTGCCACCGGCTGGTAGGACAAAAGATGTTATGCAAGTTTCTCATTGCGAGCACGTATGACTATATATGGAAAACATGCCTACATGATTAATAATCTTGATGTTCTGTCTTAATGCTATTTCAATCCTATCAATTGCCCAACTGTAATTTGTTCACCCAACACTTGTTATTGGAGAGTTACCACTAGTGTAGATAGCTGGGAACCCCGGTCCATCTCTCATCATCATATACTCGTTCTATATGTCATTGGAAGTAGTATCAACTATTTTCTGGTGCCATTGCCTACGTATTCTTGTTACTCTGTGTATTCTTGTTACTATTGCTCTCATATTACTGCTGCTTTCACATCACCCCTGTTACTAGTGCTTTTCCAGGTGCAGCTGAATTGACAACTCAGTTGTTAAGGCTTATAAGTATTCTTTACCTCCCCTTGTGTCGAATCAATAAATTTGGGTTTTACTTCCCTCGAAGACTGTTGCGATCCCCTATACTTGTGGGTTATCAGTAGACACTGCTTCAAGTATCACAGTGCAGCCGTTTTTGTGACCCTTGTACATTCCCTGCCACGCAAACGAACAGTTCTTCCATTTCCAATGCATGCAGTCAATGCTTCCAAGCATCCCTGGAAAACCCCTAGCTTCATTTGTTGCAAGGATCCTCTGAGTGTCTTCGACAGTGGGTGATCTCAAGTAAAAGTCCATGAACACTGCAATGACGGCTCTGCAGAACTGGTAGAAACAATCAAGGGCGGTGGACTCCGCCATCCGAAGATAGTCATCTGCACCATCACCGGGAGCTCCATACGCCAGCATCCTCATAGCCACTGTGCACTTCTGCAGTGATGAAAATCCAACCAAGCCAGTGCAATCCGCCTAGCATCTGAAGTAGGGGTCAAAGTCTCGGATGGCATACACAATTTGCAGAAATAGCTTTCTGCTCATCCTGAATCGACGCCTGAAAACAGTCTCACCGTGCAATGGATTGTCGGCGAAGTAGTCGGTGTACAACATGCAGTAGCCCTCCATTCGTTGTCTCGGCTTTCACTTCCGGCGACCTGGTGCCGACCCACCACGTCGACTAGTTGCCAGCCCGGCGTACATGCTTGATAAGCAACCGAGGATCATCATGTGCTCCTCATCTTGGGCGGCGGCTGCCATCTCTTCTCGCATAAGCTCGACGAACATCTGCTCCTCCTCTTCGGCCGAGTCCATGGCCGGCGAGGCAAATGGACGAACACCTGACGGGCGTGGTCTAGGCAACCCGAGCCGCGAACGACGAGGAGTAGGCCGTCGTCGGAAAACAGGCCGGCGGAGGAGCAGCCAGATAGGCCGTCGTCGAAAGACGGCGGAATATAGGCAGGTGGAGAAGGAGGGACGGCGGAATCTGGGCAACAAGCCGGCGGGGTGGTGCCAGCAGCGAGAGAGATACGAGGGGTGGGGGAGATTTTGAGCGAGGTGGCGGTGGGGTTCGTGTGTCGAGTCGCCGACAGATCGGGCCCTTCCCCGCTTTTAACTCGTCCGGACTCCCCGATAGATCCCCGGGGGACTGGGGATGGCGTGGGCTCGCCGGATGGATGAAGGGCCAAATACGGACGAAAACGAGGAACCGGGGACGCGACTGGGCCGAATTTCGCCGTCTGGATGGAAAAAACGTCGCTCGGGGGCCTCGTCGGGGAGACGAGTGGGGATGCTCTTAGCTCGTTGTCATATGTACCTAAATTTAATTGTTTTAGGCTAATACTCGTGCATGCATTTAATTGGACTATCAATACCTTTTGCCTATGACTTCAAGCAATGATGTATCTTAGCCACTATTCAAAAAATTATCCAATTCAACGATTAATCAGCCACGCTACTCGGTGGTCACCGATTAGTCGATAAACTTATTAATTGGCAGATTAACCTATTTATCGTCCAATAGTGTTTTTATACTATATTTTGCACAAGATTTGTTTTCACGGTAGATTATTATAGATTGTTGAACTAGCTTCGAGACTCTCTGTCCCTTTTTTGGCAAACGAGAATCCCTGTCAGGTTTTGCTTAGCTTCTTTCTTACGCATCTTTGAAGATTTTTGGTAGCACCATCATCGTCAATCAATTTCACTCTCTTGCAACATAAGTACATCTCAATTTCATAGGTGTTTTACACATAAGGCCTTAGCCCAGCTTTAAATTAATAAAGCCACGAATGGCCGATACATGATGATAAAAGTTCAGGAAACCGCACACAAAGCAAAACAAAATTAAGCAAGAAAGACCGTTTGAGACGAAGCCTTGATCCATTCTTGCGCTCAGAACCTTGAAGAAGAATTTCTGATGTAGGCATGCCAGAGAAAGGCCATGTCTTCGTCAATTATCGACAAATCGTAGTGGCCGTAAAATCTGCATCTACCTCTGAAGAAGACCACTGCCTCCCCGCCCTAGGTCGAAAGGTGTCGAACCATCGGAAGGTAGAACAACTCACCATAGAGCACGCAAGAAGAACACGCCAAATGGGCTGCCAGGAGCAAAACATTGAGCATGACCAAATCTTCGCACGGGCTATCCATAGATATCGACATCCGCAACACCAAACACCCATCAATATGCAACCATTAGGATGAAGCTGCTAAAAGAAGACACTGAAAGAATTATGACAACAAAATCAGCGATGGAGGCCGCAGCTGACCATGGTAGAACACCGCCACCAGGTGCCCACAAACCACCATTCACCTCGCCACTGTCCCAAGGCGACGCCTCCAAGGAGGACACGACGTCACAACGCCACCGTTGCCCAACACAAGGGATTTAGGTTTTTACCCAGGAGGGGAGAGGAATGAGATGGGGTTGGACCTCGGCATTGCCTAGTTCCAAGGAGTGCACCCAAAGCTCCATTGACGCCGTGATCGCCACCACCGACTAAAGGTTTCTCGGGCCAAAGCCACGGATACCCACCAAATCCGGCGAGGACATATCCAAAGGCATTGGAATGGGAACAACCTAGACACGGGCCACCGTCTTCAGATCTAGTCGGTCCAATAGGGAAGCCCAATGCACCACGACCGCACACCACCCTCTCCTCGCCCTCCAGCCGAGAAGAAGGACCACCAGCACCAGAGCGCGCCTCTCGCTTCCGGATCGATGCCGCCCTCAACACGCGAGGCCACAAAGCTCTCCGTGTGGTACACAAAGCAGCAAGATCATGTCCGCCACCTTCCTTAGAGGCCACGCGCGGGTTACCAGGCAGCCACCTTCGGTGATGTCAAGGAGGCGGTAGGGGATGCTAGGTTTTGGGGTTCTCCGGTGTCATCCCAAGCGGAAGAAACACGGGAGGAAGGGGAGCCCACCTGCAAAGTCCCAATTTCATAGGTGTTAGGAAAAAGGGAGTGGCTAAGTCTCGTCCCAGCGAGAATTAGGTTAATTCTCACTCACCTTATGTTACCCTCATGTTAAATATCGTGAACAATTAATTGATCGCATGTTTTGTAATGGGTGAGTATGTTTTAGTCTCATATGAACATTTTTTGAACCCATGAACAACCTTTTGAAGTTTACAACATTTAGCTCGTGAAAAATATTATTTAAGATGTATTCAAGAAAGATAACGGATCTTGGTGCGCTCGATCTGGTGGTTTAGATCTAACATAGCTCTAACTTAATTCTCGGTAACATGAAGTAGATGTCACACCCCAACTTTTGCAACCTTGTTAAGTCGTCCAGAATGCAAAAAAAATTAGGGGGAATAAAAACTTTTTCTATAGACTAATTAGATGAATTGCCTTGATTTGTTTGTTATAATGAATTATTTTGATCTGTTGGTAGATGAATTGTCTTGTCTGCTTGTTGAGATTTGTCTTGAGTTACCCCAAAGAACAACACCTCTAGTGGTCAGACAAACAACTTACCTAATAAAACACATGTGTGGCTCAGGAAAAATTGTTTTCCTTTTTACTATATTAAACCCTTCCACTTATGGCAACATGAGTGTGCCTCCTTAAAATTCATCTTTGTGGTATAATCTAGCTCAACCCATCCCTGATTCCAAACTTGGGATCGTCTACCCCTTACTACATCATTCTCTTATACTCTAGTCAAAACCCTAAGACATCACAATTTTCGGCTAAGCCCTAAAAATTGTTATCAGATTCACTTTGCAGCTTTTTGGTTAAGCTATCCTTTTCCATCCAATGTACTGATACGTCCAAAACGTATCTACTTTCCCGAACACTTTTGCTATTGTTTTGCCTCTAATTTGTGTATTTTGGATACAACTAACACGGACTAACGCTGTTTTCAGGAGAATTGCCCTGGTGTCTCGTTTTTGTGCAGAAATTCAACTTTCAGGAAAATCCTCGGAATTTATGTCGAAGGGCTTATTTTTCCAAAAGAATCACGGAGCCAGAAGGGCAGGCCTGGGGGAGGCCCAGGGCCCCCACACACTAGGCCGGCGCGGCCTGGAGGGGGGGCCCGCCGCCCTAGCGTGTGGCCCCCTCGGCCAGCCTCTGACGCCCCCCTCTGGACTACTTAAGGGTTTCGATCTAAAAACGCGAGACGGGAAGTCGAAGTCGCCAGAAACCATCCAGTACGCCGCCACCGTCGCGAAACTCCGTCTCGGGACCAGAAACTCCGTTCTGGCACTCCGTCGGGACGGGGAATTGGAGGAAGATCATCGCCATCATCACCACCGACGCCTCTCCATCGACCAGCCATGTTTCCCCCATCCATGTGTGAGTAATTCCCCCGATGTAGGCTGAAGGGGATGGTAGGGATTGGATGAGATTGGTCATGTAATAGCATAAGATTGTTAGGGCATAGTGCCTAGTATCCGTAATTGGTACTTTTATGATATTGTTGCAACTTGTTATGCTTAATGCTTGTCACTAGGGCCCGAGTGCCATGATCTCAGATCTGAACATGTTATTGTTTCATGATGATATTCATTGTTTTATGATCTTACCTGCAAGTTGTATACACGTATTGTTGTCCAGAACCCGAGGCCCCAAAGTGACAGAAATTGGGACAACCGAAGGGGAAGGCGGTGATATGAGGATCACATGTGTTCACGGAGTGTTAATACTTTGCTCCGGTGCTCTATTAAGAGGAGTACCTTAATTTCCAGTAGATTCTCTAGAGGCCCGGCTGCCACCGGCTGGTAGGACAAAAGATGTTGTGCAAGTTTCTCATTGCGAGCACGTACGACTAAATATGGAACACATGCCTATTGATTGATTAGTACTTGGATACCGTTTTATTATTATCCGCAAATGCCCTACCTTGATTGTTACATGAGTTTCTCTCATCCATGCAACGCCCGTCATCCATCCCTGTGCCTACAGTATTTTAATCCTGCTGTTTACTATAATCACTACTGCTGTCTTTGTTACTCTGCTGCTGTTATTTCACTACTGCTACTGCTATAAAACTGTTACTACTGATAAACTCTTGCGAGCAAGTCTGTTTCCAGGTGCAGCTGAATTGACAACTCCGCTGTTAAGACTTTCAAGTATTCTTTGTCTCCCCTTGTGTCGAATCAATAAATTGGGTTTTACTTCCCGCGAAGACTGTTGCGATCCCCTATACTTGTGGGTCATCATGTACCTCACTTGGTCCTAGTACCTTATCAAGAGCACTTCTCAACCATGTCCTTGCCTTGAACCAGATCTGTCTTATGCCCACTTATCCTTGTTGGTTTTGAAGCCAAGTCAATAAGATGTTTTGGCAGGCTTAAAATGTCCAAATTTTGGCAGTTGATCTCTAAGCACCCCCAACTGTTTTTGGTAACCTCAATTCATGGATCTCATCTATACAACACCCTCTTCAACCTCCACGTATTGTATGTCTCATTCTACCCTTGCAACTCTTATATCCACTTGATCATGTATCATATCCAATGTTTTACCACTAGATCACTTCTTCCTCTTTTACGTCTTATTTTTATTTTAATCCATCTTCACAAAACCAAGAGTGGGAATGATGGGTACATTTTGTAGCCACCATCTACCCTTGAGAACACTCCTCCCTAAATTAGTTTTCTTTCTCAAAACCCTATTGTTTTTCTTCTCTAGTTTAACCCCAAAACCAGTTCTAGCTAGATTTATTAAAGCTCTTCAAAAATTTCTTAAAATAAGACATACAAGGAAGTAAAATGAGTTTTGTTTATCATCTCATTCATCCTAAGCAATGATTTATATGTCATTATTTTCTACCTTCCTCTCCTTTTAAACAAAGGCTTGTTTATGGTACTTATACCATTTCTTGTTTTTCTCTTGACTATTTTAATTTGAGAAAACCCTACCTTACTTGATAAAGTGAGTAGGACATTTTGAACTCCTATGATCCACATAGTTTTTCTCAACATTTTCAAATTACCTTTCAACAAAATTAGTTTCCAACCTCATCTCTACTTTCCCAAAACTATCTCAAATCTAACCTTGACCTCTCACTCATATATTCTTTATCACCATCACCTAGCCTTCATAAAATGCCATTAGGACGTTGCCCTCATTTTTGCATGGCACAAGGGTGTACCGTGTCTTGCATACAAACTTGAGTGCCATGTATCTCTCCCTTTCTCTATCACATTTTTCACTTGTGCTTGACAAGAATGGAGCCGGCCATGTTGTGTACATGTCAACTTTGGCCATCCATCCCTCCTCTCTCTCTCTACTTTACTCCACTTTGGGAAACCCCTCTTTCTTTGTCCCTTCGCAATGCCACTAATGAATTCAGCTTGGGTCAAATCCTTCTCCCACAAGCCAGCCACCCACCTTGGCCAATCAAAGAAGGGGCTACCAACCCACCATCCCTCTATAAAAAGAGCTTGGCCGGCCACTCCTCCTCCCTTTGCTCTCATTTTCACTCTCCACTCCTTCCTCCACTCTCTCCCAACCTTCTTCTCCACTCCACCCACGAAATGTTGCTCCTCCTAGGCTCCATGGCCGGCCATGGCCATGGAAAGCACACCAATATGCAGCTCCCCTCCTCCCTCAAGCTACTCCTCTCCCCGGGTCACCATGAGAGTATCCCTCTCCCTCTTTTCCCCAACCCTAGATGATTTCCTCTCCTCTCTTTTCCTCTCTTGCTAAGATTGGATCTTGATGCATGTGCATGTTGAACCAAGCATGGAGAAGCTTGAGCCATCCTCAGATCTGAAGTCCTTGACCAAAGTTCGTCCAAAAACATTCAGTAATTTCTTCAATCTTGTTGTTTCAGATTATGTACGAACTTGTAAAATCCTCCAAAACTCGTGTATAGCTCCTAATTGAGTGATTCAAAGTTCCACGTGTAGCCAAAGAAAAGGTCTACAACTTGGCACCGGTCTCATCCTCAAATTCGTTATAGATTTTCCTGGGTAAATAAAGTTCTGAAAACATGCAGAATCACTGTTTGTTAGATCTAAATCTTTCTACAAAATATTTTTGGGCAAACTCAACTTTGGGTGAAAGCCCTCTGCAATAGCTTCCTTTTTTATGTAGGTGCCAATTCAAGTACCCGCCTAAAATTGAAATGGTTCACAGATCAAGTTTTGGTCAAATCTGACTTTGTCCAATTACACCAGGAGCTTGGAAATGAATTTTTGAGTGAAACCAATTGCGATAGAACCAGATTTTCAATATATTTCAGATTCCACAGACCTCATATTTTTAGAATTTTTCGATGTTTTTTGGCATACAGATCTTGTTTTATGTACAGTTTAGATTCAAGCAAATTCCTAAATTTGTAGGGTTAACCTTTTTGAGTGAATTCAATTGGGTTAGTCTTGTTTTAGTACTGGCTATCTAGGAAAAATATTGTTAGTCTATGTTCATGCATATTTGTTACTGTTAGTAACATGTGTGTGTTACATGAGTTGTTGAACCAAAACTTTTTGTTTAATTTAAAACCTTTGACCACCTCTTTTTTATTTAAAAATGGTCAACCTATGTTTGATTCTTGCAAAAAAAAAACCTCTGCAACTTAACCTTAGTCCTATTGTTTTGCTTAAGTTTTCAAAATAGTGTAGCATATTGTTTACCTCCTATGTTTGTATAGTGTCTATTAGCCAAATAAAATAGGAAAATGATTTCCTACTTTTCCAAAAATGTTTGAAAATAAAATATGAATGCTTTTGATGCTCGACCAATGCACTTGTCTTCTTTGTGGTGTTATCTACCAGGGGATATTTAATTTATGCCATGCTGATAACCGGAGAGACAATTGCTAATTGGTGAGGCTCTCATACTTTTATTAAGTGAAATAAATGGGTTTTCCTTTAAAGAGTTGTTTTGAAGTAACTATAAGTCCTTAGTATGTTAGCCCTTAGTAGAGTGGTTAGCTATTTATTGTTGACAATTGAATGTTGTTTTGTTGGTACAATGTGTTGATTGTGTTCCTTTTATATTTTCCGGCGATAGATGCGAACAATTCTTGAGAAGAAGAAGAAGTGGTTCGGACGAGGATTTTATTTATATTGTTGGAGTTCTTATTTGACGGAGTTGAAGAAGTCCAGGGACAAATAAGCCAACCAAGGCAATCCATCTTTTGACCTCTGAATGTTGTGTCACACATCGTGATTACCATGTTATTATCTTTGTCTATTGATCTATCTTGTGCTAGTTCTATTTGTGTCGTCAATACATGCTTACCTTGAGCATGATGATCTTAGTTGGCACCTCTCATGTAAATCCTTGGTGGTGTGATGAATAGCATCATGACCACGGTTATGCCATCCTATTTTCTTTGTCAATGCATGCTTAGCTTAAGCATGTTGCCCCTCTCCGATATCTCACCTACACCCGTCTCTAGTAAGTTGATAGTGTCATCATGATCTTGGTGTACCCTCATTTTGTGATGAGTATGGCTACCTACTTTGGGTATGTCGAATATTGTTGATCTCCATCACCCCTGTTAGTGTTGGCTGGTTAACATCACAAATCTGAAAGTATTCTCTCTCCTATGTTGTCAACATACATGCTTAAGCAAGTATGACTCTTTTGATTCCACCCCTATCCACTCCTTATTGGCATGATGACTATCATCACGGCCATATGGTGTCTTAGTTCCATCATGAAACTTTAGGTTGGGAGCCCCTCAAGGTTTTACCTTGTTGTAAAAGTTTTGATAAAACCTTGGGTAAGTCGAACTTACTCGAGTGGATGTTTATGAAAGGAAAGGATCTTGATAAAGATGGTGAGAAAGAGAAAGTGGTTGTGTTTATGAAAATGTTGGCACCTAAGTATTCACCCAAGCCAATTATTTAGCGCAACCACATTACCCCAACGTAGGCACGGGGCTTAGCTCATAGTTTGTTCTTATTATCATGGGACACCGCACAACTATACAAGGGTAAGAGTACCCCCGAGTCCGGATTGTCGTTGGTGGAGACAATAGTATAACGGGATGCCTTCGGGGCTACCCGTCCAGAAGACACTATGGGTCTCCTGACGTGGCGGTGGAGTCACGCTCAAAGTGAGGTGAGTTGCCACGGTGTTGGGGAGGTACATACTCCATAGGGTAGGATCCCGTGCTAAGACGAATAGGCGAAAGGCTATGTTCGAGTTTTTTTCATGGCATAGTTGATATGCGGGGATGATGCCCACATGATGAACTCGCGGATCTTGTGGGGAAAGTGTGCAAACTCTGCAGAGTAAAATCTATTCGAATAGCCGCGTCCGCGGTCATGGACGGTTGGAATGGTTGTTGCTTAGCACTGATGAGTTTTGTTTTAGAAACGCTTTACAAAGAAAGTGAGAAAGTGTTGGATGTACTGGAAGGGTACAAGAAAGCTTGTGTCGACCATATGGAGATGGTCGAGGAAAAAGAAACAAAAATTGGGTTACCCCCTTCCTAATGTTTCATGTAGAGGAACTCTTTTGAAGTATCTTCTTCAACAAAGATATAGAGATATCATAGGATATCTTTTGAAGTATCTTCTTCAACAAAGATATAGAGATATCATAGGATATCTTTTAAAGTATCTTCTTCAACAAAGACATAGAGATGTCATAGAACCCTCTTAGTGTCCCCTTCAACTGCGATGTTGGGATGCTATATCCACAAGAGAAACTACTTCTCTTCTACATGCTATTTCCACAAGAGAAATTAGCCCTTCCGTCTTGTCATTCTAGATTAGCACTTATTATCTTGCACTCTTGCAAAGTACCTTCTTAATGGTTTGCGAGTACAATTCCAATGTACTCATGGCTTTGTCCCTAGCTATTTACCTGGCCATACTTGATGGAATTCGACAACTGAAGAAGGATTGGACGATGTCTATGCGAGCTAGGAACGTCTTCCCAGTCAGTTGCCAGTAGGGTTAAGGCAGATGACTTGGGCTCTACGTTGTTGAAGTGATTCCGCTACTCTGGTGATTAGATTAGGCCCTTCGAGGCTATTATGTAAAGAATGGTCATGTGATCTCATTGTAATTTTCTTACTCCGTTTTGTAATGGATGATGTAATTCTGATATCAGTTCGGTTATGTGTTCATGGCGCACTGATCATGGGATCGTGAAGTGTATACATAACGGGTATTTCGGACAGCTAGTTCGGGGTCCCCACAGTAGAAACATAATAGCGTGTGATTGTTTAAACGCTAGACTTAGCAAACAAACTATACTTGATACAGTTCGTCCCTCGGACATCGCCATATCAAGCACACCCTACATCGCCATATCGAAGGAAAGTGCAAACCAATAGAAATCAATCAAAGTTTAAGATATTGTCAATGTTAGTGAAGAACCGACCATAAATTCACTATGCGAAAGGAAAATATCTCAAAGAAAACAAACAATAAAAATACACATGCCAAGATAATGGGATTTGTGGGGCGAATGAAATGAGCTTGCAAACAAAAGTTTCTAACAAAAACTGTAGCTCTTGCCACAAATTACAAAGAAAATGGCCATAAGATAAAGAGAAACTGATTTGCACTTCGCCAAACTCTCTCTCACTCTACTACCGAAGTATGATGCTTTCCTATAAGATAGTACTTGGCACTTCGCTCGCACTCTTTCTTTCTTTTTTGTTCTTTCTCTTTGCGTTCGACTCTGTTTCTTCATTCTTTTCCTTATGCAAGATAAATACAAGACTATCACTAAAAATTACACAACTTCATTCAAAGTGATCCAAGTAAGCAATGTTCAACAATAATCAATAAGCTAGTACCGGTATGATCAAGTTAACGCAAAGGAAATAAAAGCTATCAATGGGGAATGGAAAGGCATATCTTAGCTTGATGTCAAATGTTTCCATGCTTCTAAGATGATGTCAAAGGATGGTTTGAACTCCGTGGTGTTATCTAGGGTTTGTTGAGAGCCTTGATTTTAAGAAAAGAATCAGAGAGCAAACATCAATTATGCACAGAAGATGAAATCAAGGAATTCAAATGATATTTTTTATGCTCATATGCTGACATTTTGGCCCTTCTGCCGCCGGATAGTCCGGTGGTCCAACAAAACTAGAGATTGTCTTTTTCTTAAATGTTCTTTCTCTAAAATCCGCAATTTTGTTGGGAAATGGTCAAACTCGATAAAGGCAACACAAATAATGGTAAATCAACACCTCGGGCATTTGATCCATGAATCAGAACTAACAAGACACCTAAAATGATATACTAATCCAGAACATGCTCTATGTCTCCCTCGCCATTTCCATGTACTTTCTAATTTGCTACTTCGAGTTTCCCCATCTGGTGACCAAGTGCATGGATATTTAGGAGAGCAGACCACTAGAAGGCCATCCCTTGAGATCATGCAGCAGAGAGAGAGAGATATAGAGAGAGAGGAAATAAAGAATATGAAGAGCGTCTCATGGCATGATTCTCACTTCTGTTTGGCTACATTTTCACCAACCGATTGACTACTTTGACCACGTATCGGAAACCCCAAATCACGAACTGCACTAATGTGTACGCTTAGAATTTTGTGTCTCTTGATTAAGTCAACAACTAATATCTAGCAACTCAAAACCGCACCGTTCGTATTCATTTTTCTCATTTAATTTTCATAAATCATCGACTAAAACCTTGAAGAAGAATGCCTTTTGTTTTAGGATTGGGCTTGCTCCTTGAAGGTTGAATGGTTATGTCATCAATACTTGTGCTTGCTTTAGGTACGACAAACTTATTTGTCATCACTACCCACATGTGCACATTTAACCCTAGCTAGCTCTCACATTGGTTTCACCTCTTCTGCCAACTCCCAGTTGTTCTTTGAAATCCATCTATGTCTTCAGATGCAAGCACACATAGCACATATACATTGCTAGCATGATCTTTTTCTGCTTAAGAAGTTACCAAAACCAAATATATCAAAGTTGGCAAAATAATAGCCGGGCCTACATATATGTTATCACTTAAGCTCAAACATAAAATTCTCCTAGCTAAAGCCTAACCATTAACGAGGTATTCTTCTGCATTTCATGGGAGAAAAGACGCTCGAAACTCTCATCCTTGCAGGCATGTCCACAACTAGAACTTGGGGGACGAGAGGGTACTACATATTGTGGATGAATGTTCAGTAGTCAGGGGCCAAGCTTGCACGTATCTTCTTGTCCCCTTGTGGCCCGTCACTTCAATATCGTAGGCATAGCTTAACAACCTCCATGTGGAGCCAATAGGGGAGGGGAGGACGACGTGGGAAAAATGGTGGCCATGAAACAAGCACTAGGAGGAAAACATAACAAACATCGAGAACCATTGAGCTTGATTGGATTGGATGAGTTCCTGGTGCATCTCAAGCCTATACATTACAAAGTAGTATGAAGAAGCAAGTGTATGGTGTCAAGTGTTTTGTTTCTCTATTTGCATGTACGTGTATTCACCATGCTCATATACAATAATCCATCTCGCGTGGTTATATATATGGCTTCCTAGAAACCATTATCATGCACTCGTTATATGTTTGTAAATCTACAACAACCATCATAAATGGCCATCATGGCTATCTTCACTTGCCTCGTGCTTCAACTAGCTACTAGTAGTATTATGGTCGGGAGGAAGCATGTATTAGTGTATTACGTCTTACATGAAATTCGCAAATGAAATTAGTAATCCTTCTGATCCATAAGACCGTCGGGTTTTAAGTTTAAAGTAATTCAAACTTAAACTAAATCACCGATATTTATCATGGGTTGGAGGAAGTAGAAAAGGTGTTGCATATTTTATTAATAAAAAATCCGTTGAATGGAAAAGACTCAAGTATGTCGGTCAAGCTCTCTATTTGAAACATCAGCTGAGATCAAGTAGTTAATTGAAGCACACATAGCACAAGGACATCGCTACCAAGATTGTGTTCTTCTTAGATATCACAGTTGGCAAATAATATTTGGGCCTACCACATATCCGTAATTACTTAAGCTGGACGATACAATCCTCCTGGCTAAAGCATACACGGTTTCAAGTCCTTGTTATGCGGTTCATGGGAGAAAGAAGCCTGAAACTCTCATCCATCCAGTCCCATCGACACACCAAACCTTGGGGGATGATGGGGTGCAACGTATTTCGTATGGTTGTCCAGTAGCTAGGGGGTGTCGAGCATGCCTGTATGTTCCTATACCCTTGTGGTTCATCACTTTCAGGTAAAACTTTAACTGACTCCATGAGGAAGCCAACGATGGAGGCCACGAAGGTGATTACAGGTGGTCATGAATCACAGGTGAGTACGAAAACATAACATACATCAAGAGCCCGTTAGCTTAATTGGATTGGATGAGTTCCTGGTGCATCCCAAGCCTATGCATTACAAAGTATGAAGAAGCAAGTGCATGGTGTCAAGTGTTTTGTTTCTCTATTTGCATTTGCACGCATTCAACATGCTCATATACAATAGCCCATCTCGCGTGGTTATATATGTGCATGGTTCCCTAGATACAATTATCACACACTCGTTGTATGTTTGTAAATCTACAACAACCATCGTAAATGGCTATCTTTACTCATGTCACTTGCCTAGTGCTTGACCAACTACCAGTAGTATTGTGGTCCGGAGGAAGCATGCATTAGTGTATTATTACATCTTGCATGAAATTCGGAAGCGAAATTACTCGTATTCCTTCCATCCATGAAACAGTCGGAGTTTTAGATTGAATTAGTTTAAAGTTAAACTAAACCCCGACACTTATCATGGATTGGATGAAGTAGAAGAGGTGTTGCAGATTTTTATTAATGAAAAAAAAAAGTCGTTGAATGGAAAAGACTCAAGTCTGCCGGTCAAGTAGCAGCAAGGAGTAGAACTTTTCGTGTGAAACCACAAGTGAAACAACAAGCGTCGTGCCACTGCCACCACAAACTCCACTCCACGGAAAGCACTCGCCCAGCACACCGTAAATTCCCCGCAACAATCAAGTAAATCCACCTTTTGGTCTTTTTGGAACCCCCGGCTGAGACGCAGACATGCAGCGATCATCGGCCAAACCCCAAAGACCCGGTCCGTTTGACCCCTAGGTTTGTGGTCGTTTCGCCCAGTGCATAGCAAAGGAAGGAGGAGGCCCCGCTTAATTCCCTTCCCTCCCGTTGCCCCTCTCCTCTTCCTCCCGACCCCGGATCCGTCCATCCTGCCTAAAATACTCGCCACCTTCCATGAAATCAGGCACCCACCCTCGACCAAGAATACTACTCTTTCCATGAAACTATCGAGGTAGCACCGGAGTCGGACCCCACGTCCCCACGACGCGTCAACGCCGGTCCTCACCTTACCTTCCAGGAAAATGCCGGCGTGAGGAGCCCTCACCGTCCCCGTCCGTCCGTCCGCGTGCTATATAGACCAGAGTTGGTGGGTGGGGGAAAGCGGAGACAATTTTCTTGGTTGGTTGACGGAGAAGGAGGGCGCCCGCCATGGAGAACTACCTCAACGAGAACTTCGGGGGCGTCAAGCCCAAGCACTCCTCCGACGAGGCGCTCGGCCGATGGCGCAAGGTCGTCGGCGTCGTCAAGAACCCCAAGCGACGCTTCCGCTTCACCGCTAACCTCGGCAAGCGATCCGAGGCTGCCGCCATGAAGCGGACCAACCAGGTACACATGCCCTGCCCCGCCCCAGATTTTCGTCTCAAGTTCTTCTTAGCGGAATTTCTCGTTCCTTCATCGGCCGCTGATTTGGCCGGAAAGAAGAACCGGAACGGATAAATTAGAGGCCCACACGCGCAACGAATTCATCTTTTCCCACCTTTGCATCTACTAGCATCGTTTATTATGTCCTGTCTCGTCGTCGTGCTCGCCAATGTCGCCTTTTCCCCTCACTTTTGCTGGCACGAATAGAAAGCGCAGGTTGCACATGCCATATTTAGTGGAGCGATACAAGGCCATAGCATATGAAATTGGGAACGATGTTTACATTATCATTGGGGATGTCAGTCCTTCCTCCTAATCTGTTTATCTATAGTAGTACTACATAAAAACGGCCATTCGGCTATGAAATTAAATTTCTGACATGTCATAGCAAACCAACAAAAAAAGCAGAGGTGGTTCATCTGTGATGCACTAGTGTGAACGAGTCTTCACGTCTTTGATAGTAATTGCTAGGCAGTTTCTTTAGAGTACTGCAGTGACATTATGCCAGTCTTGAGTAATATTCACGCACGTGATAGTGGTTGAAACCAACAGTGACATTGTTTGTGACCTATCATTAACCAACTTGCCTTATTTGTTTTTCCCATTTGCTAGAGTAGCTAGTCCAAATGAGCGCACTAGAGGCCAGAGTCTTTCAGCAATTTCTTCACACTTGTAAAAAGTAAAAAATGCAGTATTATGTCGTGTAGATGCCCCCACAACATCTTTATCTAAAAAGAGATGCATTATGAACTACTTTATTCAAGAAGAACCCACTACCTTTAGTTTTTCAGTTCTAGTCTTTTTAAAATAAGGTAAACCAACGGAATCGTCCTTCAGTAAACTGGCTGGTTTAATTTTTATAAATCATCAATGGGTAACACTTTCAACCATCGTTTCTCACCGGAGCTTTTTACTACATCTTTGGGCAATTTTCATCAGTAAACAATATGAGAACAGTTAGTGTTGCTGATACTGACGTCACAAAACACTAACTGTTTCAGGAGAAGCTGCGTGTTGCTGTGCTTGTTTCAAAGGCTGCACTTCAGTTCATCCACGGTATGATACCAGAGTATACCAGAATTAGTCAACATCAATTTTTCTTGTTCTTCTTCATATCAATCTTACCGTGAACACAATTCCGCAGGTCTTGCCCCCCAGACTGAGTACACAGTCCCTGCGGATGTCAAGGCAGCAGGCTATGGCATCTGCGCCGAGGAACTGAGCTCGGTTGTCGAGAGCCACGACCTCAAGAAGCTTAAAGCACATGGTGGCACCGAGGGCCTCTTATCGAAGGTGTCTACCTCAGAGTCTGATGGCGTCAGCACGTCATCCAAGCGCAAGCTTGCGTCCCGGCAGGAGATCTTCGGCATCAACAAGTTTGCTGAGACGGAGTCCCGCAGCTTCTGGGTCTTCGTCTGGGAGGCTCTCCAGGATATGACGCTTATGATCCTTGCTGCATGCGCGTTCTTCTCGCTCCTCGTTGGCATTGCCACTGAGGGGTGGCCCAAGGGCGCACATGATGGCCTTGGCATTGTGTCCAGTATTCTTCTGGTTGTGTTTGTCACTGCGACAAGCGACTACCGGCAGTCCCTGCAGTTCAAGGACCTTGACAAGGAGAAGAAGAAGATCACTGTCCAGGTCACCCGGAGTGGGTACCGGCAGAAGCTCTCGATATACGATCTTCTCGTCGGTGACATTGTGCACCTTTCCATTGGTGATCAAGTACCAGCTGACGGTTTGTTTGTATCTGGCTTCTCATTGCTGATTAATGAATCTAGCCTTACTGGGGAGAGTGAGCCAGTTGCTGTCAATGCCGAGAACCCGTTCCTTCTGTCAGGCACTAAAGTGCAAGACGGTTCTTGTAAGATGCTTGTCACCACAGTCGGCATGAGGACCCAATGGGGTAAACTCATGGCCACCCTAACTGAAGGTGGGGATGATGAGACGCCATTGCAGGTCAAGCTGAACGGAGTTGCCACCATCATTGGCAAAATAGGCCTCGTCTTTGCAGTCGTCACATTTGCAGTGCTCACTGAAAGCCTGTTCCGGCGGAAGATCATGGATGGATCGTACTTGAGTTGGACTGGTGATGATGCACTGGAGCTGCTTGAGTTCTTTGCTATTGCTGTTACTATTGTCGTTGTCGCAGTTCCTGAAGGCTTACCGCTCGCTGTTACCTTGAGCCTTGCATTTGCCATGAAGAAGATGATGAATGACAAGGCACTTGTCAGACACCTTGCAGCTTGTGAGACCATGGGCTCAGCAACCTCCATTTGCAGCGACAAGACTGGCACACTCACAACGAACCACATGACTGTTGTCAAGGCTTGCATCTGTGGCAAAGTTAAAGAAGTGGATAATTCTTCAGAGACCAAGAGCCTATTCTCCGAGTTACCAGATTCTGTCATGACAATGCTCTCGCAGGCCATATTTAACAACACTGGTGGTGATGTTGTCGTCAACAAGGATGGCAAACGCGAAATACTGGGCACACCAACTGAGACAGCAATTCTAGAGCTTGGCCTGTCACTCGATGGAGATTTCCAGGCGGTGCGAAAAGCAACCACCCTTGTCAAAGTTGAGCCGTTTAACTCGGCAAAGAAGAGAATGGGAGTGGTCATCCAGCTGCCTGGGGGTGCATTCCGTGCCCACTGCAAAGGCGCATCAGAGATCATATTGGCATCTTGCAGCAAGTACCTGAACGATCAAGGAGTTGTTGTCCCCCTTGATAGTGCAACTGTTGCTCACTTGAATGCTACCATTGATAGCTTTGCAAATGAGGCACTTCGTACTCTGTGCCTTGCCTACATAGAAGTCGGTGATGGGTTCTCAGCTAATGATCCGATTCCCGAGGATGGGTACACCTGCATTGGCATTGTGGGGATTAAAGACCCAGTGCGTCCGGGTGTGAAGGAATCCGTCGCAATCTGCAGGTCAGCTGGTATTACTGTCAGGATGGTCACAGGTGACAACATCAACACAGCAAAGGCAATTGCCCGGGAATGCGGCATTTTGACTGAAGGCGGTCTTGCCATTGAAGGTCCAGATTTTAGAACTAGGAGTGCAGAAGAACTGAATGAATTGATACCCAAGATACAGGTATGTTTAATGCTTTTACCACTTAATAACTTGCCTATCGTTTCTGGATTTCATTTGTCAATGTAATGTGATTGCTTGTATCAGGTAATGGCTAGATCTTCACCACTTGACAAGCACACCTTGGTGAAGCAACTTCGGACTACATTTGATGAAGTTGTTGCAGTGACGGGTGATGGAACAAACGATGCCCCTGCACTTCATGAGGCTGATATTGGACTTGCAATGGGCATTGCTGGAACTGAGGTAATTTCACACAAGAATAATTCCCTTGCATGGGAAAATAGTCATGTTACTCTAACATACAAGATAGTAGAACATTTAATGACATATAACTCAATTAAGTGTTTCCCATTATAATTACTCCACGATTTGCAGTCAATTACATGTCCTAGCAATTTTTAAACATCACTGCAGCGTAGTTTTTGCTTATCATTCTTAAGCGTCACTTTAGTGTCTTTAAGGTTTTTCACTCCAAGATTTGCAGTCAATTACATGCCTAGTAATGGCATACGGTATTTAGTTCCAGCATAACTCATTTTTATCTGTTTTGTTTGCAGGTTGCAAAAGAGAGTGCCGATGTCATTATTCTTGATGACAACTTCTCAACTATAGTCACCGTTGCTAAATGGGGTCGGTCAGTGTACATCAATATTCAGAAGTTTGTGCAGTTTCAACTGACAGTCAACGTGGTTGCTCTTGTTGTGAACTTCTCATCAGCTTGCTTGACAGGTAAAATCTCAAACTTTGATGCGTTCACTGAAGCTGACTTAAATCTGTAAAGAAAAAGGATAGGCTGAATCTATGAAAAAAAATTAAAACCTTCAACGGTTCAAATCTAAATTGGTTCATTTTAAAGTAAACCCTTTAACTAGTGAACTCTAAATCAGTTCATTCCAGATGTTACCTACAGTGTTGTTTCTCCGTTTATGCTTATATGTTGTACTTATCATCATAAACCGATTCCCAGCTGGAATTAATACTCCATGGTATTTCAAGCGTATTACTCTAACTTGTTATCTAAATATTCCTTTCACGATAATAATATTTAACTTCACCTGGAACTTACTATATTAAGGTAGAGAATTTCATTTCCTGGTTTATTTTATGACATGTATTTCACTGCTCATCTACTTCTACTTGTCGTTCAGGGAGTGCTCCCCTTACTGCTGTCCAGTTGCTCTGGGTCAACATGATCATGGACACACTAGGAGCATTGGCATTGGCCACAGAACCTCCAAACGATGAACTGATGAAACGGACTCCTGTTGGAAGGAAAGGAAACTTTATCAGCAACATTATGTGGAGGAACATCATGGGACAGGCAATCTACCAGTTCATTGTAATTTGGTATCTGCAGACAGAAGGAAAGTCGTTGTTTGGACTCAAGGGTGATAACTCTGATCTAGTCTTGAACACTCTCATCTTCAATTGTTTTGTGTTCTGCCAGGTAATTTAGAAGTTCCTATTGCATCCATTCGATTTCTAACAAATTATTTCGGATACAGTATGTTCTCTGTTTCCTGCTCCACTGATGCCATTTCTTTATCAACTGGACCCTGGTTTCAGCAAACATGCGGGAATATAGCTGTTACTATGTAAATATATATATTATTTTGGTAAATTAGGATCCTTACTAACAGAACTATAATGTACTACTATCACCAGCAAATCTTGCAGTGTATGAACATTTGACAAGCAAAACTATAATGCACTAGGAGCACCAAATAATTTTGAATGAGAGGACAAAGTAATCTGTTGCTGTGATAGTGCACGAAAGTCCACTTAATATTTCCGTTCTTTTGCAGGTGTTCAATGAGGTGAGCTCTAGGGAGATGGAGAGGATAAATGTATTCAAAGGCATTCTAGACAACAACGTCTTCGTGGCCGTGCTTGGCAGCACTGTCATATTCCAGATCATAATCGTGCAATTCCTTGGTGATTTCGCGAACACTACCCCGCTCTCATTCAAGCAGTGGTTCTCCTGCATCGTCATCGGCTTCATAGGCATGCCTATCGCTGCGATTGTCAAGCTAATCCCGGTCGGTTCAAATTAGGATACCATAACTAATTTCAGTCAGAAACTGAAGTAAGGTAGTAGGACTACAGTTTGATGATGCCAATGCAGTTCGGGCACTGTCATGAGCATAAGAAACTGCTCTTGCTGTGGATCTATGCCCTTTTTCTTTTGCATTTTATCTAGGGGATGAGCCCAGATTGTGCGCTTGATTCTTCAGAAGTGTTGAATAGACTCTTGTAGTTATTTTCTCTATGTTATTTTCTTCATATTCTTTTCCATTTCCATGGAATGTTCTAGCTTGGAATTGTGTATGGATCTATATGATAAGTTTGCAACAACCTAAAATACTGGAAACAACTGTTTGGTACTATACTTCTGACATAATGTTTTGATTCACTTGTGTAAGGTCTCCTTGTTGCAAATCTTTGTTTTTTAAGTGGCCATTCGGGAAATTTAGCCAATAATTTGATAAATTTCTAACTTGTTTTTCCTTATCTAGTGTGACTGAGCTCTGACTATCACTAAAGTACTGTGATTCTTCGGAAGTTGCCAAGAGAAAACCACCCTCTTAACTTTGACCAGGTATCTGTTGCGATCCAAGTGCCAGCATCAGCAGATACACCAAAGAACAGTTGTATGCTGCAGGTAGGCTTGGCAGTTAGCTTCTTTTGGCGCCCAGGCTTATCTCCACATCACAGCTGATTGACACACAAGCAGCTTGCTTCCATCACCACTGTCACCTGGTGCCAGTACAAATGTTTTTGACCAGTCAAGGTAAGCATAGTTACTTCTACTGTACAACAAATCCTACTGCAGAGGCACACCACTTCTCCGAGCTGGCAAGAAGCAACCACTTGGGATAAAAATTCCAGCATCTCCAACGGGGCGACCCAAACGGACGAAAAATACGTCTGGTACCACCTCCAGCGAAGCGACACATAGTGATCGGACCGTCCGCGGCGACGCAAATATGGCCCAAATACGCGTCTCGGATGCGTCACGGCGGATGTTGCGCGGACGCGCAAAATGTTCGCTCGCGTCTGGCGGATGTTTCGTCGGGTTTGCGTGGCAGTGACCCAGTCTCGATGCGTCTTCTCAGCGGCACCACTACTGGCGCCGAGGCGTCGCTTCGGCAGTCTGCGACCGCGTAATGGCGATGCCTCGCGTGGCGCGCGGCCATCGCCTACCTCTGCGCACGAAGTAATGGCGATGCCAAGCGTGTCGCGGCCGTCGCCTGCCTCCGACCTATATAAACAGGGGCGCGCGCATCTAATCTCCTCCCACACTAAACCCTAGCCACCGCACAACCTCCACCGTAGCGCCGCTGCCGCTCAACCTCCACCTTTGCCACCATGAGCAGCACCGGCCTTGGCCAGGATGCCGCGCCTCCACCTCCACCTCCCACTCCACCTCCCCCGGCCTCAAGCTCCGACGAGGAGTTCGATGATGATGACAGCACCGACGACCTCCTCGACCCGGTCAGGGACGCCAAAGCCTTGGCTGAAGCAGAGAAGGAGGCAGAGGAGGAGCGGGCGGCCCACGCGGCGTTCGACGCTGAGATGGAACGTCGCAGGGTGGCCGCCGCCGCAGCCGCAGATGACGACAACTCCGACATCTCATGGTCTTCCGATGACCCTGATGCGCTTACTTCGGAGGAGAAGGTGGCGGAGAAGAGGGTGTTAGTCGACTCCTTCGAGAAGCCCAAGGACGACGCCGCGAACGCGAGGCTGCGGCAGGCACTGCTAGAGGACGCGGCGGCGCATCGAGCCCTAGCGGCCGCACGGCAGGCGGCGGAGAAGCAGACGGTGGAGGGACGCAACGACGGGGCCAGGCCGTCGGGCAGCAAGTAGTCTAGGTTTCTACAACTACTTTGTATAGTTTTGATGTAGTAGTTTCTATGCTTTTTAAATATGTTGCAAATCTAAAAATGGATCATCCCGCTGGGAGCATACCCAGACACAAACGGACGCACGAACAAAATTTGTCCGCGGGAAGACGCAAACGGATGTCCACGACCACTTTTAGACGTCCAAAATGCGTCGTCCGTTGGAGATGTCCTCAGCCAGCAGGTGTCCCTGTCCTGTGAACTATTTTTAACCTGTGCTACCAGCCAAGCACAAGACAGCACAGCAAAGGCAGTACACCCAAAAATTTCAACCATGTCATGTCTCCCTGCTGCTTTTGACTGCGTTGGGGCAAGGCCGAAAGAAATGCAGTGCAAGGTCACAGCCATCTGATCATGCAAGGGGAGTGGTTTCTTTGGTCAAGATCCTGACACACACGGCTCCTGTACTTGGCAGTTTTCGCAGGAACACACTACATTTCCGAGGAGAGAGGGACAAGGCAGATACATGCACTCCTCACGCGCTCCCACATATCACAGTCAAGCGTCTCCAACATATGCGCTATATTGCAGCGTGCTAAAATCGATTTGCAGCACTGGATCGTGTTATAGTCGTGGCACCTGCTGATGCTCCACGGGAAGCGCTAATATAGTGCTAAAATGCAGCGTGAAAACTCCCCCAGCAGGTGCGCTAAAATGCAACGCTCTGCACGGGTGCGACATATTTTGCAATATGAATGAACATTTCAATGATCAAACAAATCAAAATAAGAACATTAATTGACCCAAATCTCAAACTAGATAGTTCAACACACATGGACATAGTTCAACTGATATAGTTCAAATGCAAAGTACAAGTTCAACACAAATGTGAATCAAACACAAAGAAAACACATCACTTGTCGCTATTTTGTTGTTCCTCTTCTTTGGAGTTTTGGATGACGGTGTTGGCAGAACCGTTGAGGGTGATTGATCTACCAAGGAGGCCATGAACCCTCCCGGTGATTCTCCCAAGCCACCCATGTCTCATATGCCACCCATGGCACCCATGGCGCCCATGCCACCCATGTCGCCCATGCCTCCATAGCCTCCATACCCACCAATGCATCCAAATCCTGCCGGTGCTGCCCCCATGCCACCATATCCTCCGATGCCTCCAAAGCCTCTCATCAATTCACTTTGAGCTTTCAAGTAGTTTGCCATCAACCTTTTTTTGGCCAACACTTCATCGCGCGCAAGGTTTATATACTCCTTTTGTTTTTCGTCCATGTTAGAAGTATCAGTGCAAAAGAGTTTCATATCTTCTTCCACTAGGCGTTCATGTTCAGCATTTGCCACCTTTTTCTCCTCCAGTGCCACCATCCTCTCCTCCAATGTGATCCTACGCACCTCGGCTTCGGTTGCAGTCATACCTTTTGCGTGCACGTCCATCCCATCATGGTTCCTCCACTTCTCCTCATTCCCCAACTCTTCATAACAATGGTGCAACACGAATGCATTGCCCACAATTTTTCTCCCCTTGTTGTCTTTCTTCCCATCATCTTTGAACAAGTTTTGGGCAATGGTCATCTACATTATGAACATTGACAAAAGAACAAGTCGTACATAAAACAAACATAAGCTCGTCAACACAACATAATAGCACATACTCGGATAGAGATTTGGTGCACATGGGCACCAGTGATCTCGTTTTTAAAATAAATTAAAAATCACATTTGTGAGTTTCAAAAAATTCTGAAAATAAATCTGCATATAGCCAATAATGTATCCCACAAACGTGTAAAATATTAATTTCAAATACTTTATATTTTAAGCTACACAAAAAAGACAAAAATGCAGATCTGAGTAGTCATTTTCAAATCTACAAAAACATGTCAGATTTGTTATTTTTGTCTGGCTCAAAGTAAAAAAGAATTTAGGGTTGAGATTTTTCATGATTGTGAGATGTATCACTAACAATCTACAGAATTATTTTTCAAATTTTATGATAAGTAATAAATATATTTTTTTTAAATAGCGAGAGCACTGGAGCTCGGGAGTCAAAAGCACTTTTCGCACATACTCAAACAACTTACCCTATCCACATCATTGGTGCCACTTGGGTTGATTACATCAACCCCCGCCAATGCACCCGACCATTTTTCGCAATCGGTGTTGATGATCCTCCACCGGGACCGAAGAGAATGGCCGGTGCACTCTGTGCCACTTGTGTTGCGCGCATCGAAATACTCCTTCATTCTCACCCAATAAGTATCTCTAGTTGGTCCGTGCCAACCGCCGGATCCATGCCATTTGCCAACAATGTTTGGCAAAGCAACCTATCATCTTCGGTGGTGTAGTTGGATAATGTACCTTTCGACGATTCTATCAATCCCTCACCATGCTCATCCACTCCAATGTCCTCTTCTTCCTCACCATTTTCTTCATCCAAATGGGAGTGTGCAAAGGAAGAGCCAACATTTATTTGTGCCAAGAATGAGTTATCGTCGACACTATATTGCCAAGCAATTGAATAAACACATCATTTCACAAACATAAAACCATGTATGCAATGTATGTCACCAAAGAACATGTTTTACCTTGTAGCCATTTCGTCGATCATGTTGCGTGGGGCCGTAGCAACTCTGGACGATGCGCACGGGGTGGCAGCGCTGGCTGCTGTGGAGCACTCGCAGATGTCGGTCCACCTATTCGGCCAGGGCGACGAGAAGCGTTGACCTTGGACGCCTTCTCCACCGGCACTCGGGTGCCCGACGTGGCGGTTTCTTCGGGCCGCTTCGAAGCTCCGGTCTTTCCTTTCAGCGCTGTCGCTGGTGGAGGTGGCGCGAAGCCAGCGTGCGCATTCGGCCCCGGCGGCATGAAGAGGGCGTGTGCGGTGGCGCTGGCGTTAGGGTTTGCCATGGGCAGCGGCGGAACTACCGTGGCGCCCCTGTCTGTGGCGGGTACAAAGTAGGGAGGGGTCGGCGGAGAGGCATACAAGTCGTCCATCGCCGGAATTACACCGGCGACCGCACGGAATCGACGGTGAAACGAGAGCTCGGGCGCGGGGGAAAGTTCAGCGCGGCGGTTGGTTCTTCGCGCGGGAGCAAGATAGATAGCGCACGCTCGATTGGAGGCGCCAATTTTGTGGCGCGGAAGGAGGAAATATTTCGCACGCGTGAAAAAATTTAGAGCGCGCGTGATTTTACCGCATCTACTGGAGGGGGAAAATGGCCGCACGCGCTCTATACTAGCAGTTATTTTAGCGCGGGCGCATTATATCGCATCTGATGGAGATGCTCTTAGGGCATCTCCAGCAGGTCGGCCCATCTGGACCTGGCGCGTTCGATTCGATCCGCGCGAACAAACAAACCGGCCACGCACGCTCTAGCGGGACGACCCGTCCGCCGGGACCCATCGACACACCAAATTTGGGGAATCGGTGCGTCGGCGCGTATAGTACGTGTGTCCTCTCATGTCCGCCTGCGTGGACCGAAGGCCCGCATGGCAGCGGCCCAACGACCTTCCTCTTGCCATCAATGGAAGTAGGCTGACTATGTCGCTCCTTCTCTGGCCACACTGTTGGATGTCTGCGCTCCTGCTCTAGCCCACCGCCTGCCATTCATCAATGCCGTCATTTCGTTCTACGCGTCGGCATCCAATGATCTGGCCCTTTTTAAGCAGGCCAGCGGTGGCCATTTTCTTCCACAACCTCACTTCTTCCATTTGGCACCACCACCACCACATGCATCTCCGTAACAATGGCTCGCGGCACATGCTCAAGGGGAGTGACAAAGGGTTAACTTTGTCAATTCCCATGATGATGGACTTGGGTTTCTAGGAAGGAGAACACTGGCGAATCAACAAATTGGTCAGCCAAATTAGGCAGCCGACGAGAATTATGATCAAGAAGAAATCGCCAAGATTGTATTATGTCGAACTAGGGTTACAAGGTGTCTCGTCTGATTGAATCTCCCTCCTCTCGGTGGCTCCTCCTAGCCCTTATATAGTGGGCTAGGTCTCAGAGCCCACCTCGAGGTCGAGTTACATTACAAGTTGGTTCACCTGATATGGGCTTAGCTTTCCTAACATAGTATGTTCGGCTTCATCTGGATTTCTTCATGGTCTTTCTTCTATTCCTTCTTGGGCTTTGTACCAGGGATGGCAATGTTAAGGACCCGATATGGCCTACCCATGTCAGGGAGGGTGTCTAGGATGGCCTCTGGACCATGGGCATGGGCGTGGCCAAGGCCAACGTCGTCGAGGAAGGAGCGGTGGGAGAGGCTAGAGTCCCCATCACACCGTCCCCATCGCCATCGCCATCATCGTCACCCAGGCCCATGGCCATCGACCTCTCGGGTTTCGAGTTCGAGGTCACCATCCACCGGGGCATGGACTGGGACAACATGCGCCTGCACCGATGATTCATCTCAACCGTCGATGGGCAAGAGTCCCACCATGTCCTCCTGCGTATGTCCGACGGCGCGACCGACATGTGGTCCGCGGAGGGGATGTCCGACGGTGAAGGGCAGATGTTCCTCCACAACAGGTGGAGGCGCTTCGCCCACTCGCGCACCATTGAAGTTGGGCACTTTATCCTCTTCAAGTAGGACGGCCACAACATCTTCACCATCAAGGTCTTCGACGAGACCATGTGCTACCGCCACTAGGTGGAAAGATCAACATGATGTAGTCTTCTACTATGTTTTTACTAAGTTCTATCGATTTGCTCAAGCAAATTTGTCTACAAATATGTATGCAATTTCTGAATTTCCTATGAAATTTAGATTTTCCCAAACACCGAACTGAATGGGTCAACCGGTGGGCACGCTGTCCGTGTCGGCCGGACCGACACCAAAATTATATCCACATGCCAACCCAAATGGACATTGATACGTTCAAAACGTATCTACTTTCCCGAACACTTTTGCTATTGTTTTGCCTCTAATTTGTGTATTTTGGATGCAACTAACACGGACTAACGCTGTTTTCAGCAGAACTGTTCTGGTGTCTCGTTTTTGTGCAGAAATCCAACTTTCGGGAAAATCCTCAGAATTTATGCAGAAGGCCCTATTTTCTCAGAATACTGACGGAGCCAGAAGGACAAATCAAGTGGAGGCCCGAGGGCCCCACACCATAAGGCGGCGCGGCCTAGGGGGGGCCCGCGCGGCCCTATGGTGTGGCCCCCTCGGCCGGCCTCCGACGCCCTCCTTCGGACTACTTATCGGCCTCGACCTAAAAACGCACGGGGAGAAGTCGAAGTCGCCAGAAACCCTCCAGAACGCCGCCACATCGCGAAACTCCGTCGCGGGAGCCAGAAGTCTCCGTTCTGGCACTCCGCCGGGACGGGGAATTGGAGGAGATCATCGCCGCCATCACCGCCAACGCCTCTCCATCGACCAGCCATGTTTCCCCCATCCATGTGTGAGTAATTCCCCCGCTGTAGGCCGAAGGGGATGGTAGGGATTGGATGAGATTGGTCATGTAATAGTCATAAGATTATTAGGGCATAGTGCCTAGTATCCGTAGATGTTACTTTTATGATATTGTTGCAACTTGTTATGCTTAATGCTTGTCACTAGGGCCCGAGTGCCATGATCTCAGATCTGAACATGTTATTGATTCATGAAGATATTCGTTGTTTTTGATCTTACCTGCAAGTTGTATACACATGTCGCTGTCCGGAACCAATGGCCCCGAAGTGACAGAAATCGGGACAACTGGAGGGGATGGTAGTGATGTGAGGATCACATGTGTTCACGGAGTGTTAATGCTTTGCTCCGGTACTCTATTAAAAGGAGTACCTTAATATCCAGCAGTTTCCCTAGAGGCTCGGCTGCCACCGGCTGGTAGGACACAAGATGTTGTGCAAGTTTCTCATTGCGAGCACGTACGACTATATATGGAACACATGCCTATTGATTGATTAGTACTTGGATACCGTTTTATTATTATCTGCAAATGCCCTGCTTGACTGTTACATGAGTTTCTCTCATCCATGCAACGCCCGTTCATCCGTCCCCGTGCCTACAGTATTTTAATCCTGTTGTTTACTATAATTACTACTGCTGTCTTTGTTACTCTGCTGCTGTTATTCTACTACTGCTACTGTTATAAAACTGTTACTACTGATAAACTCTTGCGAGCAAGTCTGTTTCCAGGTGCAGCTGAGTTGACAACTCTGCTGTTAAGGCTTCCAAGTGTTCTTTGTCTCCCCTTGTGTCGAATCAATAAATTGGGTTTTACTTCCCTCGAAGACTGTTGCGATCTCCTATACTTGTGGGTCATCAAGACTATTTTCTGGCGCCGTTGCTGGGGAGCATAGCTTTATTTGGAAGTTCACTTGGATTGATATTGTTCACTGCAAATTCTCCATCATGGGTAAACCTCGCGATACTAAGGTCGCCATATTACCATCCACTACAAGAAAAGGTACAACTCTGAGTACCTCTGCTGCTCTTGATTCACCATCTGTGATTGATAAACTTGTTTCACCGCCACATGCTTCACATGCGGGTACTTCTGCTGAATCTGAAAACTCTCATCATATTGATAATATTTCTGCTGTGCTTGATGATAGTGGTTCATTGGGATCCTTTCTAGATGCTACGATTGCTAGGTCTAGACAAATTGAAAATACTGAAACTCCTAATGCTACTACACCTGTTAATTCACCTGAACTTGATTATTCTAGTGATGATCCCGATGAAGATTATGTGGAGCTTAATGATGATTTTATTGAAAAATGCAATGCTACTACTGATGCAAGAAAAATTAAAAAGTTGCTTGCAGAATATGCTGTTAGATATAAACTGTCTCCTGATCCTAAATTTACCACATCTCCTATAAACATTAAGGATAAAGATTATGATTTTTCTCTTGATCTATCTCATATAGCTATTGTTGAGAAAACACCCTTTTGTGGTACTGAAAAAGAAAGTGCTGTTGAACACATGATTGAGTTATCTACTCTAAGTAGCTTGTTTTCTGATGATGTCAAGATGCGTACTTACTTTGTTGCTAAAATCTTTCCATTCTCATTAAAGGATGACGCTAAAACTTGGTATAATAGTTTGCTACCTAATTCTATTAAAAGTCCAAAAGAATTGCTTGATATTTTCTTCCGTAAATACTTTCCTGCTAGTGCTCAACATATTGCTTTGCAGAGAATTTATAATTTTGACCAGGAAGATGGAGAGAAATTGCCTGAGGCTTGGGCGAGATTTTGCTCTCTTATTAGAGCTCGGCCTGATCATGATTTGGAAAAGCATGATTTACTTGATATATTTTATAGTGGACTAACCATTGAATCTAGGGCATACCTGGATAGTTGTGCTTGTTGTGTTTTCAGGAAAAGAACTCCAGGGCAATATTTGAAGAATTATTGGCTAAAATAGGCCGGAATCATGATGATTGGACTACTTTGAACCAACTCCAACGCCAATATTGAAGAAGAGGGGTTTAATTAAATTGAATGATGAAGATATGAGGGAAGCCAAGAAGTCTCTCAAGGAGAAAGGTATTAAATCTGAAGATGTGAAGAATCTTCCTCCCATAGAAGATATATGTGAGATAATTCCCCCTTCATCCATGATTGAGGTAAACTCCCTTCAACGCTTTACTAGGGAAGATATTCCGTATTCGAAACCTCCTGCACAATGCTTAGATGAGTTTGATAATTATATTGTTAAGCAAGAAAATTTTAATATGAGAGTTGAGAATCATTTAATGGAAAATTCTCGAGCTATTAGTGAATTGCATGATATTGTAGAGAGAACCTCCAATGATGTTAAGATGCTTGTTAAACATTTTCATATGGTTCGAACTCAAATTGATCAACTCACTAAAGTGCAAAATGACTTGTTAGGAAATAATTCTAAAGAAAAACATGCTTATGAAGTAACAACTAGAGGTGGTGTTTCTACCCAGAATCCTCTATATCCTGAGGGGCATCCCAAAAGAGTTGAACAAGATTCTCAACGAACTAAAACTAGTGCTCCATCTAAGAAAAAGAAAAAGAAACATAAGAATGTTGTAGAATCCTCCGAACTCGTTAATGATCCTAATAGTATTTCTATTTACGATGCTGAAACTGAAAGTGGTAATGAACATGATAAAGATAATGATAAGAATGATGCTTCTGATAAAGAAGATGCTGAAGAAGAACCTGAAAAGCATGCTAAAAATAAAAAGTACACTAAAGAAGATTTTATTGCTGAGAAACATGGTAATGAAAGAGAACCTTGGGTCCAAAAGCAAATGCCTTTTCCTGCTAAGAAACTAAAATCAAAGGAAGAAGAACACTATAATAAATTTTGTGATTGGATGAAACCTTTATTCTTGCAAATCCCTTTGACTGATGCTATTAAATTGCCTCCTTATTCAAAGTATATGAAAGATATTGTTACCAACAAAAGGAAAATCCCCAATGAGGAAATTTCCACTATGCTTGCTAATTACTCTTTCAATGGCAAAGTTCCAAAGAAGTTGGGCGACCCAGGTATACCTAATATTCCTTGTTCTATTAAGAATAATTATGTTAAAACTGCTCTATGTGACTTGGGAGCCGGTGTTAGTGTTATGCCTTTTTCTCTTTATAAGAGACTTTACTTAGATAAGTTGATACCTACTGATATATCTTTGCAAATGGCTGATAAATCTACCGCTATTCCTGTTGGTATATGTGAGGATGTTCCTGTTCAAGTTACTAATATTGCTTGATATTAACTGATTTTGTTGTGTTGGAAATGCAGAAGATGATAATATGTCTATTATTCTTGGGAGACCTTTTCTTAACACCGCAGGGGCTGTTATTGATTGCAATAAAGGAAAGGTTACTTTCAATGTTGATGATAGGGAGCATACCGTTTATTTTCCCAAGAGGATTGAGAAAGCGTGTGGAGTTAATACTATTTCTAATGTGAGAACTATCAAAGTTGGAACTATTGATTGTCCTATATATGAGCCTAAAGAAGAATATCAAACTCTCGTGATTGGATCCATATCAATACAATTCAAGGTAACATGATTGATTTGAGGTTTATTTCTTCTTATGCTATGTAAAATTTATTTGGTGGCAAGACTTGATCAACCTTGTTAACAAATACTTTTTATATGCATAGAGGAGGTAAACAACATCTCTTTCTTCCTCCACTTGCTCTAGTTGCTGTAGCACTTTTAATTTGCAAAGTTCCTTAGTTAATTGGAGATTTCAAAATTTTTCCTGGCCAGTAATAATAAACTAAATACCCAGAAATGTGCATTTTTCAAAGTTTTCAAAAATTCACAAAAATTATACCGTTGGTCCTATTTTTCGACGAGGCACCTGGGAGCACCAGAGGCTGACCTGTGGGGCACCACAGGGTGCCACACCACAGGCCGGCGCGGCCAAGGAGGGGGGCGCGCCACCCTGTGGTGTGGGCCCCTCCTTGCCCCACTATCTCATCTCTTTCTCCCAGCATCTTCTCTCTCCCGAAAAAACTCGAACCAGCTTTCTCTCACTCGCGTTTTTGCTCAAGAGCTCAGGATTTTTCGATCTCTTTGCTCAGCCCAGATTTCTTGCTGAAATTTGGCACATTTGCTCCTTGGTATGTGACTCCTCCAATGATCCAAGTAGAATTTTGTTTGGTGGAGTATATCTTGAATATTTTGCTGCTGTAGGTAACATGTTTAGTGAGCTTGCATGCTTGTTCTAAGTTGTATAAACTAGTTTTGATGCATGATTAGTACTCTAGCAAGTTCCTATAGTAGTTTCCCTCAATTATATGTCACCAAATCGAATTTTTATATTGTTTGTTGAAATTTCAGAAAATGGAGTGGAATAGATATCAATTGAACCAACAAGAATTGGAGGTTCAACAAGTCATGAGAGTGAACCGTGAAGAGGGATTATACCCCTCTTACTACCCGTGCGCGTATTTCATGAGAAGCGTGGGAATATTGGAGGATGTTCGGAGTCTAATTTCTCGTGCAGGGTTGAGTGATTTTGTTGAAGGAGAGCCAAGCCAATATGCAAAACTAACTATGTCTGTTGTGCAGGACTTTAAATTCAATTGGTCGCGATCTAACCCCACGGTTCAGTATAAGATTTATAGTAAAGCTGTCAACTTGCCATTCAGTGATTTTTGTGCAGCAATTAGAGTACCACAATGGGGATCATGTGAGAAGATAAGGGGATCGCCGCAAGAGTTCTTGAATCTCTACAAGATGATTTGTCATGAAAGGAGTTTCTCAGAGGATAGTGGTAAAATCAGTAGTATTCAACTCCCAGCCATTCGTTACTTTGCTTATTTCATCACCAAGTGCGTTCTTGCCAGAAAGAATGGGAGTAAGTTATCTATCCCGGATTTAGCCTTCTTAGCTGCTGCATTACAAGGTGATAGGACTTATAATTTGGGTGCTTTGATAGCCTATAGACTTGCTACTAACCGTGAGAAGGGAGGAATTTGTGGAGGTCTCATCGCCTCTCGCTTATTAGCTATGCATGGGGTAGAACCTCACCATCTTGATATTCCGTTCTCCGTAGAGAAACTTGACATAGCCTCCATGATTAAACATGAATTTGTTTCTAATTCATCTAACTTGGGTAACCTGTTGTACAAGATGACTTTTTATAAGAAAACTTGGAGATTAACTAAGAAAACTGAAAAACTAGTAAAATTGCCTGCGCCTGTTCTATTTAACCTTGATTCCAGGAATGATTGGTCAGTCACCGAAGGTGCGCTGAGTGCACACATAGAAGGAGGAGGCCACCATGCAAGAGACGCCACGGAGGTCGAGGAACACCTCGACTCATCATCCGATGCAGCAAGTTCCTCGCATCAACATGTTGGGCATATGGAGCCTCCACGCTTTTCTTCTGCATCGGCACCTTATTATGACTACTCCATGTACGATTCATCGGAATGGAACCCAGACCCTCGATGGGGTTGATCTCCACTTAGGCCAAAAGCCTAAGCTTGGGGGGAGGTATACCGGCATCACTCATTCTTTGCATATTATGGTTGCTGGATACTTGTACATACTTGTTTAGTCTCTTTGAGTGGTTTTCTAATGAGAGGGAGATAATATTTGGGGAAGTGCTGCCTGAAAACAGATTCTGGACTGTTACTAGAAAAATTCGTGCGCACAGCCAGAACGTTATTTTGAGCTGCCAATTTTTGTGCAGGTTCCCCAGGTTGTTATCTAACTTTCATTAGTTGAACACTTTTCGAGCTGAGCAACGTAAGATTTTTGTAAAAATATATTTCTATACTGCTGTCAGGTTTTGGCAGATTTCTGCCATCTCGCTTTTCTGTGTTTCTTTTAGTTTTCATTTTCTTGTCCTTGCTTTGTTTCCTTCCCAAAACACAAAAAGACCAAAAATATTTCTGTTATTTCTCTTCACCATTTGTTTGCCTTGGTTTCTTGCATTTGTTTCGCTTTATTTGCTATTGCTAGTTTACTATAAGAAAACCCAAAAAGATTTGCCGTTCTTCTTTGGTTTTGTAAAGTTCTTTATGAGTTCAATGGTCTTCGGTGGCTGGAGCGTGGTTTTCATTTCATATTATCCAAGCTACACAAGTGAAAGACAATAATGACGATCTACGACAATTGGATTGTGGTGAGAGGCTGGTATGAACTCTATTTGTTTTCATTTTTGTACATATACTCATCCATGTGAGCATGCTTAGTTGGTTCATGTGAGGTATATGTTATTTGAGAAAGTCTAGTAGTTTATGATCTCTCATGTCCAGCTCCAATCTATTAATATGAGTAGCATGTCATAGATGTTTGCTTGCATTGTTTTATTCATAAGTAAGTATGGCATTGTGGTATCCTCCTCTGAATAATTCATTTATATCGACTTGGCACATGCTCACGCATGCATATGACTGAACAAAAAGTCAATTAAGCCTCGATGATCTATATTGCTTCAGAGTTCTTGTATCACTTTTATACCTCCGTTAATTTATTTTGCCGCAAGCATGATTATGACACTTACTGCTCTCTTGATTTGTCGCTCCCTAGTCTATTGCTAGCCTTCACTTGTACTGAGCGGGAACGCTGCTCGTGCTTCCAAACACATGAAAACCAAGTTATTCCAGAGTGTCCACCATAAATACCTATGCATGGCATTTCAAACCATTCCAAGTAAATTCTCATGCGCTACCTTTAAAACCTTCAAAATGCTTCTCAATTTGTGTTTATGTTTCATAGCTCATGAGGAAGTATGTGGTGTTTAGCTTTCGACCTTGTCATTTACTTCTGACGGACTCTCATATGGACTAGTGGCACATCCGCTTATCCAATAATTTTGCAAAAAGAGCTGGCAATGGGATTCCCAGTCCCGAATTAATTAACTTAAATAGACACTCCTCCATGGTTTGTGATTGTTGGACTGCACCCGAAGGATTCGGTTAGCCATGGCTTGTGTAAGCAAAGGTTGGGGGAGTGTCATCATCATAATAAAACTAAAATAAAAAGGCACTCCTTCATGGTATGAGATTGTTGGTAGGCACCCGAGGATTCGGTTAGCCATGGTTTGTGAAAGAAAGGTTGGAAGGAGTGCCAAATAAATATACAATAATTCATGGGAGCCGCTCTTGGGAGTCCGGTTGGCGAGGTAGTTGGTGTACCCATTACCATTCGTTGACAACAACAAACACCTCTCAAAATAATTTTACTCCTGATTTCAAAAAAAAAAAAATGAAAAGCTCTAGCGCATGTTAATCCCTGCTTCCCTCTGCGAAGGGTCAATCTTTTACTTCTATGTTGTGTCTCCATTATTTCTTTGAGCACTATCTTGAGAGCACAACTGTCATTCTTAGTATAATATGCTTGTCTCAAAATATTATTAATTGTGGTATAACTTTGATGCGTTTATCTTTGACAATCTCTGTTTCTAGTCTTTCTATGAACCTCAGAGGTGCCTGAGCATTTATGTTTTGCTATTCAAATACAGGCAAGCAAGATACCACTTTATCATACTCTTTTATGAACATTGCAATCCTGCCTACATACATGATTCATGATGCTTATTATTAATTGTTGGTACCTCTCCATGATTAACATAGCTGTTAGATGATCTTATTTCCATGTATCTTATTATGAACTGCTTAAGTATCAGCCATATTATGAGAATATATACATCATATGAGCAAATGTGTTCGTGAAAGTTCTTTTATCGCTCAGTTGTTAACTGAATTGCTTGAGGACAAGCAATAAGCTAAGCTTGGGGGGAGTTGATACGTTCAAAACGTATCTACTTTCCCGAACACTTTTGCTATTGTTTTGCCTCTAATTTGTGTATTTTGGATGCAACTAACACGGACTAACGCTGTTTTCAGCAGAACTGTTCTGGTGTCTCGTTTTTGTGCAGAAATCCAACTTTCGGGAAAATCCTCAGAATTTATGCAGAAGGCCCTATTTTCCCAGAATACTGACGGAGCCAGAAGGACAAATCAAGTGGAGGCCCGAGGGCCCCACACCATAAGGCGGCGCGGCCTAGGGGGGGCCGCGCGGCCCTATGGTGTGGCCCCCTCGGCCGGCCTCCGACGCCCTCCTTCGGACTACTTATCGGCCTCGACCTAAAAACGCACGGGGAGAAGTCGAAGTCGCCAGAAACCCTCCAGAACGCCGCCACATCGCGAAACTCCGTCGCGGGAGCCAGAAGTCTCCGTTCTGGCACTCCGCCGGGATGGGGAATTGGAGGAGATCATCGCCGCCATCACCGCCAACGCCTCTCCATCGACCAGCCATGTTTCCCCCATCCATGTGTGAGTAATTCCCCCGCTGTAGGCCGAAGGGGATGGTAGGGATTGGATGAGATTGGTCATGTAATAGTCATAAGATTGTTAGGGCATAGTGCCTAGTATCCGTAGATGTTACTTTTATGATATTGTTGCAACTTGTTATGCTTAATGCTTGTCACTAGGGCCCGAGTGCCATGATCTCAGATCTGAACATGTTATTGATTCATGAAGATATTCGTTGTTTTTGATCTTACCTGCAAGTTGTATACACATGTCGCTGTCCGGAACCAATGGCCCCGAAGTGACAGAAATCGGGACAACCGGAGGGGATGGTAGTGATGTGAGGATCACATGTGTTCACGGAGTGTTAATGCTTTGCTCCGGTACTCTATTAAAAGGAGTACCTTAATATCCAGTAGTTTCCCTAGAGGCCCGGCTGCCACCGGCTGGTAGGACAAAAGATGTTGTGCAAGTTTCTCATTGCGAGCACGTACGACTATATATGGAACACATGCCTATTGATTGATTAGTACTTGGATACCGTTTTATTATTATCTGCAAATGCCCTGCTTGACTGTTACATGAGTTTCTCTCATCCATGCAACGCCCGTTCATCCGTCCCCGTGCCTACAGTATTTTAATCCTGCTGTTTACTATAATTACTACTGCTGTCTTTGTTACTCTGCTGCTGTTATTCTACTACTGCTACTGTTATAAAACTGTTACTACTGATAAACTCTTGCGAGCAAGTCTGTTTCCAGGTGCAGCTGAATTGACAACTCTGCTGTTAAGGCTTCCAAGTGTTCTTTGTCTCCCCTTGTGTCGAATCAATGAATTGGGTTTTACTTCCCTCGAAGACTGTTGCGATCCCCTATACTTGTGGGTCATCAGACATAAATGGACCATTTGGGTCGCCGTTTTGGATCGGCCCGTTGGAGATGCCCTTAGGGCATGACCAGCGGTGACTCATAGCGGCGACACAAACCGCCCGCTGAGAGATAATGGTTCGTGGTCCATTTAGGTCTCGAGCTGCACCTAGCAGCTCGACACATGTTGAACTCCCTCGTCCGCTGTCAAGGATTAACGCTCTGCTTCTTCTCCTGGTTCAAGCTCTGCTCGGCAACGACATCCATGGCGGTAAGACACTAATCCAAGCTTTTAGGCTTCATTGTTCATATATCTGCGGTTCTAGCGTTCTGCGATGTTCGATCTACGGTTATTTGGCGCAGGCATCACTCGTCCGTTTTCGGTTATGCTTGGGTCTTCTTTATTGCCTAGCTACACTACTGGCTTCCAATCGGTATATCAGTGTTCTTGCACCTTGTTTTGGCAGCAAGTGTTGGGGGGATGACCCCCGGTATGCCAAAGGCATGCCAAACCAGATGGTTTGAGCCATCAAGATACCGGTTTAATGTTCATACCGGAGCACAAAGATAAGAGTTTGGCTAAGTAAAGCTAAGCCGGTATCCCCAAGAGGGGTATACCGGAACAGGGTAAAGAAGACACCGGGATGCCGGAAAGAAGAGCATGTCGGCAGGACTGGTCAAAGATTCTCTCCAGAGCTAGAGGACAAAGATGAGCTAAGAAAAGTAACTTTAAACAAAGGCCTGACGATAAAGAGGAGGATGACGATGAAAGTAGCCGGAGGACGTCAGTGTAACGTCCTATATTTGATAAAACATTTGAAATCTTTAAAATTCATCGTGGGTGTTCAGAGGGCGCACCATGACACACCACGAAGTTTATTAGAGTAACTTTGAAATCCATCATGGGTGTTCAGAGGGCTCGCCATGACACACCATGAAGGGTCTCTACGCATTTTAATTGACTTTAGAAAACAAAAGAGGTGTTGAGATTCTTCAGTACAATCCCTGCCTAGCAGCTCAAATTGTCCATGACCGGGGACACGGCTAAGATCTTAGATTTAACTCTCGAGAGGTTGTGCACTTTCACCTTAAGACCCATCCTACCCAAGAATAAGATGAGACAAGACCTTTGGGAAGAGAAGTTCACCCATACTAGCCAGACCCGCTTCTCCTATAATTCTGCTACCACCCTCTGATCCGACAACAGGATGAACCTCCACAACTTAAGAATCTTGGCAGAGGCATATACCATAAGGCTGCACTGGAAGCTATCTAAAACAGTGAAGACCTACAAATCTCTTTGTTCCTGGGTGGCGGTCCACAAGTGCACGCTCAGGCGAAGACAACCACAATGTGGCCCTGAGTAGCCACTCAACATATGCGCACCCTCAGGCGAAGACAACCACAACGTGGCCCTGAGTAGCCGCCCACCAAATCCAGCCAGTCCACCCAGGGGTGCATTAAGGTTGTTAGTTTTCAAAGTTTTGTAAACTTTTGCAAACCACCAAACAATTACAAGAGCGGCGACAATTTTGATAGTAGCCAGGTACGGCAAAGCATTTACCTAACAGGGGGGTTCAGGGTGGCTATCCACTACTAGGTATTCTAGCATTGCATTCACTTTGAAAACAAATAACAACCTATCATGCATACTACCAGAAAAACACTAATGCATTAATTAAAACTGGGTGATAAGATGAGTGTCACTTGCCTTGGTCAAAGCAACCAGAACAATCACAGCAATCACAAGCTAGACCCTGGTCCTCCTCACAATCTAAACAAGACAAAGAGGAGCCAAATAAACATAACATTCTGAATGCACAACCATAGACATGTATGCATGCATGATATGCAAGATGGTTTAATTTCACACATAGGTATGATGTGAAAATGTTATATTAAGTGTCCTCTGGTATTTAGAATGTTGGTAATGATCTCTGGTTGTATTTATTTTATTAAAGTTTTATTTATAGCGCTATTAATTAGTTAACAATTGCATATACATCAACTAAAATAGTTACTGTAGTGTTTATGTTATGTAAAAATCTTAACCCCACATCACTGGATAGGGTACAGTAATACAAGACCATAGCAATTGGATTCATTCGAAAATAGTTTATAGAATTTGAATTATTGTTAGATTACTAATTTGAGCATATTTGCAAAAGCAAGTTTGTGCACGTATCAACTTTGGTCAACTCTGGTTCCAAGATGATCTATGTGTTCTAAGGATTCCAGAGACTACAAATTTGTAAATTTTGGCCCACTGGATCAATTTACACAATTTTTATAGTGTCAAATGGTTAGTTCTCTATTTTGAATTATGGTGCAAACTTTATCACAGAACCTATACATTATTGTTGAATGGTTGTGTTGTACAGGTTGTAATCTTTCCAACAATATGCAATTTGTAAAATTTGGACCTACGGTTGATTTTATATTGATTTTACAAGTTGGACAGCAATTCTGGCATTTGAATTCGAATTTAAACGGGGTTTGACTAGCACCGATCGGGCGCGCTGACCGTGCAGGCCATGTGGCGCATTGTGATTGGGTGGTACCGGTTCGGGTTAGTGGATCTATCTCACGCGTCCGATCTAGATCCTACGGTCCTTCTAAAAAAGAAAAAGGAAAGGGGATAAGAGGAGAGGAGCTCATCATGGGCGGCGGCCGGCAATGGAGCGGCGGCGGCGCTCGGGAGGCGGCGGTGGTCGGTGTTGCAGCGTCTCCCGCGGCGTAGAAGGGGCGGACGAGGTGCGGCCTTCCGCGGCGAGGTGAATGGCGGCGGCGGTGCAGCCTCTCGCGGCCACGGGAGGCCGGGGCGGGCGGCCGAAGGCGGCGGCGGCTCGGCGTGCTCCGGCGAGCAATTTAGCGGCCTGGCGGCAAGGATTCGCGTGTGGGAGTGAGGGAAAAGGAAGAGGGGGGCGGGATCTTTATAGGGGGCGGCTCGGATGCGAGGTTGGAGCGAGGGGCGAGTGGGGCGAGTGGGGCGGGGTGGTGTGCTGTGCGTGCCGAAGAAATCGGTCGAAGGTTGAAGGAGACCGCGCTGACAAGGCGGGTCCCACCTGTCAGCGAGAGGGAGGGGAGAGTGGTGCGGCGCGGGCCACTTCTGGCCAGGTTGGGCCGCCGGTCGGGCTGGGCTGGCCCAGTTCGGCCGGTTAGGTCCGTTTTTCTTTTTTCTTTTTTGTTTTTTGTTCTTTTTCTTTTTATACTTTCTTTTATAACTTTTGGTTCACAACTCCGATGGAGTTCAAATTTGTTTCAAAATTTTTAATAAATACAGGGAAGTGTTTTAGGGCTAAAAGATACAAGAAAAGGTTCATTTGAAAAATTAAATAAAATAATTTTGTCACATAGGCTAAATAGAAACATAATACCACTAGGTTTTTACTTATTAAGGTTTATTTATTTTATTTGGATTTTAATGCATGGATGAAATGAATGCATGAAGAACTTTTAATTTTTGAAAATATAGGGATGTTACAGACTAACCCCCTTAAGATGAAGCACGTCCTCGGGCTTCGGAAAGGCTAGCAAATAGGTGAGGATGATCTTCTTGAAGACTGTCTTCGCGCTCCCAAGTTGCTTCTTCCTCAGTATGGTGACTCCACTGAACTTTGCAGAATTTAATAGTCTTGGTACGCGTATTCCTTTCAGCTCTTAAGATCTTGATCGGTTTCTCCTCATAGGTCAGGTCACTCTCCAACTGAACTTCTTCAAGGTGTACTGTATCACTCAACGGGGTCTCTGACATCTCTGGGTGACATTTCTTTAATTGACTGACATGGAATACATTGTGAACGGCTGAAAGAACTTCAGGCAACTCAATCTCATATGCTACTTCTCCTTTGCGAGATAACACCTTGAAAGGTCCAATAAATCTCGGAGCTAATTTCCCTTTGATTCCAAATCTTTTGACACCTCGAAGAGGTGATACTCTAAGATAAACTCTATCGCCTATTTCATAGTAAACATCGCTGCGCTTTTTATCAGCATAGCTCTTCTGCCTGGATTGTGCTATCTTCAGTCTATCTTTGATCAGTCTAACCTTCGCTTCAGCTTCTTGAATAATATCAGGTCCAAATAAGTTTCTTTCTCCTAACCCACTCCACAGTAGTGGTGTGGTGCATTTCTTCCCATACAAGGGTTCAAATGGTGACATCTCAATACTAGCTTGGTAGCTGTTGTTGTAAGAGAATTCTGCATATGGCAGGTTGTCATCCCAACTAGATCCATAATCTAGAGCACAAGCTCTCAACATGTCCTCTAAGATCTGATTCACTCTCTCGGTTTGACCATCTGTCTGTGGGTGAAATGCTGTACTGAACTCCAACCTAGTTCCTAGTGATTCATGCAATTATTTCCAGAAATGCGAGGTAAATTGGGTACCTCTATCAGAAACGATACTCTTGGGTACACCATGGAGGCACACAATTCTCTTCATGTAGATATCCGCTAGCTTAGCACTGGTATAAGTGGTCTTTACTGGCACAAAGTGAGCTACCTTTGTGAGACGATCCACTATAACCCAAATCGAATCATACCCTGATTTTGTGCGGGGTAATCTAGTAATAAAGTCCATACCAATCTGATCCCATTTCCAGTTTGGAACCTTCAACGGTTGCAGTAAACCTGCTGGTTTCTGGTGCTCAGCCTTTACTCTGCTACACACATCACACTTGGCTATATATTCTGCGATGTCTCGCTTCATGTTGTTCCACCAGAATCTCTCCTTCAAATCCATGTACATCTTGGTATTACCGGGGTGAATGGAATAGGGTGTCTCATGAGCTTCCTGGAATATCAGCTTCCTAAGTTCATGGTCATTTGCCACGCATATCCGTTGCCCGAACCAAACGGTTCCTTGCTCATCTTCACTAAAACCTTTGGCATTATCTTCCTTCAGGTTTTCCTTTATCCTCTCTATATATCTTCGTCTCCCTTCTGGGTTTCTTTTATTCTATCCATCACTGTAGGTTGTACTATCAACGACGCTACAAAGCCTTCTGGTACTACTTCCAAACTGAGGTCCTTCAATCCTCTGCATAGATCTTCATGTAATTCTTCTGTCGATAGGCAATTCACATAAACCTTGCGGCTTAAAGCATCAGCCACTACATTTGCTTTACCAGGATGGTATTGCAAACTCAGATTGTAATCCTTGATGAGTTCCAACCATCTCCTTTGTCTCATGTTCAAATCCTTCTGGGTGAAGATGTACTTCAAACTCTTGTGATCGGTGAATATTTCACATCGTTTCCCCATCAAATAGTGTCTCCAAGTTTTCAGTGCATGAACTACTGAAGCCAACTCAATATCATGCGTGGGGTAATTTACTTCATGTTTCTTGAGTTGCCTGGAAGCATAGGCTGCTACCTTGCCTTCCTGCATCAACACACTTCCTAGTCCTTGACGAGAAGCATCATAGTAGACCTGAAATTCTTTCTCCAGATCAGGTAAGCACAGAATTGGTGCAGACACTAATCTCTTCTTCAACTCCTGGAAACTTGCCTCACAAGCTTCAGTCCAAGCAAACTTCTTCTCTTTCTTCAGTAATTCTGTCATTGGTTTTGTAATCTTGGAGAAATTCTCAATGAACCTTCTATAGTAACCATCCAAACCTAAGAAACTGCGAATTTATCCAACATTCTTCGGAGGTTCCCATTCTGTCACTGCGGCTATCTTGGATGGATCAACCGCAATTCCTTCCTTGGATATGACGTGTCCAAGAAATCCTACTTCACTGAGCCAGAACTCACATTTGCTAAACTTGGCATATAGCTTGTGTTCTCGGAGTTTCTCCAATATCAGGCGTAGGTGTTTCTCATGTTCTTCGTTGTTCTTGGAATAGATAAGTATGTCATCAATGAAGACTACGACAAACTTGTCAAGGAATTCCATGAACACTTTGTTCATCATATTCATGAAGTATGATGGGGCATTGGTTAAGCCAAAGGGCATCACCGTATACTCATAAGAGCCATACCTAGTGACAAAAGCGGTCTTGGGTATGTCATGCTCTCTAATCTTAAGTTGAAAGTATCCAGAACGCAGATCGATCTTGGAAAACACAGTTGCTCCTTCCAGCTGATCAAAAAAGTCATTGATCATTGGTAGGGGGTATTTGTTTTTGATGGTTACTTTATTCAGCGACCGATAATCCATTACCAAACGCTGACTATTGTCCTTCTTCATAACAAACAGAACTGGGGCTCCCCACGGGGATGAACTCTCTCTGATGAATCCTTTGCGTTGCTGCTCCTCAAGCTGCTTTTTGAGTTCCTTCAACTCATCAGTGGACATAGGATAAGGTCTCTTTGCTATAGGGCCCGTGCCTGGAAGCAAGTCGATAAGAAACTCCACTTCTCTGTCTGGAGGCATTCCTGGTAATTCCTCAGGAAAGACATCGGGGTATTCCTTCACTATGTGCACTTGATCTAGGCTAACCCCCTTAAGATTGTTTAGCCTAAAATCTCCAACATGCAATTGGGATTTGAATCGAATCCTTTTTTTTGCTTCAGGGGTAGTGAGTGCAATTGATCTACTAACACAATCTATGACTCCTTTATAGATAGTCATCCAGTCCATTCTCAAGATAACATCCACACCTTGGGATTCAAAAATTACCAATTGGGTTGGATCACGTCTTGGCGGAATTTGTGGTTGTTTTAGCATAGATGAGAAACAAGATAGATAGATCTAAGGAATAAAATTTCCTACCCATGCACAAACAAATCACACAACCAAACAAAAACATTCAAAACAACAAATTTCAAATTTTCTTTAATAAGTAATAAGGTTCAAAAATACGCATAGTCTCGTTGGTACTGCTATACATCTGGTAGTAGGGCAATACAACAAAACAAAAAGGAATACCTATTAATCAATGGGGTTATCTAACGCCTCTTGACTACCTTAACAAGCTATAGAATCTGGCTACTTGCTCGTCTTCCTTGATGATTTTCATGAGTTGGGTCATCTAAGGAAAGAGGAAAACATTTTTGAAGATGTAATAGATGAGATTACTAGAAGTTCAGAAAGCAAACATCTTTTTGATTGAAATAGGATTAGACACATTTTTCATCCTAGGGTCTTCCTATTTCTAATCCAAACCTAGGGTCTCGATTCTACAGGCAACACTATGCTCTGATACCATTTTGTAACGTCCTATATTTGATAAAACATTTGAAATCTTTAAAATTCATCGTGGGTGTTCAGAGGGCGCACCATGACACACCACGAAGTTTATTAGAGTAACTTTGAAATCCATCATGGGTGTTCAGAGGGCTCGCCATGACACACCATGAAGGGTCTCTACGCATTTTAATTGACTTTAGAAAACAAAAGAGGTGTTGAGATTCTTCAGTACAATCCCTGCCTAGCAGCTCAAATTGTCCATGACCGGGGACACGGCTAAGATCTTAGATTTAACTCTCGAGAGGTTGTGCACTTTCACCTTAAGACCCATCCTACCCAAGAATAAGATGAGACAAGACCTTTGGGAAGAGAAGTTCACCCATACTAGCCAGACCCGCTTCTCCTATAATTCTGCTACCACCCTCTGATCCGACAACAGGATGAACCTCCACAACTTAAGAATCTTGGCAGAGGCATATACCATAAGGCTGCACTGGAAGCTATCTAAAACAGTGAAGACCTACAAATCTCTTTGTTCCTGGGTGGCGGTCCACAAGTGCACGCTCAGGCGAAGACAACCACAATGTGGCCCTGAGTAGCCACTCAACATATGCGCACCCTCAGGCGAAGACAACCACAACGTGGCCCTGAGTAGCCGCCCACCAAATCCAGCCAGTCCACCCAGGGGTGCATTAAGGTTGTTAGTTTTCAAAGTTTTGTAAACTTTTGCAAACCACCAAACAATTACAAGAGCGGCGACAATTTTGATAGTAGCCAGGTACGGCAAAGCATTTACCTAACAGGGGGGTTCAGGGTGGCTATCCACTACTAGGTATTCTAGCATTGCATTCACTTTGAAAACAAATAACAACCTATCATGCATACTACCAGAAAAACACTAATGCATTAATTAAAACTGGGTGATAAGATGAGTGTCACTTGCCTTGGTCAAAGCAACCAGAACAATCACAGCAATCACAAGCTAGACCCTGGTCCTCCTCACAATCTAAACAAGACAAAGAGGAGCCAAATAAACATAACATTCTGAATGCACAACCATAGACATGTATGCATGCATGATATGCAAGATGGTTTAATTTCACACATAGGTATGATGTGAAAATGTTATATTAAGTGTCCTCTGGTATTTAGAATGTTGGTAATGATCTCTGGTTGTATTTATTTTATTAAAGTTTTATTTATAGCGCTATTAATTAGTTAACAATTGCATATACATCAACTAAAATAGTTACTGTAGTGTTTATGTTATGTAAAAATCTTAACCCCACATCACTGGATAGGGTACAGTAATACAAGACCATAGCAATTGGATTCATTCGAAAATAGTTTATAGAATTTGAATTATTGTTAGATTACTAATTTGAGCATATTTGCAAAAGCAAGTTTGTGCACGTATCAACTTTGGTCAACTCTGGTTCCAAGATGATCTATGTGTTCTAAGGATTCCAGAGACTACAAATTTGTAAATTTTGGCCCACTGGATCAATTTACACAATTTTTATAGTGTCAAATGGTTAGTTCTCTATTTTGAATTATGGTGCAAACTTTATCACAGAACCTATACATTATTGTTGAATGGTTGTGTTGTACAGGTTGTAATCTTTCCAACAATATGCAATTTGTAAAATTTGGACCTACGGTTGATTTTATATTGATTTTACAAGTTGGACAGCAATTCTGGCATTTGAATTCGAATTTAAACGGGGTTTGACTAGCACTGACTGGGCGCGCTGACCGTGCAGGCCATGTGGCGCATTGTGATTGGGTGGTACCGGTTCGGGTTAGTGGATCTATCTCACGCGTCCGATCTAGATCCTACGGTCCTTCTAAAAAAAGAAAAAGGAAAGGGGATAAGAGGAGAGGAGCTCACTGCGGGGCGGCGGCCGGCAATGGAGCGGCGGCGGCGCTCGGGAGGCGGCGGTGGTCGGTGTTGCAGGCGTCTCCCGCGGCGTAGAAGGGGCGGACGAGGTGCGGCCTTCCGCGGCGAGGTGAATGGCGGCGGCGGTGCAGCCTCTCGCGGCCACGGGAGGCCGGGGCGGGCGGCCGAAGGCGGCGGCGGCTCGGCGTGCTCCGGCGAGCAATTTAGCGGCCTGGCGGCAAGGATTCGCGTGTGGGAGTGAGGGAAAAGGAAGAGGGGGGCGGGATCTTTATAGGGGCGGCTCGGATGCGAGGTTGGAGCGAGGGGCGAGTGGGGCGAGTGGGGCGGGGTGGTGTGCTGTGCGTGCCGAAGAAATCGGTCGAAGGTTGAAGGAGACCGCGCTGACAAGGCGGGTCCCACCTGTCAGCGAGAGGGAGGGGAGAGTGGTGCGGCGCGGGCCACTTCTGGCCAGGTTGGGCCGCCGGTCGGGCTGGGCTGGCCCAGTTCGGCCGGTTAGGTCCGTTTTTCTTTTTTCTTTTTTGTTTTTTGTTCTTTTTCTTTTTATACTTTCTTTTATAACTTTTGGTTCACAACTCCGATGGAGTTCAAATTTGTTTCAAAATTTTTAATAAATACAGGGAAGTGTTTTAGGGCTAAAAGATACAAGAAAAGGTTCATTTGAAAAATTAAATAAAATAATTTTGTCACATAGGCTAAATAGAAACATAATACCACTAGGTTTTTACTTATTAAGGTTTATTTATTTTATTTGGATTTTAATGCATGGATGAAATGAATGCATGAAGAACTTTTAATTTTTGAAAATATAGGGATGTTACAGTCAGCCTCCCTGATTAAAGAAGACCCCGGTGTCATCTATGATTAAAGTAACTTTGTAAAGTAGTTTGTCTAGTCAAAGATGCCATTAGGGTTTCTTCCCCTGTAAGCCACCCTCTCCCCTATATAAGGAGAGGGGGCACACCCGTACTCAGGAGCGATGAGCAGAGAGAGAAATCCTGTAAGCACAAACTTGTAACCTGTGGAGATCAGTAAAGAAGATGATCTAGAGCGAGTTCTTCCTTATGTCTTTCTTCTTCAACATCTAGCCTTGGCTAAGTTCTTGAGGAAACCATCCGGAAGTTCATCCCATCTAATCACAAACCCTCCCCCGAATCCTCTAGCGTCCATTCGGCCCCAACTTAAGCCATCCTATGGCATCTGTCTGTTCACCACGACGACAGTTGGCGCCCACCGTGGGGCATGAAGTGGCGCTTGCAGGAGTTCATATTCGGGCGGGCATCCTCGAGGTTGCCGGCGAGCGGACGGTGTCTGCACTCTTCCAGCGCCTCTACTCCATGGACTTCATCAACGACAACGCGGGCTGCTTCGCCAACGGCGGCATCTTCCCCAAGAACGGCCGCATCATCGAGTTCGGCAGCCACCGCGTCTACTTCGGCACCGTCCCTGTGCGCCAGCGCCTCTCGCCAGTGCTGGTGGCACCGGACCCGCCAAGGTGGCTCTGTGCTGGCCGCGCCGCCGGCAGCGTCGAGGTAATGATGACCGGAGTGGTTGGTGCAGGCAAGGAGGATGCAGATGAAGGTGCTGGTCGTGCGGCTTCGACCCGTGCGGCCAAGCAACCGCTGGAGCGCGACGCTGGCGCTGCGGGAGCATCATCCGCGCCACCGGCAACACCACTCCAAGCGGCGATGAACATGCTGGCAACGCCTATCGCGCAGAACATCGACCCGGCAGCGGCTCAGGCGGAGCTGGAGGCGCAACGCCAGAAGCTGCTCGCGAACGGCGCCGACATCGTCCGGGCGCAGCGCGAGCTGAACCTAACCCTACGTGAGTACAACGCTGCCCATGGCTTTGCTTCTGTTAGTGCTCATGCTGCTAGGATACCGGAGAACCGGCTTAAAGCTCGTAATCTAGATCAGGATTTGCGCAAGGAAGTTCTTGCCGGCAAAAGTACCTCTGCATCTGTTAGCATTGTGGAAAAACCTAAGTACAGTAGCCCGGATAAAACTATAAAAGCTGCTAAAGCTGCAGTAGAGCTATGTGAATCGCTTTCTGGAGATGCTTTGGCAAAACAGCAAGAGCGTGTTAGAGAGCTGCTGGAAACTATCGAGCAGCAGAATGCTGAGCAGCTGGCTAAGCTGAACAAGGCTGCGGCCTCAAAATCCGCGCGTTCAACAAAGAATGCTGGAAGCAAGTCCCATGGGCAGGCCTCGTCCCCCATCCGAACAGAAGGAGAGAAAAAGAAATGAATGCACAGCAAATGACTGTGTATGATCCGGTCCTTGCCGGAAAACAACAAGCCGGGCAACACGATGCCGGTAGAAAAAGCCAAGGGGCAGATCGAGGCTACGCCAAAGGAGGCTATGCCGGAAACAATCATGCCGGTAGATATGAAACCGGGCAAAACTATCAAGCTGCAAGGGCAGCATATGATGAGGAGGAGATGCCTCCACCAAGGTACCGGCAGGCAAGGGCCGCGGTACCGGAATGCTACGATGAAGCTGACTCAACAAGATTCACCGCTTACCGAAATCCTTTGGGAGAGCGCGTGGGAGAAAGACACCTGCCAGAATGGGATGCGAGGCACCGTCTGGATAGAGTGTACCTGTCTGAAATGATAGAGGCAGAGGGCCCTCCGGGTCCAAAGTGTTTTGGCCCAAGGATTATGAAAGAGCAACCACCGGTTCGCAACTTCCAGTTGCCCCGTGACACCAAAACTTATGATGGCACCACTAAGCCGGAAGATTGGCTCGCGGATTATGTGACCGCGGTATACGTCGCTGGCGGCGGAGGATGTGTAGCCGGAGGAGGAAACCGGCGTTGGGCCGTGAGAATTGTGCCAACGTTTTTAGTGGGACCGTCAAGAATCTGGTTGAACAACTTGCCGGCAGGAAGCATAAATGGCTGGTTGGACTTTGAGGAAGCCTTTGTGAGTAACTTCAGTAGCACCTACCGAAGGCCCAACAGGCCTCAGCAGCTCGCTTTGTGCGTGCAGCGCCCGCAGGAAACAGACCGGGATTACCTGACCCGGTGGAACTCTATTAGAAACTCTTGTGAAGGAGTGATAGAAGCACAAGCTATTGCTTGGTTTAGCCAGGGATGCCGGCGAGGTTCGCCTTTATGGCAAAAGCTGCAGCGAAACATGCCAACAACTTTGGCGGAGATGATACGTGTGGCGGATAACTATGCGTTGGGAGACCCAATGCAACCGGCGTTGCAAGCTGAGCCGGAACAGTCAAACCCGCCTCAGTAGCGCCAGGAACAATACCGGGACAACCGGAACAACAAAAGAAGGGAAGATTTCCCGGATCGAAGGTACGCTCCGCAGCAAGTTGCTGCTGTGCAAGAAAACTCTGATGCCAGCGGCAGCCAGAGGCAGAAAATGAAGGAAAACGTTGCATAGAAAACAAAAAATTTCCTATCGCGAACACGCAATCCAAGCCAAGATGCAATCTAGAAGACGGTAGCAATGAGGGGATGATCAAGACTAACCCTTGAAGAGATTCCAAAGCCTATAAGAGTAGGCTCTTATTGCTGCGGTAGACGATCACTTGCCGCTTGCAAAAGCGCGTAGAAGATCTTGATCACGATCGGTTCCGGCGCCACGAACGGGCAGCACCTCCGTACTCGGTCACACGTTCGGTTGTTGATGAAGACGACGTCCACCTCCCCGTTCCAGCGGGCAGCGGAAGTAGTAGCTCCTCTTGAATCCGACAGCACGACGGCGTGGTGTCGGTGGTGGTGGAGAAGTCCGGCGGAGCTTCGCTAAAGCTGCGCGGGAGTTATGGAGGAGAGGGGGGCGGCTAGGGTTTGGGAGGGGGTGGCCGGCCACTCAAGGGGGGCGGCCAGCTTGTGGTCTTGGGGTGGCCGGCCCCCTCCCTTGGCCCCTCATTATATAGGTGGATCCCCAAGTGTTGGTGTCCAAGTCTTCGAATAAGACCCGAACCAAAAACCTTCCATGAGAGGGGAAACCTAGCCCAACTAGGACTCCCACCAAAAGGTGGGATTTCCACCTCCCATGTGGGGGGTGGCCGGCCCCCTAAGGGGGAGTCCACTTGGGACTCCTCCCCACCTAGGGTTGGCCGGCCATGGAGGTGGAGTCCCATGTGGACTCCACCTTCCTTGGTGGTTTCTTCCGGACTTTTCTAGAACCTTCTAGAACCTTCCATAGAACCTTCCGCGACATTTTAATTCACATAAAATGACTTCCCATATATGAATCTTATTCTCCGGACCATTCCGGAACTCCTCGTGATGTCCGGGATCTCATCCGGGACTCCGAACAAATATTCGAACTCCATTCCATATTCAAGTACTACCATTTCAACATCCAACTTTAAGTGTGTCACCCTACGGTTCGTGAACTATGCGGACATGGTTGAGTACTCACTCTGACCAATAACCAATAGCGGGATCTGGAGATCCATAATGGCTCCCACATATTCAACGATGACTTTAGTGATCGAATGAACCATTCACATACTATACCAATTCCCTTTGTCTCGCGATATTTTACTTGTCCGAGGTTTGATCTTCGGTATCACTCTATACCTTGTTCAACCTCGTTTCCTGACAAGTACTCTTTACTCGTACCGTGGTATGTGGTCTCTTATGAACTTATTCATATGCTTGCAAGACATTAGACAACATTCCACCGAGAGGGCCCAGAGTATATCTATCCGTCATCGGGATGGACAAATCCCACTGTTGATCCATATGCTTCAACTCATACTTTCCAGATACTTAATCCCACTTTTATAGCCACCCATTTACGCAGTGGTGTTTGGTGTAATCAAAGTACCTTTCCGGTATAAGTGATTTATATGATCTCATGGTCATAAGGACTAGGTAACTATGTATCGAAAGCTTATAGCAAATAACTTAATGACGAGATCTTATGCTACGCTTAAATGGGTGTGTCCATTACATCATTCATATAATGATATAACCTTGTTATTAATAACATCCAATGTTCATGATTATGAAACTAATCATCCATTAATCAACAAGCTAGTTTAAGAGGCATACTAGGGACTTCTTGTTTGTCTACATATCACACATGTACTAATGTTTCGGTTAATACAATTATAGCATGATATATAAACATTTATCATAAACATAAAGATATAAATAATAACCACTTTATTATTGCCTCTAGGGCATATCTCCTTCAGTCTCCCACTTGCACTAGAGTCAATAATCTAGTTTACATTTGTAAAGATATAACACCTTGGCCTTATGGTGCTTTATCATGTATTGCTCACGGGAGAGGTTTTTAGTCAACGGATCTGACACGCTCAGAAACGTATGTATTTTGTAATTCATTTGCGTCTCAACGCATCACTCATTTCCAAATGAGTTGGCATTAAATATGTTTGATCTTATGGTGGAACCTTAATTCCGCGGTCTGAAATAAGTCACTAATATTGTCACATACAATATAGCTTCAAAGTTCTGACACTATCGGAACTACACCAAGTTCTCAAAGAACTTCTTGACTCAACATCCTCAGTCATTTGTCAAAACAAATGACATACTCTGCCTTCGTTTTGTAGAATCCATCACAATATTTAGAACTCTTCTAAATCTAACATAGACAACTTCTAGTTCATTGTGCTACCTTTAAAACAACACTTAGTCTAATTTGAGATTGAAATTCTATTTTGATATGTGACAAAATAAATATCGGTGTAACACCTTACAGCGATTTGTTTGTCATTTCTTCATACAAAAATATATATGTATATCCTTAGTTCTTCTAAAGTACTCAAGGATATTCTTACTGTCGTCCAATGATCATCATATGAATCATTCTGGTATATGCTCATAACACTTTATAGCACATGATATCTGATTGTGTACATATTATTCGTGATCTATAATCACTCATGTGTTTTTACTCATTGAGTGTCAGATACACTCAAGTCTTGTTAAACCTTCACATGACAAGAACATTTTCTTAATATTTCTATATTGAACTACTTCAATATCCATCATATGTACTTTGACTTAAACTTATTTATGTGTTTCAATCTATCTTCATAGATCTTGACACTAAATTTGTTTTAGTCCATATCCTTTCATTGAAGTTAATTCTCAATGAAACCTTTTAATCAAGTATATAATTACATCATTTATAACCAACTATATGTCACCTACATAAAGTATTATAAATGTGTCTTAGCGCTCCCACTTAATTTCTTGCAAATGCAAGCCTCTTCATCGTCTCTGATGAAATCAAAAAACTCTTTGACTATTTCATCTGGTGAAGATTCCAACTCCGTGATACTTACTTCATCCAATTGAAGCTTGTATAGCTATCTAGTATTCCACGGACCAGCAAAACTCTTGGTTGTATCTTGTATACATACTTCTGTTAAGTAGTGTATTTTGCCATCCTACTAGCATATCTAATAAAAGAAATATGTAGTGATTACTAGAATAATCCACATAGACTATAAGCATTGCTACGGAAGATCTAATCTTATCGTATTCAACTCTTTGAACTTTGTCGTAAACAATTTTTCGACAAGTCAAGCTTTCTTCAAGGATATTTCATCCAAGTCCATCAATTTCATAGATCCATTTACTTTCAAAAAGTATTCATCTATCTTGGATTTTATGGCGTATAGCCATTTTAACGAAGTCAGGGCCCATCATAACTTCTTTGTTTGTAGTTGGTTTATCATTGTTCAAAATCAATCCTTTGTCCACAAATCATTTATTTGATCACAAAGTAAACCATACCTACAAGGTTCAATATGTACTTCGATCTCCATGGCTAAAACACTTTGTAGTCATGAGAGCCATGATCGTCGTGGCCGCTTCCGAAACCAATTCCGATGGCGCTACTCGATCATTATGCTTAGGTTCATAAACCTTATCAAATTATATTGTCCTCCCACTCAAATACTTCACTCGAAACAATTTCTCGGAAATAAGAAACATTGACAAACACTTTTGTCTTTGTCTCGTGGGAAGAATTCCCAATTAAATCTCTGGGATAACCAACAAAGACATTCATCCGATTTTGGTTGACTATTAGGGTTTATACCCATGCCATAACTTGTATGGTGTCATTTCAACGGATCATGATGATGCTCTATTTAGTGTAAAAGCGGTAGTCACTAAAGCATAATCCACAAAAATATAATGGCATCAATATTTTATCTCATCATTGATCCAACAAAATTTGGATATATCTCTTGGATACTTCATCATCACTATGATACTCCAAGAAACGTAAGTTGTAGAACAATTTCATAACTCTCTTAGATGTTCGCTAAAACTCGTAATTCAAATATTTCCACCATGATCCAATCATAGATATTTGATTTCTATTACGATGATTTCCACTTCATACTGAAATTTATTTGAATCCATTCAAATGTTTCAAACTTCTTCCTTATTGAATATATCCACATATATATACTCAATTCATTGTTGAAAGTTTTCATGAAGTAGAAGAATCTCCCGCACACAACTATGCCCAGTGAACCACATACATCATCATGTATTTTTCCACTAAGTTAGTTGTCCGTTCTACTTTTGGCCTATGAACGGTATTTTAATCATTCTCTTTGGAAAAGATTTGCAAGCGCCAAATGATTCAAAAATCAAATGACTCCAAAAATCCATTTGCATGGAGTTCCTTCATGCGTTCCTTTCTAACATGACCTAAATGGCGGTTCCACAAATAAGTGGAATTCAAATCATTTGCCTTATGGCATTTTAGCGTCAGTGTTATGTATGTGTGTTTCACCATTAAGATTTATAATAATTTATCCACCGTATATGGAGTAATGTCATAATTTGAACAACTCATTGTTTTCATTTGACCAGAGCAAAATAACAATTATTAAGTTCTTTATTATAAATTCTAAGGGCTAGATAGAATGCTAACGACGAACATAATAACACTTTATTTTGTTCCAGGCGAACATTCTTATCATATTCCTTGTCAGTCACTTAGGCCATTGTATTCTTGTATTGCGTTGTTTTGTATGACACTTCATACCAACCAATATAGTACTAATACCCAAGAATTTCATAGTGTGACTTAACTAGAAATACAACCATAACATGTATATCATTTATATACACCTGAGCTAGACTTTCTAGTCTTTTCTTTTTCTTTTTTTGCCAAAATATCTTTTGCAGTTTCTCTTTTAGCTTTCCTCATTATTCAGAGAAACATATCAACTTCAATAACTTCTCGGTTTGTTGGTCAAATACCAATAACCTTGAGGTTCTTACTTTGAAGTTGATCATTATATGACAAGTGTTCCAGATTTCACTATTAGTAACTTTGTAATATGATGAACAATTTCACTCATAATTTTATCCATCATATCATGACGACTTTCCGAGACCATGTCTGTACATGCTAGGCTCGTAAAGTTTTAACCTTGGTATTTGCATGTGCAAATCTAGCTTGCACCCGTTGTATGCACTCGTAGAATCTATCACACCCGATCATCACGTGATGCTTCGAAACGACGAGTCTTAATAACGGTGCATATTAAGGATGGTCACTTCATGGATATGCGAATATTGTTAGTGCCCCAATAGTTGGAGGATTGTGACACCTGTCGTCTTCAACCTTCATACATTCCCATAAAACTTATGAGTTTATGTAGTCTCACCAAATTATATTCTATTATCTTGTAATAAGGTCTTAGATATCACATATATATCATACCTTGATTATTTCTGAAAACTAAATTTTCAGCTCCTTACTTTTCAAACAAATTTGAACTTCAAGTTTGACGGAGACAAGATAACTTTAGGTACTAATTGAAAACATAGCTCTTTGAATCAACAATGTGAGGTTTACTAAAAGTTTGCAATAGGACTTAATCAATTCTTGATTCTTTAACAATACGGTACCAATCCGTAAAGTTTCTTGTCAGATTTTAACAGTATTTCTATCTCAATAACAAGACTAGCGCATGGTAGAAAACGGATGCCAATACTACAAAATTAATTCAAAATACTACTCAGACTATGTTTATGATAATTAGTTCATGTTTTAATCTAATTACTAATGAACTCCCACTTAATACAACATCCCTCATAGTTGTTAAGTGGTACACGATCCAAATCCACTACACCAAAACCGATCATCACGTGAGATGATGTAGCTTCAATGGTGAACATCAACATGTTGATCATATCATCCATATGACTCGTGTTCAACCTTTCGGTTTCCGTTGTCCCGAGGCCATGTCTGTACATGCTAGGCTCGTCAAGCAAACCCAAGTATTCCGCGTGTGCAACATGGCTTACACCCGTTGTATGTGAATCGTTGAATCTATCACATCCGATCATCACGAGATGCTTTGAAACGACGAACTGTTACAACGGTGCATACGAGGGGAGAACACTTTATTATCTTGATATTAATGTGAGGGATCATCTTATAATGCTACCGTCGCGATCTAAGCAAAATAAGATGCATAAAGGATTAACATCACATGCAGTTCATATGTGATATGATATGGCCCTTTTGTCTTTGCGCCTTTGATCTTCATCTCCAAAGCACGGACATGATCTCCATCATCAATGGGCATGATCTCCATCATTGTCGGCGTAGCATCAAGGTTCATGGCGCCGTCTTCATGGTTGTTCACCTCATGTAGCAACTATTACAACTACTTTGAAATACTACTCAACATGAAAATTAAAGACAACCATAAGGCTCCTGCCGGTTGCCACAATACAATAATGATCATCTCATACATATTCATCATCATATCATGGCCATATCACATCACCAAACCCTGCAAAAACAAGTTAGACGTCTCTAATTTGGTTTGCATATTTTACGTGGTTTAGGGTTTTCGTGTAAGATCTAATCTACCTACGAACATGAACCACAACGGTGATACTAGTGTTGTCAATAGAAGAGTAAGTTGAATCTTCACTATAGTAGGAGAGACAGACACCCGCAAAGCCTCTTATGCAATACAAGTTGCATGTCGAACGAGGAACAAGTCTCATGAACGCGGTCATGTAAAGTTAGTCCGAGCCGCTTCATCCCACTATGCCACAAAGATGCAAAGTACTCAAACTAAAGACAACAAGAGCATCAACGCCCACAAAACCATTGTGTTCTACTCGTGCAACCATCTATGTATAGACACGGCTCTGATACCACTGAAGGAAAACGTTGCATAGAAAACAAAAAATTTCCAATCGCGAACACGCAATCCAAGCCAAGATGCAATCTAGAAGACGGTAGCAACGAGGGGATGATCAAGACTAACCCTTGAAGAGATTCCAAAGCCTATAAGAGTAGGCTCTTATTGCTGCGGTAGACGATCACTTGCCGCTTGCAAAAGCGCGTAGAAGATCTTGATCACGATCGGTTCCGGCGCCACGAACGGGCAGCACCTCCGTACTCGGTCACACGTTCGGTTGTTGATGAAGACGACGTCCACCTCCCCGTTCCAGTGGGCAGCAGAAGTAGTAGCTCCTCTTGAATCCGACAGCACGACGGCGTGGTGTCGGTGGTGGTGGAGAAGTCCGGCGGAGCTTCGCTAAAGCTACGCGGGAGTTATGGAGGAGAGGGGGGCGGCTAGGGTTTGGGAGGGGGTGGCCGGCCACTCAAGGGGGGCGGCCAGCTTGTGGTCTTGGGGTGGCCGGCCCCCTCCCTTGGCCCCTCATTATATAGGTGGATCCCCAAGTGTTGGTGTCCAAGTCTTCGAATAAGACCCGAACCAAAAACCTTCCATGAGAGGGGAAACCTAGCCCAACTAGGACTCCCACCAAAAGGTGGGATTTCCACCTCCCATGTGGGGGGTGGCCGGCCCCCTAAGGGGGAGTCCACTTGGGACTCCTCCCCACCTAGGGTTGGCCGGCCATGGAGGTGGAGTCCCATGTGGACTCCACCTTCCTTGGTGGTTTCTTCCGGACTTTTCTAGAACCTTCTAGAACCTTCCATAGAACCTTCCGCGACATTTTAATTCACATAAAATGACTTCCCATATATGAATCTTATTCTCCGGACCATTCCGGAACTCCTCGTGATGTCCGGGATCTCATCCGGGACTCCGAACAAATATTCGAACTCCATTCCATATTCAAGTACTACCATTTCAACATCCAACTTTAAGTGTGTCACCCTACGGTTCGTGAACTATGCGGACATGGTTGAGTACTCACTCTGACCAATAACCAATAGCGGGATCTGGAGATCCATAATGGCTCCCACATATTCAACGATGACTTTAGTGATCGAATGAACCATTCACATACTATACCAATTCCCTTTGTCTCGCGATATTTTACTTGTCCGAGGTTTGATCTTCGGTATCACTCTATACCTTGTTCAACCTCGTTTCCTGACAAGTACTCTTTACTCGTACCGTGGTATGTGGTCTCTTATGAACTTATTCATATGCTTGCAAGACATTAGACAACATTCCACCGAGAGGGCCCAGAGTATATCTATCCGTCATCGGGATGGACAAATCCCACTGTTGATCCATATGCTTCAACTCATACTTTCCAGATACTTAATCCCACTTTTATAGCCACCCATTTACGCAGTGGTGTTTGGTGTAATCAAAGTACCTTTCCGGTATAAGTGATTTATATGATCTCATGGTCATAAGGACTAGGTAACTATGTATCGAAAGCTTATAGCAAATAACTTAATGACGAGATCTTATGCTACGCTTAAATGGGTGTGTCCATTACATCATTCATATAATGATATAACCTTGTTATTAATAACATCCAATGTTCATGATTATGAAACTAATCATCCATTAATCAACAAGCTAGTTTAAGAGGCATACTAGGGACTTCTTGTTTGTCTACATATCACACATGTACTAATGTTTCGGTTAATACAATTATAGCATGATATATAAACATTTATCATAAACATAAAGATATAAATAATAACCACTTTATTATTGCCTCTAGGGCATATCTCCTTCAGAAAACCGGATCGCAGCCATGGGCGGTCCTAAGAAGCAATGGGTCGAAAAGAAACCCTGGGGCCAGAAAAAGAATTGGCAAGAACCCGTAAAATACACCATGGAAGCCGCCATGGATCAACCTTGCCGGTGGCACACGCCGAACCCGGCTCACCCATCAAACCACCTGACGAAGGATTGTTCTTGGACCAAGTACTTGATGCAAAAGGGAGCAGCAAAAGATGCGCAAGCACAAGGGTGCTCCACAATATTGCCACCATCGCAAGATATGCTGCGCCAGCAACAACTACCACCACCACCACCACTTACTGGAGCAAATGCGTTACCGGTACAGCCTCAGCAAAACAGGCAGCAGTATCAGCAAGTCAATCAGGTGGGAGAGGGCCATGGCCAACCACCTCCACCGGCACCTTTGGGCCGGAATGTTTATGAGGATCCAGACGTGTGTTGTGTCGTGTTCGTCACTGAGCCAACAGACAGGCAAAGTGTGCATCGCCGCTCCATGGAAGTAAACGCCGTGATGCCGGCGGTTCCCAAGTACATGCTGTGGTCAGATCAGGAAATCACCTGGTCGTTCAAGGATCACCCCAAAATCATGCCGAATCCGGGAGGTTACGCTTTCATGGTGGACCCAATCATGAAAGGGCCAACGACTCGCGTCAAATTCAGCAAAGTGTTGATAGGCAATGGGAGCAGCATAAACATAATGTACCGGCACACCATGCATACGCTGGGCATAACAGAAAACATGCTTCAGCCAACTCGTACAACGTTCCACGAAATCGTTCCGGGTTTGTCTTGCGCACCGGTAGGAAAAGTTCGGGTGGACGTATCGTTTGGAGGACGTGACAATTGCCGGGTTGAAAACATTGAGTTCGAGGTGGTGGACCTAGATAGCCCGTACCATGCACTGTTGGGGAGACCAACATTGGCAGCCTTCATGGCCTCGACCCACACAGCTTACCTCAAGATGAAGATGCCGGCACCTCGTGGACCCTTAATTGTGGTGGGAAACTATAAGGTCTCACTGGAAACAGCATCTGCCGGATCAAACCTAGCGGAATCGCTGGTGATCGCGGAGGAGAAAAGGAGGATGCAAACCGCAGTTGCGCTAGCTCAGTCCTCGCAATTGAGCTTACCGACAATGAGTCGAAACTTGGGCTCACCGGCGTTCAAGCCGACGAATGAAACAAAGGACATTGTGCTGGATCCGGCTTACCCAGAGCGCACCGTTCGTATCGGTGCCGGACTGAATCAAGCATAGGAAAGCGCGCTCGTCAGCTTCCTCCGTGAGAATCGGAATATCTTTGCCTGGTCTACTGATGACTTGGTAGGTGTTCCGAGGGAGCTGGCTGAGCACTCTTTAAACGTCCGGAAGGATGCCAAGCCGGTGCGACAACCCTTGCGCCGGTTCGCTGAAGATAGGAGGAAGATTATTGGAGAAGAGGTGACGAAATTGTTAGTTGCCGGTTTCATCGTGGAGGTCATGCATACTGAGTGGCTGGCCAATCCGGTAATGGTCGAAAAGAAAAAAGATGAGAACCTGGAGGCGAAAGCTCCAAAGGTGTGGCGCATGTGCATCGACTACACCAACCTCAACATGGCTTGCCCAAGAGATCCTTTCCCTCTACCGCGGATCGATCAAGTGATTGATTCAACTGCCGGGTGTGAGTTGTTATCTTTCCTGGATGCTTATTCCGGTTTCCACCAAATCCCCTTGAAAAACGAATATCAAATAAAAACTGCGTTCATTACCCCGCACGGGGCTTATTGCTATGTCACTGTGCCTTTTGGTTTGCGCAACGCTGGTGCAACGTACCAGCGCTGTATGCAAAAATGCTTGTTTGATCAAATTGGAAAGAATGTGCAAGTCTATGTGGACGACATTGTGATAAAAACTAAGGTAAAAGATACCCTAATTGACGACATCCGGCAAACATTTGATAATTTAAGAAGGTTCCGGATGAAACTTAATCTGGTGAAATGTACTTTCGGTGTCCCTGCCGGCAAACTGCTTGGCTTTCTCGTCTCAAGCCGGGGCATTGAGGTCAATCCGGTAAAGATTCGGGCAATCGAGAGAATGACGATACCGCAAGATCTTAAGGATGTACAAAAGTTTACCGGAAGCTTAGCGTCATTGAGCCGGTTCATAAGCAGGCTGGGAGAGAAGGCCTTGCCACTCTACGCTCTGATGAAAAAATCCGATACGTTCGTCTGGACCCCTCAGGCAGGCGCGGCGTTTAAAAGCTAAAAACGATGCTAGCCACTGCGCCAATACTGGCTTCGCCGTTGGAAAGAGAGCCCATGTTGTTATATATAGCAGCAACTAACCGGGTTGTGAGCGTAGTTGTGGTAGTAGAAACAGAAGAGGAAGGAAAAACCGTCCAGAGGCCGGTATACTACCTGAGCGAAGTGCTCTCCCTCTCAATGCAAAACTACCCACACTTCCAGAAAATGACTTATGGCGTGTTCATGGCCGCCACGAAGCTCAAGCACTACTTCGAGGAGCACCCCATGAAGGTGGTGAGTGAGGCACCCATCTCCGATATCATGTGCAACAAAGATGCTAGCGGCAGGATTGCAAAGTGGGCGATCCAGATATCACCATACGTACCGGTGTATGAAAGAAGAGATGCCATCAAATCACAAGCTTTAGCTGATTTCTTGGTTGATTGGGCGGAAATGCAGTACAAGCCCCCAGATCAAAGAATAGAATATTGGAAAATGCATTTTGACGGATCCAAACTCAAGGAGGGTCTAGGTGCCGGTGTGGTGCTCACCTCACCAAAGGGAGATCATCTCCGGTATGTTTTACAAGTACATTTCAGGGCATCAAACAATGTCGCTGAATACGAGGCTTTGATCCATGGGCTTAAGGTCGCAAAAGAAATCGGTGCACACCGGATCATTTGCTACGGAGATTCAGATCTTCTGGTACAACAATGTTCTGGAGATTGGGACGCGAAAGATGCCAACATGGCCTCATACCGGTTTCACGTGCAAAAGATCGCCGGATTCTTTGAAGGGTGTGAGTTTCACCATGTGCCGCGTGCAGAAAATGAAGCCGCGGATGATTTGTCCAAGTTGGGCTCGTCCAGGCAAGAAATTCCTCCCGGAATAGCCTTGGCACACTTAAGAGTACCATCGATCAAACCGAGTCCGGAGTCGGAGTCAATTTTTGTACCGGAATCACATGTTGTACCAATGGATATCGACGAAGGAAACCCGGGGACTGTACCGGCAAACTCGGGGACTGTTCCGGTAAGCTCGGGGACTGCTGCGTCCGTGCCGGAGGAAACAATGTTGGTGGATAACATGGACATAGACGTACCGGTGTTCCTGGTTCGGGAGGCACCATCATGGGTTAAACCTATTAAGGAATTCCTGATCAACAGCACTTTGCCGGTTGACGAAAATGAGTCCAGAAGGATCCAAAGGAGGTCCAAAGCGTACACCATCATCAATGGCGAGGTATACAAAAGAAGTGTTACCGGTGTACTCCAAAGGTGTGTGGAACCGGAAGAGGGAAGAGAAATGCTCGAGGAGATCCACCGAGGAGAGTGTGGGCATCACGGTTTGTCAAGGGCGCTGGTGGCAAAAGTGTTCCGGCATGGGTTCTATTGGCCCATGGCTTTGGAAAATGCGGAGGATCTGGTAAGAAAATGCAATGGGTGCCAGAGGTACGCCAAGCAGAACCATACCCCAGCATCCGGTTTAAAGACCATACCGCTAACTTGGCCGTTTGCCATTTGGTGCCTAGACATGGTTGGCCCATTCAAAACCGCAAGGGGAAACATGACCCACATCTTGGTTATGGTGGATAAATTCACCAAGTGGCTAGAGGTGAAACCCATTGCAAAATGTGATGGACGCACAACGGTGAAGTTCTTAAAAGATGTAATTTTGCGGTATGGCTACCCGCATAGCATTATCACTGACAATGGCACAAACTTTGCTCAAGGTGAGTTCAAAAGATTTTGTGAGGACAACAATATCCGGTTGGATTTGTGCTCAGTGGCACACCCACAAGGCAATGGCCAAGTTGAAAGAACAAACACTTTGGTACTTTCCGGTATCAAACCAAGACTCATCGATGCGGTGGAAAAATCGCCGGGGTGTTGGCTCGATGAGCTACCATCCGTACTGTGGAGTATAAGAACAACTCCAAACCGGTCTACCGGATACACTCCATTCTTTATGGTTTATGGAGCAGAAGCGGTCATACAAACCGACATTCTCCATGATTCACCAAGGGTGCAACTCTATATCGAAGAAGAGGTAAAGGAGGCCCGAGAAAACGATGTGGACTTGCTAGAAGAAGCAAGAGAATTAGCTTTGGCAAGAACAGCCATTTACCAGCAAAACCTCAGACGCTATCACAGCCGGAAGGTTAACCCGAGGGTATTTCGGGAAGGAGACCTAGTGCTACGCCTAGTGCAGCGCACTGAAGGCCGGCACAAGCTTTCCCCCCCATGGGAAGGACCTTTCATTGTGAGCAAGGCTCTCCACAATGATGCCTATTACCTGATTGATGCACAGGAATGGAAGAAAGGAAAGGCGGACAGGTCCGGAGAGGAGACCAAGCGTCCGTGGAATGTAGCTCTGTTGCGTCCTTTCTACTCTTGAAGTTGTGGTGTAAGAAGTTCCTTTTTTTGCCTTATTTGCTATGAATAAAAGATGTCAGAACCTCGAATGAGTCTCGGGGACTACCCTTACTAAAGTTGTATGTAACATGTTTATTTTTTCAGTTTACCGGTTGCTTATTGAACGTTTTTTCTTTCCGGTTTAGTAGTGTGCTAGACCCCACCGGAGTCTTCGACTCTGCTGTTGTCCGCAACTCGGCTTCATGGCAAGAAAGATAAACCGGTAGGGGATAAGCACATGAACTGCGAAGAGGGAGAGCGGGAAAGAACAATCCGGAAAATTTTAACTAACCCCGGTTATACCGGTTTTTTGCAAAAATTTCGAGTTATTTCTAAGTTCAAGAAAGTGCTTGCTTGGTAAAAGAACTTTGTGCTCATACGCCAAAAACGCCCAGAGAAGGTAGGCAGAGCCAAAGCAAAAGAGCCAAGTATGCATCAAATTGGATGCGGAAACAATTTCGGAATCATTGCAGTGCAAGAAAAAGCAAATCAACAAGCAAATATGCTAAGGCAAGCATAAGTTAATTAACTACCGGTATAGCGTACCGGCATAAACTGTTGTACCACAACCAAAATAGAGATTAAGTATTATCTTACATCATAGACCCTGACATACCGGGGTAGAATTTAACGGGCAGTGTTTCCAAGTTGAACAGGGCAAGCATATCACAGGCAATCAGATAACAGGCAACATTCAGGCAATAGGGGCTTCGGGAGGAGCATCGTTGGCATCAGGACCCTCTGGAGGCGCGTCACCGGCTCCGGCCTCATCAGCATCTTCACCCTCCTCCTCGTCGCTCAGATAGTCCTTGACGTCTGTAGGAGGGGGGATGAAGGTGCGCATATCAGCGTACTCCGTGATGTGGTACGCTCGATCTCCGCTTAGCGGTGAGGACCGGGTCCAGGTCAGTTTCAGCCCCTTCGCGCACGCCGGTAAAGGCGTCCAGGTCCAGCTCCGGGTACCAGGAGCAGGCAACGCGAAGCGCTGAGTCTGCTCCGGCACGGGCAGCAGAGCACTGCCACTCCCGGATCCTTCGGCCGGCACCCTTCAGGCGGTCGCTGATGAGGGAGAAGGTGTCTGGCACTTCTTCTCCAGGCCAAATAGTCCTGTAGAGCTGGGTGGCCACCTGCGGAATGTCAGAGAGGTTCCGATCCACGCAGCGCATGTGGGAGACCCACGCGTTCAGCGCAACCAGGTGGTCATAGGGATCCCAGGGCGCACCCAGGTTCTCGTATGCCTGTAGCACCCGGCGCTCTCCAACCTTCTTTACAGCAAACGCCTGGGAGTCCGGGAAGAGCCCTGCAAGACAAAGAAAAGAAGCTAAGCACATGCTACCGGAACAGATAAGCTTATAAGCAAGAACCGGAAAGGAAAAAAGAGAAACTTACGGAGGGCAAGCGCGTCAGTCTTCGTAACCAGAAGGTCGTACTCCTTCTGTTCCACCTCCAGCTGCGTGGCCTTGTCCTCGGCTGCCTTCCGCGCCTTGGCGGCCTCTTCCAGCTCAGCCTGCAACACCACATTGGCATTGCCAGCATCCTCCAGCGCCTCATGCAGCTTGGCCTCCGCGGCGGATTCAGCAGCCTTCAGCGCCTTGGCATGGTCAAGACCAAGCTGGATAAGCTGGTCCTTGAGCTCCTTGTAGCTGGCTCTCTGGGCGCTCAGATCCTCCTGATGCTGTCGGATAAGTTGGTCCTTCTCCTCTGGAACCCGGAAAGAGAGTGTTAGCAAAGTTGTACTGATACAATGTAGAGAAAGCAAGTTAACTGGAAAACAGGAAGCTGTACCTTGGGCGGCGGGATGGCTGTTGAAACAGAAAATCATAAGTGTTAAGAATTGAGAGAAAGAAAGCTTTCCGGTAAAAAGATGCCGGAGGCGCAGAGATTTACCTTGGCACTTGCTGTGTGCCTCAGCGAGGTCCCGGTGCTCCCAAAGAAGCTCCTCAAAAAGGATCTTCCGAGCGTCAGCCGTGGTCTGTTCAAGGAAATGATGTTAGCTGAGAGCAAAGATCTTAACCCGAAACTCGGGACTGGCTATGCCGGTTTCGCGTGTTTCTAGTTAAGTTTCGCGCTAAGAGCAAAGATCTTAACCCGAAACTCGGGGACTGGCTATGCCGGTTTCGCGCGTTTCTAGTTAAGTTTCGCGCTAAGAGCTACGCTCTCAGCACGAAACTCGGGGACTGGGAGGATAGACAAGATTCAGCAAAAAAGAGAAACCGGCATAAAGTTGAAAGTTCAAGGAAAGATAGAAAAGAGCCAGAAGAAGAGGAACCAAGATAAATCAAAAAATGGAACAGGCTTTGTGAGACTTATCATCATGTTATTCGTGGCATCGAACCACGCGCTGTCCAGCTCCTTGACGGCCTGACACAGCCGCATGAAGTGCTCTTCTGAGCACCGCTCACCAACAGGGTCAGGCGCCGGTAGCCGGTCCTTGCCCAGGCCGCGGGTCACCTTGGACATGTCCGCGGCGTTCCACTTCTCCGCGTAGGGCAGCAAGTGCCCCAGCTCCCGGCCTTCACGCTGGAACTCGGTGATCCGGCCAAGCAGGCCAGTTGCCTTCTCGCCGGCAGCGCTAGCGGCGCGGCCGACGTGTAGCACCAAGGGCTGCTGGCCGCCGGAGGGGGCGCTAGAGGCCGTTGCCTTCCCCTTGACGAGCGTCAAGGTCTTGGGCGGCGGCGCCGTTGGAGTGGCACCGGCTGGCTCGGTGCGAGGAGCTTCCGGCGGTGGCGTTGGCGTGGTCCTGGGAGAAGGGGGAGCGTCAGGCGCGTCACCCGGGTTGGAGCTTGCCGGCGCGGAAGTTCCCGGCGCGGCTCTGGAGGGGGAAGACGTCTTGGTCTTCTTCTTCTTTTTCTTTTCTAGGACGGGAGGAACCAGAGGTTCCATCCGCCCGGTAGCTTCTTCTCCGGCGCCGATGTTGCAGGCGCCGGTGTCTTGGTTCTCGGGAGGGGAGACAAGGTCCTCCTCCGCGCGGTGATCTGGCGGTGTAGGGGCCGCGCGCCCCGAACTTGTAGTGCCACCCAGAGGGGAGGCAGAGGTGATGCCGGCACCAGTTGGTGCCGGGCTTGAGTGAGGAGGAGGAGTTGAGGTCCTTGCGAATCCGGCGGAGCCCTCAGGCCTGGGGCCGAGCTTGAGCGCGGGGCTGAAAGAGAGAAAAAGAAAGGGTTGGAAAAAAGCAACCGGAAAAGAGCTTGGTAAAAACAAAACAAGCAGAGAAACGGGGCCTTACCCAGAAGAGGTCGGCATCTGCCTGCTCTTGTAGCGCCTCACGCCTGCGACCTTCCCCGCAAAGGGTTCAGTCCGGAAGCGCTTGGATGCAGGGGCCTGGCTCGAACCGGCGTCAGAGGCCGGAGCCTTGTTCTTTTGGCCTTGGGCCATGAGTTTCTCCACAAACTCTTGGCCTGCCTCGGCCTGCAGGGGAGGAACGTGCTCGTGGACCTGTGGGTTGATGTTGGCTGAGGGAACATCTACAGAGGAACAATAACAGAAGAATATGAGAGATCAAAAAGAAGAGCTACCTCAAGCAAGGTCAGGTCGTCAGACGAACCGGATGGTTCCGGTGGAGATTTGCCGAGGCGCGAGGCTGGAGTCCGGCCCATTGATGGCGTGTAACTCACACGTTCGTTGGGAACCCCAAGAGGAAGGTATGATGCGCACAGCAGCAAGTTTTCCCTCAGAAAGAAACCAAGGTTTATCGAACCAGGAGGAGCCAAGAAGCACGTTGAAGGTTGATGGCGGCGGGATGTAGTGCGGCGCAACACCAGGGATTCCGGCGCCAACGTGGAACCTGCACAACACAACCAAAGTACTTTGCCCCAACGAAACAGTGAGGTTGTCAATCTCACCGGCTTGCTGTAACAAAGGATTAACCGTATTGTGTGGAAGATGATTGTTTGCAGAAAACAGTAAAACAGTAGTGCAGTAGATTGTATTTCAGTAAAGAGAATTGGACCGGGGTCCACAGTTCACTAGAGGTGTCTCTCCCATAAGACAAACAGCATGTTGGGTGAACAAATTACAGTTGGGCAATTGACAAATAAAGAGAGCATGACCATGCACATACATATCATGATGAGTATAGTGAGATTTAATTGGGCATTACGACAAAGTACATAGACCGCCATCCAACTGCATCTATGCCTAAAAAGTCCACCTTCAGGTTATCATCCGAACCCCTTCCAGTATTAAGTTGCAAAGCAACAGACAATTGCATTAAGTATGGTGCGTAATGTAATCAACAACTACATCCTTAGACATAGCATCAATGTTTTATCCCTAGTGGCAACAGCACAACACAACCTTAGAACTTTCTGTCACTGTCCCAGGTGTCAATGCAGGCATGAACCCACTATCGAGCATAAATACTCCCTCTTGGAGTTACAAGCATCTACTTGGCCAGAGCATCTACTAGTAACAGAGAGCATGCAAGATCATAAACAACACATAGATATAACTTTGATAATCAACATAACAAGTATTCTCTATTCATCGGATCCCAACAAACGCAACATATAGAATTACAGATGGATGATCTTGATCATGTTAGGCAGCTCACAAGATCCGACAATGATAGCACAATGGGGAGAAGACAACCATCTAGCTACTGCTATGGACCCATAGTCCAGGGGTAGACTACTCACTCATCACTCCGGAGGCGACCATGGCGGCGTAGAGTCCTCCGGGAGATGATTCCCCTCTCCGGCAGGGTGCCGGAGGCGATCTCTGGATCCCCGAGATGGGATCAGCGGCGGCGGCGTCTCGGTAAGGTTTTCCGTATCGTGGCTCTCGATGCGGGGGTTTCGTCACGGAGGCTTTAAGTAGGCGGAAGGGCAAGTCAGAGGGGGCACAGGGGCCCCACACCATAGGCCGGCGCGGCCGGGGGCCGCGCCGCCCTAGGGTTTGGGCACCTGTGGCCCCACTTCGCTTCGTCTTCGGACTTACGGAAGCTTCGTGGAAAAATAGGCCCCTGGGCGTTGATTTCGTCCAATTCCGAGAATATTTCCTTACTAGGATTTCTGAAACCAAAAACAGCAGAAAATAGCAAGCGGCACTTCGGCATCTTGTTAATAGGTTAGTTCCAAAAATGCACGAATATGACATAAAGTGTGCATAAAACATGTAGATAACATCAATAATGTGGCATGGAACATAAGAAATTATCGATACGTCGGAGACGTATTAGCATCCCCAAGCTTAGTTCTGCTCGTCCCGAGCAGGTAAAACGATAACACAGATAATTTCTGGAGTGACATGCCATCATAACCTTGATCATACTATTTGTAAAGCATATGTAGTGAATGCAGCGATCAAAACAATGTATATGACATGAGTAAACAAGTGAATCATATAGCAAAGACTTTTCATGAATAGCACTTCAAGACAAGCATCAATAAGTCTTGCATAAGAGTTAACTCATAAAGCAATAATTCATAGTAAAAGAATTGAAGCAACACAAAAGAAGATTAAGTTTCAGCGGTTGCTTTCAACTTGTAACATGTATATCTCATGGATATTGTCAACATAGAGTAATATAATAAGTGCAATAAGCAAGTATGTAGGAATCAATGCACAGTTCACACAAGTGTTTGCTTCTTGAGGTGGAGAGAAATAGGTGAACTGACTCAACATTGAAAGTAAAAGAATGGTCCTCCATAGAGGAAAAGCATCGATTGCTATATTTGTGCTAGAGCTTTGATTTTGAAAACAAGAAACAATTTTGTCAACGGTAGTAATAAAGCATATGTATCATGTAAATTATATCTTACAAGTTGCAAGCCTCATGCATAGTATACTAATAGTGCCCGCACCTTGTCCTAATTAGCTTGGACTACCGGATCATCACAATGCACATGTTTTGACCAAGTGTCACAAAGGGGTACCTCTATGCCGCCTGTACAAAGGTCTAAGGAGAAAGCTCGCATTGGATTTCTCGCTATTGATTATTCTTCAACTTAGACATCCATACCGGGACAACATAGACAACAGATAATGGACTCCTCTTTTATGCATAAGCATGTAACAACAATTAATAATTTTCTCATTTGAGATTGAGGATATTTGTCCAAAACTGAAACTTCCACCATGGATCATGGCTTTAGTTAGCGGCCCAATGTTCTTCTCTAACAATATGCATGCTTAACCATAAGGTGGTAGATCTCTCTTACTTCAGACAAGACGGACATGCATAGCAACTCACATGAAATTCGACAAAGAGTAGTTGATGGCGTCCCCAGTGAACATGGTTATCGCACAACAAGCAACTTAATAAGAGATAAAGTGCATAATTACATATTCAATACCACAATAGTTTTTAAGCTATTTGTCCCATGAGCTGTATATTGCAAAGGTGAATGATGGAATTTTAAAGGTAGCACTCAAGCAATTTACTTTGGAATGGCGGAGAAATACCATGTAGTAGGTAGGTATGGTGGACACAAATGGCATAGTGGTTGGCTCAAGTATTTTGGATGCATGAGAAGTATTCCCTCTCGATACAAGGTTTAGGCTAGCAAGGCTTATTTGAAACAAACACAAGGATGAACCGGTGCAGCAAAACTCACATAAAAGACATATTGAAAACATTATAAGACTCTACACCGTCTTCCTTGTTGTTCAAACTCAATACTAGAAATTATCTAGACCTTAGAGAAACCAAATATGCAAACCAAATTTAAGCATGCTCTATGTATTTCTTTATTAATGGGTGCAAAGTATATGATGCAAGAGCTTAAACATGAGCACAACAATTGCCAAGTATCACATTACCCAAGACATTTATAGTAATTAATACATGTATCATTTTCCAATTCCAACCATATAACAATTTAACGAAGGAGAAACTTCGCCATGAATACTATGAGTAGAGCCTAAGGACATACTTGTACATATGCTACAGCGGAGCGTGTCTCTCTCCCATAAAGTGAATACTAGGATCCATTTTATTCAAACAAAACAAAAAACAAAAACAAACCGATGCTCCAAGCAAAGCACATAAGATGTGATGGAATAAAAATATAGTTTCAGGGGAGGAACCTGATAATGTTGTCGATGAAGAAGGGGATGCCTTGGGCATCCCCAAGCTTAGACGCTTGAGTCTTCTTGATATATGCAGGGGTGAACCACCGGGGGATCCCCAAGCTTAGAGCTTTCACTCTCCTTGATCATGTTGCATCATACTCCTCTCTTGATCCTTGAAAACTTCCTCCACACCAAACTCGAAACAACTTATTAGAGGGTTAGTGCACAATAAAAATTAACATATTCAGAGGTGACACAATCATTCTTAACACTTCTGGACATTGCATAATGCTACTGGACATTAGTGGATCAAAGAAATTCATCCAACATAGCAAAAGAGGCAATGCGAAATAAAAGGCAGAATCTATCAAAACAGAACAGTTCGTATTGACGAATTTTAAAATGGCACAAGACTTTCTCAAATGAAAATGCTCAGATTGAATGAAAGTTGCGTACATATCTGAGGATAATGCACGTAAATTGGCTTAATTTTCTGAGTTACCTACAGGGAGGTAGACCCAGATTCGTGACAGCAAAAAAATCTGGAACTGCGCAGTAATCCAAATCTAGTACTTACTTTTCTATCAACGGCTTAACTTGGCACAACAAAACACAAAACTAAGATAAGGAGAGGTTGCTACAGTAGTAAACAACTTCCAAGACACAAAATAAAAACAAAGTACTGTAGCAAAATAACACATGGGTTATCTCCCAAGAAGTTCTTTCTTTATAGCCATTAAGATGGGCTCAACAGTTTTAATGATGCACTCGCAAGAAATAGTATTTGAAGCAAAAAAGAGCATCAAGAAGCAAATCCAAAACACATTTAAGTCTAACATGCTTCCTATGAAAAGGAACCTTGTACACAAATAAATTCATGAAGAGCAAAATGACAAGATCACGAAGATAAAACAAGTATAGCTTCAAAAATTTCAGCACATAGAGAGGCATTTTAGTAACATGAAAATTTCTACAACCATATTTTCCTCTCTCATAATAATTTTCAGAGGCATCATGAACAAACTCAACAATATAAGTATCACATAAAGCATTCTTATTCTCATGCATAAAAGTATCATTACTCTCCACATAAGCATAATCAATTTTATTAGTTGTCGTGGGAGCAAATTCAACAAAGTAGCTATCATTATTATTCTCATTATCAAATATAGGAGGCATATTGTAATCATAATCAAATTTATCCTCCATAACAGGCGGTACTAAAAGACCAATATCATTATCATAAATAGGAGGCAAAGTATCATCAAAGTAAATTTTCTCCTCAATGCTTGGGGGAATAAAAAGATCATGAAAACCAGCTTCCCCAAGCTTAGAACTTTCTATATTATTATCAACAATGGTGTTCAAAGCGTTCATACTAATATTACTACCAGCATGCAAATAAGATTCCATAGGTTTTTTAATTTTCGCATCAAACAATCCATGTTTTAAATCAGGAAATAGAATAAGAAGATCATTCTTGTCCATTATGCCAAACTAGTGTAATAAAAACATGCATGATATTATAAAGTAAAACAAGTAACTAATTTTTTTGTGTGTTTTTGATATAGTGCAGCAAACAAAGTAGTAAATAAAACTAAGCAAGACAAAAACAAAGTAAAGAGATTGAGAAGTGGAGACTCCCCTTGCAGCGTGTCTTGATCTCCCCGGCAACGGCGCCAGAAATCTAGCTTGATGGCGTGTAACTCACACGTTCGTTGGGAACCCCAAGAGGAAGGTATGATGCGCACAGCAGCAAGTTTTCCCTCAGAAAGAAACCAAGGTTTATCGAACCAGGAGGAGCCAAGAAGCACGTTGAAGGTTGATGGCGGCGGGATGTAGTGCGGCGCAACACCAGGGATTCCGGCGCCAACGTGGAACCTGCACAACACAACCAAAGTACTTTGCCCCAACGAAACAGTGAGGTTGTCAATCTCACCGGCTTGCTGTAACAAAGGATTAACCGTATTGTGTGGAAGATGATTGTTTGCAGAAAACAGTAAAACAGTATTGCAGTAGATTGTATTTCAGTAAAGAGAATTGGACCGGGGTCCACAGTTCACTAGAGGTGTCTCTCCCATAAGACAAACAGCATGTTGGGTGAACAAATTACAGTTGGGCAATTGACAAATAAAGAGAGCATGACCATGCACATACATATCATGCTGAGTATAGTGAGATTTAATTGGGCATTACGACAAAGTACATAGACCGCCATCCAACTGCATCTATGCCTAAAAAGTCCACCTTCAGGTTATCATCCGAACCCCTTCCAGTATTAAGTTGCAAAGCAACAGACAATTGCATTAAGTATGGTGCGTAATGTAATCAACAACTATATCCTTAGACATAGCATCAATGTTTTATCCCTAGTGGCAACAGCACAACACAACCTTAGAACTTTCTGTCACTGTCCCAGGTGTCAATGCAGGCATGAACCCACTATCGAGCATAAATACTCCCTCTTGGAGTTACAAGCATCTACTTGGCCAGAGCATCTACTAGTAACGGAGAGCATGCAAGATCATAAACAACACATAGATATAACTTTGATAATCAACATAACAAGTATTCTCTATTCATCGGATCCCAACAAACGCAACATATAGAATTACAGATAGATGATCTTGATCATGTTAGGCAGCTCACAAGATCCGACAATGATAGCACAATGGGGAGAAGACAACCATCTAGCTACTGCTATGGACCCATAGTCCAGGGGTAGACTACTCACTCATCACTCCGGAGGCGACCATGGCGGCGTAGAGTCCTCCGGGAGATGATTCCCCTCTCCGGCAGGGTGCCGGAGGCGATCTCCTGGATCCCCCGAGATGGGATCGGCGGCGGCGGCGTCTCGAAGGTTTTCCGTATCGTGGCTCTCGGTGCGGGGGTTTCGTCACGGAGGCTTTAAGTAGGCGGAAGGGCAAGTCGGGAGGGGGCACGGGGCCCCACACCATAGGCCGGCGCGGCCAGGGGGGGCCGCGCCGCCCTAGGGTTTGGGCACCCTGTGGCCCCACTTCGTTTCGTCTTCGGACTTCTGGAAGCTTCGTGGAAAAATAGGCCCCTGGGCGTTGATTTCGTCCAATTCCGAGAATATTTCCTTACTAGGATTTCTGAAACCAAAAACAGCAGAAAACAGCAACTGGCACTTCGGCATCTTGTTAATAGGTTAGTTCCAGAAAATGTACGAATATGACATAAAGTGTGCATAAAACATGTAGATAACATCAATAATGTGGCATGGAACATAAGAAATTATCGATACGTCGGAGACGTATCACCCATCTTCAGATCCTGCCAATGAATGAAGGGGTCCGGGTCGAACTTGTCCAGAGCACACTTCTGGCAACGGCCTCGCCGGTCTGAGTCAATGCGGGGGAAGCGGTTCTTGGCCTGAAAACAAAAGAAAAAAAGGGTTAGTCACAGTATAAAAGTTACCGGTAAACCGACCCGAGTTGCGTAATTTCTTACTTCTTGGGTCGGAGGGTTAGTGGAACCGAGGGGCCGGAGGCCCCATTCCCAATCATCCGGCATGGCAGTCTGGCAGATCTGCCTAGCCTTGAGGACAATGTCCTTCTTGCTGAGAGGAAGTCCGGTGATCTTGGTAGGATCACCGGGACCGTACATCTCGCTCATCTTATGAGCGCGGCGCTTAAGAGGAAGCACCCGGCGCGAGATGAAGGCGCGGATAATATCATCGGAGCAGATGTTAGTCTCATTCGTCGGCTTCTCCATGAAGCGTACCACCCGGTTTGTTTCGATGTGATCTATCTTCGGGTTGTAGCTCCAGTTGATTTTTCTGGGCGGCGCTGGATTAAAAGGCGGCAGATCGATGAGATCTGCGGCGCCGTTGTTCTTCACGTAGAAGAAGGTCCCTTGCCATAGCCGGCATGACTCGAGACCGGAAAACTTGAAAAAAGGGCTCCCTTGGCGGGAGCCGATGATGCAAGACCCGCATTGTACGGGGGGTTTGGGTTTAGGGATTTCCTTGCCCTGAACGGAATTGATCCGAAGAGCAAAGAAACGGGCAAATGTCTCGCGAGTGGGACGAATGCCGATATAAGCCTCCATAAAGGTGGCATAGCAAGAGAGGTAGAAAACGGCGTTGCCAGGAAGATGGTGAGGTTGAAGTTGGTAAAAATCAAGGAAACTCCGGAAGAAAGGAGAGGCGGGAAGGCCGAAGCCGCGCTCGAAGTGAGCGAGAAAAACAACGCGTTCACCGGGTTCAAGCACCGGTTCAATCTCGTCGCCAGGGAGCCGGCAGGATACTCCCTCCGGAATCCTCCTGGACCGGTAAAGCCAGTCAATTTCGTACTGGCTAACGTTGGAGCCCATCCAGGCCCCGCGTGTGATACCGGCGGGATCTACGCCGGAAGCTTGGCTAGAGCTACCGGCTTCTTGGTCGCTACCGGAATCGATGTCCATCTGGACAAGATCGGCGGTTAATCCGTCGGAGGATTGGCTATGCCGGCTATCAGAGGAAGAGGCAGAAGAAGAGGCAGAAGAAGAGGCAGAGGAAGACTCCTCACTAGACATGAGATTTGACGCGGAGAAACACGAATCCCACGATTTACCCCCGCGCGAAGATCTACGAGTGAGAGAAAAAGCAAAAGAAAAGAAGAAGTAAATACACTACCAACTCAAGATCTAGAAAGCAAGCAAAAGAGGGGTAAACGCAGATTGAGCCTAACCTGAGGCGGCGGAGTCGCAGAGGAAGTGGCTCACCGGTGGAGTGGCAAGCTTGCGGTTGGCGAGGAGGTCCGTCGACGGCGAGGTGGAGAAGAGCTTGAGGAAATGATGACCCACAAGTATAGGGGGTGTATCGTAGTATCTTTGATAAGTAAGAATGTCGATCCCAACGAGGAGCAGAAGGTGTTGACAAGCAGTTTCGATGAAGGATTCACTGTAAATGCTCACAGACAAGTATTCAGGGGGTTTTGATGTAACAGATGAATAAAGTACGAGTAAGTTAAGTGCGAGAGTAATAATTGCAGCGAGTGGCCCAATCCTTTTTAGCACAAAGGACATGCCGGTTTGTTTACTTATAATAACCAAACGTTCTCGAGGACACACGGGATTTTAGTCTAGTGCTTTCGCTACATACGGCTAATTAATCTTCATTGTTTTGATAAGTGTTGTGTGGGTGAACCTATGCTAATGTACCACCCTTCCTAGGACTAATACATACTTGTGATTATACCCCTTGCAAACATCCGCAACTACAAGAAAGTAATTAAGATAAATCTAACCACAGCCTTAAACTCTGAGATCCTGCTATCCCTCCTGCATCGATATACCAACGGGGGCTCAGGTTTCTGTCACTCCGGCAACCGCGCAATTGGCAAACGAGTACAAGATACATTCCCCTAGGCCCATAAAGGTGAAGTGTCGTGTAGTCGACGTTCACACGACACCACTATAAGAATAACACCACAACTTAAATATCATAACATTGAATATTGCTCAACCATACTTCACTACTAACATTTAGACTTCACCCATGTCCTCAAGAACTAAACGAACTACTCACGAGACATCATATGGAACATGATCAGAGGTGATATGAAGATGAATAACAATATGAACATAAACCTTGGTTCAATGGTTTCACTCAATAGCATCAATAACAAGTAGAAATCAACACCGGGAGAGTTTCCCCTATAAAACAATCAAGATCAAACCCAAATTGTTACAGCGGTGACGGCGTGCAGCGGTGGAGACGGCGGTGATGATGATGAAGATGATGATGATGGTTATGGAGATGATGTCCAGCTCGATGACGGTGACGATGGCGTTGATTTCCCCCTCCGGGAGGGAATTTCCCCGGCGGATGTCAGCCTGCCGGAGAGTTCTTTTCTCTCTGGTGTTCTCCGCCCCGCAGAGGCGGCTGTGGCTCTTCGCGATGTACCCTTGGAGCTTAGGTTTTCGGGACGAAGGCGTACGCGAAGAAAAGGAGGCGAGAGGGGTCTGTGGGCCCCCTCCTCACAGGGCGGCGCGGCCAGGCCTTGGGCCGCGCCGGCCTATGGGGTGGGCCCACCTCGGGTCCCCTCGGCTCCCCCTTCTGGCTCCCTTCGTCTTCTGGAAAAATAGGATTTTCCATATAATTTCCGTCAACTGTTGATCTTCCGAAATATTGCATTCTGACGGCGCTTTTTCCAGCAAAATCCTGACTCCAGTGCGCGATCCTCCAATAATCATGAAACATGCAAAATAGATGAAATAACATAAGTATTATCTCCAAATATGAAATATATCAATGAATAACAGCAAATTATGATATAAAATAGTGATGCAAATTGGACGTATCAACTCCCCCCAAGCTTAGACTTCGCTTGTCCCCAAGCGAAACTGAACTCGGTAAACAGGACCACATGTTTATGGAGTGAAGAGTCGATAAATCAAATACGGACAAGAAGCATCATATTCATTCACACAAGACATTCTAGTGAACAACTTCCTCATATAACTCAACTTGAAACAAGTATAAGGTAATCACAAATTAAGGTGCATAAGAAAACATAGTTGGTGATGGCAAACTTCGTTCTTGGTCATAGAACAATTAACAGGTTATTCTTATCCATCGAGCAGCGCTCTCATGTTAAAGTTTATATGGCTCATCTTGCATACTCAATCATAATGATCATTGATAACTTTCAAAACTATATTCATTCAGATAAAATTAACTTGTACTAAACAAGGAAGAGTAAAAGACATGATGAAGTAAATCACAATATAATGGTTTGATCACAACAACTCAAATGCTTGCTTGAGATGGAGGGAAATAGGTTTACTGACTCAACATAAAGTAAAAGACAGGCCCTTCGCAGAGGGAAGCAGGGATTAAATCATGTGCTAGAGCTTTTTCAGTTTTGAAATCATATAAAGAGAATAAAAGTAATATTTTGAGAAGTGTTTGTTGTTGTCAACGACTGGTAGCGGGTACTCTAACCCCCTTGCTAGACAAACTCTCGAAGAGCGGCTCCCATTAAGACATTTTCATTTTGGGTGGCACCTCGGCCCTTCCAACCTTACTTTCACAAACCATGGCTAACCGAATCCTCGGGTGCCTGCCAATAATCTCATACCATGAAGGAGTGCCTTTTTATTTTAGATGACACTCCTCCCAACCTTTGCTTTCTCAAGCCATGGCTAACCGAATCCTCGGGTGCCATCCAACAATCACATACCATGGAGGAGTGTCTATTTCTAGTATCATGAAAGTTAATTAACCGGGGCTGGGAACCCCATTGCCAGCTCTTTTTGCAAAATTATTGGATAAGTGGATGAAGCCACTAGTCCATTGGTGAAAGTTGCCCAACAAGATTGAAAGATAAAACACCACATACTTCCTCATGAGCCATAAAACATTGACACAAATAATAGATGATAAATTTTGAATTGTTTAAAGGTAGCACACGAAGTATTTACTTGGGATGGCAGGAAATACCATGAAGTAGGTAGATATGGTGGACACAAATGGCATAGGTTTGGGTTGAGGTTTGGATGCACGAGAAGCATTCCCTCTCAGTACAGGTCTTTGGCTAGCAAGGTTAATTAGCAAGCACAAAAGTTGAGGGAAACAAACGAATATACATGTGATAGAAACAATCATGCATCTTTCTTGTAAGCACAAACAATTTTAACTTCAGAATAATAAGCTATGAGCTAACAAGAAAGGAAGACAATGAAACAACTATATATATTCTCTTTTCTACTTAAACCTCAAGGTGTTGTTGCTATTGACCAATGCTAAGTTTGCCAAAACCAAATAGATTTACTCAATGCTCCTAAAGTGGTACCAATACTAAAATCAAGATCAATCATATAATAGAAATTGCAAACTAAAATAAGGTGTGCAATATGTAAATGATAAGACTTCTCATTAATATTTCATAACGATAACTCACACCAAGGGATACATAGACAACCGACTAAAGGAGAGATACTTCCACACTGCAACCCATCTTATATGATAACTTCCCTACTCATGATATGACACTACTTGATAGTAAAAAGTAAAAGGTAGTGATGATGTGATACCGCGGCACTCCCCCAAGCTTGGAACAAACCAAGGGGATGCCAATACCGATGATGAATTACTCCTTTGGCGATGGTGGTGATGAATTCCTCCCGCGCTTCTTACAGATCTCCTTCAGTTTCAGTTTCTCAGCTTGGCAATTCTGCACTAAGGCTCGAAGAGATTCATTGTTATCTGAAGTTGGCGGTGGCGACCTTGTGATGGGTATCGAGTAATATTCCAGCATTCTACGGAGTCGGTAATTCTCCTCCTGGAGTATCTCCACTTCTCTTCTTAGAGCCCAGTATTGACCACATAACTCATCGGTAGTCCGTAGAGCTTCTTCCAGCACAGGGGAAGAGTCGAGGCCAAGAGCAGGTGGTAAGGGTCCCTGCAAGTTATGAGAGAAAGAACGTCGAGTGTCAACAGATCCCACCAAGATTTGCTTACTCCCAACAGCTTGTTGCTCTTGTTTTGACGACACCCTTTTCACTTCTTCCTTCGAAGGCCCTTTGCCCTTGTTATTGGAGGCCATGGTGCTCCTAGATTGAAAATAGATCCTGACAGAAACAGCTCGAAACAAAACACGTCGAGAAAACGAAATACGGACCTCCAGGGGTCCGGGGGATTATATAGCAGGAATTTTTATGTCATAAGGAAAGTACCAGATCGAACAAGAGTCAGAGAGGGAAAACGAGGCGGTGTCCTCATAGGGCGGCGCGGCCAGGCTGGGGCCCGCGCCGGCCTATGGGGGCACGCCCTCGTGCGTCTCCTCCACTCCGTTTCGATCTCGTAATTTTTCATATTTTCCAAAAACAGCAAAAACATTGTTCGGAAAGTAAATCGTGGACTTTTTCTTACCAGAACTGTTACCTATTCAAAGTCGGATTCTGCAGGACTGTCAACTTGACTTTTGATGAAAGCTTCCAGAGTTACCACTTGGATAATATCAACATCTTCATTATAAGAATCTCCAGAGATATAATGCTTGAGTCTTTGTCCATTCACTACTTGTGTGGCATCACCTTGCAGAGAGCTAATTTTAATTGCCCCAGATCGATAAACCTCATCAATGACATATGGTCCTTCCCACTTTGAGAGCAATTTCCCTGCAAAGAATCTGAGACGAGACCGATACAATAGGACTTTATCTCCAACATTAAATTCTCTTTTGATAATTCTTCTATCATGCCATTTCTTAACTTTCTCCTTAAAGAGTTTAGCATTTTCATATGCTTCACTTCTCCATTCATCTAAAGAACTCAATTGCAGCAACCTCTTATTACCGGCTAGTTTAGGAGCTTTGTTTAGTTCTCTAATAGCCCAATAAGCTTTGTGCTCTAGTTCTAAAGGTAAATGACAAGCTTTTCCATAAACCATTTTATAAGGTGACATTCCCATGGGGTTTTTATAAGCAGTTCTATAAGCCCATAGTGCTTCCTTCAATTTACTAGCCCAATTCTTTCTAGTTTTATTAACAGTCTTTTGCAAGATAGATTTAATTTCTCTATTTGATAGTTCTACTTGCCCGCTAGTTTGAGGATGATAAGCGGAAGCAATTCTATGATTTATACCATATTTAGCAAGAGTTTTTCTAAAACCACCATGAATAAAATGAGAACCTCCATCTGTCATAATATATCTAGGAACTCCAAATCTAGGAAAAATAATGTCTAAAAGCATTCTTAAAGAGGTCTCACCATCAGCACTTTTTGTAGGTATGGCTTCCACCCATTTAGTAACATAATCAACAGCAACAAGTATATGAGTGTTACCTTCTGAAGAGGGAAAAGGTCCCATGAAGTCAAATCCCCAACAATCAAATGGTTCAATAACAAGAGTATAATTCATAGGCATTTCATTGCGTCTGGAGATATTACCAACCCTTTGACATTCATCACAAGATAAAATAAACTTCCTTGCATCTTTGAAGAGAGTTGGCCAATAAAAACCTGATTGTAGAACCTTTTGCGCGGTTCTATCTCCGGCATGATGTCCTCCATAAGCACTACCATGACATTTACTCAATATCTCTTGTTGCTCATATTCGGGAACACATCTTCGCAGAATACCATCCACTCCTTCTTTATATAAGTGTGGGTCATCCCAAAAATAATGCCTCAAGTCATAAAAGAATTTCCTCCTTTGCTGAGCTGAAAAGGTTGGAGGCAAGTACTTGGAAACAATAAAGTTAGCATAATCAGCATACCAAGGACTGTCTCGCGAGCTCACCTTTATTACAGCCAATTGTTCATTTGGAAAACTATCATTAACAGGAACAGGATCATAAGCAATATTTTCCAATCTAGACAAATTATCAGCAACAGGATTATCAGCACCTTTCCTATCTACAATATGTAAATCAAATTCTTGCAACAGAAGTACCCATCTAATAAGCCTTGGCTTAGCATCTTTCTTTTGCATAAGGTATCTGATTGCAGCATGATCAGTATGAATAGTAACTTTTGAATCAACGATATAAGATCTAAACTTATCACAAGCAAAGACTACAGCTAACAATTCTTTTTTAGTAGTAGCATAATTTCTTTGAGCAGCATCAAGAGTTTTACTAGCATAATGAATACCATTCAGTTTTTTATCTACTCGCTGTCCAAGAACAGCGCCTACAGCAAAATCACTAGCATCACACATAATTTCAAATGGTAAGTTCCAATCAGGAGGTTCAACTATAGGGGCAGTTGTTAAAGCTTTCTTTAGAGTTTCAAAAGCTTCCTTACAATCATCATCAAAAACAAAAGGTACATCTTTTTGAAGAAGATTAGTAAGAGGCTTTGAAATCTTGGAGAAGTCTTTAATAAACCTCCTATAAAACCCATGTCGTGGTATCGTCACGGCATATGCCATAGGGTGGCTAATCGAGGTGGTTCCTAGTGGACACACGGCGGTATCCGGATGCGGGTATGGGCACGAGTGACACGGCGACGTACCCAGGTTCGAGGCCCTCCGATGGAGGTAACACCTCTACTCCTGCTATGTGTGTATATGATGATATCACAGTACAATGGTGCTCCTAGAGCTGTATCCGGCTGCTCCTGGGAGGCTAAGGTAGACAAAGGTCTCTCTCACAGGGCAGCGCTAAGACTAGAATGAATGAGACGTGATCGATCCTCCCCCGCACGAGGGGGGTAGCCCAGCTTATATAGGCGCTAGCACTTTACATAGAAGTCCCTATAGTCTAGTGGCCGGCTTGGCCAGCTCCGGCTTCCGCTCCTTCCCGAGGCGTTGACGTCACGGAGCCGTTGAGGCGTAGTGGCCCGTCCCATCCGTCTGCCAGTCAGCGGCATGGAGAGGAAGTGTCCCTGTCGCCATCATGCCCTGTAGCCGGTACGGATCGGCGTACGCCATGATGGCCTGTCCGCCGCGTGGCACTATTGCTCTACAGTGCCCAGCGCTTTACGGGAGATGAGGTCAGCGTGGACCTTTGAACCCGGACCACCTACCCAGTTCCTTCTCGTGCAAGACTCGCCAGCCGGGAGTCGGTCTAGGGTGTAAACCCCAGTGGGATATGGCTTGTAGAAGCCGGCCCAGCCACAGCGTTGAAGGCCGTAGCCAGGCCGACTAGGACTTAGAGCCAGCCGACTCCTGGGTCAGCCGGCCACGGCTCCAGCCGGCTGCTCCTCAGCCGGCCTTTGCCGCGAGCCGGCCGACCTCAAGCCGGCTGCTCCGCGTCCATTGCCCTACCCGGGGTCTTCCCCCCGACACTAGCCCCCGAAGCTGGCAAGGTCCTGCGCTTAAGGGGGACCTAGGCAGATTTCCCTGGCTTTATCTTTCGAATGTGTTTCAGCGGCACTTGAAGGGGCCGACTGAGAATTTTCATTCAGCCGGCTGCGCCCTTATCCGGCTTGCTTTGTCCGGCTGCCTCCAGCCGAATGCTATTTTTACTTCTGCAACTTTCGCTTTTTCACAAGTGTTGATGATGTCTCCGCCTTGCTGAGAGAGTTTGGGGCCGGATGGACTTTAATGTTCGGCTCCGGCTTGGGTGCGCCGGTGTCTCCGCCGCCTCGGGCCCTGCGCCCGACTTGACCGGTCTGACGGCTGGCCCCTGTTGCCGTTACGTATGGTCACATCGATGTTTCCTCCGGATCCGGTGCGGTCGTGGAGGAAGTGGCACGCCCGCTTCCAGTAACCGCTGCCGTCGTGGGGGGTAGTTAAGGCCGCAGTAAATCCCAATCGTGGCCCACGATCGCCACGTGGCCGCGCAACTGGCGCGTCAGGCGGCTATAAATGCCCCCGGAGCGGTATCGAGGCGTCCTTCTTCTTCCTCGCACTCCCACTTTGTTCTTTCTCTCATTCGAGCTTTTCACCGTTCCGGCGCGGCTACTCCACCGTTTCCCTGGCGAACTCCGGCGGGCAGCCGCCCCGACGTTCCTCCGCCGAGCCGCCGCCGCCACTCCGCCAATCCGGCGCCACGGGGCCGCGCGTGTCGACGGTACGCTCCTCTCCACCGCGCTCTCCTCCGGCGAGGAGCGGTTCTTCCTCACCGTTTCGCCTCTCGTGGTCTTCTTCTTCCTCTTCATCGATGGCCCAACCAAGCGGCTCTTGGAGGGGCTCCTACATGCGGGAGGATGACATCGAGCGGCTTGTGCGTCTCCGCCGGATTCCGGCGGGGGTGATCACGAGGGCGCCCGGCGTCGAGATGGAGCCCAGGCCGGAACCCGGCGAGCGTGTGGTCTTCGGAGCGCACCTCGACCGTGGGTTGGGCCTGCCGGCTTCAAACTTCTTCCGCTGGTTCCTCGACTTCTTCGGCCTGCAGCCTCACCACCTGCCGGCCAACGCCTTCATCCTCCTCAGCTGTTACGTGGCTTTCATGGAGGGCTACGCCGGCTTGTGGCCGGATGTGGAGTTCTGGAGCCGGCTCTTCTACATCAAGACGCAGACGACTGAAGGCCATCTGAGGACCTGCGGCGCCGCCTCCATATATCCTCGCACGGGTACGTCTTTCCCGAGGATCCCGACTGTGGATTCCGTGAAGAACTGGCAGATGTCGTTCTTCTATGTGTGGAACGACAACCCAGCCTTCAACCGGCTCAACCTGCCGGAATACAACCCGGCTCCGCCAGTCGGCCGGCTCAACTGGGGCCACAACCCTAGGACGACGGACCCGGACGCGGAGGTGAATCTTCTGTTAGACTTCTTGGGAGAGTGCGTCACGGGGGGCCAGCTGACTGCCGAGGACCTCCTCTGCACTTATACCGAGCGCCGGGTGCTGCCGCTCCAGAGGCGTGTCCACAAGATCGGGCACATGTCCGGCCGGCTTGATCCGACCCGAACGTCGAAGCTGGAGCTCACCAAGGCCCAGGTTGCTCGCCGGGTGAACAACATCACCAAGGCCAACATGTCGGAGAACTGGAACTGGGGGCTGCCGCCTTACGACCGGGCATCGCCGCCTGAATTGGTAAGTTTGGTGTGTTGGCCGACTTCCGGCTTGCGGCTGCGTGGCCGACTTGTTACTTATTTTGTTTTGCTTTCAGCTCTTCGACCGCCAAGGTGTTGAGGACGGCGATCTGGCGCAGAAGATTTGGACGCCGGATCATGTTGATCCGGCTGACCAGGCCGGCGACCAAGCCGGCGACGACGATCTGCCGGTGGTGCCGGACCAAGGCGGCCAGGGGGAGCACAACCCGCCGCCTTCACCGGAGCACGAGCCGGAGCCGGAGGAGCCGGCGGAGTCTGGTACGGGACCTATCCCTGCGGTGCCCCTGCGCTCGAGGCCGCCTGGCGCCTCGGCGACTTCTGCACCCAAGGGGAGGAAGCGAGCCGGCGGCGGGTCCACGGCCAAGCTGGAGGCTAAGGCCAAGAAGCAGCGCCGGGTGGAGCCCAAGAAGGTTCCAGAGGCAGTCGGGTGAGTCCTTTTCTTCGCTGTTTGATTCCTTTTCTTTCCTCTCTTTTTGTATTTATCTTTTCTTGTTTGTTCGACTAGGTCTGCCATCAAGTTTACCCAGGGCGGCGGCTCTCGGCCGCCTCCCCGTGCTGAGCCAACGCTCTCGCGGCAGAGGAGGGAGTCGACCCCGCAGTCTTCGATGCGCGCGCCGCCTGTTGTGATCGTGCCGCCTGCGGGCACATCTTTAGCTGCACCTCCTTCTGCGACGCCTGGCCGCGGTGCCCACGGTGAGCCGGTCCACCGGCCCACTTTGGATGAAATGTTTCCGCGCCGTGCTCCGCTGTTGGGGCCTGCGGCCGGGGCCGGCAGGGGTGCGCCGCCAGCGACCGAAGCTGGAACCGGCGGGGCTACGCCGCCTGATACAGGAGCTGGGGCCAGCGAGGCTGCGCCGCCTGAAGCTGGAGCCGGCGGGGCTGCACCGCCGGAGGGAACGCACCCGACGCCGGAGAAGGCAGCCCCCACCGGTCTGACTGCTTCGACCGTGCCGCCTCTGACTTCGGAGCCGTCGAGGGAGGAGCCGGCCGGGAAGGAGCCGGCAAGGGAGGAGCCAGCGCGCCCGAAGGACGCCGACTCCCGGGCGTTGGTGAGGAGGAAGGGCCCGTCGGACCCGTTTGAGGGCCTCCATGTGGCCAAGGGGGCCCGGCTGCTGCACGTGCCGTCCGCCTCCGACTCCAGCCTTGGCTCGGCTGGCACCATGGAGAAGGCGTGGCACCAGGCGGATTCCTGCGAGGTGATCAGCCGGGAGGGGCAGCCTGGCGCGGCGCCCATGAAGATGCTCTTCTCCGGCTACCGGGCCAGCCTTAAGGCCAAGGTCGCCGAGACCATTGCCCAGCTGGCGACGCTGGAGGATGCTGACAAGGTAGGTGTCTTCTTATTTTCTGCAAGTTTATTGTTATCCCGGTAGCCCTCCGAGGCATGGGCTAGCTGCTTGGAGCCGGCCCGGGTTTCGCCTAGATATCTGACTTTTCTTTCAGGTGGTTGCGGAGCGGCGCACCGTCTTGTACAACCGGGTCGTGACCAGCTATCACAAGGCCAAGATTGAGCGGGCCGGCTTGGCTCGCGAGCTGGAGGCTGCCAAGGGTAAGGTTTTCTTCCTTTCGACTTGGCTTATTTTTCTTTGATTTCATATGGCTGACGACTTCTCTTGTCGACTTGCAGCTGAGGCTGCCCGGGTCCCACAGCTGGAGTCGGACCTTCAGGCCGCCCGCACCCAATGCGCCGAGAGCGAGGAGGCGGGCCGTGCTGCTGCTGCCAAGCTGAAGGAGGCTGATGGGGAGCTGACACGGCTGCGCAAGCTTGAGGCTAACCACCTCAAGGAGCTGGCCGCCCTCAAGAAGGACGGGGAGGAGAAGCTGGAGAGCCTGAGCAAACGGCTGGAGGAGGTGGAACGGCAGCGGCTTGCGCTTCGCGAAGAGGTGACCTCCAAGTCCGAGGAGCTGTCGGCCACCGCCAAGCGGTGGGTGGATGAGATTAGCGCGCTCGACCGCGGCTTGGCGGGTGAGTCTTATTTCTTTTTCCTTCCTTCCCATTTGCCGGCTTTCGGCCGTCGGCTGCCGGCTTAGGTTGGCAGCCGGCGGCAGAAACTGATTTCTTTCGATATCTCCCATCTTCAGGCTGGGGGCAGTCGGTTCATGCCGGCTACCGCCAGTCTTTTCTTTTACTTCGACAATCTCCATCTTCAGGCTGGGGGCAGTCGGTTCATGCCGGCTGCCGCCAGTCTTTTCTTTTACTTCGACAATCTCCATCTTCAGGCTGGGGGCAGTCGGTTCTTGTCGGCTGCCGCCAGTCTTACTTTGAAAATTTGCGTTTTTCTGCCTTTTTCCGGCTTCTCGGGTTTCTGATGTGTTTCTTCTTTGCAGCGGCCTTCCCTGAGGCGCAGGAGGCGGCACTAGCTGCCGTTGGCAAGGCGCGGGAGGAGCACCGGCAGGCCACTGGGGAGCAGAGCTCTGCCTTCTTCACCATGGATGACTATCTGGCGTCCATGGCCGCCCGCGTGGAGCCAATCACTAAGCTTGGCTGGGAGCTTCGGAAGGCGGCGGAGGAGCTGATCCGGCTGCTATGGCCGACAAAGACGCTGCCGCAGGATCTCGCCAACCTCATCAAGTGGCTGGAGACGGCGCCTGACCGCTTCCTCGACTGGAAGGAGTCGGCTGCGCGTGCCGGAGCCGATATGGCCCTCTCCTTCATGCTCTCCTGGTATGACGAGGTCAACCTTGACCAGCTGGAGTTCCGTCGGGCTGATGTGGAGGAAGGTCTTTCGGCGGAGAACAAGACCGCCCGGCTTGCCCGTGCCTGCGCCATCGCCGACTTCGTCGACAAGCGCATCTTCATCGAGGATCCGAACCCGCCGTCTGACGACGAGGAGGAGGAGCTGGAGGAGGATGCGGGTATGCCTGAGGCGGACCCGGCAGCCGGCAATGCTGATGCTCCCCCGACTGGTCCTGATCCAGCCGGTGCTTAGATTTTATCTGTTAAGATGTTGCTTTTGACAAGATAATTCGTTAAATCCCCGGGATGCCGGGTGCATATGTAAGACAATGTTATTATCCTTTCATTATGGCACACTTTAATGTGTTTGTTAATCATTTGTGTGCCGGCTTGCTTTCTTTCAACTTGTTCGCTTTTTCCCATCCGCCCCACTCTTTGGCTTTGCCCTTGCCGATCGTACGTCCGACTTGCGGTCCGTCGCCGGATCAAGAGCGGGCCGCTGGGTGAGGCCGACAGTATTTCAGTCGAACGAGTCGAATTCGGCAGTCCGACACTTATGAAAAGTTGTGCAAGAATCAATTTGCTTTCACTCTTTCCCTTAGCCGTCTTTCGCGTGCCGGCTCCCTAGGCACTTACTCCCGCCAGCCGGACAGCCGGGTTGCGGTCTGTAGCTGGTCGGAAGCTGGCTGTTGGAAACCGGATCACGTTACTGAGCCGGCCGCGTGAGAGGGTGTTAGCCAATTGGTGAAAACAATAGAGTACGCGAAAAACTTGTCGAAATCGGCGCTCTTAGCGATTGCTTTTTCATAGCTTACAAAAGGGAGTACAAGGGATACATACATTCCTGCTCTCAAGTGTAAAATGGTCGAAGCAACCTGACATTCCAGGGACGTTTAGTCTCCTCGTCAGTTTTGTTCGCCTTGTTTTTCTTAGCCTCTTGGGCATCTATGAGATAGTAGGAATCATTGCCTACTGCCTTGCTCACGATGAAGGGACCCTCCCATGGGGATGACAGTTTATGTTGTCCGGCTGTCCGTTGGATCAGCCGGAGCACTAGGTCTCCTTCTCGGAATGCTAAGGACTGGACCTTCCGGCTGTGATAGCGATGGAGGCTTTGCTGGTATACGGTGGACCTGGATTCGGCCATCAGCCGGACCTCTTCAACCAGGTCGACTCCATCTTCACGAGCTTCTTTAGCTTCAGCTTCTGTGTATAGCTTGATCCTTGGTGTGTCGTGCTCGATGTCAGTCGGCAGGACGGCTTCGGCCCCGTATACGAGGAAGAAGGGTGTGAAGCCGACTGAGCGGTTTGGCGTTGTGCGCAGGCTCCACAGCACGCTGGGCAGCTCTTCAATCCAGCAGCCGGCTGAGCGCTCAAGCGGCTCCACCAGCCGGGGCCGGATGCCGGCTAAGATCAGGCCGTTTGCCTTTTCCACTTGGCCGTTTGACTCCGGATGCGCCACGGACGATAGGTCCATTCGGATCCCCATCTCCCCGCAATAGCGTTTGAAAATACCTTCGGCGAAGTTGTTGCCGTTGTCGGTGATGATGCTATGGGGGTAGCCGTATCTCACGATTATCTCCTTGAGGAATGTGACGGCTGTGGAGCCGTCCAGCTTCTTGATTGGCTTGGCCTCGATCCACTTAGTGAATTTATCAATCATCACCAAGAGATGTGTCATGCCGCCTCGGGCTGTCTTGAATGGGCCCACCATATCCAAGCCCCATACGGCAAATGGCCAGGTAATGGGGATGGTCTTCAAGGCGGAAGCCGGCGTGCGCTTTTGCTTGGCAAAGCGTTGGCAGCCGTTGCACTTCTTCACCAGTTCTTCTGCGTCTCTGAGCGCAGTCGGCCAGTAAAAACCGTGCCGGAAGGCTTTGGCCACTATGGCTCTGGAGGAGGCGTGATGGCCGCACTCTCCCTGGTGGATTTCCCGTAGGAGTTCAATCCCTTCAGCCGGCTCGACGCACCGCTGGAGCACCCCACTTACGCTGCGTTTGTACAGCTCGTGGTTGATGATTGTATAGGCCTTGGCCCTTCTCTCAATCTGCCTGGCTTGGACCCTGTCATGGGGCAGCACACCATCGGTGAGGTAGGAGAGGAATTCTTGTGCCCATGATGGTACGCATTTTATTTCAAACACGCTGACCACCAAGGCCTCCATCTTCGGAGCTTCCGGATTCGACTGCGTGGTCGCCGGGTTCGGCTGTGGAGCCGGCGGGTTCGGCTGAGAAGCCCCCGAGTTTGGCTGAGAAGACCCCGGGTTGGACTGAGAAGCCCCCGGGTTCGGCTGTGGAGCCGGCGGGTTTGGCTGATGAGCCCCCGACTTGGGCGATGAAGCCCCCGGGTTCGGCTGAGGAGCCCCCGGGTCAGCCGGCACGAATATGGAATCTGAGTCCGGTGACGGTATGATGGATGGCTTCCGCAGATGCGCCAAGGCAACCCCCGGCGGAATTGCTTGCCGGGTTGAGCCTATCTTGGACAGCGCGTCAGCCGCCTCGTTGTTTGCTCGCGGCACATGATGGAACTCGCAGCCATCAAAGAAGCCGGATAATTGCTGGACGTGGAAGCGGTACGAGGCCATGTTGGCGTCCTTCGCGTCCCAGTCACCAGATGCTTGTTGTATGACCAAGTCAGAGTCGCCGAAGCAGAGAATGCGACGCACGCCTATCTCCTTGGCCAGCTTCAGCCCATGGATGAGCGCCTCGTACTCCGCCACATTGTTGGATGCGGCGAAGTGGATCTGCAGGACGTAGTCCAGCCAATCTCCTTTGGGAGAGGTGACGACTATGCCGGCTCCCAAGCCGTTTCGCATCTTTGAGCCGTCGAAGTGCAGCTTCCAGTGTGTGGAATCGGGCACCGGCGGCAAGTATTGCATCTCGGCCCAGTCGACGAAGAAGTCCGCGAGGATCTGCGACTTGATGGCCGTGCGTGGCTCGTAGATGATGGTGTGGGCGGCTAGCTCCAGGGCCCACTTGGCAACCCGGCCATTGGCGTCTTTGCTGCCGATGATCTCCGCCAAGGGTGCCGTGGCTACCACCTTGATGGGGTGCTCCTGGAAGTAGTGCTTGAGCTTTTTGGCCGCCATGTATACGCCGTAGGTGACCTTCTGGTAGTGGGGGTAGTTTTGCTTCGACTGGGACATCACTTCGCTGAGATAGTAGACTGGGCGCTGGACCGATTGCTCCTTGCCGGCTTCTTTGCCGGCTTCCTTGCGTTCCACCACCAGGACAACGCTAACCACACGATTGGTGGCAGCGATGTATAACAGCATCGGCTCCATTGAAGCCGGCGATGCGATTATGGGCGCGGTCGAAAGCACGCGCTTCAAGTCACGGAAGGCTTCATCCAGCTGTGGTGACCAGACGAATTTGTCTGATTTCTTCATCAGCTGGTACAGGGGCAGTGCCTTCTCCCCCAGCCGGCTGACGAAGCGGCTCAAGGAGGCCAGGCATCCGGTGAACTTCTGGACGTCCTTGAGGCACTGCGGCAGCTCCATCTTCTCAATGGCACTGATCTTCTCTGGGTTGGCTTCGATTCCTCGCTGAGAGACGAGGTAGCCCAGGAGTTGGTCGGCTGGCACGCCGAACGTGCACTTGGCCGGGTTGAGCTTCATCCGGAATCTTCGCAGATTGGTGAAGGTTTCTCTCAGATCATCAAGGAGGGTAGGCATCTCCTTGGTTTTTACAACGACATCATCCACATATGCGTGAACATTTCTGCCGATTTGATCCTGCAAACACTTTTGCATGCACCTTTGTAGGTGGCGCCTGCATTTTTCAAGCCGAATGGCATAGTCGTGTAGCAGTAAGCCCCATACGGGGTAATGAACGAAGTCTTTATTTGATCAGCCGGATTCAAAGGAATCTGGTGGTAGCCTGAATAGGCATCTAAGAAAGACAACAGTTCACAGCCGGCAGTCGAGTCTATAACTTGATCTATGCGCGGCAGGGGGAAGGGGTCCTTTGGGCACGCCTTGTTGAGGCTGGTGTAGTCGATACACATGCGCCAGGAGCCGTTCTTCTTCAAAACCAGGACCGGGTTCGCCAACCAGTCCGGGTGCAGCACTTCCATGATGAAGCCGGCAGCTAGGAGCCGGGCGATTTCTTCACCGATGGCCTTCCTTCGTTCTTCGGCGAAGCGCCTGAGAGGCTGCTTCACCGGCTTGGCTTCAGGCCTGACGTGGAGGTGGTGCTCAGCCAACTCCCTCGGTACACCCGGCATGTCCCTTGGAGACCATGCGAAGATGTCCCGATTCTCACGGAGGAAGCTGGTGAGCTCGCTTTCCTATTTGCTGCTCAAGCCGGCACCGATGGTGACGTACTTGTCCGGCTGCGCCGGGTCGAGCAGGATCTTCTTGGTGTTGTCGGCCGGCTGGAAGTGAGTCGTCCCAGCCGGGTTGCCTACAGCCGGCATATCCGCCTGCGCGGCCTTAGCCAGAGCGACGGCGTCGTGGATGAGCTGCTTCTCGGTGGCGATGACCAGCGTCTGGGCCATCTTGGAGCTCTGCGTGGCGCAGTCCATGGAGCGGCGGTAGTCGCCAGCTACGGTGATGACCCCTTTAGGGCCAGGTAGCTTCATCTTCAGGTACCCATAGTGGGGCACCGCCATGAACTTGGTCAGGGCCGGCCTGCCCAGGAGCCGTGGTAGGGACTCACGAGGTCCACCACCTCGAACTCGATCCTTTCGGTGCGGAAGTGATCCGGCTTCCCGAACATCACCTCCAGCGTGATCCGGCCGATCGGCTGGCAGCAGTGGCCCGGCACGATGCCATGGAAGACGGTGGGGGTGGGGCGCAGCTCGGCTTCTTGGATGCCTAGCTTGCGGGCGGTGTTGCGGTAGAGGATGTTGATGCTGCTGCCCCCGTCGATGAGGACGCGCGAGAAGCACACGATGCGCCGGGTTGTGCCGATGGTGGGGTCGAGGACCATGGCGTAGCTGCTCGGCTTCGGCAGGACAGCCGGTGTGTCGCGGCGATCAAATGTGATGGCCTGCTCTGACCAGTTTAGGTACTGGGGGACCGGCGGTATGACCGCGTTGACCTCGAGGGAACGGCTCTGCTGGCTCGTCTTGTCCTCGGGCTCGGAGGTGAAGATGATGTAGGTAGCATCCTCGACCAAGTAGCGGCCATGGTGCACGTGGTTAGCCTCGTGGTGCTCCAGGTTGGCGTTCTCTGCGCCGGCTTGGCCACACGGCCCGCCGGCTGGTGGAGGCGGGGGTGGTGGCGGGAGAGGTTCACCGCTTGTCAGCCGCTTCATGAAGTGGCAGTCGCGGGTGGTGTGGTTGGAGGGGTTCTTACCGCTGTGGTATTTGCACGGCGAGTCGAGCATCTGCTCGAAGGTGTACTTCGGCTTCCAGGGCCGGTCTTGCTTCTGGCGCCGGCTTCCGTCAGCCGCCGCATGGTCTGATACGGCTGCCACTTGGGTGGAACCGTACCGGCGGTCCGGCTGGTCGCTGTGCCGCTTGCCGCGGTAGTTGTCCCGCCGGCTGCCATGCGAGCCGCCCTCGGCCGGCTTGTTATTGTCCCGCCTGGCGGGGGCCGCGAAATTTCAGCCGGAGGCTTGCCGGCTTCCTCAGCCAGCGCGTACTTGTCGGCGATGGCCATCAAGGCGGCCATCGACTGGGGGTCGCTGCGGCGTAGCTTGTGCCACAGCATGGTGTTGGGCCGACAGCCTCCCATGAAGAAGCTGATGGCCTGGATCTCGTGCACGCCCTCGCAGGAGTTGCGCATCTCGCACCAGCGCGTCAGGTACGCGCGATCCGTCTCCTCCGGGCCCTGCTTGCACATCTCCAGCTGTTGGGGCCGACCCGGCCGGCGGTAAGTGCAGGTGAAGTTGCTGATGAAGGTAGCTTCAAAGTCCAGCCAGCCGTTTATGCTGCCGGCTGGCAGGTTGTTGAGCCATGTGCGGGCGGAGCCGAGCAGCATGAGGGGGGAGTAGCGCACAGCCCAGCGCTTGTTGCCTTTGGCGATGTCGACTGCGGTGGAGTAGTCCAGCAGCCAGTCCTCTGGCTTGGCAGTGCCGTCGTACTTGGGGGTGTCGCGCGGGAGTTGGAAGCCGTCGATCATGGGCTCATTGATGATGCGCGGCCCGAAGCACTTTGGGCCGGCTGGCGCTTCTTCTTCCGCGATGCGGGATTCGACCAGCCGGTCGAGGCGTTCTCGGGCGTCGGTTGGCTCGATGCGCGGGCCCAGCCGGGAGCGTGCCGGCTGGCGTGCGCCGCTTGCTTCTGGAGCCGGCCGGTGCTGGCGGCGGGGCTCGGAGTTTTGCTCCTGGTTCCTGCTTGGAGAAGGCCGGCTGCGGTTGCTGCCGCTCGGTTGGTGGCTCGGCCGGCTCGAGCTTGCGTGTGTGGCCCGGGAGTCACGGTGCCGGCTTGGTGCTGGGGAGGCGGACTCGGCCGTGTCCCTAGCGCCTTCCCTGTCGTTGCCTGCAGCGCCACGAGCGTGAGAAGCTCTGGGGGCATTGACATACCTAGGGTCGGCCGCCTGCCTGGTGGCTGCGTTGAGCAGCTCAGTCACCCGCTTGGTCTGGCGGCGTAACTCTTCGCCTTCAAGGCGGTTCAGCTCTTCTGCGGCGGCTTGTGCCGCGCGCATGTTCTTGTCGGGGGTGTTGTAGACGGGTTGCTCCTCTGACGGAGCCGGCGAGGGGGCGCCGTCGCGGGCGATCTCGGCGCCAAGGTCGCGGCCCCTGCGGTGGATCTGGCCGGCTCGGCTGGGACCGTCGCCGCCTGGAGTGAGGCCGTGGGCGCGGTTGTACTCGCGCTGGGTGATCTCCATCTGGCGCTTAGCAGCAGCCAGTTCTTCTGTTTGCTTGAGGAGGAGCTGGCGGTGCGCCTCCAAATCCGCCTCGATGGTGGCGGGGTCGCCGCCAGGCGTGAGCGGGGTGCTCAGCTTCGCCCGGACATCGTCCAGCCGGGACGGTGGTTGCGGCGCCTTTGGGCCCGAGCCAGACGCGCCGGCCGCGAGGTGACGCTCCAGCTCCGGGCCACGGATGCGCGCGGACTTGGTGGGCAGCTCGTCACCGGTTGGCATGACCTCGTGCATGATGCAGGGGCTGGCGGTGGTGAGGCTGGCGCCGGCTCCGGGAGGAGGGCTTGCGCAGCGCAGGATCTGGCGCGGTAGCGTGGTGGTGCGACGGTGGCGACGTAGACGTCGAAACCGCCGAAGCTGATGATGTTGCCGCCGGCAGGGAATGGCCGGTCGGCGAAGCAACCAGCGTTGTCGCTGATGCAGTCGAGGGAGCCGAATCTCCAGGTCAAGCCTGAAGCGACCCGCTCGCCGGTGGTGATGGTGAGGCCCGTCCGGATGAAGACACCGGCCGCGGACGCTGACGGCCCCACGGTGGGCGCCAAATGTCGTGGTATCATCACGGCATATGCCATAGGGTGGCTAATCGAGGTGGTTCCTAGTGGCCTCACGGCGGTATCCAGATGCGGGTATGGGCACGAGCGACACGGCGACGTACCCAGGTTCGAGGCCCTCCGATGGAGGTAACACCTCTACTCCTGCTATGTGTGTATATGATGATATCACAGTACAATGGTGCTCCTAGAGCTGAATCCGCCTGCTCCTGGGAGGCTAAGGTAGACGAAGGTCTCTCTCACAGGGCAGCGCTAAGACTAGAATGAATGAGACGTGATCGATCCTCCCCCGCACGAGGGGGGTAGCCCAGCTTATATAGGCGCTGGCACTTTACATAGAAGTCCCTATAGTCTAGTGGCCGGCTTGGCCGGCTCCGGCTTCCGCTCCTTCCCGAGGCGTTGACGTCACGGAGCCGTTGAGGCGTAGTGGCCCGTCCCATCCGTCTGCCAGTCAGCGGCATGGAGAGGAAGTGTCCCTGTCGCCATCATGCCCTGTAGCCGGTACCGATCGGCGTACGCCATGATGGCCTGTCCGCCGCGTGGCACTATTGCTCTACAGTGCCCTGCGCTTTACGGGAGATGAGGTCAGCGTGGACCTTTGAACCCGGACCACCTACCCAGTTCCTTCTCGTGCAAGACTCGCCAGCCGGGAGTCGGTCTAGGGTGTAAACCCCAGTGGGATATGGCTTGTAGAAGCCGGCCCAGCCACAGCGTTGAAGGCCGTAGCCAGGCCAACTAGGACTTAGAGCCAGCCGACTCCTGGGTCAGCCGGCCACGGCTCCAGCCGGCTGCTCCTCAGCCGGCCTTTGCCGCGAGCCGGCCGACCTCAAGCCGGCTGCTCCGCGTCCATTGCCCTACCCGGGGTCTTCCCCCCGACAACCCAGCATGACCAAGAACACTACGAATACCTTTAACATCCCTAGGATAGGGCATCTTCTCAATGGCTTCAACTTTAGCTCTATCAACTTCAATACCTCTCTCGGAAATTTTATGTCCCAATACAATTCCTTCATTAACCATAAAGTGGCATTTCTCCCAATTAAGAACAAGGTTAGTTTCTTCACATCTCTGCAAAACTTTATCAAGGTTCCGCAAGCAATTATCAAAAGAATTTCCATAGACGGAAAAATCGTCCATTAATACCTCTACAATACTCTCACAAAAGCCATGAAAAATAGCAGACATGCATCTTTGAAAAGTAGCAGGAGCATTACATAAACCAAAAGGCATACGCCTATAAGCATAAGTTCCATAGGGACAAGTGAAAGTGGTTTTCTCTTGATCTTTAGTTTTAACATCAATTTGTGAAAACCCAGAATAACCATCAAGAAAGCAAAAATGAGTATTTTTAGACAACCTTTCTAACATTTGATCAATAAATGGTAAAGGGTAATGATCTTTCTTAGTAACCTTATTAACTTTTCGATAATCAATGCACATTCTATACCCTACAACTACTCTTTGAGGTATGAGCTCATCATTATCATTAGGCACAACGGTCATTCCTCCTTTCTTAGGAACACAATGCACAGGACTAACCCATCTACTATCAGCAATAGGATATATAATACCAGCTTCAAGGAGTCTTAATACCTCATTTCTTACCACATCCTTCATCTTAGGAATTAGGCAGCGGCGAGGTTCAACAACAGGCTTCGCATCATCTTCCATATTAATGGCGTGTTGGCAAATAGAGGGAGAAATCCCCTTCAAGTCATCAAGAGTGTAGCCAATAGCACCTCGGTGTTTCTTCAGTATTTCCAATAACCTTTCTTCTTCAAACTCTGAAAGCTTAGAACTAATAATAACAGGATATATTTTCTTATCATCAATATGAGCATATTTAAGATTATCAGGCAATGGTTTTAAATCAAAGACAGGATCTTCCTTTGGTGGTGGTGTTCTACCCAGATCTTCCACCGGTAAATCATGCTTAAGAATAGGTTGACGAAGGAAAATTTCATCAAGCTCATCTCTTTCTTCCCTAAAAGCTTCACTCTCACTATTCTCCAAATGTTGCTGCAAAGGATTACTAGGAGCAAGAGCAATAGATGCACACTGTTCAACTTTAAAATCACTATTAGGCGAATCAATTTTATAAGGAGTTTTGGTAAATTTAGAGAAGTTAAACTCATAAGATTCACCAGCAAATTTAGTCAAAATTTTCTCTTTCTTGCAATCTATAATAGCTCCACAAGTATTTAAAAAAGGTCTACCAAAAATGATAGGACAATATTTACTAGCAGCAGAACCAAGTACCAAAAAGTCAGCAGGATATTTAATCTTACCACATAGAACTTCCACATCTCGAACGATACCAATTGGAGAGATAGTTTCTCTATTAGCCAGCCGAATAACCACATCAATATCTTCAAGTTCACAAGAACCAATTTCGTGCATAATCTCCGTGTAAAGCTCATAAGGAATAGCACTAATACTTGCACCAATATCACATAAACCATAATAACAATGATCACCAATTCTAACAGATAGCATAGGAACACTAGCTTGCTTGGACTTATTAGGATGTGAAACAATATTAGAGGCATCTTCACAGAAAATAATATGACCATCCTCCACATTTTCAGTCACAAGATCTTTAATAATTGCAACAGCAGTTTCAACTTTTATTTGTTCTTCAGGTTCTATAGGTTTCTTTTCACTTTTATGAACCGCACTATTTATAACAGAGTACTCCTTCATTTTAGCAGGGAAAGGAGTTTTTTCAATGTAAGCTTCAGGAATAACATGATCAACAGTTTCAACTACAACACATTTATTTATAGACGAATCAATTTTATCTTTATACGGTTCATGATACTTATCAAAGTTCTTCTTAGGCAATTCATAATGAGAAGCAAAAGCTTTATCAAGATTTGCAGCAACTTGAGAATCAAGACGATAAGTAGCACTCATATTACGAAATTTATCAGTATCCATAAAAGCTTCAATGCATTTATAATCAAAGTTTATACCTGACTCTCTATCTTTGTCGTTCTCCCATCCTTCAGTATTTTCTTGGATCCGATTAAGAAGGTCCCTTTTAAACTCTTCCTTGTTGCGTGTAAATGATCCAGAACAAGAAGTATCCAGCAAGGTCTTGTCTTGAAAAGAAAGTCTTGCATAGAAATTATCAATAATAATATTACCAGGAAGCTCATGAATGAGGCATTTGAGCATTAAAGACTTCAATCTCCCCCACGCTTGGGCAATACTCTCTCCTTCATGAGGCCAAAAATTATATATGCGATTCCGATCTTTGTGAATCTCACTTGGAGGATAGAACTTAGAATAAAACCGGGGCACAATATCATTCCATTCAAGAGAATCCCCATTATCCAGTAATTTATACCAATGCGCCGCTTTACCAGACAGCGATATAGAGAATAGTTTCTTACTCACTTCATCCATAGCAATACTTGCACACTTGAATAAACCGCATAATTCATGTACGAACAGTAAATGATCTCCAGGGTGGACAGTTCCATCCCCTGTATAACGGTTATCCACTACACGTTCAATAATTTTCATAGGTATTTTGTATGGTATTTCTTCCTTACCTGGCGCCTCATCCACTACCTTTGCAGTAGTAGTAGATTTCCCAAAAAAACACTCAAGAGAAGATCTCTCCATAATGAATTATACCAGCAGGCAGAAATAAAATCAGCACAAACAGTAGAAATTTCCCTTACCAATAGCGCTTCACTCCCCGGAAACGGCGCCAGAAAATAGTCTTGATGACCCACAAGTATAGGGGGTGTATCGTAGTATCTTCGATAAGTAAGAATGTCGATCCCAACGAGGAGCAGAAGGTGTTGACAAGCAGTTTCGATGAAGGATTCACTGTAAATGCTCACAGACAAGTATTCAGGGGGTTTTGATGTAACAGATGAATAAAGTACGAGTAAGTTAAGTGCGAGAGTAATAATTGCAGCGAGTGGCCCAATCCTTTTTAGCACAAAGGACAAGCCGGTTTGTTTACTTATAATAACCAAACGTTCTCGAGGACACACGGGATTTTAGTCTAGTGCTTTCGCTACATACGGCTAATTAATCTTCATTGTTTTGATAAGTGTTGTGTGGGTGAACCTATGCTAATGTACCGCCCTTCATAGGACTAATACATACTTGTGATTATACCCCTTGCAAGCATCCGCAACTACAAGAAAGTAATTAAGATAAATCTAACCACAGCCTTAAACTCTGAGATCCTGCTATCCCTCCTGCATCGATATACCAACGGGGGCTCAGGTTTCTGTCACTCCGGCAACCCCGCAATTGGCAAACGAGTACAAGATGCATTCCCCTAGGCCCATAAAGGTGAAGTGTCGTGTAGTTGACGTTCACACGACACCACTAGAAGAATAACACCACAACTTAAATATCATAACATTGAATATTGCTCAACCATACTTCACTACTAACATTTAGACTTCACCCATGTCCTCAAGAATTAAACGAACTACTCACGAGACATCATATGGAACATGATCAGAGGTGATATGATGATGAATAACAATCTGAACATAAACCTTGGTTCAATGGTTTCACTCAATAGCATCAATAACAAGTAGAAATCAACACCGGGAGAGTTTCCCCTATCAAACAATCAAGATCAAACCCAAATTGTTACAGCGGTGACGGCGTGCAGCGGTGGAGACGGCGGTGATGATGATGAAGATGATGATGATGGTGATGGAGATGATGTCCAGCTCGATGACGGTGACGATGGCGTCGATTCCCCCCTCCGGGAGGGAATTTCCCCGGCGGATCTCAGCCTGCCGGAGAGTTCTTTTCTCTCTGGTGTTCTCCGCCCCGCAGAGGCGGCTGTGGCTCTTCGCGATGTACCCCTGGAGCTTAGGTTCACAGCCCCCTCCTCACAGGGCGGCGCGGCCAGGCCTTGGGCCGCGCCGGCCTATGGGGTGGGCCCACCTCGGGTCCCCTCGGATCCCCCTTCTGGCTCCCTTCGTCTTCTGGAAAAATAGGATTTTCCATATAATTTCCGTCAACTATTGATCTTCCGAAATATTGCATTCTGACGGCGCTTTTTCCAGCAGAATCCTGACTCCGGTGCGCGATCCTCCAATAATCATGAAACATGCAAAATAGATGAAATAACATAAGTATTATCTCCAAATATGAAATATATCAATGAATAACAGCAAATTATGATATAAAATAGTGATGCAAATTGGACGTATCAGGAAACACCAATGCCGCGACCGCGAGAGGAGCACCACAGAGGTTCTTCGCGCGGCGCAGTTCGGCGATGTCCGGCGGAGCAGTAGCGAAGATTCGCTGGACGGCGGAGCTCGAGCGGTGAATGAAGCGGCGGAGGCGCAGAGAGCAAAGGACACTGTGCGCGAAGAAGTGGGGAATGCGAGAAGAGGAAGAAGAAGGAGCGGTTTCGCCTTATAAAGGAAGAGAGAGAGGTGGGCCGAAAACCGCCGGGCCGCGGCGGTTCGGTCCGCGGGCCGCGACGGTTCGCTCCACGGGCCGCCGCGTGGCGCAGCGATACACGCGTAAAAACAGAAAGCCATAGGGAGGTGCACACGGATCCGGAACGGTGGCTAGGATCCGCTGTGAGGCAGTTAATACACGCGCGGAAGCCGAAGGGAAGTGACCCCTGACACTGACGCGTCAGTCACAGTGCGCATGTCACTGACAGGCGCGGGGCCCGAGAAATTCTCGACTTCGCCGAGGAGGTGTTTAATGACTAAGATGCCGGAGGATAAGATACCGGAAAATGCCTTGCAAAGAGAGAAAACGTGAGTCCGGGCAAAGATGTCGGATCTAAGCTAAGCGCCGGATAGATTAAACCGGTATCCAAAGACGTGAGAACCTGGCATGGTCTGTTGGATAGAATCCGCCAGACTATACCAGCTTCGGGGACTAATGTTGGGGGGATGACCCCCGGTATGCCAAAGGCATGCCAAACCGGATGGTTTGAGCCATCAAGATACCGGTTTAATGTTCATACCGGAGCACAAAGATAAGAGTTTGGCTAAGTAAAGCTAAGCCGGTATCCCCAAGAGGGGTATACCGGAACCGGGTAAAGAAGACACCGGGATGCCGGAAAGAAGAGCATGTCGGCAGGACTGGTCAAAGATTCTCTCCAGAGCTAGAGGACAAAGATGAGCTAAGCAAAGTAGCTTTAAACGAAGGCCTGATGATAAAGAGGAGGATGACGATGAAAGAAGCCGGAGGACGTCAGCCTCCCTGATTAAAGAAGACCCCGGTGTCATCTATGATTAAAGTAACTTTGTAAAGTAGTTTGTCTAGTCAAAGATGCCATTAGGGTTTCTTCCCCTGTAAGCCACCCTCTCCCCTATATAAGGAGAGGGGGCACACCCGTACTCAGGAGCGATGAGCAGAGAGAGAAATCCTGTAAGCACAAACTTGTAACCTGTGGAGATCAGTAAAGAAGATGATCTAGAGCGAGTTCTTCCTTATGTCTTTCTTCTTCAACCTCTAGCCTTGGCTAAGTTCTTGAGGAAACCATCCGGAAGTTCATCCCATCTAATCACAAACCCTCCCCCGAATCCTCTAGCGTTCATTCGGCCCCAATTTAAGCCATCCTATGGCATCTGTCTGTTCACCACGACGACAGCAAGGATCATGCCGATGACCAGATATAGGTTTTAGGTTCACATTGTGGCAGATTGGGGTTTTATTGTTCATGTCGATGATTATACGGTAGAGCGAAGTCACTGGATAGATTTTCTTCCGAACCTAGTGACATGATCAAAGTCCGTTGTTTGATATTGCATAAGGTTCTGATCAAACATCTCTTCCACTAGCTAGTGCTACAATTTATGAGGCATGATTGTACCCTAGTTTGTTCAGAACCGAGGCGAAGATGAACTAGAGAGTTTGAAGAACGAGGTAGCAACGCTGAAGAACGTGCATAGAACGCAAGCACAAATTCCAAGGTCTAGGAAGGAGTGGGAGGGGGAAAGAGAAGCAGTAAGGGACATGAAGGAGGAGTGGGAGGGAGAAAGAGAGGTATTGAGGGCAGAAAATGAGGCACTGAAACAAGAGAGGCAAAAGCTAGATTATGTCGTGTATGACCTGCTAAAAGTAGGTCCTCTTAACAGGGACACACTTTAGAGGATTAGGGCTATTTGTGATGAGTGATGTAAGATAACGTGGCTTGTAATGCGCCATAATTAGCCAATGTTTGCAGTATGAAACTTGATGTAACTTCATGCGGTGATTTTTTCAATGATCCCAACTATTATGTCATATGTTCAATGCTACGGCCCATGATATGAACATGTGAACCAAATGACACCACATTTGATGCTACCAATCTTGTAGAAAATTACAAACACTCCTCCTTGTGCCTTGTACTAGGTTGAATAGCATCAATTGTAGTGATTGTAGATTGAGGCATTATTGTTTTGCTTGCATCATTCTTCAAATCATGTTTCTCCTTTGGCCAATGATTAATTTGTGGCACAATCATAGGCAAGGGGCTGGCCCTAAACCTAGTCCAATGTGCAATAACATTGATTGTACACTGGGCTTAGTTTGGGGACATTCACTTTGCTAGTGGTGTTCATACGTATGAGGCCTTATTGTTTTGCTTGCATCATTCTTGGTATCTTGTTACTCCATTGGCCAATGATTAATACGTGGCACAATCATAAGCGAGGGGCTGGCTGTAAACCTAGTCATTTGTTCAAGAACATTTCTTGTATACTAGATTTGGTTTGTGGATAGTCCCTTTGCATGTGGACAGTCCCTTCTCACAACCATAGTATCATATGAGGGTGGGCATGCATCTATTTGTGCTCATTGAAATTGTTTCTTCATCTTGCAGTGCTCCAAGCAGATGATGGATGCAGCTAACATGCCTTTTGGAGAGGGCACCTCCAACAAATCATCTGGAGAATCCAACTCTGCCAAGAGGCCTAGGGGGAGGCCTATCAAGATTGGGCATTTCCATGACGACGTCGGACCAACCCACTTTGCCAAAGTGGTGTTGTCTCCGGGGTTGGAAATGCTACCAATCCCGACAGGCTTCCACCCCTACCTTGGCATCATCCCCAGGATGATCATCCTCAATACGAACACCAGCTACTCCTAGATGGTGAAATTGAGGGACGTGAAAGGCACTGTCTGCCTAGATCAGAGGTGGCCTAGATTTGCCATTGCCCACTAGATCAAGATAGTCTACTTCATGACCTTCAAGGTGATGGAGGGGCGACGTCTTCAAGGTCACCGTCTTCGACTACACCATGACTGAGGTGGTCCAAGTGCCCACAACATCATCTAGCCCTTGCCATGATCGAAGACTGAAATATGTGCCTGCATTTGTGTTGTACTTTGTTTAATTCTGTGGTGAACAATGTTTATTGTCTGTCGAACAATGTATGCTATGTCGTTTTGAACAATGTGTAGTATGTCGTGCTGAATATTGTATGGTATGTGGTCAATTGTGTGCTTGATGGTGAAAAGGGGTCGTATCATCACCATTTGGGAAAGAGATGATCAAGTTCCTCGTTCCTCATACAACTAAACACGCTGATATGTTTCTTCCGAGCGCAAAAACAACCTACCAAACGTACCTCTCATTTCTCCAACAGAATCTAAGTGAAATTGTTGGCATCAAAACATAGTGCTAAATGTAGCCTAAGTCAAACTTCCACTCATACGGTAGCTGTTATACAAGTTACATGAGATAGCAGAAACGCAAATAACATTGTGGTTGAGGAAAGGAAAAACAAAGCCATTGGCAGTGAAAGGTGGTGATCCGGTGACAGGGCGCAAAGGCAGCGTGAGAAATGGAAAACAGTGAAGCAACTACCAACTACTACCTAGCGCTCTGCAGCAATTGCACACGGGGCTCGGAGGAGGCAGGACCCAAGAAGAGGGGAGAGGAATTCAGTCGTGCTCGCTTGTGCTGGAATAGGACAGTACAGTTTGTTTCAGCATCTGAAGAAGATGGTAATGAGAAGCCAAAATGGCATGACTCAACAGTGAGAAAACAGGCCATAATCATATGAAGATCGGGTTAAGTAGTATATTATTTTGTCACCGGTAGAGTGACATGGTATTAACCAAAAGAAGACGAGAGGACAAGGCCCAGCTAGCTGGCACAGCATTCACACACACACAAGGGGGAAAATGGTTGCCCACTCATACCTAGGCTTTGCTCTCTTTTCACCTCCCACTTTGAGCAAGAGCTCTTTGCAGTGGTACAGCCTAGGCTTTCTCTCTCTGCTCTTTACACAGCCTTTTAAGCCAGGGAAAAGAAAGATCTCATGAAAACCAAAATCTTTCCAATCCTAACTTACCAATCAACTGCAATAATTGCACAATCAGAAGAATCAAATCTTGCCCCCTATTTAGCCACCTCCCCCCTGAGAAGAGAAAGACTGCTGAAACTAGAGAGGGGAAAAAAAAACAGGTGGAGTGGAAGAAATTAGCTAGCTAGAGTAGTGCGAGCTGGACACTCTCCTAGTGGCGCCGCGGTGAATGCAACCTTTTCCTCTTATTGCCGTCCGTGATTGCTGCTGCCGCCGAGGTGGCGGCATTATTGTTGCTGGCGCCGCCCATGGCCACGGAGGTGGTGACCGAGCTCCCGACGTGGGCGGCGGAGCCGCCGGAGGAAGGCAGCTCCCCGCTCGATTGCTGCCGCCGCATGGACATGGACCTGCCGTCCTCCTCCCGAATCATGACGCTGTAGCAGGAATACACATGCCCCTGCGCAACAAGAAGGCCCGCATTTACTCGTATCATTGCCGCTTCCCACCAACAGATTTCCAAAAGGGATTGTCATTATTATGGCGCGCAGAAGAGCTTACCGTGTGTAATTGCTGCCATGACGAGCCCAGGATCGCCTTGAGCTCCTCCGCCAGTTCGGGAAATGTCAGCGTCCCCTCCTTGTCCTTGTTGCCGATGCCGCGCGCCACGAGGATCGACGCCAGCGCAATGGTGGACGGCTGGTACTCCACCGCGCTCATCGCTGCGCGGATTGCGAGAAGAAATGAGCATCTGAAATTCTGAATGAACAAATCCGATCCGATGGAATTGGTGCAGGGGAGAGGGGGAATGGGCAGACCTTTGATGGATGCGAAGATGCAGTTGACGGCGCGCAGGACGATGGGCTTCCGCTCGTCGTGCCGGAACCTGGCGGCGAAGCAGCCGAGGTAGGGGAAGGGGGTGGCGGCGATCATGTGCCAGTTGAGCGTGGTGAGGACGAGGAGCTCCATGCGCAGGATGGAGGCGCTGTCGAAGTCGTAGTGGTCGGGCCTGAACTCCGGCAGGCGCGGCACCCGGTGCTCCTCCACCTTGGCCGCCAGCGAGAGGCACGCCACCGCGAGCAGCTGCAGCGCCCACTCCTGCCCCCTCTGCACAACACCCAAGAAAACGGCAATGCGGGAGTCAGTCGGGAGGCATTACATCGAACACTCGGCGAGGTGACATGACAGAGCAGATCGATGGCAGCAAATTGGAGGGGATGATTGTTATTACGTCGACTCGGCGCTGCGCCAGGAAGCGATCGAGGTAGGTGACCGCGACGTAGGCCGTCTTCCCGCAGAACCGGAACCTCGCGTTCGTCTGCCAACACCGCACGCACGCACGGAAAGAAACCATCATCATTTTGTTTAGAAAAAGGGAAATGGAAAGATCCGGTTGATTTTGTTTGGGGGAAAGGCGGAGCGGGAGCAAACAGAATGCGCGCTCGAAGCACCTTGGCAATCCAGTCGACGCAGACGGCGCGCGCGGCCTTGGTCCAGCCGCCCACCTCCTCGCCTCCGGCGTCGGCGGCGTGGGCGGCGGCGCTGGCCTCTTTGGAGAGCATGAGCGCGACGTACTCGTCGTCGTCCGGGTCGAGGAGCAGGAGGTGGTCGTCGCCGGCGAGGCGTAAATCGGCGGCGCCGTCGGCGGGGGGGCTGTAGTCGTCGTCGTCGGCGTCGAGGAAGAGGTCGTTGCCGTCCTCGAGGCAGATGAGGGTGGAGGTGGGCGTGGCGGGGGCGGAGGTGGACGCGTCCCCCATTGGATCAGAGTCAGACCCCGTGGCGGTGGTGGTGCATGCGCGAGCGGAGAAAAAGGAAAGAAACAGGGAAGAAGTGTTGAGATTCTAGTCTGGAGCGGAGGAAAAGGAGGCGCGGCGGATGAATGAAACAGAAAATGATTCTTCCCTCCCCGCCCGCCGGACCGCGCGCGCGCGCGCGCGGCGAAAGTGGAGGCAAATCTGCAGTTGGAGACGGAGACGAAGGAAAGATGGGTGGGAAGTTGAGGTGAGGTGCGGTGGCGTGGGCGCGTGGGTTGGAGTGGACTGGACTATACGGGTGCGTGTGCGCGCGCGGGGGTTCGCGCCACCACCAGTCGAGGATGGAGAAGCAAGGAAAGGGTTTTGCAGGCGACGACGAGTGGTCTGCCTATGCCTGCCCTTTCCTCTGCTTTCTTCGCTCGTGTCACCGGATCTCGTCGTATTTTGCTCCTACGTGCGCATGGCTGCATGTATGCCGTATTCCTAATAAGGGACGAGAATTCACAGATGCATAAAATGCAACACAATGTATGTCCAACATTTTAGTTTACATTTTTTGAAAACTTGGAAATGTCACGGAAAAAATTAGAAAGGCGACGAAATCACCGAAACTCAACTTCCTCACATCGTTCTAAGTGATCGTCAAGTGAGCCGAGAACCTCGGTGCCTCGTCTACACCAATTTTAACTTCCGACTTAATGATTCGAGATTAGAAGGGTGCACAACGCTTAGCGAGGATGGTAACCCCCATGAAAAGTTAAGTGAATGTGAACGGCGTGTTGCACTAAGCATGGGCACCATGGTTCCATCTTCAAAGCCGTGCCACTTCGACACCAACGAGACGATCACCATCCAAATGGCCCATCGGCTTTCATGAGGGGTCATGAATGACGACATGCTAAGGAGCGGAGATGTGACTATGTGTAGCAATCCACCAATCAGAGGGCTACCTTGCACAACGCACCCATGATCACCAGCACAAGCCGAGTGGAGGGATGGTGGATTCGCGAAGACCAAGAGGTCGGAAATGGAGCTGTAAGGGTAATATATCAAAGGTAGTCACACATCTAAGTTGCACAAACTATTACACGGTCCCTTCATACAGTACAACAACCAAATATGTACCCCTGCAAGAAGAAACAACAAAAATATGTGACTAATAGTGCTCTCGAAAATATGGCTACCGTGAATCCCGCGATTAAAAGTCCCCACGCATACTTTTATTGGGTTAATTAGACATATGCCACTCAAATTAATGAGTATTCGATAAATGCCACTATAATTTTCATCTTTCAAAATATGCCACTACATTAGTATTTTTGGAAGGCTAATTAAGGTGACATTTTTCGAAGAATCTAGAAAATTACAATGGCATATATCTAATTAACTTTTTTCTAGGGTTCGTCACGTGTGTGCCAATTTTTGCCGGAGGAACTTACGGTAATCGCAGATTTGCTTGTGGTCACCACGCGATAGGCCCACCCGTATTTCAATTGCTCTAAATTGGAACACTTAATGTTGTTTAATCTCAAATATATGCTCCTAACTAATCAATGGTTATCATAAGAGCAAGATCTTCACTTAAACCCACAACTTGAAAGAAGATCAAACACGAATGGAAACAATCTCCGTAGCGTGATATACGGGGATGTACGATAGTACTATATACCTCCAGGGATTAGATTCTAGCTTGTATTCTACCCGACATATCATCATGGTTAAATCTACTCGTAAAGAAGACGCAAGTACAACTGTACTGCTTGTCACAGGGTGTGGCAGCTTGTTGCTGCCAGTGTACTGATCTGCTTCACTATCTTGTTTTGTCAGTAAACTAGAGACATTGCTGTATTTTTTTTCGATAAGGGGGATAAAACCCCAGCCTCTGCATCAATTGATGCATGCGGCCCTTTATTAACTTTATTAGGTCTCCAAAATAAATTTATTACAAATCATGGATCACTCAAAGTCTCGACATGGACTAGCCATCTAAAAATGATAAAAAAGACGCGCCGCCACAAGATCTTCATGTGAGCCGCCTATCAGTACGCCAACCGCACCGGCTGTAGAAATCCCGTGCTACCGTCGCCAAGCGGTTGCACCCAATATCCATGTCCCGGCGCACATCCTCCGGCTGGAGAGACATTGCTGTATACATCATCCCTCAGGCAATCTTTATTTTCATCTCCTAGGTGCAAAGCCTGTGACATGTGCAGTGTACGTGTAGGTAGTGGTAGTTAGTAATCAACGGTTAGTGAAGTCTTCAGTGCTGGAAAAAAAAGTGGCCAGCTGTGACGACTAACTGGTGATATGCATGTTCATTTCTCACTTGTCTCTACGCGAAACAAAGGGTGTATGCAATAAATGCGAATCAATGGATGATTAAAAAAAAACGAGACCAACCCAGGCACTAGCACCCGTTGGTATTTTTTATAGAAGAAAAACTCCGTGAGCACCCCATCGAATCCAGCATTCAGACCGGGGCGGGCTGTGTGCGCTCCCGCACCTCCAGCCACCAGAGCGACGCTCTGTTCTCAATCAATGGATGAATACAAAACAGCTCCACGAGGAGAGGCGATAGGGTAAAACCCATCTAAGGTTATGTTCCCTCTCCTGCGATGTCGTCGGTCTGCTCCGGGCTTTTGAGGCGTGGCGGACCACGTCGGCCCTTCGCCGGTGAGAGTTTTTCGCTCTTTATTAAGTTTAGTTTTCAGTGTCTTCTTCGGGATGGTGAGATGGTAGTAGCATCCTCAAGGCATAATAAGGTCCTTTCCACCCTATCCTCTCTCTGATGGTGCGATTGGCGCTGACAGAGGGTGTGTGGAGTTGTGTGTCCGGAGGATCTCCGAGATCCAGTCTATCTTCGTGTTTGTTGGTGTGGTTACAGGTTTAGCTCTTCCGATTTACTATTCTCATCATTGGTGATGGTTGTTATTCTGTTGCGTTGTTCCTTTGGAGCCTTGGCACGATGACTTCTGGTTTGTCTCTTCAATAAGCTCTACTTCAACAAGCTTTGCCCGACTTTGGTGATGGAGGGGGCGAGGAAGGTTGTGAGCTCTAGTGCTCGTAGTTGTCACTAGGTGGTCCAAGGACCTACTTGTAATTTCTCTTACTTTTTGTGTTATTGTATTGTTGATGATGATTATTAATAGCCGTTGCACGATCGTCGCTGCCTTCTCCACCCTTCTTATGTGGTGGTCGTCGTCGTTGTTGTCCGCTGCTGCGTGCAGGCTTGGAGGAGTTGCCTCCTTGGTGAGTAGGAGCTTGCCCTGTTCAAGCCACTGCTCCTCGGTGAGTAGGAGCTTGCCCTGTTCACGCGTCGCCTCAGGCAGCTCAAGGCGATCCTCGGTTGCCTTTAGCCGACTGGTGACCTCCTCCAGTGACATAATCAGAAATGTCAAGGAGGGTCTCGATCGCAAGAGCTACCCGCGACAGCCTAGGCGGCACAACTCACAAGATTTCTCGACAAACTCGAGTTTCGTAGATAGGTTCTCCGAGCATGGCTAGGCTTGTGACGAGGTTGGTAAGGTGCAACGCGAAATCATCAACATACTCCCCGTCGCGGAACGAGATCATCTCAAATTCCTTCTTTAGTTGATCCACCTTGCCCTTCCGCATGCGTTCTAAACCTACGCGCATGGCTCAAATCGCCTCCCACACCTCCTTCGTTGTCCACTTCACGGCTAGTCCAGCCATCATTTCTAGTGGCACCGCTTGCAAAATGGCCTCCAGCGCCATTCGATCTTCCTAGAAGTCGTCGGCGCCGAACTCAATTGCATCCTAGATGCCCGGAGCCTACAATTTCACCTTCATGAGGAGGCTCCATTCGGTGTAGTTCTTTCGCGTCAACATTGGATAACTACATCGCCAATTTCCTTGGCGACTCGCTCGACCACAACCTCGCGCCTTCCTACATCACAGTGGCGCGGTCGTCTAGGTGGCGGTGAAGGGGAACGACGCCGTGGCTGGTGATTTGGACTGCCAGCAACACCTCAAACCGGAGTCGACATCTCTCAGGATCTGTAACATCCCACAACCTAGGACAAACGAGGGGTAGATTTAGAAAAGGGTTGTGCATTGCATCGCAAAACGGGGGAAATTTTCGCGCTTAATTGCATAAAACCTAAGAGTGATCGAGGTTTCTCTCTCATTTCTATTAGGGTTAGAGTGAAGAGAGTGCTATGAACTTCAACATGACCAAAGTTAGGGTTTTGGAGAAGAATTTGAATTGGCATTTCAAATTTGAATTTCAAACATAGAATTATATAAGTAATCAATATACAAATTGATACGGGCATGAGGGCCTATGTGGAGCCCAATTTCAGGACTCCACCAGCCTAGTTATCTTATTTTATGTAATGGTCATATATGGGCCAATTAGGGTTTTTATTGGTTTGAGTCAGTTTTGGTTTGGGCCTGTCCAAACCAAGTTAGGGAGGCCCATAGTGGGGCGCCCCAGCCCAGCAAGGGCTGGCCGGCCACCTCTCCCTCATATAAGGAGGTGGGGCGGCTAGGGTTTAGTAGAGACACATTTAGACTAAAGATTAGGGTTTACCCCATTGCGTGTGTTCACGTGTATCATCCCTCCGGGGGTACGACGCTGCCGTTTATCTATTATATCCGTTGCGAATGTTCTTGTGTTCATCAAGGATTATCTAGCTCAAGGTTTGAGGTGTAGCGTTTATCGATCCGTTGCTTGCTGGATTCGTTCCCTCTTCTCCAGGCTGTGTTCATCGCGTTGTTGGGAGGATTTACTACCCCGGTTTCTCACTGTGAAAGATCGGGCAACACCCGAGGAGGATCTGCTGGGATCCCCCTTATCATGTGGTATCAGATTTCTGGGTTGCTCACGGCGAGGTTTTGTTGATCGATCACATCTAGATCGGTTTGCATTGGAGGAGATTGGCTATAGATCGGAGGAGTTTGGCTCTCGTTCGAAGGAGGTTGGTGATGTCTATGCACGCTTCTATTCTTGTAGACAGTGTTGGGCCTCCAAGAGCAGAGGTTTGTAGAACAGCAGCAAGTTTCCCTTAAGTGGATCACCCAAGGTTTATCGAACTCAGGGAGGTAGAGGTCAGAGATATCCCTCTCAAGCAACCCTGCGATTAAGATACAAGAAGTCTCTTGTGTCCCCAACACACCTAATACACTTATCAGATGTATAGGTGCACTAGTTCAGCGAAGAGATATTAAAACGCAGGTGGTATAGATGGTGGTAAACGGTAATTGCGATCTGAAGTAAATATTGCAGGAAGTAAAGATGCAGTAAAACAGTAAATAAGCGATGTTTGCAGTATTTGGAAACAAGGCCTAGGGATCCTACTTTCACTAGTGGCCACTCTCAACATTGCAATCATAATTGAATATAAATATAAGCACTTCATCATACTACTCTCCTGTTGGATAAAGAACTCAAATTCATTGGGCAAGTGTGCAAAAGCACACCTCAAAGGCGTATTCCCAAGTACTAATAAACACCCCACACTGTCACCGTGAGCATTCATAGGAGGTACTAACACACCACAATTCATAAGGGAGTTACACACGGCGCACACACTGTCACCATTACACCGAGATCACAGTAACTCCAAAGTTCACATAATAAAACACTTGAATAGCATATGACATCTAGATTGCAAAGCCTATGATCACATAGATGAACAAATAAATGCTACTCTCAAACACTCTCTTGTTAGATAACAAACACCATTCATTGTGTAGGGCTACAAGAGCTCCCTCAAGCCGGAGTAAACAAGCTCCACAACATCCGGAGTTCATATTAAAGTAACCTCTAGAGTGCATAATAGACAAGAGTAACATCTACATATTCATAAAGATCACACCATGGGAGAGAGAGATGAACCACATAGCTACCGGTAGAGCCCTCAGCCTCGGGGGAGAACTACTCCCTCCTCATCATGGGAGACAGCAACGGCGATGAAGATGGCGGTGGTGTCGATGGAGATGACTCCGGGGGCAATTCCCCGTCCCAGCGGCGTGCCGGAACAGAGACTTCTGTCCCCCGAAACGGAGTTTCGCGATGGCGGCGGCGCCCCTGGAGTCTTTCTGGAGTTTTGCCAATTGTTTTAGGGTTTTCGCGACGGGGTGAATATATAGGCGAAGGGGCAGCGTCGGGGGAGCCAGGGGCTCCCTCCCCATAGGTCGGCGCGGCCAGGGGGCCACCCACGCCGCCATAGGGTGTGGGTCCCCTGCTGCCCTTCCTTGACTCCTGTTCGGTGTTCTGGAAGACTCCGTGGAAAATAGGGCCGTGGGCTTTTGTTTCGTCCAATTCCGAGAATATTTCCTGTGTAGAACTTCTGAAACCAAAAACAGCAGAAAACAGGAACTGGCGCTTCAGCATCTTGTTAATAGGTTAGTACCGGAAAACGCATCAAAATGATATAAAGTATGAATAAAACATGTAGGTATTGTCATGAAACTAGCATGGAACATAAGAAATTATAGATACGTTGGAGACGTATCAAGCATCCCCAAGCTTAGTTCCTACTCGCCCTCGAGTAGGTAAACGATAACAAGGATAATTTCTGAAGTGACATGCTACCAACATAATCTTGATCATACTATTGTAAAGCATATGAGATGAGTGAAGTGATTCAAAGCAATGGTAAAGATGATGATTAAACAACTGAATCATATAGCAAATACTTTTCATGAATAGTACTTTCAAGACAAGCATCAACAAGTCTTGCATAAGAGTTAACTCATAAAGCAATAGATTCTTAATAGAAGGTTTTGAAGCAACACAAAGGATGATTAAGTTTCAGCAATTGCTTTCAACTTGTAACATGTATATCTCATGGATAGTTGTCAACATAAAGCAATATAACAAGTGCAATAAGTAAACATGTAAGAATCAATGCACACAGTTGACACAAGTGTTTGCTTCTAAGATAGAAATAAGTGGGTAAACTGACTCAACATAAAGTAAAAGAAAGGCCCTTCGCAGAGGGAAGCATGGATTACTATTTTTGTGCTAGAGCTTTTATTTTGAAAACATAGAAACAATTTTGTCAACGGTAGTAATAATTCATATGTGTTATGCATAAGACATCCTATAAGTTGCAAGCCTCATGCATAGAATACCAATAGTGCTCGCACCTTGTCCTAATTAGCTTGGATTTCCATGGATTATCATTGCATTACATATGTTTCAACCAAGTGTCACAAAGGGGTACCTCTATGTCACTTTGTACAAAGGTCCAAGGAGATAGATCGCATTTGATTTCTCAGTTTTGATAGATCTCAACTTGAGGACATCCATACCGGGACAACATAGAAAACAGATAATGGACTCCTCTTTAATGCTTAAGCATTCAACAACAGATAATATTCTCATAAGATATTGAGGATTAATGTCCAACTGAAACTTCCACCATGATACATGGCTTCGGTTAGCGGCCCAATGTTCTTCTCTAACAATATGCATACTCAAACCATTTGATCATGATAAATCACCCTTACTTCAGACAAGACGAACATGCATAGCAACTCACATGATATTCAACAAAAGTGTAATAGTTGATGGCGTCCCCAGAAACATGGTTACCGCTCAACAAGCAACTTATAAGAAATAAGATACATAAGCTACATATTCTTTACCACAATAGTTTTTAAGGCTATTTTCCCATGAGCTATGTATTGCAAAGACAAGGAATGAAATTTTAAAGGTAGCACGCAAGCAATTTACTTTGGAATGGCAGAAAAAATACCACATAGTAGGTAGTCATGGTGGACACAAATGGCATAGGTTTTGGCTCAAGGTTTTGGATGCACGAGAAGCATTCCCTCTCAGTACAAGGCTTTGGCTAGCAAGGTTGTTTGAAGCAAACACAAGTATGAACCGGTACATCAAAACTTACATAAGAACATATTGCAAGCATTATAAGACTCTACACTGTCTTCCTAGTTGCTCAAACACTTTTACCAGAAAATATCTAGACCTTAGAGAGACCAATCATGCAAACCAAATTTCAACAAGCTCTACGGTAGTTCTCCACTAATAGGTTTAAACTACATGATGCAAGAGCTTAAACATGATCTATGAGAGCTCAAAACAATTGCCAAGTATCAAATTATTCAAGATAATATGAAGCATTTTCTGTTTCCAACCAAATAGCAATAAATGAAGCGATCAACTTTCGCCATTGAACATTAAAAGTAAAAGCGAAGAACACTAGTGTTCATATGAAAAAGCGGAGCGTGTCTCTCTCCCACACAAGGTATGATCCAATTTATTCAGAGAACTAAGATAACAAAATGAAAATAAAAGCACACAGACGCTCCAAGTAAAGTACATAAGATGTGATGGAATAAAAATATAATTTCACTAGAGATGACCTGATAAGTTGTTGATGAAGAAGGGGATGCCTTGGGCATCCCCAATCTTAGACGCTTGGGTCTTCTTGAAATATGCAGGGATGAACCACGGGGGCATCCCCAAGCTTAGACTCTTCACTCTTCTTGATCACATTATATCACCCTTCTCTCTTGACCCTTGAAAACTTCTGCCACACCAAACTTCTCATAAACTTCATTAGAGGGTTAGTGCATAATAAAAAATTCACATGTTCAGCAAGGACACAATCATTCTTAACACTTCTAGACATTACCCAAAGCTACTGAAAGTTAATGGAACAAAGAAATCCACTCAACACAGTAAAAGAGGCAATGCGAAATAAAAGGCAGAATCTGTCAAAACAGAACAGTCCGTAAAGATGAATTTTTTAGAGGCACTTAACAGGCTCAGATGAAAAAACTCAAAACTAATGAAAGTTGCATACGTATCTGAGGATCACGCATGAAAATTTGCAGCATTTTACGAGTTTCCTACAGAGAGATCTACTCAAATTCGTGACAGGTAGAAATCTGTTTCTGCGCAGAAATCCAAATCTAGTATCAACTTTCTATTAGAGACTTTACTTGGCACAACAATGCAATAAAATAAAGATAAGGAAAGGTTGCTACAGTAGTAACAACTTCCAATACGCAACAAAACAGTAGCAAAATAAAACATGAGTTATCTCCCAAGAAGTGCTTTCTTTATAGCCATTAAGATGGGCTCGGTAATTTTAATGATGCTCATATAAGGATGAGAGTTGAAGCAAAGAGAGCATCAAAAAGCAAGTGTGAAACAAATTTAAGCCTAACCCACTTCCTATGCATAGTAATCTTGTACACAAATAAATTCATGAGGAGCAAAGTGACAAGCATAGGAAGATAAAACACGAGTAACTTCAAGATTCTCAACATAAAGAGGGGAAACTTAATATTATTAAGATGCATATAACCATGTTTCCCTCTCTCATAATAACCTTCAGTAGCATCGTTGATGAAATCCACAATATAAATATCACATGAAACATTCTTATCATGAGCTACATGCATAAAATTATTACTCTCCACATAAGCATAGTCATTACTATTAATTGTAGTGGAAGCAAATTCAATAAGATAGCTATCATTATTATTCTCATCACCATAATCATCATATATAGGAGACATATTGTAATCATAATTAATTTTCTCCTCAATAGTAGGTGGACTGAAAATATGATAGTCATCATTGTAATCATCATATATAGGAGGTAAAGTATCATCAAAGTAAATTTTCTCCTCCATGCTTGGGGGACTAAAAATATCATGCTCATCAAAACCAGCTTCCCCAAGCTTAGAATTTTCCATAGCATTAGCAACAATGGTGTTCAAAGCATTCATACTAATAACATTGCCATTAGCATGCATATAAAGTTCCATAGGTTTTTTAATTTTCTCTTCAAACACCTCATGTCCTAACTCAAGATAAATACTATAAAGATATCTAATTTTTGTGTTGTTTTCCATTAAGCCTAACTAGTGAAAATAAAAACAAGAGACAAAAAGATAAAATTGCAGAATCTAAAGGAGATACCTTCGAGCACTCACACACCGGCAACAGTGCTAGGAAATAGCTTAGTAGTCGGAGGATGTGAATACCTTTTACCTTACCTCCCTGGCAACGGCGCCAGAAAATAGCTTGATGTCTACGCACGCTTCTATTCTTGTAGACAGTGTTGGGCCTCCAAGAGCAGAGGTTTGTAGAACAGCAGCAAGTTTCCCTTAAGTGGATCACCCAAGGTTTATCAAACTCAGGGAGGTAGAGGTCAGAGATATCCCTCTCAAGCAACCCTGCAATTAAGATACAAGAAGTCTCGTGTGTCCCCAACACACCTAATACACTTGTCAGATGTATAGGTGCACTAGTTCGGCGAAGAGATATTAAAACGCAGGTGGTATAGATGGTGGTAAACGGTAATTGCGATCTGAAGTAAATATTGTAGGAAGTAAAGATGCAGTAAAACAGTAAATAAGCGATGTTTGCAGTATTTGGAAACAAGGCCTAGGGATCCTACTTTCACTAGTGGCCACTCTCAACATTGCAATCATAATTGAATATAAATATAAGCACTTCATCATACTACTCTCCTGTTGGATAAAGAACTCAAATTCATTGGGCAAGTGTGCAAAAGCACACCTCAAAGGCGTATTCCCAAGTACTAATAAACACCCCACACTGTCACCGTGAGCATTCATAGGAGGTACTAACACACCACAATTCATAAGGGAGTTACACACGGCGCACACACTGTCACCATTACACCGAGATCACAGTAACTCCAAAGTTCACATAATAAAACACTTGAATAGCATATGACATCTAGATTGCAAAGCCTATGATCACATAGATGAACAAATCCATGCTACTCTCAAACACTCTCTTGTTGGATAACAAACACCATTCATTGTGTAGGGCTACAAGAGCTCCCTCAAGCCGGAGTAAACAAGCTCCACAACATCCGGAGTTCATATTAAAGTAACCTCTAGAGTGCATAATAGACAAGAGTAACATCTACATATTCATAAAGATCACACCATGGGAGAGAGAGATGAACCACATAGCTACCGGTAGAGCCCTCAGCCTCGGGGGAGAACTACTCCCTCCTCATCATGGGAGACAGCAACGGCGATGAAGATGGCGGTGGTGTCGATGGAGATGACTCCGGGGGCAATTCCCCGTCCCGGCGGCGTGCCGGAACAGAGACTTCTGTCCCCCGAAATGGAGTTTAGCGATGTCGGCGGCGCCCCTGGAGTCTTTCTGGAGTTTTGTCAATTGTTTTAGGGTTTTCGCGACGAGGAGAATATATAGGCGAAGAGGCAGCGTCGGGGGAGCCAGGGGGGCTCCCTCCCCATAGGTCGGCGCGGCCAGGGGCCACCCGCGCCGCCATAGGGTGTGGGTCCCCTGCTGCCCTTCCTTGACTCCTCTTCGGTGTTCTGGAAGACTCTGTGGAAAATAGGGCCGTGGGCTTTTGTTTCGTCCAATTCCGAGAATATTTCCTGTGTAGGATTTCTGAAACCAAAAACAGTAGAAAATAGGAACTAGCGCTTCGGCATCTTGTTAATAGGTTAGTACCGGAAAACGCATCAAAATGATATAAAGTATGAATAAAACATGTAGGTATTGTCATGAAACTAGCATGGAACATAAGAAATTATAGTTACGTTGGAGACGTATCAGTTGGTTAGAGGAGGTTTGGAGTTGTTGTGGTGCAGTTTGCCTATCATCCATGGCAGTTCCAGGTGTCAAAATCGCGAAATTCGGTGTTTGGAATCGGGAAGAAGAAGCAAAATCGCGACCCGATATGGCCCTAGGGTCGGCCGATCGGCTGTAGGACCGGCCGGGCCAGTTCCAGACCCGGCCAAACCGGGGCCCAGACCGGCCACTCCGGTCCAGACCGGCCACTCCGGTCCAGACTGGACCCCAGGCCGGTGCCAGCCGGGCCAATCCAGGGGCATCAGCCTCCCCAGCCGGCGTCCAGGCCGGTCAGACCGGGCCCTGGGCCGGTCCAACCGGCGCCCAGGCCGGTCCAACCGGGTGCTGGGCCGGGCAAGTTGCTGCTGCTGCGGTTGTTTTCTCTGCTGATGATGTTGATGTTGTTGCTTCGTTTCCGGGCGATGTGTTAGGCATGTGTTGTTCTCGTCGGAAGATCTCAAGTGTCGTTTTCAATGATTACCTTGACATACGGAAGGGAGTACATCGTCACGTGTCCGAACTGAAGTGGTATTTACACCATTACGTGTCAGTTGAGGAATATGAACATTGGGAAAAGAATATGGGATTGGGTTTCAATCGCTGTCGCACATACACTAAGGAGTTCAGTGGATATGATGCATATGTTCTCGCTCACCGGCGTGTGGACGAGGAGTTGGACACTTATTGGTGTAATGCAGTTGATAGAGGCGACTTTGTTTGTACTTGGAAGGACTTCAGGACGTTTCTTCGTGTTGGTTTATGGTTACCGTTGGAGGAACGTGAGCAGCTGTCCAGAGTTGTACATGCAATAGAAGAAGTGGGCAAGTGCATAGTTCCTATTCAGGAGGTTGTTCCACTACCGACAGTCACTAAGGTCGAGGTGATATCTTCAGAGGAGAGGAAACCTGGCTCTGATACCAAGAGCACTACTGCGACTGTTGAGGAGGATGTACCATTGAGCGGGCTGAATATGCAACTCAAGAAGGTACAAGATGATGCTTGCAAGACAGTAGACAAGGTTCAGTGATGGAGTTTGTTTTAGACTCAGTGCATTATCAAGGGCAAGGCTTGCAAGTTGATGATTGATGGTGGTAGCTATACTAATGGCATAAGCAAGGCAATGGTGGCAGCATTGGGGTTGTCTACATGGCGTCTTCCTGAACCTAAACGTATTGAGTGGTTGAATAGCTATGGTATGCTGAAGATTACTCATAAGGTGCGTGTGCCATTTGCATTTGATGAGTATGTTGATGAGATAGAGTGCGATGTGTTGCCATTGGAGGTGTGTGGATTGCTACTTGGGCGTCCTTGGCAGTATGATCGTAATGTGACACATGCTGGGAGAGCAAATATATATTCTTTTATGCATGGTGGCAAACAACGGACTTTGAAGCCTATGGGTGATGATCATATCAAGTTCGATGTGGAGTTAGTGGTGCGTAAGGAGAAGTTGCACAAGTCTAAAGTGCAACAAGAGGTACATGATGTTCCGAGCATTGATGTTGGTGATGTTTCAGCCATGCCTGTAGATGACAAGCCAGTTCTTGTTGGTGACAAGCCGGATGAAGGTACACTTGTTGTTGATGTGGATGTTGCAGCATGTGCTACAGTTCCAGTTTGTGTTGATGCTAGTATGCAGACTGATGATGTTTGTGTTGATGGTGTTTCAATACATATGGCGCAGATGCGCATGGGAGGAGTGGGAGGCGAGCACGTTAGTGGAGACAGTGGGCAACGGCACTACTGTGCTAGGAGTACTGCAGTCCAGTTTTCCGCGACACCGCGGATGCATCGAGGCAAGGATGGACGTGTGAGACATCTATGTGGCCCAAGAATTACACATCTTGTGCAGGGTCATGTGTAGCGACACAAGGGTCCATCAAAACCTCGCAAGAAGAAGGTATTGGCACCAAAGTCCAAGCTCATGTGGAGAAGAAAAGAAGCCCCAAGTGCTGTGTCAAGTCAAGCGGGCCGCGAGGGAGGATGTGGTGTGGAAGGCAAGCAAGACTTGAGGATGGCGAGGACGTGTCATGTTCATATCACGTCACCTTTTCCAGAAGACCCTCATGCGTTGGGGACAACGCTTCTTGAAGGGGGGGATGATACGGGCATGGGGGCCTATGTGGAGCCCAATTTCAGGACTCCACCAGCCTAGTTATCTTATTTTATGTAATGGTCATATATGGGCCAATTAGGGTTTTTATTGGTTTGAGTCAGTTTTGGTTTGGGCCTATCCAAACCAAGTTAGGGAGGCCCATAGTGGGGCGCCCCAGCCCAGCAAGGGCTGGCCGGCCACCTCTCCCTCATATAAGGAGGTGGGGCGGCTAGGGTTTAGTAGAGACAAGTTTAGACTAAAGATTAGGGTTTACCCCATTGCGTGTGTTCACGTGTATCATCCCTCCGGGGGTACGGCGCTGCCGTTTATCTATTATATCCACTGTGAAGGTTCTTGTGTTCATCAAGGATTATCTAGCTCAAGGTTTGAGGCGTATCGTTTATAGATCCGTTGCTTGCTGGATTCGTTCCCTCTTCTCCAGGCTGCGTTCATCGCGTTGTTGGGAGGATTTACTATCCCGGGTTCTCGTTGTGAAAGATCTGGCAACACCCGAGGAGGATCTGCTGGGATCCCCCTTATCACAAATGAATTCATAATTCAGAATTCAAAACCATACAATACTTATACAAAATATTTCATAAATGGATTTCAAATAATAATAAGAAGCTCTTAAGGAAAACCTTGAGCTTTATTGATCACATCACACACATACATTATCTTTACAATATTCTTTATATACAAGAATTGGCAATATAATAAAAGAATTAAAAGAAGATTACAATTTGATCTATAACTAAAATCCTAAACTGCAAGTATTGGATCTTCTTGCCCCCGTAACATTTGAAGTCTTGAACCCTGCATACATCAAATAGACAAACCAGAATTGGATAAAACAAGTGGCAATGCCACTGGTCAGTTCCAAAATCAATGCTAAAGTGAGATAAACATCAACCAGGCCATGGTGGAGGCAATGAAGGGTTCAAGTTTCAACCCAAGCACACACACAACTCACAAGGAGCTCTGCATGCTCAACACCAAGACCATCTCAGGCTTAGTCACCAAAAGGCACATGCTTGTGTGTCAAGCATAGGAAGATGTACAAACTGCTACAAATAGGCAGATCCAGCTGGAGAAGCCACATCTATCAACCAAACTTCATTCAGCAAGAAACAAAGGGACAGCAGCAGCTGTTCATAGCTGTTCTTCATCAAGAACATAGCCAAATCACAGAGACCATCCATTTTCTCCAACCAAACCAAAGCCAAACCAACCAGTGACCATGGTAACATAAGCAAGAATCTCCAAGAGCTAGGAGGAGAAGGAAAAGACAACCAAATCCATCAAGTAAAGCTCATCAGCAACCAAAAATGACCATCTAGGAGCTGGAGCAAGGTATAACCAGTACCTGGAGTGGATTGATACGTCTCCAACGTATCTTTAATTTCTTATGTTCCATGCTAGTTTTATGACAATACCTACATGTTTTATTCATACTTTATATCATTTTGATGCATTTTCCGGTACTAACCTATTAACAAGATTCCGAAGCGCCAGTTCTGTTTTCTGCTGTTTTTGGTTTCAGAAATCCTACACAGGAAATATTCTCGGAATTGGACGAAACAAAAGCCCACGGCCCTATTTTCCACGGAGTCTTCCAGAACACCGAAGAGGAGTCAAGGAAGGGCAGCAGGGGACCCACACCATATGGCGGCGCGGGTGGCCCCTGGTCGCGCCGACCTATGGGGAGGGAGCCCCCTGGCTCCCTCGACGCCGCCCTTTCGCCTATATATGCTCCCAGATGTGAAAACCTTAAAACAACCGACGATATTCCACGAAGAGTTCCGTAGCCCCCGCCATCTGATACGTCTCAAACGTATCTATAATTTCTTATGTTCCATGCTAGTTTTATGACAATACCTACATGTTTTGTTCACACTTTATATCGTTTTGATGCGTTTTCCGGAACTAACCTATTGACAAGATGTCGAAGTGCCAGTTCCTGTTTTCTGCTGTTTTTGGTTTCAGAAATCCTAGTAAGGAAATATTCGCGGAATTGGACGAAATCAAAGCCCAATATCTTATTTTTCCACGAAGCTTCCAGAACACCGGAGAGAGACCAGAGGGGAGCCAGGGGGGCCACACGCCAGGGCGGCGCGGCCAAGGGGTGGGGCGCGCCCCCCTATTGTGTGGCCCCACCAGGGCCCCTCCGAGGCTGCCCTTCCACCTACTTAAGGACTCCGCCGCGAAAACCCTAAAGAAATATGCCACGGGACGAGAAAAGTTACGCAGCCGCCGCCATCGCGAAGCCAAGATTCGGGGGACAGAAGTCTCTGTTCCGGTACGCCGCCGAGACGGGGAAGTGCCCCCGGAAGGCATCTCCATCGACACCACCGCCATCTTCATCACCGCTGTTGTCTCCCATGAGGAGGGAGTAGTTCTCCCTCGAGGCTAAGGGTTGTACCGGTAGCTATGTGGTTAATCTCTCTTCCATGTACTTCAATACAATGATCTCATGAGCTGCCTTACATGGTTGAGATTCATATGATGAGCTTTGTATCACTATTAATCTATGTGCTACTCTAGTGATGTTATTAAAGTACTCTATTCCTCCTTCATGATGTAATGGTGACAGTGTGTGCATCATGTAGTACTTGGCGTAGTTTATGATCGTAATCTCTTGTAGATTATGGAGTTAACTACTACTATGATAGTATTGATGTGATCTATTCCTCCTTTCATAGTCTTTCGGTGACGGTGTGCATGCTATGTTAGTACTCGGTATAATTGCGTTGGTCTATCATGCACTCTAAGTTTATTTAAATATGAACATCGAATGTTGTGGAGCTTGTTAACTCCGGCATTGAGGTGCTCTTTGATGTCTACGGGTGCTTCTATTCTTGTAGACAGTGTTGGGCCTCCAAGAGCAGAGGTTTGTAAAATAGCAGCAAGTTTCCCTTAAGTGGATCACCCAAGGTTTCTCGAACTCAGGGAGGAAGAGGTCAAAGATATCCCTCTCAAGCAACCCTGCAATCACGATACAAGAAGTCTCTTGTGTCCCCAACACGCCTAATACACTTGTCAGATGTATAGGTGCACTAGTTCGGCGAAGAGATAGTGAAATACAAGTGGTATGAATGAATATGAGCAGTAGTAACGGCGCCAGAAAAGTGCTTGCCGGCGTGCAGTTGATGGTAGTAATATTGCAGGAAGTAAAGATGCAGCAAAACAGTAAACAAGCGATGATTGCAGTATTTGGAAACAAGGCCTAGGGATCATACTTTCACTAGTGGACACTCTCAACATTGATCACATAACTGAATGAACAAATACTACTTTCTCTACACTCTCTTGTTGGATGACAAACACCATTCATTGTGTAGGGCTACAAGAGCACCTCAATGCCGGAGTTAACAAGCTCCACAACATTCGATGTTCATATTTAAATAACCTTAGAGTGCATGATAGATCATTGCAATTATACCAAGTACTAACATAGCATGCACACCGTCACCGACAGACTATGAAAGGAGGAATAGATCACAACAATACTATCATAGTAATAGTTAACTCCATAATCTACAAGAGATTACAATCATAACCTACGCCAAGAACTACATGATGCACACACTGTCACCATTACATCATGAAGGAGGAATAGAGTACTTTAATAACATCACCAGAGTAACACATAGATGATATTCAACTAGATCACAAAGCTCATGATCACATAAATATCACATGGGAGAGAGAGATGAACCATATAGCTACCGGTACAGCCCTTAGCCTCAGGGGAGAACTACTCCCTCCTCATGGGAGACAGCAGCGTTGATGAAGATGACGGTGGTGTTGATGGAGAAGCCTTCCGGGGGCACTTCCCCGTCCCGGCGGCGTGCCGGAACAGAGACTCCTGTCCCCCAGATCTTGGCTTCGCGATGGCGGCGGCTCTGGAAGGTTTCTCGTACCGTGGCTTTTCCGTATCGATGTTTTAGGTCAGAGGCCTTTAAATAGGCGAAGAGGCGGAGTCGGAAGGCTGACGGGGCCACCACACAATAGGGCGGCGCCCTGGCTCCTTGGCCGCGCCGCCCACACGTGTGGGCCCCCTGTGGCCCTCCTCTGGTGGCTCTCGGGTGTTCTGGAAGCTTCGTGGAAAAATAGGATGCTGGGCATTGATTTCGTCTGATTCCGAGAATATTTTCTTACTAGGATTTCTGAAACCAAAAATAGCAGAAAACAGGAACTGGCCCTTCGGCATCTCGTCAATAGGTTAGTTCCGGAAAATGCATAATAATGACATAAAGTGTGTATAAAACATGTGCGTATCATCATAAAAGTAGCATGGAACATAAGAAATTATAGATACGTTTGGGACGTATCACTCTTGTAGCCCTACACAATTAATGGTGTTTGTCATCCAACAAGAGAGTGTAGAGTGGTTTTATTATGTGATCAATGTTGAGAGTGTCCACTAGTGAAAGTATGATCCCTAGGCCTTGTTTCCAAATACTGCAATCATCGCTTATTTACTGTTTTACTGCATCTTTACTTCCTGCAATATTACTACCATCAACTGCACGACAGCAAGCTATTTTCTGGCGTCGTTACTACTGCTCATATTCATTCATACCACTTGTATTTCACTATCTCTTCGCCGAACTAGTGCACCTATACATCTGACAAGTGTATTGGGTGTGTTGGGGACACAGAGACTTCGTGTATCGTGATTGCAGGGTTGCTTGAGAGGGATATCTTTGACCTCTTCCTCCCTGAGTTCGATAAACCTTGGGTGATTCACTTAAGGGAAACTTGCTGCTGTTCTAGAAACCTCTGCTCTTGGAGGCCCAACACTATCTACAGGAATAGAAGCGTGCGTAGACATCAAGCTATTTTCTGGCGCCGTTGCCGGGGAGGAAAGGTAAAAGACACTCATACTCCGGTCCCAGGTAACTAAGTTATTTTCTGGTGCCGTTGTAAGTGCTCGAAGCTATTTCCTTTAGATCCTGCAATTGCATCTTTTTGTTTCTTGTTTTTATTTCACTAGTTAGGCATAATGGAAAGCAACTATGAGCTTTTTAAGCTATTTCCTGAGTTAAGACATGGATTGTTTGCTGCGAAAATTAAAAAACCTATGGAATCTTATTTGCATGCTAGTAGCAATGATATTAGTATGAACGCTTTGAACACCATTGTTGCTAATGATATGGAAAATTCTAAGCTTGGGGAAGCTGGTTTTGATATGCATGACATTTTTAGTCCCCCAAGCATTGAGGAGAAAATTTTCTTTGATGATACTTTGCCTCCTATTTATGATGATTATAATGATAGTGGTATTTTGGTGCCACCTACTATGGAGAGTAAATTTTATTGTGATTATACTATGCCTCCTACACTTGATGAGAATAATAATGATAGCTACTTTGTTGAATTTGCTCCCACTACAACTAGTAAAATTGATTATATATGCTTATGTGGAGAGTAATAATTTTATGCATATAGCTCATGATAAGAATGTTTCATGTGATAGTTATATTGTTGAATTTGTTCATGATGCTACTGAAAGTTATTATGAGAGAGGAAAATATGGTTGTAGAAATTTTCGTGTTACTAAAACACCTCTCTTTTTGCTGAAAATCTTGAAGTTACACTAGTTTTATCTTCCTATGCTTGTTGCATTATGCTTCATGAATTTGTTTATTTACAAGATTCCTTTTCATAGGAAGTGGGTTAGACTTAAATGTGTTTTGAATTTGCTTTTTGATGCTCTCTTTTGCTTCAACTCTTATTTCTTGGGAGTGCATCATTGAAATTACTGAGTCCATCTTAATGGCTATAAAGAAAGCACTCCTTGGGAGATAACCCATATTTTTATTTTGCTACTATTTTGTTGTGTCTTGGAAGTTGTTACTACTGTAGCAACCTCTCCTTATCTTATTTTATTGCATTGTTGTGCCAAGTAAAGTCTTTGATAGCAAGGTTCATACTAGATTTGGATTATTGCGCAGAAACAGATTTCTGTCTGTCACGAATTTGGGCAGGGTTCTCTGTAGGTAACTCAGAAAAATCTGCCAATTTACGTGCGTGATCCTCAGATATGTACGCAACTTTCATTCAATTTGAGCATTTTCATCTGAGCAATTCCAGTGCCTCTAAAAAATTCGTCTTTACGGACTGTTCTGTTTTGACAGATTCTGCCTTTTATTTTGCATTGCCTCTTTTGCTATGTTGAATGGATTTCTTTGTTCCATTAACTTCCAGTAGCTTTTGGCAATGTCCAGAAGTGTTAAGAATGATTGTGTTACCTCTGAACATGTGAATTTTTGATTATGCACTAACCCTCTAATGAGTTTGTTTTGAGTTTGGTGTGGAGGAAGTTTTCAAGGGTCAAGAGAGGAGGATGATATACTATGATCGAGAAGAGTGAAAAGTCTAAGCTTGGGGATGCCCCCGTGGTTCATCCCTGCATATTTCAAGAAGACTCAAGCATCTAAGCTTGGGGATGCCCAAGGCATCCCCTTCTTCATCGACAACTTATCAGGTCACCTCTAGTGAAGCTATATTTTTATTCAGTCACATCTTATGTACTTTACTTGGAGCGTCTGTTTGTTTTTATTTTCGTTTTGTTATTTTCATTCTCTGAATAAATTCATGCTTGTGTGGGAGAGAGACACGCTCCGCTTTTTCATATGAGCACTGGTGTTCTTAGTTCTATCTTTAATGTTCAAGGCGGAGTTGAAAACCGCTTCGTTAATTGCTATTTGGTTGGAAACAGAAAATGCTTCATGTGGTAATTGGTATAATGTCTTGAATAATTTGATACTTGGCAATTGTTGTGCTCATATAGATCATGTTTAAGCTCTTGCATCATGTACTTTGTACCCATTAATGAAGAACTACATAGAGCTTGTTAAAATTTGGTTTGCATGATTGGTCTCTAGAGTCTAGATATTTTCTGGTTAAGGTGTTTGAACAACAAGGAGACGATGTAAAGTCTTATAATGCTTACAATATGTTCATACGCGAGTCTTGCTGCACCGTTTTATACTTGAGTTTGCTTCAAACAACCTTGCTAGCCTAAGCCTTGTATTGAGAGGGATTACTTCTCGTGCATCCAAATCCTTGAGCCAAAAACTATGCCATTTGTGTCCACCATACCTACCTACTACATGGTATTTCTCTGCCATTCCAAAGTAAATTGCTTGAGTGCTACCTTTAAAATTTCATTCTTTGTCTTTGCAATATATAGCTCATGGGAAAATAGCTTAAAAACTATTGTGGTATTGAATATGTTGCTATGTATCTTATTTCTTATAAGTTGCTTGTTGAGCGGTAACCATGTTTCTGGGGACGCCATCAACTTTTACCTTTGTTGAATATCATGTGAGTTGCTATGCATGTTCGTCTTGTCTGAAGTAAGGGCGATTTTCATGATCAAATGGTTTGAGTATGCATATTGTTAGAGAAGAACATTGGGCCGCTAACTAAAGCCATGAATCATGGTGGAAGTTTCAGTTTGGACACAAAATCCTCAATCTCTTATGAGAATATTATCTGTTGTTAAATGCTTATGCATTAAAGAGGAGTCCATTATCTGTTGTCTATGTTGTCCCGGTATGGATGTCTAAGTTGGGAATAATCAAAAGCGAGAAATCCAATGCGAGCTTTCTCCTTAGACCTTTGTACAGGTGGCATAGAGGTACCCCTTTGTGACACTTGGTTGAATTTATGCAATGATAATCCGTGTTAATCCAAGCTAATTAGGACAAGGTGCGAGCACTATTGGTATTCTATGCATGAGGCTTGCAACTTATAGGATGTCTTATACATAACACATATGCTTTATTACTACCGTTGACAAAATTGTTTCTATGTTTTCAAAATAAAATCTCTAGCACAAAAATAGTAATCCATGCTTCCCTCTGCGAAGGGCCATTCTTCTACTTTATTGTTGAGTCAGTTTACCTATTCTTTCTATCTTAGAAGCAAACACTTGTGTCAACTGTGTGCATTGATTCTTACATGTTTACTTATTGCACTTGTTATATTGCTTTATGTTGACAACTATCCATGAAATATACATGTTACAAGTTGAAAGCAATTGCTGAAACTTAATCATCCTTTGTGTTGCTTCAATGCCTTCTACTTTGAATCTATTGCTTTATGAGTTAACTCTTATGCAAGACTTATTGATGCTTGTCTTGAAAGTACTATTCATGAAAAGTCTTTGCTATATGATTCAGTTGTTTAGTCATTGTCTTTACCATTGCTTTGAATTACTTCATTCATCTTATATGCTTTACAATAGTATTGATCAAGATCATGTTGGTAGCATGTCACTTAAGAAATTATCCTTGTTATCGTTTACCTACTCGAGGGCGAGTAGGAACTAAGCTTGGGGATGCTTGATACGTCTCAAACGTATCAATAATTTCTTATGTTCCATGCTAGTTTTATGACAATACCTACATGTTTTGTTCACACTTTATATCGTTTTGATGCGTTTTCAGGAACTAACCTATTGACAAGATGCCGAAGTGCCAGTTCCTGTTTTCTGCTGTTTTTGGTTTCAGAAATCCTACTAAGGAAATATTCTCGGAATTGGACGAAATCAAAGCCCAGTATCTTATTTTTCCACGAAGCTTCCAGAACACCGGAGAGAGACCAGAGGGGAGCCAGGGGGGCCCACATGCCAGGGCGGCGCGGCCAAGGGGTGGGCGCGCCCCCCTATTGTGTGGCCCCACCAGGGCCCCTCCGAGGCTGACCTTCCGCCTACTTAAGGACCCCGTCGCGAAAACCCTAAAGAAATAAGCCACGGGACGAGAAAAGTTACGCAGCCGCCGCCATCGCGAAGCCAAGATTCGGGGGACAGAAGTCTCTGTTCCGGCACGCCGCCGGGACGGGGAAGTGCCCCCGGAAGGCATCTCCATCGACACCACCGCTATCTTCATCACCACTGCTGTCTCCCATGGGGAGGGAGTAGTTCTCCCTCGAGGCTAAGGGCTGTACCGGTAGCTATGTGGTTAATCTCTCTTCCATGTACTTCAATACAATGATCTCATGAGCTGCCTTACATGATTGAGATTCATATGATGAGCTTTGTATCACTATTAATCTATGTGCTACTCTAGTGATGTTATTAAAGTACTCTATTCCTCCTTCATGATGTAATGGTGACAGTGTGTGCATCATGTAGTACTTGGCGTAGTTTATGATTGTAATCTCTTGTAGATTATGGAGTTAACTATTACTATGATAGTATTGATGTGATCTATTCCTCCTTTCATAGTCTGTCGGTGACGGTGTGCATGCTATGTTAGTACTCGGTATAATTGCGTTGGTCTATCATGCACTCTAAGGTTATTTAAATATGAACATCGAATGTTGTGGAGCTTGTTAACTCCGGCATTGAGGTGCTCTTGTAGCCCTACACAATTAATGGTGTTTGTCATCCAACAAGAGAGTGTAGAGTGGTTTTATTATGTGATCAATGTTGAGAGTGTCCACTAGTGAAAGTATGATCCCTAGGCCTTGTTTCCAAATACTGCAATCATCGCTTATTCTTGTTTCTTGCATCTTTACTTCCTGCAATATTACTACCATCAATCGCACGCTTGACAAGCTATTTTCTGGCGCCGTTACTACTGCTCATATTCATTCATACCACTTGTATTTCACTATCTCTTCGCCGAACTAGTGCACCTATGCATCTGACAAGTGTATTGGGTGTGTTGGGGACACAAGAGACTTCTTGTATCGTGATTGCAGGGTTGCTTGAGAGGGATATCTTTGACCTCTTCCTCCCTGAGTTCGATAAACCTTGGGTGATTCACTTAAGGGAAACTTGCTGCTGTTCTAGAAACCTCTGATCTTGGAGGCTCAACACTGTCTACAGGAATAGAAGCGTGCGTAGACATCACCATCGCAAAGACAAGTTTCGGGGGACAGAATCTCTGTTCCGGTACGCCGCCGGGACGGGGAATTGCCCCCGGCGTCATCTCCATCGACACCACCGCCATCTTCATCGCCATTGCTGTCTCCCATGATGAGGAGGGATTAGTTCTCCCCCGAGGCTGAGGGCTCTACCGGTAGCTATGTGGTTCATCTCTCTCGCCCATGGTGTGATCTTTATGTGATCATGAGCTTTGTATCACTATTAATCTATGTGCTACTCTAGTGATGTTATTAAAGTAGTCTATTCCTCCTCCATGATGTAAAGTTGACAGTGTGTGCATCATGTAGTACTTGGCGTAGGTTATGATTGTAATCTCTTGTAGATTATGAAGTTAACTATTACTATGATAGTATTGATGCGATCTATTCCCCCTTTCATAGTTATTGGTGACAGTGTGTATGCTATGTTATAGTACTCGGTCTAAATTGCAACGGTCTATTATGCACTCTAGAGGTTACTTTAATATGAACTCTGGACGTTGTGGAGCTTGTTTACTCCGGCTTGAGGTGTGCTCTTGTAGCCCTACACAATGAATGGTGTTTGTTATCCAACAAGAGAGTGTTTGAAAGTAGCACAAGTGAAGAGAAGTTATTTATTTATGTGATCATTGTTGAGAGTGTCCACTAGTGAAAGTATGATCCCTAGGCCTTGTTTCTAAGTATTGAAACACCGTTTCCAACAAGTTTTGCTACATGTTTGCTTGCTGCCATTTTTATTTCAGATTGCAATTGTTACTTATAATCAGCCATATCACTTGTATTTCACTATCTCTTCGCCGAACTAGTGCACCTATACATCTGACAAGTGTATTAGGTGTGTTGGGGACACAAGAGACTTCTTGTATCTTAATTGCAGGATTGCTTGAGAATAATATCTCTGACCTCTACCTCCCTGAGTTCGATAAACCTTGGGTGATTCACTTAAGGGAAACTTGCTGCTGTTCTACAAACCTCTGCTCTTGGAGGCCCAACACTGTCTACAGGAATAGAAGCGTGCGTAGACATCAAGCTATTTTCTGGCGCCGTTGCCGGGGAGGTAAGGTAAAAGGTATTCACATCCTCCGACTACTAAGCTATTTCCTAGCACTGCTGCCGGTGTGTGAGTGCTCGAAGCTATTTCCTTTAGATTCTGCAATTTTATCTTTTTGTCTCTTGTTTTTATTTTCACTAGTAAGGCTTAATGGAAAACAACAACAAAATTAGAGATCTTTATGAACTTTATATTGAATTGGGACATGATGTGTTTGAAGAGAGAATTAAAAAAACCATGGAACTTTGTTTGCAAAATAGTTGTAGCAATGTTATTAGCATGAACTCTTTGAATACTATTATTGCTAATGCTATGGAAGAATTTAAGCTTGGGGAAGCTGGTTGTGATATTTTTAGTCCCCCAAGTTTTGAGGAGAAAATTTTCTTTGATGATACTTTGCCTCCCATTTATGATGATTATAATGATAGTGGTATTTTGGTGCCACCTACTATGGAGGATAAAGTTTATTATGACTATACCATGCCTGCAATTTATGATAATTACAATGATGGTTGTGATAGTTTTACTCCCACTATTACTAATAAAATTGATTATGCTTATGTGGAGAGTAATGATACTTTTATGCATGTGAATAAGAATGCTTTATGTGATAGTTATATTGTTGAGTTTGTTCATGATGCTACTGAAAGTTATTATGAGAGAGGGAAACATGGTTATATGCATCTTAATAATATTAAGTTTCCCCTCTTTATGTTGAGAATCTTGAAGTTGCGCTTGTGTTGCCTTTCTATGCTTGTTGCATTATGCTTACATGACTTGTTTATTTACAATATTCCTTTTCATAGGAAGTGGGTTAGACTTAAAAGTGTTTCTTATTTGTTTTTTATGCTCTCTTTTGCTTCAACTCTTATTTCTTGCGCGAGCATCATTAAAATCACTGAGCCCATCTTAATGGCTATAAAGAAAGCACTTCTTGGGAGATAACCCATATTTTTATTTTGCTACTATTTTGTTGCGTCTTGGAAGTTGTTACTACTGTAGAAACCTTTCCTTATCTTTATTTTATTGTATTGTTGTGCCAAGTAAAGTCTCTAATAGAAAGTTGATACTAGATTTGGATTTCTGCGCAGAAACAGATTTCTACCTGTCACGAATTTGAGTAGATCTCTCTGTAGGAAACTCGTAAAATGCTGCAAATTTTCATGTGTGATCCTCAGATATGTACGCAACTTTCATTAGTTTTGAGTTTTTTCATCTGAGCCTGTTAAGTGCCTCTAAAAAATTCGTCTTTACGGACTGTTATGTTTTGACAGATTCTGCCTTTTATTTCGCATTGCCTCTTTTACTGTGTTGAGTGGATTTCTTTGTTCCATTAACTTTTAGTAGCTTTGGGTAATGTCTAGAAGTGTTAAGAATGATTGTGTCCTTGCTGAACATGTGAATTTTTGATTATGCACTAACCCTCTAATGAAGTTTATGAGAAGTTTGGTGTGGCGGAAGTTTTCAAGGGTCAAGAGAGAAGGGTGATATAATGTGATCAAGAAGAGTGAAGAGCCTAAGCTTGGGGATGCCCCCGTGGTTCATCCCTGCATATTTCAAGAAGACCCAAGCATCTAAGCTTGGGGATGCCCAAGGCATCCCCTTCTTCATCAACAACTTATCAGGCCATCTCTAGTGAAACTATATTTTTATTCTGTCACATCTTATGTACTTTACTTGGAGCGTCTGTGTGCTTTTATTTTTGTTTTGTTATTTTCATTCTCTGAATAAATTCGGATCCTAGCAATTCTTGTGTGGGAGAGAGACACGCTCCGCTTTTTCATATGAACACTAGTGTTCTTCGCTTTTACTTTTAATGTTCATGGCGGAGTTGAAAACCGCTTCGTTAATTGTTATTTGGTTGGAAACAGAAAATGCTTCATGTGGTAAATGGTATATGGTCTTGAATAATTTGATACTTGGCAATTGTTTTGAGCTCTCATAGATCATGTTTAAGCTCTTGCATCATGTAGTTTAAACCTATTAGTGGAGAACTACCGTAGAGCTTTTTGAAATTTGGATTGCATGATTGATCTCTCTACAGTCTAGATATTTTCTGGTAAAAGTGTTTGAGCAACAAGGAGACAGTGTAGAGTCTTATAATGCTTGCAATATGTTCTTATGTAAGTTTTGCTGTACCGGTTCATACTTGTGTTTGCTTCAAACAACCTTGCTAGCCAAAGCCTTGTACTGAGAGGGAATTCTTCTCGTGCATCCAAAACCTTGAGCCAAAACCTATGCCATTTGAGTCCACCATATCTACCTACTATGTGGTGTTTCCTGCCATTCCAAGTAAATACTTCATGTGCTATCTTTAAACAATTCAAAAGCTATTATCTCTTATTTGTGTCAATGTTTTATAGCTCATGAGGAAGTATGTGGTGTTTATCTTTCAACCTTGTAATTTACTTCTGACAGACTTTCACCAATGGACTAGTGGCATATACATCCGCTTATCCAATAATTTTGCAAAAAGAGCTGGCAACGGGGTGCCCAACCCCAATTAATTAACTTTCATTAATAATTCTCTTCACATGTTTTGCCCTAATCTATCAGTAAGCAACTTAATTTTGCAAATAGACACTCCTCCATGGTATGTGAATGTTGGAAGGCACCCGAGGATTCGGTAAGCCATGGCTTGTGTAAGCAAAAGGTTGGGAGGAGTGTCATCAATAATGAAACTAAAATACATGTGTAAACAAAAGAGAAGAGGGATGATCTACCTTGCTGGTAGAGATAACGTCCTTCATGGGAGCCGCTCTTGAAAGTCTGGTTGATAAGGTAGTTAGAGTGCCCACTACCATTCGTTGACAACAACGAACACCTCTCAAAACTTTATTTGTATGCTCTCTATATGATTTCAAAGCTTAAAAAGCTCTAGCACATGATTTAATCCCTGCTTCCCTCTGCGAAGGGCCTTTCTTTTACTTTATGTTGAGTCAGTTTACCTACTTATTTCTATCTTAGAAGCAAACACTTGTGTCAACTGTGTGCATTGATTCTTACATGTTTACTTATTGCACTTGTTATATTGCTTTATGTTGACAACTATCCATGAGATATACATGTTACAAGTTGAAAGCAATTACTAAAACTTAATCATCCTTTGTGTTGCTTCAAAACCTTCTATTAAGAATCTATTGCTTTATGAGTTAACTCTTATGCAAGACTTATTGATACGTGTCTTGAAAGTACTATTCATGAAAAGTCTTTACTATATGATTCAGTTGTTTAGTCATTATCTTTACCATTGCTTTGAATCACTTCATTCATCTCATATGCTTTACAATAGTATTGATCAAGATTATGTTGGTAGCATATCACTTAAGAAATTATCCTTGTTATCGTTTACCTACTCGAGGGCGAGTAGGAACTAAGCTTGGGGATGCTTGATACGTCTCCAACGTATCTATAATTTCTTATGTTCCATGCTAGTTTTATGACAATACCTACATGTTTTATTCATACTTTATATCATTTTGATGCATTTTCCGGTACTAACCTATTAACAAGATGCCGAAGCGCCAGTTCCTGTTTTCTGCTGTTTTTGGTTTTAGAAATCCTACACAGAAAATATTCTCGGAATTGGACGAAACAAAAGCCCACGGCCCTATTTTCCACGGAGTCTTCCAGAACACCGAAGAGGAGTCAAGGAAGGGCAGCAGGGGACCCTGATACGTCTCAAACGTATCTATAATTTCTTATGTTCCATGCTACTTTTATGATGATACTCACATGTTTTATACACATTATATGTCATTATTATGCATTTTCCGACACTAACCTATTGACGAGATGCCGAAGAGCCAGTTGCTGTTTTCTGCTGTTTTTGGTTTCAGAAATCCTAGTAAGGAAATATTCTCGGAATTGGACGAAATCAACGCCCAGGGGCTTATTTTTCCACGAAGCTTCCAGAAGACCGAGGGAGAAACGAAGTGGGGCCACGGGGCGCCACCACACTAGGGCGGCGCGGCCCTAGCGTGTGGGGCCCCCGTGACTCCTCCGACTCCGCCCTTCCGCCTACTTAAAGCCTTCGTCGCGAATACCCCAGTACCGAGAGCCACGATACGGAAAACCTTCCAGAGACGCCGCCGCCGCCAAGCCCATCTCGGGGGATTCAGGAGATCGCCTCCGGCACCCTGCCGGAGAGGGGAATCATCTCCCGGAGGTCTCTTCATCGCCATGATCGCCTCCGGATCGATGTGTGAGTAGTCCACCCCTGGACTATGGGTCCATAGCAGTAGCTAGATGGTCGTCTTCTCCTCATTATGCTATCATGTTAGATCTTATGAGCTGCCTATCATGATCAAGATCATCTATTTGTAATGCTACATGTTGTGTTTGTTGGGATCCGATGAATATTGAATACTATGTCAAGTTGATTATCAATCTATCATATATGTTATTTATGTTCTTGCATGCTCTCCGTTGCTAGTAGAGGCTCTGGCCAAGTTGATACTTGTGACTCCAAGAGGGAGTATTTATGCTCGATAGTGGGTTCATGCCTCCATTAAATCTGGGACAGTGACAGAAAGTTCTAAGGTTGTGGATGTGCTGTTGCTACTAGGGATAAAACATCGATGCTTTGTCTAAGGATATTTGTGTTGATTACATTACGCACCATACTTAATGCAATTGTCTGTTGCTTGCAACTTAATACCGGAAGGGGGTCGGATGATAACCTGAAAGTGGACTTTTTAGGCATAGATGCATGCTAGATAGCGGTCTATGTACTTTGTCGTAATGCCCTGATTAAATCTCATAGTACTCATCATGATATATGTATGTGCATTGTTATGCCTTCTTTATTTGTCAATTGCCCAACTGTAATTTGTTCACCCAACATTTGTTTATCTTATGGGAGAGACACCACTAGTGAACTGTGGACCCCGGTCCAATTCTTTACATCTGAAATACAATCTACTGCAATTGTTCTTTACTGTTCTTCGCAAACAAACATCATCTTCCACACAATACGTTTAATCCTTTGTTTATAGCAAGCCGGTGAGATTGACAACCTCACTGTTACGTTGGGGCAAAGTACTTTGATTGTGTTGTGCAGGTTCCACGTTGGCGCCGGAATCCCTGGTGTTGCGCCGCACTACATTTCGCCGCCATCAACCTTCAACGTGCTTCTTGGCTCCTACTGGTTCGATAAACCTTGGTTTCTTTCTGAGGGAAAACTTGCTACTGTACGCATCACACCTTCCTCTTGGGGTTCCCAACGGACGTGTGTTAACTGCACGCATCAAGCATATTTTCTGGCGCCGTTGCCGGGGAGATCAAGACACGCTGCAAGGGGAGTCTCCCACTTCCAATCTCTTTACTTTGTTTTTGTCTTGCTTTATTTTATTTACTACTTTGTTTGCTGCACTAAAACAAAACACAAAAAAATTAGTTGCTAGTTTTACTTTATTTACTGTCTTGTTCTCCATATCAAAAACACAAAAAAATTAGTTACTTGCATTTACTTTATTTAGTTTGCTTTACTTATCTTTATTACTGTTAAAATGAATACTCCTGAGAACACTAAGTTGTGTGATTTCACTAGTAAGGCATAATGGAAAACAACTGTGAGCTTTTTAATCTATTTCCTGAGTTAAGACATGGATGGTTTGATGCGAAAATTAAAAAATCTATGGAATCTTATTTGCATGCTAGTAGCAATGATATTAGTATGAACGCTTTGAACACCATTGTTGCTAATGACATGGAAAATTCTAAGCTTGGGGAAGCTGGTTTTGATGAGCATGATATCTTTAGTCCCCCAAGTTTTGAGGAGAAAATTTTCTTTGATGATACTTTGCCTCCTATTTATGATGATTATAATGATATTGGTCTTTTGGTGCCGCCTACTATGGAGAGTAAATTTTATTATGATTATACTATGCCTCCTACGATGAGAATAATAACGATAGCTACTTTGTTGAATTTACTCCCACTACAACTAATAAAATTGATTATGCTTATGTGGGGAGTAATAATTTTATGCATATAGCTCATGATAAGAATGTTTCATTTGATAGTTATATTGTTGAGTTTGTTCATGATGCTACTGAAAATCTTTATGAGAGAGGAAAATATGGTTGTAGAAATTTTCGTGCTACTAAAACACCTCTCTTTTTGCTGAAAATCTTGAAGTTACACTTGTTTTATCTTTCTATGCTTGTTGCATTATGCTTCATGAATTTTTTTATTTACAAGATTCCTTTTCATAGGAAGTGGGTCAGACTTAAAAGTGTTTCTAATTTGCTTCTTGATGCTCTCTTTTGCTTCAACTCTTATTTCTTGGGAGTGCATCATTAAAATTGCTGAGCCCATCTTAATGGCTATAAAGAAAGAACTTCTTGGGAGATAACCCATATGTTTATTTTACTACAATACCTTTGATTTATATTTGAGTCTTGGAAGTTGTTATTACTGTAGCAACCTCTCCTTATCTTTATTTTATTGCATTGTTGTGCCAAGTAAAGTCTTTGATAGTAAAGTCAATACTAGATTTGGATTACTGCGCAGAAACAGATTTCTTGCTGTCACGAATTTGGGTATGGTTCTCTGTAGGTAATTCAGAAAAATCTGCCAATTTACGTGTGTGATCCTCAGATATGTACGCAACTTTCATTCAATTTGGGCATTTTCATCTGAGCAAGTCTGGTGCCTCTAAAAAATTCGTCTTTACGGACTGTTCTGTTTTGACAGATTCTGCCTTTTATTTCGCATTGCCTGTTTTGCTATGTTTGATGGATTTCTTTGTTCCATTAACTTTCAGTAGCTTTGTGCAATGTCCAGAAGTGTTAAGAATGATTATGTCACCTCTGAATATATGAATTATGCACTGACCCTCTAATGAGTTTGTTTTGAGTTTGGTGTGGAGGAAGTTTTCAAGGGTCAAGAGAGGAGGATGATACAATATGATTAAGAAGAGTGAAAAGTCAAAGCTTGGGGATGCCCCCGTGGTTCATCCCTGCATATTTTAAGAAGACTCAAGCGTCTAAGCTTGGGGATGCCCAAGGCATCCCTTCTTCATCGACAACTTATCAGGTCACCTCTAGTGAAACTATATTTTTATTCAGTCACATCTTATGTGCTTTACTTGGAGCGTCTGTTTGTTTTGTTTTTGTTTTTGTTTGAATAAAATCGGATCCTAGCATTCTTTGTATGGGAGAGAGACACGCTCCGCTATTGCATATGAACACATGTGTTCTTAGTGCTACTTTTAATGTTCATGGCGAAGGTTAAAACTGCTTCGTTCATTGTTATATGGTTGGAAACGGAAAATGCCGCATGTGGTAAATGGTATAATGTCTTGAATAATGTGATACTTGGCAATTGTTGTGCTCATATAGATCATGTTTAAGCTCTTGCATCATGTACCTTGTACCCATTAATGAAGAATTACATAGAGCTTGTTAAAATCTGGTTTGCATGATTAGCTTCTCTAGAGTCTAGATATTTTCTGGTTAAGGTGTTTGAATAACAAGGAGACAATGTAAAGTCTTATAATACCTACAATATGTTCATATGTGAGCTTTGCTGCACCTTTTATACTTGAGTTTGCTTCAAACAACCTTGTTAGCCTAGCCTTGTATTGAGAGGAATTCTTCTCGTGCATCCAAATCCTTGAGCCAAATACTATGCCATTTGTGTCCACCATACCTACCACATGGTATTTCTCTTCCATTACAAAGTACATTACTTGAGTGCTACCTTTAAACTTCTATTCTTTTCCTTTACAATACATAGCTCATGGGAAAATAGCCTTAAAAACTATTGTGGTGAAGAATATGTACTTATGTGTCTTATTTCTTAATAAGTTGCTTGTTGAGCGGTAACCATGTTTCTGGGGACGCCATCAACTTTTACCTTTGTTGAATATCATGTGAGTTGCTATGCATGTTCGTCTTGTCTGAAGTAAGGGCGATTTTCATGATCAAATGGTTTGAGTATGCATATTGTTAGAGAAGAACATTGGGCCACTAACTAAAGCCATGAATCATGGTGGAAGTTTCAGTTTGGACACAAAACCTCAATCTCTTATGAGAATATCATCTGTTGTTGAATGCTTAAGCATTAAAAGAGGAGTCCATTATCTGTTGTCTATGTTGTCCCGGTATGGATGTCTAAGTTGAGAATAATCAAAAGCGAGAAATCCAATGCGAACTTTCTCCTTAGACCTTTGTACAGGCGGCATAGAGGTACCCCTTTGTGACACTTGGTTGAAACATATGTTATGCAATGATAATCCGTGTTAATCCAAGCTAATTAGGACAAGGTGCGAGCACTATTAGTATACTATGCATGAGACTTGCAACTTATAGGATGTCTTATACATAACACATATGCTTTATTACTACCGTTGACAAAATTGTTTCTTGTTTTCAAAATGAAAAGCTCTAGCACAAATATAGTAATCCATGCTTCCCTCTGCGAAGGGCCATTCTTTTACTTTATTGTTGATTCAGTTTACCTATTCTTTCTATCCCAGAAGCAAACACTTGTGTAAACTGTGTGCATTGATTCTTACATGTTTACCTATTGCACCTGTTATATTACTTTGTGTTGACAATTATCCATGAGATATACATGTTGAAGTTGAAAGCAACCGCTGAAACTTATATCTTCCTTTGTGTTGTTTCAAAGCTTTCTACTAAGAATTTATTGCTTTATGAGTAACTCTTATGCAAGTCTTATTGATGCTTGTCTTGAAAGTATTATTCATGAAAAGTATTTGCTATATGATTCATTTGTTTACTCATTATCTTCATCATTGCTTCGAATCACTGCATTCATCTCATAAGCTTTACAATAGTATGATCAAGATTATGATAGCATGTCACTTCAGAAATTATCTTTGTTATCGTTTACCTACTCGAGGGCGAGTAGGAGCTAAGCTTGGGGATGCTTGATACGTCTCAAACGTATCTATAATTTCTTATGTTCCATGCTACTTTTATGATGATACTCACATGTTTTATACACATTATATGTCATTATTATGCATTTTCCGGCACTAACCTATTGCCGAGATGCCGAAGAGCCAGTTGTTGTTTTCTGCTGTTTTTGGTTTCAGAAATCCTAGTAAGGAAATATTCTCGGAATTGGACGAAATCAACGCCCAGGGGCTTATTTTTCCACGAAGCTTCCAGAAGACCGAGGGAGAAACGAAGTGGGGCCACGGGGCGCCGCCACACTAGGGCGGCGCGGCCTAGAGGGGGCCCGCGTGGCCCTAGCGTGTGGGGCCCCCGTGACTCCTCCGACTCCGCCCTTCCGCCTACTTAAAGCCTTCGTCGCGAATACCCCAGTACCGAGAGCCACGATACGGAAAACCTTCCAGAGACGCCGCCGCCGCCAATCCCATCTCGGGGGATTCAGGAGATCGCCTCCGGCACCCTGCCGGAGAGGGGAATCATCTCCCGGAGGTCTCTTCATCGCCATGATCGCCTCCGGATCGATGTGTGAGTAGTCCACCCCTGGACTATGGGTCCATAGCAGTAGCTAGATGGTCGTCTTCTCCTCATTGTGCTATCATGTTAGATCTTGTGAGCTGCCTATGATGATCAAGATCATCTATTTGTAATGCTACATGTTGTGTTTGTTGGGAGCCGATGAATATTGAATACTATGTCAAGTTGATTATCAATCTATCATATATGTTATTTATGTTCTTGCATGCTCTCCGTTGCTAGTAGAGGCTCTGGCCAAGTTGATACTTGTGACTCCAAGAGGGAGTATTTATGCTCGATAGTCGGTTCATGCCTCCATTAAATGCAGGACAGTGTGAAAGTTCTAAGGTTGTGGATGTGTTGTTGCTACTAGGGATAAAACATCGATGCTTTGTCTAAGGATATTTGTGTTGATTACATTACGCACCATACTTAATGCAATTGTCTGTTGCTTGCAACTTAATACCGGAAGGGGTTCGGATGATAACCTGAAAGTGGACTTTTTAGGCATAGATGCATGCTGGATAGCGGTCTATGTACTTTGTTGTAATGCCCTGATTAAATCTCATAGTACTCATCATGATATATGTATGTGCATTGTTATGCCTTCTTTATTTGTCAATTGCCCAACTGTAATTTGTTCACCCAACATCTGTTTATCTTATGGGAGAGACACCACTAGTGAACTGTGGACCCCGGTCCAATTCTTTACATCTGAAATACAATCTACTGCAATTGTTCTTTACTATTCTTCGCAAACAAACATCATCTTCCACACAATACGTTTAATCCTTTGTTTACAGCAAGCCGGTGAGATTGACAACCTCACTGTTACGTTGGGGCAAAGTACTTTGATTGTGTTGTGCAGGTTCCACGTTAGCGCCGGAATCCCTGGTGTTGCGCTGCACTACATTTTGCCGCCATCAACCTTCAACGTGCTTCTTGGCTCCTACTGGTTCGATAAACCTTGGTTTCTTTCTGAGGGAAAACTTGCTACTGTACGCATCACACCTTCCTCTTGGGGTTCCCAACGGACGTGTGTTAACTGCACGCATCAAGCATATTTTCTGGCGCCGTTGCCGGGGAGATCAAGACACGCTGCAAGGGGAGTCTCCCACTTCCAATCTCTTTACTTTGTTTTTGTCTTGCTTTATTTTATTTACTACTTTGTTTGCTGCACTAAAACAAAACACAAAAAAATTAGTTGCTAGTTTTACTTTATTTACTGTCTTGTTCTCCATATCAAAAACACAAAAAAATTAGTTACTTGCATTTACTTTATTTAGTTTGCTTTACTTATCTTTATTACTGTTAAAATGAATACTCCTGAGAACACTAAGTTGTGTGATTTCACTAGTAAGGCATAATGGAAAACAACTGTGAGCTTTTTAATCTATTTCCTGAGTTAAGACATGGATGGTTTGATGCGAAAATTAAAAAACCTATGGAATCTTATTTGCATGCTAGTAGCAATGATATTAGTATGAACGCTTTGAACACCATTGTTGCTAATGATATGGAAAATTCTAAGCTTGGGGAAGCTGGTTTTGATGAGCATGATATCTTTAGTCCCCCAAGTTTTGAGGAGAAAATTTTCTTTGATGATACTTTGCCTCCTATTTATGATGATTATAATGATATTGGTCTTTTGGTGCTGCCTACTATGGAGAGTAAATTTTATTATGATTATACTATGCCTCCTACACTTGATGAGAATAATAATGATAGCTACTTTGTTGAATTTACTACCACTACAACTAATAAAATTGATTATGCTTATGTGGAGAGTAATAATTTTATGCATATAGCTCATGATAAGAATGTTTCATTTGATAGTTATATTGTTGAGTTTGTTCATGATGCTACTGAAAATCTTTATGAGAGAGGAAAATATGGTTGTAGAAATTTTCGTGCTACTAAAACACCTCTCTTTTTGCTGAAAATCTTGAAGTTACACTTGTTTTATCTTTCTATGCTTGTTGCATTATGCTTCATGAATTTGTTTATTTACAAGATTCCTTTTCATAGGAAGTGGGTTAGACTTAAAAGTGTTTCTAATTTGCTTCTTGATGCTCTCTTTTGCTTCAACTCTTATTTCTTGGGAGTGCATCAATAAAATTGTTGAGCCCAGCTTAATGGCTATAAAGAAAGAACTTCTTGGGAGATAACCCATGTGTTTATTTTACTACAGTACCTTTGTTTTATATTTGAGTCTTGGAAGTTGTTATTACTGTAGCAACCTCTCCTTATCTTTCTTTTATTGCATTGTTGTGCCAAGTAAAGTCTTTGATAGTAAAGTCAATACTAGATTTGGATTACTGCGCAGAAACAGATTTCTTGCTGTCACGAATTTGGGTATGGTTCTCTGTAGGTAATTCAGAAAAATCCGCCAATTTACGTGCGTGATCCTCAGATCCGCCAAGAGATTAAAGTAGTTTATTCCTCCTCCATGATGTAAAGTTGACAGTGTGTGCATCATGTAGTACTTGGCGTAGGTTATGATTGTAATCTCTTGTAGATTATGAAGTTAACTATTACTATGATAGTATTGATGCGATCTATTCCCCCTTTCATAGCTATTGGTGACAGTGTGTATGCTATGTTATAGTACTCGGTCTAAATTGCAACGGTCTATTATGCACTCTAGAGGTTACTTTAATATGAACTCCGGATGTTGTGGAGCTTGTTTACTCCGGCTTGAGGTGTGCTCTTGTAGCCCTACACAATGAATGGTGTTTGTTATCCAACAAGAGAGTGTTTGAAAGTAGCACAAGTGAAGAGAAGTTATTTATTTATGTGATCATTGTTGAGAGTGTCCACTAGTGAAAGTATGATCCCTAGGCCTTGTTTCTAAGTATTGAAACACCGTTTCCAACAAGTTTTTCTACATGTTTGCTTGCTGCCATTTTTATTTCAGATTGCAATTGTTACTTATAATCATCCATATTACTTGTATTTCACTATCTCTTCGCCGAACTAGTGCACCTATACATCTGACAAGTGTATTAGGTGTGTTGGGGACACAAGAGACTTCTTGTATCTTAATTGCAGGATTGCTTGAGAGGAATATCTCTGACCTCTACCTCCCTGAGTTCGATAAACCTTGGGTGATTCACTTAAGGGAAACTTGCTGCTGTTCTACAAACCTATGCTCTTGGAGGCCCAACACTGTCTACAGGAATAGAAGCGTGCGTAGACATCATGGATCCAGAGGATTTAATCCATATTTATGCAGGCTCACACAACATATTCATGAGAGGATGCTCATGAAATGGTTAACATCACTTGGTATTGACAAAGAGGTGCTGAAAGAAAGAGAGAAACTAAAAACATATACTATCCAGAGGCTATTTTGTGCAAATAGAAGGTATAGATGCACAGATAGCAAACCAATAGATTAGTACATAGTCCCTAGGAGCTACAGAGACCACCTAGCAATCCTAGCCAATTAAACCATCAATAGATAGTGATTTTCTTCACAAAACAAGTCACAGTGGCATTCATATATTTATGATACCCTACTGTGCATGATACCATTGAGAATAGCCAATAATTCTTGATCCCACAGTGAGAGCAACCTAAGCAGTAGCTGGTGCTACTGTGGTCACATCAACCACAAGCCATCCATCATCAATAATCATAAGTCATCATTACCTAGAAGGGGTTCAGACTATGTTTATCTCCCAATTGATCTTGGAGATATTATACAATACAAATCAATGCATATAATCAATACTGCATAAGCAGTTCATATAAATACAAGTGACCAATGCATGAATTCAAATCAATTCATTTCTCAATAAGCAACAACAACATAGTGAGGCAACCAGTAGGATACCCAAAGGCATCCTAGCCATTGATTCATGATCAATGTGCTATTAGAGGCAACATCAGCTCACCATTACATGGTAAGCAGCTATAGCAGGCTAATACAATTACAGTAGCATAAGGCAAGCATCAAGATCATTTAAGCAAGGAGCCAGTAACCTAGCCACTAGCATAGGGTGATCCAAATGGAGTATCTGAAGCAGGTACAACCCATAGGAGAGCACCATAGTCACCACAAGCATCAGACAATTAGCCACTGCTAACAGCAATGCAACAAATAAGCATTTGATCAAACAGAGGAGCAACATCGGGTAGAGCAAGGCTAGCACATCAATCAATTGAGCATAAGCAAGCAATTGGCATAGCAGCAGTAGGCTTAGAAGAATCACCAGCACATCATAGCATGACCAATAGGAAGCAGCAGCACAATTTGTAGATCAACGAGTAGCTAGATCTCAGGGTAGAATGAATAGAGAGGAGAAAAGAGAGGGATAGCAGTGTGTACCTGGTGAAGCGCATGGCGGCGTCCATGGAGGCACGTTGGCACAGGCCAGCCACGACGGTGCCAAACCGTGGCCAGGCTGGTGCCAGCCACGCACCACCACCAGCGAGAGCGGGGAGTAGCACCAGCACGTCCAGGGAGGCCAGATCATCGAAGACCGGCGCCAAACCCGCAAACCCTAGGCGCAGTAGGGCTTGCGCACGGGCACGAGAGGTGGAGAACTTCAAATCTACGCGGACAGATTGATGCACCGTCATGTTCTGCTTCGAACACGACAAACGGCGAGGTCCAGGACCGTCGGAGGTGGCCGGAGTGAGCCCGCGACGACGGTGGTGATTTGGGGATCGCGAGAGAGAGACGAGTAGGGTTAGGGTTCGGAGCGAGTGAGAGAGGAGAGTGAGGCCGGTGGGCCTACCAAGCTGGGCCAGTCCGGTTCAACCCATGGGTTGACCTAGCAGGTGGGCCTAGGGGTATTTCTGTCTTTTCACAAATTCAATTAACCATTCCACTTTAAAATTTCCAAATAAATTAAGAACAACTCCAAAATTCAAGAAAAATTGGAATAATACATTAAAAATATTCATGAAACTGAATAAAATAAGAAATGAAAGAAACAATACAAGTTTAAATTTTGGAAATTTTGAAATAAATTCCAAATTTGGAATTTAAGATTTGAAATTTTCCTTTGATATAAAAATCAAGGAAAAATTCCAAATGATTTTAAATATGTGTTAATCAAATATTTTCAAAAGAAAATTCTATTATTCCAAATCTTTTCTTTTAAAGCAAATATTTTCCAAAGGAAAATTCTAATATTTCAAATCCTTTCTTTTAAGGTAAATATTTCTATAAAGGAAAATTCTATTATTTCAAATCTTTTAATTTGAAATAAATATTTTCCAAAGGAAAATTCTATTATTCCTAAATCTTTTCCTTTTTAAGGAAAACCACATCAAAATAACATTAAGGGATTATAAATTATTGTTTAAGGACTAAATACTCAAATAAAGATTAAATCACACAAATCCTAATAAAATACTTCGGGGATAGGGATTCAACCAAAAATAAATCACTCATGCATATATCATTTGGATTTTATAACATTGTCCTTATCGGACAATGATGCTTCTTTTCAGAACCCAAGATCTAGGTTCCATCCAAACCTTCGAACTACACTATCTCGTAGTCTCGAGGCAAGTTCACTCTTGCTCATGTCATATTGATTATTTTATATCAATTTACTCGCAAATCATTATACTTATCACTCCTCCATTGAAAATAAAATGTTACTTTTCCAATTATGAATATGACTATGTGGTGGGCAATGGAACCATGACATGTGTTGATGGTGGAGGTTCCATTGCAAGGGTTCTACTCATCTAGGACTAAGGGCATCTCCAGCGGCGCGACGCATTTCAGACGTCCAAACGGACGCGTCGTGCCCGTTTGCGTCGGCCCAAATGGTCGAAATCGTCCAGGCGTCCGTTTGTGTCGGGGGGTGGCTCCAGCGGCACGACGCATAATTTTTTTTTCATTCATGAAGCCATAATTTACATTAATAAAAAAACATAAAAAAACCATAAAGGCGTGCTAAAAGTAGGTGCTGCCTAGTGGTCGTCGTCGCTGACGAGGTCAATGAACTCCGGCGTCGGCCATGGAAGCTCGTACGCCGGCGGTGGAGGAGGAACCACCGCATGGGCAGGAGGCTGTTGCCAGGGATCCCACGCCGGAGCAGCAGACGGAGCGCGGTCGTTGGAACGCGTCGGCGTGGCCGGAGGAGTCACCGGCCTCCCCTGCGCGAGAGCTGACTCTTGGTCGGGGTGGCAATGGTTTGGTCGGGGAAATGGCCGCCGGCAGCGTCCCTTTAAGAGGCTCGGACGCCATATTGCCTTCAATGGCATGCCACTGCAACGCCGCCTAGCTGCGCACGCTCGCGGAAGCCGAGGAGCGCCATTAACGTGACCCTGCAAAGGCTGCAGCGCGCCGCCCGCAAGTAATGCCGCGGAAGACGAAGCAGTTGTGTCCCTGCCAGGCGGGCCCGTGCGAGGACCGAGCAGACACTTTGCGCGTCCGCTCAGCGTCCGCAGAGACGCAAACCTGGCGCAAATATGCGTCAGGTTTGCGTCTCCGTGGACGGCCCGGTCACTATGCGTCGCGCCGCTGGAGGTAGTGCCAGACGCATTTTCGGTCACGGCGGACACAAACGATCGCTCAGCGTCCGTTTGCGTCGCGTCGCTGGAGATGCCCTAATCACCAATGTCGTTTAGTGATTTTAGCGCCGTACGTATCGCGTTAACCATGAGATCTATAATGGCTCTGGGGAAGTCAGCTGTATGTTTTTCCTCTCGCATATCAACGGGTCAATAATAAGGGTTGCCTGGATCGATCTATCTATTTGGTAAAGGTGAGGACTTTGGTCCAGAACGGTCTACCAATAGATAGAGGAGAGGGCAAACTTGTTAAAGGCATATGAGGGATTGTAAGGGTTGTCTGGGTTGGTCTATCTATAGTGTACATGACAGGGCATGTAAATTGTTCGGAACGGTCTACCTTAATGATAAAGAGGAGAACAAATGCATGGGTCGGTCTACCTATAGATATAGGACGGGACAGACTTATAAAAGGGTGGGTATGCGGGGTCGCGGAGAAGGCAATGCTTGACTTGATTCTTATACTGGGCTTCACACCAAGGAAGTGTGGACGGGAAAGTACGCCCGGTTGGCAATAAGGATAAGTTATCTTATGGAAAAAGTAACGCACCTCTGCAGAGTGTATCAAATTGTGGCTTGTCACTCCCAGTTCCGGGAAGGAAACTACGAACGCGGCATGAAGGGAACTCCGTGAAGTTCTGGTCAACTTGTGAAGACTGGCGGGCATAGTTTTCAGAATAAAATAAACCTTTTTAAGAAATGTTTGCGAAACATGCATTGACATGAGATTTTCTGATCAATGGTCGTAGCTAGTGCATCAAACACATTTTCTCTTTTGAACTTGTTGAGTACCTCTGTACTCACTTTTTTTCGACACCCTTGCTAGACTGTGATCATGAAGAGGAAGCCTACACCGGAGCACTAGAAGGGGACTATGAGTTGGTCTATGAAGAGCCAGACCTTACAGGAGGAGTTGAAGGCGTGGACTATGGGATAGTCTACGGAGCAGATGACACAGAGGCAGAGGAGTAGAGTCTTACCTTAGACATCTCGGAGCCGAGCAGCGTAGTGACTTACCTAAATAAGTTGTTGAGCTCGTCATGTCTACTTAGTTTGAGTTGTAATTATACTTAAGTAATATCGTAGGGTGTTCTCATCGGAACTATGAGAATACTAACTTGTTAAGACCATGCTTGTAATATAATCTGGAGCGTTATGACCTGCAATGTTTCTGTTGTACCACTCTGAGGGATGTGATATTTGTGAAGAAGCCCATTTATGAATGTCATATCAACGACTTGTATACTACAACATGCAGTGGTATGTTGGGTCACCGTAGGATCCTTACTTCACCAACGCTCTGATACTAACTGTTAGCCTTGCTAGTTCATAGGTAGTGTAGTGTGTGGGAAATGGTCTGGTTGTGATGCTGCCAAAAGCTTGCTGCAGCTTGTATTGCATAATGCTATTTATAAGGTACAAGCTAGGTAATAACATGTAGATTTCTAAAGCCTTATAGAGCTTTCTATTGTTATCCTAACCTTCTACTTGTTTCTACCGCTAACCAGAGTTAGCTATCGCCTAGTGCTTACATATGAAATGTACCACTACAACATACTAGACCATGCTAGCACCTACGGTACTACTAGAACCTACCAATGTTCCTAGAAGATACTAGCTTAACTCCAAAGCATGAATTACTCTAACAGAGAAAATGGAAAAATGCATTGGGTGGCATGGGATATCATACTTAAGCCAAAAATCAAAGGTGGGATGGGGTTTAAAGCTGTGCGGAGTTTCAATCAAGCTCTTCTTACGAGGCAAGCCTGAAGATAGGCGCACGACTGCCGCTAATGGGCCGGCCCACCCCGTCCGCCGCTTCAGGCGGGAGCGAATCACTCTCGCAATGAGCGGGGAATAGGGATGGCCGCTACGCTTGATGTGAACCGTACATTCGACAGCATCCCCGCGTGGGCCGGCCCAATTCCACCACAACGTAACGATGCACCTACACACCAGACACCTTATTCTCAGATCGTTCTAGTATTAAAAAGTTCAAAATTAGAAAAATATTCAAACCCAAATTGTTCAAAATTTGAAAAAGCTCAGATTCAAAAAATATTCAATTAGAAATTTTCAAAATTAAAATGGTTCAAATCCAAAAAAATTCAAAATTTGAAAAAAATCAGATTTGAAAATTATTCAAATCCAAAAAAAGTTCAAACTTTAAAATGGTTCAAATCCAAAAATTGGAAAAAAACAGATTTGAAAATTGTTCAAATCCAAAAAAAGTTCAAACTTTAAAATGGTTCAAATCCAAAAATTGTTCAAAATTTTAAAAAGAAATTTAAAATATTCAAAGTTTGAAATTTTCAAAAATTGATCAAATCCAGAAAATATTCAAAATTCAGAAATATTTAAATCCAAAAAATGTTCAAATTTTGAAAAAATATTCAGATTAAAAATTTGTTTAATTCAAAAAATATTCAAAATTTGAAAATCTTCATATTTTTTTTAAAAAATGTTAAATTTTTTAGAAACTCTTCAATTTTTTAAAATGTATAGATTAATAAAAGAAAACAGAAAAAAATAAAAAGAAGAAAACGAAAAACAAAATAAAAACCCGTCGAAGAAGAAAATGTCAACCGAAAACCAGCTAAACCCAACCGAACCGAACCAATCTTCCCAAAACCGGAAAAAACCAAAAACACTGGAATGCTAGTGGGCCGGCCCGTTTAGAATCGCTGGTTATGGACAGGGCATACGCTTGCTCGGGTTCGCGTTGAGCGTGAAATAGGGTTTGCCCCAGTTCTATTTGGTTCCCTTCGCTTCATGGGTGGGGTGGGGTGGGCTGGGCCGGGGTCGTCTACTCGGAACTTGCGGGCAATACATGTTTACTGCCGCAGTGCTGTGGGTTAGCTGAAGAAATGTTTTTTTTTACCAGAGGGTTCTTTCGCGTCTTTTCTCCAGCCCTTCATTTCTGAGCTGCCTATAATTGCACATTGTATCTCCTTATCCATTGCTGGCTGCAATGACAACGCGAAATAAAGGAGCCGCCAAGAACGATGAGGAAGAACCTGGCCCCGTCCAGATAGGCCCAGAAAACGGTCCCTCGTACATAAGACCGGGTGTGAATGTGTGATGAACACGAGCCAAAATACGGAAAGAGTAACCCGACCAGCAGACAGTGACTCGGCATCCAACTGCTGTGAATCCTGAAGCTCGGGGAGTGGCTCTACCTCACAAGCTGACACTGCTCTAATGTTTAGGGACTCGTCACAGCAGGTTTGCCCTGCCTTGGATCCGCCGATTTAATAAAATGCGTGGAGCTCCACGACAGCAACGTGTGTAGCCCGATCGATGCAGCCGCGTGCACGAGTTGCAGTCTGCACAAGCTGCCAGACACGTCGGTGTCAGTCACTCTGCCCTCGTCCGTGTGTGAAGCGAAGGTACGAGTGTACAAGCCAAAGCAACAGGTCACCGACATTTGGTGTATTGGTTTCTACATTTCATGCCTGTCTCGCTTGCCCGTCGCAGATTGGCCTGTTCGACGGCAGCTTAATTCCATCTTAGCGGGGCATCTTTGGCGGCCCAATGCATTCCAAATACTACAAAAAGTTATTTATTTTGGTCTGTTTAGAATCGAAATCGTTAAAAAAAAAGACCGATCTTCACGAAGGGAAGACAACTCGTTCCGCACGCGACAAGTGGCGCGCTGTGGTGCCAGAATTCAGAGGGCATCTCCAACGGGGACGCATTTCGGACGCCTAAATTGTCTGCGGTATCCGTTTGCGTCGCCAGGCGGACGCCAAAGTGACCGCGAGGGGCGAAATATCCGTTTGCGTTGGGGGCCACCTCCAGCGGTCCGTCGTATTTTGGACATCCCAGTGCTTTGTTTTCTTACTCCTTTTTTTTATTTTTTGTTGAATGAGCAAGTTTAAATGGCAAAACAAGTAGTACTGAATGTCTTGTTGCTCGAATCGAATAGATTAGCCATAAACAATTCACTGGATAGATTACTCCAATCGAAAAGGTTCAAACATATTTAACATACAAATAAGAACAAATTTAAAAACATATATAAACTACAAACTATTTTTGGCCTTCTTGTTAGAAGGCCCTGCCTTGTCGTCCTCACTTCTGCGCCTCTTGCTTGCCACCTCCTCGTTGGAAGAGGAACTGGAGGACGACGCGTCCGTCGAGGAGTTGGAGTCGGACGAAGTGTTGTCTTCGTCGTCGTCGTTGTCGGTGAACGGACGACGCGTCGCCCGCGCCCTTGCCCGGGCCCTGGCCTTCTTCCTTGCCGCCACCTTGTCGTCCGTCGCCTCCTGCGCCTCCAGCCGAGCGAACTTGGCGTTCGAGTCCTCCTCCTCCTCCTCCTCCTGGACCTCCTCCTCCCCCTCCTCCTCCTCCTGGACCTGCTCCTCCTCGTCCTCGGCGTCGCTGCCAGCGCCGCCTCCGTCCTCCTCCTAGCCGTCGCTGGCATTGGTGTAATATCCCAGGTAATGGGGTTACAAAAATAGAGGAAATAGATGTGTGCATTGCATTCATGCATAGAAAATCTGGGGAATTTTCGCGCTTTAAAGTAAAACAGTCACAGTAACTGAAGTTTCACTTGACCTTGATGGAACTGAAGTAGCTCATCAAGACCAGTGCTATAAACCTCAATGTGACTTTGCCAAAACCTTGTTTTGGGTAGAGATGATTTGATCTAAGGGGTTAGATCAAATGGAACTAATAATCAACACAACAACACTTTACTCAATGATCAATTGCTTGATCTTATAAAAGATTATAATATGATATTCATTGCCATAACATATGAACATCCATTTAATTGGAAATCCAGTAACAATAATTGGAGAAACTATTCTTCACTTATCTTTTCCATGTCCTAAACTAATCCATGCACTTATCATAAATCCTATGATATTCATTCTACCTTAATCTTGGAAACAAGACAAGGATATCCAACTAAGGAATATAATTCTTCTCCATTCCAAATTATTATACATCCAACCTAGAGAGGTGAGAGTTTTATGTTATTTACTAGAGAAGCAATAACAAACTTTGAGTTAAACCTTGGATATACATCCAAGTATTCAAATCATCATCCTTAAGAGAAAACCCAGGGTATTATTCAAGACAACTCTAGAGAGAGATAACCATTTATGTTAAACAGATATTGATGAACACATCAACCTCTATGGAGCCTAACCTTAGGTTAGTATTAAAGACCTTCCCAAATGAGAGAGACCAATCATACTAATCCTAGCTTTACCTATTTAAGGATAAAGGACAACCATTGAACTAGAATATTAGGAGTACACCATAACCTAGAATAATCCATTCTTATAAGAGAGCTCAAGCTATGGTGTTACACTCAAGTTAGTTGAGGCAACACTTAAATTTAGGGGAGAGAACTAAATCATCATTCCTTAAGTAGCACTATAAGTTATTATCACAGGCATCCTCCTGGGATATAAATTATAGAGGCAACCATAGTAGTCCCATCCAAGAAAGTAGAATAGAAGTGAGAAATCCATTTAATGAGATATACCTTAGGAAGCCAAATCTTGATCATTATAAATTGAGTGATGATCATAAACCCTAAGAACTTGAGGTAGAAGACATTAATAACAAGTTGATCATGTCCAATCCATGATCATACCTTGAAGATAAATAATAATAAGTTAAACCCTAGAGGGTTAAACAGATTTTATCCAACACATAAAATCCTAGGGGAACTAATAGAAACCTAAACCATTTCTCATATGATAATTAGAGAGACAACTGAATAGGAACAAACCTTGTTGGTTCAGCCCTTATATCAATCCAAATGATCTTGGATTGAATCATCCTATGAGTGGTGAGGAAGAGCAACCCTAGCCAAAGTAATGTGGTGTTAAATCCCATATAGAACCTATCCCCATGTCTCAAACTAACTTGTGAATTATTTGATGATCACAACACTACTAGGAAAAGGCCTAGCCGTAAGACTGCCAGCAGTGGCGCACCATGACTGTCGTGCGCCACTACTACTTAGCAGTGGCGCACCACAAAACGGTGGGCCACTGTTACAAAAGTAGTAGTGGCGCACCTTGATTGTGGTGCGCCATAAGTAAGTGGTGATAGGAGGCCAGCTCCTCCCCCAACCTAGTAGTGGCGCACGTCTCCGGGGTGCGCCACTGCTACATTTCTTAACTATGGCGCACGTTGGTGAGGTGCGCCACTGCTAGGAGGTGTCCAGAGCCCGTTTAGAGATGATAGGCTTAGCAATGGCGCACTTCGTCGGTGCGCCACTGCTACATAGGTTACCTATGGCGCATATCAACAGGTGCGCCACTACTAGGGGGTGGCCAGAGCCCATTTAGAGATGAGAGGCTTAGCAGTGGCGCACCACTTAGCAGTGCGCCATTGCTATGTCACCCTAGCAGTGGCGCACAGCTAGGTGGTGCGCCACTGCTAACCTGGGACCATTTCCTGCTTTTAACCCCTCCACTCACATGTGCCACCCACTTTCCCCAAACACTCTTCCACCACCACCTCCCACCAAATCTGGATCTGGTCGTGTTGCCCCTCCTTCCCACCTCATTCACCTCTTCATTCACCAAAATTAAGTTGGTAAACTTAATTTTCTTCATAGGTAAGTAATGGTGAAGCTTTCTTAGCTCAATACCCTACTCAATCTCAACTTTTTACCGCGCATCCAACACTCTAGGTCTCGCTGTATCGGTAACTTTGTTGGTTTTATATGCTTTGTGTGTGACCGGTTCCGATCGTCTTGCACACACGTCACGTACACGTGTGTGTGCACATATGTTATGTGCGAAGCTCGCTCATGTGTTGTGCGCATGCGCGAAAAGCGTCACCTGCATGTGTGTTGTATGCGAAGCCTCCACATGTGTTGTATATGCAAAGCCTCCACACATGTGTTGCATGTTTTTGTTTGCAGGGATTTGAAATGCGATGGAGTTGCCAATATTTTGCCGAAACGTTGATTCATTTCCGTTTTGGCGAATAGTGGGCATACTACGCATATACATATGTCCTATTTTTAGTGAAGGTCATGCCAAAATTTTCTTTTGGTATGCTAAGATATCCATTTTCTCTATACCCGCAGGCGACCATGGTCCGCATGATGAGCGAAGGCGTTGTGGATAGGTTTTTGAAAGCCGCGACAGCCGAGATGATTAGAAATAACCAAAAGGAGATAAGATGTCCGTGTCGAAGATGCAAGCTGACGAGCCTTATGGACCCTAAAGCCGATATGGTGCGGGACCACCTTCTCATGCGTGGTTTCATGGATGGCTATCGGTGGGAAGGCGACGAAGATGATTATGAATTTGTCCATGGGATTTCAACAAGAAATAAGGAAGGAGGTGATCAGGATGTAGAAGATCTCGGGCATGATCAGGATGTAGAAGATCTCGGAGATGATCATGATCACAATGTAGGAGATCCTGGACCTGATGATGAGGAAGATCAAGATGGAGGTCATCATGACGATCATGAAGATGAAGACGATGGACCATCGTCGATGGACTGGGTGCAGGACCCTTATCTTCAAGAGCTGCTTCTCAAGCAGACGAGTAACGCAAGAGCTGCCGCCCGAGAGAAAGCCAAGATGGATCAACTGGAGGTAGACGCGGTTACTCCATTGTATGAAGGATGCAGGCCAGAGGATACCCGCCTGAAAGTAACGCTCATGGCTCTGGAGATGAAGGTAAAGCACAAAATGACCGACACATCCTTCAACGACAACATGTCATTCTGGCATGAACGTCTTCCCAAAGGTAACATGTGTCCAACTAGTATCGAGGAGGCCAAGAAAATAGTGTGTCCTCTGGATTTATCGCATGTGAAATATCATGTGTGCTTGAACGATTGCATCATTTATCGGAACGAGCACTGATACGTCTCAAACGTATCTATAATTTCTTATGTTCCATGCTACTTTTATGATGATACTCACATGTTTTATACACATTATATGTCATTATTATGCATTTTCCGGCACTAACCTATTAACGAGATGCCGAAGAGCCGATTCTTTGTCAAGTTGCTTTTGGTTTCAGAAATCCTAGTAAGGAAATATTCTCGGAATTGGACGAAATCAACGCCCAGGGGCCTATTTTCACACGAAGCTTCCAGAAGACCTAGGGGGAGACGAAGTGGGGCCACGGGGCGCCGCCACACTAGGGCGGCACGGCCTACAGGGGGCCCGCGCGGCCCTAGCGTGTGGGGCCCCCGTGACTCCTCCGACTCTGCCCTTCCGCCTACTTAAAGCCTTCGTCGCGAAACCCCCAGTACCGAGAGCCACGATACGGAAAACCTTCCAGAGACGCCGCCGCCGCCAATCCCATCTCGGGGGATTCAGGAGATCACCTCCGGCACCCTGCCGGAGAGGGGAATCATCTCCCGGAGGACTCTACACCGCCATGGTCGCCTCCGGATTGATGAGTGAGTAGTTCACCCCTGGACTATGGGTCCATAGCAGTAGCTAGATGGTCGTCTTCTCCCCATTGTGCTATCATTGTCTGATCTTGTGAGCTGCCTATCATGATCAAGATCATCTATCTGTAAAGCTACATGTGCGTTTGTTGGGATCCGATGGATAGAGAATACTATGTTATGTTGATTATCAATCTATTACCTATGTGTTGTTTATGATCTTGCATGCTCTCCGTTATTAGTAGAGGCTCTGGCCAAGTTTTTGCTCTTAACTCCAAGAGGGAGTATTTATGCTCGATAGTGGGTTCATGCCTCCATTAAATCTGGGATAGTGACAGAAAGTTCTAAGGTTGTGGATGTGATGTTGCCACTAGGGATAAAACATTGATGCTATGTCCGAGGATGTAGTTATTGATTACATTACGCACCATACTTAATGCAATTGTCTGTTGCTTGCAACTTAATACTGGAAGGGGTTCGGATGATAACCTGAAGGTGGACTTTTTAGGCATAGATGCATGCTGGATAGCGGTCTATGTGACAAGGTATTAACTTGTCAATGCCTACGGATTGTAGACTAGGGTTTAGTTAGAAGTAGAGGGCAAGTAGATCTCGAAGGTTTCAGCCGAAAAGTACTCGACGATTGTAAAAGCTAGGGTTTGTAAAACAATGATTCGATGCTTTCCTCGTCCCTCGACTCCCCCTTATATAGGAGGTGGAGCCGAGGGATTCGTATTTGTACAAATTACAGAGTCCGGGACGGTTTCTAACTCATCCCGCAAGATTACAAACAATACTTCTTATTTCAACTCTAGCTTTCCTTAATAATATCTTGGGCTTCCGAATCTTCTTATTCTTCGGGTAGTGGGCCTTCAATAAACCCCGGGTACTATCTTTGGCAGGCCCATTGGGGATGCCTATGTCAGTAGCCCCCGAGATTTTGCTTGAATCGCAGAATCAGGGAAAATCTCCACTGTTTATTTTTATTCGACAACTCTAACCTTTCTTTATTTCTTCACATAAATTTCTATATTGTACAGGGATAATGGTAATTGGGGCTAGTTCATCTGACGGATCAGGTACTAGTTAACTGCTCTAGTGGCAATCCGCAAAAACCTACTTCAAGATCACGTCCCTGGACATGATCTCGGGATACTGGTGTAAACTTCGACAGGTGCCGCTTAAGGACTTACCATTCTGTCGAGTCCCAGTCAAATTTATCGGGTACCTAACGCGTCCGTTAGGATTTTTCTTCGTATCTGTTGATACGGATAAAAGTAGCAAACCGACGTCAGAGACGGCGCCACACCACACAGAACGGATCTGGGGTCTTACCTTCGCAAATTTGCGGCATTCAGAAATTGATCGCAACTTTGGCGTTCTGAGAATATGCCTTCATTTATGCCTTCATTTATGCTGTCGAGTTCTGCTTTCTCTATTTTGCTTCTTTATGCCTTCATTTTTCCCATACCGACGTTTTCTTTCTTTGTCCTTCTTTTACAGCCTATGATCCAAGAGCTTGTTCGTATTGGTGCCCAATTCGTTGGGTACCGTGAATATGCCAGCAAGACTGAAGGTAACACCCTTATAATGACTTGTTTTATAACTTCCTGCTCCTGCTTTGTCGCAATTTTGACGATTCTTTACTATCTTGACAGAGAAACTTGCAGAGGCCAACAAGCTTGTCGACACGCTTGCTCAGAAACTAGAGCAAAGTGAAACGGCTCGCAAGAAGGCTGAACTCGACGCTAACCATGCTAAAGCAGAGGCTGAGGAGGCCAAGGCAAAAACTGCTGGCTTCGAAGATCTGCAGAAAAGACTTGACGATGCCGAAACTGCTCTGAATGAGCACAAAGCCGCCCAGGCTACTCGCGAAAAGGCGATCATCAAGCGCTTGACTGCGCAGAATCGGCGCTTCCTTGGTAATTTAGTCAATTCCTTCTATCTTTCTTATACTTGATTTTCCTCACATGCTGTCGACCAACATATTTTTTCTTCGGCAGGTAAAACAAACCAAGATTTTGAGATTGAAGATCCCGACAATGATCCTCTCCTTGACGCACTCTCGTTCTTGGAGTTTCATGGGACCGAAGTTCGCGAAGGCATGGAACATGCTGACGCAGGACTATCAAGGCTATTCCCTTACTTCTTCCCGAAGAAAGAGGAACCCAAGACTTTCCTTGGTCTTGCCAAGGACTTCAATCCACCCGAAGATCTTGGGCTGAAGATGCGCCAGGAGAACATGAAGATTGCTGTCGAGAGCACTGTTGCCTTGGTTGCGGACAGCCAACAAACTGTTGACTGGATGAAAGTTGGCGACACCGACCAGATAGAGCAAGCGAAATGGCGATCCTTGATCAAGGCAGCCAAGCCCAATACGAAGAAGATCCTGGCCTATCTCGGGATCAAGCCATCTTCAACTCCTAGCTCATCAAGGCCAGAGGTCTAGTTTAATGCCTCTTCTTTTCTTTATTTGTTGCTTCTGTTTCTTTTGCTATTGTCGCCATGTTAGCTTTGGAGATAATTTCCTTAGTAGTCCTTTTGGAGAGCTCCTTCTGTAATATCTATGTAAATTTCTTGAAGATCAATGAAATTCTACCTTGCACCATCATTGATCCTGAGAATTTCTTTTCCAGTTAATATTTGATAACTACTCCACCAATCCTTGTTCCGCCGAAACTTCGCCTGCTTCTTCATTCTCGAAGAAAGCACTAGTCAAAGATGACCTCCTCGAAGGTTCTTCGAGCAAACATTTGTCGCAAGATTTGCAAGAACTTCGGCAACAACTTCAATCCATGAAAAAACAAACTTTGGCAATGATGGAACAATCTCGAAAAGCATCTGAAAAAGAAAAAATGCTCTTCAACAAGCCAAAGAGGCCATAGCCGCCAGGGATGCTGCCATTTCTGAGGCTGAAAAAGCAGCTTCTCGAGAAAATTCCATGCTTGAATTGATGAATGAAGCTTGATAACCCACAAGTATAGGGGATCGCGGCAGTCTTCGAGGGTAGTATAACCCAAATTTATTGATTCGACACAAGGGGAGGTAAAGAATACTTATAAGCCTTAACAACTGAGTTGTCAATTCAGCTGCACCTGGAAAAGCACTAGCAACAGGGGTGATGTGAAAGTAGCAGTAATATGAGAGCAATAGTAACAGTAACACAACAGCAGTAATAGCAATATGAGAGCAATGGCACCAGAAGATAGTTGATACTACTTCCAATGACATGTAGAACGAGTATATTATGATGAGAGATGGACCGGGGTTCCCAAATGATCTACACTAGTGGTAACTCTCCAATAAGTGACAAGTGTTGGGTAAACAAATTACAGTTGGGCAATTGATAGGAATCAAAGCATTAAGAAAGAACATCAGGCTTATTAATCATGTAGGCATGTTTTCCGTATATAGTCGTACGTGCTCGCAATGAGAAACTTGCACAACATCTTTTGTCCTACCAGCCGGTGGCAGCCGGGCCTTAAGGGAAACTACTGGATATTAAGGTACTCCTTTTAATAGAGTACCGGAGCAAAGCATTAACACATCGTGAAAACATGTGATCCTCACATCACCGCCATCCCCTCCGGTTGTCCCGATTTCTGTCACTTCGGGGCCTTTGGTTCCGGACAGTGACATGTGCATACAACTTGTAGATACAATCTAAGCAATAATTATAGAGCTCAAATCTAAGATCATGCCACTCGGGCCCTAGTGACAAGCATTAAGAATAACAAGATTGTAGCAACAATAACTTCACAAACTTTATAGATAGACTAATCATAATGTATCATCCATCGGATCCCAACAAACACAACACCGATTACATCAGATGAATCTCAATCATGTAAGGCAGCTCATGAGACCATTGTATTGAAGTACATGGGGGAGAGTATACCGACATAGCTACTGCTAGAACCCGTAGTCCATGGGGGAACTACTCACGGAGCATGGTGGAGGCGGTGGCGTTGATGGAGATGGCTTCCGGGGGCACTTCCCCGTCCCGGCAGGGTGCCGGGACAGAGACTTCTGTCCCCCGAATTGGAGTTTCGCGATGGCGGCGGCGCCCCTGGAGTCTTTCTGGAGTTTCGTCAATTGGTACTGCGTTTTTAGGTTGAAAGGGATTTTATAGGCGAAGAGGCGGCGCAGGGGGGCACCTGGGGGCGCCACACCCTAGGCCGGCGCGGCCAGGGTCTGGCCCGCGCCGCCATATGGTGTGGTGGCCCCCTGGCCCCTCTCCGACTCTTCTTCGGTGTTCTGGATGCTTCCGGGAAAAATAGGAGGTTTGGCGTTGATTTCGTCCAATTCCGAGAATATTGCCCGAACAGCCTTTCTGGAACCAAAAATAGCAGAAAACAGGAACTGCCTTGTGGCATCTTGTTAATAGGTTAGTTCCGGAAAATGCATGAAATCATCATAAAGTGCAAGCAAAACATGTAAGTATTGTCATAAAACAAGCATGGAACGACAGAAATTATGGATACGTCGGGGACGTATCAGCATCTCCAAGCTTAGTTCTTGCTCGTCCCGAGCAGGTAAACGATAAAAAGAATAATTTCTGTAGTGACATGCTACTTACATAACCTTGATCATACTATTACAAAGCATATGAAATGAATGAAGTGACTCATGGCAATTATCTATAGTTGCTAACAAATAGATAACATATAGCAAAACTTTTCATGAATAGTACTTTCAAGACAAGCATCAAAAGATTGCACAAGAGTTAACTCATAAAGCAATAAATTCAAAGTAAAGGCATCGAAGCAACACAAAGGAGGATATAAGTTTCAGCGGTTGCTTTCAACTTTCAACATGCATATCTCATGGATAATTGTCAACACAAAGTAATATGATGAATGCAAATATGCAAGTATGTAAGAATCAATGCACAGTTAACACACGTGTTTGCTTCTAAGATGGAAGGAAGTAGGTATACCGACTCAACATAAAGTAAAAGAATGGCCCTTCGCAGAGGGAAGCATTGATTGCTATATTTGTGCTAGAGCTTTGGTTTTGAAAACATATAGAGAGCATAAAAGTAAAGTTTTGAGAGGTGTTTGTTGTTGTCAACGAATGGTAGTGGGCACTCTAACCCCCTCGCCAGACAAACCTTCAAAGAGCGGCTCCCATGAATTATTTTATTTTTGGGTGGCACTCCTTCCAACCTTTCTTTCACAAACCATGGCTAACTGAATCCTCGGGTGCCTGCCAACAATCTCATACCATGAAGGAGTGCCTTTTTATTTTAGTTTTATTATGATGACACTCCTCCCAACCTTTGCTTACACAAGCCATGGCTAACCGAATCCTTCGGGTGCCGTCCAACAATCACATACCATGGAGGAGTGTCTATTTTGGTTAATTAATTTGGGACTGGGAATCCCATTGCCAGCTCTTTTTGCAAAATCATTGGATAAGCGGATGAAGCCACTAGTCCATTGGTGAAAGTTGCCCAACAAGATTGAAAGATAAACACCACATACTTCCTCATGAGCTATAAAACATTAACACAAATTGAGAAGCATTTTGAATTGTTTAAAGGTAGCACTCAAGCAATTTACTTTGGAATGGCAGGAAATACCACATAGTAGGTAGGTATGGTGGACACAAATGGCATAGTGGTTGGCTCAAGGATTTTGGATGCATGAGAAGTATTCCCTCTCAGTACAAGGCTTAGGCTAGCAAGGTTGTTTGAAGCAAACACAAGTATGAACCGGTACAGCAAAACTTACATAAGAACATATCGCAAGCATTATAATACTCTACACTGTCTTCCTTGTTGCTCAAACACTTTTACCAGAAAATATCTAGACCTTAAGAGAGATCAATTACGCAAACCAATTTTAACAAGCTCTACAGTAGTTCTCCACTAATAGGTTTAAACTACATGCAAAAACTTTAATCATGATCTACTTGAGAGCTCAAAACAATTGCCAAGTGTCAAATTATCCAAGACATTATGAGGCATTTTCTGTTTCCAACCAAATAAAAATAATTATTGTAGCTTCCAACTTTTATCATTTGAACATTAAAAGTAAAACGAAGAACAAGTGTTCATATGAAAAAGCGGAGCGTGTCTCTCTCCCAAACAAGGATTGCTAGGATCCGAATTTATTCAAACACAAACAAAAATAAAAACACACATACGCTCCAAGTAAAGCACATAAGATGTGACCGAATAAAAATATAGTTTCAGGGGAGGAACCTGATAAGTTGATGAAGAAGAGGATGCCTTGGGCATCCCCAAGCTTAGACGCTTGAGTCTTCTTGAAATATGCAGGGATGAACCACGGGGGCATCCCCAAGCTTAGACTTTTCACTCTTCTTGATCATATATCATCCTCCTCTCTTGACCCTTGAAAACTTCCTTCACACCAAACTTCTCATAAACTTCATTAGAGGGGTTAGTACTCAAAAAATTTGAATCCACCTTGGTCCTGTAGTGGCACATTGCAAGAACTCAATAAAACATCAGCTACAGCTCTCTACGTCTAGAAAACCTCGCTTAAAGTCCACAAGAGACAATGCAAAAAACAGAGACAGAATCTGCCAAAACAGAACAGCCAGTAAAGAAGAATTTTAATAAAATAATTCCGTTGCTCAAATCAGAAAACTCAAAACTAATGAAAGTTGCGTACATATCTGAGGAACACGCACGTAAATTGGCATAATTTTCTGAGTTACCTACAGAGAATTAGACCCAGATTCGTGACAGATAGAAATCTGTTTCTGCGCAGAAATCCAAATCTAGCATCAACCTTCGATTAGAGGCTTCACTTGGCACAACAAAACACAAAACTAAGATAAGGAGTGGTTGCTACAGTAGTAAACAACTTCCAAGACACAAATATAAAACAAAGTACTGTAGCAAAATAACACATGTGTTATCTCCCAAGAAGTTGCTTTCTTTATAGCCATTAAGATGGGCTCAGCAGTTTTAATGATGCACTCGCAAGAAATAGTATTTGAAAGAAAAGAGAGCATCAAAAGGCAAATCCAAAACACATTTAAGTCTCACATGCTTCCTATGCAAAGGAATCTTGTACACAAATAAATTCATGAAGAACAAAGTGACAAGCATAAGAAGATAGAACAAGTGTAACTTCAACAATTTCAGCATATAGAGAGGTGTATTAGTACCATGAAAATTTCTACAACCATATTTTCCTCTCTCATAATAATTTTCAGTAGCTTCATGAACAAACTCAACAATATAACTATCACATGCAGCATACTTTTCATGATTTCCAAACACATAATTTTCATCAAGTTCAAGAATAGTGGAATTAAAACTTTCAAACTTACTTTTATTAATAATATAACAAGGTAGTTGATCAATCTCAAGAGATATGGGACTCATAGAATAAGTCAAGAATTCTCCAATCCCATTTTTATTAGTAGTACAATTAATATTATCAAGTAACATAGGACCATCATCTAGAGCTTTATCATAAACATTTGCCAAGCAAAATTCTTTAGTACCATGCATTTCGACATCAGGCACAAACAAAGCATTATCATAAGATTTATCAAAGTAGCATGGATTATCATAAATAACAGTAGCATAATTATTCCCACAAGTTTTACTCATAGGTAATATTTCAAGAGAATCCACAGGAACATAACATTCAACCTCTTCCGGTAAGCATGGAGGACAATCAGATAGTGTAAGAGATGAAGAGTTACTCTCATTAGAAGGTTGGCATGGGTAGCTAATCCATTCTTCCCCCTTTTGTTCATCGCTCTCCTCTTCTTTTTCATCCAATGAGCTTTCAGGTTCATCAATTTCCTCCTCTTTTTCATCCAATGAGCTTTCAGGTTCATCAGTTTCTTCTTCCACCGGTTCCTGCAAATTGTGAGTGCATTCTTGTGCATTAATGTGTCTCTCTTTATAATCAAGGATATAAGGATTCCTACTGTAGCATTCTATGCAAGAATTAAGGATAGTAGAGACATAATCTTTAAGGTCCTTACAAATAGCACAAGTTTCATAATTCTCAACCATGAAGGATTCTATCTCAGAGGCTCCCATAAATAAGACAAATTGTTCTACCTCTTCGAACCCATAATGAATATAGCAATTCCGATTATAGTTCTTAATTAAAAATTCCTCACTAAAGCCACATTGAAATTTAAGATGTTTATCCTGTTGAGAGCAACAGTTTATATCATGGCGTCTAAGCAAGATTTTAGCCATTGTATTTAATTTTTCTATCATAGCACTCATTATTTTACCAGTTCTTGATTCTCTATAATTATTATAACATTCTATAAGCTCCAAGTAGGTTGTAGGTTCTCCCATAACAGCAGTTTTTAATTTTTAGGTTTTTCAAATTTTTATGGATTTTTGGGTATATAGGAAAAGTAAAACAAGACAAAAATAAACTAAGCAAAAGTAAACTACGCAAACTAATACTAGACAGAAATAAACTAAGCACAAATAAACTAGACAAAAGTAAACTAAGCAAAACAAAATAAAATAAAACAGAGAGAGAGGTAGAGTGTACTCCCCAGGTGAACTTATGAGTAGAGCTATGCCTCCCCGGCAACGGCGCCAGAAAACAGTCTTGATAACCCACAAGTATAGGGGATCGCGGCAGTCTTCGAGGGTAGTATAACCCAAATTTATTGATTCGACACAAGGGGAGGTAAAGAATACTTATAAGCCTTAACAACTGAGTTGTCAATTCAGCTGCACCTGGAAAAGCACTAGCAACAGGGGTGATGTGAAAGTAGCAGTAATATGAGAGCAATAGTAACAGTAACACAGCAGCAGTAATAGCAATATGAGAGCAATGGCACCAGAAGATAGTTGATACTACTTCCAATGACATGTAGAACGAGTATATTATGATGAGAGATGGACCGGGGTTCCCAGCGATCTACACTAGTGGTAACTCTCCAATAAGTGACAAGTGTTGGGTAAACAAATTACAGTTGGGCAATTGATAGGAATCAAAGCATTAAGAAAGAACATCAGGCTTATTAATCATGTAGGCATGTTTTCCGTATATAGTCGTACGTGCTCGCTATGAGAAACTTGCACAACATCTTTTGTCCTACCAGCCGGTGGCAGCCGGGCCTCAAGGGAAACTACTGGATATTAAGGTACTCCTTTTAATAGAGTACCAGAGCAAAGCATTAACACACCGTGAAAACATGTGATCCTCACATCACCGCCATCCCCTCCGGTTGTCCCGATTTCTGTCACTTCGGGGCCTTTGGTTCCGGACAGTGACATGTGCATACAACTTGTAGATACAATCTAAGCAATAATTATAGAGCTCAAATCTAAGATCATGCCACTCGGGCCCTAGTGACAAGCATTAAGAATAACAAGATTGCAGCAACAATAACTTCACAAACTTTATAGATAGACTAATCATAATGTATCATCCATCGGATCCCAACAAACACAACACCGATTACATCAGATGAATCTCAATCATGTAAGGCAGCTCATGAGACCATTGTATTGAAGTACATGGGGGAGAGTATACCGACATAGCTACTGCTAGAACCCGTAGTCCATGGGGGAACTACTCACGGAGCATGGTGGAGGCGGTGGCGTTGATGGAGATGGCTTCCGGGGGCACTTCCCCATCCCGGCAGGGTGCCGGGACAGAGACTTCTGTCCCCCGAATTGGAGTTTCGCGATGGCGGCGGCGCCCCTGGAGTCTTTCTGGAGTTTCGTCAATTGGTACTGCGTTTTTAGGTCGAAAGGGATTTTATAGGCGAAGAGGCGGCGCAGGGGGGCACCTGGGGGCGCCACACCCTAGGCCGGCGCGGCCAGGGTCTGGCCCGCGCCGCCATGTGGTGTGGTGGCCCCCTGGCCCCTCTCCGACTCTTCTTCGGCGTTCTGGATGCTTCCGGGAAAAATAGGAGGTTTGGCGTTGATTTCATCCAATTCCGAGAATATTGCCCGAACAGCCTTTCTGGAACCAAAAACAGCAGAAAACAGGAACTGGCACTGTGGCATCTTGTTAATAGGTTAGTTCCGGAAAATGCATGAAATCATCATAAAGTGAAAGCAAAACATGTAAGTATTGTCATAAAACAAGCATGGAACGACAGAAATTATGGATACGTCGGGGACGTATCAAAGCTGCTGTCGATATATCTGGTAATTTACTTCAAACCAAAGCTTCTTCCATCTGTCTGCTGTATCCTTTTTTGAGATCCTCATGCTGTCGTTAAATAGGTTCCTTTCTCGACGCTGCTGCCGAAGATGAAAGGGTAAATACGAGGACCAACTTACTCGTCAATCTCTCCCTTGACCACGGCTGTTTGTTCTGGGCTACTCCAGAAAGGACCCGACAGATCGTCAGATTCCAAGACCGCGCCATTCAGGTTTGCAATTTCCTGGATTCCTGTACCAGGACCTTGTCATTGGTTTATAAAACATTGTTTCCTCGGAACGAAACGCCCGATACTCTTCTTGGCTTGATGGAGAAGTTTAAAGATGCCCCGAGGATCCACGACTTTATTCGGGCACAGCTCTGTGCTGGTGCTAGGTTTGCTATGATCATGATCAAAATCTGCCACCCTAAGTTTGATATGAGTCAAATTATCCCCAAGTGCTTGGCGAAGATGGCGAAAAAGAAAAGGGATGTTAGCAAACTTGACGATTATGTAACCCCTGTAGCCGAAGCTATGATGGACGAACTTCTTCGGAGAGATTCTGAGTTCTTCGTGAGAGGCAGCTATGCTGAGCATAGCACTCGTTCTTCAAATCGGATGTCCATAGATAACATCCTAGGCCACCACTAACTTCTCTTCTTTGTTGAATTTTTCTTCAAGAATTGTTTCCTGTATATTGTCGTCATGTTCTATATTGTACAGTCGATAAACTATTTTTTCTTTGTTGAGACCCCAAGTGTCTTGGTGTCGACTTTATTTATTGTATGCGCGAGGTTTTCAAACCAAAGCGTCTAAATTGTATTGAGCCTACTATATTTGCGGGTATGAGCCCCCGTGCCTTATTTTTATTGATTGCAATCTTGTATCTTGGTCTTATTTTGCGAGGTGTTTGCGCACCATGGCGAAATATTGTCGGGAGTATGTCTTTGCAAGTCTGAGGCGTAAGCCCCCGAGCCTGCCGAAGAAATGTATATCTCAACTATCTTTATTGATTGCGCTATGTTTGTGGGTATGAGTCCCCGTGTCTTGCTTGATCGCTATCTTGTATCTTGATTTGTTTCACGAGGTATTTTGTACCAAGGCGAAATATTTTCAAGTTTATTTGTAAAATGAAGGCATGAGCCCCCTAGCCTGTCGAAGAAATATATATCCCAACTATCTTTATTGATTGCAGCACCGCGAGCCCGCCTCATTAAAAACCTTTTCCGGCCCCACTCGGTGCCCCGAAAAAGGAAAAGAGCACGTCTGAAAACTCGCAGGCGTTTCAGTACATTGTATCTTTACAAGAAGGACTATATTTCGACACTAGGCGTAAAAACGCCTTAGCTGTGCCACGTTCCAGGGGTTTTTCTCGGGAGCCCCTGACTTCTTGTCCTTGATTCTGTATGCTCCTCCTTCGATGACTTCCGTGACGACGTAAGGGCCAAGCCATGGTGACTCGAGTTTTTCAGTGCTTTGTTGGTTGAGTCGTAGGACTAGATCTCCTACTTGAAAGGATCTTGGTCGTAAACGTCGGCTGTGGTAATTCTTCAGGTCCTGCTGATACTTGGCTACCCGTGAAAGTACTTCGTCTCGAGCTTCATCGAGTGCATCGACGTCGTCCTCTAGTGCTTTTCGCGACACCTCTTCATCATATTCCACGACTCGTGGAGAATCGTGTTCTATTTCGATTGGCAACACCGCTTCCGCTCCATGGACCAAGAAAAACGGCGTTTCTTGTGTCGCTGTATTTGGTGTTGTTCGTATACTCCATAACACACTGGGCAGCTCCTCTGGCCAGGTGTGTCGTGCTTTCTCCAATGGTGCTAACAAGCGTTTCTTGATGCCATTGCAGATGATGCCATTTGCTTTCTCGACTTGACCGTTAGTTTGCGGGTGTGCAACTGACGCAAAGTGTAGTTTGATGCCCACTTCTTCACAGTAATCCTTGAATTCATGGGATGTGAAGTTACTCCCGTTGTCTGTAACGATGCTGTGAGGCACTCCGAACATGAAGACGATGCTTTTTATGAATTTAACGGCAGATGCCCCGTCTGGTGAATTTATCGGCTTTGCTTCGATCCATTTTGTGAATTTGTCGACAGCTACGAGCATATATTCCTTTCCACCTGGCCAGGACTTGTGTAGTTTCCCCACCATATCTAGGCCCCATTGAGCAAAGGGCCACGACAATGGTATTGGCATTAGCTCTGCTGCCGGGGAGTGCGGTTTTGCGGCAAATCTCTGACACGCATCGCAAGTTCTTACTATCTCCTTTGCATCCTCGATTGCTGTTAGCCAATAAAATCCAGCTCGAAAGACCTTGGATGCAATAGCTCGACTACTTGCGTGGTGGCCGCAAATTCCCTCGTGCACATCTTTCAAGATCATCCTGCCTTCCTCGGGTGTGACGCACCTTTGAAGTACTCCCGAAATACTTCGTTTATACAACTCCCCTTTGACCACGGTGAAAGCTTTAGATCGTCTGATAACTCGCCTAGCTTCAACTGGATCGTCGGGTATGTCTTTCTTTAGGATGTATGATATGTACACTTGCATCCATGGTATCTGTACCATCATAACCAGGTCCTGTTCTTCTTCTTCTTCCTTCGGTGTTTCTTGAGCCCCCGAGGGTTTCTTGTCCTTCTCCTTCATTTTTGGCTTTGTCCACTTCGTAGACCTCTCTGCTATCTCTTCCCAAAATACACCTAGTGGAATTGCAAGGCATTGTGACCCGATGTTTGCGAGAACGTCGGCTTCATCATTGCTTAACCTGCTTATATGATTTACTTCGCACCCATCAAACAGCTTTTCAAGCTCGTTGTAGACTTCCTTGTATGCTATCATGCTATCATTGACTGCATCGCATTGGTTCATGACTTGCTGAGCTACCAACTGCGAGTCGCCAAAGATTTTTAATCGAGTTGCGCCACAAGCTTTCGCCATCTTCATCCCGTGTATTAGGGCTTCATATTCTGCCTCATTGTTGGATGCGTTTGGGAAAGTCATCCTCAAAACGTACTTCAGTTTGTCGCCTTCAGGTGAGATTAGTATCACGCCTGCTCCAGCTCCTTCTAATCTCTTGGACCCGTCGAAGTTCATAGTCCAAGTTCTCGATAAATCTGGTGGTCCCGTGGTTTGCAGCTCCATCCATTCTGCGATGAAGTCTGGTAGAATCTGTGACTTTATTGCCTTTCTTTTTTCATACGTGATGTCCCGAGGGGAAAGTTCTATTCCCCAAAGGGAGACACGACCTGTAGGTTCTGGATTGTTGAGTATATTGGACAAAGGTGCCTCATTAACCACTATTATCGGGTGTGCCGAAAAATAGTGTCGCAATTTTCTTGCTGTTGTGAGCACTCCATATGCTAGCTTTTGATATTGAGGATACCTCTGTTTTGAAGGCGATAAAACTTCGCTGATGAAGTATACTGGCCTCTGCACTCCATGGAGCTTTCCTTCTTCTTCTCTTTCCACGACAAGTACTGTACTTACCACCTGAGGTGTGGCCGCGATATACAGCAACAGAGGTTCTTTTTCTTTCGGCGCCACCAGAATTGGTGGTGTCGAAATTTTGCGCTTGAGATCCTCAAAGGCTCTGTCTGCTTCTTCGCTCCATTGGAACTTATCTCCCTGCTTGATCAAGGCGTACAACGGTAGCGCCTTTTCTCCCAACCTGGCGACGAACCTGCTTAAAGCTGTGACTCGCCCGGTTAACTGCTGTATTTCTTTTAACTTTGTTGGCTTCCTCATTGTTACGATGGCCTGGATTTTTTCGGGATTCGCTTCGATCCCTCTTGCTGAAACTAAGAACCCAAGAAGTTCTCCTGCAGGGACGCCGAAAGAACACTTTGTCGGGTTAAGCTTGAGACAGAACTTATCGAGATTGTCGAAAGTTTCCTTCAAATCTTCGATTAGTGTGTCCCCCTTCTTTGTTGTTATGACGACGTCATCGATGTATACTTGTACGTTCTTCCCAATCTGTGTTGCCAAGTACTTCTGCATCATCCGCTGATATGTTGCTCCCGCGTTTTTCAGACCGAAAGGCATTGTTCGATAGCAGAACACGCCGTACGGTGTGATGAACGCTGTTTTGACCTCGTCTTCTTCTTTTAACCTGATCTGGTTATAACCAGAGTATGCGTCCAAAAAGGAAAGACGTTCACATCCTGCCGTGGAGTTGATAATTTGATCGATCCTTGGGAGGGGAAAGTGATCCTTTGGACAATGTTTGTTGAGACACGTGAAGTCGACGCACATGCGAAGGACTTTTGTGTTTTTCTTCTTCACCAACACTGGGTTAGCTACCCACGTGGCCTCTGTATGTAATTCCTTGATAAAACCAGCTTCTCTGAGTCTATCGATTTCTGACAGCATAGCCTTGCGGTTTGGTTCCGAAAAACGCCGCAAAGGTTGTTTCATTGGTTTTGCGATTGGATCCAAGTTTAGGTGGTGCTCGGCAAGTTCCCTGGGTACTCCTGGCATGTCAGCTGGACACCATGCGAAGATTTTCCAGTGCTCACGGAGGAACTTGACGAGCGCGCTTTCCTATGCGAGGTCCATGTTTGTTGCAATGGACGTCGTTTTCTTCGGGTCTGTCGGATGGATCTGTACTTCCTTGGAATCCTTTGCAGTATTGAAAGCTGATTCTTTGTGAGGCCTCCCTACGTCTGGCAATACATCGTAGTCGGTTGTAAGCCTCGACTCCATGTATTCTGCTTGCATCCCGAAGGTTTCTGAGAGCCGATGAAAATCCTTGTCACACTTATCGGCTAGCGCGAAGCTGCCTTTAACTGTGATTGGCCCCTTAGGTCCAGGCATCCTCCACAACAAGTATGTGTAATGCGGCACCGCCATGAATCCGCGTATCTTTGGGCGCCCTAGCAAGGCGTGGTATTGCGATGGGAAATCCACGACTTCAAACTCCAACCTTTCTATCCTGTAGTTTTCTCGGGTACCAAACTGAACGTCAAGATTGATCTTCCCCAATGGGTAACTTGGCTTGTCTGGCGTGATGCCATGAAAATGCGTATCCGTTGGCTTGAGGTTTGCCAAGGATATGTTCATCTTCCTTAGTGTATCTGCATACATAAGGTTTAGACTGCTTCCTCCGTCGATGAAAACTCGGGAAACATCGAATCCTGCGATTACTGCTGGCAAAATAAGTGCTGATTGCCCTGGTCGAGGAACTTTCTGCGGGTGATCTGCAATCGTGAAGCCAATATCTTGTCCTGACCAATTGAGGTACTCGACTGTTGGTGGGGGCATCTTTTCTGCCATGAACACCTGTCGCGAGATTACTTTCTGAGCTCTGTTGGATGGTCTGCCTTTCTGAATCATCGACACCGCTCCATGAGAGTTAGGATCCACATATGGAGGTGGTGCTGGTGCTGCCGCTATTCTGAGCTGATGTCGATTTTCATCCGTAATTGCGGGAGGAGGTGGCAGGTGAATCTCACTCCTAGGTCCCTGGGGATTGCGACTTGCTGCCTGGGCATTGGCTTGCCCAGCGAACCTCATCATTGCTTGAAAATTTCGGCAGTCCTTCTGCAAATGTCCCGACTGCCTCTTCCCGTTATTGTCGACATAAAAATGCATCTGACACGGACCGTTCATCATATCCTCAGGGGACACGAAAGGCCTCTGGAACCTGGGCCCGTTATTTGGCTTGTTATTTCGGGAATCATCTCTGTTGTCGCTTCGCTGCTCGTTGCTTTGTTGATAATTATCTCTATTGCTTCCTCCGAAGTTTGTTCGAAACCCTGCCGAAATTTGGCCTGGTGGATCATAGCTCGAGAATCGAGAAAATCGTCGTCTATTTTGTAAATTTCGACTACGGTCCTCCTCAGGTGACCTGTGTCGTTTATTCTGCACAGCATCCTCGCCATCTGCCCATCTGTTCGCTATCTCCATTAATGCTGATACTGTTCTTGGGTTGGTTCTCCCCAAGTCCTCCACAAAATCTCCTCGTCGAACTCCTGCCACAAACGCATCTATCGCTCTTTCATCCGATATATTCTCTGCCGAATTTTTGATGATGTTCCACCTTTGGATGTACTTCCTCATTGATTCATCATGTTTTTGTCGACATGACCTCAATTCCTTGAGTGTCGCTGGCTTTTTGCATGTAGACCGGAAGTTCTTGACGAATATGTCCTCGAAGTCCGTCCAGCTGTCGATGGAACCGGAAGGAAGCTTCTTTATCCAGGATCTTGCGGCTCCACTTAAGTGCACCTGAATACTCTGCATCGCCGTTGCCCTTGTTCCGCCTATCAATTTTACTGTCTCGAGGTAATCTACCCGCCAATCCTCAGGATCTTGCAGTCCGTCGAATTTTTTGAAATTATCAGGCAACTTGAACCCTGAAGGCACCCGAGTTTTTCGGACCCTCCTCGTAAAACATGGCAGCCCACACATGTCCTCTTCAGCTATCTCTGGAGAGTCTCGATGTTCCCTTCTATGTTGTCGTGCTCTGTCTACCCTTGCTTGGATTTCCGTATCCCTTGCTTCACCTGTTCTTTCTGGAACTGCTGCTACCACAGCAGGGCATGGACTATTTTGCCTTGCTGATCCTTCGGGAGGTGAATTTATGAACGCTGCTCCCATGGCTCCAACTCCCGCCATAGCCATGTTGTACAGTGCCTCTCTAGGATCCCCGGCGGGTGGTTTGGACGCCAGGATAAAAGCTTGCGTCACCATATACCCTGCTTCTGGTGTTTTTGGGATAATGTTTCCCCTTGTATCTATTGTCATAAAGGACATGTCGAGATTTCGGACTAGGTTTTCCCTCTCTGCTTCAGGTATATTATTTAGTCGAGACCTTGCCCTGTTGCGAGCTTCTCTGTGATTGCTTCCCGAAGTTCCTGATTGTCGACTTAGATCTGCCCTTCGCCTGCTTGACGCGGAAGCTGCCTCCCTTCTTCTGTTTACAGCGGCTGTCTGTTTTTCCAATTCCCTTCCAGCTCGAGCGAGTCTATATTGGTATGCCTGCAATTCTTCAACCGTGGCAGTTGTCGCCATTGGTTCTGAACCATCCATGGCTCTTGCGGCTCTGTCCCACGCTGCTTGTGGCAGTTGAACTCTCACACGTGGTGTAGGCCCGACGTACTTGGTGCCTAGACCTCGCCTTAGGTCAGAGGGATCAACGTATGGATTTCCCAAATCGTCGAAAGCCTCCGATGTTTCCTCCTGATCGCGACTTGCTTCTCCAATGGCGTAGATTTGATGATATTTTGAATTCTGTGCCTTGCTGGATTCGGTGACACCATCATAGAGATTGGTGAAGACCTTTCCAATGGTGATGGATTTGTCGATGAAATCGAAGCTATCAACACTCTCAGAATCGCTGCTTATATAGGAGTCCGCAGACGACTCGAAAGACATGTCGCTGAAGATCTTGGCGAGTTTTTCGCTTGCTCTGGTGCTGATGAAGTGTGGCGAAGAGGTTTCTTCGTCGCCAGACTCGACCGATGATGCCGAGTTTGAAGATTCAGTATGTTCCACAGGAAACCTCGAGAAGGTCGGAATTTCGAGACGATACGTTCCTTCCTTCCCGACGCGACAGTGGAACCTTCCGAACGTCATCTCCATGGGCTCCTCCAGATACGTATATGCATCCACATGGGAGGGCGGGTGAGGTATAAAATCAACGAGACCAGTTTCGATCTGTTTACCTCTGTCCATGATGTTGCTTGCTGCCGATGAAGTCGACGATCCTGAACGTGCCATCGAGATCAGCTCCTTGTCGCCTCTAATTCCCACAGACGGCGCCAATTGACAAGGTATTAACTTGTCAATGCCTATGGATTGTAGACTAGGGTTTAGTTAGAAGTAGAGGGCAAGTAGATCTCGAAGGTTTCAGCCGAAAAGTACTCGACGATTGTAAAAGCTAGGGTTTGTAAAACAATGATTCGATGCTTTCCTCGTCCCTCGACTCCCCCTTATATAGGAGGTGGAGCCGAGGGATTCGTATTTGTACAAATTAGAGAGTCCGGGACGGTTTCTAACTCATCCCGCAAGATTACAAACAATACTTCTTATTACAACTCTAGCTTTCCTTAATAATATCTTGGGCTTCCGAATCTTCTTATTCTTCGGGTAGTGGGCCTTCAATAAACCCCGGGTACTACCTTTGGCAGGCCCATTGGGGATGCCTATGTCACTATGTACTTTGTCGTAATGCCCAATTGAATCTCACAATACTCATCATATCATGTATGTGCATTGTCATGCTCTCTTTATTTGTCAATTGCCCAACTGTAATTTGTTCACCCAACATGCTATTTATCTTATGGGAGAGACACCTCTAGTGAACTGTGGACCCCGGTCCATTCTTTTAATCGAATACAATCTACTGCAATACTTGTTCTACTGTTTTCTGCAAACAATCATCATCCACACTATACATCTAATCCTTTGTTACAGCAAGCCGGTGAGATTGACAACCTCACTGTTTCGTTGGGGCAAAGTACTTTGGTTGTGTTGTGCAGGTTCCACGTTGGCGCCGGAATCCCTGGTGTTGCGCCGCACTACATCTCGCCGCCATCAACCTTCAACGTGCTTCTTGGCTCCTACTGGTTCGATAAACCTTGGTTTCTTACTGAGGGAAAACTTGCTGTTGTACGCATCACACCTTCCTCTTGGGGTTCCCAACGGACGTGTGTATACACGCTATCAAGCATATTTTCTGGCGCCGTTGCCGGGGAGATCAAGACACGCTGCAAGGGGAGTCTTCACAATCCAATCTCTTTACTTTGTTTTTGTCTTGCTTTATTTTATTTACTACTTTGTTTGCTGCACTAAAACAAAACACAAAAAAATTAGTTGCTAGTTTTACTTTATTTACTATCTTGTTTGCTATATCAAAAACACAAAAAAATTAGTTACTTGCATTTACTTTATCTAGTTTACTTTATTTACTATTGCTAAAATGAATACTCCTGAAAATACTAAATTGTGTGACTTCACAACCACAAACAATAATGATTTCTTATGCACACCTATTGCTCCACCTGCTACTACAGCAGAATTCTTTGAAATTAAACCTGCTTTACTGAATCTTGTTATGCGAGAGCAATTTTTTGGTGTTAGTTCTGATGATGCTGCTGCCCATCTCAATAATTTTGTTGAACTTTGTGAAATGCAAAAGTATAAAGATGTAGATGGTGACATAATAAAATTAAAATTATTCCCTTTCTCACTAAGAGGAAGAGCTAAAGATTGGTTGCTATCTCTGCCTAAGAATAGTATTGATTCATGGACTAAATGCAAGGATGCTTTTATTGGTAGATATTATCCCCCTGCTAAAATTATATCTTTGAGGAGTAGCATAATGAATTTTAAACAATTGGATACTGAGCATGTTGCACAAGCATGGGAAAGAATGAAATCTTTGGTTAAAAATTGCCCAACCCATGGACTGACTACTTGGATGATCATCCAAACCTTTTATGCAGGACTGAATTTTTCTTCGCGGAACCTATTGGATTCAGCTGCTGGAGGTACCTTTATGTCCATCACTCTTGGTGAAGCAACAAATCTTCTTGATAATATGATGATTAATTACTCTGAATGGCACACGGAAAGAGCTCCACAAGGTAAGAAGGTAAATTCTGTCGAAGAAACCTCTTCCTTGAGTGGTAAGATTGATGCTATTATGTCTATGCTTGTGAATGATAGGACAAATATTGATCCTAATAATGTTCCGTTAGCTTCATTGGTTGCACAAGAAGAACATGTTGATGTAAACTACATTAAAAATAATAATTTCAACAACAATGCTTACCGGAACAATTCTAGTAACAACTATAGGCCATATCCTTATAATAATGGCAACGGCTATGGTAATTCTTATGGGAATTCCTACAACAATAATAGGAACACACCCCCTGGACTTGAAGCTATGCTTAAAGAATTTATTAGTACACAAACTGCTTTTAACAAATCTGTTGAAGAAAAGCTTGGGAAAATTGATATACTTGCTTCTAAAGTTGATAGTCTTGCTGCTGATGTTGATCTTTTGAAATTGAAAGTTATGCCTAATAGGGATAATGAAAATAAAATTGTTACTATAGCAAATGCCATCCAAGTTAGAATTAATGAGAATATAAGATTAATGGTTGAACTGCATGCTAGGTGGGAAAGAGAAGAAAATGAAAAACTAGCTAAAGAGAATAATATAGCTAAAGTTTGGACTATTACTACCACTAGAAATGCTAATGCTACACATGTTGCTGCACCTCTTAATAATAATGTTAAAATAATTGGTGTTGGCAATGTTTCCACTTCTAATGCAAAGCTAAAATCGCTGAAAGCGCTAAATCATGAAACTGCACTGTGATAAAAGCTGCTGAAATTTTTTCCAACATTGGGGATAATGATCCCATTGCTTTAGATTATAATGGTTTGGATTTTGATGATTGTCATATCTCTGAAGTTATAAAGTTCTTACAAAAACTTGCTAAGAGTCCTAATGCTAGTGCTATAAATTTGGCTTTCACAAAACATGTTACAAATGCTCTCATAAAAGCTAGAGAAGAGAAACTAAAACTTGAAACTTCTATTCCTAGGAAGCTAGAGGATGGTTGGGAGCCCATCATTAAGATGAAGGTCAATGACTTTGATTGTAATGCTTTATGTGATCTTGGTGCAAGTATTTCCGTTATGCCTAAGAAAATCTATAATATGCTTGACTTGCCACCATTGAAAAATTGTTATTTGGATGTTAATCTTGCTGATAATGCTATAAAGAAACCTTTGGGGAGGATTGATAATGTTCGTATTATGGTTAACAATAACCTTGTCCCCGTTTATTTTGTTATATTGGATATTGAATGCAATGCATCTTGTCCCATTATATTGGGAAGACCTTTTGTTCGAACTGTTGGTGCTATCATTGATATGAAGGAAGGTAATATTAAATATCAATTTCCTCTCAAGAAAGGTATGGAACACTTCCCTAGAAAGAGAATGAAGTTACCTTTTGATTCTATTATTAGAACAAATTATGATGTTGATACTTCGTCTCTTGATAATACTTGATACACACTTTCTGCGCCTAGCTGAAAGGCGTTAAAGAAAAGCGCTTATGGGAGACAACTCATGTTTTTACTACAGTAATTTTATTTTATATTTGAGTCTTGGAAGTTGTTTACTACTGTAGCAACCTCTCCTTATCTTAGTTTTATTGCATTGTTGTGCCAAGTAAAGTCTCTAATAGAAGGATGATACTAGATTTGGATTACTGCGCAGAAACAGTTTTCTTTGCTGTCACGAATATGGGTCTAATTCTCTGTAGGTAACTCAGAAACTTATGCCAATTTACGTGAGTGATCCTCAGATACGTACGCAACTTTCATTAGTTTTAAGTTTTCTCATCTGAGCAAGTCTGGTGCCTGTTAAAAATACGTCTTTACGAACTGTTCTGTTTTGACAGATTCTGCCTTTTATTTTGCATTGCCTGTTTTGTCATGCTTGATGGATTTTTCGATTCCATTGTCTTTCAGTAGCTTTGTGCAATGTCCAGAAGTATAAAGAATGATTGTGTCACCTCTGAATATGTGAATTTTGATTATGCACTAACCCTCTAATGAGTTTGTTTTGAGTTTGATGTGGAGGAAGTTTTCAAGGATCAAGAGAGGAGGATGATATACACTATGATCAAGGAGAGTGAAAGCTCTAAGCTTGGGGATGCCCCGGTGGTTCACCCCTGCATATATCAAGAAGACTCAAGCGTCTAAGCTTGGGGATGCCCAAGGCATCCACTTCTTCATCGACAACATTATCAGGTTTCTCTACTGAAACTATATTTTTATTCCATCACATCTTATGTACTTTGCTTGGAGCGTCGGTTTGTTTTTGTTTTTGTTTTGTTTAAATAAAATGGATCCTAGCATTCATTGTGTGGGAGAGAGACACGCTCCGCTTTTGCATATGGACAAATATGTCCTTAGGCTTTACTCATAGTATTCATGGCGAAAGTTTCTTCTTCGTTAAATTGTTATATGGTTGGAATTGGAAAATGATATATGTGGTAATTGGTATAATATCTTGAATAATGTGATACTTGGCAATTGTTGTGCTCATATTTAAGCTCTTGCATCATATACTTTACACTTATTAATGAAGAAATACATAGAGCATGCTAAAATCTGATTTGGATGTTTGGTCTCTCTAAGGTCTAGATAATTTCTAGTATTGAGTTTGAACAACAAGGAAGACGGTGTAGAGTCTTATAATGTTTACAATATGTCTTTTATGTGAGTTTTTGTTGCACCGCTTCATCCTTGTGTTTGTTTCAAATAACCTTGCTAGCCTAAGCCTTGTATCGAGAGGGAATACTTCTCATGCATCCAAAATCCTTGAGCCAACCACTATGCCATTTGTGTCCACCATACCTACCTACTACATGGTATTTCTCCGCCATTCCAAAGTAAATTGCTTGAGTGCTACCTTTAAATTTCCATTCTTCACCTTTACAATATATAGCTCATGGGACAAATAGCTTAAAAACTATTGTGGTATTGAATATGTACTTATGCACTTTATCTCTTATTAAGTTGCTTGTTGTGCGATAACCATGTTTCTGGGGACGCCATCAACTACTCTTTTGTTGAATATCATGTGAGTTGCTATGCATGTCCGTCTTGTCTGAAGTAAGGGAGATTTACCACTCATTTAATGGTTAGAGCATGCATAATGTTAGAGAAGAACATTGGGCCGCTTGAAGGAGATATGCTCTATAGGCAATAATAATGTGGTTATTATTTATATCTTTATGTTTATGATAAATGTTTATAATCATGCTATAATTGTACTAACCGAAACATTAGTACATGTGTGATATGTAGACAACAAGAAGTCCCTAGTATGCCTCTTAAACTAGCTTGTTGATTAATGGATGATTAGTTTCATAATCATGAACATTGGATGTTATTAATAACAAGGTTATATCATTATATGAATGATGTAATGGACACACCCAATTAAGCGTAGCATAAGATCTCGTCATTAAGTTATTTGCTATAAGCTTTCGATACATAGTTACCTAGTCCTTATGACCATGAGATCATGTAAATCACTTATACCGGAAAGGTACTTTGATTACATCAAACACCACTGCGTAAATGGGTGGTTATAAAGGTGGGATTAAGTATCCGGAAAGTATGAGTTGAGGCATATGGATCAACAGTGGGATTTGTCCATCCCGATGACGGATAGATATACTCTGGGCCCTCTCGGTGGAATGTCGTCTAATGTCTTGGAAGCATATGAATGAGTTCATAAGAGACCACATACCACGGTATGAGTAAAGAGTACTTGTCAGGAGACGAGGTTGAACAAGGTATAGAGTGATACCGAAGATCAAACCTCGGACAAGTAAAATATCGCGTGACAAAGGGAATTGGTATCGTATGTGAATGGTTCATTCGACCACTAAAGTCATCGTTGAATATGTGGGAGCCATTATGGATCTCCAGATTCCGCTATTGGTTATTGGTCGGAGTGAGTACTCATCCATGTCCACATAGTTCACGAACTGTAGGGTGACACACTTAAAGTTGGATGTTGAAATGGTAGTACTTGAATATGGAATGGAGTTCGAATATTTGTTCGGAGTCCCGGATGAGATCCCGGACATCACGAGGAGTTCCGGAATGGTCCGGAGAATAAGATTCATATATAGGATGTCATTTTATGTGAATTAAAATGTCGCGGAAGGTTCTATGGAAGGTTCTAGAAGGTTCTAGAAAAGTCCGGAAGAAACCACCAAGGAAGGTGGAGTCCACATGGGACTCCACCTCCATGGCCGGCCAACCCTAGGTGGGGAGGAGTCCCAAGTGGACTCCCCCTTAGGGGGCCGGCCACCCCCCCATATGGGAGGTGGAACTCCCACCTCTAGTGGGAGTCCTAGCTTGGCTAGGTTTCCCCTCCATATGGAAGGTTTTTGGTTCGGGTCTTATTCGAAGACTTGGAGACTAACTCTTGGGGTTCCACCTATATAATGAGGGGCATAGGAGGGGGCCGGCCACCACAAAGCCACAAGTTGGCCGCACCCCCTTGAGGCCGGCCACCCCCTCCCAAACCCTAGCCGCCCCCTCTCCTCCATATCTCCCGCGTAGCTTTAGCGAAGCTCCGCCGGAGTTCTCCACCGCCACCGACACCACGCCGTCGTGCTGTCGGATTCAAGAGGAGCTACTACTTCCGCTGCCCGCTGGAACGGGAGGTGGACGTCGTCTTCATCAACAACCGAACGTGTGACCGAGTACGGAGGTGCTGCCCGTTCGTGGCGCCGGAGCCGATCGTGATCAAGATCTTCTACGCGCTTTTGCAAGCGGCAAGTGAACGTCTACCGCAGCAACAAGAGCCTCATCTTGTAGGCTTTGGAATATCTTCAAGGGTGAGACTCGATACCCCCTCGTTGCTACCGTCTTCTAGATTGCATCTTGGCTTGGATTGCGTGTTCGCGGTAGGAATTTTTTTGTTTTCTATGCAACGTTATCCTACAGTGGTATTAGAGCCGTGTCTATGCATAGATGGTTGCACAAGTAGAACACAATGGTTTTGTGGGCGTTGATGCTCTTGTTGTCTTTAGTTTGAGTACTTTGCATCTTTGTGGCATAGTGGGATGAAGCGGCTCGGACTAACTTTACATGACCGCGTTCATGAGACTTGTTCCTCGTTCGACATGCAACTTGTATTGCATAAGAGGCTTTGCGGGTGTCTGTCTCTCCTACTATAGTGAAGATTCAATTTACTCTTCTATTGATAACACTAGTATCACCGTTGTGGTTCATGTTCGTAGGTAGATTAGATCTCTCTCGAAAACCCTAAACCACGTAAAATATGCAAACCAAATTAGAGACGTCTAACTTGTTTTTGCAGGGTTTGGTGATGTGATATGGTCATAATGTGATGATGAATATGTATGAGATGATCATTATTGTATTGTGGCAACCGGCAGGAGCCTTATGGTTGTCTTTAAATTTCATGTTGAGTAGTACTTCAAAGTAGTTGTAATAGTTGCTACATGAGGTGAACAACCATGAAGACGGCGTCGTGAACCTTGACGCTACGCCGACGATGATGGAGATCATGCCCGTTGATGATGGAGATCATGTCCGTGCTTTGGAGATGAAGATCGAAGGCGCAAAGAATAAAGGGCCATATCATATCACATATGAACTGCATGTGATGTTAATCCTTTATGCATCTTATTTTGCTTAGATCGCGACGGTAGCATTATAAGATGATCCCTCACATTAATATCAAGATAATAAAGTGTTCTCCCCTTGTATGCACCGTTGTATAGTTCGTCGTTTCGAAGCATCTCGTGATGATCGGATGTGATAGATTCAACGTTCACATACAACGGGTGTAAGCCATGTTGCACACGCGGAATACTTGGGTTTGCTTGACGAGCCTAGCATGTACAGACATGGCCTCGGGACAACGGAAACCGAAAGGTTGAACACGAGTCATATGGATGATATGATCAACATGTTGATGTTCACCATTGAAGCTACATCATCTCACGTGATGATCGGTTTTGATGTAGTGGATTTGGATCGTGTACCACTTAACAACTATGAGGGATGTTGTATTAAGTGGGAGTTCATTAGTAATTAGATTAAAACATGAACTAATTATCATAAACATAGTCTAATTAGTATTTTGAATTAATTTTATAGTATTGGCATCCGTTTTCTACTATGCGCTAGTCTTGTTATTGAGATAGAAATACTGTTAAAATCTGACAAGAAACTTTACGGATTGGTACCGTATTGTTAAAGAATCAAGAATTGATTAAGTCCTATTGTAAACTTTTAGTAAACCTCACATTGTTGATTCAATGAGCTATGGTTTCAATTAGTACCTAAAGTTATCTTGTCTCCATGGAACTTGAAATTCAAATCTGTTTGAAAAATAAGGAGCTGAAAAATTTAGTTTTCAGAAATAATCAAGGTATGAGATATATGTGATATCTAAGACCTTATTGCAAGATGACAGAATATAATTTGGTGAGACTACATAAACTCATAAGTTTTATGGGAATGTACGAAGGTTGAAGACGCAAGGCATCCCAATCCTCCAACTATTGGGGCACTAACAATATTCGCATATCCATGAAGTTATCATCCTTAGTATGCACCGTTGCTAAGACTCGTCGTATCGAAGCATCACGTGATGATCGGGTGTTATAGATTCTACGTGTGCATACAACGGGTGCAAGCCAGATTTGCACATGCGAATACCAAGGTTAAAACTTTATGAGCCTAGCATGTACAGACATGGTCTCAAAAAGTCATCATGATACAATGGATAAAATTATGAGTGAAATTGTTCATCATATTACAAGATTACTAATAGTGAAATCCGGAATACTTGTCATATGATGATCAACTTCAAAGTAAGAACCTCAAAGGTTATCGGTATTTGACCAATAAACCTAGAAGTTATTGATGTTGAAGTGTTTTTCTGAATAATGAGGAAAGCTAAAAGAGAAACTGCAAAAGATATTTTGGCAAAAAGAAAAGAAAAGACTAGAAAGTCTGGCTCGGGTGTATATAAATGATATACATGTTATGGTTGTATTCCTAGTTAAGTCACACAATGACATTCTTGGGTATTAGTACCATATTGGTTGGTATGAAGTGTCATACAAAACAACGCAATACAAGAATACAATGGCCTAAGTGACTGACAAGGAATATGATAGGAATGCACGTCTGGAACAAAATAAAGTGTTATTGTGTTCGTCGTTGGCATTCTATCTAGCCCTTAGAATTTATAATAAAGAACTTAATAATTGTTATTTTGCTCTGGTCAAATGAAAACAATGAGTTGTTCAAATTATGACATTACTCCATGTACGATGGATAAGTTATTATAAATCTTAATGGTGAAACACACATACATAAAACTGACGCTAAAATGCCATAAGGCAAATGATTTGAATTCCACTTATTTGTGGAACCGCCATTTAGGTCATGTTAGAAAGGAACGCATGAAGGAACTCCATGCAAATGGATTTTTGGAGTCATTTGATTTTTGAATCATTTGGCGCTTGCAAATCTTTTCTAAAGAGAATGATTAAAATACCGTTCATAGGCCAAAAGTTGAACGGGCAACTAACTTAGTGGAAAAATACATGATGATGTATGTGGTTCACTGGGCATAGTTGTGTGCGGGAGATTCTTCTACTTCATGAAAACTTTCAACAATGAATTGAGTATATATATGTGAATATATTCAATAAGGAAGAAGTTTGAAACATTTGAATGGATTCAAATAAATTTAAGCATGAAGTGGAAATCATCGTAATAGAAAAGTCAAATATCTATGATTGGATCATGGTGGAAATATTTGAATTACGAGTTTTAGCGAACATCTAAGAGAGTTATGAAATTGGTCTACAACTCACATTTCTTGGAGTATCATAATGATGATATAGTATCCGAGATATGTATCCAAACCTTGTTGGATTAATGATGAGATAAAATATTATGACGCCATTATATTTTTGTGGATTATGCTTTAGTGACTACCGCTTTTACACTGAATAGAGCATCATCATGATCCGTTGAAATGACACCATACGAGTTATGGTATGGGTATAAACCCTAATAGTCTTTTCTTTAAATTTTGGTCTAAGAATTTACAACCAAAATCGGATGAATGTCTTTGTTGGTTATCCTAGAGATTTAATTGGGAATTCTTCCCACAAGACAAAGACAAAAGTGTTTGTCAATGTTTCTTATTTCCGAGAAATTGTTTCTAGTGAAGTATTTGAGTGGGAGGACAATATAATTTGATAAGGTTTATGAACCTGAGCATAATGATCAGAGTAGCGCAGCATCGGAATTGGTTTCGGAAGCGGCCACAACGATCATGGCTCCCATGACTACAAAGTGTTTTAGCCATGGAGATCGAAGTACATATTGAACCTTGTAGCTATGGTTTACTTTGTGATCAAATAAATGATTTGTGGACAAAGGATTGATTTTGAATAATGATAAACCAACTACAAACAAAGAAGTTATGATGGGCCCTGACTCCGTTAAAATGGCTATACACCATGAAATCCAAGATAGATGAATACTTTTTGAAAGTAAATGGATCTATGAAAAGATATGGACTTGGATGAAATATCCTTGAAGAAGCTCAACTTGTCGAAAAGTTGTTTACGACAAAGTTCAAAGAGTTGACTACGATAAGATTAGATCTTCCGTAGCAATGCTTATAGTCTATGTGGATTATTCTAGTAATCACTGCATATTTCTTTTATGAGATATGTTAGTAGGATGGCAAAATACATAGCTTATCAGAAGTATGTATTAAAAGGTGTATACAAGATACAACCAAGAGTTTTGCTGATCCGTGGAATACTAGATAGATATACAAACTTCAATTTGATGAAGTGAGTATCGCGGAGTTGGAATCTTCACCAGATGAAATAATCAAAGAGTTTTTGATTTCATCAGAGATGATGAAGAGGCTTGTATTTGCAAGAAATTAAGTGGGAGCGCTAAAGACATATTTATAATACTTTATGTAGATGACATATAGTTGGTTATAAATGATGTAATTATATACTTGATTAAAAGGTTTCATTGAGAAATTAATTTCAATGAAAGGATATGGACTGAAACATATCTAGTGTCAAGATCTATGAAGATAGATTGAAACACATAAATAAGTTTAAGTCAAAGTACATAGAATAGATATTGAAATAGTTCAATATAGAAATATTAAGAAAATATTCTTGTCATGTTAAAGTTTTAACAAGACTTGAGTGTATCTGACACTCAATGAGTAAAAACACATGAGTGATTATAGATCACGAATAATATGTACACAATCAGATATCATGTGCTATAAAGTGTTATGAGCATTTACCAGAATGATTCATATGATGATCATTGGACAACAGTAAGAATATCATTGAGTACTTTAGAAGAACTAAGGATATATATATATATATTTTTGTATGAAGAAATGACAAACAAATCGTTGTAAGGTGTTACACCAATATTGTTTTTGTCACATATAAAATATAATTTCAATCTCAAATTAGACTAAGTGTTGTTTAAAAGGTAGCACAATGAGCTAGAAGTTGTCTATGCTAGATTTAGAAGAGTTCTAAATATTGTGACGGATTCTACAAAAGAAGGCAGAATATGTCATTGCTTTGACAATGACAAAGGATGTTAAAGTCAAGAGGTTCTTTGAGAACTTGGTGTAGTTCCGACAGAGTCAGAACTTTGAAGCTATATTGTATGTGACAATATTAGTGACATATTTCAGACCGCGGAATTAAGGTTCCACCAGAAGACCAAACATATTTAATGCCGACTCATTTGGAAATGAGTGATGCGTTGAAACGCAAATGAATTACAAAATACATACGTTTTCTGAGCGTGTCAGATCCGTTGACTAAAAACCTCTCCTGTGAGCAATACATGATAAAGCACCATAAGGCCAAGGTGTTATATCTTTACAAATGTAAAACTAGATTATTGACTCTAGTGCAAGTGGGAGACTGAAGGAGATATGCTCTAGAGGCAATAATAAAGTGGTTATTATTTATATCTTTATGTTTATGATAAATGTTTATAATCATGCTATAATTGTACTAACCGAAACATTAGTACATGTGTGATATGTAGACAACAAGAAGTCCCTAGTATGCCTCTTAAACTAGCTTGTTGATTAATGGATGATTAGTTTCATAATCATGAACATTGGATGTTATTTATAACAAGGTTATATCATTATATGAATGATGTAATGGACACACCCAATTAAGCGTAGCATAAGATCTCGTCATTAAGTTATTTGCTATAAGCTTTCGATACATAGTTACCTAGTCCTTATGACCATGAGATCATGTAAATCACTTATACCGGAAAGGTACTTTGATTACATCAAACGCCACTGCGTAAATGGGTGGTTATAAAGGTGGGATTAAGTATCCAGAAAGTATGAGTTGAGGCATATGGATCAACAGTGGGATTTGTCCATCCCGATGACGGATAGATATACTCTGGGCCCTCTCGGTGGAATGTCGTCTAATGTCTTGCAAGCATATGAATGAGTTCATAAGAGACCACATACCACGGTACGAGTAAAGAGTACTTGTCAGGAGACGAGGTTGAACAAGGTATAGAGTGATACCGAAGATCAAACCTCGGACAAGTAAAATATCGCGTGACAAAGGGAATTGGTATCGTATGTGAATGGTTCATTCGATCACTAAAGTCATCGTTGAATATGTGGGAGCCATTATGGATCTCCAGATCCCGCTATTGGTTATTGGTCGGAGTGAGTACTCAACCATGTCCACATAGTTCACGAACCGTAGGGTGACACACTTAAAGTTGGATGTTGAAATGGTAGTACTTGAATATGGAATGGAGTTCGAATATTTGTTCGGAGTCCCGGATGAGATCCCGGACATCACGAGGAGTTAGGAATGGTCCTAGGAATAAGATTCATATATAGGATGTCATTTTATGTGAATTAAAATGTCGCGGAAGGTTCTATGGAAGGTTCTAGAAGGTTCTAGAAAAGTCCGGAAGAAACCACCAAGGAAGGTGGAGTCCACATGGGACTCCACCTCCATGGCCGGCCAACCCTAGGTGGGGAGGAGTCCCAAGTGGACTCCCCTTAGGGGCCGGCCACCCCCATATGGGAGGTGGAACTCCCACCTCTAGTGGGAGTCCTAGCTTGGCTAGGTTTCCCCTCCATATGGAAGGTTTTTGGTTCGGGTCTTATTCGAAGACTTGGAGACTAACTCTTGGGGTTCCACCTATATAATGAGGGGCATAGGGGAGGGGGCCGGCCACCACAAAGCCACAAGTTGGCCGCACCCCCTTGAGGCCGGCCACCCCCTCCCAAACCCTAGCCGCCCCCCTCTCCTCCATATCTCCCGCGTAGCTTTAGCGAAGCTCCGCCGGAGTTCTCCACCGCCACCGACACCACGCCGTCGCGCTGTCGGATTCAAGAGGAGCTACTACTTCCGCTGCCCGCTGGAACGGGAGGTGGACGTCGACTTCATCAACAACCGAACGTGTGACCGAGTACGGAGGTGCTGCCTGTTCGTGGCACCGGAGCCGATCGTGATCAAGATCTTCTACGCGCTTTTGCAAGCGGCAAGTGAACGTCTACCGCAGCAACAAGAGCCTCATCTTGTAGGCTTTGGAATATCTTCAAGGGTGAGACTCGATACCCCCTCGTTGCTACCGTCTTCTAGATTGCATCTTGGCTTGGATTGCGTGTTCGCGGTAGGAAAATTTTTGTTTTCTATGCAACGTTATCCTACACCGCTAACTAAAGCCATGAATCATGGTGGAAGTTTCAGTTTTGGACATATATCCTCAATCTCATATGAGAACATTAATTGTTGCTACATGCTTATGCATTAAAGAGGAGTCCATTATCTGTTATCTATGTTGTCCCGGTATGGATGTCTAAGTTGAGAATAATCAAAAGCGAGAAATCCAATGCGAACTTTCTCCTTAGACCTTTGTACAGGCGGCATAGAGGTACCCATTTGTGACACTTGGTTAAAACATGTGTATTGCGATGATAATCCCGGTAATCCAAGCTAATTAGGACAAGGTGCGGGCACTATTAGTATACTATGCATGAGGCTTGCAACTTGTAGGATATAATTTACATAACTCATATGCTTTATTACTACCGTTGACAAAATTGTTTCTTGTTTTCAAAACCAAAGCTCTAGCACAAATATAGCAATCAATGCTTCCCTCTGCGAAGGGCCATTCTTTTACTTTTATGTTGAGTCAGTTCACCTATCTCTCTCCACCTCAAGAAGCAAACACTTGTGTGAACTGTGCATTGATTCCTACATACTTGCATATTGCATTTGTTATATTACTTTGCATTGACAACTATCCATGAGATACACATGTTATAAGTTGAAAGCAACCGCTGAAACTTAATGTCGTCGTGGTGAACGAGCAGATGCCATAGGATGGCTTAGATTGGGGCCGAATGGACGCTAGAGGATTCGGGGGAGGGTTTGCGATTAGATGGGAAGAACTTCCGGATGTTTTCCTCAAGAACACAGCCAGAGACCGGTATACAAGAAGAGAGACAAGAGGAAGAACTCTTTACTAGATCGCTAGCTTCATTGATCACAACATGGTTACAAGTTTTATTGCCTAAAACTCTCCTGTGGTCTCGCGCGTACATACATCCCCGTGAAGAAGGGCTGCCCCCTCTCCTTATATAGGGGAGAGGGTGGCTTACAGTGCAAGAAACCCTAATGGCATCTTTGACTAGACAAACTACTTTACAAGGCTACTTTAATCATGGGTGACGCCGGAGTCCTCTTTAATCAGGGCTGCTGATGTCCTCCGGCTTCTTTGGACGTCACCCCTCTCTTTGGTGCCAGGGCTCTGATTAAAGCCACTTTGCTTAGCTCATCCTTGTCTTCTTGCTCAGAAGAGAATCTTTGACCAGTCCTGCCGTCAGGCCCTCCTTTTCGGTACCTTCTTTACCGGGTTCCGGCATACCCCTTTGGGGATACCGGCCTAGCTTTGCTTTCCCAAATTCCTACCAGGCTTCCGGTAAGAACATTAAACCGGTATCTTGATGGCTCAAACCATCCGGTTTGGCATGCCTTTGGCATACCGGGGGTTATTCCCCCAACATTAGTCCCCGAAGCTGGTATAGCCTGGAGGATTCTATCCTACAGACCATGCCAGGTTCTCATTTCTTTAAGATACCGGTTTAATCACTCATGTCTTGAGCTTGGTTCCGGCACCTTTACCCTTGTTCTCTTTCTTCTCTTTGCAAGGCACGTTCCGGCATCTCTCTTTTCCGGTATCATGTGTCTTTACTCCTCCCTCGGCGAAGTCGAGAATATTTTGGGCCCCGCGCCTGACAGAGACATGCGCACTGTGACTGACGCGCCAGTGTCAGTTGTCATATCGCTTCGACTCCCGCGCGCCCATTTAATGCACCGCTGCGGATCCCACTACCTCTTCGGGATCCCGTGTGCGCCTCCGTGTGGCGTCCCATTTTCTCGCGTGTATTCCCTCGCCACGTGGCGGCCCAAGGCGCGAACCGTTGCGGGCCGCGAGGCGAACCGCCGCGGCCCAGCGGTTTCCTGCCCACCTTCTCTCTCCTTTATAAACACAACCGCCCCTTCTTCTTCATCTTCTTCGCATTCCTCATCCTTCGCGCACAGTGCTCCTCGCTTTCGCTCTTCCGCCGTTCTTCGTCCGCCATTGCTCGCTCAAGCTCCGGCGCCCGGCGAACTCACGCTGTGCTTCCGCCGGACTTCGCTGCGCGGAGATCTTCGGCAGCAACTTCACCGCACCCGCCGCATTTGCGCTTCTTCGCGAGCTTCTCCGCCTCGCCGTCGACGGTACTCGCCGGCGACCGCAGGTCCGCTCCACCGCCAGCAAACACTTCCCTCAGCGACTGCGCCGCTCAAGGTTGGTACCAATTTCGTTTTGCTCGCCATCTGCTTGCTTTTCAGATCTTGGGTCTGCGGTGTTCTTATTTCTTCTTTTTCTTTGGTTTTCTTCTTACTCGTAGATCTTCACGCGGGGGTCAAGTGTGGGATTTCTGTTTTTCCGCCTACCCTTCCAATGTCTGACGAGGAATCTTCCTCCGCATCTTCTTCTTCTCTTTCCGTTAAGCGCCGTAGACCATCTCCCGGCGAATCCACGGCTTCAGATCCGATGGAGACCGATTCCGGCAACCAGCAGGAATCCGGTAGCCGTCAAGAATCCGGTAGCCTCCAAGAGTCCGGTGGCCATCTGGAATCCGGTAGCTTTAGCCAAGCTTCCGGTAGCCAAGAAACGAGTAGCTCTGGCGAAGCATCTAGCAGCTCCAGCCAATCTTCCGGCGAGGAGCCTTCCCCAATCACCCGCGGAGCCTGGATGGGCTCCAATGTTACTGAGTTTGAGATCGATTGGTTGTACCGGTCTCGCCGGATTCCGGAAGGTGTCACTTGCCGGATTCCTGATGACGAAATCGAACCGGACCCCGAAGCCGGTGAACATGTTGTTTTTCTTGCTCACTTTGAGCGTGGCTTCGGCCTTCCTGCCTCCCCTTTTTTCCGGGAGTTTTTAGATTTTTACGAACTCCAACCTCACCACCTTCCTGGCAATGCCATTTTCTATCTTTCTTGCTATGCCACCTTCATGGAGGCCTATATCGGCATCCGTCCCACTCGTGAGACGTTTGCCCGCTTCTTTAATTTGCGGATCAACTCCGTCCAGGGCAAGGAAATCCCTAAGCCCAAACCGCCCGTGGAGTGCGGATCCTGCATCGTTGGCTCCCGCCAAGGGAGCACCTTTCTTAAGTTTTCCGGCCTCGAGTCCTGCCGCGCCTGGCAAGGAACTTTTTTCTATGTGAAGAACAGCGGCCGCGCCAATCTTATCGATCTTCCTCCATACCAAGCGGGGCCCCCTAGCAGAACCAATTGGAGCTACAACCCGAAGACGGATCACGCCGAAACCAACCGGGTAGTACGCTTCTTGGCTTCTCTGAAGAAGGAGACCAAGATCTGCTCTGATGATATCATCCGCACCTTTATTTCATGCCGGGTGCTTCCTCTGAAGCGCCGTGCGCATAGGATGAGCGAGATGTATGGCCCTGGCGATCCTACCAAGATCACAGGCCGCCCCCTTAGCAAGAAGGATGTTGTTCGCAAAGCTAAGCAGATTTGCCAAACTGCTATGCCATTTGCCTGGGAATGGGGCCTCCTTCCCCTCAGTTCTTCTAACCCTCCGACTCAAGAAGTAAGAGATTGCGCAATTTGGGGTTGTCTTTTGCCGGTAACTTTCTACTTTTGTTAACCTTCCTTTTTATCTTGTTTCAGGTCAAGGACCGCTTCCCCCTCATCGAAGCAGAGCGGCGAGGAACTTTCCGGAAGCGCGCCCTTGACTCCTTCGACCCAGATCCCTACATCTTTTGGAAGGATCTGAAGATGGGCAAGACTCCGGCAGCGCGCCTTGGCAGGGACCCGCCGGAGCCAACCGGGACCTCCGATGACCTGACCGTGCTCGAGGTGCTTTCTTTTCCGGTTTCCTGTACTTTGCCGCTATTGATTTCTTGCGAATTGCTTCTTAGCCATATTCAACTCATAGATCCACGAGCGCGTGCCGCCCCTGCGCGCCGAGGCCGGCTCTGAGTTTGTGGACAAACTTATGGCCCAGGGCCAAAAGAGTAAGCAGCCGGCATCTACTGCCGGCTCCAGCCATGCTCCTCCCTCCAAGCGCTTCCGGACCGAGCCCGTGGGGGAAAAGGAAGTGGGCGTGCGCCGCTACGGGCACAAGGTGATGCCAACTGCTTCCGGGTAAGTTTTTATTTTCTTGTTTGCCTCTTTTTTGCCAAGTTCTTTTTCCGGTTGCTTTTTCTCAACCATTTGTCTTTTCTTTTTCTCAGCCCTGCGCTCAAGCTTGGCCCAAGGCCATCGGGCTCTGAAGGATCCGCAAGGACCTCAACCCCTCCTCCTCGCTCAAGCCCGGCACCATCTGGTGCCGAACACCCTGCCTCCCTTTCGGGGGGCACAACAAATTCGGGGCGTGCGGCCCCTTCATCGTCAGATCACCGCACGGAGGAGGATCTTTCCTTTCTCCCAGAACACCAGGACACCGGCGCCAGCAACATCAGCGCCGGAGAAGAAGAAGCTGCCGGGCGGGCGGAGCCTCCTGCTCCTCCCGTCCTTGAAAAGACAACTTCCACGCCGGAATCTTCCGCGCCGGAAGGTTCCAAAACGGGTGACGCTCCTAGCGCTCCCCCTTCTCCACGAACCATCCTCATGCCTCCGCCAGACGCTCCTCGCGCCAAGCCCTCCAGGGCCGCTCCTAACGCGCCGCCGCCCAAGACTTCCGGGGCCGCTTCTACCGCGCCGCCGCCCAAGCCTTCCAAGCTCATCAAGGGGAAGGCGACGGCCTCCAGCGCCCCTTCCGGCGGCCAGCAGCCCTTGGTGCTGCACGTCGCCAAGGCCGCCAAAGATGCCGCCACGAAGGCCACCGGCCTCCTTGGCCGCATCACAGAGTTCCAGCGCCAAGGCCGGGACCTGGGGCACCTTCTGCCCTATGCCCAAAAGTGGAACGCCGCGGACATGACTCCGGTGACCCGCGGAATGGGCAAGGACAGGCTGCCGGCACCTGACCCTGTCGGGGACCGGTCTTCCGAGGAGCACTTTATGCGGCTTCGCAGCGCCGTAAAAGAGTTCGACAGCGCGTGGTACGATTCCACGAACAATCTGATGGTACGTTCTACTAACTTTTTTCAATCTTTACCAGTTTCTTCGTTTCCGGCTTTGTTCTATCTCTTCTTTAGTTTCATGCCGGTTTCTCTCTTGTCTATCTTCCCAGTCCCCGAGTTTTGTGGTGAGAGCGCAGCTCTTAGCGCAAAACTTAACTTAAAAACTTAGCGTGAAACCGGCACTGCCAGTCCCCGAGTTTCGGGTCAAACACCTTTTCTTTAACGCACAACTTATCTCAGAAATGCACAAAACCGGCACTGCCAGTCCCCGAGTTTCAGGTTAAGAACTTTGTTCTTAGCGCAAAACTGAACTTACTTCTTTTTTCTTGAACAGCTCACGGCTGACGCTCGGAAGGCCCTCTTCGAGGAGCTTCTATGGGAGCATCGGGAGCTCGCTGAGGCACATGATAAGTGCCAAGGTAAGTTTTGTTCTACCGGCATCTTTGTTACCGGAAACCTTTTTTCCTCCTAACATTTACAATTTCTGTTTAACAGTGATCCCGGAAGCTTCCATCGATGCTCTCAAGGAGCAGCTCGCCGCCGCCCAATGTACGATTTTCTTCTTTCCCCTGTTACTCTGTCTCCTCTTCATTTTTATTAGCGTAACCTTGTTAACACTCTCTTTTCCGGTTACAGGGGAGAAGGACCAGCTCATCCGGCAGCACCAGGAGGAGCTAAACGCCCACAAGACCAGCTACCAGGAGCTCAAGTCCCAGCTTATTCAGCTGGGGCTTGACCATGCCAAGGCCCTCAAAGCCGCTGAAGTGAACGCGGCGGCCAAGTTGGACGAGGCTCTGGAGGATGCCTGCAATGCCACTGTGGTATTGCGGGCTGAGCTGGAGGAGATGGCCAAGGCCCGGAAGGGTGCTGAGGAGAAGGCCGCGCGGCTGGAGGAGGAGCATAAGGAATGCAACCAGTTGATCCTGCAAACCGACACACTCGCCTACCGTGAGTTCTTTTCTTTTACATATTTTGACTACTGCATACGAGCCTTTTTTCCTCCGACCCCATTTTCTTTTCGTTATCTTCCCTTCCGGTCTCTTTTTCTTCCGGATTCTTTTCTTTCCGGTCTCTTTTTCTTCCGGATTCTTTTCTTTCCGGTCTCTTTTTCTTCCGGATTCTTTTCCTTAACCTTTTTCTTTCTTCGCACAGGCCTCTTTCCGGACTCGCAGAAGTACGCTGTCAAGAAGGTCGACGTGCGCCGCAAGGACCAAGGCCGAGCGGATCTTACCGTGCCATGGACGCCCAACGACCATCTGGTCGCGCTTAACGCGCGGGTGTCCCACATGCGCGCCATAGACCGCAATCTCTCGGACATCCCTGATGTAGCCACCCAGCTCTTCAGGACTTTATGGCCTAGCGAGGAAGTGCCGGATACCTTCTCCCTTATCAGCGATCGTCTCAAGGGCGCCGGCAGGAGGATCCGCGAGTGGCAGTGCTCTGCTGCCCGCGCTGGAGCGGACTCCGCCCTCCGCGTCGCTTGCTCCTGGTACCCGGAGCTTGACCTGGACGCCCTTACCGGTGTGCGCGAAGACGCAGAAACCGATTTGGACCCGATCCTCACCGCTAAGCGGCAGGATCGCGCGTATCATATTGCGGAGTACGCCGACATGCGCACCTTCATCCCTCCCCCTCCTGACGTCAAGGACTATCTCGACGAGGAGGAGGATGAAGCCAAAGAAGAGCTCCTGGACGACGCTGATGCTGGCGATGCTCCTCCGGAAGCCCCTGCTGCGTGATGATTCTCTGTGAAATGTTTGCCTGCTATGTCTGTTGGTCCTGCTTGCTTTAAGACAATGTTTGTTAAATTCTACCCCGGTATGCCGGGGTCTATGATGTAAAACTTTAAATCTGCTTTTGGTTGTGGTACAACATTTTATGCCGGTAAGTTATACCGGTAGCTAAGTATTTCTAAGTTTGCCTTAGCATATTTGCTTTCGGTTCTGCTTTTATCCTGCACTGCAAAGATTTCCCAATTGTTTCCGCATCCAATTTGATGCATACTTGGTTCTTTTGCCTTGGCTCTGCCTGCCTTCTCTGGGCGTTCTTTGGCGTATGAGCACAAGGTTCTTTCACCAAACAAGCATCTTCTTGAACTTAGAAATAACTTTGAAATTTTGCAAAAAACCGGTTTAACCGGGGTTAGTTAAATTTTCCGGATTGTTCTTTCCTGCTCTCCCTCTTCGCAGTTCATGTGCTTATCTCCTACCGGTTTATCTTGCTTGCCATGAAGCCGGTTTGCGGACAGCAGCAGAGTCGAAGACTCCGGTAGGATTTAGCACACTACTAAACCGGAAAGAAAAAACATTCAATAAGCAACCGGTAAACTGAAAAAATAAACAAGTTACATGTAACCTTATAGGGGTAGTCCCCGAGATTCATTCAAGGTTCCGGCATCTTTTATTCATAGCATGTAAGGTACAAAAAGGAACTTCTTACACCACCACTTCAAGAGTAGAAAGGACGCAATAGAGCTACGTTCCATGGACGTTTGCTCTCCTCTCCGGACCTGTCCGCCTTTCCTTTCTTCCACTCCTGCGCATCGATTAAGTAGTATGCATCATTGTGAAGCACCTTGCTTACAATGAAGGGACCTTCCCATGGCGGCAAGAGCTTATGCCGGCCTTCAGTGCGCTGCACTAGGCGAAGCACAAGATCTCCTTCCCGGAAAACTCTCGGGTTAACCTTCCGGTTATGATAGCGTCTTAGGTTTTGCTGGTAAATGGCTGTTCTTGCCAAAGCCAGCTCTCTTGCTTCTTCTAGCAAGTCCACATCGTTTTCTCTGGCCTCTTTGACCTCTTGCTCAGTATAGAGCTGTACCCTTGGTGAATCATGAATGATGTCGGTTGGTATGACCGCTTCGCTCCATAAACCATGAAGAAGGGAGTGTATCCGGTAGACCGGTTTGGAGTCGTTCTTATACTCCACAGAGGCGATGGTAGCTCATCGAGCCAACATCCCGGTGACTTCTCCACTGCATCAATGAGTCTAGGTTTGATACCGGAAAGCACCAAAGCATTCATTCTTTCCACCTGGCCATTGCCTTGTGGGTGTGCCACTGAGCACAAATCCAACCGGATGTTGTTGTCCTCACAGAACCTTTTGAACTCACCTTGAGCAAAATTGGTTCCATTATCAGTGATGATGCTGTGCGGGTATCCATACCGCAAAATGACATCTTTTAGGAATTTCACCGCTGTATGCCCATCACACTTTGCGATAGGTTTTACTTCTAGCCATTTGGTGAACTTATCCACCATGACCAAGATGTGAGTCATGCTGCTTCTTGCAGTTTTGAATGGTCCAACCATGTCAAGGCACCAAACGGCGAATGGCCATGTTAACGGTATTGTCTTTAAACCGGATGCTGGGGTATGATTTTGCTTGGCGTACCTCTGGCAGCCGTTGCATTTTCTTACCAAATCCTCAGCGTTCTCCAAAGCAGTGGGCCAATAAAACCCATGCCGGAATACTTTTGCTACTAGCGCCCTTGATGAAGCATGGTGCCCACATTCTCCTTGGTGAATTTCCTCAAGCATTTCTTTCCCTTCCTCCGGTTCCACACATCTTTGAAGGACACCGGTAACGCTTCTCTTGTACACCTCACCGTTGATGAATGTGTAAGCTTTGGACCTTCTTTGTATCCTCCTTGACTCATTTTCGTCAGCCGGCAAGGTGCCGTTGATCAGGAATTCCTTAATAGGTTTAACCCATGACGGTATCTCTCGAACCAGAAATACTGGTGCATCTATCTCCATGCTATCTACCAGCATCATTTCTTCCGGTATGGGTACAACAGTCCCCGAGCTTGCCGGAACAGTCCCCGAGCTTGCCGGAGCAGTCCCCGGGTTCCCTTCATCGATATCCATGGGTACTACATGTGACTCCGGTACAAAAATTGATTCCGATTCCGGGCTTGGTTTGATCGATGGTACTCTTAAATGAGCTAAAGCTATTCCGGGAGGAATTTCTTGCCTAGATGAGCCCAGCTTGGACAAAGCATCCGCGGCTTCATTTTCCGCGCGTGGCACATGGTGAAACTCACAACCTTCGAAGAATCCGGCAATCTTTTGCACGTGAAACCGGTACGAGGCCATGTTGGCATCTTTTGCATCCCAATCTCCGGAACACTGCTGTACCACAAGGTCTGAATCTCCATAGCAAATGATCCGGTGTGCACCGATTTCTTTTGCGACCTTAAGCCCATGGATCAAAGCTTCATATTCAGCGACATTATTCGATGCCCTGAAATGCACTTGCAAAACATACCGGAGGTGGTCTCCTTTTGGTGAGGTGAGTACCACACCGGCACCTAGACCCTCTTTGAGCTTGGATCCATCAAAGTGCATTTTCCAGTACTCTATCCTTTGATCCGGCGGTTTGTATTGCATCTCCGCCCAATCAACAAGGAAATCAGCCAAAGCCTATGATTTTATGGCATCTCTCCTTTCATATACCGGCACGTACGGTGATATCTGGATTGCCCATTTTGCAATCCTTCCGCTAGCATCCTTGTTGCACATTATATCGGAAATTGGTGCTTTACTCACCACTTTCATAAGATGTTCCTCAAAGTAGTGCTTGAGTTTTGTGGCGGCCATGTACACGCCATAAGTCATTTTTTGGAAGTGAGGGTAGTTTTGTTTTGAGAGGGAGAGCACCTCGCTCAGGTAGTATACCGGCCTTTGGACGGTTTTTCCTTCCTCTTCTCTTTCAACTACAACCACTACACTCACCACCCGGTTTGTTGCCGCTATGTATAACAGCATAGGCTCGCTCTCTAGAGGTGAAGCCAGTATAGGTGCTGTGGCTAGCATTATTTTTAGCTCTTTAAACGCTGCGTCTGCCTGAGGGGTCCAGACGAACGTGTCAGATTTTTTCATGAGAGCATAGAGTGGTAGAGCTTTTTCTCCCAACCTGCTTACGAACCGGCTTAGCGATGCCAAGCTTCCGGTAAACTTTTGCACATCTTTTAACTCTCGAGGGATAGCCATTCTTTCAATTGCCCGGATTTTTACCGGATTGACTTCTATGCCCCGGCTTGACACCAGGAAACCGAGCAGCTTGCCGGCAGGGACACCAAAGGTGCATTTTGCCGGATTGAGTTTCATCCGGAACCGTCTTAGGTTATCGAATGTTTGCCGGATGTCATCGATTAAGGTGTTCTTTACCTTAGTTTTTATCACAATGTCGTCTACATAGACTTGCACATTCTTTCCGATTTGATCAAACAAGCATTTTTGCATACAGCGCTGGTACGTTGCACCAGCGTTGCGCAAACCAAAAGGCATAGTGACATAGCAATAAGCCCCGTGCGGGGTAATGAACGCAGTTTTTATTTGATCTTCCTTTTTCAAGGGAATCTGGTGGAAACCGGAATACGCGTCCAGGAAGGACAACAACTCACACCCAGCAGTTGAATCAATCACTTGATCGATTCGCGGCAAAGGAAAAGGATCTCTTGGGCAAGCCTTGTTTAGGTTGGTGTAGTCGATGCACATGCGCCACACCTTCGGAGCTTTTGCCTCCAGGTTCTCATCTTTCTTCTTTTCAACCATTACCGGATTGGCCAGCCACTCTGTGTGCGTGACCTCCACAATGAATCCGGCAACAAGCAGTTTGGTTACCTCTTCTCCTATGATCTTTCTTCTATCTTCAGCGAACCGGCGCAGTGGTTGCCGCACCGGCTTGGCATCTTTCCGGACGTTTAAGGAGTGCTCAGCCAGCTCCCTCGGAACACCTACCAAATCATCGCTTGACCAGGCAAAGATATTCGATTCTCACGGAGGAAGCTGACGAGCGCTTTCCTATGCTTGATCAAGCCCGGCACCGATACGAACGGTGCGCTCTGGGTAAGCCGGATCCAGCACGATGTCCTTTGTTTCATTTGTTGGCTTGAATGCCGGTGAGCCCATGTTTTCACTCATTGCCGCTAAGCTCAATTGTGAGGACTGAGCCAGCGCAACAGCTGTTTGCATTCTTTTCTTTTCCTCCGCGATCACCAGCGATTCCGCTAGGTTCGATCCGGCAGATGCAGTTTCCAGTGAGACCTTATAGTTTCCCACCACAGTCAGCGGTCCACGAGGTGCCGGCATCTTCATCTTGAGGTAAGCCGTATGAGTTGTGGCCATGAAGGCTGCCAACGCCGGTCTTCCCAGCAATGCATGGTAGGGACTGTCTAGATCCACCACCTCAAACTCAACATTTTCAACCCGGCAATTGTCACGTCCTCCAAATGCCACGTCCACCCGAACTTTTCCTATCGGGGCACAGGACAAGCCAGGAACGATCCCGTGGAACGTTGTGCGCGTTGGCTGAAGCATGTTTTCTGTTATGCCCAACGTACGCATGGTGTGCTTGTACATGATGTTTATGCTGCTGCCATTATCGATCAGCACCTTGCTGAATTTTACTCGAGCTTGCGGCCCCTTCATGATTGGGTCCACAAAAAGAGCATATCCACCCGGATTCGGCATGATCTTAGGGTGATCCTTGAATGACCAGGTAATTTCCTGATTGGACCACAACATGTACTTGGGGACTGCCGGCATCACAGCATTGACCTCCATGGAGCGGCGGTGCACACTTTGCCTGTCTGTTGGCTCAGTGACAAAGACAACACAGCACATATGCGGGTCTTCGTAAACATTCCGGCCTAAAGGTGCCGGTGGAGGTGGTTGATCATCTTGCTCCACCCGGTTAACTTGCTGGTACTGCTGCCGGTTTGGCTGCACCGGTAAGGCGTTTGCCCCGGTAAGTGGCGGTGGTGGTGGTAGCTGTTGCTGCCGCGGCATGTCTTGTGGTGGCTGTGCGTCTTTTACCGTTCCCTTTTGCATCAAGTACTTGGTCCAGGTACAATCCTTCGTCAGATGATTTGACGGGTGTGCCGGATTCGGTGTGTGCCACCGGCAAGGTTGGTCCATGGCAGCTTCCATGGTGTATTTTGCGGGTTCTTGCCAGTTTCTTTTCTGGACCCAGGGTTTCTTTTCCACCCATTGTTTCTTAGGACCTGCCCATGGCTGCGATCCGGTTTTTTGCCTCTGACTGCCGCTGGCCTCAGAGTTTTCCTGCACAGCAGCAACTTGCTGCGGACCGTACCTTCGATCCGGAAAATCTTCCCTTCTTTTGTTACTCCGGTTGTCCCGGTGTTGTTCGTGGCGCAGCTGTTCCGGCTCAGGTTGCACTGCCGGCTGCGTTGGGTCTCCCAACGCATAGCTATCCGCCACACGTATCATCTCTGCCAACGTTGTCGGCATGTTGCGCTGCAACTTTTGCCACAACGGTGAACCTCTTCTGCATCCACTGCTAAACCAAGCAATGGCCTGTGCCTCGATTACTCCTTCACAGGAGTTCCTTGTGGTGTTCCACCGGGCCAGATAATCCCGGTCTGTTTCGTTCGGGCGCTGCACGCACAGAGCAAGTTGCTGCGGCCTGTTTGGCCTCTGATAGGTGCTGCTGAAATTGCTCACAAAAGCCTCCTCAAAATCCAGCCAGCCATTTATGCTTCCTGCCGGCAAGTTGTTTAGCCAGATTCTTGCCGGTCCAACCAAAAACGATGGTATGATCCTCACGGCCCAACGCCGGTTTCCTCCTCCTGCTACGGTTCCTCCACCGCCTGCGACGTATACCGCAGTCACGTAATCCGCGAGCCAATCTTCCGGCTTCGTGGTGCCATCGTATGTCTTTGTGTCACGGGGCAACATAAAGTTGCGAACTGGTGGTTTTTCTTTCATGATCCTTGGGCCAAAGCACTTTGGACCTGGAGGACCTTCCTCCTCGATCATTTCCGACAAGTACACTCTATCCAGACGGTGCCTTGCATCCCGTTCCGGTAAGTATCTTTCTCCCAAGCGTTCTCCCAATGGGTTCCGGTATGCTGCCGGTCTTGCAGAGTCAGCTTCATCATAACATTCCGGTGCCGCGGCCCTTGCCTGCCGGTACCTCGGGGGATCTATTTCCTCCTCATCGTACGCTGCCCTTGCAGCTCGATAGTTTTGCCCGGTCTCATATCTACCGGCATGATTGTTTCCGGCATAGCCGCCTCTGGCGTAGCCTCGCTCTGCCCCTTGGCCCTTTCTACCGGCATCATGTTGCCCGGCTTGTTGCTTTCCGGCAAGAACCGGATCGTACACAGTCATCTGCTGCGCATTCACTTCTTTTTCTCTTCTTCTATCCGGATGGGGGGACGAAGCCTGCCCATGGGACTTGCTACCGGCATTCTTTGTTGAACGCGCGGACTTTGAGGCCGCGGCCTTGTTCAGCTTAGCCAGCTGCTCAGCGTTCTGCTGCTCAATAGTTTCCAGCAGCTCTCTAACACGCTCTTGCTGTTTTGCCAAAGCATCTCCGGAAAGCGACTCGCACAGCTCTACCGCAGCTTTAGCAGCTTTTATAGTTTTATCCGGGCTGCTATACTTAGGCTTTTCCACGATGCTAACAGATGCAGAGGTACTTTTGCCGGCATGAATCTCTTTGCGCAAATCTTGATCTAGGTTGCGAGCTTTTAGCCGGTTTTCCGGCATCCTAGCAGCATGCGCGCTAACAGAAGCAAAGCCATGGGCAGCGTTGTACTCACGTGCGGTTAGGTTCAGCTCGCGCTGCGCCCTGACGATGTCCTTGCCGCTCTCGAGCATCTTCTGGCGCTGCGCCTCCAGCTCCGCCTGAGCCGCTGCCGGGTCGATGTTCTGCGCGATGGGGGTGGCGAGGACATTCATCGCCGCCTGGAGGGGTGTCTCCGGTGGCGCGGATGATGCTCCTGCTGCGCCTGCGCCGCGCTCCAGCGGTGGCTTAGCCGCATGGGTCGAAACCGCGTGACCAACACCTTCACCCGCAACCTCCTTTCCTGCACCAGCCACACCGGTCATCATTACCTCGACGCTGCCGGCGGCACGACCAGCACAGAGCCATCTTGGCGGGTCCGGCGCCACCAGCACCGGCGAGAGGCGCTGGCGCACGGGGACGGTGCCGAGGTAGACGCGGTGGCTGCCAAACTCGATGATGCGGCCGTTCTCGGGGAAGACGCCGCCGTTGGCGAAGCAGCTCGCGTTGTCGTTGATGAAGTCCATGGCGTAGATGCGCTGCACCAACACGGACACCGTACGCTCGCCGGAGATCTCGAGGACGCCCGCCCGAATGTGAACTCCATCAAGCGCCACTTCATGCCCCACGGTGGGCGCCAACTGTCATCGTGGTGAACGAGCAGATGCCATAGGATGGCTTAGATTGGGGCCGAATGGACGCTAGAGGATTCGGGGGAGGGTTTGCGATTAGATGGGAAGAACTTCCGGATGCTTTCCTCAAGAACACAGCCAGAGACCGGTATACAAGAAGAGAGACAAGAGGAAGAACTCTTTACTAGATCGCTAGCTTCATTGATCACAACATGGTTACAAGTTTTATTGCCTAAAACTCTCCTGTGGTCTCGCGCGTACATACATCCCCGTGAAGAAGGGCTGCCCCCTCTCCTTATATAGGGGAGAGGGTGGCTTACAGTGCAAGAAACCCTAATGGCATCTTTGACTAGACAAACTACTTTACAAGGCTACTTTAATCATGGGTGACGCCGGAGTCCTCTTTAATCAGGGATGCTGATGTCCTCCGGCTTCTTTGGACGTCACCCCTCTCTTTGGTGCCAGGGCTCTGATTAAAGCCACTTTGCTTAGCTCATCCTTGTCTTCTTGCTCAGAAGAGAATCTTTGACCAGTCCTGCCGTCAGGCCCTCCTTTTCGGTACCTTCTTTACCGGGTTCCGGCATACCCCTTTGGGGATACCGGCCTAGCTTTGCTTTCCCAAATTCCTACCAGGCTTCCGGTAAGAACATTAAACCGGTATCTTGATGGCTCAAACCATCCGGTTTGGCATGCCTTTGGCATACCGGGGGTTATTCCCCCAACACTTAATCTTCCTTTGTGTTGCTTCAATACCTTTACTTTGAATTATTGCTTTGTGAGTTAACTCTTATGCAAGACTTATTGATACTTGTTTTCAAGTACTATTCATGAAAAGTCTTTGCTTTATGATTCAATTGTTTACTCATGTCATTTACCATTGTTTCAAATCGCTGCATTCATTACATGTGCTTACAATAATATTGATCAAGATTATGTTGGTAGCATTGTCACTAAGAAATTATCTTTGTTATCGTTTACCTACTCGGGACGAGTAGGAACTAAGCTTGGGGATGCTTGATACGTCTCAAACGTATCTATAATTTCTTATGTTCCATGCTACTTTTATGATGATACTCACATGTTTTATACACTTTATATGTCATTATTATGCATTTTCCGGTAATAACCTATTAACGAGATGCCGAAGAGCCAGTTGCTGTTTTCTGCTGTTTTTGGTTTCAGAAATCCTAGTAAGGAAATATTCTCGGAATTGGACGAAATCAACGCCCAGGGGCCTATTTTCACACGAAGCTTCCAGAAGACCTAGGGGGAGACGAAGTGGGGCCACGGGGCGCCGCCACACTAGGGCGGCGCGGCCTACAGGGTGCCCGCGCAGCCCTAGCGTGTGGGGCCTCCGTGACTCCTCCGACTCTGCCCTTCCGCCTACTTAAAGCCTTCGTCGCGAAACCCCCAGTACCGAGAGCCACGATACGGAAAACCTTCCAGAGACGCCGCCGCCGCCAATCCCATCTCGGGGGATTCAGGAGATCACCTCCGGCACCATGCCGGAGAGGGGAATTATCTCCCGGAGGACTCTACACCGCCATGGTCGCCTCCGGATTGATGAGTGAGTAGTTCACCCCTGGACTATGGGTCCATAGCAGTAGCTAGATGGTCGTCTTCTCCCCATTGTGCTATCATTGTCTGATCTTGTGAGCTGCCTATCATGATCAAGATCATCTATCTGTAAAGCTACATGTGCGTTTGTTGGGATCCGATGGATAGAGAATACTATGTTATGTTGATTATCAATCTATTACCTATGTGTTGTTTATGATCTTGCATGCTCTCCGTTATTAGTAGAGGCTCTGGCCAAGTTTTTGCTCTTAACTCCAAGAGGGAGTATTTATGCTCGATAGTGGGTTCATGCCTCCATTAAATCTGGGACAGTGACAGAAAGTTCTAAGGTTGTGGATGTGCTGTTGCCACTAGGGATAAAACATTGATGCTATGTCCGAGGATGTAGTTATTGATTACATTACGCACCATACTTAATGCAATTGTCTGTTGCTTGCAACTTAATACTGGAAGGGGTTCGGATGATAACCTGAAGGTGGACTTTTTAGGCATAGATGCATGCTGGATAGCGGTCTATGTACTTTGTCGTAATGCCCAATTGAATCTCACAATACTCATCATATCATGTATGTGCATTGTCATGCTCTCTTTATTTGTCAATTGCCCAACTGTAATTTGTTCACCCAACATGCTATTTATCTTATGGGAGAGACACCTCTAGTGAACTGTGGACCCCGGTCCATTCTTTTAATCGAATACAATCTACTGCAATACTTGTTCTACTGTTTTCTGCAAACAATCATCATCCACACTATACATCTAATCCTTTGTTACAGCAAGCCGGTGAGATTGACAACCTCACTGTTTCGTTGGGGCAAAGTACTTTGGTTGTGTTGTGCAGGTTCCACGTTGGCGCCGGAATCCCTGGTATTGCGCCGCACTACATCTCGCCGCCATCAACCTTCAACGTGCTTCTTGGCTCCTATTGGTTCGATAAACCTTGGTTTCTTACTGAGGGAAAACTTGCTGCTGTACGCATCACACCTTCCTCTTGGGGTTCCCAACGGACGTGTGTATACACGCTATCAAGCACGCGGAGTGTACCATATGTCTGGTGTGCGGCGTCAGTCGGTACAAGAAGGGGAAGAAAGCTCCTCGGAAGGTGGTGTGGTACTTTCCGATCACTCCTCGTCTGCAGCGGTATTTCGCGGATCCTAAGCAAGCAAAGCTAATGCGCTGGCACGCGGAGATGAGGAAGGGAGAAGATGACGCAGATGATCCGGACAAAAATAAAAAGGACAGGATGTTGAGACACCCTTCGGATGCTAGCCAGTGGAATGCGTTGAACCTCGAGTACCCAGAATTTGGGGACGATCCTAGGAACATAAGGCTGGGCGCGAGCACCGATGGAGTCAATCCGTTTGGCAGCCAGAGCAGCACGCATAGCACCTGGCCCGTGTTTGTGTGGATGTACAACCTCCCCCCTGGTTGTGCATGAAGAGGAAGTACATTCAAATGAGTATGCTAATTGAAGGGCCGAAACAACCAAGGAACGACATCAATCTGTATATGGGGCTTCTGAAAGAGGAGCTAGCCATGCTATGGGACACGCCTGCCAATATGTGGGACGCCGCCGCGGAAGAATATTTTCCTATGAGAGCCGCACTGCTCACGACGGTGCACGACTTTCTCGGTTACGGATATGTCGCGGGGCAGGTGGTCCACAGATTCAATGCATGCGTCAGGTGCATGGACGACACAACGTACCACCAGCTAGATAGAGATCCCGGGTCCTCGAAAACGGTGTTCATGGGACATCGAAGGTGGCTTCGCGAGGACGACCCATGGAGGAAACGCAAGGATCTGTTCGATGGTCAAGACGAACCCCGAAGACGGCCACGTACGAGAAGCAGCGAGCAAATAGATGAGCTATTGAAAAATTGGAAAGAGTGCCCACCGCCGGGAAAGAAGCGAAAGGCGCCGGAGCCGCTGCTTAAGGTATGGAAGACGAGGTTTCTGGGACTTGCCGTACTGGAAGATCCTCCGTGTGCCTCATAGCCTTGATGTCATGCACATCACGAAGAACGTGTGCGAGAGTCTACTTGGTACCCTCCTCAACATGCCAGAGAAGACCAAAGATGGGCCGAAAGCAAGGTACGACTTGCAATCAATTGGGATCAGGGAGGAGCTTCACGTGGGACGCCCTAATGATGATGATGATGACGATGACGATGATGAGGCGGAGGACACGCAAAGTCATCGCAAGGGCAAAAATGCCAAAAAGATTGAATATGACTGCCCCCCGCGTGCTTCACTCTAAGTCAGAAGGAGATCGAGCAGTTTTTCGACTGTCTCCTAGGAGTAAAACTTCCTTACGGTTACGCGGGGAAGATAAGCAGGTACCTAGACAAAGCGAAGCAGAGGTTCAGCGGGATGAAGTCTCACGACTGTCACGTGCTGATGACGCAGATACTTCCGGTTGCAATCCGTGGGATCATGGACGCACACGTCCGTGAAACGCTTTTTGGCCTATGCAACTTTTTCGACGTCATCTCTCGGAAGTCTGTTGGCGTGAGGCAACTTAGAAGGCTACAAGAAGAGATCGTGGTGATACTGTGCGAGCTTGAGATGTACGTCCCGCCCGCATTCTTCGACGTTATGGTGCATCTGCTGGTACATATCGTGGAGGATATCATCCAACTGGGGCCGACGTTCCTGCACAGCATGATGCCGTTCGAAAGGATGAATGGTGTCATCAAAGGGTACGTTCGCAACAGGGCACGTCCAGACGGAAGCATAGCCAAGGGCTTTCTGACCGAAGAGTGCATCTCCTTCTGCACGAGTTATCTAGAAATCGAGAACCCCGTTGGCCTGCCCGTAAACAGGCATCTCGGGAAGCTCGCTGGATGGGGTCACCGCGACGGCAGCCGCGAAATGCATGTCGACTTCAAGGGTCGAATCGCCGACTTTGAAAGAGCAAACCTAGTCGCGCTACAACACATAGACGTGGTCGATCCTTGGGTGGTAGATCACAGAACCTTCATCGCAAAGACGTACAGTGATCAGGGCCAACAGAGGACGGACGGAGATATAATCAAAGAGCACAACTCAACCTTCACGCGGTGGTTCAAGGACAAGATGCTGACGTACCCTATAGACGAGGATTCTTCTGCGGAAGAAAAACTCATATTCTCCTTGTCACAGGGCGCCGAACACAACCTGATGACATTTCAGGCGTACGATATCAATGGCTACACATTCTACACCGAGGAAAAGGACATGAAGAGCGATTATCAGAACTCCGGGGTAACGATGGAGTCCTACACCGGTGACATCAAGCAGAGATACTACGGAAAGATCGAGGAGATCTGGGAGCTGAGCTACGCCGGAGAGAATGTGTCGATGTTCCGTGTCAGGTGGGCCAAGAACGTCGTAAAAGAAGACCGGCATTTCACCACCATGGTTATACCCGAAGCCAAATCCAAGACATCGGGCGCAAAGGTCACCGCGAAATATGAGCCATGGGTACTAGCTTCCCAAGTGGACCAATGCTTCTTCATTACCGACCCGCAAAAGCCCAGCCGTGTTGTCGTGAGGAGAGGCAAAAGGAGCATCATCGGAATGGATGGAGCCGCCAACGAGCTAGACTTTGACCAGTACGGCGATCCGAAGATGGAAGATGACGACGACGATCATACACAACAAGAAGAAGCAGGACCACCCTACCTAAAGGCCGTCCATTCAAGAGAAGAAGTCTAGGAGTTCCGGGGCTAAATTATTCAACCGCGAGAAAGAAGGGCAAGAAGATTGTGAAAAGATAATTATGTATCATTTTCTTGTATGAATAATGGATGTCATATTGTTAATCTACACATTGTACCGATCAAAATAGACATATAATTTATATTTTTGGATATTTTCTAGATTCTATAGTATTTTAAATATTCCACATAATTATAATTATTTATGCCTTTTATTTTGGTGTATTATGCTATTTATTATAGTGTTAAATCAATTTTAAAAAAAAGGGAAAAAAATGGGGCCGCCAGGGTTCGAACCTGGCCGGCAGGGTTAGGCATAAACCAACCAAGGACAGAGCCAGTGCGGTACTAATCGGGATATGTCAAACATTGGTTTGTCTTCGTTTTGACCCAAACCTAAACTGGTAGTGGCGCACCCCTAGAGGTGCGCTATTGCTAAGCCTCATAGTGGCGCACCCCGAGAGGTGCGCTATTGCTAAGGCATCGTGGGACTTAGCCAAATTTCCCCTTCTTCCTCGTCCCGACCAGATCCCACCTGTGCAACCTCCCCTTCTGCCTCGCGACGCCGCCCCGTCCCTCGATCTGCCTCGCGATGCTGCCCCGTCCGTCGATCTGCCTCGCGACGCTGCCCACCGGTGGCCGCCACCCCTCCACCGCTCCTCTACCGCTTGCCGTGCCCCCGGAGCAGGAGTAGAAGCAGCACGCCGCGGAGCAGGAGCCCCTGAGCACGCCGCGGAGCAAGAGCCCCTGAGCACGCCGCGGAGCAGGAGCCCCACCCTCCCACCGGCGCCTCTCTCCACCGACGAGCTTCGACGTCGCACTCATCTCCCCTCGGCGCCCACGTCTCCAGCCAGGTAATCCCCTCCTCTCCCGCTCGAGCCTTTCTGCTCTCCCCGCATTGGCACGAACCCTAACCCTAACCCGGCCATGACCTCCACCTCGCCCTGCAGTTTCCTTGCCGCGCCACCGCCTCATCGCACCGCTGCCTCTCGCCTCGCCGCCCACGTCCAGGACCAGGAGGAGGAGCACCACCAGGTGGAGGGGGAGCGCCAAGCACCAGGAGGAGGAGGCGACCTGCACTGCCCCGACCACCTGCACTTCCTCGACCACCTGCACACTGCCTCAAGGTGATGAGCCCAGCAACTCCCCCTGTTAATTTTTAAACTTGAACTGCTCTGTTAATTTCTTATTACATGGCCACTGTTAATTGCTCTGTTAATTGCAGCATAGTCAGCATTATTACTGATATCTGCATGATAGTACCATATGCATGCCTTTAGTGCTTTGAAGCAGATGGGTAGCTCGACAACTTTGGTCACATATTGCTTTGTTGTGTGCATAATATAATTGTTGGATTCTATATAGAAAACTAGACTTCCTTGCTGAGCCCTCTGAGTTCATGGTATGCATCCAAAGAAACATGTTTTTGATGAGGATAATCTTCCCATAGCCTATTGTTTATAAATCAAACCTGTGTCCAGATGTTCACATTTTTTGTAATTCAGTTTGCTGACATTATTAGTAGTAAAATGAAATGTTTGGTGTCGCACCACTTCACCATTCTCCTATTGGAATGGTAAATTGTGCTTATGGATACTTCGTTAGTTTAGCTGGTAGTAGAGCAACAGTCTCTCAGTTGTCTTGAAAGAAATGATTATACAATGTACTGATGTTGATCATCACTGCTGACTGCTGTAAGCCTGTAACTGAGTAGCAAAACTCTCTAATCACAATCTGTCACTTCTACAGATTTTCCAAGTTTTTTATTGGTAGCAACCATGCATTTCATGTTGGTTAGCTTATAAGTGTTCAAAATGTTCTTACATGTTGTAACCCTAAAGATCTGCTGGTAAATATGCTACATTATTTTCTTTTGGTTGAGGGATTGCTTGAAGTCTCCTCTAGATTAGTGTATGAAATCGTTATAGCTTCATCCAAGCTGGTTCTTTCTGTCCTGAAAGCACCAGGAGAGTAAGACCTCTTATAATTGATATTGCCCTATTGTACTTGTGAAGTTTTAGGCTTAATAACAGAAAGAAATAAGGAATTAATAGAGAGAACACCAAGTTAAAAACAATTTGAGATTTTTAAACCTGGGTACCTTACTCTGTCGAAAGCATACAAGTGTCTGTAGGCTTTCAAAACTAGAAGGCTGAAAAAATTGTTTGTGTTCTTGACATTTGGAGTATTTTTGTTGATGATGTGTGTTTTGATTCCAGCCTCTGTACAAGTAAAACCACAATTGTTTTCACTGAAATGAATAACCACCATTGTGTACAGTACATGTACACTCAAATATGAATAACCACCATTTTAGTTGCTAGGTTGATTGTTGTTGCTGCTAGGTTCTTAAAGTTACTAATTTGTTACTGATTTTTCTATTCATTTAATAGTTTACATCATCTTTCACACCCCTGGAACAAGAGCACCTGACCATCGCTGCCGCATCTTCCTCGACCCGGAGCAACAACTCACCTCTCGGAGACTCCACGCGACTCACGGTGAGCAACACCTCACCTCTCCTGGTCCTGATGGTGCTGATGGTGCTTGATGCTGGTGCTCCTAGTGCTTGCTGCTACTAGTGCTTGCTACTGGTGCTGATGGTGCTTGATGTTGGTGCTCCTGGTGCTTGCTGCTGGTGCTATTAGTGCTTGCTGCTGGTGCTACTAGTGCTGATGGTGCTTGCTGTTGGTGCTGATGGTGCTTGTTGCTGCTTGCTGCTGCTTGCTACTGCTGCTGGCTGCTAGCTGCTAGCTGCTTGCTGCTTTCTGCTTGATGATGCTTGCTGCTTGCTGCTTGCTGTACTGCCCATGGTTAGCTGATGCATATGGTGTATATGGAGGAACAATTGTGTATGTGCCATGGTGCTCAGCTGGTGGATTGTTTTCCTGGTGTATATGGTGTCATATTCTTGTGCAGGGATCGACAGAGTTGCCCATTATCGCCGAAATGTTGATTCATTTCCGTTTCGGCGAAAATGGGGCACTCATATGTCCATAAATTAGCATAGGTCATGCCCAATTTTTCCGTGAAATCTTGCGCTAACTTTATGCATTTTTTCCTACTTAGTTCGAACATGGCCAACAACGAAGAGGCCGGCGGCAGCGGCAGCAAGCCATTCTGGATGCTAACCGATGAAATGGAGGTGATGGAGTCACAACCTCGCCGCGACGACGGCGAGGATGATGGCACCGATCCAGAGTACCGAGCGGACGATGCCGCCGAGGATGACACCACTGATGGTGCCGGCGAGGATGACACCACGGATGGTGCCGGCGAGGATGACACCGGCGCACCGAAGAAGCTACGGAGGGAGCGTCGCCCGAATGTGCTCAGCACCGTGTGATGGCGTGTAACTCACACGTTCGTTGGGAACCCCAAGAGGAAGGTATGATGCGCACAGCAGCAAGTTTTCCCTCAGAAAGAAACCAAGGTTTATCGAACCAGGAGGAGCCAAGAAGCACGTTGAAGGTTGATGGCGGCGGGATGTAGTGCAGCGCAACACCAGGGATTCCGGCGCCAACGTGGAACCTGCACAACACAACCAAAGTACTTTGCCCCAACGAAACAGTGAGGTTGTCAATCTCACCGGCTTGCTGTAACAAAGGATTAACCGTATTGTGTGGAAGATGATTGTTTGCAGAAAACAGTAAAAAAGTATTGCAGTAGATTGTATTTCAGTAAAGAGAATTGGACCGGGGTCCACAGTTCACTAGAGGTGTCTCTCCCATAAGACAAACAGCATGTTGGGTGAACAAATTACAGTTGGGCAATTGACAAATAAAGAGAGCATGACCATGCACATACATATCATGATGAGTATAGTGAGATTTAATTGGGCATTACGACAAAGTACATAGACCGCCATCCAACTGCATCTATGCCTAAAAAGTCCACCTTCAGGTTATCATCCGAACCCCTTCCAGTATTAAGTTGCAAAGCAACAGACAATTGCATTAAGTATGGTGCGTAATGTAATCAACAACTACATCCTTAGACATAGCATCAATGTTTTATCCCTAGTGGCAACAGCACAACACAACCTTAGAACTTTTTGTCACTGTCCCAGGTGTCAATGCAGGCATGAACCCACTATCGAGCATAAATACTCCCTCTTGGAGTTACAAGCATCTACTTGGCCAGAGCATCTACTAGTAACGGAGAGCATGCAAGATCATAAACAACACATAGATATAACTTTGATAATCAACATAACAAGTATTCTCTATTCATCAGATCCCAACAAACGCAACATATAGAATTACAGATAGATGATCTTGATCATGTTAGGCAGCTCACAAGATCCGACAATGATAGCACAATGGGGAGAAGACAACCATCTAGCTACTGCTATGGACCGATAGTCCAGGGGTAGACTACTCACACATCACACTGGAGGCGACCATGGCGGCGTAGAGTCCTCCGGGAGATGAATCCCCTCTCCGGCAGGGTGCCGGAGGCGATCTCTGGATCCCAGAGATGGGATCGGCGGCGGCGGCGTCTCGGTAAGGTTTTCCGTATCGTGGCTCTCGGTGCGGGGGTTTCATCACGGAGGCTTTAAGTAGGCGGAAGGGCAAGTCGGGAGGCGGCGCGAGGGCCCGGACCATAGGGCCGCGCGGCCAGGGCAGGGGCCGCGCCGCCCTATGCTCTGGCTGCCTCGTGGCCCCTCTTCGTTTCGTCTTCGGACTTCTGGAAGCTTCGTGGAAAAATAGGCCCCTGGGCGTTGATTTCGTCCAATTCCGAGAATATTTCGTTACTAGGATTTCTGAAACCAAAAACAGCAAAATAAAGAATCGGCACTTCGTCATCTTGTTAATAGGTTAGTTCCAGAAAATGCACGAATATGACATAAAGTGTGCATAAAACATGTAGATAACATCAATAATGTGGCATGGAACATAAGAAATTATCGATACGTCGGAGACGTATCAGCATCCCCAAGCTTAGTTCTGCTCGTCCCGAGCAGGTAAAACGATAACACGAGATAATTTACGGAGTGACATGCCATCATAATCTTGATCATACTATTTGTAAAGCATATGTAGTGAATGCAGCGATCAAAACAATGTATATGACATGAGTAAACAAGTGAATCATATAGCAAAGACTTTTCATGAATAGCACTTCAAGACAAGCATCAATAAGTCTTGCATAAGAGTTAACTCATAAAGCAATAATTCAAAGTAAAAGCATTGAAGCAACACAAAAGAAGATTAGTTTCAGCGGTTGCTTTCAACTTGTAACATGTATATCTCATGGATATTGTCAACATAGAGTAATATAATAAGTGCAATAAGCAAGTATGTAGGAATCAATGCACAGTTCACACAAGTGTTTGCTTCTTGAGGTGGAGAGAAATAGGTGAACTGACTCAACAATGAAAGTAAAAGAATGGTCCTCATAGAGGAAAATCATCGATTGCTATATTTGTGCTAGAGCTTTGATTTTGAAAACATGAAACAATTTTGTCAACGGTAGTAATAAAGCATATGTATCATGTAAATTATATCTTACAAGTTGCAAGCCTCATGCATAGTGTACTAATAGTGCCCGCACCTTGTCCTAATTAGCTTGGACTACCGGATCATCACAATGCACATGTTTTGACCAAGTGTCACAAAGGGGTACCTCTATGCCGCATGTACAAAGGTCTAAGGAGAAAGCTCGCATTGGATTTCTCGCTATTGATTATTCTTCAACTTAGACATCCATACCGGGACAACATAGACAACAGATAATGGACTCCTCTTTTATGCATAAGCATGTAACAACAATTAATAATTTTCTCATTTGAGATTGAGGATATTTGTCCAAAACTGAAACTTCCACCATGGATCATGGCTTTAGTTAGCGGCCCAATGTTCTTCTCTAACAATATGCATGCTTAACCATAAGGTGGTAGATCTCTCTTACTTCAGACAAGACGGACATGCATGGCAACTCACATGAAATTCAACAAAGAGTAGTTGATGGCGTCCCCAGTGAACATGGTTATCGCACAACAAGCAACTTAATAAGAGATAAAGTGCATAATTACATATTCAATACCACAATAGTTTTTAAGCTATTTGTCCCATGAGCTATATATTGCAAAGGTGAATGATGGAATTTTAAAGGTAGCACTCAAGCAATTTACTTTGGAATGGCGGAAAATACCATGTAGTAGGTAGGTATGGTGGACACAAATGGCATAGTGGTTGGCTCAAGTATTTTGGATGCATGAGAAGTATTCCCTCTCGATACAAGGTTTAGGCTAGCAAGGCTTATTTGAAACAAACACAAGGATGAACCGGTGCAGCAAAACTCACATAAAAGACATATTGAAAACATTATAAGACTCTACACCGTCTTCCTTGTTGTTCAAACTCAATACTATAAATTATCTAGACCTTAGAGAGACCAAATATGCAAACCAAATTTAAGCATGCTCTATGTATTTCTTCATTAATGGGTGCAAAGCATATGATGCAAGAGCTTTATCATGAGCACAACAATTGCCAAGTATCACATTACCCAAGACATTTATAGCAATTACTACATGTATCATTTTCCAATTCCAACCATATAACAATTTAACGAAGGAGAAACTTCGCCATGAATACTATGAGTAGAGCCTAAGGACATACTTGTCCATATGCTACAGCGGAGCGTGTCTCTCTCCCATAAAGTGAATGCTAGGATCCATTTTATTCAAACAAAACAAAAAACAAAAACAAACCGACGCTTCAAGAAAAGCACATAAGATGTGATGGAATAAAAATATAGTTTCAGGGGAGGAACCTGATAATGTTGTCGATGAAGAAGGGGATGCCTTGGGCATCCCCAAGCAAACGCTTGAGTCTTCTTGATATATGCAGGGGTGAACCACCGGGGCATCCCCAAGCTTAGAGCTTTCACTCTCCTTGATCATGTTGCATCATACTCCTCTCTTGATCCTTGAAAACTTCCTCCACACCAAACTCGAAACAACTTATTAGAGGGTTAGTGCACAATAAAAATTAACATATTCAGAGGTGACACAATCATTCTTAACACTTCTGGACATTGCATAATGCTACTGGACATTAGTGGATCAAAGAAATTCATCCAACATAGCAAAAGAGGCAATGCGAAATAAAAGGCAGAATCTGTCAAAACAGAACAGCTCGTATTGACGAATTTTAAAATGGCACCAGACTTGCTCAAATGAAAATGCTCAAATTGAATGAAAGTTGCGTACATATCTGAGGATCATGCACGTAAATTGGCTTAATTTTCTGAGCTACCTACAGGGAGGTAGACCCAGATTCGTGACAGCAAAGAAATCTGGAACTGCGCAGTAATCCAAATCTAGTACTTACTTTTCTATCAACGGCTTTACTTGGCACAATAAAACACTAAACTAAGATAAGGAGAGGTTGCTACAGTAGTAAACAACTTCCAAGACACAAAATAAAAACAAAGTACTGTAGGTAAAAACATGGGTTGTCTCCCATAAGCGCTTTTCTTTAACGCCTTTCAGCTAGGCGCGAAAGTGTGTATCAATTATTATCTTAGGGTGGTTCATTCTCAGCGGGGTGCTGAGTTTTCTCAACCAGGCATAATATATTAGATACATAAGTTTTAGCATCTCCCTTTTCATTAGTCTTAGGCGTGCTACTCTCATCAAACAAATTTTCAGGAACAAGCCAAACATAGTTATTTTCTAGTGCATCATTCATAGCTAAGAGTTTACATGGTATTGGTGCTTTGATCTCCCCACCATCATCAATATTATTAGTGTATCTTATTCTATCCATGTCCATCTTTTCAAGGAGAATAACAAAATTAGTATGAGAACCAAGCATATTAAATTTAGCAAAGACCTTTCTAGCTTCTCTTGCTAGACCACCAAATTCTCTAAGAAGGGTTTCTAAAACAAAATCTTTCTTTTCCCCTTCTTCCATATCACCAAGTGTGAGAAACATGTGTTGGATTATAGGATTAAGATTAACAAATTTAGTTTCCAACAGGCGAACTAAATGCGCAGCAGCAATTTCATAAGTAGGCGCAAGGTCTACCAAGTGTCTATCTTCAAAATTTTCAATGGTACTAACATGATTGAAAAATTCTTCTATATTATTTCTCCCAACTATAGACCCACGTCCTACCGGTATATCTTTCGTGGTGAAATTAAAAGGAAACATGATGAAATAAGTAAAGTAAATGCAAGTAACTAATTTTTTTGTGCTTTTGATATAGCAAACAAGATAGCAAATAAAGTAAAACTAGCAACTAATTTTTTTTGTATTTTGATTTAGTGCAGCAAACAAAGTAGTAAATAAAACTAAGCAAGACAAAAACAAAGTAAAGAGATTGAGAAGTGGAGACTCCCCTTGCAGCGTGTCTTGATCTCCCGACAGCAACGGCGCGAGAGAAATCTAGCTTGATGGCGTGTAACTCACACGTTCGTTGGGAACCCCAAGAGGAAGGTATGATGCGCACAGCAGCAAGTTTTCCCTCAGAAAGAAACCAAGGTTTATCGAACCAGGAGGAGCCAAGAAGCACGTTGAAGGTTGATGGCGGCGGGATGTAGTGCGGCGCAACACCAGGGATTCCGACGCCAACGTGGAACCTGCACAACACAACCAAAGTACTTTGCCCCAACGAAACAGTGAGGTTGTCAATCTCATCGGCTTGCTGTAACAAAGGATTAACCGTATTGTGTGAAAGATGATTGTTTGCAGAAAACTTGAGTAAAAACGATATTGCAGTAGATTGTATTTCAGTAAAGAGAATTGGACCGGGGTCCACAGTTCACTAGAGGTGTCTCTCCCATAAGACAAACAGCATGTTGGGTGAACAAATTACAGTTGGGCAATTGACAAATAAAGAGAGCATGACCATGCACATACATATCATGATGAGTATAGTGAGATTTAATTGGGCATTACGACAAAGTACATAGACCGCCATCCAACTGCATCTATGCCTAAAAAGTCCACCTTCAAGTTATCATCCGAACCCCTTCCAGTATTAAGTTGCAAAGCAACAGACAATTGCATTAAGTATGGTGCGTAATGTAATCAACAACTACATCCTTAGACATAGCATCAATGTTTTATCCCTAGTGGCAACAGCACAACACAACCTTAGAACTTTTCATCACTGTCCCAGGTGTCAATGCAGGCATGAACCCACTATCGAGCATAAATACTCCCTCTTGGAGTTACAAGCATCTACTTGGCCAGAGCATCTACTAGTAACGGAGAGCATGCAAGATCATAAACAACACATAGATATAACTTTGATAATCAACATAACAAGTATTCTCTATTCATCGGATCCCAACAAACGCAACATATAGAATTACAGATAGATGATCTTGATCATGTTAGGCAGCTCACAAGATCCGACAATGATAGCACAATGGGGAGAAGACAACCATCTAGCTACTGCTATGGACCCATAGTCCAGGGGTAGACTACTCACACATCACACCGGAGGCGACCATGGTGGCGTAGAGTCCTCCGGGAGATGAATCCCCTCTCCGGCAGGGTGCCGGAGGCGATCTCCTGGATCCCCCGAGATGGGATCGGCGGCGGCGGCGTCTCAGTAAGGTTTTCCGTATCATGGATCTCGGTACTGGGGGTTTCGTCACGGAGGCTTTAAGTAGGCGGAAGGGCAAGTCAGGAGGCGGCGCGAGGGGCCCAGACCATAGGGCCGCGCGGCCAGGGCAGGGGTCGCGCCGCCCTATGCTCTGGCTGCCTCGTGGCCCCTCTTCGTTTCGTCTTCGGACTTCTGGAAGCTTCGTGGAAAAATAGGCCCCTGGGCGTTGATTTCGTCCAATTCCGAGAATATTTCGTTACTAGGATTTCTGAAACCAAAAACAGCAGAAAACAGCAACTGGCACTTCGGCATCTTGTTAATAGGTTAGTTCCAGAAAATGCACGAATATGACATAAAGTGTGCATAAAACATGTAGATAACATCAATAATGTGGCATGGAACATAAGAAATTATCGATACGTCGGAGACGTATCACCGTGAAGCAGGCATTCACCGAAGTGAACGCCAGTGGGCTTCCAACGGCGCCCCCTGATTTAGTCAAAGGGTACGCTGCCCAACTCGGGTGCATCCTCCGGAGCACGGTCTCGATCAACACCGAGAACCTCAGGCATCCTGACCGAGCGAATTTGCGCACCCTCCTCTTCAAGAAGCTGCATGAACGATACGAGTTCCCGGTGGACTGCTCAGAAAAGCGTCTCATGCGGAACAAAGTGCACAATGCCGCCCTCACGAAGATGAGCACCGCCCTCGCTAGTTGGAGGAACCGAGTGAAGAAAATGATTAATAGTGGTGAGAGTTACGAGAAGATCAAGGAGTCAAATCCCTCGATCACCGAGCAAGACTACGCTGATTTCAAGATCAAGTGCGAGAGCGAGTCAACGTCGGATTCTAGTCAGTGGGGGAATGACATGCGAAAACTGAACTTAGGCACCCACAAACTTGGTCCTGGCGGTTTTAGGGTGGCGCAACCGAAATGGGACGCCGCGGACGAGGAGCGTGTGAAGAACGGCCTCGAGCCCCTCTTCTCGCAATACAAAAACAAGCAAATCAGGATGACACCACTGATGGTGCCGGCGAGGATGACACCACGGATGGTGCCGGCGAGGATGACACCGGCGCACCGAAGAAGCTACGGAGGGAGCGTCGCCCGAATGTGCTCAGCACCGTGTGATGGCGTGTAACTCACACGTTCGTTGGGAACCCCAAGAGGAAGGTATGATGCGCACAGCAGCAAGTTTTCCCTCAGAAAGAAACCAAGGTTTATCGAACCAGGAGGAGCCAAGAAGCACGTTGAAGGTTGATGGCGGCGGGATGTAGTGCAGCGCAACACCAGGGATTCCGGCGCCAACGTGGAACCTGCACAACACAACCAAAGTACTTTGCCCCAACGAAACAGTGAGGTTGTCAATCTCACCGGCTTGCTGTAACAAAGGATTAACCGTATTGTGTGGAAGATGATTGTTTGCAGAAAACAGTAAAAAAGTATTGCAGTAGATTGTATTTCAGTAAAGAGAATTGGACCGGGGTCCACAGTTCACTAGAGGTGTCTCTCCCATAAGACAAACAGCATGTTGGGTGAACAAATTACAGTTGGGCAATTGACAAATAAAGAGAGCATGACCATGCACATACATATCATGATGAGTATAGTGAGATTTAATTGGGCATTACGACAAAGTACATAGACCGCCATCCAACTGCATCTATGCCTAAAAAGTCCACCTTCAGGTTATCATCCGAACCCCTTCCAGTATTAAGTTGCAAAGCAACAGACAATTGCATTAAGTATGGTGCGTAATGTAATCAACAACTACATCCTTAGACATAGCATCAATGTTTTATCCCTAGTGGCAACAGCACAACACAACCTTAGAACTTTCTGTCACTGTCCCAGGTGTCAATGCAGGCATGAACCCACTATCGAGCATAAATACTCCCTCTTGGAGTTACAAGCATCTACTTGGCCAGAGCATCTACTAGTAACGGAGAGCATGCAAGATCATAAACAACACATAGATATAACTTTGATAATCAACATAACAAGTATTCTCTATTCATCAGATCCCAACAAACGCAACATATAGAATTACAGATAGATGATCTTGATCATGTTAGGCAGCTCACAAGATCCGACAATGATAGCACAATGGGGAGAAGACAACCATCTAGCTACTGCTATGGACCGATAGTCCAGGGGTAGACTACTCACACATCACACTGGAGGCGACCATGGCGGCGTAGAGTCCTCCGGGAGATGAATCCCCTCTCCGGCAGGGTGCCGGAGGCGATCTCCTGGATCCCCCGAGATGGGATCGGCGGCGGCGGCGTCTCAGTAAGGTTTTCCGTATCGTGGCTCTCGGTACTGGGGGTTTCATCACGGAGGCTTTAAGTAGGCGGAAGGGCAAGTCAGGAGGCGGCGCGAGGGGCCCAGACCATAGGGCCGCGCGGCCAGGGCACTATGCTCTGGCTGCCTCGTGGCCCCTCTTCGTTTCGTCTTCGGACTTCTGGAAGCTTCGTGGAAAAATAGGCCCCTGGGCGTTGATTTCGTCCAATTCCGAGAATATTTCGTTACTAGGATTTCTGAAACCAAAAACAGCAGAAAACAGCAACTGGCACTTCGGCATCTTGTTAATAGGTTAGTTCCAGAAAATGCACGAATATGACATAAAGTGTGCATAAAACATGTAGATAACATCAATAATGTGGCATGGAACATAAGAAATTATCGATACGTCGGAGACGTATCAGCATCCCCAAGCTTAGTTCTGCTCGTCCCGAGCAGGTAAAACGATAACACAGATAATTTCTGGAGTGACATGCCATCATAATCTTGATCATACTATTTGTAAAGCATATGTAGTGAATGCAGCGATCAAAACAATGTATATGACATGAGTAAACAAGTGAATCATATAGCAAAGACTTTTCATGAATAGCACTTCAAGACAAGCATCAATAAGTCTTGCATAAGAGTTAACTCATAAAGCAATAATTCAAAGTAAAAGCATTGAAGCAACACAAAAGAAGATTAGTTTCAGCGGTTGCTTTCAACTTGTAACATGTATATCTCATGGATATTGTCAACATAGAGTAATATAATAAGTGCAATAAGCAAGTATGTAGGAATCAATGCACAGTTCACACAAGTGTTTGCTTCTTGAGGTGGAGAGAAATAGGTGAACTGACTCAACAATGAAAGTAAAAGAATGGTCCTCATAGAGGAAAATCATCGATTGCTATATTTGTGCTAGAGCTTTGATTTTGAAAACATGAAACAATTTTGTCAACGGTAGTAATAAAGCATATGTATCATGTAAATTATATCTTACAAGTTGCAAGCCTCATGCATAGTGTACTAATAGTGCCCGCACCTTGTCCTAATTAGCTTGGACTACCGGATCATCACAATGCACATGTTTTGACCAAGTGTCACAAAGGGGTACCTCTATGCCGCATGTACAAAGGTCTAAGGAGAAAGCTCGCATTGGATTTCTCGCTATTGATTATTCTTCAACTTAGACATCCATACCGGGACAACATAGACAACAGATAATGGACTCCTCTTTTATGCATAAGCATGTAACAACAATTAATAATTTTCTCATTTGAGATTGAGGATATTTGTCCAAAACTGAAACTTCCACCATGGATCATGGCTTTAGTTAGCGGCCCAATGTTCTTCTCTAACAATATGCATGCTTAACCATAAGGTGGTAGATCTCTCTTACTTCAGACAAGACGGACATGCATGGCAACTCACATGAAATTCAACAAAGAGTAGTTGATGGCGTCACCAGTGAACATGGTTATCGCACAACAAGCAACTTAATAAGAGATAAAGTGCATAATTACATATTCAATACCACAATAGTTTTTAAGCTATTTGTCCCATGAGCTATATATTGCAAAGGTGAATGATGGAATTTTAAAGGTAGCACTCAAGCAATTTACTTTGGAATGGCGGAAAATACCATGTAGTAGGTAGGTATGGTGGACACAAATGGCATAGTGGTTGGCTCAAGTATTTTGGATGCATGAGAAGTATTCCCTCTCGATACAAGGTTTAGGCTAGCAAGGCTTATTTGAAACAAACACAAGGATGAACCGGTGCAGCAAAACTCACATAAAAGACATATTGAAAACATTATAAGACTCTACACCGTCTTCCTTGTTGTTCAAACTCAATACTATAAATTATCTAGACCTTAGAGAGACCAAATATGCAAACCAAATTTAAGCATGCTCTATGTATTTCTTCATTAATGGGTGCAAAGCATATGATGCAAGAGCTTTATCATGAGCACAACAATTGCCAAGTATCACATTACCCAAGACATTTATAGCAATTACTACATGTATCATTTTCCAATTCCAACCATATAACAATTTAACGAAGGAGAAACTTCGCCATGAATACTATGAGTAGAGCCTAAGGACATACTTGTCCATATGCTACAGCGGAGCGTGTCTCTCTCCCATAAAGTGAATGCTAGGATCCATTTTATTCAAACAAAACAAAAAACAAAAACAAACCGACGCTTCAAGAAAAGCACATAAGATGTGATGGAATAAAAATATAGTTTCAGGGGAGGAACCTGATAATGTTGTCGATGAAGAAGGGGATGCCTTGGGCATCCCCAAGCTTAGACGCTTGAGTCTTCTTGATATATGCAGGGGTGAACCACCGGGGCATCCCCAAGCTTAGAGCTTTCACTCTCCTTGATCATGTTGCATCATACTCCTCTCTTGATCCTTGAAAACTTCCTCCACACCAAACTCGAAACAACTTATTAGAGGGTTAGTGCACAATAAAAATTAACATATTCAGAGGTGACACAATCATTCTTAACACTTCTGGACATTGCATAATGCTACTGGACATTAGTGGATCAAAGAAATTCATCCAACATAGCAAAAGAGGCAATGCGAAATAAAAGGCAGAATCTGTCAAAACAGAACAGCTCGTATTGACGAATTTTAAAATGGCACCAGACTTGCTCAAATGAAAATGCTCAAATTGAATGAAAGTTGCGTACATATCTGAGGATCATGCACGTAAATTGGCTTAATTTTCTGAGCTACCTACAGGGAGGTAGACCCAGATTCGTGACAGCAAAGAAATCTGGAACTGCGCAGTAATCCAAATCTAGTACTTACTTTTCTATCAACGGCTTTACTTGGCACAATAAAACACTAAACTAAGATAAGGAGAGGTTGCTACAGTAGTAAACAACTTCCAAGACACAAAATAAAAACAAAGTACTGTAGGTAAAAACATGGGTTGTCTCCCATAAGCGCTTTTCTTTAACGCCTTTCAGCTAGGCGCAGAAAGTGTGTATCAAGTATTATCAAAGGGTGGTGCATTCTCAGCGGGGTGCGGAGTTTTCTCAACCAGGCATAATATATTAGATACATAAGTTTTAGCATCTCCCTTTTCATTAGTCTTAGGCGTGCTACTCTCATCAAACAAATTTTCAGGAACAAGCCAAACATAGTTATTTTCTAGTGCATCATTCATAGCTAAGAGTTTACATGGTATTGGTGCTTTGATCTCCCCACCATCATCAATATTATTAGTGTATCTTATTCTATCCATGTCCATCTTTTCAAGGAGAATAACAAAATTAGTATGAGAACCAAGCATATTAAATTTAGCAAAGACCTTTCTAGCTTCTCTTGCTAGACCACCAAATTCTCTAAGAAGGGTTTCTAAAACAAAATCTTTCTTTTCCCCTTCTTCCATATCACCAAGTGTGAGAAACATGTGTTGGATTATAGGATTAAGATTAACAAATTTAGTTTCCAACAAAGTAACTAAATGCGCAGCAGCAATTTCATAAGTAGGCGCAAGGTCTACCAAGTGTCTATCTTCAAAATTTTCAATGGTACTAACATGATTGAAAAATTCTTCTATATTATTTCTCCCAACTATAGACCCACGTCCTACCGGTATATCTTTCGTGGTGAAATTAAAAGGAAACATGATGAAATAAGTAAAGTAAATGCAAGTAACTAATTTTTTTGTGCTTTTGATATAGCAAACAAGATAGCAAATAAAGTAAAACTAGCAACTAATTTTTTTTGTATTTTGATTTAGTGCAGCAAACAAAGTAGTAAATAAAACTAAGCAAGACAAAAACAAAGTAAAGAGATTGAGAAGTGGAGACTCCCCTGGCGGCGTGTCTTGATCTCCCCGAGCAACGGCGCTTGAGAAATCTAGCTTGATGGCGTGTAACTCACACGTTCGTTGGGAACCCCAAGAGGAAGGTATGATGCGCACAGCAGCAAGTTTTCCCTCAGAAAGAAACCAAGGTTTATCGAACCAGGAGGAGCCAAGAAGCACGTTGAAGGTTGATGGCGGCGGGATGTAGTGCGGCGCAACACCAGGGATTCCGACGCCAACGTGGAACCTGCACAACACAACCAAAGTACTTTGCCCCAACGAAACAGTGAGGTTGTCAATCTCATCGGCTTGCTGTAACAAAGGATTAACCGTATTGTGTGAAAGATGATTGTTTGCAGAAAACAGTAAAACAGTATTGCAGTAGATTGTATTTCAGTAAAGAGAATTGGACCGGGGTCCACAGTTCACTAGAGGTGTCTCTCCCATAAGACAAACAGCATGTTGGGTGAACAAATTACAGTTGGGCAATTGACAAATAAAGAGAGCATGACCATGCACATACATATCATGATGAGTATAGTGAGATTTAATTGGGCATTACGACAAAGTACATAGACCGCCATCCAACTGCATCTATGCCTAAAAAGTCCACCTTCAAGTTATCATCCGAACCCCTTCCAGTATTAAGTTGCAAAGCAACAGACAATTGCATTAAGTATGGTGCGTAATGTAATCAACAACTACATCCTTAGACATAGCATCAATGTTTTATCCCTAGTGGCAACAGCACAACACAACCTTAGAACTTTCTCATCCTTGTCCCAGGTGTCAATGCAGGCATGAACCCACTATCGAGCATAAATACTCCCTCTTGGAGTTACAAGCATCTACTTGGCCAGAGCATCTACTAGTAACGGAGAGCATGCAAGATCATAAACAACACATAGATATAACTTTGATAATCAACATAACAAGTATTCTCTATTCATCGGATCCCAACAAACGCAACATATAGAATTACAGATAGATGATCTTGATCATGTTAGGCAGCTCACAAGATCCGACAATGATAGCACAATGGGGAGAAGACAACCATCTAGCTACTGCTATGGACCCATAGTCCAGGGGTAGACTACTCACACATCACACCGGAGGCGACCATGGTGGCGTAGAGTCCTCCGGGAGATGAATCCCCTCTCCGGCAGGGTGCCGGAGGCGATCTCCTGGATCCCCCGAGATGGGATCGGCGGCGGCGGCGTCTCAGTAAGGTTTTCCGTATCATGGATCTCGGTACTGGGGGTTTCGTCACGGAGGCTTTAAGTAGGCGGAAGGGCAAGTCAGGAGGCGGCGCGAGGGGCCCAGACCATAGGGCCGCGCGGCCAGGGCAGGGGTCGCGCCGCCCTATGCTCTGGCTGCCTCGTGGCCCCTCTTCGTTTCGTCTTCGGACTTCTGGAAGCTTCGTGGAAAAATAGGCCCCTGGGCGTTGATTTCGTCCAATTCCGAGAATATTTCGTTACTAGGATTTCTGAAACCAAAAACAGCAGAAAACAGCAACTGGCACTTCGGCATCTTGTTAATAGGTTAGTTCCAGAAAATGCACGAATATGACATAAAGTGTGCATAAAACATGTAGATAACATCAATAATGTGGCATGGAACATAAGAAATTATCGATACGTCGGAGACGTATCACCGTGAAGCAGGCATTCACCGAAGTGAACGCCAGTGGGCTTCCAACGGCGCCCCCTGATTTAGTCAAAGGGTACGCTGCCCAACTCGGGTGCATCCTCCGGAGCACGGTCTCGATCAACACCGAGAACCTCAGGCATCCTGACCGAGCGAATTTGCGCACCCTCCTCTTCAAGAAGCTGCATGAACGATACGAGTTCCCGGTGGACTGCTCAGAAAAGCGTCTCATGCGGAACAAAGTGCACAATGCCGCCCTCACGAAGATGAGCACCGCCCTCGCTAGTTGGAGGAACCGAGTGAAGAAAATGATTAATAGTGGTGAGAGTTACGAGAAGATCAAGGAGTCAAATCCCTCGATCACCGAGCAAGACTACGCTGATTTCAAGATCAAGTGCGAGAGCGAGTCAACGTCGGATTCTAGTCAGTGGGGGAATGACATGCGAAAACTGAACTTAGGCACCCACAAACTTGGTCCTGGCGGTTTTAGGGTGGCGCAACCGAAATGGGACGCCGCGGACGAGGAGCGTGTGAAGAACGGCCTCGAGCCCCTCTTCTCGCAATACAAAAACAAGCAAACCAGGAACTTTCTCCTGGCCCGGTACCGTATTGACCCGGAAACAAAGGAGCTCACCACCACTCCGGAGGTGAAGCAGTTTGAGGCTCTTCTGGTAAGGAATGCACCCGCTTAATTAGCTCCTTTATGGTTGCATTCTTATTGATGAATCCAAATTTCTAAATGGTTCATGCATGTTCCTCCCGTAGGCTAAGGAGGTTGCTGCGGAAAGTGAAAATGAAGCTAGTAGCGGCGCGGGGTCCACGAGCTCCTCGCAGTGTGCCCCTTGGGACAACCCTTTAAATAGGGCATTGAATGCCCACAAGAAGAGGGATCCATTGAGTAAGCCGACGTCGGCTGGTCGTGTGGTCGGCGAAGGATGCTCTATGAAATGGCCAGAATACTATAAGTCGGGGAAAAAGGAGAAAAAGGCCACCATCGATGAGAAGGAGGTCGCACAGCTCAAGGCACAAGTTGCGCAGATCCCGACATTGGTCGAGGAGCAAGTGCGGCAACAAGTGCAACACATCGTGGAGACCCAACAGAGGACGCAACGACAGCAAGTGGAGGACCAAGTGGGCACGACGCTTAGCTCCCTCATCCCTACCTTGGTTGCCGGTCTGGACGCGTGGTATAGGGGAGGACAAAAGGGGGAACCCCCGGTTCCCAGTTTCGCGGGCAGCAACTCCCACAACGTGGAGCCATCGGTGAGTCCGCAGGCGGCAACAATGGTGTCTCCGGTGGCGCCAACCTTGGTGGCTCCCGCGGCGCCAACCGTGGTGGCTCCCGCGGCGCCAACCTTGGTGTCTCCCGCGGCGCCATTACTTCAGCTCAATGCACCCGTCGCTGCGGATAATACGCCGCCCGGCACCGCGCCAACAAGCGGCCACTCCATCAGTTGCACGCCCGCCGCCGGCGGTGCCTCGACCTTAGCCGAGCTGGACGCCATCACGGTAACCAACCCTTGGCCAATGACTTCCATATCCTTGTCTTTGACTAGCTAGCCATCCCTAACGCCCTACATGTTTTCCGCAGAGCTCCGCCGTCGATGTCCCATGCACTCTCCTGGAGTTTGTGAACGGCGAGTTGATCGATGTTGCCAAGGCCAAAATCGTTCAACCGAGCAACCGTTAGTTACACGGTAGACCCATGCAACCCGACGTGTATAGGATTCAACTAGTTCAGGTGCTTAGCGGCTACGACGACGTGCTACCTCCCTTTCAACCCCATGGTGCCGACGAAGATGAGGTCCTTACCCTCCAGCATTGCTTCAATTGGTCCATGGTTTGGCCAAAGAGCCAGATTCGTTTGGGGGCGAGGGACACCACCCCACAGACAGCACCCCCAGCCGTGCCGGCGCCAAGCCATGGCAAGACCACCCCAACGGTGCCGCCATCAGCAGATGTGGACATGCAGATGGCACAGGATCCGAACGATGGTCCGGACGAGGACAGTACGTTCGCCAACCTGGACTGCAACTTCGATTTTGGGGTGATGGACTACGATCTCAGTAGCCAACCCTCTCAAGCTGTCGCCGAGGGGAAAACCTATTGCAACAAGCGGCGCCTATTCTGTTCTCAGGAGACGCCTCCAGCTGCCGACTTCACCGAGACTCAGCCGATAGCCGAGGTGAGAAGTGTTATCAGTCCTAACACACTGAAGAAGGCTTGCGAAGAGGAGAATGCAGTCCCACCAAAAATGAAGCTGAAGGGACGGAAAAGAAAGAAGAAGGACGACAAGTCTGCCAGCCAGCCGGCACCTATCCGTGCTCAGGACGGGCCACCAGTGCCCAAGAATATAGAGGCGAGGATGCATGTGTCGGGTGAGCGGATGCTAATTCAAAGATTGTACGATGCTGTACCCGGTCCTATGCGATCTCTGGTTGACGGTATTATGTTTATGGAGGAGCGGCGTCTCAGGGAGAAAGATCATGGATACCCAGTGTATGTTGCCAAGGTGCCCTCAGGCCATGGCTTTGTCGATAGTGGCTTCGCGGAGAAGATCTTCCTGCGGTATGATGACATCTTTGCCATGCTGAACAGTTATCCGCTGCACTACACCTTCATTCGCCTATACTCGCTCAGCAAGGCGATGCAGATCATTAGACACAACATCCCGGACATCGCGATAGCCGACCCCTTCTACATGCGTGCCGTCCACTTGGCCACCGCCGGAGACCGGGCAGTCGCGAGTGGATACCTCAAAGACTTCTTTCTAGCGAACCAGAAGAAGTGTAACATCCTCCTGCCTGTATTTCCTGAGTAAGTCACCCCCTCACCGTACCGGTCTTAACTCGTGATTTTTTTAGATTTCAATCGTCATGTTCTTAAACATTATGTGTTCTACGCAGAGACAAAACCTGCACACTCATCTCCATAACCCCGAAACATTCTGTTATGACCGGCCTGACTTATTCCAGGAGGGGGCCCAATCATGGGCCCAATTAGGGGCTTAGCCCATTTAGTTTGTTCAGTTTCAGCTCATAAATACTAGATGTAATCCGTACGTGAACAATCAAGCAATAATCAGAATATTATTGCCGACTCCCAAAGGAGTCGGTCTTCTCCAAACCCTAGCCGCCGCGCCGTCCTTGGCCGCCGCCACGGCTCCCTGCCGTCGCCGATCTCTTCCCCGGCCGCGACAGCCTCCCTCCTTCCCCTACAATCTGCGCCCTAGACACGGCAGGACCCGAGCTCCTACCAACTTGGTATCAGATAGCTCTTGTTCGATCATGTCGTCGCCACCGCCAGCGTCTACTTCGTCGGCCGGCTCGCTGCCCGCTTCCACGACCGCCACCACCTCCGTCGCCGCCATCACGTCGCCGTCCGCCCCGCCATCGACCCCCGTCGTCTACACTCCCGAGCAGATGAGCGGGGTCATCAACGACCTCGTCACCGCCGTCCAGGGGATCCGGCTGTACCTGATCAGCTCCCAGGGGCCGCCAGCGCCGATGCAGCCACCCGCCGCCACCACCGCGGCGTCCGCACCCTGGCTGCCCGCGCTCCCCGGCGCGACGATGCTGCCGCCCCCGCCACCGGCCCTGCCCTGGCCGGCGTGGCCGCCTCCCATAACCACTGGGCCGGCCCCCACCTCCGCGAGCGGCGTCCCTATCCAGCAGGTGCGCTTCCCCCCGTCGCCATCACCGCTGCCGGCGTGGATCAACGCGTCGCCATCACCCTCGCCGGTCTACTCCGTAGCCGGGGACCCGCCGAGGCCCACACTCCCGGACACCGCAGCCGCAGGACACGCGGAACCCTCCGCCGGCTGCGTCGCGCCATACGTCCAGGGCGTCGCTGCACCAACACCGCCCCGCTTCGCCAAGCTCGACTTCGCCACCTTCGACGGCTCGGACCAGTGCGAGCAGTTCTTCCGGGGACAGCGCACCCTCGCCTCCGACCGCACTTGGCTGGCCTCTTACCACCTCCGGGGCGCCGCGCAGACGTGGTACTATTCCCTCGAGCAGGACGAGGGCAGCATGCCCCCATGGGACCGCTTCCGGGAACTCTGTCTTCTCCGCTTTGGGCCGCCAATTCGCGGGAGCCGGTTGGCGGAGCTTGGGCGACTGCCCTTCACGACCACGGTCCAGGACTTCGCGGAGCGCTTCCAGGCTCTCGCTTGCCACGCCCCGGGCGTGACAGGCCAGCAACGTGCGGAGCTCTTCATCGGTGGACTGCCGGACCATATCCGGGTGGACGTGGAGCTTCAGGCTCCCCAGGACCTCCAGACGGCGATGCACTACGCCCGCGCCTACGAGCGTCGCGCCCTGGCAATGCCGCCCGGCCCACCGAGCCGCGGAGGCCGTCCGGCCGCTCGACCACCGCCACCGGCCGCGCGGCCAGACCGGCCGAACCCGACCGCGCCACCGGCCCCTGCCCCGGCTGCGACACGGACGTTCAGGAGGCTCACCCTGGCTGAGCAGCTCGAGCGCCGCCGCCTCGGCCTGTGCTTCAACTGCGACGAGCCCTATGCACCCGGCCACATCTGCCCCCGCCTCTTCTACTTGGAGACGGTCGACGACTTCGAGGCAGACACACTTGCCGAGCCACCGGCGCCGCCCGAGCCTGCCACCACGACCGAGCCTGCCACCGCCTTCGTGGTCTCGCTCCACGCCCTGGCGGGTATCCGCCACGAGCGCACTACTGGTGACAATCCGCGGCGAGAAACTGGTGGCTCTCTTGGATACGAGCTCCACGCATAACTTCCTGCCGGCGACTACCATGCGCCGCTTAGCCCTCCAGCCATCGGGCGGTGCTCATCTCCGCGTCACAGTGGCTAACGGTGACCGCCTGCAGTGCCATGGTCTGGCACAGCATGTGCCTCTCACCATCGGCGACGAGCACTTCACCATCACATGCGCCGGCATCGACTTGGGCTGCTTCGACTTCATCCTCGGCGTCGACTTCCTCCGGACCCTCGGCCCCATCCTATGGGACTTCGACACCCTCACGATGACCTTCTGGCGCCAGGGCCGCCGCGTCCAGTGGGAGGGTATTGGGGGCACCGCTCCGGCCCCGCAGCTTCAGCTCGCCACGACCGACTCCGAGGCCGAGCATCCCCTCCTGACACACCTCCTGCAGCAGCATAGCGACCTCTTCGACGAGCCGCAGGGGCTACCGCCGGTCCGGGTGTACGATCATCGTATCCACCTCCTCCCGGACATGGCGCCGGTCGCGGTGCGGCCCTATCGCTACCCTCAGCTGCAGAAGGACGAGTTGGAGCGGCAGTGCGCACTCATGCTAGCCGCTGGTATCATTCGGATCTCCACGTCACCATTCTCGGCGCCGGTCCTTCTCGTCCGCAAGTCGGACGGTACGTGGCGCTTCTGCATCGACTACCGCGCCCTCAACGCGCTGACGCTGAAGGATAAGTTCCCAATTCCGGTGGTGGACGAGCTCTTCGACGAGCTCCACGGGGCGCGCTTCTTCACCAAGCTCGACTTGCGGTCAGGCTACCATCAGGTGCGCATGCACCCGGAGGATATCGCCAAGACGGCGTTCCGGACTCACCACGGCCACTTCGAGTTCTTGGTGATGCCTTTCGGCCTCACCAACGCCCCCGCAACGTTCCAGGCTCTCATGAACGATGTCCTTCGCCCCTACTTACGCCGGTTTGTGCTTGTTTTTTTTGATGACATCCTCATCTACAGCACCTCTTGGGCGGAGCACCTGCAGCATATCGCCATCGTCTTCAACGAGCTTCGAGCGCACCATCCACCTTAAGCGCTCGAAGTGCTCGTTCGGGACGTCATCGGTCGCCTACCTCGGTCACGTCATCTCCGCCGAGGGGGTGGCCATGGATGCGGACAAGGTGGCCGCCGTCGCGGCCTGGCCGGTACCGCACTCGCCGCGCGCCTTGCGCGGCTTCCTGGGCCTCGCCGGCTACTACCGGAAGTTTATCCGGGACTACGGCCTCATCGCGGCACCGCTCACGCGCCTGCTGCGTCACGACGGTTTCGCTTGGGACGACGAGGCTACTGCGGCATTCGAGGCCCTTAAGGGGGCTCTCACGACGGGCCCCGTTCTACAGATGCCGGACTTCACCCGCCCCTTCGTCCTGGACTGCGACGCCTCCGGGGTGGGGTTCGGCGCTGTGCTACACCAGGGCGATGGGCCCCTCGCCTATTTCAGCCGCCCCTTCGCCGCGCGCCATCTCAAGCTCGCCGCTTACGAGCAGGAGCTCATCGGTTTGGTGCAGGCAGTGCGCCACTGGCGTCCATATCTTTGGGGGCGGTCGTTCCGGATTCGCACGGATCATTACAGCCTCAAGTTCCTATTGGACCAGCGGCTATCGACGGTGCCGCAACATCAGTGGATCAGCAAGCTCTTCGGCTTCGACTTCACCGTCGAGTACAGGCCTGGCCGCCTCAACACGGTGTCGGATGCCCTGTCCCGACGCGACGCGAACCAGGATGAGGGGGACGGCGTTCCCGACGGGGCGGTGATGTGCCTCCGCTCGAAACCCTCATTCGCCCTCTTCGACGCCATTCACCGGGCAACTGAGGTGGCGGCCGACGCCCAGCTCCTGCGGCAGCAGTTGGAGACGGGCGAGTTGGCCGCGCCATGGCGCGTGGCAGATGGCCTGCTTGTGCATGGGCGCCGCATATTCGTGCCCGACCACGATGACCTCCGCCATCAGGTGCTGTTGATGGCCCATTCTGCAGGCCACGAGGGCATTCAGAAGACCCTCCATCGTCTCCGCGCCGACTTTTATATCCCCGGTGATCGTACCTTGGTCCAGGATTGGGTGCGTTCTTGTGTGACGTGTCAGCGCAACAAGACTGAGACCCTGCGGCCGGCTGGGATGTTGCAGCCACTGGAGGTGCCTTCCCAGGTTTGGTTCGATATTTCTATGGACTTCATTGAGGGCCTCCCCAAGGTGGGCGGCAAGTCGGTGATTCTCACGGTGGTTGACCGCTTCTCCAAGTATGCCCACTTCATCGCGCTTGGTCACCCATACACTGCGGCGTCCGTGGCTCGTGCCTTCTTTGACGGCATCGTCCGCCTCCACGGATATCCAGCGTCGATTGTCAGTGATCGTGACCCGGTATTCACAGGGCATGTGTGGCGCGACCTCTTTCGGCTGGCAGGGGTGAAACTTCGGTTTAGCACCGCCTTCCACCCTCAGACAGACGGCCAGTCGGAGGTGGTCAACAAGGTCATCGCCATGTACCTACGCTGTGTCACCGGGGACCGTCCGCGCGCATGGGTGGATTGGCTGTCCTGAGCGGAGTACTGCTACAACACCTCCTACCACTCAGCCTTGCGTGCCACGCCATTCGAGGTGGTCTACGGCCGTCCAGCGCCGCCCATTCTACCGGTGGATTTGGCGACAGCCCGGACGGAGATAGCGGGCGAGCTCATCCGCACCCGCGATGAGGTTTTGGCCGAGGTGCGGCAACGCCTCGTGCAGGCCCAGCAGTTGGCCAAGCACTACTACGATGGACATCATCGCAAGGTGGAGTATGCAGTCGGTGATTGGGTGTGGCTGCGTCTCCTGCATCGTTCCACTCAGTCCTTGGACCCGCGTGCGAAGCGCAAGCTGGGCCCCCGCTACGCTGGGCCCTTCGTCATCTTGGAGCGCGTGGGGACGCTCGCGTATCATCTTCAGCTTCCGGCCAGATCCCGCATCCACGATGTCTTCCATGTGGGGTTGTTGAAGCCTTACCGCGGACATCCTCCTGCTGCGCCACCAGCCCTTCCTCCTACTGCGGATGGCCATCTTCTTCCGAGTCCTGCAAAGGTGTTGCGGGCTCAGCTACGTCGCGGTGTTTGGTACTTGCTGGTTCAGTGGGAGGGACTGCCAGAGGAGGAGGCCACGTGGGAGCAGCGCGATGACTTCTCCCTCCACTATCCAGACTACCAGCTCGAGGACGAGCTGTTTGCGCAGGCGGGGAGAGATGTTATGACCGGCCTGACTTATTCCAGGAGGGGGCCCAATCATGGGCCCAATTAGGGGCTTAGCGCATTTAGTTTGTTTAGTTTCAGCTCATAAATACTAGATGTAATCCGTACGTGAACAATCAAGCAATAATCAGAATATTATTGCCGACTCCCAAAGGAGTCGGTCTTCTCCAAACCCTAGCCGCCGCGTCGTCCTTGGCCGCCGCCACGGCTCCCTGCCACCGCCGATCTCTTCCCCGGCCGCGACAGCCTCCCTCCTTCCCCTACAATCTGCGCCCTAGACACGGCAGGACCCGAGCTCCTACCACATTCCGTGGCCACATACCTCGATGCGGACGGTAAGTCAACCACGGACTACACGAATGTCAAGGCCGTACTTGATGATGCTCTCAATGGCTACGTCAAAGCGAAAGGCAACATGCAGAGGCCAAATGTTAGGTATGGGAAGCATGTGTTCAAGCACCAAACAAAGTTTCCCTGCGTCAAGAAGCCGCCTTCTAGTAACAAGGATGCCTACTACGCCCTCTATCACATGGATAAGTTCATACGGGACCAGCAGCAGCTTACGCTACCTGAGCATCTCAGAGACTGGGCCAACAAATTGTCGCGGGTCCCTGACGACGGCATCAAGCAAGACTTCTTCCGCATTCAAGTAGAGTTTTGTGAAATCATCCATCAAGATGTCGCTAGAAGCGCGGGGGAGTTCTACGCCGGCTATCAGCCGTCAAACAGTGACATAGACACAATGCTCCAAATGCAGGGTGACGACTACCGCTCATGGATGTGCTTGAAGAAAGGCGACGGTTTTATCCACGCTCCGAGAAAGTCTTGATGTGCGAGCCTAGTTATGTAGTTGTGAACTAAAGACGAGCTTCTGTTGTAATAAACTTTATCCAGCACTTTACTTGCTATTAATTACTAGTTCGGCTATGTTTGTGAACTTATATATCTGGCTCTGTCGTTTTCCGCACTTGATTTGGTCGTTAATTTTGTTTGCATATGCCGATGATTAGAATGGTTGGTCACTTGTACACTTGGGGGTGGAGCAAGCGAGCCTGGTGTGATGGCACAAATATCCATGTCTTGTGCATCCTACCTGGCCTCGCTTACTCCATCCCTGAATGTTAAAATTTGTTTTGACCAACAATGTATGAGGCCCTCATCATTCCATTTGCTTTGGTTTTTCAGAATGCCGATGATTAGAATGGTTGGTCACCTGTACACTCCGTGAAGGCATCAGCGAGCCTGGTGTGATGGCACAAATATCAATCTCTTGTGCATCCTACCTGGTCTCGCTGACTCCTTCACGGAATATTAATATTTGTTTTGACAAACAATGTATGAGGCATATGCTCTTTCTTCCATTTTAGTGCCGATGATTAGAATGTTCGGTCAACTGTACACTCCGGGGTGTCGCTAGTGAGCCTGGTGTGATGGCACAAATATCAATCTCTTGTGCATCCTACCTGGCCTCACTAACGCCATCCCGGGATGTTCATATTTGTTTCGACCAACAATGTATGAGGCCCTTGTCATTCCATTTGCTTTGGTATCTCAAAATGCCGATGACTAGAATGTTTGGTCACCTATACACTTGGGGGAGGGGTCAGTGAACCTGGTGCGATGACACAAGTATCAATCTCTTGTGCATCCTTCTTGGTTTCGCTGACCCCTTCCCTAAATGTTAATATTTGTTCCGACCAACAAAGTATGAGGCATTCTATTTAATTCATACTAGCGACTTATCTCTTATTTGAGTTGGCACTTCTTAATTGCATTGGCCGATTATTAGAATGGTTGGTCACTTGTACACTCCGTGGTGACGTAAGTGAGCCTGGTGTGATGGCACAAATATCAATCTCTTGTGCATCCTACCTGGCCTCACTTACGCCATCACGGAATGTTAATATTTGTTTTGACCGACAAAGTATGAGGCATTCCATTTAGTTCATACTAGCGACTTATCTCTTATTTGAGTTGGCACTTCTTAATTGCATTGGCCGATGATTAGAATGTTTGGTCACTTGTACACTCGGGGGAGGGGCTAGTGAACCTGGTGCGATGACACAAGTTCAATCTCTTGTGCATCCTACTTGGTTTCACTAACCCCTTCCCTGAATGTTGATATTTGTTCCGACCAACAATGTATGAGGCATGCCTTTTAGTTCATACTACTTGGATTGTTTTTGAGTTTGCTCTTATTCGTTGCAAACATCTATGAGCGTGCACTAATGTTTCTTTGGCTTGTGCATATGTACGCAGATATGACGTGGTATGTCGTGTACAAGGGCAAGGTTCCCGGAATCTACAACGACTGGGTGGAGTGTCGGAGACAGGTTCACCGTTTTAGCGGTAACAGCTACAAAGGGTACACCACTAGAGCGGAGGCCGAAGATAGATACGCACGCTATTTGGCGGGAGAGAGTAGGGAGCAGAGGAGGAACCGGATGAAGACCACTATCATCGGGATGGTGCTAGTACTGACTCTAGCTCTCTTCTATGTGATTGTACTTTAGATGATCGATCTTGTGTAATCATTTGCGACTTTGTAACCCCGTAACTTGCATTGTAACCTCGTAACTTCTCTAATGTGAAATCTTGTGAATCATGTGGGGCTAATGTGAAGAACTATGTATGGATGAGCTGTGCTGTTGTGTATATGTGTTATATATCCTGTATTGTGTTATTGTACCATATACAACCTGTATAAATACCTGCCAGGATAGAAAAAAAATCGAAATTGTAGCAGTGGCGCACTGGTCGCCCATCAGTGGCGCACTGCCACTAAGTAGCAGTGGCGCACTGCCCTGGCTCCAGTGGCGCACTGCCCTGTGATCCCCTACGATTCTAGCAGTGGCGCACCAGGCACTTCAGCAGTGGTGCACGTCCACACGCAGCAGTGGCGCACGTCCACATGCAGCAGTGGCGCAGCACCTCGCTGAAGCAGTGGCGCACCCCAAAATCTAGCAGTGGCGCACCTTGGCTAGACAGTAGTGGCGCACTGCAGCTGACCAACAGTGGCGCACCAATTTGGAGTAATAGTGGCGCACTGCTGGACATGTCAATGGCGCACCACGTAGTGCGCCACTATTATCAAGGCTGGTGCGCCACTACTAGGAGTTAGAAGTGGCGTGATAACAGTGGCGCACCACTAGTGCTCCACTGATGGCTATATGTGGTGCGCCACTGAATGCCTTTTTCCTAGTAGTGCAAGTAAAACCCTAAACTATACCTCAACTCTAGATTGTGCATCACTTAGGTGATCACCATTAAAACATTGGCCACATTGAAGTTTCAACTCATGTGTCAACAGGAAAATATGAATAGAACCCTATAATTGCACTCTAATTAAATCATATGTTTAATTATGGAGCATAAGATGAACCTAGTACTAAATCCTATAATTAAAACCCTGTGTGGTGATCCACCACTCATCTCTGGAACCAAGACCAAGCCATTATAGGAACAATATCTATTTTGGATATAATCTAACAATAATAAAAGTGTGGTCTTGAAAAGGTGTTATAATAGAACTTCCAAGACCTTAATACATAAGTGATCTCCTAAAATAATATGCAAGTGAGCAACACTCTCAAATAAGAAACCAAGACTTCATAATGATCCTCAAATGCTTTGGAGTAGAAATCCTCAACTCTAATAATTCAAACGGATTTGATTCCACAAGAAAAAGGGAAAATAAAATGAGTGCATAAAATCATGCTTAATGAAAATTGTAACAAAACTTGATATGATAAACATTTATTTAGAACAACAAGACCATGTAAATACCATTTATATTAAGTCCTAATTAAAATGGGTAGAAACTCCTACAAAGCAGAATCGAATTCAAATTAGAATTCAACAAATTAGAATTGAAAACCAGAAATAAAAACAGAAAAGAAAAGAGAGGAGAAGAGGCTTACCTGGCCGCAGCAGCCCAGCTGCCGAGCCCAACACTAGCCCATCACCAGCCCATCAACGCCGGCCCAATGCCAGCCCGTACCCCTTCGTCTCAGATATTTTGGAGGAGGGACGAAGTCGTCGTCCACCTCTGTCCGACCAACACCGCGGTGAGCCACGTCCCGCGCCACCGTTGTGGACCGCCAGTGCCGTCGTCGACCAGCCCATCGCGTTGATCTAATCTTGACGAGACCGAAAGTACCCTTAAGCGCCACGATTCGTGCCCGAATCTTGCTCGCCGACATCGCCGCATCCCGGCCGTCTCCGACGACGTGCCGTCGCTGCTGTCATTGCCCTAGCCTATAAATAAGCGGAGCCGATCACCGAAACCCTAGCTACCCCAAACGCCCCTTAATTCTCTCCAAATCCTTCTCTACCGCTCGATTTCGTCCGGAGACTGTCGCCGGCATCGGAGGAGAAGACGAGGATTGGAGTCTCCCCAGACTCCGGCAAGGGGCCGTGGAGATGCGCTCAACCATTCTACGCAGCTGTGCGTGGGGAATTGGTCCGGGGTGGTCTCAGTTGGGAGAATTCCGTCGATTTCGTCCGCAGCAACTCACCGGAAACCGCGACCGTGAGCTCGTCTCCGGCCGTCACTGCCTCCGTCGACCACGCCAATACAACCAGGGTATCAACGCGCATCTCTATAGCTCGTATTTTCATCGTTTCATAGTCTGTAGCTCGCCGTAGCTAGTTCGCCCGAGTGCACCGCCGCAGGTCCTGCTCGCCGGCGTGGTTCTGACGCTCCTAAACCTATTCCGCCACCACCAGATGGTTCACCATCATCTCCTCATTCGATTGGAACAAACCGCTCATCCGCGGGAGCCCCGTAGCAACCGCGCCGCTATCTCCTGCCCGCCGGCGTTGAGCCACCGGCAAGGCCGACGTGGCCGCCCTTTCGCGTTCTTTGACCGGTCGTTGCCTACGTGGCAAATGACCTGGTCAATGACCCCACCGGTCAGCCCCTGTAGATTGATATGAACCGGTACACTTAGTCTTTTTCTTAAAAATCCAGAAAAATTGCTGCAACTTCAAATAAATATAGAAAATTCATAATAGCTCAGAAAAATAAAAATAAGGTATCAAAATTCTTATAAAGATAAACTCTACCCAATAAAAATATAAAATGAAATTTTTATTTTTAATAAAAATTCAATTATTTATTACTTGTTATTTAAGCCTTTAATTTTAATTCTAAATTCAATTAAAATTCAATAATTAGTAAAAAAATCCAAAATTAAATAAAAACCAGTAAATAAATAAAGAAAACATTAAAACTAATTTTCTTTATTTGTTATTTTGTTAAATCATTATTAGAGAGATGTAAATCCTGATTAATAATTACCCTAATTATTAATTGTTTAAAAATAATAAAATGCCAAATGCAATATTATTTTTATTCTTAAGTTATTAATAGCTTCAACTTTATAATAAAGTTACTAACCAAGAACTAAGTAGTAATTATGAAACCCTAGTTCCAATAAAACTAACATTGTGGTTTCATAATTTCATGTGTAATCCTAAAACCCTAATGCCATTTAGACCTTAGCTCCATTACTACATGTGAACCCTAATTTGCTTCTAACCTAAACCCTAGGTTAGAACCTGTGATCATGGTACTTTCTTTCAAATCATAGAGCCATGATTAGCAACTAAAGACATACCTATGTCCACATAAAATGTAGAACCCTATCACTAGCAATGTAGTATTCCATGTATGGATACCCTTAAACCAAAAGGATCAAATAGGATCAACCAAGTATAAACCCTAGACCCTATTACCAAGGCCATCATCCTTATTTATCCCTATTTAGCATCACACCATTGTGATGAACTCTATATAGCAACCATGCTTAATATTTGGCATCAATTGCCATACACCCTAAATCCTATTAGTGTGAGATAATTATTAAACATCCTATTTAAGAAACCACCATTCCTTACTTAGTGAATCCAATAACAAACCCTAGACAACCTCAACCCTAATTGCAATACTTCTTATTACCTAAGAAGTATGTTCTTCAAAAGTTATTCTTTTGAAGAAAACTAAGAGTAGCCAGCAACCCTGCCTTATAGGACCTATAAACCCTATCTATCTATCACCAATCAAGTATACCAACCCTGATAGCAATCATATACTAGTAATTTCTTAAGATACTTATGCTTCACTAAAACCATACAAGCCCTATTGATTGATGAATCAAACATCTTTAGGATCCCTCTACTCCTTACCCTAGAAACTAGTTGGAACCCATAATAAACCATAGAACTCCACAACCCTGATTATTATACTTGTTCTTTATTAAAGAACATGTTCTTCAAAAGTTATTCTTTTGAAGTATATAATAGTCAATCATTAACCATGGCATATAGTACTAAAACCAACCACTACTCATTACATGTTAGGATTACACCAAATCTTATTGTTGTGTGCTATTAATGCTATTGTTATGATATATTGCAGCACATGTTTATGATACCAAGTAATCACACCTGAATAAGAACCTTGTTTGTGAATCACTCTAAAAGTGCAACACACCCTAAACCAATCATTACAACTCACCGATCCTAAATCACCAGGGTTAGGTCACGCTTAGAGTGATTGCATCTCATACTTAAGCATTATTGCATCCTTGCCAATCTTTTAAACATCGTCCTTATCGGACGATGATGCTATTTCAGAATTGGAGTTATTGCGTATCGAAGACCTTGCCTGCATACTCTTGCAGTCAAGAAGGCAAGTTCATCGCTTGCTCATGTCATTTGAGTATTTTTACCAAATTACTTACAAAGTACTATGTTTATCACTATTGCATAAAAAGCAAAACCACTATTTTCATAACTATGAATATGACTATGTGGTGGGCAATGGAACCATGGATTGTGTTGATATGGTGGAGGTTCCATTGCAAGGGTTTATATCCATCTAGGATTAAACAACAAATGTCGTCCAGTGATTCTTGTGCCGTAATACCCGTGTTAACCATAAGATCTGGAGTGGGACGGAATAGTCAATTGTATTTCCACCTCTTGTACATCAACGGATGCGCTTTACCGTAGACACTTGTATTCCAAGGGGGCAAGCGGTGGGCTGGGGAAGCCTAAAGTCCCCACGGTATTGCGGTCTATGATGGGTTGCAGCTACCGGTGAAGGAGTTTGGTTAACGAGTCCCAGACTGTCGTCGTGGTCGGGGTCCATCCTTAATTGGTATAAGAGGACCGGCGAGGACCCAGGGTCGGGGTATGCAATAAAGGGTGGGTGTGCGAGGTAGCGGAGGAATATGATTGGCTATGACCTTATACCGGGCCTCACACCAAAGGAAGTGTGGACGGGAAAGTACGCCCGGTTGGCACCAAGGTTAAGATCTCTTATGGGTAAAGCAGCACACCTCTGCAGAGTGTAATGAATCGTGACCTGTCACTCCCTGTTCCGGGTTTGGAACTGCGAACGCTGCCGGAAAGGAACTCCATGAAGTTCTAGTAAACCGGTGAAGAGTGATGGACATAGTTCTTCTGAATAAAAGCAACCTTTTTAAGAAATGATTATGAAAATCTGCATTGGTATTAGACTTTCTGGTCTAATGCCGTAGCTAGTGCATTAAACACCTCTTTCCTCTAATGAACTTGTTGAGTACGCACGTACTCATCCCACTCTTAAATCCCCTGCTTAGATAAGGAGGCATCGAAGGAGGATCTACAGTGCAACTCGAAGGTCGAGGAGTCAACAACTACTTCAAGAGATATGACCCTGTCAGAGGAGTCAGATACCACATCCAACAAGGAGAAAACCTAGTTTAGCCATAGAAGGGAACTAGCTTCCTAAAACTAGCTCCTATTTAGCTAGAATCTATTCTTAGCCTCTATAGCTAGTTAAATACTCTTCAAATAGAGTTCGTGATAGGATTAGACCACGAGTCGTTCTTCTGGAGTTTATTTGCAGTTTTACCTCATTGTAAAGTAGGAGGCTGTGTGGATCCTTTGTAAAGAATCTGTGTTGTAATTCTATAGACATGCCTTGGACCCGCATATGTTTCTGTTGTACCACTCTGAGCGATATAATACTAGTGGAACGGTGTTTCATTGGTGTTATATCAGACTTGCATACTACACCATGCAGTGGTATGTCGGGTCACCACAATTGGCGCCTCCGTCCTTCACCTCCACCTCACTCGGCGTGGAGGCAGGGTCGCTGGCCGTGGAGACCGGATCGCTTGACGTCGCAGGGGATTCCCACCAATGCAGCCATCCGGGCGGCTTGCCCTCGCTCTCCGAGTCCGACGGTAGGGTGTAGTCGCTCATGGTGTGCCGGTGTTGGAGAAGAAGAATAAGAAGAAGGAGGCGGTTCGACGTGAATTACAGTAAACGCAGGGGTTATATTCCGCGGGGATTAACGGCGTCACATATAACGAAGAGGCTGGCAGTTGCTCTTCCGCGGTGGCTTGCCGCTCCATTCCGGCGGTTGGCGGGTTGATCGGCGCGGTTGCCACATCTGCGGTTGACATTAGAGCGCTTGCTATGCTTTAATTCGAGGCCGATCGAACCAGATCGCTGCCAGGAGGGGCCATGGAGAAGCGAGCGGACGCTAGGCGCGACCGCACAATATTCGCGGAGACGCAAACGTGACGTATATTTGTGTTGCGTTTGCGTCGTTGCGACCGCCCCGAACACGATAGGTCGCTCCACTGGAACAGGGTGCAGACACTGCTCTAATGTTTAGGGACTCGTCACAGCAGGTTTGCCCTGCCTTGGATCCGCCGATTTAATAAAATGCGTGGAGCTCCCGACAGCAACGTGTGTAGCCCGATCGATGCAGCCGTGTGCACGAGTTGCAGTCTGCACAAGCCGCCAGGCACGTCGGTGTCAGTAACTCTGCACCCTCGTCCGTGTGTGAAGCGAAGGTACGAGTGTACAAGCCAAAGCAACAGGTCACCGACATTTGGTGTATTGGTTTCTCCATTCATGCGTGTCTAAATTAATATAAGTTATTATTCTTCCAAACTATCGTGGTATTAGAGTCCTAGGTTTCCGCATCTATATGGCTCCGTCTACTCCGCCATCGCTGCTGACGCGTCCACTGTGGACCGCGGCCGAGGCGCGCGCCGGCGCTGGCGCCGATCTATCTTCTTCCTCTACATCTACTGTCTACCAAAATTCCCAACAAAATTCACAGCCCCCACAACTTACCCTAGCCGACACGATCGCCGACGTCTCTCTGTTCGTCCCGATCGTCCTCGATCTCTCCAAGCATAACTTTTACCATTGGCGCCACCTCTTCCACGTCCATCTCGGTCGCTGCGGCCTCCGCGATCAAATAAACCTCGCTTCGACACCACGGCCAACCGATCCACGCTGGGTCAAGGACGACCTCACCGTCATTCAATGGATCTACACCAGGATCTCCACCGAGCTCTTCAACCTGGTCTCCACCGACGATGTCACAGCTGCCCAACTATGGGCCGCCCTTCAGCAGCTCTTTCAGGATAACTCCGACTCGCGCGTCAACGCTCTTCACATCGAGCTCCACACCAGCACGGTCCTCGCTCGTTACAATAGTTCGGGCGATTTCTATCCTCTCCATGGCGCACCCACCTCCACACATCAAGCCATGATTGCCTCCGTCGACCTATGGCATCGTCGTCTCGGTCACCCCAATAAAACTACCGTGTCATCCATGCTGCAGGAGTTTAGCATCCCTAGTTCTAGTTCTTCTCATGATCCCTCTATTTTTAATGCTTATCAATGCGGCAAACATATTAGATTACCTTTTGGCACATCAACTACATCTAGTACTTTTCCGTTTGAATTATTACATTGTGATTTATGACCTCTCCCGTCCCAAGTGTTTCAGGGTACAAATATTATCTTGTTATTTAAGATGATTACTCTCACTATGTTTGGACATTCCCTCTTCGTGCCAAATCTGATGTTAACAAACTTTTCATTAACTTTAGGAAATATGTTCTAACTCACTTTGGTCTCCCAATTCGTTTTATCCAATGTGACAAAGGAAATGAATTTGATAATAACCAAAATCGAAATTTCTTTCTCTCACAAGGCATCCTCTTTCGTTTTTCCTGCCCATACACATCTCCTCAAAACGGTAAGCCTGAACGTTCTATCAACGACATCTTACGCACCCTACTAATTCAAGCATCTCTTCCACCACGTTTTTGGGCAGAGGCTCTACGGATAGCAACATATCTTTTAAACATACGACCAACTAAAACATGCCCTCTTTATTCTTCCTTTCAATCTCTCTTTCTATCTCATCCCAATTATTCTGATTTGCGTGTTTTTGGCCGTCTATGTTTTCCTAACACCTCCTCTACAGCCGCCCGTAAACTACCTCCAAGATCTTTGCCAAGCATATACTTAGGTCCATCCGATGATCACAAAGGATCACGATGTTTTGATCCTTCCTCTGGTCATGTTCTTATACCCTGTCATGTCACCTTCGATGAAAATACTTTTCCCTTTTCAGTCGTTCAGTCTCCGCCGATCCCTAACTCTATTTCACCGTCACCTACCCCCATAGTGTGTCATCTTTTAGTGCCTACCGAAACTCCCGCCGTGACAGCCGAGACCCCTGCCGCGGCAGCACCACCTCCTGCCGAGAGCTCGCGGTAGCCTGCCGTGAGCCCGCGGCAGCCCGCCGCGTCACCTTCTCATGCCGCGGCAGACTTTCCTGTCAGCACGTCCTCTAGCTCAGTCTCTCCCGCATCCACTACACATTCTTCTTCAGCAACTACTCCACTTCCTACTAATGTCATTCCCATACCTATCTCTACCAATGATCATGTCATGTGTACTCGTGGTAAAAAGGGTTTTCATATTCCCCGAGGTTTTCTCAATCTCTCACCTACTCCATCGATCTCACCTATCCCAAGTTCCTAAAAACGTGCTCTTCTTGATCCATTCTGGCACTCGGCCATGAAAGATGAATTCGATGCTCTTATTCAAAATAATACATGGACTCTTGTTCCTAAACCATCCGGTGCCAATATTGTCTCGGGGAAGGGGTGTTTCGTCATAAGTATAACTCCGATGGGTCTTTGGCTCGCTACAAGGCTCGTTGGGTTTGCAGAGGTTTTCCTCAACAACAAGGAATTGATTTTGATGAAACCTTCTCCCATGTTGTCAAGCCAAGCACTAATCGCATCATCCTCAGTCTTGCAATTTCTTCATCCTGGCCTATTCACCAACTTGATATTAAAATACCTTTCTTAATGGTACTCTCAATGAATCGTTTATTGTCAACAACCATCTGGATTTGAAGATCCCTCTAATCCAAATCTTGTTTGTCTTCTCAAGAAATCCCTCTATGGTTTTAAACAAGCTCCTCGTGCTTGATTTCCACGATTTGCTACATTCATTTAAACTATTGGTTTCATCCCTTCTAAATCTGACACATCTCTCTTTATTTTCCCATCTTCCTCTCACACGACATATCTTCTTTTATACGTAGATGATATTGTTCTTACAGCTTCCTCTGATTCTTTTCTTAAACATATCATCACTCTTCTTAACAAAGAATTTTCTATGACTGATTTAGGATCACTTCATCATTTTCTTGGTGTCACCGCCACTAGAACATCTTCTACCCTTTTTCTTTCTCAACGACAATATATTATTGATCTCTTAAACCGAGCTGGCATGATTGACTGTCAACCCTATCGTACACCGACTGATGTTGCCATCAAACTCTCGGTTGACGGTGATCCTGTTCCAGATCCAACCTTATATCGTAGTCTCACTGGTGCTTTACAATATAATATGCTACTCTCACCCGACCCAACATCTCTTATTCTGTTCAGCAAGCATGTCTCTATATGCTTGATCCTCGTTTACCTCATCTCTCTCATGTCAAAAAGATTCTTCGCTACTTATAAGGAACTCTTGATCATGGCCTATTACTTAACTCATCTTCCCCAACAAGCTTGACAGTTTATTCTGATGCAGACTGGGCAGGATGTTCAGACACTCGACGATCCACATCCGGCTTTTGTGTTTATTTGGGTGATAATCTTGTTTCTTGGTCATTGAAAAGACAGGTTACGATATCCCGGTCTTCGGCTGAAGCGGAATTCAGGGCGGTTGAGCATGTTGTTGCTAAAGCAGTTTGGATATGCCAACTACTTGTGGAACTCTAGCGCCCCGTCGAGCACGCCACTATTTTCTACTGCGACAACATATCATCCGTCTGTATGGCCTCTAATCATGTGCAGTATCGCCGTACCAAGCACATCGAGATCGACATTCACTTTGTTCGGGAAAAGGTTGCTGTTGGAGAAGTTCGTGTTCCGCATGTTTCAACAAGTGCACAATTTGCAGATATTTTTACCAAAGGACTCCATCCTACGTCTTTCATCGACATACGCTCCAGTCTCAACATTGTGGCGCCCGATGTTAACAGGGGGGGGTATTAGAGTTTGTTTTGTGTTATGTTAGGACTCTAGCCTAAGTCGCGGGTCTAACCCTAGGCCGGCCGACCACCCTCCTCTCTTCTATATAAACATTATAATATTGTCTAAATCAATATAAGTTATTATTCTCCCAAACTATCATGTTGCATGTAATGTTTGTTTGGGTTGCGGTACGTACCCAGCGGGACGAGGCATTTTATGTACACCCAGCTAAAGATTCAATATTGGAAAAAATCACAACAAGCCGTACAAACAATAAAAATAGTAGTCTCAAAGTCATATAATTTTAATCAATCACGAAGTGCACGCACGTACAAACTAGGCAAGTTGCAAAAGGGGGACAAGAATATGTAGGATAGACATGTGAGTCATGATTCGCGGATGATGGCTCGTTTCTTCTCGAACCATGCTCTTTGCTTCGGATCCATGAAACATAGGTCGGCAAACATGATCCGGTTCTCCTCCGCAAACAAGCAACTTGGCCGCGGCCTCCTTCTTCTAGTCCTCTATGGCCTGCTTGGTGAGGTCGATGAAGGTGGCGGCGGTGGCCTCCTTCTCTAGGCACCGCTTCTCGTCCCTCTTGGCCAGGGCCTCTTGTGTCTCGTTCATCATGTTCTAAAGGGTCTCACTTAACACCTGGGCCGACGCCCCACGCGTCAGATCAGCCTTGGTGGCCTTGTGGCCCCTTCACCGAGATGGAAGGGCATTTTGGCCCGGGGCTTCCTCTTCGCCATCCATGGCCACCACCACACCGACTCCGCCATTCTTGATGATGACCAGGTAGGTCACGTAGCCTACCTTCCATTTTGAAGAGTTCTCCACCACATGCCAATAGTACGTGGACCATGTGGTAGCCCTTTCCCAAAGTTGCCTTAAAGCATTCCAAGGCCCACAACATCGTGGCCGCTCACTTTGCGCAAAACGACATGGTCGATCGCCATGCAAAACTTGTTTGTCCCTTGTTGGATGTATCCCCACCTATTTTGGAGAGAAGTCTGGTGCAGGTACTACGAATCCGTTAGGGAGAAAGTTGCCGGAGATAATGGAATTCTTGGGTGACCTTCCTCCAATATGCTTGGCCTTTTTGCTTGGCCCCGCATATAGGATCTTGGTTAATGAAGATCCAAGAATGGCAGAGCATGATGTCCTCTTTGTCGCTGTAGCCAAAGTCCTTTGGCTCGTGCCCTTCTACTTTCCATCGCCGGCTATCTCGCCCTCGGCCCTGGCACCGGCCTTAGTGTCACCCTCCTCGAAGCCATTGCATTCGACATGGTAGAACATGGGTGTGTGTTGCTCCAATTATTGGCCAAATTGGGAGGACAACGACACCTCGTCGATGTCACAACCTCGGCTTTGGGTTTCGGTCCCAAGGCCACTTGGGATGAAGCCACCACCATGGATCATATCCTCCATGCAAGCCTCTTTGTGGTCGTCGTAGTAGTCTTATGGATCACCGGGCATTGGTGGCCTATAGCACATGAGAAAGGGGTCAAGATTGCACGAGCTTACTTACTCCATCAGCATCAGTAGGGGTCGTGGCATTTCCTCGAACAGGTTGTGGGGAACGGCCATGTTCTCCGTCGGGATGCCCGAGCCTTCCTGGAGGAGGGTCCGGATCCCGGATCCCCGCCAGGCGTGCGGTTCAGGTCCAGGTGAGGGCCCCCGACGAAACTCTCACTGAACGGGTCGTCCGACGGTGATGAACGCGAGTTGGCGAGGCGGGATAGCGGCGCCTTGACAAGCACTACGGGGCTCGATGTAGCTGATAGCAGATATGATGGTCGTGGATGTAGGGGGATGTGTGGCCTGGGAACTTACAGAGCTCGTCGACGAGGCCTAGGTGTAGCCGATGAACGCCTCTTGCTTCAACATGAGCATGGACTCAACCATGGACGGCAAGATCTTTGGCTGCGCCTTGGCGTGTGTTTGCATCTCCAAGGACATCTCGGTGGCGACCCTATCGGCGGCTTTGGTAACTTGATGGGCTTTCCTCACCCGCAAGACGGAGCGGCGGTCCTTGCATTTCTTTGTCTGCACAACCCTCTCCTCCGGTGTATACTCCTTCTTCGGCACCTTGGACTTCCCGCCATGGCCGGGTGCGGCAACCCGCTTCGGGGTTGGCTTTGGAGAGGCCTCTATGACCGCGGGGGCTCCAGTTGGGGCAGCTAAGTTGACATTCATGGTGGCGGCATCCATCGCATGCAAGGGTTTGGCGCCGGCCAAATACGAGTTTTCGGGTGGCGGGAGTGTGAGTGGCTACTGTGCCACTAGCGGACAGGCCATGTTTTATACAAGGAGGACAAGCAGCGCATGCGGACTCGTATGTTATCCCCGCCGACACATTTATTTGAGTGGCAAATTCATCGGCGCGGACAAAGCGATCAGTTTGCGTTGGCCTCTAGACTAGGGTTTCTCTGATTCTATCCGTCTTGACAAAAATGAACACTTTTGATCCGTTTACATTAGCCATTAAAGACGCACTCTCCAAAAGAAATTGGTAAACATGTTTAATTCTGCACAAATAGGACAGAATGACAGACACGGTCGATCTTTGATTCACGCATGCCAAAATGCCAAATCGCAATGATCCTGAGGCTGCTTAAAGTATTCTTACTGCTCGTCCTTGCCTCATTGGGCGTTATCATATTCCTAGCCGTCCAGCTGCAAGGAAATGGGTCAACCGGGCCATAGCCTACGCCTAGATGTTTTCTAATTACAGTCTACGATAATCACTTAATTGCACCTGAGAGGTGGATTAGTAACTCCTTTGCACGCGGCACTGACCGCACCACGTGCCAGCATGCCCCCATACTCATCAGTAGCGTCTCCTCCCCACGATTTAGTCACACATAATTTTTCCATTTCTAATCTTCTGCAATCTGCACGACCTTACCACTTTGCCAGTAATTAATATGCCTCATGTATTTTTCTTTTAAAACACCATGACTCAAGTACCAAGAGAGTAATTTACGACTAAAAACTTGTTTTACTAACGTAGATATCAACTCTCTCATCTTCTTAGACCGCTCATAGTGGGAGTAACATAACTAGTAACATCACACATCTCAAAGCATTTTGGTGACATGGCATGCGAATAAATGAAGAAAGAGAGTGAGGTGGTAACTAGCTATGTTACCATAACATCACACACCCCAAGGCAAAATGAATCTACAACATAATAAATGACACAATGCATGACACCACATATAAGTTACTACCCACTATGAAGGTAGTAACCTAGACTAGAACCGTGGCATATGTTACTAGTCTAAGTTACTCCCCACTATGAGCAGCCTTAAAAACTAGTACTCTATAACAAAATTCATGATAGTTCTCCCATGTGAAAGTGCTCATGGAATATGCAACGGGCCAGTGGGGCCTAGGTTTATCCCAAATGGTAATGGTGCACGAAAATTCTGACTTGAGTTCGGATAAATTCATTTATCAATTCCGTAAATAATTGTAAACTTGCAACCCAATTCGGCATAAGCAATAAGTAACATGAAACTGAAAGATTTAATTGGAAAGTTGCATAAATAGTTCAAACACCATACTGAAATTCAAAATATGCATGCAATAAATTTACAATGCCACTTGTTTGACTTGTTTGGCCTATGCTACCTTAGACTACCCACAATGGAAGTATCATAGGTAGTATCATGCATTCCATGCATGCAAAATGCTGATGTGGCAGTGCTATTAAGGAGGAGAGAGAGGATACTAGTATCATAGGTAGATACAATATCATAGCACATATTACTAGAAAAATTAATATCAAATAAATCTTGTACATCTATTTGCATTGAGATTCTACAAAATAATTAATATATGAAGACTATGATACTAGTATATGATACCATGCATTGTAGAGATAGTAACATGTAGTAGTATCATATGCATGATACTTCTATATGATACTATGCATTGTGACTAGTCTTAGGAACATGAAAGTCTCCATTGTATCATCTCCATCCACTTGTTTGACTAGACAATCGTCTAAGACTATCACCCTTCTAATGTTTTTTCACTAAAGTCATTGCAAAAAGTACTTTCAACACTTCTTGTCACCGCCAGGAGAAGAATTACCGATTTTAGAAGCAAGAAAATCAAATCATACACTTTATGCCTTTGTGTTTCAACAAGCTTGACTGAGAGGTCAGCATGGTTCTCTACACCTTGGAAGCTATCACCCCGTCTCTTGTCATAGTATAATTATCAAGGTGTAATTCATTTTTTTAGCAAATAATTGCCCAAGATCCTATTAGAGTAGAACTCGTCTAGTCCAGGGTCTTTCTATGCATCAAAATAAGCAAGCAAGTCTGAATGATTTAAGGAAGACATACAAGAGAATACCTCATATTAACCGCATCAAACCAATTATCAATCTCTCGAACAATTTGATCAATGACACCAATGTATACTTCTTTCTGAAGTGGTCATCATTCGTTTGGTTTCGGACACACTCATACCTATTGTTTTTCAATAAGGCACATCCATAGCAGGAACTTCAACACTTGTTTATCTTAAAATATAGTTGATCCACACAAGGGATTGAACCCAACCATCAGACCTCCACTGTTGCATTCTGCTCTTTGACACATTAACATGTGAGATTGCATTATTAACAATATCTTGCTCCATTATTACAAACACTCAGAAAATTTGCTTGCATATCCAAGAAAAACAAACATTATGTGTGCAAAGATATCAAACTCAATAGTCTTAGATGCTCCAAGCACATAATGTATTTTTATCACCCATCCTTATATGAAGTATCATCTCTAGATTTGGGGTGTGTACATCATTGGGGAAAAAATAGCAATGATGTTGCATACAATTTTGTAATAAGATCCCCACCAAGTCTCACAGGGCCTAGGCAAACACATCTCTTGATTTAACCCACTCACAATATAAAGCTCACCACAATCAAGTGGTTTCCATAATATCCTCAATCCTATTATATCAAGCATTTGACGAAACTTAGAAACTCCAACAAAAGATATACTTGATAAAAAAAAAACTCAAACAATGAGTATTGCCTTTGCAACTACAAGAATAAGTAGTACGAGTTTTTTTTATAGAATTTCTCTGCATTCATACCACGGAAAGATACAAAGTTGTTGACCCTTACAAGCACGGAGAAACACAAACACAAAGGACCAAGAACACCTAGAACACCCTAAGACTACCATAACCCATGAAGATCTCCGGAGCCCTGTGTCATCATCCCATAAACTTGAGAGAAGACCCCTGCAGCAGAAAGAACTACAACCAAGCGCAAGCAGGTCATCATCTTCGACCACGGTGCAATTGCCATCAAATAGTAGGATTTGATGTGCAAAACAATGGATATGATAAGCAAAACGTGACTTGCATGATCATTGTTTTCAATCCTTGAATAACTCCATTCATGTTGCCCCGGTTTATAGGTCCTACGTGTATCACAAGATCATAAATTTGACAAAATTAATACAAGTTATATATTACAAAAAATATCGTTAGAAAATTCACATGTTCTACTTTTTTGTTTGATTAAAGGAAATTATATAGGAATTTTGTAGGATTTTCATCCTTAGGAATTTTTTATATGTGCACTTTTTGATTTGTAGGATTGAATCCATAGGAATATATAGGATTTTTTTCCCTATAAGATTGCATTGCACTATGTTTTGGAGGAAAATTTGCAACCACTCAAGCCTTATGTTACAGTTTCTTTGATTTTCTTGTGAATCAAACGCTAATTGATTTTTTTCCGGTATGTTCCAAATCGTGTAGGATTCAACTAGACGTGACATTCTAATCCTGCAGTTTTCCTATTCATGTGGTATAAGAATCCTACGAATCAAACAAGCCCATTCTTTGATTTGTATGACTCAATCTCATGCGATTATTTTATCTAAATAATCCATCGCACTATAGAAAATCAAGATTCCGTTCAAACTTCTTTATGAGAATTATCTGTCTTTCCTATGACCGAATCAAGTAAACTTCAGTGTATACGAAACATGTAGGAAGGAAATGCGCATGACATTACCATCATGATTTTGCATTTATGATTTTTTTTGAATCCTCAGAATCAAACAAGGCCCATCTAAAAATAAATAAAGAAAATCCTATAAAATTTCCGTGTTGTTGACCGTTGGCGGGAGCGGGACTTCCGGATTATAAAAACAAGCGTAAATAGACGATGCTTGGCGCCGCGCTCCGGGATCGGCCCGCTTTCCACGTGACAGACAGGACCCAAAGCAGATGATGATGCTTGCCGTGAGAAATTATAGAAATCCACATGCAGACCCAGGCCCAGGCCATCACCATTAACGACGAAGCACACACGATCTCTTTGTTTAATCCCGTCCTCCAGCATCCCATGTACAGTACGTGTGATGATTCATTTTTTTTTATTCATGGCGGACACACAGCAGAAGGCACTCATCCCCACCGTAAGACGCTTTCGACTAAAGCTAATAATGATCAGTAAGCGAGCACTACGGAAATACTGTCAAGAGGAAAGCAATGCAGTTAAGCAAAGCATTCGAAGATCCCATGTATCCCCAGCTAGGGAATGAATAATGGACGTCGTACACGACCGACCGGCGTCGAGCATATATATACACGCGAGAGAAAGTGTAGATACGTAAAGAGGAAAAGAAGCAGCACTGATTAAAGCACGAATTTCCGCAGAGCGGTGTTTCAAGGGATGCAAATTAAGCAGGCACCCGATCCGCCCTACTTCGTAGTCAAAATTGGTTAGGCTAATTGTAACTTTTTTAATAAATTAGTCTGGTTTGCAATAGATAATGATTTCACGGGTTTATGCGGGATGTCTCTTGCAACCCTGGTTTCAATCTCATATGCAACGCCACATACAACTCTCTGTTTGGGCGCGGTGTTGGGTTCTTTGTATTGTTTCAGCAAGTGCTAATAAAGTTCAGTCACTTGGAGAAAAGAATGTTAGACATATAATAGACAGGAGTCAAAGATGAGGATACGACAAAAAGCTTGTGCCTAAGGGCATGGGCAGACATCTGCATGAAAAAGAAAATTGGAGGACTAGGCGTTAGGAATTTGCAGGCAATGAACCAAAGTCTTATTCTCTCGGCGGCCTGGAGATTAGCAAAAGAACCTCATAGTCAACTAGCCTTGATACTGAAAGCAAAATACCATCACGACACTTCCATCTGGAGAGCCAAACCAGATAAGCCCAAGTCTGCATTTTGGACTGCTATACTCAAGGTAAAACCTCTTTTAATTTCAGCAGCTTTTTATCAAATCTTTGATGGAAACAGTTCAATCTGGAGCACCCCCTGGTTCTCAGAGTGGGAAACTATTTATGATAATCTTAATATTCAAACTCCGCCTTTTGTATACCCAGCTGTTGTCAAAGATTTATGGTTACCTAACCAAAAGGCTTGGAATGCAGAATTGATTTGTTCTCTTTTTACTCCTAATACTGCCAATGCCATTCTTCAAACTCCGATCATAAATGCAAATGAGCGAGATACTTTAGTATGGAAATTAACTCCTGCCGGCCAGTGTACTCCTAAGAGCGCCTACAAGTTTTGTTTCAATAATCTCTCACTCCCTGTTAACCAGCAGCCCAAAGAAGTATCCCAGCAGATCATCTCTTTGCTCAATCAGGTTTGGCGAACTAATACGATGGTACCTCGAGTCCAAACATTTGCTTGGAGACTCCTTCGTAAGGCGCTAGCCACAGGTAAACGGGCAAGCAGATTATCAAGGCATATTAAACCTGAATGTTCTAGATGTGGTTGTGTAGAAGATGACATGCACCTTTTTTTCCTATGCCCTTTCTCCAAAGCAGCTTGGTATTCTCATCCTTGGTATCTTAGAACTGAAGTCCTAGCTGCTTCTCATAGTAATATTCCTGACATGATTCAAGTTTTATTATCATCTGGGCATCCTGATGGCGTGTATTTCACACGTTCGTTGGGAACCCCAAGAGGAAGGTATGATGCGCACAGCAGCAAGTTTTCCCTCAGAAAGAAACCAAGGTTTATCGAACCAGGAGGAGCCAAGAAGCACGTTGAAGGTTGATGGCGGTGGGATGTAGTGCGGCGCAACACCAGGGATTCCGGCGCCAACGTGGAACCTGCACAACACAACCAAAGTACTTTTCCCCAACGAAACAGTGAGGTTGTCAATCTCACCGGCTTGCTATAACAAAGGATTAACCGTATTGTGTGGAAGATGATTGTTTGCAGAAAACAGTAGAACAAGTATTGCAGTAGATTGTATTTCAGTAAAGAGAATTGGACCGGGGTCCACAGTTCACTAGAGGTGTCTCTCCCATAAGACGAACAGCATGTTGGGTGAACAAATTACAGTTGGGCAATTGACAAATAAAGAGAGCATGACCATGCACATACATATCATGATGAGTATAGTGAGATTTAATTGGGCATTACGACAAAGTACATAGACCGCCATCCAACTGCATCTATGCCTAAAAAGTCCACCTTCAGGTTATCATCCGAACCCCCTCCAGTATTAAGTTGCAAAGCAACAGACAATTGCATTAAGTATGGTGCGTAATGTAATCAACAACTACATCCTTAGACATAGCATCAATGTTTTATCCCTAGTGGCAACAGCACAACACAACCTTAGAACTTTCATCACTTTGTCCCGGTGTCAATGCAGGCATGAACCCACTATCGAGCATAAGTACTCCCTCTTGGAGTTACAAGCATCTACTTGGCCAGAGCATCTACTAGTAATGGAAAGCATGCAAGATCATAAACAACACGTAGATATAACTTTGATAATCAACATAACAAGTATTCTCTATTCATCGGATCCCAACAAACGCAACATATAGAATTACAGATAGATGATCTTGATCATGTTAGGCAGCTCACAAGATCCGATAATGATAGCACAATGGGGAGAAGACAACCATCTAGCTACTGCTATGGACCCATAGTCCAGGGGTAGACTACTCACACATCACACCGGAGGCGACCATGGCGGCGTAGAGTCCTCCGGGAGATGATTCCCCTCTCCGGCAGGGTGCCGGAGGCGATCTCCTGGATCCCCCGAGATGGGATCGGCGTTGGCGGCGTCTCTGGAAGGTTTTCCGTATCGTGGCTCTCGGTACTGGGGGTTTCGTCACGAAGGCTTTAAGTAGGCGGAAGGGTAGGTCAAGAGGCGGCGCGAGGGGCCCAGACCATAGGGCCGCGCAGCCAGGGCAGGGGCCGCGCCGCCCTATGCTCTGGCTGCCTCGTGGCCCCTCTTCGTTTCGTCTTCGGTCTTCTGGAAGCTTCGTGGAAAAATAGGCCCCTGGGCTTTGATTTCGTCCAATTCCGAGAATATTTCCTTACTAGGATTTCTAAAACCAAAAACAGCAGAAACGACAATCGGCACTTCGGCATCTTGTTAATAGGTTAGTTCCAGAAAATGCACGAATATGACATAAAGTGTGCATAAAACATGTAGATAACATCAATAATGTGGCATGGAACATAAGAAATTATCGATACGTCGGAGACGTATCACATCCCCAGGTCAATATAGCAAGCTTATACACTTTCCTCTGGTGTTTGTGGAAGGCAAGAAATGACTGTCTTTTTAACAGGATACATTCTAGCCCTGGCCATATTTTTGCTGTTTCAAATGCTATAATGCAGGGTATGAAGCTTGAAGGACCAAAACCCTCTGCGGGTAAACCGAGCTTACAACAACTCAACTCTTCGGGGCCTGTAATACACACTACTTCCAATCTCGAAGGGGTAACCATTTTTTGTGATGCAGCCTGGAAGTTACAGCAAGACGCCCGAACAGCTCAAGCAGGCATAGGTATATTTATCAAAACAGAGCACATTGGACACTGCAATCAGCTATACATATCGGCCAGGTCCCCTCCGGCGTCTTCACCTTTGCAGGCAGAAGCTTTTGGCCTTTTGCTGGCCACTAAGGTTGCTGAAATACTTCAGTTACAGCAACCACACTTCTATACCGATAGTTCTATCTTGGCGACTGCAGCAGCTGCAACAAATATCGTCACGGCTCCAGGACATTGGACAATCAGGCCACTCATTGCAGCTATTCAAGCAAGCTCTTCCTTCCAATCTAGCAGGATTACTCATCTGCAGAGAAGCTACAATACTAAAGCACATCATCATGCTAGATTAGCAACTAGAATTCAAACGAATGTTGTATCCATCAGGTGTATATGCTCTGAGTTAGGTCAATGTCCAACTCAGGCCATCTTCTCTGCAAATAGCGTGGCTCCCTTCACGCTACTCTCTGTAAAATGTGCTTAAGTAATAAAAATTTCTTTCTGTTCAAAAAAAAAAAAAGTTCAGTCACTTATTTTTAAATGGAGGTTGTATCTGATGTGGCCGCTTGTGGACACATGGCTCGGTTATACTGGTCCTGGACACTGTCATATGTGCAAGTAAATGTACAATAGTACTCCCTCCTTCACAGTTTATTAGGCGCGCGCGTACCCCTAGGTCATCAATTTAACCTATATAATTTAAATTATATAATACAAAAATTATATCATTAGAAAATAGAACATCTGAACTTTCTAATGATATAATTTTTATAACATATAACTAATGCTAACTTGATCAAATTTACAACCTAGGGGTACGCGCGTGTCTTATAAACTGTGAGAGAGGGAGTATTATCTTAACAATGCAATGGGCCCACGTTGAATGATATATTGTAGTGATGAATTAGAGAGAAATGTAAAAATGCTCTTAGCTATAAGAGGTGATCTCTTAGTAAGAAAGATTATACAGTTTATTTCCATCGTACGCGAGGATTTATCATAGTTACTCCCTCCGTTTTAATGAAATAAAACTTATACTTTTTCTCAAAAGTCAAGCCAAGTTAAGCTTAATTAATTTTTTAGAAAAATATCTCAGCAAATACGATATTCTATAGACACCATATGAAATATATTTCATCATGTATCCAATAATATCGATTTTTGTAGTTTAGATAGTAATATTTTTTATAAAAACTTGGATAAACTTTACATGGTTTGTTTTTTCAAAAATAATATAAAACTTATTGTTTGAAACAGAGGTAGTAAATGTTTATATTATATTGATAATCACCCATAATTTTAAAATCATATAAGCATTAATTTTTAGAGATAACTTTTATTTTAAACCCTAAGCAAAAGTTTTAACTTTCCATTGATTAAAAAAAAGAGAGTTGCCCGATTAATTACGAAAAATGAGCGACAACCAAAGATAGATAACATTATTCCATTGCCCTCAATATCCCAACAGTACTACTGAGGTAATTTTAAGAGATAATCTATTGCACTCCTCACTCCCATATTACATTGCGTACTATTTTTGAACAAAGTTTATTTTATAAAGTTTGACCAAAGTATATAAATAAAATTCAACATCTAGAATGCCAACTCAATGTTAATCAAACAATCATGAATTATTTTTGATAAAGGCTGCTTCACTACTTACAGATGTTTAAGCATTACACCTAGTCTCTGCATAACTAAGATGCACATAGTCGTTCAAAATCCAAACTACAAACGCAAAACATAAAAAACTTGATGAACGATAGCAGCATGAAACTATATCGACTCCTAAGGCGGTAGAGGTCCAAAGCTGCCACCCATATTGGGTAATTAACTCCCCTGACGTGCCCTCCAACCGTGTAGACACATCCGTAAAAAGGTCATGGTTCTCCACACTGAAGAGATGACCATGAACGGAGCAAACATGTGCAATGTAGATAACCTGCATAAGAGATGAATTTTTATCACTAAAACCCTTCTCATTTCTACATACCCAAAGCAAGCAAATAATGGCAAGCGCTTCCACCCTAATAAGTATTTTGAATCTATGATCCACCCCATTAAGCCAATTGCCAAATATATTAGCAATACTATGCGGAAGATATAAGGTAGAACCTATTTGGATAATTGAGCATATAGATTTTGCAAACTGACATTGAAAGAACAAGTGTTTTATTGTCTCATCGTGAGGATAAAAGTCATACTATTTTCTTCCCTGTCAATTCCAGTTTGCAAGGTTGTCTTTAGTGAGAATAATACCATGGCGAAGATACCACGCAAAAACCTTCGTCTTCAACGCTATCTTCATCTTCCAAATCATCTTATTATTAACTATCATCTCAATCGGTTGGATCATTGCTCTATACATGGAATCCACAGAGAATTTACCATTCTCATTAAGGTTCCAATGAAATTCGCCCAGCTCTTATGTTAAACGGACAAAATCCAAATGTTGTAGGAATGCATTCCAAGATGCAAGTGGGGGCCCAACAAGGTCTTTTCTGAATGTCACACTCGGAGGGGAGGACCCAACACATTATCAAAGGTATCACATTTGTGTCGCGTAACATTGTACATAATTAGATATTGTTCCTAGACTGTGGTATTTCCTAACTATTTATCCTCCCATAATCTTATCTACCATCCATCCTTAATAGAGAAGAACCATATGGGAAGAAGTACTTCTTCATCATCATAAGGCCAGCCTAGAAGTGTGAATCCCTAGGTTTTCATGACACTCGAAATATCGCACTTGAGTCAACATATTTTCTCTTCTGAATTGTTTGCCACACTCAATCCTCGGTGAGTAGCTTGGCCAACCATTTACCCAGAAGAGCCCTGTTCTTAACCTCGAGGTCATAAACAGCAAGGTCTCCTCGATCTTCACGTCAAACAACACTCCATTTAGTAAGCCAGTATTTCTTCTTCTCACTATCTCCTTGCTAAAAGATTCTTAACCAGAAATAATCCAACCGACGCAAGACTCCTTTGGGTAACTGGAAGAATGATATCATATAAAATACCATATTTGTTAGTAATGATTTAATAAGGACCAATCTTCCACCCAAAGATAGTAATTTTCCTTTCTAGCTACTCATACATTCTTTAAATCTCTCTTTGATGTATTTCCATTTAGCATTTGTAAGCCTCCGAAAATGAATCGGAATGCATAAATAGCAAATTAGAAACTGACTAAGCCCAGGGCCAAAAATCTCGGCATATAGGTTGGCGTCGTCTTGGGCATTGCCGAAATATAATATTTCACTTTTATGGAAATTAATCTTTAGATCTGATAATTGCTCGAAAGCTGATACAATTAATTTCATGTTTCTCACCATAAAAGGGATTGTATCATCAGCGTTTCGAAGACTAGATAGTCCTCCATCAACAAGGTGAGGAACCACCCCTTCAATTTGCTCATCATTCTTGGTGCGCTCAATAATGTGGAAAGCATATCATCCACTATATTAAATACCATGGGTGATAATGGATTCCCTTGCCTTAAAACTTTTTCGTCTGGAAGTATCTACCAACGTCATCATTAACTTTTATGGCTACACTTTCTCTGAAAATAAAGTTATGCATTAAAGCACGCCACATATCAGAAAACCCATTCATTCCGAGTGTCTGCTGAAGAAAAGACCATTTAATTTTATCATAGGCTTTCTGAAAGTCGATCTTTTAGGATGACATCGTTCATCCTTTTACGATGTAACTCGTGGACTGTATCACGCAAGGTAACAACTCCATCTAGGATATATCTTCCTTGCATGAAAGCGGACTAAGTTGGATGAACCACATGATCAACCACTGAATTAAGCTTAATAGTAGCAGCTTTAGTGAATATCTTAAAGCAAACACTAAGAAGGCAGATCGTTCTATATTGTTGAATCATTTCCGCTTCATTAAAATTTGGCAACAAAATGATCTCACAAAAATTAATGGGAAAAAGTTCAAGTTGTCCGATATGGAAAGCACCGAAAAGCTCCAAGAAGTCTGCTTTGATTATCTCCCTGAAATGATAGAACTCTGCAGGAGAACCATCCGAACCTAGCGTTTTATTGTGCTCGATCTGAAAAACCGTATTCTTTACTTCCTCCTCCAAATAAAAGGAAGTAAGAAAATAATTTTCCTCGTGGTGGGGTATGTCATCAATCTAGGTTTGAACCATCCTCAGATTACTGTCCTCAAGATCTTCAACAAACTTTTATAATAATTTTTAATATATAACTTGAGCTGCTCGTGTCATTCAATGGTACCCTCATCCTGTACAGGAAATGAATGAATAATCATGACTTATGCAACATATTTCCAAATTATATGCATTGGTAGTAGTTAAGAAATTTTATAACTTTTATCAAAACTAACAGGCAATGTAATTTGCAAGGGAGGGTGCATAACATGTTTTTGGTCTTCTCTAGATGACATGCAATGTACCGAGTATCTTATCAACCCAACCCGACTAAACCCGGCCTCGAGCACTTGCTGGAATCATATGTCGGCCCTTTAATCAGGGTCAAACACGCTAATTTGCAGCGAGCAACCTTAATGAGCAAGGTCCCACGTGGATATGGACATAATCATATCGATCCTACGAGTACTACTATCACTGCAGTTCGTACAGAAAAGAGAATGCATAGCTTGACGATGTAGATGGAGGTTGTTGGTACGCAAAGTATCGTGTTCCAATTACCTGAGCATGTGTTTTGTGCGGAATATTTTCCTTTGCCTCCGCTTTGTACCAACCTACAAACAACTCTGTATTTTAATCCACTCCAATTTCTGTTAAAAAACACAGCGAGAAATCTCCGACCCGATCAAAGTTCTTGTACAGTCGTATCTGTACACTAATCTTTGTCCATCAAAAGAGGCTATTCACTGACTAGATCCAGCACCGTTTTCGAAAGCGGGATGCCAAAGCAGAGAGCCGAGGAAAAAGAAAAGAGAAGCGGCAGACGGAACGGAAAGCAAGCAGATTCGGAGGTGCCACGTGTGACCCAGACCGTCGATCTCCATCCATGGTGGCAATGGTACATCTCCGAGCCCGAAAATGGCGGCTTCCTCTCTCTCTTCCTGTCTTTCTCTCACTCTAGAAAGCAGAGCCGAAGCTGCACTCTAGCTTTGGCTTTTATCTTCTTCTGCATGCTCTGCTCCGCTCGCCCCGCCAGATGCCTCCCGCCATCGCGCTGCTCCTCGCGCAGCTGGTGCTGTGCAGCTGCGTCTCTCCGGCGGTGTCCGGCGATGTCGTCGGCGCCAGGCGCGTGCTGCACCAGCCGCTCTTCCCCATTGAGTGGACTCCGCCCCCGTCGCCGCCGCCTCCACCAGCTCCAGACTTCACTTCCGACCCCAGTCCTCCCGCAGTGACGCCTGGTGCCCCTCCCGGCGACTTCTTTCCTCCGGCACCGCCCGCAGCTGGTGGAGGTGTCGGTGTCGGTGGCGGTAGCGGTAGCGGTACGACGACCTCCCCCACCACCATCGCCGCCGACGTCTCCAACCCGCCGTCCGCCTCTGCTGCCGGCAGCGGCCCCAAGAAGGCGACCATAGTGGCGGCCGGGGCAGCCGCCGCCGCCGGTGTCGCGCTGCTCGGCTTCGCGTGCGCGTTCCTCATCACCGGCCGCGCCCGCCGCCGATGCGAGTCGCAGAAGCTGCTCGGCCCCGACGGAGGGCCGGCGCACCGCCGCACGGCTCCCGCCGCCACCGACTTCCTCTACGTCGGCACGATGGAGCCCGCCACGCCCGCGCACCAACACCGCGGGCCCACCAGCGCCGACCTCGCCGGGTCACCGTACCGCAAGCTGCGGAACGAGCGCGCGCGGCGCGGCGTGTGCCTCGACGAGGCCACCGACCACCCGAGCCCGGAGCTCCGCCCGCTCCCGCCGCTGCGGCGCGCGCCCACCATGGGCTCCTCCGACGAGGAGGCCGCGTACTACACGCCACGGCAGCGCTCGGGGGGCTCTGGCTCCGGCGGAGCCGGCGGCGTGTGCGGCGAGACGTGGAGCGAGGCGAGCGCGTCCAGCCCGCCCACCACCACCACCGCGTCCCGCCGCAGCCTTCCCAGCATGACCAGCGACTTCTTTCCCCCGGTCACCGCGCTCCCGCCGCCCCCTGCACGATCCCGCCGCACGCGCACACCCCCGCGCACGCGCTTCTCCACTGGCTCCACTCCCGACGTCAAGCAGGTCATCTCGCCATCCCCGCGGCCGCTGCAACCCACCAACCCGCCTCCACGGCCACCACCACCACCTCCTCCTCCTCCACCACCACCAGCGCCGGCAAAGTCTCACACAGCTCCAAAACCCCCTCCTCCACCGCCGCCACCGATGGCGTCAACAAACAGAATTCCCCCAAAGACAGCCGAGCCGACATCGAGGCGCCGGTTGATGAAGCCGCTGCCGCCGGAAGGTCCCCGCATTGCCATGTCGATGCCGATCACGGCGTCGACAACCTCGGATAACAACGGGAGCACGTCGATGCCGGAAGCGGACGACTCCGCCGGCGGTCTGCCGAAGCTGAAGCCGCTGCACTGGGACAAGGTGCGGGCGACCTCCGACCGCGCCATGGTCTGGGACCAGCTCAAGTCAAGCTCATTCCAGTTGAGAACCGGTGCACAATTACTGCGTGATCCCTACTTTTCTCTCCCAACTATGCATCATGTTTCAGCCGTTTCTTTCAGGTTGGACGAGGACATGATCGAGGCGCTCTTCATGAACAACTCGATGCCCGCCGCGCCGCCGAGGGACGCCGGGAGGAAGCCCGGCATGCCGCCGTTCCGGCAGGAGGAGAGGGTGCTCGACCCCAAGAAAGCACAGAACATCGCCATCCTGCTTCGTGCCTTGAATGTCACGCGCGAGGAGGTCTCGGATGCGCTCTTGGATGGTGAGTGATCGTACAATACTGATTGTCCAACTGCTGTGACGAACTTGCTTCCATTGGACAAAATTGTCGGCTCAATTTTCCTGCTAGCAGTAATCCCTGCACATGACCGAGTCAGCTCTCGACTGTTCTTTAGTTAAAAGAATACTCCGTACGCTATTCTGTCAGCAAATCTTCAGTTGGAGGCGTTCTTTAGTTCTTTTCATCTGATTCTGCGATTTTGCTTTCAATGAGATTCGAGTTTGGACCTTGGTGGGCATGCAGTTCAATAGTGATAGGTGCTTTAGAATTAACAGGAAATTTTGATTCTTGATAGTAAGACCTCAACAGAATTTACAGTGACTTGAGATCTTCAAAGGAAGATGGCTCGATCAATCCTTTTCTAGTAGGAAGGCTGTGAACATCCTGATGGAACAAACATCCACCAACTGTTACACTGATCTTTTTTCCCTTCTCTCATTATGGACGATGCCATGGTCGTACCACTTCATGCTCCAAAGTCCAACACTCATAATTTGCTCTGCATCAAACTCCCACCCTGATCTCTACCCTTGCTCACTTTTATGTTTTTCAATGGAGTGTTCTGCTGTTATATGTAGTATGTCATTTTTACACAGCAGTGACCACTGACTATGCATTATCTGCACTCCATTTTTGAACAGGCAATGCCGAATGTTTGGGCAGTGAACTTTTGGAAACGTTGGTCAAGATGGCACCTACTAAAGAGGAGGAAGTCAAACTACGAGATTACAGTGGCGACTTATCGAAGCTGGGAACCGCAGAACGTTTTCTCAAGACTGTACTGGATATACCTTTTGCCTTCAAAAGAGTTGATGCGATGCTGTACCGAGCGAATTTTGAGACAGAGACCAATTACCTAAGGAAATCGTTTGAAACACTAGAGGTATGCGAGATCGTACATTCTTACTGCACAAATTCTTGCCAATTTTGGTACTACAAACTGCACGTCATAGACTTGAATATCAAAGATCATTTTCCTACATTTTCAGCTGTCACACATGCTGTTAGTTGACATTTATCCACTTGTTTTCAGGCTGCTTGTGAAGATCTTAGAGGTAGCAGGCTGTTCCTAAAACTCCTTGAGGCTGTGCTGAGAACTGGAAACCGGATGAATGTCGGCACAAACAGGGGTGAGGCTAAAGCCTTTAAGCTCGACACCCTACTAAAGCTTGCGGACGTCAAGGGAGCAGATGGTAAAACCACGCTGCTGCATTTTGTTGTCCAAGAAATGATTCGATCAGAAGACGCAAAATCTGAAAAGGAAACCGCCAGCTCTAACGAGCACTTCCATAAGCAAGGCCTGAAAGTCGTGTCGGGGCTGAGCAGCGAGCTCGGAAACGTGAAGAAGGCAGCCTCCATGGACTTCGATGTTCTGCACAGCTATGTCAGTAAGCTTGAAACAGGCCTTGAGAAGATCAAGTCCGTGTTGCAGCTCGAAAGGCAATGCACCCAGGGCCAGAGATTCTTCATAGCAATGCAGGGCTTTCTGAAGGAAGCCGAGAAGGAAATCGAGCGAGTGAGAGGCGAGGAGAAGAGGGCTCTGGGGAGAGTGAAAGACATCACCGACTACTTCCACGGCGACGCCTCAAAGGAGGAGGCTCACCCCCTGAGAATATTCATGGTGGTGAGGGACTTCCTGTCGACGCTGGATCATGTCTGTAGGGAGGTTGGCCGGATGCAGCAGGACAGAACCGTCGTCGGGTCCGCAAGGTCGTTCCGTATTTCAGCGACAACCTCACTGCCAGTTCTAAGTCTGTACGGCCAACGACGGGAGAACAAGTCCGACGACGATGATAGTATGTCGTCGTAGGAGTGGGCTATCAAGGATCAGGCTGGATTTTGGAATGCACATAGCACACACGAACTTTGACAGCTTTGGCAGCTGCAGGAAATGTTACTATGATAGTTTCAAGGAAGCACATATTCAGTGTTGGGATGGCCAAGGTTAGGAGAGATCGGGGTCGACGGGGTGTATACGTTAGGATTATTCTGATTTTTTGTGTACAAAAGGAGAACGGTGATAAGATCTTTCTCTTTCTATTGGGTAATTTGCCATGTAGAGGCTTAGAAAATAGGCTCTCTTTACTACTCCCTCCGTTCCCAAATGCAAGACGTTTTGGGCAGTTCAATCTGAAATTCTGAACTGCCAAAACTTCTTATATTAAGGAGCTGAGGTAGTGGTAGTATAGCAGTTTATTGGAAGATTGTTACACTTTTTTTTTCTTATGTAATTAGTATAAACTGGAAATCACTTTTCACGGTAACTAAACTTCTATCTGGCCAAATGATCAGGAACAATTCAAGATTTAACTATTTTTTTACAAAAGAGACTGAGCAATTTTTGTTTTATCTAATCTGTGCAATTTCTTCTGCCAGCAAAATTTCTCTTGTAAGCTTGGAGAAACCTATCATCTTTAGGCCATACCTTGGACTTTATTGGAAGAACATGCTTTATATCACATTATCACTAGAAGAGCACTACTACTAGGTAGCAGAGGCCATCCTTCCAGATATCTGCAAGCAACAGAAAGGTGAAAAAGGGGAGCCATCAGTATGTTTACGATCAAATGTAAAGCATACTAGCCAAGAGCGAAAGGACGGCATAGCTGCCACGCCATGCCAGCACCAATACCATCATCTCCTCCATTGCCGGCAGCAGCCTTTCTCTCTGTACAGGTGATCGATCACTCGAGCATGCGTTCTTTGCGTACAGATAAAGAAAGCACCGGGCATAGCTACGGCGAAAGTTATGTCGCTAACCTTTTCTCTCTCGAGCAAATGATGATTCCAAGCTTCATGAGCCTTCCTTCCGTCCTGTAGTATGCTGGAGTTAGCCGCTGCATGTGAGAGAAAGCTGAGCAGAGCGAAGCAGAGAGACTTCGTTCTAAAGGGTGGCATCCTGACGTGGAGGTTTGATGGGTCTTTAGTGGCGCCATGATTGCCCTTGCCTTCATAATCTTCTTCTGCAAGCACCTCTGAAAACACTGAGATGACATGTAATCATGCAAATTATAGACAACGTTATGCGGGTCAGTGTGCACATTTACAAGAAAACATTCCGTTTTAGCAGAGTAGTTGGATTGCACAAAAGGAACTCTCATCTTTCACCATGGCATTGCAGTCACACATTCGCACACTAAACAACACAAAATTTGTTCCAAACTCACACAGTACTAGGATACACAGGTTTGCACTGAATCATAAGCCATAGAATTACCAAAACGGCAGCATGTTCCTGACGGGACCAAGCACGAGTAGAGAACATTACTTGACGCCAATTCACCTTTACGAATTCTCTCATTTCATACATTGTCACTTTTTAACAAAACAAACAATAATCTATGTGGGTTGTTTTGTCGTATGAATGTAACTGGAACAACCAAGCACAAGCTTGGCTTGGGAACATCGTCTGTCCCTCACCAACTTAGCCACATTTACATCTCCCGATGCACTTCAAAAGGTGGTGCTATGGTGGCAAGAGCTAAAGCCCTGTCATTCCCTGCATATGCTTCCTCAGCGCCTGATCCCTCCGGTTATGATTCCGGCCGCCGCCTCTCCTTCCACCACCTCCACGAGGGCCTGGTCCTCCTCGGGCGAATCCTTGTGCTGGATTATGATCTTCATTGTCCTCCACTGGATCTTCATGGATCCTACCCCCTCTTCGTGCACCACGACCAAAACCTTGCTCGCCATTAGGGCGGTTGTTAACTTCCGGCCGGTTGTCCTCATCCCTGGCCCCTCTTCTTGCACCACGACCAAAACCTTGATGGCCATCAGCGTGGTTGTTCACTTCCGGCCGGTTGTCCTCATCCCTGGCACCTCTTCTTGCACCATGACCAAAACCTTGCTGGCCATCAGAGTGGTTATTCACTTCAGGACGGTTGTCCCTTCTTGCACCACGGCCAAAACCTTGCTGGCCATCAGAGTGGTTATTCCCTTCAGGCCGGTTATCCCTTCTTGCACCACGACCAAAACCTTGCTGGCCATCATTTGCCTCTGCCAGGTTGCTATGGTTCCTGCCCCCTCTTCTCCCTCCACGGCCACCTCGAGGGGCACTAGCATTCCTGTTGTCCTCCGATGGGTTGCTCTGATCCCAGCCACCTCTTCTGCCTTGAACATGGGGAACTGAGCCCCCTCTGCTGAAGCCGTCTGCATGACCACCCTCCTCTTCCTCCATAACTCTATGTTGCTGCCTGTTGGGAACTCCCATAGGTACATTTCCACCACGGCCAAGACCATGAATTGTATCCTTTTGAGTCTGGTTTAAGACTGCCGCTTCTCGAGCATTTGAGACCGCAACTGAACCAGTAACCTTGTAGCTGTAGTTCTTCCCGTCCTTAACATAAAACTGTGGCTTCTTCTGTGATGCCCAACGCGGGCCACTCGAGGAACTCTCAACATCATTGGCACCGTCAGTTTCCTCATAACTTGACTCTACCACGCTGAAGCCAAGATCATCGAATGAGTCATCATACTCATCCTCATATTCATACTGGGATTCAAGAACCGCTGACTTAACAGCATCTTTAGCTTTTCGCGAGTCTAGAATTGTAGAGTCTGGCAAATCGTCATTGCTCTTTCTTGTAAATCTACCTTGTGGAACTGATGATACAGAAGAGGTAGGAGCCTTCGATGATAATGAAACTAAAGCTACAGACGAGGTAGGGGCCTTGGATGCTGATGAAACTGAAGAAGATTGGGCTTCGAGTGTATAGGGTTTATTTGTAATATTGGGCATAGTTTCCACAAGTATGCCCTTTCCTTTATCTTTCCCAACACTAGGTGCATGTTTTTGTTGTGGCATCTCTTCTAAGGAAGTATCTAAAGCTAGAAGATCTTGATGAAGTGTTCCGTCTAATATTCTTTGGATAACTTCCTCAGGGTTCTGGTTGTAGGCTTCCAAGCAAACGGCAAGGAATCCTTTCCCACAATGAGGCAATAGGTCCCTTATCTGACTAATCTTAGACTCAATGACAGCCGCTTCCTCATCCTTCTGCTGTAGTTCACCACCATGGGAAGATACTGGCAAATCAGAGATACTATTCCAAGAAGTGACAGTGGATCCACACAAACGTGATATGAACTGGAAATCCTCATGTTCCATGTATATCCATTCTGTTAAGGATCAAAACAAGGAATACATGAATAAAACGATTTGACATCAAAACAAATACGACAACTGAATTCTTAGATGATAAGAAATGTGGTATGTAGATAGATAGAACGATGCTGCCAGCTTTTAAATTTTTCCACAGAACAGAATACAAAAGAAACGAAATGAGATCATAGCTCAAGTACAAAAATAAATAGGAACACAAACAGAAGTGCCCCTGCACTTGATTATTATGTAAATACAGTTGGTGCATTAAATAGGGCAAAGCAGTAGAGGCCACCAGAAACTGGGAAGGCATTACAAACTCCTACAGGATATGATGATACTCCAACAAGCTTGAAAAACACACCGTTTTAACATTGAATTCTGGTCTACCATATTTTGGCATGGATTGACAACGTTCGACTACCTCAAACTAGAACAGCACTGAGCCATAAGACTATTTACTTTGTTAACTCACACAGACTGTGAGGAAGTATTGTCACAATACGAGGCAATTAAACCTTGATTACTTCTAAAAAAAGATCTACAAGAACACATGCTATTTCTGAATAAAAAGAGGACTAATGTTGGACTGACAATTAGGCATAATAAGGGGGAAAATGCTGTGTGAAACCTTTACAAAATTAAGGAGCTAAGTAAGCATTCATTGAGAATTTCGATAATTTACCTTTGTTCCGAATATCACCAATCCGGCTTATCAATTGAAAATCCTTTTGAAGGGCTTGAAGAAATGTCTTTCCAGGATTCACTTGAGAAGAATAAGTGGCTTCTTCATTGATATCCTTGAGTTTTTGGATTATGATCTCTCCCCTGATCATCGGATCTTCGACTTTAGCTGGAAACATCTTAGTAGAAGAAGTTTGGATATGATGCTCCTTAAGTTGATCATTTAAATAGCAGAACTCCAATAATCTCCAACCAAATACAACAGCTCTCTTTGACAGCATTCTTATGCCAAGAACTATATCAGTAACTATACTGTCAGATGAAGTCTCTCCATTGCTTTGGGAACTGGACATAACTTGGAAGCCCTGAAGCAAAGATGGTAACAAAAAATCATGCAATCTTGCAAGGATGTTCAGTAATTCCTCAACTCCATCACTGCAAATAAAGAAGTGTATATCCATCAATCCCTAGTTAAGAAACATTCACCAATCACTGGGATGAACGAGAGAAGCTTACCCTGCTTCAAAAGAAGTACATAATAATAAAGCAGCAGGCTGATAAGCATCAACAAAGGCATCCAGAGAGATAATTGCATCATTCACAAAATCCAGCACCTGAAGGGAATTAAATTTAGAACTACGCATAAAACTTAGGCACAAGGACAGTTGATATATCAGAAATAATCCAGTATAGGTAAAAACTTACCTCCGAAAAATCCTTCTGAAGCTGGGTATATCCACTGTCATTTGGTTCAGGTGAGCTGAGGTCCTATAAATCAATCAATTACAGTTAAGTTGTGTTCATGCATAATTCTGTAAGATCTGTCATAAAATGTCCTTGGATTGCCAAAAATGCATGACCATTCTTTAATTATATCGTGTGTCGTTGATTTTTCATCATATTAAATTAAATATATCATTAATTTGAACATGAAGTTTTTTCCAAAGACCCCGCCCCCCCCCCCCCCCCCTCCCTCCCAGCGCTTTAGAAGGCCTTACCGCTTTGAAAACCATGTCACCAAGATAATTTCTAACAGAGGTTCTGACATACCAGGAATGGTAAAAGGATAATACATGTCATATTTAGCTGGAAATGTATGGGATTAGCACTAGAAAAGGATCCAAGACCAATACAGTGATATGTTACACCAAATGGTAGAATGAGCTTGTAGCTAAAGGAGTCAATCCAGTATTGCAGTACGTGATTAAAACAAATAGAACACCCTCATCCAGTCATCCATGCACCTATGAGGGCTAATTCCCTCATAGGATGAATGAACAAACTATCTTTTTACGAACAGTGCAAATGTGCATTTCTCCAAAAATTTGATTGGAATGAAAAAAAAGCATTAGCTAAAGGAAAATTCAGTGGTTCTATAGCAGTCACATAGGATTTCTCCACACTGAGATCATCAAGTTTATTCTCTAGATGTTGCTACCAAAAAAATGAACAAAAAAGACTTTAGATGGCATGCACCATTAACAAGTTGCACAAAACACATGCAAGAAGATGACCTGTAATGACTTCATGCACCTCTCCTGCATCGTGTGAAAAATGTCCAGGAACTGGCGAAGTACAATATTGATGTCATCAAGAACATTGGGCTGCACAGTGATAGCATTTATAACCTGGAGATACAGAACCATTATTAACTGGAGCGTTCAGAGTTCATAAAATGAAAAGAAATAGCTGAAATTAAAATGAATTTGAATTTAAGTTGCATCTATGCACAAGAAAAAAGAAAATAATAATAGCACCAACATCAGTAAAAAATGCCTCGGGAACCAACCAGCGAACTTGTCAACTTCCCATTGTCATGCCCATAAATAGCACATATATCCAATAACTTTGGTAGATCAAGCAATCTTTTCTCCTGTAAAAGGGCTAAAGGGGAACAAATTATTCGACTCCATTCTGCACTAGACTCAATGAATGCACATAGGATCAAACAAGTAGTCCTAATCTCACCTGCATGCTCCTTCATGCTAAGGGACTCACCCACACCTGTTCCAGGGTCCTTGTTTGAAGATCTAATACATGAACAAGAGACACATCATAACATTTATATGCAACTCTTACCAGCGTACACTATCTTATGAAAATGGTTTAATAGAAACTGAACAGAAAGTTGTGAAATGATAGAAATCTCACATGCGGTAAAGAACCATGAAGACACGGCGGCAAAGCTCAAGCTCCCCAACCACCAAGCCAGCAACTGTTCCTTTGGGGCTCCTATGTGGCAAATCATACCACCTGTGTCTGAATTGTAGGTAACTATCTAGGAATGCATGCAGAGAGGTATCCTGTGCCACTGGGTAAAGAAGTAACTATAAGCATTAGGTGTCACTAACAAAGTTCGGATACATGCAGCTCTGAGCTCTCTTCGCAAGTTCTAACTCTAGGAGCAAAAACATTTTGAACAAATAACAAAACAATAACAAATTTCATCTCCCGGTTTCTCTGGTTTGCTTATTTAGTGATTATAAATCATTGTTTATTAATATCAGTTCTAATTAACTATGCTTTTTAAGGCGGAGGGGGGGGGGGGGGGGGGAGCGCTCTGACGCTTAAACGAACGCTTTAGGCACCTCCTAAAGCGGTCCATTTTCTGATGCATGCAGCTCTGAACTCTCCACGCAGATTCTAACCCGAGGAGTAAAAACATTGCAGAAAACACAAAGCAAGAACAATCTCCCAGTTTCTCTTATCGACTTGCCCAGTCGTTGAACTATTGTTTATCAAGATCAGTTCTACTTAACAATTCCAAAACACAACAGACAGCGCTGTAGAGTTAAGTATCGGTAACCAATACATACATGTACTCATTAGATTTTCTTTGTTACTCTAGATACCTATTCGGGGAAGATGCAAGGACCTACATGCACATCCTAGTGTTTGATAGTGGAAAAAAAATCAGAAATTATTAAGCTGATTAGTAAACTTGACAACTTGAGCCAGTACAGCTCATAAGTGCAAGTAGAGTTATATATGCACGGCAGACAGAAATGTTGCTGATATATTCACGTTGAAGGAAAGAACGGATGCAACTAAGAAGGCAAACGAACTTCCTAACCAAGTAACCAGTAACGCTAGGACTTTCAACAGCTTAGCAGATATATTCACTAGATTCCAGACATAATCGGACTACCACTGAATAAATAACTAATCAGTCAACATATGTGTAAGCCCATAAACCAGTCAGTAGAATTGACTACAGCAGTTCTCCAAATCGCAACTCGTTGAGAAGCTTGATATGCGCTTTTACAGATAGGCAGGAAGATGCCAATATATCATAACAACACAGGCAGTATTTAGAAATAGCAATCAATTTGCTAAGCATGCCATGAAGCTATACTCACACTTACTCTGCAGGGTGTAATGCTCATGTATATAAACTAGGTATGAGTTCAACCATGAACTACTCCTCAATCTAAGCCACCGTATACAGCATAATACATTCTAGGTTATGGAAGGTAAACTAAACTACTAATGTGATAAGAAACGTCTTTAAATCCCAAGTATGAAGCACTTGGTCATCTTTAGTGATCAAACCCACCTGAACGAGTCGATATCCGCTAGAGCATAGCTTTAGCAAATTACACAAACAACAAAAGTATGAATAAGAATTTGCACTAAATGTATTCGAACGACTCTGCTACCAAACAAGCAAACCGAAATTTAACAGGTCAAGCTCCCAAGTTTCCTACTCAGGGTCCCAAACTCAGAACTAAGGTTTCTGGTTTTCAACTAATGTAACATAGGAGTTCTGTGGTTACCCTGGCGCCAGAATTCCCGAGGTTTGGCACGGAGGAGCGACGCGAGCGCGTCGTTGCACATACTAGTGTTTGATAGTGAAACACATTGGAGAAAACACAAAACAAGAACGGATTTTCATCTCCCAGTTTCCCTTATCGACTTACCTAGTCGTTAAATTATTGTTTATCGAGATCAGTTCTAGTTAACAATTCCAAAACACAACAGAGAGCCCTGTAGAGTTAAGTATCGGTAACCAATACATACATGTACTCATCAGCTTTTCTTTGTTACTCTAGATACCTATTCGGAGAAGATGCAAGGAGCTACAAGCACATACTAGTGTTGGATAGTAAAAAAAAATCAGAAATTATTAAGCATCTAATTAGTAAACTTGACTGCTTGAGCCAGTACAACTCATAAGTGCAGAAGTAGAGTTATATATGCACGGAAGACAGAAATTTTGCTGATATATTCACGTTGAAGAAAACAACGGATGCAATTAAGAAGGCAAACGAACTTCCTAACCAAGTAACCAGTAACGCTAGGATTTTTAACAGCTTAGCAGATATATTCACTAGATTCCAGACATAATCGGACTACCACTGAATAAATAACTAATCAGTCAAAATATGTGTAAGCCATAAACCAGTCAGTAGAATTGACTACAGCAGTTCTCCAAATCGCAACTCGTTCAGAAGCTTGATGTGCGCTTTTACACATAGGCAGGAAGATACCAATATATCATAACAGTGCGGTCAGTATTTAGAAATAGCAATCAAATTGTTAAGCAAGCCATGAAGCTAAACTCAGCGAAGGGTATAGCACTCCTGTATATAAACTAGGTTTGAGTTCAAGCATGAACGAATCTGCGTATCCTGTATACAACACAGCACATTCATAGGTTATGGAGGGTGACTTTAAATCCCAACTAGTAGGCACTAAATCACTTTTAGTGAATCAAACCCGTCTGAATGATTCGATATGTGTAGACCATGGCTTACCAAATTACACAAACAATAAAATAATGCTTAAGAATTCGCACTAAATTCATTCGAGCGATTCTGCTAAATCAAACAAGCAAACCGAAAATTAACAGGTTGTGTTAAGCTCCCAGGTTTCCTACTCAGGGTCCCAATCCAAGTACTAGGGTTTCTGGTTTTCGACTAATGTAACATAGGAGGAGTTGTGTGGGTTACCCTGGCGCCAGAACTCGCGAGGCTTGGCGCGGAGGAGCGACGCGAGCGCGTCGTTGAGGAGGTCGACGACGGCCTGCGACTCCTGGGCGTCGAGGCCGCCGAGCCCGGCCGCGACCGCCTCGTCGTGCGGCAGGTACGCCACGAACCCATCGGCGCCAGATGCGGACGGGGCGGCCGACGATCGGAGGGCGGTGGTGAGCGATGGCGGGGGCGAGGGTTTAGGGGCGGGAGGGGCGGCGGATTTGGGGACGTAGCGCTGCTGTTGCTGCTGCTGCTGCTGCTGCCTCGGGCCGGAGTTGGGGTGGCGGCGGTGGTATGAGGGCTTGGATTGCTGGGCGGGCGGCGCCGACGACATGGCTGGATCGGGGGAGGCGGCTCAGGAGAGGAAAAGTCAGTAGCCTTCTTCTACTCCCTGAATTTTGGAATCGACAAGCTCTTCGCGACGATATATTGAATTTAAAGTATTTCTCAAATATTTAAAAAAAAAATGGCTGCATTTTTTTTTCGGTATACTAACCAAAAAAACTAGCCAGAATTGAAAACGAGTTAGCCGGGATTGGTTTTCGTGGCTAAGTACTGTCCCAAAATATAAGGTGCGGTATATTTTTGGAAAATGATTCGTTGCCCCCGGGGATAAGGCTCTCCCAGCCCCCGGGTCCCTAGCCGTCGGATCAACCATTTTGATGTTTAGATTTGGATGTAGAAAAAAAACACCTTCGGCAGCAAAAAATCACCCCCGACAGCAAATGACTGAAGCAAAAAACGGTTCGTTTAGAAAAAGAAAAATAAAAAGGCTGGGCTCGCTGAAGACCTCCCCGGAGACCACGTAGCAAAAAAATGTGATAATGTAGCAAAGATGAAAATCTTCAGAGACATCGCCGGAGACAACGTAGCAAACATATTATCACGATGTGATGCTATTTTTTTGCTATAATTGTTTTGTTGTTTTGCTACTTTAATTTAAAAAATTTGCTACGAGCTCTCCGGCGAGATCTCCGGCGAGCTCAGCCTTTTTATTTGATTTCGTAACTGAACCGTTTTTTGCTACAATGTAGCAAAAGCGGGTTATGTTTTTGCTGTCGGGAGGTATTTTTTGCTACATTCAGTAGAAGCAGATCTGACCGTTCAAGATAGTCGATCCGACGGCTGGCGACCCGGGGGCTGGGAAATCAGATCCCCCGGGGGATGCCCACAGTCTCCTATATTTTTTTGCAGGTCACACACAATTTTAACCACTACTAGTTGAATGCCCGTGCGTTGCTACGGCTGTCAAAATTTTCTCCATCTATCTATATGCAAAATATATTTTTGGAGCAACATGTCTTTTCATGTAGAAAAGGGAAATCCACACACTATGCATAGCAGGCATGGTTCTGAATGGAACATTCCAAAACCATCGCAAAGCAAGATCATGAACGCAAAAATCTGAATTAGCTGAGATAGGTGGCGCATAGACAAAGGGAAAGCTCGTTCCGCTGCCAAATGTCCTCTTTGGCAATTGTTGCCACCTCGATGAACGTGAGCATACGACTAATGACAAACCAACGATTCCTTTCTCCCCAAGCGTTCTAGAGAACATAGAGAAGACGACCGCTGGTTGCCCCTGCTCCTTCCTCGGATTCCCCTCGATGAGTTTGTCCCATCACTCTCCGATGCTTGGTAAGCTATGCCTGTGCACTTGATGAGACTCCAAACGACCGTGGTGAAGAGGCAGTCTTTACATAAGTGCATCGTCGTCTCCTGGCCGTTTAGGCACATTTGGAAAATAGGGTAATGGGGGCCAACCTCTTATAGCCACATATTAGGCATCAACAGCTTACCGTGGAGGTCCAACCAAGCGAACATCTTGCATTTCGGCTTGGTAGATGCATTCCATATTTTTTGAGAAAGGAAACAAGGGTGGCAAGCTAGGAATTACGCCGGGTACCCCGACTTGCGGTGTAGATTCCATCGTTGGTCAAAAACCAAGAGAAATCAGGGATCTCAGGAGCAAGCTGCGTTGTATGAATGGTGTCCTAGACCTCAATGTAGTGCGACAACTGGACCAACGTGTTGAGATGCGCAATCAAACGAATCCAGTTATCGTCTTCGATCTCCTTTGCGATGCAGCGGTTCTTCCTAGTTGCAATCTTGAAAATATCATGGCCCCAAAGCCAAAGGGGGCTTCCCAAATGTCATGCCAGAAGGAAGTTGTTTCACCATCGCCGAGAAAGACCTTGGTGGAAACCCTGAAGAGGGCCATGTCTGAGTCGTTGCAGGGGAGCTCCGAGCCAACCCAAGGCCAACATGATCCATGCCAAGCATCCCGAGTCGTCCTAGGTTAGTGCAACAGCTAACAATCGAGAATTTCCCAGCTCCTCCTTCAAGATGATGCTAGTATCTTTGTATGTGAACATAATGAATGCAAAGACACCTTTTTAGTCAATAATTTAATGACACCACCATCCAATTTCATATGTTTTTATTTCACATTGCTCTCTCTCCCACTCTCTTGTTATCTACGCCTTCTAAGTACAACATAACGAAAGGTCGATTGAGGAAATATAGATAAATAGAAAAATGGTCACGGATTTAGGGCCATATAGCTCTGAACACCTATCACAGATTTACGGTATATATAGGCTAAAATATATCTAGATTCATTGAACATGTGAGAAATATTTAGGGCAAGAGGGAGTAGTAGGTTTTAAACAAACACTATGTGTTTTTGGATTTTTATTTTCATCTCCTTCCCATGTTCCATGTATACGTGCCTCTAGTTACTCATGGGAGATAACTGGCGCATACTTTCAAACCTAATTTTGTAGTTCTAACACATGCTTGAGATGAGCATATATAATTGGCATACATAAACTGTTGTGATCAAATTTATATAAGATGGAAAGGTAGACACCTTACGAAATAACATATCAAGGGCAGTCCACATAAGCGCCGAAACACAAGCTCGAACATCTCAGTGTGATGTTGTGACTTGAGCACAAACAAGAAATTATCTTACAATCAAATAGTTGTCAGGGATTTGTCTTTCCAAATCGCAACATATATTAGAGAACCACGAGTTACACTCAATGTAATAAGGCAATAGCTTAAGATTTTAAAAAATAGTAACCGAATTACACGTATCAAAGATCAACACCGATGGGCTATGTTAATACGATAAGCCAATCAATAACCAGTCATTCTAGAAATCAAAAGGAAACTACCATCTTAATAAATAAGAATACAAATGCAATGTTAATCAATTACATGAAAACCTTCTATCACGCAAACACAAATACAAATGCTCTACGTAGAAAGAACAACACATCATGTCTTCTCTCATCAGAAGACTTCATGGCTTCTCTCTAATTAATCATTTCATGATTCAGCTATGATATCAAAAACTCATTCGTTTCATTTTAAGTTGAACAACTGAACCATCGCTCCTTACATGTTGTTGAGAACCACCATTTGAGCCTTCTGTAATATCGTCAAATCCTTTGCTCTTTTTTGTGACTGCATTTCTATTTTTAGTCGCTAACTTTCACCATGCGACAGCCCCATATACATCGTGAGCTCACTCGATTAGAACTCAATGCAAGCACAACTTCCCTTTTTGCTCGAAAGAATTCGCCTACGGCTGGAAACAAATGTAATTTAACTTACAGAACACTGGGGATAAGAAGTACTAACAATGATTCTTTGATCTATCATAAAACATGCCTACTACTCTTCTTAGCATACGTATGGTGATGTATTTTGCAGATGATGCAAGGATATAAACCTTGGAGAATTTCTAGCATATGCTATTACATACTACTATGTATTACCTATTATATATACCAGGTCATTTTTTCATGATAAACAATAGATAATAATTAGTTTTATCCCTGACTAAGATCACTAAAAACTCTCAATACAATACTTCTAAGACAGGAGCGGATGTAGCCTTTATAATGATTGCATCTGTGGTGGAAAATAGAGTGGTACATGATAACTGAAAAAGCAAGAGAAATGTCAGGTCTAGATGATGTCAAGCAGATTGTTTATCGTTTTTATTTCAACAGTAGTACCATAAGTTGCATCACCTTGTTTTCTCCAATGACATGATCTCTCTTTCTAACTGCCAAAAAAATAGAAAGCACATACATAATGTTATAAGTTGATCATAAGGTGAGCACACATAAAACAATATAGATATAACAATAAAGTAAGCATACAGAAAGAAGCATAGATGCAGCACGCCAGCCCATGGTAGCCAATCGGCTCTTAATTTTTTTCAGATAATGTCTGAATGGTCACATACGTGCTCAAACAGAAATCTTACCTACAAAATCTCCCAGTGGTTGACTAACAGAAAAAGAAGTGAAATCACGTAGATCTTTATGTAGAAAGGACATTAAAATGTAGGTGTTCAGTGACATGACATGCGAAGTTTATATGGAATTTTGGAAGAGCTAGGTGGTGTGGTTGTCAATTGTTACGACAATATGTTCATACGTCTATGCAAAGTTACTGAAGATAGTCAACTGATGTCTACGCACACTCCTTTTCCTGTAGACAGTTGATACGTCTCCGACGTATCGATAATTTCTTATGTTCCATGCCACATTATTGATGTTATCTACATGTTTTATGCACACTTTATGTCATATTCGTGCATTTTCTGGAACTAACCTATTAACAAGATGCCGAAGTGCCGATTCTTTGTTTTCTGCTGTTTTTGGTTTCAGAAATCCTAGTAAGGAAATATTCTCGGAATTGGACGAAATCAAAGCCCAGGGGCCTATTTTCTCACGAAGCTTCCAGAAGTCCGAAGGAGAGACGAAGAGGGGCCACGGAGGGGCCACACCATAGGGCGGCGCGGCCCCCCCCTTGGCCGCGCCGGCCTGTAGTGTGGGGCCCCCGTGCCGCCTCTTGACCTGCCCTTCCGCCTATAAAAAGTCTCCGTGACGAAACCCCCAGTACCGAGAACCACGATACGGAAAACCTTCCAGAGACGCCGCCGCCGCCGATCCCATCTCGGGGGATCCAGGAGATCGCCTCCGGCACCCTGCCGGAGAGGGGAATCATCTCCCGGAGGACTCTACGCCGCCATGGTCGCCTCCGGTGTGATGTGTGAGTAGTCTACCCCTGGACTATGGGTCCATAGCAGTAGCTAGATGGTTGTCTTCTCCCCATTGTGCTATCATTGTCGGATCTTGTGAGCTGCCTAACATGATCAAGATCATCTATCTGTAATTCTATATGTTGCGTTTGTTGGGATCCGATGAATAGAGAATACTTGTTATGTTGATTATCAAAGTTATGCTTATGTGTTGTTTATGATCTTGCATGCTCTCCGTTACTAGTAGATGCTCTGGCCAAGTAGATGCTTGTAACTCCAAGAGGGAGTACTTATGCTCGATAGTGGGTTCATGCCTGCATTGACACAGGGACGTGTGATGAAAGTTCTAAGGTTGTGTTGTGCTGTTGCCACTAGGGATAAAACATTGATGCTATGTCTAAGGATGTAGTTGTTGATTACATTACGCACCATACTTAATGCAATTGTCTATTGCTTTGCAACTTAATACTGGAGGGGGTTCGGATGATAACCTGAAGGTGGACTTTTTAGGCATAGATGCAGTTGGATGGCGGTCTATGTACTTTGTCGTAATGCCCAATTAAATCTCACTATACTCATCATGATATGTATGTGCATGGTCATGCTCTCTTTATTTGTCAATTGCCCAACTGTAATTTGTTCACCCAACATGCTGTTCGTCTTATGGGAGAGACACCTCTAGTGAACTGTGGACCCCGGTCCAATTCTCTTTACTGAAATACAATCTACTGCAATACTTGTTCTACTGTTTTCTGCAAACAATCATCTTCCACACAATACGGTTAATCCTTTGTTACAGCAAGCCGGTGAGATTGACAACCTCACTGTTTCGTTGGGGCAAAGTACTTTGGTTGTGTTGTGCAGGTTCCACGTTGGCGCCGGAATCCCTGGTGTTGCGCCGCACTACATCCCGCCGCCATCAACCTTCAACGTGCTTCTTGGCTCCTCCTGGTTCGATAAACCTTGGTTTCTTTACGAGGAAAACTTGCTGCTGTGCGCATCATACCTTCCTCTTGGGGTTGCCCAACGAACGTGTGAAATACACGCCATCAAGCTCTTTTTCTGGCGCCGTTGCCGGGGAACTGAAGAAAAGCTACACCACAGAGAATTGCCTCCCACGGCAACAGCTCTTTTTCTGGCGCCGTTGCCGGGGAGATCAAGACACGCTGCAAGGGGAGTCTCCACTTCTCAATCTCTTTACTTTGTTTTTGTCTTGCTTAGCTTTATTTACTATCTTGTTTGCACTCTATATCAAAAACACAAAAAAATTAGTTACTTGCATTTACTTTACTTAATATCATGCATGTTTTTATTTCACTAGTTAAGCATAATGGAAAACAACAAAAATATGAGAGACCTTTATGAACTTTATCTTGAATTAGGACATGATGTGTTTGAAGAGAGAATTAAAAAACCCATGGAACTTTATATGCATGCTAATGGGAATGTTATTACTATGAATGCTTTGAACACCATTGTTGCTAATGCTATGGAAAATTCTAAGCTTGGGGAAGTTGGCTCTGATGAGCATGATCTTTTTAGTCCCCCAAGCATTGAGGAGAAAATTTTCTTTTATGATTACAATATGCCTCCTATATATGATGATAGCCACTTTGTTGAATTTGCTCCCACTACAACTAATAAAATTGATTATGCTTATGTGGAGAGTAATAATTTTATGCATGAGACTCATGATAAGAATGCTTTATGTGATAGTTATATTGTTGAGTTTGCTCATGATACTACTGAAAGTTATTATGAGAGAGGAAAATATGGTTGTAGAAATTTTCATGTTACTAAAATGCCTCTCTATATGCTGAAATTTTTGAAGCTACACTTGTTTTATCTTCCTATGCTTGTCACTTTGCTCTTCATGAACTTGTTTATTTACAAGATTCCTATGCATAGGAAGCATGTTAGACTTAAATGTGTTTTGAATTTGCCTCTTGATGCTCTCTTTTGCTTCAAATACTATTTGTTGCGAGTGCATCATTAAAACTGCTGAGCCCATCTTAATGGCTATAAAGAAAGAACTTCTTGGGAGATAACCCATGTGTTATTTTGCTACAGTACTTTGTTTTTATTTTGTGTCTTGGAAGTTGTTTACTACTGTAGCAACCTCTCCTTATCTTAGTTTAGTGTTTTATTGTGCCAAGTTAAGCCGTTGATAGAAAAGTAAGTACTAGATTTGGATTACTGCACAGTTCCAGATTTCTTTGCTGTCACGAATCTGGGTCCACCTCCCTGTAGGTAGCTCAGAAAATTAAGCCAATTTACGTGCATGATCCTCAGATATGTACGCAACTTTCATTCAATTTGGGCATTTTCATTTGAGCAAGTCTGGTGCCATTTTAAAATTCGTCAATACGAACTGTTCTGTTTTGACAGATTCTGCCTTTTATTTCGCATTGCCTCTTTTGCTATGTTGGATGAATTTCTTTGATCCACTAATGTCCAGTAGCATTATGCAATGTCCAGAAGTGTTAAGAATGATTGTGTCACCTCTGAATATGTCAATTTATATTGTGCACTAACCCTCTAATGAGTTGTTTCGAGTTTGGTGTGGAGGAAGTTTTCAAGGATCAAGAGAGGAGTATGATGCAACATGATCAAGGAGAGTGAAAGCTCTAAGCTTGGGGATGCACCCGGTGGTTCACCCCTGCATATATCAAGAAGACTCAAGCGTCTAAGCTTGGGGATGCCCAAGGCATCCCCTTCTTCATCGACAACATTATCAGGTTCCTCCCCTGAAACTATATTTTTATTCCATCACATCTTATGTGCTTTTTCTTGGAGCGTCGGTTTGTTTTTGTTTTTTGTTTTGTTTGAATAAAATGGATCCTAGCATTCACTTTATGGGAGAGAGACACGCTCCGCTGTAGCATATGGACAAGTATGTCCTTGGTTTCTACTCATAGTATTCATGGCGAAGTTTCTCCTTCGTTAAATTGTTATATGGTTGGAATTGGAAAATGATACATGTAGTAATTGCTATAAATGTCTTGGGTAATGTGATACTTGGCAATTGTTGTGCTCATGATTAAGCTCTTGCATCATATGCTTTGCACCCATTAATGAAGAAATACATAGAGCATGCTAAAATTTGGTTTGCATATTTGGTTTCTCTAAGGTCTAGATAATTTCTAGTTTTGAGTTTGAACAACAAGGAAGACGGTGTAGAGTCTTATAATGTTTTCAATATGTCTTTTATGTGAGTTTTGCTGCACCGGTTCATCCTTGTGTTTGTTTCAAATAAGCCTTGCTAGCCTAAACCTTGTATCGAGAGGGAATACTTCTCATGCATCCAAAATACTTGAGCCAACCACTATGTCATTTGTGTCCACCATACCTACCTATACTACATGGTATTTTCCGCCATTCCAAAGTAAATTGCTTGAGTGCTACCTTTAAAATTCCATCATTCACCTTTGCAATATATAGCTCATGGGACAAATAGCTTAAAAACTATTGTGGTATTGAATATGTAATTATGCACTTTATCTCTTATTAAGTTGCTTGTTGTGCGATAACCATGTTCACTGGGGACGCCATCAACTATTCATTGTTGAATTTCATGTGAGTTGCTATGCATGTTCGTCTTGTCTGAAGTAAGAGAGATCTACCACCATAGGGTTAAGCATGCATATGTTAGAGAAGAACATTGGGCCGCTAACTAAAGCCATGTTCCATGGTGGAAGTTTCAGTTTTGGACAACAATCCTCAAATCTCAAATGAGAAAATTATTAATTGTTGTTATATGCTTATGCATAAAAGAGGAGTCCATTATCTGTTGTCTATGTTGTCCCGGTATGGATGTCTAAGTTGAAGAATAATCAATAGCGAGAAATCCAATGCGAGCTTTCTCCTTAGACCTTTGTACAGGCGGCATAGAGGTACCCCTTTGTGACACTTGGTAAAAACAATGCATTGTGATGACCCGGTAGTCCAAGCTAATTAGGACAAGGTGCGGGCACTATTAGTACGCTATGCATGAGGCTTGCAACTTATAAGATATAATTTACATGATGCATATGCTTTATTACTACCGTTGACAAAATTGTTTCATGTTTTCAAAATCAAAGCTCTAGCACAAATATAGCAATCGATGCTTTTCCTCTATGGAGGACCATTCTTTTACTTTCAATGTTGAGTCAGTTCACCTATTTCTCTCCACCTCAAGAAGCAAACACTTGTGTGAACTGTGCATTGATTCCTACATACTTGCTTATTGCACTTATTATATTACTCTATGTTGACAATATCCATGAGATATACATGTTACAAGTTGAAAGCAACCGCTGAAACTTAATCTTCTTTTGTGTTGCTTCAATGCCTTTACTTTGAATTATTGCTTTATGAGTTAACTCTTATGCAAGACTTATTGATGCTTGTCTTGAAGTGCTATTCATGAAAAGTCTTTGCTATATGATTCACTTGTTTACTCATGTCATATACATTGTTTCGATCGCTGCATTCACTACATATGCTTTACAAATAGTATGATCAAGATTATGATGGCATGTCACTCCAGAAATTATCTGTGTTATCGTTTTACCTGTCGGGACGAGCAGAACTAAGCTTGGGGATGCTGATACGTCTCCGACGTATCGATAATTTCTTATGTTCCATGCCACATTATTGATGTTATCTACATGTTTTATGCACACTTTATGTCATATTCGTGCATTTTCTGGAACTAACCTATTAACAAGATGCAGAAGTGCCGATTCTTTGTTTTTCTGCTGTTTTTGGTTTCAGAAATCCTAGTAAGGAAATATTCTCGGAATTGGACGAAATCAAAGCCCGGGGGCCTATTTTCTCACGAAGCTTCCCGAAGTCCGAAGGAGAGACGAAGAGGGGCCACGGAGGGGCCACACCATAGGGCGGCGCGGCCCCCTTGGCCGCGCCGGCCTGTAGTGTGGGGCCCCGTGCCGCCTCTTGACCTGCCCTTCCGCCTATAAAAAGTCTCCGTGACGAAACCCCCAGTACCGAGAACCACGATACGGAAAACCTTCCAGAGACGCCGCCGCCGCCGATCCCATCTCGGGGGATCCAGGAGATCGCCTCCGGCACCCTGCCGGAGGGGAATCATCTCCCGGAGGACTCTACGCCGCCATGGTCGCCTCCGGTGTGATGTGTGAGTAGTCTACCCCTGGACTATGGGTCCATAGCAGTAGCTAGATGGTTGTCTTCTCCCCATTGTGCTATCATTGTCGGATCTTGTGAGCTGCCTAACATGATCAAGGTCATCTATCTGTAATTCTATATGTTGCGTTTGTTGGGATCCGATGAATAGAGAATACTTGTTATGTTGATTATCAAAGTTATGCTTATGTGTTGTTTATGATCTTGCATGCTCTCCGTTACTAGTAGATGCTCTGGCCAAGTAGATGCTTGTAACTCCAAGAGGGAGTACTTATGCTCGATAGTGGGTTCATGCCTGCATTGACACAGGACGGATGAAAGGTTCTAAGGTTGTGTTGTCTTGTTGCCACTAGGGATAAAACATTGATGCTATGTCTAAGGATGTAGTTGTTGATTACATTACGCACCATACTTAATGCAATTGTCTGTTGTTTGCAACTTAATACTGGAGGGGGTTCGGATGATAACCTGAAGGTGGACTTTTTAGGCATAGATGCAGTTGGATGGCGGTCTATGTACTTTGTCGTAATGCCCAATTAAATCTCACTATACTCATCATGATATGTATGTGCATGGTCATGCTCTCTTTATTTGTCAATTGCCCAACTGTAATTTGTTCACCCAACATGCTGTTCGTCTTATGGGAGAGACACCTCTAGTGAACTGTGGACCCCGGTCCAATTCTCTTTACTGAAATACAATCTACTGCAATACTTGTTCTACTGTTTTCTGCAAACAATCATCTTCCACACAATACGGTTAATCCTTTGTTACAGCAAGCCGGTGAGATTGACAACCTCACTGTTTCGTTGGGGCAAAGTACTTTGGTTGTGTTGTGCAGGTTCCACGTTGGTGTCGGAATCCCTGGTGTTGCGCTGCACTACATCCCGCCGCCATCAACCTTCAACGTGCTTCTTGGCTCCTCCTGGTTCGATAAACCTTGGTTTCTTTCTGAGGGAAAACTTGCTGCTGTGCGCATCATACCTTCCTCTTGGGGTTGCCCAACGAACGTGTGAAATACACGCCATCAACAGTGTTGGGCCTCCAAGAGCAGAGGTTTGTAGAACAGCAGCAAGTTTCCCTTAAGTGAATCACCCAAGGTTTATCGAACTCAGGGAGGAAGAGGTCAAAGATATCTCTCTCAAGCAACCCTGCGATCACAATGCAAGAAGTCTCTTGTGTCCCCAATACACCTAATACACTTGTCAGATGTATATGTGCACTAGTTCGGCGAAGAGATAGTGAGATGCAAATGATATTGATGAATATGAGTGGCAATAGCAATCTGAATAAAATATGGCAGCGAGTAAACATGCAACGGAACAGTAAACAAACGGAGATTCGATGTTTGGAAACAAGGCCTAGGGATCCTACTTTCACTAGTGGACACTCTCAACATTGATCACATAATAAAACCACTCTACACTCTCTTGTTGGATGATGAATACCATTAATTGTGTAGGGCTACAAGAGCACCTCAATGCCGGAGTTAACAAGCTCCACAATATTCGATGTTCATATTTAAATAACCTTAGAGTGCATGATAGACCAACGCAATTATACCGAGTACTAACATAGCATGCACACTGTCAACATCAGCTATGAAAGGGGGAGTAGATCACATCAATACTATCATTGTAATAGTTAACTTCATAATCTACAAGAGATCACAATCATAGCATATACCAAGTACTTCATGATGCACACACTGTCAACATTACATCATGGAGGAGGAATAGACTACTTTAATAACATCACTAGAGTAGCACATAGATGATATTCAACTAGATCACAAAGAGAGAGATGAACCACATAGCTACAGCAGAGCCCTCAGCCCCGGGGGTGAATTACTCCCTCCTCATCATGGAGACAGCGATGGCGGTGAAGATGGCGGTGGAGATGGCTTCCGGGGGCAATTCCCCGTCCCGGCAGGGTGCCGGAACAGAGACTTATGTCCCCCGAATTGGAGTTTTGCGATGGCGGCGGCGTCCCTGGAGTCTTTCTGGAGTTTCGTCAATCCGTATCGCGTTTTTAGGTCGAAGGGCTTATATAGGCGAAGAGGCGGCGCAGGAGGGGCAACAGGGCGCCCCCACACTAGGCCGGCGCGGCCAGGGTGGAGCCCGCGCAGCCCTGGCGTGTGGTGGCCCCCTGGCCCGCCTCCGACTCTCCTTCGGTGTTCTGGGGTCCTCCGGGAAAAATAAGATACTGGGTCTTTGTTTCGTCGAATTCCGAGAATATTGCCCGAACAGCCTTTCTGGAACCAAAAACAACAGAAAACAGGAACTGGCACTGTGGCATCTTGTTAATAGGTTAGTTCCGGAAAACGCATAAAAATATTATAAAGTGCAATCAAAACATGTAAGTATTGTCATAAAACAAGCATGGAACATCAGAAATTATAGATACGTTGGAGACGTATCAGCATCCCTAAGCTTAGTTCCTACTCGTCCTCGAGTAGGTAAACGATAAAAAGAATAATTTCTGTAGTGACATGCTACTTACATAACCTTGATCATACTATTGTAAAGCATATGAGATGAATGCAGTGACTCAAGGCAATGATCTATAGTTGCTAACAAATAGATAACATATAGCAAAACTTTTCATGAATAATACTTTCAAGACAAGCATCAAAAGTCTTGCATAAGAGTTAACTCATAAGGCAATAGATTCAAAATAAAAGCATCGAAGCAACACAAAGGAAGATATAAGTTTCAGCATGCATATCTCATGGATAATTGTCAACACAAAGTAGAATAATAAGTGCAATAAGCAAGTATGTAAGAATCAATGCACAGTTGACACAAGTGTTTGCTTCTAAGGTGGAAGGAAGTAGGTAAACTGACTCAACATAAAGTAAAAGAAAGGCCCTTCGCAGAGGGGAGCAGGGATTAAATCATGTGCTAGAGCTTTTTAAGTTTTGAAATCATATAGAGAGCATAAAAGTAAAGTTTTGAGAGGTGTTTGTTGTTGTCAACGAATGGTAGTGGGCACTCTAACCCCCTTGCCAGACAGACCTTGAAAGAGCGGCTCCCATGAAACATTTTTATTTTTGGGTGGCACTCCTTCCAACCTTGCTTTCACAAACCATGGCTAACCGAATCCTCGGGTGCCTGCCAACAATCTCATACCATGAAGGAGTGCCTTTTTATTTTAGTTTTATTTAGATGACACTCCTCTCCACCTTTGCTTTCTCAAGCCATGGCTAACCGAATCCTCGGGTGCCATCCAACAATCACATACCATGGAGGAGTGTCTATTTTTTTGTAAAATTATGAAAGTTAATTAATTGGACTGGGAACCCCATTGCCAGCTCTTTTTGCAAAATTATTGGATAAGCGGATGAAGCCACTAGTCCATTGGTGAAAGTTGCCCAACAAGATTGAAAGATAAACACCACATACTTCCTCATGAGCTATAAAACATTGACACAAATAAGAGGTAATAACTTTTGAAGTGTTTAAAGATAGCACTCAAGCAATTTACTTTGGAATGGCAGAGAAATACCATGTAGTAGGTAGGTATGGTGGACACAAATGGCATAGTTATTGGCTCAAGGATTTGGATGCATGAGAAGTAATCCCTCTCAATACAAGGATTAGGCTAGCAAGGTTGTTTGAAGCAAACACAAGTATGAACTAGTACAGCAAAACTTACATAAGAACATATTGCAAGCATTATAAGACTCTACATTGTCTTCCTTGTTATTTAAACACTTTACTAGAAAAATATCTAGACCTTAGAGAGACCAATCATGCAAACCAAATTTTAGCAAGCTCTATGTATTTCTTCACTAATAGGTGCAAAGTATATGATGCAAGAGCTTAAACATGATCCATATGAGTACAACAATTGCCAAGTATCAAATTATTCGAGACATCATACCAATTACTACATGTAGCATTTCCCGTTTCAAACCATACAACAATTAACGAAGCAGTTTCAACCTTCGCCATGAACATTAAAAGCTAAGAGCACATGTGTTCATACGAACCAGCGGAGCGTGTCTCTCTCCCACACAAGCATTTATTCAGAGAATGAAAATAACAAAAACGAAAATAAAAGCACACAGACGCTCCAAGTAAAGTACATAAGATGTGACGGAATAAAAATATAGTTTCAATAGAAGAAACCTGATAAGTTGTTGATGAAGAAGGGGATGCCCAAGGCATCCCCAAGCTTAGATGCTTGAGTCTTCTCGAAATATGCAGGGATGAACCACCGGGGCATCCCCAAGCTTAGACTTTTCACTCTTCTTGATCGTAGTATATCATCCTCCTCTCTTGACCCTTGAAAACTTCCTCCACACCAAACTCAAAACAAACTCATTATAGGGTTAGTGCTAAGAAAAAATTCACATGTTCAGAGGTGACACAATCATTCTTAACACTTATGGACATTGCTCAAAGCTACTGGAAGTTAATGGAACAAAGAAATCCATCCCACACAGCAAAAGAGGCAATGCGAAATAAAAGGCAGAATCTGTCAAAACAGAACAGTCCGCAAAGACGAATTTTTTAGAGGCACCAGACTTGCTCAGATGAAAATGCTCAAATTGAATGAAAGTTGCGTACATATCTGAGGATCACACACAAAAATTGGCAGATTTTTCTGAGTTACCTTCAGAGAACACTGCCCAAATTCGTGACAGACAGAAATCTGTTTCTGCGCAGTAATCCAAATCTAGTATCAACCTTGCTATCAAAGACTTTACTTGGCACAACAATGCAATAAAGTAAGATAAGGAGAGGTTGCTACAGTAGTAACAACTTCCAAGACTCAAATATAAAACAAAAGTAATGTAGTAAAATAAAAATATGGGTTATCTCCCAAGAAGTGCTTTCTTTATAGCCATTAAGATGGGCTCAGTAATTTTAATGATGCACTCGCAAGAAATAGTAGTTGAAGCAAAAGAGAGCATCAAAAAGCAAATTCAAAACACATTTAAGTCTAACCCACTTCCTATGAAAAGGAATCTTGTAAATAAACAAGTTCATGAAGAGCAAAGTGACAAGCATAGGAAGATAAAACAAGTGTAAATTCAAAATTTTCAGCATAAAGAGGGGAAACTTAATATTATTAAGATGCATATAACCATGTTTCCCTCTCTCATAATAACTTTCAGTAGCATCATTGATGAAATCCACAATATACCCATCACTTAAAACATTCTTATCATGGTTCATATGCATAGAAGTATCATTAATTTTGGCATAAGAAGAGTTCTTCTCATTAATAGTAATTGGAGCAAGATTATTATCAAGAATTTGAACATGGTAAACAAGTTGCATATTAAGAGAATTGTTTTTGGCAATCCAATCATAACTATGACACGTTTCATAAGGATAGTTATAACCTATATCATAGCATTCTTTATAATAATTATCAAAGATTGAAGGCATAGTGTCATCATAAGAAATAGAATAGTTATCCTTCACAGTATGTTCATCTGCAACCTTACCATCGTTGTTACTAGAAGGAGATGTATCAAACATATAATGATCAGTAGCAAAAGGATTTTCAAACACCTCATCCCCAAGCTTAGAGCTTTCTATATCATTATGGGAGGAAGCATGGATAGTACTGATACTATGGCAATTATTAACATCATCATTTTCAGAATTAGTTTCCCAGAGATTTGCAATATCAAAAGTAGTGTGCTCTTTCAAATCATGATCACTAATGTATGTAAAGGGCATAGGAAGATCATTGTATTCAGATTCATTATCATAATAATCATTAGGAGCAACGTACTTATGGTTACCTATCGTTATCTCTTTCTCTTTATTCCCCTTCTTCTTCTTCTTCTTCTTCTTCTTCTTCTCCGTTCCCTTCTTCTTCTCCGTTCCCTTCTTCTTCTTCTCTTCCTTCTCCTCGTTCCCTTCTTTAGGAGGAAGAGGCTTGAAGGGAGGCTTCTCCACATAACCTGATTTATTTGCAGAAACAATAGAAGAAACTTGGGAGGATTCCCCCTTTTCATTAATAAGTTCAAAACACATAGCGGTCCTATCATATTTTGGCAAGGTGTCATCTTCTAAAATATTTTGTATGTAAGTATTTGTGTGGCAATTATCAATGCAATAAGAAAAACACCCATGCAGGACATCATCAATATCAAGATCACTCATATGTAACAAAGAGATTTTTCTTGATAACTCTTCACACCACAAAAATAAAGTAAGTTCATCATGCTGATTAGGAGTAATTTCATCATCACGATACAAATTTGAAGCACTCATGGGGTTCAAATTATCATTGGAGGAGCATTGAAAATTAAAATGACCCACTCTATGGCAAAGTTCACAAATAAAAGGATAGAGGGCACAAACTTTTTTACCAAGATCATCTAGAGCCCTAAACCACTTTCTAGTTTTTTCATTAATATGATGGATACAATATTCATCTTTGTTTTGATTAATTCCACAAGGTCTATGCATTCCACAAAAATTAACATGCTTATAGGAAATAGCATTCTTAGGAGTTTGAGCATGTTTATTGCAATCATTAACAACAATTTCATCCTTCATGCAAGCCTCTTTAAAAGGTTCATGATACTTATCAAAATTCTTCCTAGGCAATTCAAAATGAGAGGCAAAAGCTTTATAAAGATTTGCAGCAACTTGAGAGTCAAGACCATAGGTAGCACTCATATTTCGAAATTTACCAGTATCCATAAAAGTTCCAATGCATTCATAATCATAATTTATACCTGACTCTTTACCTTTGTCGTTCTCCCAATCTTCAGCATTCTCCTCAATCCGGTCAAGAAGATCCCACCTAGCTTCAACCTCCTTGCTTGTGAAAGATCCCTCCGAACAGGCATCTAGATAGTCCTTGTGATGTCCTGAAAGCCTTGCATAAAAATTGTTAATAATAACATTACGGGGGAGCTCATGAATGGGACATTTGAGCATTAGTGACTTCAATCTCCCCCATGCTTGAGAAATACTCTCTCCATCACGAGGATAAAAGTTATAAATGTAATTCCTATCAATATGCACTTCATGAGGAGGATAAAATTTAGAATAAAAGAGATACAATTTCCTCCCAACCAAGAGAATGACTATTCTTCAGCAATTTATACCAATGCGCCGCTTTACCAGACATCGAAATAGAGAATAGTTTCTTCCTCACTTCATCCATAGAGATACCTGCACACTTGAATAACCCGCATAATTCATGCAAAAACAGTAAATGATCTCCAGGATGGACAGTTCCATCCCCTTCATAGCGGTTATCCATAACACGTTCAATAATTTTCATGGGTATCTCGAAAGCAGTACTTGCAGTTGGTGGATTTAAAATATCACAAGCATCATTATAGTTATCGCATATGGGAGATAAATTATTATCAGAGCAATTTTTCTCCCCTAAAGATGGGAAGCTAAAAAGATCATAAAAACTAGCTTCCCCAAGCTTAGACTTCTCCATAGCATTAGCAGTGATTGCGTTCATACTAATAACATTGCTACTAGCATGCAAATGAGGTTCCATAGGTTCTTTAATTTTCGCATCACACAATTCATGTCTTAACTTAGGAAATAAATTAAAAAGCTCATAGTTGTTTTCCATTATGCCTTACTAGTGTAAAACAAGAAACAAAAAGATGCAATTGCAGGATCTAAAGGAAATAGCTTCGAGCACTTACAACGGTGCTGGAAAATAGCTTAGTAGCCGAGATCCGGAGTGTGAGTACCTTTTACCTTTCCTCCCGGCAACGGCGCCAGAAAATAGCTTGATGTCTACGCACACTCCTTTTCCTGTAGACAGTGTTGGGCCTCCAAGAGCAGATGTTTGTAGAACAGCAGCAAGTTTCCCTTAAGTGAATCACCCAAGGTTTATCGAACTCAGGGAGGAAGAGGTCAAAGATATCCCTCTCAAGCAACCCTGCGATCACAATGCAAGAGGTCTCTTGTGTCCCCAACACACCTAATACACTTGTCAGATGTATAGGTGCACTAGTTCGGCGAAGAGATAGTGAGATGCAAATGATATGGATGAACATGAGTGGCAATAGCAATCTAAATAAAATATGGCAGCGAGTAAACATGCAACGGAAATGTAAACAAACGGAGATTTGATGTTTGGAAACAAGGCCTAGGGATCCTACTTTCACTAGTGGACACTCTCAACATTGATCACATAATAAAACCACTCTACACTCTCTTGTTGGATGATGAACACCATTAATTGTGTAGGGCTACAAGAGCACCTCAATGCCGGAGTTAACAAGCTCCACAATATTCGATGTTCATATTTAAATAACCTTAGAGTGCATGATAGACCAACGCAATTATACCGAGTACTAACATAGCATGCACACTGTCAACATCAGCCATGAAAGGGGGAGTAGATCACATCAATACTATCATAGTAATAGTTAACTTCATAATCTACAAGAGATCACAATCATAGCATATACCAAGTACTTCATGATGCACACACTGTCAACATTACATCATGGAGGAGGAATAGACTACTTTAATAACATCACTAGAGTAGCACATAGATGATATTCAACTAGATCACAAAGAGAGAGATGGACCACATAGCTATGATGCGTGTGGTTGGCACGTCCGTTGGGAACCCCAAGAGGAAGGTGTGATGCGCACAGCGGCAAGTTTCCCTCAGTAAGAAACCAAGGTTTAATCGGACCAGTAGGAGTCAAGAAGCACGTTGAAGGTTGATGGCGGCGAGATGTAGTGCGGCGCAACACCAGTGATTCCGGCGCCAACGTGGAACCTGCAAAACACAACCAAAGTACTTTGCCCCAACGAAACAGTGAGGTTGTCAATCTCACCGGCTTGCTGTAACAAAGAGTTAACCGTATTGTGTGGAAGATGATTGTTTGCAGAAAACAGTAGAACAAGTATTGCAGTAGATTGTATTTCAGTAAAGAGAATTGGACCGGGGTCCACAGTTCACTAGAGGTGTCTCTCCCATAAGACGAACAGCATGTTGGGTGAACAAATTACAGTTGGGCAATTGACAAATAAAGAGAGCATGACCATGCACATACATATCATGATGAGTACAGTGAGATTTAATTGGGCATTACGACAAAGTACATAGACCGTCATCCAACTGCATCTATGCCTAAAAAGTCCACCTTCAGGTTATCATCCGAACCCCCTCCAGTATTAAGTTGCAAACAACAGACAATTGCATTAAGTATGGTGCGTAATGTAACTAGTGACTACATCCTTGAACATAGCACTAATGTTTTATCCCTAGTGGCAACAGCACAACACAACCTTAGAACTTTACATCCTTTGTCCCGGTGTCAATGCAGGCATGAACCCACTATCGAGCATAAGTACTCCCTCTTGGAGTTAATAGCAAAAACTTGGCCAGAGTATCTACTAGTAACGGAGAGCATGCAAGATCATAAACAACACATAGATATAACTTTGATAATCAACATAACAAGTATTCTCTATTCATCGGATCCCAACAAACGCAACATATAGAATTACGGATAGATGATCTTGATCATGTTAGGCAGCTCACAAGATCCGACAATGATAGCACAATGGGGAGAAGACAACCATCTAGCTACTGCTATGGACCCATAGTCCAGGGGTAGACTACTCACACATCACACCGGAGGCGACCATGGCGGCGTAGAGTCCTCCGGGAGATGATTCCCCTCTCCGGTAGGGTGCCGGAGGCGATCTCCTGGATCCCCGAGATGGGATCGGCGTTGGCGGCGTCTACGGAAGGTTTTCCGTATCGTGGCTCCCGGTGCGGGGGTTTCGTCACGGAGACTTTTTATAGGCGGAAGGGCAGGTCAAGAGGCGGCACGGGGCCCCACACCACGGGGCCGCGCGGCCAAGGGGGGCCGCGCCGCCCTAGGGTGTGGCCCCTCCGTGGCCCCTCTTCGTCTCTCCTTCGGACTTACGGAAGCTTCGTGAGAAAATAGGCCCCTGGGCTTTGATTTCGTCCAATTCCGAGAATATTTCCTTACTAGGATTTCTGAAACCAAAAACAGCAGAAACAAAGAATCGGCACTTCGGCATCTTGTTAATAGGTTAGTTCCAGAAAATGCACGAATATGACATAAAGTGTGCATAAAACATGTAGATAACATCAATAATGTGGCATGGAACATAAGAAATTATCGATACGTCGGAGACGTATCAGCATCCCCAAGCTTAGTTCTGCTCGTCCCGAAGCGGTAAAACGATAACACGAGATAATTTACGGAGTGACATGCCATCATAATCTTGATCATACTATTTGTAAAGCATATGTAGTGAATGCAGCGATCGAAACAATGTATATGACATGAGTAAACAAGTGAATCATATAGCAAAGACTTTTCATGAATAGCACTTCAAGACAAGCATCAATAAGTCTTGCATAAGAGTTAACTCATAAAGCAATAATTCAAAGTAAAGGCATTGAAGCAACACAAAAGAAGATTAAGTTTCAGCGGTTGCTTTCAACTTGTAACATGTATATCTCATGGATATTGTCAACATAGAGTAATATAATAAGTGCAATAAGCAAGTATGTAGGAATCAATGCACAGTTCACACAAGTGTTTGCTTCTTGAGGTGGAGAGAAATAGGTGAACTGACTCAACATTGAAAGTAAAAGAATGGTCCTCCATAGAGGAAAAGCATCGATTGCTATATTTGTGCTAGAGCTTTGATTTTGAAAACATGAAACAATTTTGTCAACGGTAGTAATAAAGCATATGCATCATGTAAATTATATCTTATAAGTTGCAAGCCTCATGCATAGTGTACTAATAGTGCCCGCACCTTGTCCTAATTAGCTTGGACTACCGGATCATCACAATGCATTGTTTTTACCAAGTGTCACAAAGGGGTACCTCTATGCCGCTTTGTACAAAGGTCTAAGGAGAAAGCTCGCATTGGATTTCTCGCTATTGATTATTCTTCAACTTAGACATCCATACCGGGACAACATAGACAACAGATAATGGACTCCTCTTTTATGCATAAGCATATACCAACAATTAATAATTTTCTCATTTGAGATTTGAGGATTGTTGTCCAAAACTGAAACTTCCACCATGGAGCATGGCTTTAGTTAGCGGCCCAATGTTCTTCTCTAACATATGCATGCTTAACCATATGGTGGTAGATCTCTCTTACTTCAGACAAGACGGACATGCATAGCAACTCACATGAAATTCAACAATGAATAGTTGATGGCGTCCCCGGTGAACATGGTTATCGCACAACAAGCAACTTAATAAGAGATAAAGTGCATAATTACATATTCAATACCACAATAGTTTTTAAGCTATTTGTCCCATGAGCTATATATTGCAAAGGTGAATGATGGAATTTTAAAGGTAGCACTCAAGCAATTTACTTTGGAATGGCGAAAAATACCATGTAGTAGGTAGGTATGGTGGACACAAATGGCATAGTGGTTGGCTCAAGTATTTGGATGCATGAGAAGTATTCCCTCTCGATACAAGGTTTAGGCTAGCAAGGCTTATTTGAAACAAACACAAGGATGAACCGGTGCAGCAAAACTCACATAAAAGACATATTGAAAACATTATAAGACTCTACACCGTCTTCCTTGTTGTTCAAACTCAATACTAGAAATTATCTAGACCTTAGAGAAACCAAATATGCAAACCAAATTTTAGCATGCTCTATGTATTTCTTCATTAATGGGTGCAAAGCATATGATGCAAGAGCTTAATCATGAGCACAACAATTGCCAAGTATCACATTACCCAAGACATTTATAGCAATTACTACATGTATCATTTTCCAATTCCAACCATATAACAATTTAACGAAGGAGAAACTTCGCCATGAATACTATGAGTAGAAACCAAGGACATACTTGTCCATATGCTACAGCGGAGCGTGTCTCTCTCCCATAAAGTGAATGCTAGGATCCATTTTATTCAAACAAAACAAAAAACAAAAACAAACCGACGCTCCAAGAAAAAGCACATAAGATGTGATGGAATAAAAATATAGTTTCAGGGGAGGAACCTGATAATGTTGTCGATGAAGAAGGGGATGCCTTGGGCATCCCCAAGCTTAGACGCTTGAGTCTTCTTGATATATGCAGGGGTGAACCGCCGGGTGCATCCCCAAGCTTAGAGCTTTCACTCTCCTTGATCATGTTGCATCATACTCCTCTCTTGATCCTTGAAAACTTCCTCCACACCAAACTCGAAACAACTCATTAGAGGGTTAGTGCACAATATAAATTGACATATTCAGAGGTGACACAATCATTCTTAACACTTCTGGACATTGCATAATGCTACTGGACATTAATGGATCAAAGAAATTCATCCAACATAGCGAAAGAGGCAATGCGAAATAAAAGGCAGAATCTGTCAAAACATAACAGTTCGTATTGACGAATTTTAAAATGGCACCAGACTTGCTCAAATGAAAATGCTCAAATTGAATGAAAGTTGCGTACATATCTGAGGATCATGCACGTAAATTGGCTTAATTTTCTGAGCTACCTACAGGGAGTTGGACTCAGATTCGTGACAGCAAAGAAATCTGGAACTGTGCAGTAATCCAAATCTAGTACTTACTTTTCTATCAACGGCTTAACTTGGCACAACAAAACACAAAACTAAGATAAGGAGAGGTTGCTACAGTAGTAAACAACTTCCAAGACACAAAATAAAAACAAAGTACTGTAGGTAAAAACATGGGTTGTCTCCCATAAGCGCTTTTCTTTAACGCCTTTCAGCTAGGCGCAGAAAGTGTGTATCAAGTATTATCAAGAGACGAAGTGTCAACATCATAATTTGTTCTCATAATGAAATCAAAAGGTACCTTCATTCTCTTTCTAGGGAAGTGTTCCATACCTTTCTTGAGAGGAAATTGATATTTTGTATTACCTTCCTTCATATCAATAACAGCACCAACAGTTCGAAGAAAAGGTCTTCCCAATATAATGGGACAAGATGCATTGCATTCAATATCCAAGACAACAAAATCAACGGGAACAAGGTTATTGTTAACGGTAATGCGAACATTATCAACTTTACCCAAAGGTTTCTTTGTAGAATGATCAGCAAGATTAACATCCAAATAACAATTTTTCAGCGGTGGCAAGTCAAGCATATTATAAATTTTCTTAGGCATAACAGAAATACTTGCACCAAGATCACATAAAGCATTACAATCAAAATCTTTAACCTTTATCTTAATGATGGGCTCCCAACCATCCTCTAGCTTTTTAGGAATAGAGGCTTCGTGCTCTAGTTTCTCTTCTCTAGCTTTTATAAGAGCATTTGTAATATGATGTGCAAAGGCCAAATTTATAGCACTAGCATTAGGACTTTTAGCAAGTTTTTGCAAGAACTTTATAACTTCAGAGATGTGGCAATCATCAAAATTCAAATCATTATAATCTAAAGCAATGGGATCATCATCCCCAATGTTGGAAAAAATTTCAGCGACTTTATCAAAGGCAGTTTCAATGATTTTAGCAGTTTTAGGCAGTTTTCGCGCTTTGCATTAGAAGTGGAAACATTGCTAACACCAATTCTTTTATTAGTATGAGTAGGAGGTGCAGCAACATGTGTAGCATTAGCATTACTAGTGGTGGTAATAGTCCAAACTTTAGCTATATTCTTTTCTTTAGCTAGTTTTTCATTTTCTTCTCTATCCCACCTAGCACGCAGTTCAGCCATTAATCTTATATTCTCATTAATTCTAACTTGAATGGCATTTGCTGTAGTAGTAATTTTATCATCTAAATCCTCAGGTTTAGCAGCCATTTTATTAATTAAAGAAGATTGTGATGCAGACATATATGAGATTCGGGTTTCAGCACTAGCAAGTTTAGTTTGCAACCCCGAGATCTCCCTATTCAGATTTTCAAGTTGATTCCCTATATTCTTCAACAAGGTAGATTGCTCATTCAAAGTTTTAGTAAACAATTTATTTTGCTCATATTGTGATTGCATAAAGCTCTTGGTGGATCTTTCAATTTCTAGCATCTTTTCTTCATTAGATGAAGCATATCTACCATAAAAATTACCATTAGCAGGGTATGGCCTAGAATCATTGTGATTGTTATTTTTAATGAAATTCACATCAACATATTCTTTTTGAGCAACTAATGACGCTAGCGGAACATTATTAGAATTAACATTAGGCCTACCATTCACAAGCATAGACATAATAGCATCAATCTTATCACTCAAGGAAGAGGTTTCTTCGTGAATTTACCTTCTTACCTTGTGGAGCTCTTTCCGTGTGCCATTCAGAGTAGTTGATCATCATATTATCAAGAAGCTTTGTTGCTTCACCAAGAGTGATGGACATAAAGGTACCTCCAGCAGCTGAATCCAATAAATTCCGCGAAGAAAAATTTAGTCTGCATAGAAGGTTTGGATGATCATCCAAGTAGTCAGTCCATGGGTTGGGCAATTTTTAACCAAAGATTTCATTCTTTCCCAAGCTTGAGCAACATGTTCAGTATCTAATTGTTTAAAATTCATTATGCTACTCCTCAAAGATATAATTTTAGCAGGGGGATAATATCTACCAATAAAAGCATCCTTGCATTTAGTCCATGAATCAATACTATTCTTAGGCAGAGATAGCAACCAATTTTTAGCTCTTCCTCTTAATGAGAAAGGGAACAATTTTAGTTTAATAATATCACCATCTACATCTTTATATTTTTGCATTTCACATAATTCAACAAAATTATTAAGATGGGCATGACATCATCGAGAACTAACACGAGAAAATTGCTCTCGCATAACAAGATTGATAAAGCAGGTTTAATTTCAAAGAATTCTGCTGTAGTAGCAGGTGGAGCAATAGGTGTGCATAAGAAATCATTATTATTTGTGGTTGTGAAGTCACACAACTTAGTGTTTTCGGCGTTGGCCATTTTAGCAACAGTAAATAAAACAAACTAGATAAAGTAAATGCAAGTAAACTATTTTTTGTGTTTCGATATAGCAAACAAGATAGCAAATAAAGTAAAACTAGCAACTAATTTTTTTGTATTTTGATTTAGTGCAGCAAACAAAGTAGTAAATAAAACTAAGCAAGACAAAAACAAAGTAAAGAGATTGAGAAGTGGAGACTCCTTGCAGCGTGTCTTGATCTCCCGAAGCAACGGCGCCCGAGAAATTTGCTTGATGCGTGTGGTTGGCACGTCCGTTGGGAACCCCAAGAGGAAGGTGTGATGCGCACAGCGGCAAGTTTCCCTCAGTAAGAAACCAAGGTTTAATCGGCCCAGACGGAGTCAAGAAGCACGTTGAAGGTTGATGGCGGCGAGATGTAGTGCGGCGCAACACCAGTGATTCCGGCGCCAACGTGGAACCTGCAAAACACAACCAAAGTACTTTGCCCCAACGAAACAGTGAGGTTGTCAATCTCACCGGCTTGCTGTAACAAAGAGTTAACCGTATTGTGTGGAAGATGATTGTTTGCAGAAAACAGTAGAACAAGTATTGCAGTAGATTGTATTTCAAGAAAGAGAATTGGACCGGGGTCCACAGTTCACTAGAGGTGTCTCTCCCATAAGACGAACAGCATGTTGGGTGAACAAATTACAGTTGGGCAATTGACAAATAAAGAGAGCATGACCATGCACATACATATCATGATGAGTACAGTGAGATTTAATTGGGCATTACGACAAAGTACATAGACCGTCATCCAACCGCATCTATGCCTAAAAAGTCCACCTTCAGGTTATCATCCGAACCCCTTCCAGTATTAAGTTGCAAACAACAGACAATTGCATTAAGTATGGTGCGTAATGTAACTAGTGACTACATCCTTGAACATAGCACTAATGTTTTATCCCTAGTGGCAACAGCACAACACAACCTTAGAACTTTCTCATCCTTGTCCCGGTGTCAATGCAGGCATGAACCCACTATCGAGCATAAGTACTCCCTCTTGGAGTTAATAGCAAAAACTTGGCCAGAGTATCTACTAGTAACGGAGAGCATGCAAGATCATAAACAACACATAGATATAACTTTGATAATCAACATAACAAGTATTCTCTATTCATCGGATCCCAACAAACGCAACATATAGAATTACAGATAGATGATCTTGATCATGTTAGGCAGCTCACAAGATCCGACAATGATAGCACAATGGGGAGAAGACAACCATCTAGCTACTGCTATGGACCCATAGTCCAGGGGTAGACTACTCACACATCACACCGGAGGCGACCATGGCGGCGTAGAGTCCTCCGGGAGATGATTCCCCTCTCCGGCAGGGTGCGGAGGCGATCTCTGGATCCCCGAGATGGGATCGGCGTTGGCGGCGTCTCGGAAGGTTTTCCATATCGTGGCTCCCGGTGCGGGGGTTTCGTCACGGAGACTTTTATAGGCGGAAGGGCAGGTCAAGAGGCGGCACGGGGCCCCACACCACGGGCCGCGCGGCCAAGGGGGGCCGCGCCGCCCTAGGGTGTGGCCCCTCCGTGGCCCCTCTTCGTCTCTCCTTCGGACTTCTGGAAGCTTCGTGAGAAAATAGGCCCCTGGGCTTTGATTTCGTCCAATTCCGAGAATATTTCCTTACTAGGATTTCTGAAACCAAAAACAGCAGAAAACAAAGAATCGGCACTTCGGCATCTTGTTAATAGGTTAGTTCCAGAAAATGCACGAATATGACATAAAGTGTGCATAAAACATGTAGATAACATCAATAATGTGGCATGGAACATAAGAAATTATCGATACGTCGGAGACGTATCAAGCTACAGCAGATCCCTCAGCCCCGGGGGTGAATTACTCCCTCCTCATCATGGAGACAGCGATGGCGGTGAAGATGGCGGTGGAGATGGCTTCCGGGGGCAATTCCCCGTCCCGGCAGGGTACCGGAACAGAGACTTCTGTCCCCCGAATTGGAGTTTCGCGATGGCGGCGGCGTCCCTGGAGTCTTTCTGGAGTTTCGTCAATCCGTATCGCGTTTTTAGGTCGAAAGGGCTTATATAGGCGAAGAGGCGGCGTAGGAGGGGCAACAGGGCGCCCCCACACTAGGCCGGCGCGGCCAGGGTGGAGCCCGCGCGGCCCTGGCGTGTGGTGGCCCCCTGGCCCGCCTCCGACTCTCCTTCGGTGCTCTGGGGTCCTCCGGGAAAAATAAGATACTGGGTCTTTGTTTCGTCGAATTCCGAGAATATTGCCCAAACAGCTTTTCTGGAACCAAAAACAACAGAAAACAGGAACTGGCACTGGGGCATCTTGTTAATAGGTTAGTTCCGGAAAACGCATAAAAACATTATAAAGTGCGAGCAAAACATGTAAGTATTGTCATAAAACAAGCATGGAACATCAGAAATTATAGATACGTTGAAGACGTATCATCAACCAACCAGCAACAACAAGCTCGTACACCATGCCTTATTATCTTGAGCAACATTTTGGGAAAAATAAAGTACAAGTATCTGCTCCGTATTTGCGGAGCCACGAAAGCTGTAGACGACTACACATCTGCCACAATCTTCTTTGTACGATGCCTGGCGTTCATAGGAAGATTAGAATCTCAGAATACAAACCAACAAGCGAGAAGTTATAGATACTTGCACCCACGACGAACATTGGATTAACATGGAACCAAATGGGAATTATTTATCTGTACCTTCATCTCCTAGACGTGCCTGGAGATCTTCTTGATCACCTTCTTATACTCCATCTCGGCCTCCTTTGCGAGCTGCAGGCGACTCTACGTATGCATCTGAAGTTCTGAACAACACACACACAATATTAGGCGATCCATTACATCGCATCATATAATGCACTCAGGGGAAGAGATTGACGTGACGACGACCTGGAACTCATCGATGATCACCTTGGTGTGCTTGCAAGTGTGGGAGTGGAGGCCTCGAGGTCACGGACATGGTCACCATGGAGCGCGTGGAGGCGGCGCTTGAGTGAGTCACGGATTAACCAAGCGAGGCTCCACATGTCGTCGATGATTGGGCATGGATACATGGGTGGACGGAATCGAGCGGACATGGGACTCGTCGGCGTCTTGTTGTCAGCCCCATCGGACCATGCCATGCACACGCCGCCTCCTAGCATCTGCATCGACAACAACTCCTTGCGAGGAGGTGTGACGGAGACCACGTGAAGGCCCTACGGTGGCCAGCGATGGTAACGTGCGAGGAGGCGGCGACGCCACGGTGGAGGCCCGACGACGGCAGATGCGAATGGAGCAAGAGAACGAGCTTGTAACTCCTATTATTCCAGATCGAGCGAGAGAAAAAAATGGCCAGAAAGAACACGGTCAAACGCTGTGAAGAGTGAATGGTGAGGAAAGCGGATTCACATGTATAGGTAGGAAATACGGATAGTTTTGATTCATGATTGATTTTTAATTCATTGAGTAATTAGTGGGATATATGCAAAATGGAAACTACTACACATAAGGATATTTCTTTCCATCTGCGTTAGAGAAAGAAAGGCTGAGCGCAAGCATAAAAAGATTTTTGTCAAGTATTTTAATGCCCCCGGATTGATTGATACCGATGATTGTTTCCTAATTAGATCGGGCAAAGCGAAGACCGTGCGATTAGATTGGACGGACGTGATGCTTCCAATGACGACCACCAAAGTGCATTGAGTGTCAAACGACCAACTCCCATTTAATAGTAAAGATAATGTGTACTCCCCCATTCCATAATTCATTCGAGGGAGTAAATTGTACTGTGAATTTGGAATGTATAAATGCTATCATAATTCATTTCATTTCATACTTCTATATAAATTTGGTAATTTTAGAACATACTGTATTGTAAGGGCATCTCCAGCGGGCCGACGCATTTCGGACGTCCGAAATGTCCGTTCGTGTCGGCCCGCGGACGCGATGTGGCACAGGGCGACCGTTTACGTCTGGGGTACCTCCAGCGACGCAGACACATTTTTTAACCGGGGACAGCGTCAAGCTCGCTAATGGTGTTTTACGTCCCGTCGACGACTGCCGCCAGCGATTAGATGTTCCCGCGCGACGACGATCGTTCCCGCGCTTGCCCAATACATTGGCAAGTTTCGCCGGTGTTTCGCGCGCGCGGGAAACGCCCTGCAGGCCAACGCCGTTTCCCGCCCCGCCGTGGCTATATATGGTGGACACCGACGGGGGCGACCGGCACACCTCAAGCTACCATCCATCCATGGCCGACCACATGAATTGGGAGCACGTTGTTCACATGTGCCGCCAGCTCCACCCGGAGGAGGAGGAGGAGGAGGAGGTAGGCGCCGCCGGCGTTGAGGCCCAGCAGCTGGACCTGGAGGTGGCGGCGGCAGAGGCGGAGGTCGCGGAGGCGGCAGAGCGCGCGGAAGGGCGCCTCGCGGCGACCAGGGCGGAGATCGCCAACGCCATGGCCGAGCTCGCGGAGGCGCGGACGGCCATCGCGGCCCCTCCGGCCGAGGCCCTCGAACGGCCCAGGCGAACGAGGACGCGGCGGCGCTCCAGGCGGCGGCGGCGGCGGAGGAGGCGCAGGCGGCGGAGACGGCGGCTGCCAAGGTGGCGGAGGCCCAAGCGGTGGCCATGTGGGGTAGCACCCTGGCTGAGGCCCTCGAACGGCGCAGGCGGCAGGACGAGATTTTCCGTTCGCCGCCGTGTGCGGCGTGCGGAGTGTGCGAAGCGCTCCCGCTTCGACGACGGCGCCGGCCCTTCCGGCGGCCAGTAATAGGGCACGCGACTGCGAGTAACCGAGGCCGGTGTAGGCCGCGTGACGGCGAGTAGGTACGGTCGTTGTAGTTTTAGGTTAACTCGACTAACCATCTCTGTAAAGATGGTCCTTTTGGCCAATCAATAGTAATGAAAAATCTTTTGCTTACCTACTCACTGCCGACCGAACCCGGATGCACCCAAGACGCATATTTGGGACAGGTTTGCATCTCCGCGGACAGCCCGGTCACTATGCGTCGCCCCGCTGGAGCAGGGCCCAGACGCATTTCAAGTCACAGCGGACGAAAACGGTCGCTCAGCGTCTATTTGCGTCGCGCCGCTGGAGATGCCCTAAGTACAAGTTAGTTGAAACTCACTGAGGAGAAAAAAATCAAGGACCCCTTTAACCTCCAAAAAAAATCAGCGACCTATTCTGTTTTGGGATGGAGAAGGTAAACTGAATACATATGTGAAAAGTGACCATGAGAATCAGGCGTTCTTAAACTATCCCTATGATTTCCTTCTCTCTCCGAAGCCAGCGGCCACTACCTAGACGCATGTTGGATGAGATATCGAGCCTCCACCATTGTCAGATCCGAAAGAGCACCATTATCAACAAGGCTTTATGAGTTGATGAACATGCCCGCTATAAGAGTGATGCACCTAGCGTTGTGGCATGGGGACGTCCTCGTTCTACCTTGGACCAAGATCCGTCGAACCCCATCGATGAAGTCGAGGAATAATGACAAATCCACCACCTCCAGACCAATATTTTCACTCCAAAGCATCCACCTCGCCCCGCCACCCAGTGCCGCCATGGATAACGACGAATGCTAATACACGTCGAGAAACAAATCTCACCAGATCTAAAGAAAAACAAGAAGACCAAGCCATCGATCTGAAGGATTGACAAGCACACGATGTCATCAACTCCGAGACAACGCCGTGAAGGTCGGCGTCAGTGTAGTAGGAAGCACAAAGCATTCATGCGCTTAACTACTCCGGCCAAAAGCCCACTACACCACAACCCAAGATGGCCGCATGTCTAGACGTTTCCATTCCCATATTGTCACTCCCATTGCTCCTTTTATTCTCTCTAAGAGAACCCTAGTTGTTGCTCTCTTGACTTTGACTCTCAGCCACATGAGCTAGAAGCCGCTATAGTCACCCTTTGAAGATTGGTTTAAAATTAAACACTGAACAAAAAGAATGATTAACTAAGATGTTTGTTAACCAATAAATCGATGAAGCCTTCAAGGCCATTTCTCAGAGTTTTTAAAATGCCAAAAGCGAATTGAAAGTTTAGTTGAAATCGGATGCCCAGGATTGTGACCCTGGTTGCTTCGGCATGGTCCCATCTCTCCACCCCTCCTCCATAGTTGATTGCTGCTTCCACTATATGTGGCTTTGCCTGTCATTATCTTTTGTAGTGGTAGCTATTTCAAATCAGTGCAATATATGTTCATGTGTACGTTTGCGGTGTTTCGTACATGTATCATTATGTATACAAGTTGTTTACAGTTTCCCTTGACATATATGTATTTTAAATGCGCTCGAATATATATACTATACCAAAAGACTGACATGTAACCCAATTAAGAAACTTCTTTAATGAGTTTTACAACAAAAGCGGGCGCACCTAGGTTATGCTAAGGGCCCACATGGCAGCAGGTTAAAAAAATTCTCATGGAGTACATATTTAGTGTGACACCTATATTTTAAGTGGGAAATATGTGTGATTTATATTGGGATAACCGGTTAATTTTGCCCCAGATCCACCCCTTAGATTTTGGCAAAGAGCACGGAGTTACTGGCGTGCTAAAATGAGTTTTCACTGTCCACCTTCCAGGACATTTTCTTCCCCCATATACCGTACCAGTTGAAGTGCTTTGTGTGCAAGAACGAAAGAAGTTCATGACCTTTTTTTATACTCCAGAACTGAAATACAGCCAGAAACCGGGTAAGTACAATACTCTACTTATTTAAATTTAAAGTACGCATGCAAAATCATTTACATTCAAACCTCATTCGGGATTCTTTCAACAAAAAAGGTCAGTTTCAGCTTGGGGATTGCAAGGAATTCAGCAGGAATGCATTATGCACAGCAACAAGAATTAAGGGAAAAACCAGAATAAATGTTGTCTGAACTCTGAATAGAAAGTCAAAACCTAATTGAAAATGTTACAAGAAAAAAACAAATTAATAAAGAACCAAAAAAAATATCAGAGCCAGGTTTCGATCCTGGGACCTGTGGGTTATGGGCCCACCACGCTTCCGCTGCGCCACTCTGATTCTTGTTGCATTGGATGGGAAATGCAGCTTATTATAGACAGTAGTCTACTCTCTCCTTCCCAAATGGTAATTTTGTTCGTGCATTGATCAATCTTAGGCTTCAACTACTTGCTACAACGTGTAGCCAATGACTCAGTGCTGGTTCGTCAGGAACTACTGTGCTTTATTTTGTGCTCTCCAGAGGCGAACCACAGGTAAAATGGAGATTCTGCTTCCAACTTCAGGTTTAGAAACTGAAACAATGCATACCCGCTAATCTGCACTATAGTTTCAGTACGAGCGTATCTGCAAACGCCATTCGATTGCGCCGGTGAAGAATATCAACATGTCGCCCTGTCGGCGGCGACGACTGACAGAGCATTGGCAATTGGATTGGTCCCTTTTTTAATGGCCTTGCACGATGATGGAGCTGCAGACCTATAGTGGGATCTTTACAAACCATCCTTGTACAGGCTACTGATGGTCTCGGTCTATGTTGCTTCAACTCAAACAGCCACATTGTATACTCTGTTTTCAAACTTCTATCTACTCTTTCAGTGACCTCTTCCGAAATTCCATTGCAGAAAGTAGTAAACGAGGTGCTATGTAGGGGACAGAGCATCTACATTAAAATTCAATTGTAGACAATTTCCCCCTTTGTTCGTGATACTTCTTCTAGACCGCACATGAAACATGATTTGTTCATGAGGTCACTCTCATGTAGGGGACAGAGCATCTACATTAAAATCAAATTTTCCAATTGAACAATACAATCACACATAGTCTGGAAAGAAGTCAATTGCTTTGCAATTCGATTCTGCCTAAACAGTGAATCGTTTCCCAATTGAACAATACAACATTTAGGCCATATGAACATAATAGATCTATTACTCCTACTTTCTCCCAAATAAACAGCACAATCACACACAATACTATTCTGCATAAAGCAGTCATATCGTTTCTTTACAACTCGATCAAGGAATTACATGGATCGATCATCCAAGCACAACTTCAAGTTTTACACCTGTTGTGCTTTCAATGCCGCCGCTAGTGCAACCAAGAAGCCTGGCGTCTTCTTTCTCCGCAACGGCAAAGCTTCAGCCTTTGCAGCGGCGACAGAGGGACGAGGAGCCGTGAACCATGGGTGCTTGAGCGCCTTGGCCGCCGTGAGTCGCTTGTCGGGATTGCAGGTGAGAAGCCCTTGCAACACCTGGAATCCTTGCTCTGACAGCCTCTCTTCAGGGAACATATCCCGCAGCCTGTTGTGATTGAGCCCCCCGGGTAGCAGCTGCTGAAACTTGGCGGTGAGCGGCAGGGACTTGAACTCCGGCCACGTCCGGTCGTCGGGCATGCCGAGCACTCGGAAGATACTCCAGAGCTGGACTATGTGAGTTGTATCGTCGAACTTGTCCTGGTGGCTGTCGTCATCGTCGTCGTCGTGGAACAGAGTCTTGCCGGTGAGCATCTCGGCCATGACGCACCCGAGCGACCAGGTGTCCACGAGCGCGTCGTAGTCCGGCTTGTGCAGCAGCATTTCCGGCGCCATGTAGGGGACGGTGCCGACCTGGGAGTACGGCGGCGAGTCGGACATGTGGAGCGCGAGCCCGAGGTCGCACATCTTCACGAGTTCGCCGTCTTGGCCGACGAGGATGTTGGCCGGCTTGATGTCGCGGTGGACCACGTGGCGGTCGTGCATCATCTTGGTCCCGGTCAGGAGCTTCCACATGAAGGCGCGCACCTTTGGTTCCGGTAGCGGCGGTTGGTGGCGCCTCTCCCACAAGAAGGCATGGAGGCTCGGCGCGGCCACGTACTCCATGGCGAGGCAGTGACCGCCGGTGGCGTGGTCGCGCATCAGGCCCTCGAAGCCGACCACGTACGGGTTACCGCTGCAGGCCTCCAGGAAGCTGGCCTCCTGCTCCAGCTCGGCGGCGTACTTGATGGCGACGGTCTTGCCGGTGACGCGGTGGCGCGCCTGGACGACAACGCCGAAGCCGCCCTTGCCGAGGCGGGCCACCACCTCGTACTCATCCGAGCTTCTGACGCTGTGACGGCTCCTCTTGCAGGCGGCCGATGATCCTTGGGTGGTCGTCGCGTGGCCGGCGTCGAGTACGGCGGCGGGACGCTTGCAAGCGGCCATGGCGCTCGATCGACGGACGGCTTGGCTTGTGGAGACGGGGATGGGCAGGGTGGAGATGGTGGAAGCAGGGAGGAGGGGATGGTATGGGCAAAGGTGGAGATGGCATGGATCGGCGACCATATATATAGCTTAGGGAGAGCGCGACTTCAGCTCGAAGTCGGATTCATCACTCTGATACGCGCAAACCGTCGATGGATGAGTTTTCTTCCGCGGGTTGAGCTGCTCTCGGATTCAGTTAAGTTAAAGTGTGGCTGCCAAGTGGGTCCCAGAGCTATTTCTTTTTTGGCGGTTGCGTTTTTTTGTTGGACGTTGCTACCTGGCGGCGCCACATATAGGTGAATCCGTGCGGCGGCTGCTACTAGTAAGCCGCAGAACGCGCTGCCCCCTAAACACGTTTTGGATGTACACCACTTCTCTTTACACGGACATGCAGTGGCAGCAGGCAAAGTTATTAATAAAATATAAGAACACGAGAAAGGATGAGCTGCACTAGAATACTCCATTTCATTGCCTGACATTTTGCAGAACCATTTACTACATGGCATAGCTGCCAGGTTTAATTCGACATAGCTGCCAGGTTTACATAGGACGATGTAAAAAAACACACGCTCTCTCCTCTGTATAATTGCCTGATTAATTCGACATAGCTGCCAGGTTTGCTAGTAATGTTACTGATTACTCCATATTATGTAGTTCATCGCTACCAGATTAATTAGCCCTAATTGCTAGGTTTAACCATCAAATAATGATCATGTTAACTGGATCCTAAATTGCCGGATTAATTACAAACAGCTGCCAAGTTTACGTTTGACTAATTGCCAGATTAAATTATTTTCCAATCGTAATTAGTGCCTCCGCTTCTCTCCAGCTCCTTTGGTTCACTGCAACACACAGCCTATGGCGTCGCAAATGCAGAAGGCCATTGAGGAGAGGAGAAAAAGAGATGGCCATGGAGAAGACCAGAGAAGCCAGTGGGCGTCTCCTCCTTGCAGGAATGGCTTCATGCGCTCTCGGCGCGAAGCTCCGGCTCGGCGCCGACGTTCCTCCTCCTCTTGACTCTTGAGTCTACAGTCGTCGTGTTCCTCCACCTCCCGGGACCGGGGCGCAGCTCTTGCCCACGGTAGTGCTTGGCGGCGGCGGCCTCCCTGCGGAGGTGCTCGGCGCCCGGCGGCGGCCTCCCGCGGAGGTGCTCGGCGGCGGCGACCTCTCCCGGCGGCGGCTGATGCGTGTGGTTGGCACGTCCGTTGGGAACCCCAAGAGGAAGGTGTGATGCGCACAGCGGCAAGTTTCCCTCAGTAAGAAACCAAGGTTTAATCGGACCAGTAGGAGTCAAGAAGCACGTTGAAGGTTGATGGCGGCGAGATGTAGTGCGGCGCAACACCAGTGATTCCGGCGCCAACGTGGAACCTGCAAAACACAACCAAAGTACTTTGCCCCAACGAAACAGTGAGGTTGTCAATCTCACCGGCTTGCTGTAACAAAGAGTTAACCGTATTGTGTGGAAGATGATTGTTTGCAGAAAACAGTAGAACAAGTATTGCAGTAGATTGTATTTCAGTAAAGAGAATTGGACCGGGGTCCACAGTTCACTAGAGGTGTCTCTCCCATAAGACGAACAGCATGTTGGGTGAACAAATTACAGTTGGGCAATTGACAAATAAAGAGAGCATGACCATGCACATACATATCATGATGAGTATAGTGAGATTTAATTGGGCATTATGACAAAGTACATAGACCATCATCCAACTGCATCTATGCCTAAAAAGTCCACCTTCAGGTTATCATCCGAACCCCCTCCAGTATTAAGTTGCTAACAACAGACAATTGCATTAAGTATGGTGCGTAATGTAACTAGTGATTACATCCTTGAACATAGCGCTAATGTTTTATCCCTAGTGGCAACAGCACAACACAACCTTAGAACTTTCTGTCACTGTCCCAGGTGTCAATGCAGGCATGAACCCACTATCGAGCATAAGTACTCCCTCTTGGAGTTAATAGCAAAAACTTGGCCAGAGTATCTACTAGTAACGGAGAGCATGCAAGATCATAAACAACACATAGATATAACTTTGATAATCAACATAACAAGTATTCTCTATTCATCGGATCCCAACAAACGCAACATATAGAATTACAGATAGATGATCTTGATCATGTTAGGCAGCTCACAAGATCCGACAATGATAGCACAATGGGGAGAAGACAACCATCTAGCTACTGCTATGGACCCATAGTCCAGGGGTAGACTACTCACACATCACACCGGAGGCGACCATGGCGGCGTAGAGTCCTCCGGGAGATGATTCCCCTCTCCGGCAGGGTGCCGGAGGCGATCTCCTGGATCCCCCGAGATGGGATCGGCGTTGGCGGCGTCTCTGGAAGGTTTTCCGTATCGTGGCTCTCGACCGGGGGTTTCGTCACGGAGACTTTTTATAGGCGGAAGGGCAGGTCAAGAGGCGGCACGGGGCCCCACACCACGGGCCGCGCGGCCAAGGGGGCGCGCCGCCCTAGGGTGTGGCCCCTCCGTGGCCCCTCTTCGTCTCTCCTTCGGACTTGGAAGCTTCGTGAGAAAATAGGCCCTGGGCTTTGATTTCGTCCAATTCCGAGAATATTTCCTTACTAGGATTTACGAAACCAAAACAAGCAGAACAAAGAATCGGCACTTCGGCATCTTGTTAATAGGTTAGTTCCAGAAAATGCACGAATATGACATAAAGTGTGCATAAAACATGTAGATAACATCAATAATGTGGCATGGAACATAAGAAATTATCGATACGTCGGAGGCGTATCAGCATCCCCAAGCTTAGTTTTGCTCGTCCAGCGAGGTAAAACGATAACACAGATAATTTCTGGAGTGACATGCCATCATAATCTTGATCATACTATTTGTAAAGCATATGTAGTGAATGCAGCGATCAAAACAATGTATATGACATGAGTAAACAAGTGAATCATATAGCAAAGAATTTTCATGAATAGCACTTCAAGACAAGCATCAATAAGTCTTGCATAAGAGTTAACTCATAAAGCAATAATTCAAAGTAAAGGCATTGAAGCAACACAAAAGAAGATTAAGTTTCAGCGGTTGCTTTCAACTTGTAACATGTATATCTCATGGATATTGTCAACATAGAGTAATATAATAAGTGCAATAAGCAAGTATGTAGGAATCAATGCACAGTTCACACAAGTGTTTGCTTCTTGAGGTGGGGAGAAATAGGTGAACTGACTCAACATTGAAAGTAAAAGAATGGTCCTCCATAGAGGAAAAGCATCGATTGCTATATTTGTGCTAGAGCTTCGATTTTGAAAACATGAAACAATTTTGTCAACGGTAGTAATAAAGCATATGCATCATGTAAATTATATCTTATAAGTTGCAAGCCTCATGCATAGTGTACTAATAGTGCCCGCACCTTGTCCTAATTAGCTTGGACTACCGGATCATCACAATGCATTGTTTTTACCAAGTGTCACAAAGGGGTACCTCTATGCCACTGTACAAAGGTCTAAGGAGAAAGCTCGCATTGGATTTCTCGCTATTGATTATTCTTCAACTTAGACATCCATACCGGGACAACATAGACAACAGATAATGGACTCCTCTTTTATGCATAAGCATATACCAACAATTAATAATTTTCTCATTTGAGATTTGAGGATTGTTGTCCAAAACTGAAACTTCCACCATGGAGCATGGCTTTAGTTAGTGGCCCAATGTTCTTCTCTAACATATGCATGCTTAACCATATGGTGGTAGATCTCTCTTACTTCAGACAAGACAGACATGCATAGCAACTCACATGAAATTCAACAATGAATAGTTGATGGCGTCCCCAGTGAACATGGTTATCGCACAACAAGCAACTTAATAAGAGATAAAGTGCATAATTACATATTCAATACCACAATAGTTTTTAAGCTATTTGTCCCATAAGCTATATATTGCAAAGGTGAATGATGGAATTTTAAAGGTAGCACTCAAGCAATTTACTTTGGAATGGCGGAAAATACCATGTAGTAGGTAGGTATGGTGGACACAAATGGCATAGTGGTTGGCTCAAGTATTTTGGATGCATGAGAAGTATTCCCTCTCGATACAAGGTTTAGGCTAGCAAGGCTTATTTGAAACAAACACAAGGATGAACCGGTGCAGCAAAACTCACATAAAAGACATATTGAAAACATTATAAGACTCTACACCGTCTTCCTTGTTGTTCAAACTCAATACTAGAAATTATCTAGACCTTAGAGAAACCAAATATGCAAACCAAATTTTAGCATGCTCTATGTATTTCTTCATTAATGGGTGCAAAGCATATGATGCAAGAGCTTAATCATGAGCACAACAATTGCCAAGTATCACATTACCCAAGACATTTATAGCAATTACTACATGTATCATTTTCCAATTCCAACCATATAACAATTTAACGAAGGAGAAACTTCGCCATGAATACTATGAGTAGAAACCAAGGACATACTTGTCCATATGCTACAGCGGAGCGTGTCTCTCTCCCATAAAGTGAATGCTAGGATCCATTTTATTCAAACAAAACAAAAAACAAAAACAAACCGACGCTCCAAGCAAAAGCACATAAGATGTCATGGAATAAAAATATAGTTTCAGGGGAGGAACCTGATAATGTTGTCGATGAAGAAGGGGATGCCTTGGGCATCCCCAAGCTTAGACGCTTGAGTCTTCTTAGAATATGCAGGGGGGAACCACCGGGTGCATCCCCAAGCTTAGAGCTTTCACTCTCCTTGATCATGTTGCATCATACTCCTCTCTTGATCCTTGAAAACTTCCTCCACACCAAACTCGAAACAACTCATTAGAGGGTTAGTGCACAATATAAATTGACATATTCAGAGGTGACACAATCATTCTTAACACTTCTGGACATTGCATAATGCTACTGGACATTAATGGATCAAAGAAATTCATCCAACATAGCGAAAGGGGCAATGCGAAATAAAAGGCAGAATCTGTCAAAACAGAACAGTTCGTATTGACGAATTTTAAAATGGCACCAGACTTGCTCAAATGAAAATGCTCAAATTGAATGAAAGTTGCGTACATATCTGAGGATCATGCACGTAAATTGGCTTAATTTTCTGAGCTACCTACAGGGAGGTGGACTCAGATTCGTGACAGCAAAGAAATCTGGAACTGTGCAGTAATCCAAATCTAGTACTTACTTTTCTATCAACGGCTTAACTTGGCACAACAAAACACAAAACTAAGATAAGGAGAGGTTGCTACAGTAGTAAACAACTTCCAAGACACAAAATAAAAACAAAGTACTGTAGCAAAATAACACATGGGTTATCTCCCAAGAAGTTCTTTCTTTATAGCCATTAAGATGGGCTCAGCAGTTTTAATGATGCACTCGGAAGAAATAGTATTTGAAGCAAATGAGAGCATCAAGAGACAAATTCAAAACACATTTAAGTCTAAAATGCTTCCTATGCATAGGAATCTTGTAAATAAACAAGTTTATGAAGAGCAAAGTAACAAGCATAGGAAGATAAAACAAGTGTAGCTTCAAAAATTTCAGCACATAGAGAGGTGTTTTAGTAACATGAAAATTTCTACAACTATATTTTCCTCTCTCATAATAATTTTCAGTAGCATCATGAGCAAACTCAACAATGTAACTATCACATAAAGCATTCTTATCATGAGTCTCATGCATAAAATTATTACTCTCCACGTAAGCATAATCAATTTTATTAGTTGTAGTGGGAGCAAATTCAGCAAAGTGGCTATCATCATATTTAGGAGGCATATTGTAATCATAAAACAAAATTTTCTCCTCAATGCTTGGGGGACTAAAAAGATCATGCTCATCAGAGCCAGCTTCCCCAAGCTTAGAATTTTCCATAGCATTAGCAACAATGGTGTTCAAAGCATCCATAGTAATAGCATTCCCATTAGCATGCATATAAAGTTCCATGGGTTTTTTAATTCTCTCTTCAAACACATCATGTTCTAGTTCAAGATAAAGTTCATAAAGATCTCTCATATTTTTGTTGTTTTCCATTATGCTTAACTAGTGAAATAAAAACATGCATGATATTAAGTAAAGTAAAACAAGAAACTAATTTTTTTTTGTGTTTTTGATATAGCAAACAAGATAGCAAATAAAGTAAAACTAGCAACTAATTTTTTTGTATTTTGATTTAGTGCAGCAAACAAAGTAGTAAATAAAACTAAGCAAGACAAAAACAAAGTAAAGAGATTGAGAAGTGGAGACTCCCCTTGCAGCGTGTCTTGATCTCCCCGGCAACGGCGCCAGAAATTTGCTTGATGCGTGTGGTTGGCACGTCCGTTGGGAACCCCAAGAGGAAGGTGTGATGCGCACAGCGGCAAGTTTCCCTCAGTAAGAAACCAAGGTTTAATCGGACCAGTAGGAGTCAAGAAGCACGTTGAAGGTTGATGGCGGCGAGATGTAGTGCGGCGCAACACCAGTGATTCCGGCGCCAACGTGGAACCTGCAAAACACAACCAAAGTACTTTGCCCCAACGAAACAGTGAGGTTGTCAATCTCACCGGCTTGCTGTAACAAAGAGTTAACCGTATTGTGTGGAAGATGATTGTTTGCAGAAAACAGTAGAACAAGTATTGCAGTAGATTGTATTTCAGTAAAGAGAATTGGACCGGGGTCCACAGTTCACTAGAGGTGTCTCTCCCATAAGACGAACAGCATGTTGGGTGAACAAATTACAGTTGGGCAATTGACAAATAAAGAGAGCATGACCATGCACATACATATCATGATGAGTATAGTGAGATTTAATTGGGCATTACGACAAAGTACATAGACCGTCATCCAACTGCATCTATGCCTAAAAAGTCCACCTTCAGGTTATCATCCGAACCCCCTCCAGTATTAAGTTGCTAACAACAGACAATTGCATTAAGTATGGTGCGTAATGTAACTAGTGACTACATCCTTAAACATAGCACTAATGTTTTATCCCTAGTGGCAACAGCACAACACAACCTTAGAACTTTCATCACTTGTCCTGTGTCAATGCGAGGCATGAACCCACTATCGAGCATAAGTACTCCCTCTTGGAGTTAATAGCAAAAACTTGGCCAGAGTATCTACTAGTAACGGAGAGCATGCAAGATCATAAACAACACATAGATATAACTTTGATAATCAACATAACAAGTATTCTCTATTCATCGGATCCCAACAAACGCAACATATAGAATTACAGATAGATGATCTTGATCATGTTAGGCAGCTCACAAGATCCGACACTGATAGCACAATGGGGAGAAGACAACCATCTAGCTACTGCTATGGACCCATAGTCCAGGGGTAGACTACTCACACATCACACCGGAGGCGACCATGGCGGCGTAGAGTCCTCCGGGAGATGATTCCCCTCTCCGGCAGGGTGCCGGAGGCGATCTCTGGATCCCCGAGATGGGATCGGCGTTGGCGGCGTCTCCGGAAGGTTTTCCGTATCGTGGCTCTCAGATCGGGGGTTTCGTCACGGAGACTTTTTATAGGCGGAAGGGCAGGTCAAGAGGCGGCACGGGGGCCCCACACCACAGGGCCGCGCGGCCAAGGGGGGGGGCCGCGCCGCCCTATGGTGTGGCCCCTCCGTGGCCCCTCTTCGTCTCTCCTTCGGACTTCTGGAAGCTTCGTGAGAAAATAGGCCCCTGGGCTTTGATTTCGTCCAATTCCGAGAATATTTCCTTACTAGGATTTCTGAAACCAAAAACAGCAGAAAAACAGCAACTGGCACTTCGGCATCTTGTTAATAGGTTAGTTCCAGAAAATGCACGAATATGACATAAAGTGTGCATAAAACATGTAGATAACATCAATAATGTGGCATGGAACATAAGAAATTATCGATACGTCGGAGGCGTATCAGCGGCCTCCCTGCGGAGGTGCTCGGTGACGACGCCCTCTCCCGGCGGCGGCCTCCCGCGGAGGTGCTCGACGGCGGCCACCCCACGGCGGATTCCCCCGCGGAGGTGCTCGGCGGCGGCCTCCCCGCGGAGATGCTCAGCGGCGGCGACCTCCTCCGGTGTCGGCCTCCACGCGGTGCTGCTCGGTGGCGGTGACCTCTCCGGTGGTGACATCGTGTGCTGCTTCCCATGGTGGTCTGAGAGGGATTGCGTGTGTGTCTCGTGGGGAAGAGATAAGGTGCGCCCGGGTCAGCTTCAGTGCCTATAAGGACGTGATGCGTTTCACCAATCGTAAGGCACCGCCGCACGCGGGAGGGAATCGTGCGGCGCTTCTCCCTAGATTTTCCCTTTTTTGTTTGCACAGGACAGTCTCGGATTCCAGTCGATCATCGTACCCTGGGCATACGCGTACTACTCTACGCGTCTTTCTTACTCGGGGAGACGGATTGCGTCATGTGGCAATGGCGGTGGAAAACTGCAGTCAGGAGGAGTACTAGTAAGTACTAGTAACTAGCTTCAGTAGCTTGGCCGGTGCCTGGTAATGGTCAGGCAGTCATGGATGAGCTTATGTGTTGGGTGTTTATAGCTTGTGTTCTGCCCATTAGCTTTATTTTAACGGTTTTGCTATTTCTCAGTCAACTGAGATTTTCTTAAGTCTAAGTCAATTACAAAAATGTGCTTTGAGTTGCACTTTTCTGTTAAAAAAGTGCAATTGCACTTTTCTGATAGAAATGTGCAACTGAACCGAGTTGCACTTTTCTTTGAACTCTAGTTGCACTTTTCTGAGTTGACTGAGACTTAAGAAAATCTCAGTCAACTGAGACATAGGCACACCCTTATTTTAAACATAAAGTCATAGGCCCAGCTTTATATAAATAAAGCCACACGGCAACCACAAGATTTAGGTAGCTTACAAACCGGTCCCTAGTCTGGACTCACAACACATGGTAACACCACACATCATCAGTCTACAGGATACAAGAAGCCAACCCACACAAACAACAACACGGCGGTCAGGTAGATCGCTGGCTTCCTCCAGCTTGTGCTCGCGTCGTCGTCTGGAGCCTCCTAACCCCTTCCATCACCACGTCCAAAGTCGCACGGTCCTTCGGTCTGATCAGAACCCTCCAACGCTGCATATACGAGTGCATGTGGAAGAAGATATCAGCGGGGTTATTGATAAGTTTTCCTTCCATAGCTAGTTTGTTCCTAATATTCCAAAGCGCCCAACTTTGGGCCGCAAAGGTGAACCAAGCTAGCCTACGTAGGGACCCCGAAAAACTCTGGACTAACGTGATGAGCTGCCCAGCCCTTGCTGGGTTCCAATCACATTGCAAGAGCTCCCTAGCTCCTGCCTATGCCAGTTTGGCAAGATGACACGAGAAAAAGATATGGTTACAGTCCTCCTCTTCCCCGCAGAAGGCACACGCCCCTGTGGATGGTCCGTTCCTCTTAGCAACCTGCACTCCCGACGGGAGCCGGCTCCTGATGAGTTGCCACAGGAAGACTCTAATCCTGGGCGGGACCCTTGTTTTCCAGACCTCTCTAAAGTGCGTCACAACCGCCCCTTGCGACATGCGCCTGTAGATGGACCTGGTGGAAAAGATCCCAGAAGGCTCGAGAGCCCATGACACCTCGTCCTCCCCTTCCGAGAAAGGGTGGAGGTCGAAGATCCTACAGAGGTTCTCCCATTCCACGACCTCCGCGGTGCCAAAAGTCCTCCGAAACCTGATGAGCCACCCATTGGCGTCCCACACTCCCGCAACTGTGGCAAAGTGGTTGTCACAGCACTAAAAGAGACGGGGAAGCAACAATCTCAGAGGACCCTTCCCCGTCCACCAGTCAAGCCAGAAGTACGTGCGTTTCCCGTACGCAACCTTGTGCCTCGCTCCCAGCTTGAAGTAACATTTGATCTTCTGTATGGCATTCCAAAACTGGGAGCCCTTCGTTGGCACAAGCGGGGAGAAGATATCATTCCCCCCAGGTACTTGGCTTGGAGCAGGTCAACCCAAAGACCCTCCGCTCCCTGGTAGAGCTTCCAGACCCACTTCAACATCAGCGCAATGTTCATCAGCTTCGTGTTGAGGATTCCCAATCCTCCAAGCTCCTTAGGCTTGCACACCGTCGCCCAATCGACCATATGGTACTTCCTCTTATTCCCGGCTCCTTCCCAAAAGAAGCGGGCTCTGGACTTATTCATTTCCCCGTGTGTCGCCTCATGGAGAAGGTAAATCCCCGTTGCGAACATCGGAAGGCTCGACAAACATGAGTTAGTCAGCTCAAGCCTCCCTGCAGAAGCCAGAAAGAGTCCCTGCCATGGGTCCACCCTATGGCCCACTTTCTCCGTCAAGAAGTACCAGTCTGCGACTGATAAGGTCTTGTCCGAGACCGGGAGGTCCAGATAAGTCATGGGCAGGCCCCCAAGGTTGCAATTAAGCAAGTCTGCGATCCTACGCCTCTCCGCATCATCAACCCCTGTGACAATCGCCTCGCTCTTTGTAAAGTTGATCTTGAGACCCGACATATTCTCGAAGCAGAGCAAGGGGAGCTTCAGGTTCGCAATCCCAATGTCAGAGGGTTCAATCATGATCATCGTGTCGTCAGCATATTGTAGGTGTGTGATACCCCCTGGAATCAGGTGTGACACAACCCCCTGGATGTGTCCGCTCTCCTTGGCCCTGGTCAGGATAGCCGCCAGAGCATCTACCATGAAGTCAAAGAGAATGGGGGATAGGGGGTCCCCCTGTCTTACCCCCCGAGCATTACGGAAATATTGTCCCACCTCACCGTTAATGTTGATCGTTGTTTGTCCACCCGAGACAAGTTGCATCAACCTGTGAACCACCCCAGCTGAGAAACCCTTCCTCAGTAGGACTTCACGGAGGAACTCCCAGTTCACTCGATCATAAGCCTTTTCAAAGTCCAGCTTAAGCAGCAGGCCCTTGAGCTTCTTAACACGTAGCTCATGGGCAATCTCGTGAAGTGCCAGCACCCCCTCGTGCAGGCAGCGGCCTCTAATGAAGGCCGTTTGGCTCCTGTCAATCGCCTGATGAGCAATCGGGGTCAATCTAGTCGCATACGCTTTAGCTACGAATTTAAAAATCACATTAATCAACGCAATAGGTCTGTAGTGTCTAATCTCGTCCGCCCCTCTAATCTTCGGAATTAAAGATATGATACCATGGTTAAGGCACGCAATGTCTACTCTCCCTAGAGCAAAATCGTTCAAGATGCTGAGTATAGGTCCTTTGAGTCTTGATGACCCACAAGTATAGGGGATCGCAACAGTCTTCGAGGGAAGTAAAACCCAATTTATTGATTCGACACAAGGGGGGACAAAGAATACTTGAAAGCCTTAACAGCGGAGTTGTCAATTCAGCTGCACCTGGAAACAGACTTGCTCGCAAGAGTTTATTAGTAGTAACAGTTTTATAGTAGCAGCAGTAGTGAAATAACAGCAGCAGTGGAACAAAGACAGCAGTAGCGATTATAGTAAACAACAGGATTAAAATACTGTACGCACAGGGATGGATGACGGGCGTTGCATGGATGAGAGAAACTCATGTAACAATCAAAGCAGGGCATTTGCAGATAATAATAAAACGGTATCCAAGTACTAAGCAATCCATAGGCATGTGTTCCGTATATAGTCGTACGTGCTCGCAATGAGAAACTTGCACAACATCTTTTGTCCTACCAGCCGGTGGCAGCCGGGCCTCTAGGGAATCTACTGGAAATTAAGGTACTCCTTTTAATAGAGCACCGGAGCAAAGCATTAACACTCCGTGAACACATGTGATCCTCACATCACTGCCTTCCCCTCCGGTTGTCCCAATTTCTGTCACTTTGGGGCCTCGGGTTCCGGACAGCGACATGTGTATACAACTTGCAGGTAAGATCATAAAACAATGCATATCATCATGAAACAATAACATGTTCAGATCTGAGATCATGGCACTCGGGCCCTAGTGACAAGCATTAAGCATAACAAGTTGCAACAATATCATCAAAGTACCAATTACGGACACTAGGCACTATGCCCTAACAATCTTATGCTATTACATGACCAATCTCATCCAATCCCTACCATCCCCTTCAGCCTACAGCGGGGGAATTACTCACACATGGATGGGGGAAACATTGCTGGTCGATGGAGAGGCGTCGGTGGTGATGATGGCGATGATCTCCTCCAATTCCCCGTCCCGGCGGAGTGCCAGAACGGAGTTTCTGGTCCCGAGACGGAGTTTCGCGACGGTGGCAGCGTACTAGATGGTTTCTGGCGACTTCGACTTCTCCCCTCGCGTTTTTAGATCGAAACCCTTAAGTAGTCCAGAGGGGGGCGTCAGAGGCTGGCCGAGGGGGCCACACGCTAGGGCGGCGCGCCCCCCTCCAGTCCGCGCCGGCCTGTTGTCTGGGGGGCCTGGGCCTCCCCCAGGTCTGCCCTTCTGGCTCCGTGATTCTTCTGGAAAAATAGGCCCTTCGACATAAATTCCGGGGATTTTCCTGAAAGTTGAATTTCTGCACAAAAACGAGACACCAGGGCAATTCTGCTGAAAACAGCGTTAGTCCGTGTTAGTTGTATCCAAAATACACAAATTAGAGGCAAAACAATAGCAAAAGTGTTCAGGAAAGTAGATACGTTTTGGATGTATCAACCCCCCAAGCTTAGCTAATTGCTTGTCCTCAAGCAATTCAGTTAACAACTGACTGCGATAAAAGAACTTTCACGAACACATTTGTTCATATGATGTAAATATTCTCATGATATGGACAAGTACTTAGACAATTCATAATAAGATACATGCAAATAAGATCATCTAATAGCTATGTCAATCATGGAAAGGTACCAACAAATTAATAATAAGCGTCATGAATCATGTCTATCAGCAGGATTGCAACGTTCATAAAAGGATATGATAAAGTGGTATCTCGCTTGCCTATTTTTGAACAGCAAAACATAAATGCTCAGGCACCTCTGAAGTTCATGGAAAGACTAGAAATAGAGATTGTCAAAGATAAAAGCATCAAAGTTATACCACAGTCAATCACATTTTGGGACAAGCATATTATACTAAGAATGACAGTTGTGCTCTCAAGAAAGTGCTCAAAGAAAAGATGGTAACACAACATGAAAGTAAAAGATTGACCCTTCACAGAGGGAAGCAGGGATTAACATGCGCTACAGCTTTTCATTTTTAAAATAGGAGTAAAATTATTCTGAGAGGTGTTTGTTGTTGTCAACGAATGGTAATGGGTACACCAACTACCTCGTCAACCAGACTTTCAAGAGCGGCTCCCATGAAGGACGTTATTTCTACCAGCAAGGTAGATCATCCCTCTTCTCTTTTGTTTACACACGCACTTTAGTTTTATTATGGGTGACACTCCCCCCAACCTTTGCTTACACAATCCATGGCTAACCGAATCCTCGGGTGCCTTCCATCAATCTCATACCATGGAGGAGTGTCTATTTGCAAAATTAAGTTGCTTACTGATGAATCAGAGCAAAACGTGTGAAGAGAATTATTAATGAAGTTATTAGTTGGGGCTGGGCACCCCGTTGCCAGCTCTTATTATGCAAGTCTGTCAAAAGTAAATGACAAGGTCGAAAGATAAACACCACATACTTCCTCATGAGCTATAAAACATTAACACAAATTTAGAAGCATTTTGAAGGTTTAAAGGTAGCGCATGAGAATTTACTTGGAATAGTTTAAAATGCCATGCATAGGTATTTATGGTGGACACTTTGGAATAATTTGGTTTTCAGGGGTTTGGAAGCACGAGCAGCGTTCCCGCTTAGTACAAGTGAAGGCTAGCAATAGACTGGGGAGCGACAATCAAGAGAGCAGTCACTGTCATAATCATGCTTGCGGCAAAATAAATTAACGGAGGCATAAAAGTGATACAAGAACTCTGAGGCAAAGTAAATCATCGAGGCTTAATTGAATTTTGTTCAGTCATATGCATGCGTGAGCATGTGCCAAGTCAATTCAAATGAATTATTCAGAGGAGGATACCACAATGTCATACCTATTTATGAATAAAACAATGCAAGCAAACATCCATGACATGCTACTCATATTAATAAACTGGAGCTAAACATGAGAAATCATGAACTACTAGACTTTCTTAAATGACATATACCTCACATGAACCAACTAAGCATGCTCACATGGATGAGTATATGTACAAAAATGAAAACAAATAGAGTTCATACCAGCCTCTCACCACAGTCGAATTATCGTAGATCATCATTATTGCCTTTCACTTGTGTAGCTTGAATAATATGAAATGAAAACCATGCTCCAGCCACCGAAGACCATTGAACTTCATAATGAACTTTACAAAACCAAAGAAGAACATCAAATATTTTTGGTGTTTTCGAATTGGGAAACAAGAACAAAAGGAAACAAGCAAACAAAGCAAAATCTTTTTGGATTTTCTTATAGCAAACCAACGATAGCAAATAAAGCAAAATAAGAGCAAGAAACCAAAATAAACAAATGATGAAGAGAAACAACAGAAATATTTTTGGTCTTTTTGTGTTTTAGGAAGGAAACAAAGCAAAAATAAGAAAATCAAAACTAGAAGAGTCACATAAACACAAAGCAGCAGGAATTCGTCAAACTTGACAGTAGTACAGTAATCGATTTTTACGAAATTCTTCCGCTGCCCAGCTCGAAAAGTGTTCAACTAATGAAAGTTAGATAACAACCTGGGGAACATGCGCAAAAATTGGCTTCGCAAAATAACGTTCTGGCTGTTTTTGAGAATTTTTTTGGTATCAGTCCAGAACCTGTTTTCAGGCAGCACTTCCCCAAATATCATCTCCCTCTTATTAGAAAACCACTCAAAGAAGCTAAAAAATTATATAAAAGTATCCAGCAACCATAATATGCAAGGAATGAGTGATGCCGGTATACCTCCCCCCAAGCTTAGGCTTTTGGCCTAAGTGGAGATCAACCCCAGTGAGGGTCAGTGTTCCACGCCGGTGGATCATACATGGCGTAGTCATAATAAGGTCCCGGTGCAGAAGAAAAGGGTGAAGGCTCCACATGCCCAAAATGTTGATGCGAAAAACTTGCTGCATCGGATGATGAGTCGAGGTGTTCCTCGGCCTCCTCCGCGCCGTCTCTTGCATGATGGCCATCTCCCTCTATGTATGCATTCAGTTCACCTTCCGTGACTGACCAATCCCTCCTGGAATCAAGGTTAAACAGAATAGGTGCAGGCAATCATACTAATTTTTCAGTTTTCTTAGTTGTTCTCCAAGTTTTCTTGTAAAATGTTATCTTGTAAGACAGGTTACTCAAATTAGATGAATCAGAAACAAATTCATGTTTAATCATGGAGCCTATGTCAAGTTTCTCTACAGAAAGCTGAATATCAAGATGGCGAGGTTCTACACCATGCATAGCTACTAAACGAGAGGCGATGAGATCTCCGCAAATTCCTCCCTTCTCACGGTTAGTAGCAAGTCTATAGGCTATCAAAGCATCCAAGTTTTAAGTCCTATCACCTTGTAATGCAGCAGCTAGAAAAGCCAAATCCTGGATAGATAACTTACTTGCATTCTTTCTAGCAAGAACGCACTTGGTGATGAAATAAGCAAAGTAACGAATAGCTGGGAGTTGGATACTACTGATTTTACCACCATCCTCTGAGAAGCTTCTTCCTTGACAAATCATCTTGTAGAGATTCAAGAGCTCTTGCCACGATCCCCTTATCTTCTCGCATGATCCCCATTGCGGCACTCTAATTGCTGCACAAAAATCATCGAAAGGCAAGTTGACAGTTTTATTATAAATTTTGTACCGAACCATGGGGTTAGATTGCGTCCAATTGAATTCAAAATCCTGCACTACAGACATAGTCAATTTTGCATATTTCCATGGTTCACCAACAACAAAACCATCCAACCCTGCACTGGAAATCAGATTTTGAACATCTTGCAAGATTCCTGCACTTCTCATGAAATCTGTGCACGGGTAGTAAGAGGGGTATACTCCCTCTTTGCGGTTAACTCTCATAACTTGTTGCACCTCCAATTCTTGTTGATTTAGTTGATGGCTATTCCACTCCATTTTCTGAAATTTTTCAAAAAACAATATAAAATTTGATTTGGTGACATATAATTGAGGGAAGCTACTATAGGAACTTGCTAGAGTACTAATCATGCATCAAAACTAGTTTTTACAACTTAGAACAAGCATGCAAGCTCACTAAACATGTTACCTACAGCAGCAAAATATTCAAGATATACTCAACCAAACAAAATTCTACTTGGATAATCGGAGGAGTCACATACCGGAGAGCAAATGTGCCAAATTTCAGACAAAAATCTGGGCTGAGCAAAGAGATCGAGAAATCTTGAGCTCTTGAGCAGAAACGCGAGTGAGAGAAAGCTGGTGCGAGTTTTTTTGGGAGAGAGAAGAGAATGGGAGGAAGAGATGAAGTGGTGGGGCAAGGAGGGGCCCACACACCAGGGTGGCGCGCCCCCCTTGCTGGCCGCGCCGGCCTGTGGGGTGCCACCCTGGGGTGCCCCACTGGTCATCCCCAGGTGCTCCCAGGTGCCTCTTCGAAAAATAAAACCAACGGTATAATTTTTGTGAATTTTTGAAAACTTTGAAAAATGCACATTTCTGGGTATTAAATTTATTATTACTGGGCAGAAAAAGATTTTGAAATCTCTAATTGACTAAAGAACTTTGCAAAACAAAAATGCTACAGCAAGTAGAACAAGTGGAGAAAGAAAGAAATGTTATTTAGCTCCTCTATGCATATAAAAAGTATTTGTTAACAAGGTTGATCAAGTCTTACCACCAAATAAATTTTACATAGCATAAGAAGAAATAAACCCCAAATCAATCATGTTACCTTGAATTGTATTGATATGGATCCAATCATGATATTTTGATATCCTTCTTTAGGTTCATATATAGGACAATCAATAGCTCCAATTTTGATAGTTCTCACATTAGAAATGGTATTAACTCCACATACTTTATCAATCTTCTTGGGGAAATAAACGGTATGCTCCTTGTCATCAACATTGAAAGTAACTTTTCCTTTATTGCAATCAATAACAGCCCCTGTGGTGTTAAGAAAAGGTCTCCCAAGAATAATAGACATATTATCATCTTCAGGCATTTCCAACACAACAAAATCAGTTAATACCAAGCAGTTATTAGTAACTTGAACAGGAACATCCTCACATATACCAACAGGAATAGCAGTAGATTTATCAGCCATTTGCAAAGATATATCAGTCGGTATCTGATACGTCTCCGACGTATCGATAATTTCTTGTGTTCCATGCCACATTATTGATGATATCTACATGTTTTATGCACACTTTATGTCATATTCGTGCATTTTCTGGAACTAACCTATTAACAAGATGCCAAAGAGCCAGTTGCTGTTTTCTGCTGTTTTTGGTTTCAGAAATCCTAGTAACGAAATATTCTCGGAATTGGACGAAATCAACGCCCAGGGTCCTATTTTGCCACGAAGCTTTCAGAAGACCGAAGGAGAGTCGAAGTGGGGCCACGAGGTGGCCAGACAACAGGGCGGCGCGGCCCAGGCCCTGGCCGCGCCGGCCTGTCGTCTGGGCCCCTCGTGCCGCCTCTTTACCTGCCCTTTCGCCTACTTAAAGCCTCCGTCGCGAAACCCCCAGTACCGAGAGCCACGATACGGAAAACCTTACTGAGACGCCGCCGCCGCCAATCCCATCTCGGGGGATTCTGGAGATCTCCTCCGGCACCCTGCCGGAGAGGGGATTCATCTCCCGGAGGACTCTTCACCGCCATGGTCGCCTCCGGAGTGATGAGTGAGTAGTTCACCCCTGGACTATGGGTCCATAGCAGTAGCTAGATGGTTGTCTTCTCCTCATTGTGCTTCATTGTTGGATCTTGTGAGCTGCCTAACATGATCAAGATCATCTATCTGTAATACTATATGTTGTGTTTGTCGGGATCCGATGGATAGAGAATATTATGTTATGTTAATTATCAAGTTATTACCTATGTGTTGTTTATGATCTTGCATGCTCTCCGTTATTAGTAGAGGCTCTGGCCAAGTTTTTGCTCTTAACTCCAAGAGGGAGTATTTATGCTCGATAGTGGGTTCATGCCTCCATTGAATCTGGGACGGATGAAAGTTCTAAGGTTGTGGATGTCTGTTGCTACTAGGGATAAAACATTGATGCTATGTCTAAGGATGTAGTTATTGATTACATTACGCACCATACTTAATGCAATTGTCTGTTGTTTTGCAACTTAATACCGGAAGGGGTTCGGATGATAACTTTGAAGGTGGACTTTTTAGGCATAGATGCATCTTTGGATAGCGGTCGATGTACTTTGTCGTAATGCCCAATTAAATCTCACTATATTTATCATGACATGTATGTGCATTGTTATGCCCTCTCTATTTGTCAATTGCCCGACTGTAATTTGTTCACCCAACATGCTTTTATCTTATGGGAGAGACACCTCTAGTGAACTGTGGACCCCGGTCCTATTCTCTACATCGTATACAATCTACTGCAATACTTGTTTTACTGTTTTCTGCAAACAATCATCTTCCACACAATACGGTTAATCCTTTGTTACAGCAAGCCGGTGAGATTGACAACCTCACTGTTTCGTTGGGGCAAAGTACTTTGGTTGTGTTGTGCAGGTTCCACGTTGGCGCCGGAATCTCTGGTGTTGCGCCGCACTACATCCCGCCGCCATCAACCTTCAACGTGCTTCTTGACTCCTACTGGTTCGATTAAACCTTGGTTTCTTACTGAGGGAAACTTGCCGCTGTGCGCATCACACCTTCCTCTTGGGGTTCCCAACGGACGTGTCAACTACACGCATCAAGCAAATTTCTGGCGCCGTTGCCGGGGAGATCAAGACACGCTGCAAGGGGAGTCTCCACTTCCCAATCTCTTTACTTTGTTTTTGTCTTGCTTTATTTTATTTACTACTTTGTTTGCTGCATTATATCAAAACACAAAAAAATTAGTTGCTAGATTTACTTTATTTACTGTCTTGCACTCTATATCAAAAACACAAAAAAATTAGTTACTTGCATTTACTTTATCTAGTTTGCTTTATTTACTACTGCTAAAATGGCCACCCCTGAAAATAGTAAGTTGTGTGATTTCACAACCACAAATAATAATGATTTCTTATGCACACCTATTGCTCCACCTGCTACTGCAGCAGAATTCTTTGAAATTAAACCTGCTTTACTGAATCTTGTTATGCGAGAGCAATTTTCTGGTGTTAGTTCTGATGATGCTGCTGCCCATCTTAATAATTTTGTTGAACTATGTGAAATGCAAAAGTATAAGGATGTAGATGGTGATATTATTAAATTGAAATTGTTTCCTTTCTCATTAAGAGGAAGAGCTAAAGATTGGTTGCTATCTCTGCCTAAGAATAGTATTGATTCCTGGACTAAATGCAAGGATGCTTTTATTGGTAGATATTATCCCCCTGCTAAAATTATATCTTTGAGAAGTAGCATAATGAATTTTAAACAATTGGATAGTGAACATGTTGCTCAAGCTTGGGAAAGAATGAAATCTTTGGTTAAAAATTGCCCAACACATGGACTGACTACTTGGATGATCATCCAAACCTTCTATGCAGGACTAAATTTTTCTTCGCGGAATTTATTGGATTCAGCTGCTGGAGGTACCTTTATGTCCATCACTCTTGGTGAGGCTACAAAGCTTCTTGATGATATGATGATTAATTACTCTGAATGGCACACGGAAAGAGCTCCATAAGGTAAGAAGGTAAATTCTGTTGAAGAATCCTCTTCCTTGAATGATAAGATTGATGCTATTATGTCTATGCTTGTGAATGATAGGACTAATGTTAATCCTAATAATGTTCCGTTAGCTTCATTGGTTGCCCAAGAAAAACATGTTGATATAAACTTCATTAAAAATAATAATTTCAACAACAATGCTTATCGGAACAATTCTAGTAATAACTATAGGCCATATCCTTATAATAATGGTAACGGTTATGCTAATTCTTATGGGAATTCTTACAATAATAATAGGAATACACCCCCTAGACTTGAAGCTATGCTTAAAGAATTTATTAACTAGATGATACCCCGCGCGTTGCTGCGGTAATCTATGGTACACAACATAAGTTATTAAGCACCAATTAGAAACAAATGGAAATCGTTCTTTTAGTCATGTAACATTACATTTGGAAAATCTATTTTTGGAAAAAAAAAGGATGAGGCCGATATGTAATTCCTAATTGTCATGTATAAAATCCACTTTCCTTTGAAGCTAAAAGAAAATTGAGAACTACATGTTAAACCGGTGATCACATTGAAGATCCGGGAATCCAAACTTTGTTAGTTATACATTTGGTAGTGTGAAGTGCCGGTTCCATCTGGAAGTAAAATACATGCATATTTGTCTTGGGCACAAAGGTAGCAACGTGATACGATATCACAATTCATCTTTCAAAAAGACAGCTGGCGGATGACATGTGAAAAAAATTCCATTACCAGATGGCACATGTGAAGAAGCTATAGGTGGCTAAGTATGTAGGAGGGAGAACACATAAAATATTTTAACAAATGGACATTATTTGTAAACAATAATATCTGACCATGTAAAGTCATGTAATAGGAGGATTACATATCTTACACGAATCCCTCAAACGACCAAATTACTGTGAGCAAACAAAGTTTGTTGGCCCAATCATATATTTAGTCTGAACATTATAAGAAGCATTAGAGGATGTTGCCGAAATTTCAGATGTGTAAAAAATAACTGAATGTTATCAGCAACATATACAGAGGAAGAAATGATTAGCATGTACCTGAAATCAAAGCTTCCTTGCTGCCACTTGTGTGTCCTTATGTTCTCTCATATTGCTCAATGCTGTATATATCTGTTGCAAATAAAAAAAGAAAATTATTAATGCTATGATATTACAGGCCATACTGGTGTCACAGTTGGTGAAATGGAATTTCATTAACCTGAACAAAGCATATCTTAATCTAGCTGACAGAATTATAATTGAATAGAGAATTAGAGATACAGGGAATTAACCTGAGGATAGAAGAGAGAAGTTTTTACCCATTTCATGAATTATCTGTTAGGCAATCTAGCCAACTTCAACCGGACGAGTTAAAAACAAAAACAAAAAAAAACGGATTAGTTCAAACCAATTAGTAGATACTAAATTAATCAAAATAAAATATAGATTGGCTTTGTAAAAGTAAATCCATGTCAACTGATGCCCAGTCGTACATAGCATGTACATTGAAAAGGAAATCAGCATTGCATCATCACAGGAAAACACATGTGCAGGCAGGATGTCGTTGCCGTAGTGGAGGAAGAAAGAAGCAATCTGCTACTGGCTCACCTTGTTGATGCACTTCACGCGCTCACCTCATTGTGGTGTCTCGGATAATATTGTGGCAGTGAACTCGCAATCTCCCTACATTGATGACCTGACTCTACGCGCTTGTCTCCGTAACATGTTCCCTCTACGTCGCCTTTCGTCTTGTCGTGGCGGTCCCCAAGACAACCTCCGTCGTTCCTTTAGTTTAAAATCCTATGAGAAAATATGAACACATTCTCAACAGAGAAAACCAACTCTGCGCCAGATCTTGCAATAACAGAGTGGAAAAATATAAGGTCAACCTCAAATCCTATGAATAATTGGCAGGATGAGCTCACCGATGGTTGAGGTTTGGCGACAATGTACATCGCAAGCTGGGGGCAGTTTGCCGGTACAGAAAGCCTAGGCGGCTAGCAGGGTGTGAGGATCTCTGAGGTTGCTCATACTTAGATTTGGATCAAGCAAATAAAAATCCAGAAATAAGGTTGGATATGTACCAATAGTAGTCCTCAATTTTAGGCTCATGCGTATGCAGCAACGAAGGATCAGCAAACAGGAGGGCTTTGGCATCCAAGCTAGTTGTGCAGCACCTAAAAAACTGAAAAGTTGCGATATAGTAAGAAGCAATATTCGTAGGGGAGAAGAAAGGAATGAAAGGCTCACCAGATGCACTAGTATGAGCTGTGGTGTAGGACGAAATCCTTTTGAGGAAGAGCATGGCATAGAAACAGGATAAATATAGACGAAGTTCTCATATGCCTCCATTCATCTTCCGTGCAACTGTTCTTCACGGAGATAGTGGGGAAAGGAAGCGGATGCGTCGTCTTTAATGGAGAAGATAAATCCCCAGTGAATCTGTCCTTTGGATACCTGAGCAGCACAGATCGATGGGGGGAGCGTCCGCGCGCGTCGTCCTCGCGAGGAAGGGCAGCAGGCGGCCAGGCGATCGATGTCCGTTCGGGGCTAGCGCCTGGAGGGGAAGGGCGACGCGAGCGTGTTGATCTGGGCCTCCGTTCGGGGAGCCTCCGTTCGGGCGTGGCGTGGAGGGGAAGGGCGACGGGGCGTGTCCGTTCGGGCGTGGAGTCTGGAGAGGAAGGGCGACGGGGCGTGTTGGGGCGTGTCGATCTGGCCACAATTTTAAAGCAGTGACATGGCTCGCTGTGAGACCAGTAAAATGGGACCAACTATTAAGAAAGAGAAGATACACAAACTGCCTTTAACAAATCTGTTGAGGAAAAACTCAATAAAATTGATATTCTCGCTTCTAAGGTTGATAGTCTTGCCTCTGATGTTGATCTTTTGAAATCGAAAGTTATGCCTAATAGGGATATTGAAAATAAAATTGTTACTACAGCAAATGCCATCCAAGTTAGAATTAATGAGAATATAAGATTAATGGCTGAATTGCGTGCTAGGTGGGATAGAGAAGAAAATGAAAAACTAGCTAAAGAGAAAAATGTAGCTAAAGTTTGGACTATTACCACCACAAGTAATGTTGATTCTTCACATGTTGCTGCACCTCCTGCTATTAATGGTAAAATAATTGGTGTTGGCAATGTTTCTACTCCTAGTGCAAAGCGTACAAAACTGCCTGAAATTGCTAAAACTGCTGAAATTGCTTGTAATAAAACTGCTGAAATTTTTTCCAACCTTGGGGATGATGATCCCATTGCTGTAGCTCATAATGATTTATATTTTGATGATTGCCACATCTCTGAAGTTATAAAGTTCTTACAAAAACTTGCTAAGAGTCCCAATGCTAGCGCTGTAAACTTGGCTTTCACAAAACATATTACAAATGCTCTCATAAAAGCTAGAGAAGAGAAACTAAAACTTGAAACTTCTATTCCTAGAAAGCTAGAGGATGGTTGGGAACCCATCATTAAAATGAGGGTCAATGATTTTGATTGTAATGCTTTATGTGATCTTGGTGCAAGTATTTCTGTTATGCCTAAGAAAGTCTATGATATGCTTGACTTGCCACCATTGAAAAATTGTTATTTGGATGTTAATCTCGCTGATAATGCTAAAAAGAAACCTTTGGGGAGAGTTGATAATGTTCATATTATGGTTAACAATAACCTTGTCCCCGTTGATTTTGTTGTCTTGGATATTGAATGCAATGCATCTTGCCCCATTATATTGGGAAGACCTTTTCTTCGAACCGTTGGTGCTACTATTGATATGAAGGAAGGTAATATTAAATATCAATTTCCTCTCAAGAAAGGTATGGAACACTTCCCTAGAAAGAGAATGAAGTTACCTTATGATTCTATTATTAGAACAAATTATGATGTTGATGCTTCGTCTCTTGATGTTACTTGATTTACACTTTCTGCGCCTAGCTGAAAGGCGTTAAAGAAAAGCGCTTATGGGAGACAACCCATGTTTTTACTACAGTATTTTTGTTTTATATTTGAGTCTTGGAAGTTGTTTACTACTGTAGCAACCTCTCCTTATCTTAGTTTTGTGTTTTGTTGTACCAAGTAAAGTCTTTGATAGTAAAGTTCATACTAGATTTGGATTACTGCGCAGTTTCAGATTTCTTTGCTGTCACGAATTCCGACCTGCCTCCCTGTAGGTAGCTCAGAAAATTAAACCAATTTACGTGCGTGATCCTCAGATATGTACGCAACTTTCATTCAATTTGGGCATTTTCATTTGAGCAATTCTGGTGCCTCAATAAAATCCATCTTTACGGACTGTTCTGTTTTGACAGATTCTGCCTTTTATTTCGCATTGCCTCTTTTGCTATGTTGGATGAATTTCTTTGATCCATTAATGTCCAGTAGCTTTATGCAATGTCCAGAAGTGTTAAGAATGATTGTGTCACCTCTGAACAAGTTAATTTTTATTGTCCACTAACCCTCTAATGAGTTGTTTCGAGTTTGGTGTGGAGGAAGTTTTCAAGGATCAAGAGAGGAGTATGATGCAATATGATCAAGGAGAGTGAAAGCTCTAAGCTTGGGGATGCCCCGGTGGTTCACCCCTGCATATTCTAAGAAGACTCAAGCGTCTAAGCTTGGGGATGCCCAAGGCATCCCCTTCTTCATCGACAACATTATCAGGTTCCTCCCCTGAAACTATATTTTTATTCCGTCACATCTTATGTGCTTTTCTTGGAGCATCGGTTTGTTTTTGTTTTTTGTTTTGTTTGAATAAAATGGATCCTAGCATTCATTGTATGGGAGAGAGACACGCTCCGCTGTTGCATATGGACAAGTATGTCCTTAGGCTTTACTCATAGTATTCATGGCGAAGTTTCTTCTTCGCTAAATTGTTATATGGTTGGAATTGGAAAATGCTACATGTAGTAATTCTAAAATATCTTGAATAATTTGATACTTGGCAATTGTTGTGCTCATGTTTAAGCTCTGGTATCATATACTTTGCACCCATTAATGAAGAAACACCTAGAGCTTGCTAATTTGGTTTGCATATTTGGTCTCTCTAAAGTCTAGATAATTTCTAGTATTGAGTTTTGAACAACAAGGAAGACGGTGTAGAGTCTTATAATGTTTACAATATGTCTTTTATGTGAGTTTTGCTGCACCCGTTCATCCTTGTGTTTGTTTCAAATAACCTTGCTAGCCTAAACCTTGTATCGAGAGGGAATACTTCTCATGCATCCAAAATCCTTGAGCCAACCACTATGCCATTTGTGTCCACCATATCTACCTACTACATGGTATTTCTCCGCCATTCCAAAGTAAATTGCTTGAGTGCTACCTTTAAAATTCCATCATTCGCCTTTGCAATATATAGCTCATGGGACAAATAGCTTAAAAACTATTGTGGTATTGAATATGTACTTATGCACTTTATCTCTTATTAAGTTGCTTGTTGTGCGATAACCATGTTTCTGGGGACGCCATCAACTATTCTTTGTTGAATATCATGTGAGTTGCTATGCATGTCCGTCTTGTCTGAAGTAAGAGAGATCTACCACCTTAATGGTTGGAGCATACATATTGTTAGAGAAGAACATTGGGCCGCTAACTAAAGCCATGATTCATGGTGGAAGTTTCAGTTTTGGACATATATCCTCAATCTCATATGAGAATAATAATTGTTGCCACATGCTTATGCATTAAAGAGGAGTCCATTATCTGTTGTCCATGTTGTCCCGGTATGGATGTCTAAGTTGAGAATAATCAAAAGCGAGAAATCCAAAATGCGAGCTTTCTCCTTAGACCTTTGTACAGGCGGCATGGAGGTACCCCATTGTGACACTTGGTTAAAACATGTGTATTGCGATGATCCGGTAGTCCAAGCTAATTAGGACAAGGTGCGGGCACTATTAGTATACTATGCATGAGGCTTGCAACTTGTAAGATATAATTTACATAACTCATATGCTTTATTACTACCGTTGACAAAATTGTTTCATGTTTTCAAAATAAGAGCTCTAGCACAAATATAGCAATCGATGCTTTCCTCTTTGAAGGACCATTCTTTTTTACTTTTATGTTGAGTCAGTTCACCTATTTCTCTCCACCTCAAGAAGCAAACACTTGTGTGAACTGTGCATTGATTCCTACATACTTGCATATTGCACTTATTATATTACTCTATGTTGACGATTATCCATGAGATATACATGTTATAAGTTGAAAGCAACCGCTGAAACTTAATCTTCCTTTGTGTTGCTTCAATACCTTTACTTTGATTTATTGCTTTATGAGTTAACTCTTATGCAAGACTTATTGATGCTTGTCTTGAAGTGCTATTCATGAAAAGTCTTTGCTTTATGATTCACTTGTTTACTCATGTCATTACCATTGTTTTGATCGCTGCATTCATTACATATGTTTACAAATAGTATGATCAAGGTTATGATGGCATGTCACTCAGAAATTATCTTTGTTATCGTTTTACCCGCCGGGACGAGCAGAACTAAGCTTGGGGATGCTGATACGCCTCCGACGTATCGATAATTTCTTGTGTTCCATGCCACATTATTGATGATATCTACATGTTTTATGCACACTTTATGTCATATTCGTGCATTTTCTCGGAACTAACCTATTAACAAGATGCCGAAGAGCCAGCTTGTCATTTTCATTGCTGTTTTTGGTTTCAGAAATCCTAGTAACGAAATATTCTCGGAATTGGACGAAATCAACGCCCAGGGTCCTATTTTGCCACGAAGCTTTCAGAAGACCGAAGGAGAGTCAAAGTGGGGCCACGAGGTGGCCAGACAACAGGGCGGCGCGGCCCAGGCCCTGGCCGCGCCGGCCTGTCGTCTGGGCCCCTCGTGCCGCCTCTTTACCTGCCCTTCCGCCTACTTAAAGCCTCCGTCGCGAAACCCCCAGTACCGAGAGCCACGATACGGAAAACCTTACTGAGACGCCGCCGCCGCCAATCCCATCTCGGGGGATTCTGGAGATCTCCTCCGGCACCCTGCCGGAGAGGGGATTCATCTCCCGGAGGACTCTTCACCGCCATGGTCGCCTCCGGAGTGATGAGTGAGTAGTTCACCCCTGGACTATGGGTCCATAGTAGTAGCTAGATGGTTGTCTTCTCCTCATTGTGCTTCATTGTTGGATCTTGTGAGCTGCCTAACATGATCAAGATCATCTATCTGTAATACTATATGTTGTGTTTGTCGGGATCCGATGGATAGAGAATATTATGTTATGTTAATTATCAAGTTATTACCTATGTGTTGTTTATGATGTTGCATGCTCTCCGTTATTAGTAGAGGCTCTGGCCAAGTTTTTGCTCTTAACTCCAAGAGGGAGTATTTATGCTCGATAGTGGGTTCATGCCTCCATTGAATGCGGGACGATGTGAGAAAGTTCTAAGGTTGTGGATGTGCTGTTGCTACTAGGGATAAAACATTGATGCTATGTCTAAGGATGTAGTTATTGATTACATTACGCACCATACTTAATGCAATTGTCTGTTGTTTTGCAACTTAATACTGGAAGGGGTTCGGATGATAACCTGAAGGTGGACTTTTTAGGCATAGATGCATGCTGGATAGCGGTCTATGTACTTTGTCGTAATGCCCAATTAAATCTCACTATATTTATCATGACATGTATGTGCATTGTTATGCCCTCTCTATTTGTCAATTGCCCGACTGTAATTTGTTCACCCAACATGCTTTTATCTTATGGGAGAGACACCTCTAGTGAACTGTGGACCCCGGTCCTATTCTCTACATCATATACAATCTACTGCAATACTTGTTTTACTGTTTTTTGCAAACAATCATCTTCCACACAATACGGTTAATCCTTTGTTACAGCAAGCCGGTGAGATTGACAACCTCACTGTTTCGTTGGGGCAAAGTACTTTGGTTGTGTTGTGCAGGTTCCACGTTGGCGCCGGAATCTGGTGTTGCGCCGCACTACATCCCGCCGCCATCAACCTTCAACGTGCTTCTTGACTCCTACTGGTTCGATTAAACCTTGCTTTCTTACTGAGGGAAACTTGCCGCTGTGCGCATCACACCTTCCTCTTGGGGTTCCCAACGGACGTGTCAACTACACGCATCAGTATCAACTTATCTAAATAAAGTCTCTTGTAAAGAGAAAAAGGCATAACACTAACACCTGCTCCCAAATCACATAGAGCAGTTCTAACATAATTATTCTTACAAGAGACTTCTTTGGAACTTTGCCATTGAAAGAGTAATTGGCAAGCATAGTGGAAATCTCCTCATTAGGAATTTTCCTTTTGTTAGAGACAATATCTTTCATATACTTTGAATAAGGAGGCAATTTAATAGCATCAGTCAAAGGGATTTGCAAGAATAAAGGTTTCATCCAATCGCAAAATTTATTATAATGTTCTTCTTCCTTTGATTTTAGTTTCTTAGCAGGAAAAGGCATTTGCTTTTGAACCCACGGTTCCCTTTCATTACCATGTCTCTTAGCAGTAAAATCTTCTTTACTATACTTTTTATTTTTAGCATGCTTTTTAGGTTCATCTTCAACCTTTTCTTTATCAGAATCATCATTCTTATCATTATCTTTATCATGTTCATTACCACTTTCAGTTTCAGCATCAGAAATAGAAATACTATTAGGATCATTAACAGGTTCAGAGGATTCTACAACATTTTTATGTTTCTTCTTCTTTTTCTTAGAAGGAGCACTAGGTTCAATTCGTTGAGAATCTTGTTCAACTCTTTTGGGGTGCCCTTCAGGATATAGAGGATCCTGGGTAGAAACACCGCCTCTAGTTGTTACTTCATAAGCATGTTTCTCTTTAGAACTATTTTTTAACAAGTCATTTTGCACTTTAGTGAGTTGATCAATTTGAGTTTGCACCATTTGAAAATGTTTAACAAGCATCTTAACATCATTGGAGGTTCTCTCCACAATATCATGCAAATTACTAATAGCTTGAGAATTTTCCATTAAATGATTCTCTACTCTCATATTAAAATTTTCTTGCTTAACAATATAATTATCAAACTCATCTAAGCATTGAGCAGGAGGTTTTGAATACGGAATATCTTCCCTAGGAAAGTGTTGAAGAGAGTTTACCTCAATCATGGATGAAGGGGGAATTATCTTACATAAATCTTCTGTGGGAGGTAAGTTCTTCACATCTTCAAATTTAATACCCTTCTCCTTAAGAGATTTCTTGGCTTCCCTCATATCTTCATCATTTAATTTAATTAAACCCCTCTTCTTCAATATCGGCATCGGAGTTGGTTCAGGTGTAGTCCAATCATCATGATTCCGGCCTATTTTAGCCAATAATTCTTCAGCTTCTTCCGGAGTTCTTTTCCTGAAAACACAACCAGCACAACTATCCAAATATGCTCTAGACTCAATGGTTAGTCCACTATAAAATATATCAAGTAAATCATGCTTTTCCAGATCATGTCCAGGTCGAGCTCTGATAAGAGAACAAAATCTTGCCCAAGCTTCAGGCAATTTCTCTCCATCTTCCTGGTCAAAGCTATAAATTTTCTGCAAAGCAATATGTTGAGCACTAGCAAGAAAGTATTTCCAAAAGAAAACATCAAGCAAACCACTTGGACTATCAATAGAACCAGGAGGTAAACTATTATACCAAGTTTTAGCATCATCCTTTAATGAGAAAGGAAAAAATTTAGCAACAAAATAAGTACGCATCTTGACATCATCAGAAAACAAGCTACTCAAAGTAGAAAGTTCATTCATGTGTTCTACAATACTTTCTTTTTCAGTACCACAAAAGGGTGTTTTCTCAACAATAGCTATATGAGATAAATCAAGAGAAAAATCATAATCTTTATCCTTAATGTTTATAGGAGATGTGGCAAATTTAGGATCAGGAGACAGCTTATATCTAACAGTATGTTGTGCAAGCATCTTTTTAATTTTTCTTGCATCAGTGGTAGCATTGCATTTATCAATAAAATCATCATCAAGTTCCACATAATCCTCATCAGGATCATCACTAGAATATTCAACAGACTCAGGTGAATTAACAGGTGTAGCAGTATTTTCATTAGGAGTTTCAGTATTTTCAATTTGTCTAGACCTAGCAATTGTAGCATCTAGAAAAGATCCCAATGAACCACTATCATCAAGCACAACAGAAACATTATCAATATTATAAGAGTTTTCAGATTCAGCAGAAGTACCAGCAAGTGAAGCTTGCGGTGGTGAAACAAGTTGACTTATCACAGATGGTGAATCAAGAGCAGCAGAGGTACTCAGAGTTGTACCTTTTCTTGTAGTGGATGGTAATATGGCGACTTTAGGATTGCGAGATTTACCCATGATGGAGAATTTGCAGCGAACAATATCAATCCAAGTGAACTTCCAAATAAAGCTATGCTCCCCGTGTTGCGGTCAGAAACCCACCGGCGAGCAGCAACGGGCAACACAGGAGAGCCGGGAGCAACTTAGGGCTGCGGCTGGCCCTGGTCCCTCCGAGCGACGGCCCGCAAAGACTCCGGCACGCACGTCCGATGCTGGTGCAAGGGCGTGCCACCTGACCTATACCTGGTCAGGAAGGTGATGGAGATGCCTTGCTTAGTTTCCTGCATGGCATACACGTAAACATTAAATACGAGCCTCGATCGGCTCTCAGGTTATCCTGTGAATCGGCTCAAAGAGCCGATCCACCCATGATTCGCACGAGGTGTACGAATATATGGTGGTCCTGCTTGATCAAGATGAAGCTAAAACGATCTACGACGATTTAGGGTTTTCACCACATAATCGGAACGTCCTACTCGTGATTGGGCCTCGCGGCCGCGCACGGTGATCGTAAGCCGATCCTAGACAGGGCCTAAAAACCAACACGAGGTTGATCCCCGGAACATCCTGTCTAGGGCTAGCAAACTACACCCTACGCGCCGCTGGATCCTCCAACCCTTTGTAAGGCCTAACTATGCAGATATTAAACTAATCCTTGAAGAACAAGGAGCAACCATAACGGATCGGATCTACTAAATAATGATCAAGCGGGGTGCCGCCCCTACGCCTAAGATAGGCGTAAGGGCGGCTAGATGTCTAAGGGTTGCACGACGACAGCATATGATACGAAGAACAATGCTAACCCTAACACATCTAAGATAACTACGTTGCTCGCCATCAAAAAGGCTTCAGTACGAGCAACGCATGAACGACGAATAAACTTGTACTGCCTAGATAGCAAGATGCGATCTAGGCAGCATGATGCTTACACGGAAGAAACCCTCGAGACAAGGGAGTTGGCGATGCGCCTAGATTGGTTTGTGGTGAACGTGATTGTTGTTTATTTCATAAACCCTAGATACATATTTATAGTCCGTAGACTTTCTAACGTGGGAATAATCCCAACCGTGCACGAGACAAACTCTAACTAACCGACACGTATCCTACTATATTACAGATACACGGGCAAACTAGCCCAAACTTTGCATAACAGGCCGATTCACGTATTTCTTCCATGTATATTCTTCAAGCCCATCTTGATCGCGGCCCACCTCTGACTCGGCCAAATTCTGGTGATAACACATGCCCCCCTGGTTTTGGAATTGATAATTCCAAAATCACTTTGATTCTCTTCGTCGGGTCATGTCGTGGCAGAGCAGAACCGTCGCAGCACCCTTCATCATGATGCCCTGCCTTCTCAATTTCTCCGCGTGATTTGACCGTTGTTTTCTTTTCTTCCTTTTTGGGCACCGCCTCCTCGGAAACTGCTGTGGCATTGAATCTCTACTATATCCTCTTTATTTAACTGCTCTGAACAGTTCGCCACTTCATCCCCTTGCTCTGTTCTGTCCATCGGCACCCAAAAATCCTTCATCTCCCGTAGCCATGTCTTCTTCTTCTTCCTCCTCCGCCTCGTCGGATCTTTCTTCCCAGTCCTTTTCCTCTTCGTCCTCCTCCACCTCGTCAGTCTTCTCCGACTCTTCCTCATCTCGCGAGCCGACGCCGGAGTGGGGCTCGCTGGCGGCGCACGACATCCTCGCCGCATCGGAGTGGGACAAGGAGGAACACGATTCCTCCATCTGGTCCGAGGATGACAAATCCTTGACCGACGGAGAGGACGACCTTCAATTCCTCGTCGAGGGGGAGGAGGAGGCGGAGAGCGAGGATGACCGCTTCTCCTGGGACGATTTCACCTCCTCCGAAGAAGAGGCGGAGGAGGACGACGACGAATCCCTCAAAGGCTACCCACCGGCGAAGCGCCTCCGCGCCTGGTGGGACGACGACAGCGATGACGACGAGGAGGAAGATGAGGCTCCCGTAGAAGGCTACGGGAGCTCCGATGAGGAGCCTATCAGCAGCTGCGCCGGCGGCAGCGACGACGACGACGAGGGCAGCAACGGCCCTTAGATTAGGGAATAGTAGTAGTAGTCGGCTTTTGTTCTTTCTTCCCTGAGCAATCGGCTCTTTCTTTGTAAGAAATACCGCTATTAATGAAGAAAATATTCCTCAATTAATTTTGCTTTCTTGTCAATTTCACCGATCGTCGAACGAAGTCACTGTACAGAGAGCCGATGGCAGGGCATCGGCTTGCACTATAAACGCGATTTGATGTCAAGCTGTTGCCTATTCACGCGGACCAACAGGTCCAACTCACATCCAAACCATCCTCCAACCTTAAAACGCGCAGACTGAACTCCTCAGCAACTCACTAGGAGATTCATCCCAAATATCATGATTTCTGGTCTGAACCGATTCCGTTAACCTGCTTAATTGAGCTTATTCCTCTAGAGTCGATAGCAATGTATCGGCTTTATTATTCTGAAGTCGATGCCCGTGCATCGGCTGTACTCGCATACTGTTGTCTCCGCATGTTTTCTCAAGTCGATGTCTGCGCATCGGCTATGATCGTTTTTTTTAACTGGCCGATTTAAAATCGGCCTCCATACCTCACTGCCCATCATCCCACATGCTTGGGAAATACTTCTTGAGGTGTTGACCATTGACGGCTACTGGGAACTTAACGCCGTCCAACTGCTCCAGCATGTATGCATTACCTTTCAAGGCCTGGACAACTTTGTACGGACCGTGCCAATTAGGAGACCATTTGCCATATGCTTTGTCCTTGGTTCCTAATGGCAACACAGCTTCCCATACTAGATCACCAACTTGAAACTCCTTTGGTCTAACCTTCTTATTGTATGCACGAGCTACCCTGGCTTTGTTCTCTTTAATCTTCTCCAACGACCAAAGTCTAAGTTCTGTTGCGTCCTCAATAGTGTCACTCATCAAAGCTGCATATTCTTCAGCTGTTAGATCATCCTGAAACGTGACACGTCTTGATCCAGCCGTAATTTCCCAAGGTAATACGGCTTCCTGTCCATAGACGAGTTGGTACGGCGAAGTTTTTATAGCTTCGTGGCATGACATGCGGTAGGCCCACAAAGCTTCTGACAATGTTTCATGCCAATCCCTAGGGTTCTCGTCAATTTTTCTCTTAATCAGCTTGATCAGGCTCTGATTGGACGCTTCAGCTTGCCCATTGGCTTGAGCATAGTATGGAGATGATCGGATCAGCTTAATCCCCATGTCATCGCAGAACTTTATGAATTCTTTAGAAATAAAGACCGAACCTGCATCGGTCATGATAGTTTGGGGAATCCCGAACCTATGAATGACGTGTTCTTTCACAAACTTAATCACATCTTCTGATTTCACCTTCTTCATAGGGACGGCCTCCACCCACTTGGTGAAGTAATCTGTGATAACCAAAATCCATTCATGTTTTTTACTCGACGCCGGATGGATTTTGCCGATCATATCCATGCCCCACCCTCGAAACGGCCAAGGCTTGATGATAGGGTTCATTGCTGGCGGGTACCATCTGAATCTTCCCGAACATCTGGCACGCTTGGCACCCCTTGTAGTACTTGAAGCAATCTTCAAGCATGGTGGGCCAATAAAACCCTGATCTTCTAATTAGCCACTTCATCTTATGAGCCGACTGATGAGTTCCACAGGCGCCTTCATGCACCTCATGTAAGAGCCGATTGGACTCAGTTGGTCCCAGGCACTTGAGTAGTAACCCCTCCAACGTCCTGTAGAACATGTCGTCTCCTATGAGGACATACTTCATGGCTTTGTATCTTATCCGTTTAGGTGCCCCCCGAGCCGAATCTTTTAAGTAATTGAAGATTTCGGCTCTCCAATCATCCTGTTCCAGGAACTGCACCTGAACTTCTGACCCGTCTGATATGTCTATATAGCCTGACGCCATTTGTGCGAGATTGTTGGCCTCGGTGTTCTGGGATCTTGGGCCCCAATTAAAGTTGATGTACCGAAACTGTGTCATCAACTCACGGCATTCCATCCAATATGGGAAAAGCGATTCACTCTCGCACTTATATTCATCCGTGAGCTGGTTAATTACCAACTTGGAGTCTCCAAAAAGCTCTACTGCTTCTGCCCCGGTGATACGTCTCCAACGTATCTATAATTTCCGATGTTCCATGCTTGTTTTATGACAATACCAACATGTTTTGTTCACACTTTATATCATTTTCATGCATTTTCCGGAACTAACCTATTAACAAGATGCCACAAGTGCAGTTCTGTTTTCTGCTGTTTTTGGTTCCAGAAAGGCTGTTCGGGCAATATTCTCGGAATTGGACGAAATCAACGCCAAACCTCCTATTTTTCCCGGAAGCGTCCAGAACACCGAAGAAGAGTCGGAGAGGGGCCAGGGGGCCACCACACCACATGGCGGCGCGGGCCAGGCCTAGGCCGCGCCGGCCTAGGGTGTGGCGCCCCAGTGTGCCCCCTGCGCCGCCTCTTCGCCTATAAAAGCCCTTTCGACCTAAAAACGCAGTACCAATTGACGAAACTCCAGAAAGACTCCAGGGGCGCCACCACCGTCGCGAAACTCCAATTCGGGGGACAGAACTCTCTGTTCCGGCACCCTACCGGACGGGGAATTGCCCCCGGAGCCATCTCCACCGCCGTCTTCACCGCCATCTTCACCGCCATCGCTGCTTCCATGATGAGGAGGGAGTAATCCACCTCCGAGGCTGAGGGCTCCGCTGTAGCTATGTGGTTCATCTCTCTCCCATGTACCTCAATACAATAATCTCATGAGCTGCTTTACATGATTGAGATTCATATGAGTTTGTATCACAATTTATCTATGTGCTACTCTAGCAAAGTTATTAAAGTAGTTCTATTCCTCCTGCACGTGTGTAAAGGTGACAGTGTGTGCACCGTGTCAGTACTTGGTTTATGCTATGATCATGATCTCTTGTAGATTGCGAAGTTAACTATTGCTATGATAATATTGATGTGATCTATTCCTCCTACATATGCATGAAGGTGACAGTGTGCATGCTATGTTAGTACTTGGTTTAGTCTGTTGATCTATCTTACACTATAAGGTTACTTAAATATGAGCATTATTGTGGAGCTTGTTAACTCCGGCATTGAGGGTTCGTGTAATCCTACGCAATGTGTTCATCATCCAACAAAAGTGTAGAGTATGCATTTATCTATTCTGTTATGTGATCAATGTTGAGAGTGTCCACTAGTGAAAGTGTAATCCCTAGGCCTTGTTCCTAAATACTGCTGCGTTACTACTGCTTGTTTCTTGTTTCTTTGCGTTACTACTACTGCAATACTACCACCATCAACTACACGCCCGACAAGCTATTTTACGGCACCGTTGCTCTTGCTCATATATATTCATACCACCTGTATTTCACTATCTCTTCGCCGAACTAGTGCACCTATTAGGTGTGTTGGGGACACAAGAGACTTCTTGCTTTGTGGTTGCAGGGTTGCATGAGAGGGATATCTTTGACCTCTTCCTCCCTGAGTTCGATAAACCTTGGGTGATCCACTTAAGGGAAAACTTGCTGCTGTTCTACAAACCTCTGCTCTTGGAGGCCCAACATCTCTACAGGAAAAGGAGGGGAAGTAGACATCAAGCTATTTTCTCGGCGCCGTTGCCGGAGGAAAGGTAAAAGGTACTCACACTCCGGACCTCGGCTACCAAGCTATTTTCCGTCGTTGTAAGTACTCAAAGCTATTTCCTTTAGATCCTGCAATTGCATCTTTTTGTTTCTTGTTTACACTAGTTTGGCATAATGGACAAGAATGAGCTTCTATTTCTGTTTCCTGATTTAAAACATGAATGGTTTAATCTGAAAATTAAAAAACCCATGGAACATATTAGCATGAACACATTGAACACCATTGTTGCTAATGATATGGAAAATTCTAAGCTTGGGGAAGCTGGTTTTGATGAGCATGATCTTTTTAGTCCCCCGGGCATGGAGGAGAAAATTTACTTTGATGATACTTTGCCTCCTATTTATGATGATTATAATGATAGTAGTCTTTTAGTACCGCCTGTTATGGAGGATACATTTGATTATGATTACAATATGCCTCCTATATTTGATGATGAGAATAATAATGATAGCTACTTTGTTGAATTTGCTCCCACTACAATTAATAAGAATGACTATGCTTGTGTTGGGAGTAGTAATAATTTTATGCATGAGACTCATGATAAGAATGCTTTATGTGATAGTTATATTGTTGAGTTTTCTCATGTTGCTACTGAAAGTTATTATGAGAGAGGAAAATATGGTTGTAGAAATTTTCATGTTACTAAAATGCCTCTCTATGTGCTGAAATTTTTGAAGCTACACTTGTTTTATCTTCTTATGCTTGTTACTTTGCTCTTCACGAACTTGTTTATTTACAAGATTCCTTTTCATAGGAAGCATGTTAGACTTAAATTTGTTTTGTATTTGCCCCTTGATGCTCTCTTTTGCTTCAACTACTATTTCTTGCGAGTGCATCATTAAAACTGCTGAGCCCATCTTAATGGCTATAAAGAAAGAACTTCTTGGGAGATAACCCATGTGTTATTTTGCTACAGTACTTTGTTTTTATTTTGTGTCTTGGAAGTTGTTTACTACTGTAGCAACCTCTCCTTATCTTAGTTTTGTGTTTTGTTGTGCCAAGTTAAGCCGTTGATAGAAAAGTAAGTACTAGATTTGGATTACTGCGCAGTTCCAGATTTCTTTGCTGTCACGAATCTGGGTCCACCTCCCTGTAGGTAACTCAGAAAATTATGCCAATTTACGTGAGTAATCCTCAGATATGTATGCAACTTTCATTCAATTTGAGCATTTTCATTTGAGTAAGTCTGGTGCCATTTTAAAATTCGTCAATACGAACTGTTCTGTTTTGACAGATTCTGCCTTTTATTTCGCATTGCCTCTTTTGCTATGTTGGATGAATTTCTTTGATCCATTAATGTCCAGTAGCATTATGAAATGTCCAGAAGTGTTAAGAATGATTGTGTCACCTCTGAATATGTTAATTTTTATTGTGCACTAACCCTCTAATAAGTTGTTTCGAGTTTGGTGTGGAGGAAGTTTTCAAGGATCAAGAGAGGAGTATGATGCAACATGATCAAGGAGAGTGAAAGCTCTAAGCTTGGGGATGCCCCGGTGGTTCACCCCTGCATATTTCAAGAAGACTCAAGCGTCTAAGCTTGGGGATGCCCAAGGCATCCCCTTCTTCATCGACGAATTATCAGGTTCCTTCTCTTGAAACTATATTTTTATTCCGTCACATCTTATGCACTTTACTTGGAGCGTCTGTATGTTTCTTGTTTTTGTTTTTGTTTGAATAAATGCTTGTGTGGGAGAGAGACACGCTCCGCTGGTTCGTATGAACACATGTGTTCTTAGCTCATAATATTCATGGCGAAGGTTGAAACTGCTTCGTTAAATTATTATATGGTTGGAATTGGAAAATGCTACATGTAGAAATTGGTGTGATGTCTTGAATAATGTGATACTTGGCAATTGTTGTGCTCTTGTTTAAGCTCTTGCATCATATACCTTGCACCCATTAGTGAGGAAATACATAGAGCTTGTTAAAATTTGGGTTTGCATGAGTGGTTTCTCTAGAGTCTAGATATTTTCTAGTAAGATGTTTGAACAACAAGGAAGACGATGTATAGTTTTATAATGCTTGTAATATGTCTTTTATGTGAGTTTTGCTGTACTAGTTCGTGCTTGTGTTTGCTTCAAACAACCTTGCTAGCCTAAACCTTGTATCGAGAGGGAATACTTCTCATGCATCCAAATCCTTGAGCCAAACAACACTATGCCATTTGTGTCCACCATACCTACCTACTACATGGTATTTTCCGCCATTCCAAAGTAAATTGCTTGAGTGCTACCTTTAAAATTCCATCATTCACCTTTGCAATATATAGCTCATGGGACAAATAGCTTAAAAACTATTGTGGTATTGAATATGTAATTATGCACTTTAACTCTTATTAAGTTGCTTGTTGTGCGATAACCATGTTCACTGGGGACGCCATCAACTATTCATTGTTGAATTTCATGTGAGTTGCTATGCATGTCCGTCTTGTCTGAAGTAAGAGAGATCTACCACCCTATGGTTAAGCATGCATATTGTTAGAGAAGAACATTGGGCCGCTAACTAAAGCCATGATCCATGGTGGAAGTTTCAGTTTTGGACATATATCCTCAATCTCAAATGAGAAAATTATTAATTGTTGTTACATGCTTATGCATAAAAGAGGAGTCCATTATCTGTTGTCTATGTTGTCCCGGTATGGATGTCGAAGTTGAGAATAATCAATAGCGAGAAATCCAATGCGAGCTTTCTCCTTAGACCTTTGTACAGGCGGCATAGAGGTACCCCTTTATGACACTTGGTTAAAACATGTGCATTGTGATGATCCGGTAGTCCAAGCTAATTAGGACAAGGTGCGGGCACTATTAGTATACTATGCATGAGGCTTGCAACTTGTAAGATATAATTTACATGATACATATGCTTTATTACTACCGTTGACAAAATTGTTTCATGTTTTCAAAATAAAAGCTCTAGCACAAATATAGCAATCGATGCTTTCCTCTTTGAAGGACCATTCTTTTACTTTTATTGTTGAGTCAGTTCACCTATCTTTCTCCACCTCAAGAAGCAAACATTTGTGTGAACTGTGCATTGATTCTTATATACTTGCTTATTGCATTTGTTATATTGCTTTGCATTGACAACTATCCATGAGATATACATGTTACAAGTTGAAAGCAACCGCTGAAACTTAATCTTCCATTGTGTTGCTTCAATGTCTCTACTATGAATTTATTGCTTTATGAGTAACTCTTATGCAAGACTTATTGATGCTTGTCTCGAAAGTACTATTCATGAAAAGTCTTTGCTATATGATTCACTTGTTTACTCATTGCATTTACATTGTTTCGAATCGCTGCATTCATCTCATATGCTTTACAATGGTATGATTAAGATTATGTTGGTAGCATGTCACCTCAGAAATTATCTTTTATCGTTTACCTACTCGAGGACGAGTAGGAACTAAGCTTGGGGATGCTGATACGTCTCCAACGTATCTATAATTTCCGATGTTCCATGCTTGTTTTATGACAATACCAACATGTTTTGTTAACACTTTATATCATTTTCATGCATTTTCCGGAACTAACCTATTAACAAGATGCCACAGTGCAGTTCTGTTTGCTGTTTTTGGTTCCAGAAAGGCTGTTCGGGCAATATTCTCAGAATTGGACGAAATCAACGCCAAACCTCCTATTTTTCTCGGAAGCGTCCAGAACACCGAAGAAGAGTCGGAGAGGGGCCAGGGGGCCACCACACCACATGGCGGCGCGGGCCAGGCCTAGGCCGCGCCGGCCTAGGGTGTGGCGCCCTGTGTGCCCCCTGCGCCGCCTCTTCGCCTATAAAAGCCCTTTCGACCTAAAAACGCAGTACCAATTGACGAAACTCCAGAAAGACTCCAGGGGCGCCGCCACCGTCGCGAAACTCCAATTCGGGGGACAGAACTCTCTGTTCCGGCACCCTACCGGACGGGGAATTGCCCCCGGAGCCATCTCCACCGCCGTCTTCACCGCCATCTTCACCGCCATCGCTGCTTCCATGATGAGGAGGGAGTAATCCACCTCCGAGGCTGAGGGCTCCGCTGTAGCTATGTGGTTCATCTCTCTCCCATGTACCTCAATACAATAATCTCATGAGCTGCTTTACATGATTGAGATTCATATGAGTTTGTATCACAATTTATCTATGTGCTACTCTAGCAAAGTTATTAAAGTAGTTCTATTCCTCCTGCACGTGTGTAAAGGTGATAGTGTGTGCACCGTGTTAGTACTTGGTTTATGCTATGATCATGATCTCTTGTAGATTGCGAAGTTAACTATTGCTATGATAATATTGATGTGATCTATTCCTCCTACATATGCATGAAGGTGACAGTGTGCATGCTATGTTAGTACTTGGTTTAGTCTGTTGATCTATCTTACACTATAAGGTTACTTAAATATGAGCATTATTGTGGAGCTTGTTAACTCCGGCATTGAGGGTTCGTGTAATCCTACGCAATGTGTTCATCATCCAACAAAAGTGTAGAGTATGCATTTATCTATTCTGTTATGTGATCAATGTTGAGAGTGTCCACTAGTGAAAGTGTAATCCCTAGGCCTTGTTCCTAAATACTGCTGCGTTACTATCGCTTGTTTCTTGTTTCTTTGCGTTACTACTGCTGCAATACTACCACCATCAACTACACGCCAGCAAGCTATTTTCTGGCACCGTTGCTACTGCTCATATATATTCATACCACCTGTATTTCACTATCTCTTCGCCGAACTAGTGCACCTATTAGGTGTGTTGGGGACACAAGAGACTTCTTGCTTTGTGGTTGCAGGGTTGCATGAGAGGGATATCTTTGACCTCTTCCTCCCTGAGTTCGATAAACCTTGGGTGATCCACTTAAGGGAAAACTTGCTGCTGTTCTACAAACCTCTGCTCTTGGAGGCCCAACACTGTCTACAGGAAAAGGAGGGGGAAGTAGACATCACCCGGCTTCCAGTAGCAACTCCATTCCCTTACGCACTGCCTCATATTCTGCGACGTTGTTGGTGCAAGGGGTAGATAGTCTGATGGAAAAGGAGTATGCTGCCCCCCGAGGCGACACGAGCAGAATGCCGATGCCACAACCATCGTCGCAAGCTGATCCATAGAAGAACATAGCCCATGCACGTATAGATAGTGCTGCTATATTGGTACTGATCCGTTCAGCTATAAGATCGGCCAACGCTTGCCCCTTGACTGCTTTCGCAGGCTGATACCGAAGATCGAACTCTGACAACGCAAACATCCACTTACCAAGTCGGCCTTTCAAAACAGGGGCTGACAACATGTGCTTGACAACGTCTGACTTGCATATGACGATGATCTCTGCCGTCAAAAGGATGTGATGAAGCTTGGTGCAGGTGAAGAACAGGCAGAGGCAAAGCTTCTCGACCTCAGGATACCTTGTCTCCGGCTCTCCACGTCCAACATCCTTCTGCTGAGGTAGAAAACGACCTTTTCAACACCCTCGTAGAGTTGCACCACCACCGAAGCGATGGACGTGTCAGCTACTGACAAGTAGATGTAGAACGGCCTGTCTTGTTGGGGCGGAACTAGCACAGGCGGCGTCGTCAGATACCGCTTAATCTCATCAAACGCCTGCTGCTGTTACGCCCCGGTGAAACTCGTCGTCAGATTTAGTTTTCACCAGTGCCATGAACGGCTCGATTCGTCCTGACAGATTAGAGATGAATCGTCGGACAAAATTGATCTTGCCGATGAGACGTTGGAGTTCCTTCTTCGTGGTGGGCGGCTGCATGGTACGCACCGCCTCTTGACTTTTCAGGCCGATCTCAATTCCCCGTTCATGAACCAGAAAACCTAGGAACTGACCAGCCGTCACACCAAAAGCACACTTCTTCGGATTCATTCTCAGTCCGAACTTCCGAGTTCGGTCTAGGATGCGCCGTAAATCATCCAAGTGTCCCTCCATGGAGACATATTTGACCACCACGTCGTCGATGTAGATTTCCACCAACTTGCCGATCAGATCGTGAAATATATAATTCATGGCTCGTTGGTACGTTGCACCAGCATTCTTCAACCCAAAGGTCATGACTACATATTCAAACAAGCCTACTGCCCCTGGTACTCTGAATGCGGTCTTGTGTATATCTTCTGGAGCCATGAAGATTTGGTTATAGCCGGCGTTGCCATCCATGAAGCTCAACACCTTGTGGCCAGCAGCTGCATTGATCAATGTTTCTTCCACAGGCATCCGATATTCATCTTTTGGAGTGGCTCTGTTGAGATATCGGAAATCGATGGCCACACGCCATCGGCCGTCCTTCTTCTCTACAGGAACGATACTGGAGATCCACTCAGCATACCTGCATGGCCTAATGAACCCGGCAGCCAACATCTTCTCGATCTCTTTCTTGACTTCTTCCAGAATTTCGGCCCTCATCTGACGTGCTCGTTGTTGGAACGGCCGAAATCCTTTCTTAAGGGGGAGCCGATGTTCAATGATGCTTCTGTCTAACCCAGGCATCTCTGTGTAATCCCATGCAAAGCAATCTGGGTATTCTTTTAACAGAGCTATCATCTGACCCCTGAGCTGTGGATCTAACTTCTTGCTGATAAAAGTTGGTCGCGGCTTATCCCCAGGACCGATGTCGACTTCCTCTAGCTCATCAGCCGATGTAAACCCATACCCTAACTTCCCGTCACCTGTGAGGTCGACACCAAATGCAGGGAGAGCGTGTGGCACGGATAATACGGGCTGACTGCTGGAATCGGCCTTCCTCTTGATCGTAACCAGGATTTTTTGGAAGTGTCGGGACCGATCGCGTGAAACGGCTCCCTCCTTGTCCTTGCTATGAGAGCAGCTGCCCTCGTCTCTGTCCTTACCAGGGTGGCGCCCAAGTCCTACCATGTTGATGTTGAACGAGAAACTTGGCTGGTACCTCCCGGGGTATGTGCATTCCACCATGTCGACGGTGTATGCCGGCGAATTCGGCACTTCCGGTGTTGTCAACGTGAATGGCAGCGGTGGACGGGATTGGAGTGGCATCTCTCCTTGGTAAGTCCCGAGAGCTGGTCCTGACGGAGAGTACTGATGCCTCATGATTTCCTGGATCATCCGAAAAGCGACACGCTCCAAAGTGTTCACCAGGCTCTCAGAGTGGCGGTGCAGCGAGTGAGCCACCATGTAGCTAATCTCCTGACGCAGGGACCTGGTGCGTTCTTCTGACGGGGCGGACAGGTCCACTCCATCGAGCGCGCCTTCAGGTGAGAACCCTTTCCACCTGACGCCATGTGAGCGGGTTCTGTGAAAAGAGCCGATGAGGTCGGCTTTGAGGATCGCTTTGACCTCGTCATACTTCTTCTTGAGCTCCTCGGTCAGATCCTCGTACGTGACTGGGGTGCCGTCCGCCATCTCAGATGTAGATGGCGATGTGGTTGATGTCGAAGATTGTCCCACCGGGCGTGCCAGAATGTGTTGCGGTCAGAAACCCACCGGCGAGCAGCGACGGGCAACATAGGAGAGCCGGGAGCAACTTAGGGCTGCGGCTGGCCCTGGTCCCTCCGAGCGACGGCCCGCAAAGACTCCGGCTCGCACGTCCGATGTTGGTGCAAGGGCGTGCCACCTGACCTATACCTGGTCAGGAAGGTGATGGAGATGCCTTGCTTAGTTTCCTGCATGGCATACACGTAAACATTAAATACGAGCCTCGATCGGCTCTCAGGTTGTCCTGTGAATCGGCTCAAAGAGCCGATCCACCCATGATTCGCACGAGGTGTACGAATATATGGTGGTCCTGCTTGATCAAGATGAAGCTAAAACGATCTACGACGATTTAGGGTTTTCACCGCATAATCGGAACGTCCTACTCGTGATTGGGCCTCGCGGCCGCGCACGGTGATCGTAAGCCGATCCTAGACAGGGCCTAAAAACCAACACGAGGTTGATCCCCGGAACATCCTGTCTAGGGCTAGCAAACTACATCCTACGCGCCGCTGGATCCTCCAACCCTTTGTAAGGCCTAACTATGCAGATATTAAACTAATCCTTGAAGAACAAGGAGCAACCATAACAGATCGGATCTACTAAATAATGATCAAGCGGGGTGCCGCCCCTACGCCTAAGATAGGCGTAAGGGCGGCTAGATGTCTAAGGGTTGCACGACGACAGCATATGATACGAAGAACAATGCTAACCCTAACACATCTAAGATAACTACGTTGCTCGCCATCAAAAAGGCTTCAGTACGAGCAACGCATGAACGACGAATAAACTTGTACTGCCTAGATCGCAAGATGCGATCTAGGCAGCATGATGCTTACCCGGAAGAAACCCTCGAGACAAGGGAGTTGGCGATGCGCCTAGATTGGTTTCTGGTGAACGTGATTGTTGTTTATTTCATAAACCCTAGATACATATTTATAGTCCGTAGACTTTCTAACGTGGGAATAATCCCAACCGTGCACGAGACAAACTCTAACTAACCGACACGTATCCTACTATATTACAGATACACGGGCAAACTAGCCCAAACTTTGCATAACAGGCCGATTCACGTATTTCTTCCATGTATATTCTTCAAGCCCATCTTGATCGCAGCCCACCTCTGACTCGGTCAAATTCTGGTGATAACACCCCGGCAACGGCGCCAGAAAATAGTCTTGATGACCCACAAGTATAGGGGATCGCAACAGTCTTCGAGGGAAGTAAAACCCAATTTATTGATTCGACACAAGGGGAGACAAAGAATACTTGAAAGCCTTAACAGCGGAGTTATCAATTCAGCTGCACCTGGTAACAGACTTGCTCGCAAGAGTTTATCAGTAGTAACAGTTTTATAGTAGCAGCAGTAGTGAAATAACAACAGCAGTGGAACAAAGACAACAGTAGTGATTATAGTAAACAGCAGGATTAAAGTACTGTAGGCACAGGGATGGATGACGGGCGTTGCATGGATGAGAGAAGCTCATGTAACAATCAAAGAAGGGCATTTGCAGATAATAATAAAACGGTATCCAAGTACTAAGCAATCCATAGGCATGTGTTCCGTATATAGTCGTACGTGCTCGCAATGAGAAACTTGCACAACATCTTTTGTCCTACCAGCCGGTGGCAGCCGGGCCTCTAGGGAATCTACTGGAAATTAAGGTACTCCTTTTAATAGAGCGCTGGAGCAAAGCATTAACACTCCGTGAACACATGTGATCCTCACATCACTACCTTCCCCTCCGGTTGTCCCAATTTCTGTCACTTTGGGGCCTCGGGTTCCGGACAGCGACATGTGTATACAACTTGCAGGTAAGATCATAAAACAATGCATATCATCATGAAACAATAACATGTTCAGATCTGAGATCATGGCACTCGGGCCCTAGTGACAAGCATTAAGCATAACAAGTTGCAACAATATCATCAAAGTACCAATTACGGACACTAGGCACTATGCCCTAACAATCTTATGCTATTACATGACCAATCTCATCCAATCCCTACCATCCCCTTCAGCCTACAGCGGGGGAATTACTCACACATGGATGGGGGAAACAATGCTGGTCGATGGAGAGGCGTCGGTGGTGATGATGGCGATGATCTCCTCCAATTCCCCGTCCCGGCGGAGTGCCAGAACGGAGTTTCTGGTCCCGAGACGGAGTTTCGCGACGGTGGCGGCGTACTAGATGGTTTCTGGCGACTTCGACTTCTCCCCTCGCGTTTTTAGATCGAAACCCTTAAGTAGTCCAGAGGGGGGCGTCAGAGGCTGGCCGAGGGGGCCACACGCTAGGGCGGCGCACCCCCCTCCAGTCCGCGCCGACCTGTTGTCTGGGGGGCCTGGGCCTCCCCCAGGTCTGCCCTTCTGGCTCCGTGATTCTTCTGGAAAAATAGGCCCTTCGACATAAATTCCGGGGATTTTCCTGAAAGTTGAATTTCTGCACAAAAACGAGACACCAGGGCAATTCTGCTGAAAACAGCGTTAGTCCGTGTTAGTTGTATCCAAAATACACAAATTAGAGGCAAAACAATAGCAAAAGTGTTCGGGAAAGTAGATACGTTTTGGACGTATCAAGGCTCTCCCAGAACCTCTTAAAGAACGCCACCGGTAGCCCATCCGGTCCAGGAGCCGAGTCCGGTTTCATCTCGGCGAGCACCGCATCCAACTCCTCCGGCGTGAAAGTAAGCTGCAAGTCATCATTCTCCCCTTGAGAGACCTGATCCGCCGCCGGCCACAGGTCCGGGCCCAAGGAAAACACCTTCTCCTCCCCCACCGACCCCATGAGCCCCTGGTATAAACCGTAAATGTGGTCCACCAAGTCCTGTTGCACGGAAATCTCCCCGTTATCCGTAATCAGGCGTGGTATCATGCATTTCCGATGCCTACCGTTTGCAAACGCATGAAAATAGGCCGTGCACGCGTCTCCCTTAAGCGTCCACTGCACACGGCTCCGCTGTCTCCAATACTCCTCGTCGAGACTATCTGACACAATGATTTGATCCTCCAGGCTGTACCGGAGAGCCCATCCCTCCTCATCCAGCCCGTCAGCATCCGCCTCCACATCTAACTCCTGAATCCGCTTAAGCAGGTCTTCGCGGAACACCCGACGCTCTCTCCCTAGATTGGCACCCCATCCCTTGAGGAATTGCCTGAGCCCACGAGCGATAAGCTGCCAAAGGTCAATACTTGACCTCTGTGTCCCTGCAGCCGAAATGGCAGAGTCAATCTTGCCCCGTACCAGCTCCCCGAAGCCCGGTACCCCGAACCACCACGTCTGAAAGAAGAAACGTGGGGATCGCACAAGACCTCTCTCCCCGTTGTCCAAGATCAGAGGGCAGTGGTCAGAACCAATCCTCGTGACCGCCGCCAGTGAGGCAAGGGAAAAGATAACCTCCCATGAAGGCGAGACAAACACTCTGTCCAGCACCGAACGTATCGGGGAGGCCTGGTTGTTAGGCCATTAGCTTTATTATTATCACATGTAATTGGAGCCATGATTAGAGCAAGCCTCATGCCAAAATATATGAACGTAATATTATTTCCCAAAATACCCCATCTAAAGCTCAGAAAGATAATATTAGCAAAAGGGAGTTGCAAGGTGATTTACAAGTGGAGATTTTGTGAAGAGTTGGGAACCATATTCACCATTTATTTTTCTCGCGCCCAAGGGATAAATATGCATTGAGTATTGTCAATATTTCATGTGTCCCCCATATGGCCTCGCAATTTCTCTTAAATTTTCTCATGGATTTAAAATTTGCAAAAGAAAAAGTATGCCTAATGTGCCTGTTGTGGGGTTAGCAGCTATATGTTGGGCTATTTGAAAATTGCAAAACAGGCATGTTTTGAGAAAAAAGTTGATTAAATCTCCGGCCGAAATAATTTGTTATGACCACTCTTCTTTAAGGTTACAGAAAGATGGTCATAAGGATATTATTTTGGTCCTGCATTTGACATCTTTGAATCTGCACATAGTCATTAAATCGCACGATGAGGATCGTGGATGCTCGGGAGTTCTCTTTCAGATGAAGATGAAATGCTTGACCTGGCTTCGCCTTTGATGTTGCAGTACCTGATCCTGGAAGTTTCAAAAGAAGTATCGAGTAGCTATTTGTTGTTGCTTGGGCTTACATGAGTGCCATGTAATATCACTTGGGTGGCTTTAGTTTTATGTTTCTAGCACCGGCTAGATATGGCTAATTCTTTCGCTCTTGACCTAGTGATTAGAGCACAATGGCGCCTCTCAAGCAGCTCGAGTTCGACCCATGGGCTGGGCGTGTGTGTCACACACCTTCTTAACAAAATGTCACAGGGATTCCTCCCCCCTGTTGGTCTCACAGGGCTATCGGATCCCATAGTCATGGTTATGGTGGCTGCAAACTAGGGACTATGGATCACACTCTGATATTATCATTGTGACTATGAAACCGCTCTGTCAGAAGGCTAACATGCATCTGGTGTTAATTCCATACATACACAGAGACGGCTGGAGTCTAAGGGCATCTCCAACGCGGCGACCCATCCCGTGTCCACGTGTCCGGATGGATCCAACCGGATAAATCCGCGGTCCAACGCGGCCCCGCATCACAAATGCGGATGACCACGGTGTCCGGGACGACGCAAACCCAGACCAAATCTGGGCTAGGTTTGCGTGGCCGCGGATGGCACGCGGCATCCGATCGCGTCTGCCTACTCGCCTGCTTGTCTCCCTTGGACCCAGCTGTCGGTGGGAGCGGGCGCCATATTAAATGTGGACTGGGAGGGAGCTGTCCGTGTCCACTCCACTCCCCACGCCACTCTGATTGTTATTGCATTGTATGGGAAAAGAGAGGTATTATCCTCAGTTTGTAGCAAAGGCTTAACATATCTTATCTTCCTCCCGAGATGGTTATGTCATTCGTGCACTGAGCCTCCCTCAATGCTGGTTCACCAGGAACGACTATGCATTATATTGCTCTGCTTTTCAGGAACAACCCACAAGTAAGATGATATCTAAGTATCTATGCTTCCCACGCCAGGGTTTATAGAAACTGAAACAATGCAGATTCGCTGATCTGCACCATAGTTTCAGACATAGTCGTGCCATCCGATTGCGCCGGCGAAGAATATCAACATTGCGCCCTGCTGATGGTGACCACAAAGCATTGGCAGGATGGAGCTAAAGCATCATCGACTGTTCCCCCGCAAAAAAAAAAAAGCATCATCGACTGTTCGATTGACACTGTAAGTAATCTGCTAACCTGAAGGGTCCTATACGAACTAGGTGGAACCACCATGGGAATCTGGGTTCTTTACAAACCTTCCTCCTATACAGATTACAGCACTCCAAAAATTTGTTCGGTTAGATGCGCAAATTTGTTATCGCATTAGCAGAAGGCACATGTCGGTCTATGTTGCACTGCCACCCACTTATATTCCATTGCATTGCAAAATTTGTTCTCAGTCTGCAAAATTTGTTCTCAGTCTGCAAATTTGTTCTGTTTCAGTGTTCTCTTCCAAAATTCCGTCGCAGAAAGTAGTAGTAGTAAACGGCCACGATCCACACAATTTCCCCCCTTCGTTCATGATACTTCTTGGTCGCACAGAAAGCATGATTTGTTCTCGAGGCGTCATGAAGGGACAGAGCATGTATACGCAAGAGTAAAATCTAATTTCGAAAGTAAACAGTTCAACGATTATGGCATATGAACAGACACATAATCTGAAAAGATGATAATTACTCTGTAACTCAAATCTGCATAAAGCATTTACATCGTTTCTTTACAACTCGATCGACCATCCTAGCACAATTACATTTTGGACAGTTCTACACCCGTTGTGATTTCAGTACCGCAGGAGGAACCATGAAACGCGGGGTCTTCTTTCTCGGCAATGGCAATGCTTCAACCTTGGCAGCGGCGGCCGACGGACGAGGAGCAGCGAACCATGGGAGTTTGAGGGCCTTGGCCGCCGTGAGTCGCTTCTCGGGATTGCAGGTGAGAAGCCCTTGCAGCACCTGGAACCCTTGCTGTGACAGCTTCTGTTCCGGGAAGATGTCCCGCAAACTGTTGCGCTTCTGCTCCTTCGGCAGCAGTGGCAGCACCTCGGCTGTGAGCGGCAGGGACTTGAACTCCGGCCACGTTCGGCTGTCTGGCACGCCGAGCACTCGGAAGATACCCCAGAGAGGGACTACGGGGTCCGCATCGTTGACCTCGCCCTGGTCGTCGTCGTCGTCAACATCTTCTTCAAAAAGTGTCTCGCCGGTGAGCATCTCGGCCATCACACACCCGAGCGACCAGGTGTCGACCAGCGCGTCATAATCCGGCTTGCCCAGGAGGACCTCTGGGGCGATGTACGGCACCGTGCCGACAAGCTTGTAGGGCAGCGATTCGGACATGCACATTGACAGCCCTAGGTCGCAGATCTTCACGAGTTTGCAGTCTTCGCTGATAAGGATGTTCTCCGGCTTGATGTCTCGGTGGACAACGTGGCGATTGTGCATTAGCTTGGCCCCGGTCAGTAGCTTCCACATGATGGCGCGCACCCTTGATTCCGGCAGCGGCGGGCTGTGGCGTCTGTCCCACATGAAGGTGTGGAGGGTCGGCGCGGCGACGTACTCCATTACGAGGCAGAGGTTTCCGGAGGCGTGGTCGCGTACGAGGCCCTCGAAGCCGGTGACGTAGGGGTTCCCGTTGCAGGTCTCCAGGAAGCGGGCCTCCCGCCGGAGCACGGCTTCGTCCGCTCCCGCCGACGAGAGGTGCTTCGTGGCGACGATCTTGCCGGTGGCGCGGTGGCGCGCCTTTTGGACGAGGCCGAAGCCGCCCTCGCCAAGGCAGGCCAACTTCTCGTACTGATCGGCGCTGGTGCGGCTCTTCTTGCGGGACGTGGTTGCCGGTCCTTTGGTGGTCTTCGCGAGGACGACGGCAGGTCTCTTGCGGGCGACCGTGGCCATGGCGCTCGGCTCGATCGACGGTCTGGTTGCTGGAGACAGGAGAGGATGGTAGCGCGAGGTGGAAGCAGATGATGGATTCGGGAGGCTGGTAGGATACATGTACGCAACACGGTGTGGATCGGCGGCATATATACACAACATTGCATCTCCAAAGTCGATTCGGATTGAAGTTGAACTACAAGGCTAACTGACTACTGCTTCTGTTTCAGTGTTTCGACACCGTCGTGCTATCGGATTCCATATAATTACGGTGGCTGCGAGCTGGCCCCGACAGCCACGTGGCCTTTTCTTTTCCTTGCCGCTTGCGGTAAAGTTATAGACACGGAACAATCGACCAGCTGTCCAGCTCCCCGCGCCGCTGTGTACCTCTTTTTTGCATGAAGATGAAAAATAGTAAGCCTTTTTTCTTAGACAAATTGTCATAGAGATCGGCTTTACATTAATATAAGAACATGTCCAGCCACGTCCCGCTAAAGGATTAGGCGCGCTGAACAATTAAGCGCTCAGAGGGATAGTTGCGGGGGCATCAGACGCAACACGAAAAGCCGTGTTGAGTGGTGGGCCATGCTTGTCATTGAAACAGAGGTTCTAGCCATACGGGTTTAACACGTCACCTACCTCTGATCAAGCGGCGTTTATGGATGCACATTTTTTCCAACATTTCCATTGGTGCGCAGGGATGGGTCTCGTTGGCGTTAATGCGAGCCACCGCCCCCTCGACTGCCTCTCGCGCATAAAAGGCTCCACCACACATCGGTCTCCTTCACACTCGTCGCTTTCTCCACTTTCGCTCTCTCCCTCCCAAACCCTAGCGCTCGCCCACCTAAAAGATATGTGCCGCCATGTCGAGCAGTCGCCACTCCATAGGCGCCGCCGCGAACGGCTTCGGGAGAGGAAACCTCACCGTCACCAAAGTGTGGGCGATGTATGAAGAATGGTACCCAGTGTCGCCCGACATGTGGTGCCTAGCCAGCGTCTGGAGGATGGCCCCAATGGCATCGGCGTCCCGCTGGCGCCACGTGTCAGCAGCAAGCGGTGGTTCAAGAGGACTTCTTCGACGCACAACGATGGGAGGACATGCAGCGGCAAGAAGGCCTTATCGGCCCGCCAACCTCCCCACCTCCATAAACTAGAGTCATGGTGTCTTTTAGTGTGCTCAACAACTCTACTATCAACCGAGGTTTTTTAGTAAGAATACTAAAATCGTGACCTGTCCTAGATGATTGAAAATAGCAGTGCATGGCCACTTAATAGACTTGGCATCTCGGTGCCGAAGTTGTTTGAACTGACCAAAATGTTCCTTTGCAACTAGCTCAATTCCTAGAAATTTATCACGAGCTTTGCCCTTCTTGGCCTGTTCGGGAAGACATGCACGGGCGCATGTCCCTCTGCGTTCATATCTAACAAATAATAAAAATTGAATAAATAAAGACTTGGTCCCACTAGAGTGAAGCAATATGAATCATCTACATACAACAAAACGAGGTGTTCAACAAGAAAAAAGTCCATACTCGGCTATGAACTTAGATTGATAATGGAGATATATTGAGCAAAGATTTGCAAATAGTAATTGGTGGATGGGAGGAGAAATATATCCTATATTGTCTGTGTGCGAGGTATTGAACAAATATTGAGTAGGAAAGAGATCCCAAAGATTTGTGTCGAGTTTGGAGGAAGAAGAAACAAATAAATGAAAATTGTGATCTAGGGCTACCTCTCTTGAACAGTTTTTCTGAGCTACGGCGATGGTACGGGCATGGGTACATACACAGATGACCTCACCGTACCACTGATCGTTATGTTCGGCCTGGAGCTGTTGTTGCTGCCGTGGCCTTGGTACAAGCACTTGATATAGTCGCCTCCGACCGTATGTATGTTCGTTAAACTTACAAACGCCGTAGATGTTCTCTTCATTGCATTTGTGCCCGCTCATGCGGGTCCTCGTTAAAATGAATAGTAATTTTTTTAATATTTTCTTCGTGTGGTTGGTATGGCCAGGCCATACGGTGTCGTTAAAACTTCTGTTAATCATGTTGTTAGTCGTGACTAGCATAGCGGTTATTGTACAACCACACAATATGGTCATGTGTGACCATATCAGTGGTCGTTTACTCCACTATTGCCACTAAACGGCTTGTTTTCTTCATATTTTATATAAGGATCTGAAATATTAGTTCAATACATCGAATGTGCAATATTTTTGCAGCATAATACCAATATAAAATTTTCAGAGAACATATCAATATGATAGGGAGCGGGTCACATGTTCTTCTCATCCCCGTTATTCAAACTTTAAATATTTTTTATGAAACAAAACCAAATAAAAAATCTCTACTATATAAAAAGGAGGAACTGGTTCTGTTTCCTCCGGTCCAAGGTTTCGTCCTACATATTTTTCATCTGACCATTTTGCCCTCCCACCACAACATCAAACAATGCATCAGCGCCCGACCATAATTCATGGGATTTCACTTTTTTGATGACCAATCAGGCAACAAGAATTACAGGAAATTCCATCAAAAAGGTATTTCTTTCCATCACTCCCTCCCACGTGGGATTTTCGTCCATAACTCACGCAAAATATTTATAGCACTACACTTTTTTGACGACCAATCAGGCAACAAGAATTACAGTAAATTCCATAAATAAAGTTTTTCTTTCCATCACTCCCTCCCACGCGGGATTTTCGTCCATAACTCACGCAGAATATTTATAGCACTACACTTTTTTGACGACCAATCAGGCAACATGAATTACAGGAAATTCCATTAGAAAGGTTTTTCTTTCCATCACTCCCTCCCACGCGAGATTTTCGTCCATAACTCACGCAAAAGAAACCGGATGAAAACCGCCCACGCTAAAGAAATCATACAGAATCAGTGTTTCGTGAATCCCCAATCCCACGACCATGGTCCCCAGTCGTATGCCGCCTTCATCCTGCCACTCCTTCGATCTACCCCGCCTACCCCAGCTTCATTGCCTAGCAACACCAGCACCAACCGGGCAATCGCTGGTGGCGCAGCTCAACCCCAAAGCCGTCGCGGTCCAGGAGGGGGCTAAGGCGAATGCGGAGCGGTGCGCCATCTCGCGGTGCTCGACCAGCGGCTCAACATCACGTCGCAGGCCTTGGAGAGGATGCATCACTTATCGCCAGAAGAAGATGACCCGGACCTGGTGGATTCCATGGTAGTGGGGAAGGGCACGCTGCACACCACAGGGACGTCTTCGGCGGTCCACAGGCTCGCCTCGCCTCACGCAGGTGGAGCACAACATGACTCAGGGCCGCGTGGGTTTTCATCCGGTTGGTTTGGGAGGCGTTGGCGGCGTTGACGCCGATGCGAAGATTTCTAGCGGGCGAACCGCTCCTAGACAAGATTGACCTCTCTCTGCATGGTGAGGTGTGGCGTGGCAGCTTCGGCCTTCGTGGGCTAATCTGGGTTTGCAATTAGACTTAGTTCCCTTGCACTAAATAAGTTTTCTTGTTGATGAGTGTTTTAGCTTCTTGCACTGAATCAAATTTCCAGGAAGGTGTTATGTACTAAATATAGTCTTCGTGTGGGTAGGTTTGGGTAGGTTTGTGAAATCCTGATGGAAGCAACGCAGCCATGGTTGCTATTCCACAATAACAGGGAATAGCATCAGGAGGAAAGAGGTGTACTTATTGACTTATTGTGGAGAAGAAACATCACTACATCAGCCATGCAAAGAGAACGAGCTGACTTGGGGGTTACAGATATGAATGCTAGGTAAGAAGAAAAAACAAATTTTTGTGTGGCGACAAGGTAGAAGCATCGGCATGATCTGCTCCATTTAATCAGGTGGAGCAACTTCTTACATGAACTTCAAATCACCGGGTAGAGTTACAGTTAAATCCATGGGATCTGCACTCCTGTAGAACTTGTTTTGCCTTTCAAACTGAACTTACATTTCACTTTTTTGGGCAGTGCAGGGCTGCACGCAATGTTGCACAATGCGCATGCCCACCTTGTAGTACGAAATTGCCAATATGACGACTGTAAGTGTGATGGCAATGAGGAGAATCATAATTCAATGAATTATATAACAGGTACCTTCTTTTGTATTGCTTAGTTAGACACTGAATTCCAGTTCTCTTTATCTCCAAAACATGCATGGTTTGGGTGAAATCAAGACCAAGACACTTAAAATACCATACAAAATTATCCATCTTATTCATAAAATATGAGAATAAGATTCTTTGCATTATTTCAGAGACTTCTATGTCATTTTTTGTCATGTTATTTCTCCTGAGTTGCCATGCTGGTTTGTTTATACCAGTAAAACGTACCGAGAGATGTTCAAGAAAATTCTAGGTTCAGATGCTTGGTGACTTGGTCGCTGGTTTATGCACCTGGGAAGTTGTCATCTTCTTGAAGTAGAGATAAAAGTGCATCTAATTCTAAGTTTGTTTGAATGGTCAAAGGGATGAGGTGTTACATGTCTGCAACGCTATATCTGTTTATTGTTAAATAATACTCCTCATCAGCCTTTAGAGATAAAAGTGTTACATGTCTGCAACGCTATATCTGGCCAACGGGAGTATTGGGTAATGATTACCATCAGCTTTAGAAATATATATTCTTTGATGAGTAAAATACATCATAGGTCACCGAACTTGACTCTCTTACTCATCCTGGTCACCATACATAGCGATACACGATTTAAGGTCATTGAATACGCACGGATGCCCATCTTGGTCACTCAGCGGTGGTATAGGTATGTATTGGGTGATGTGGCAAGTGGTCGAGCTCGCATGTCAGATTGGTACCAACTGTATGGACGATTTAGAATAATACACAAGTAAAAGGACTAAACTGTAAAATTTACAAAGAGATAGGCCCGTGGCTCTCCTCTCCATCCGCCGCACTGAAGCTGGCAACTTCTCCGGCGACCAGCGGCGGCCGGCGCCCTCCGCCGCAGGGGCCTCCGTCTTGCTGGACTTCCTTCCCGGCTTCCCCTCATCGTGCTCAGCTGCTCCTCCCCCTCCCCTGTTGCTGCACCGTCGCGGACGGCCAGTGAGGTCCTGGTCGTCGTGACTGAAGCTGCTTCCGCCATGGCGGCGCGATGCAGCGCACGTCGGTCTCACCCCTCGTCGCCGCGCAGCCTTGCGGATGGCGAAGTGGGTCTGGTCTCGTCCCGCTCCTCACAATCTGGGCTGCGTCGTGGATGGACGCGCCGTAGCGGACGAATACCTGAGCGGCGACGCGGCCACTGTCTCCCCATTTCCAACCACCGCGCTCCACTCTGCTAGCTACGTGCGCGGCCGCCCGGGTGTGGTAGGGGATTCGGGCTTAGGTGTGGGAGATCGAGCTCGAACGACGGAGGCCGGAGCAGAGGCGTAGGTGGAGGAGCTCACGGCGGCTGGGACGCGGGATGGCCGGGAGATCGAGCTTGTCCACCGCAGGCTAGAGCAGAGGCGGCCGGCGAGCAGGAGGAAGTCGAGGCTTGTTTCCCGGGGACCACCACGCATGGCGCGGTGCTTCTCCCCTCGAGTAGCAGGAAGATGAGGCTCGTGGTGGTCGCGGCTAGAACTCGCGGTGATACAGGTGCAGGCAAGCCAGCGTCAATGGCGCACTCCGTCGTCCCCGGATTTGTCACTGGAGGCGAGGAACGCCGGAGGTTCCTTGCGACTTTTTCCTTTTTATTTTTCCGTATGGAATTTAGGAGGGAGCTCTCAGTATAAGAAAACAAAATTTGGTCCTTTTTTGCAAAATGAAACAGAGATGGCGCCTGACATGTGGGGTCAACCACTTGCGACATCAGCAAATGCGTACCTATACCACAAGTGAGTGACCTAGATGAGCTTCCGTGCGTACTCGATGACCGTAAATCGTGTATCGCTATGTACGGTGACCAAAGCGAGTAATAGACTCAAGTTTGGTGACCTTTGATGTATTTTACTCTTCTTTGATTGATCCCGATATCAGAAATGAATATGAGTGAGGAGTGTTAGATGGACTGAAGCATTAGCCGTTAACTGATTTAGCATTCGTGTACTGATGTACGACGTAATCTATATTGCTAATTCATATTACAGATAATTTTATAGTAATCAAATTACTTCTAACATCATCTGATTGTAATGTATGTTTCTCTGCCAGCCACTCAGTACTGTTTTCTTGTAAATATGGACAAAGATTAATGTTGATGGAATTTAAGTGAGTATTCTGTGAGTTCGTACATGCTCATAAATAACTATCACACATGCATTCTTGGAGACTAGAACCAGTCAAAATATGTGTAAATCTGTTCATGAATGCTGGCACTATCTCTATAATGAATTTCATGGTGTTATTTTTTTTGCTATGAAAAATGGTAAAATACTCCTTGCATGAATCGTTGTCTCGCGGAGTGGGGTAATGTGGCAATGGTGGCGGAGTGGGGTGTGGGTTCCGATTGCTGCTTGAATAAAATGGTAAACCATATTTTAGGTTTTGCTTCCGAATTGGCCAGATAAAATGAATCAATAATCACTAGAATATCTGTTTGATAAATTTCTACGCAATATGTATAGCTGGCATGCAAAATCTATGCTTGTTATCTTTTCAAATGATATAGAGTTTAAATTGATCACATGTTTACTACTTGGCCGCTGACTTTCGGGGGAAGGTTGCGAAGATATGCATTGTTTATCTTGTTGAAATTGATCACAGGAATCTGTAACTCTGATTTCTTTTGTTTTTTCATAAGTATTACGTGCATTGGGAAATGAAATTTGAGGATCCGTGGCAACGCACGGGCATTTTAACTAGTTTAACTAAAAAACTTATTTCACATCGGTTGCCACCCATGAAACGCTTCTATTTTGGACGTTTAACTCGACTAGAGTGATCATCAACTCTTATTTACTATCATGACTCCCATCACCCAAACATCAAGAACAAACCTCAGGAAAAAAACAACATCACAAACATGCAAGAAACAAACACCTTCCTAGGATGAAACAAACAACAAGCCAAGAATAACGCACCACACTAGCTGCGGACGAATATAAACAAGCAAATGTAACACCACGAGACATAACAACACTACCACAAGAACACCCACAACCAGCAGCACCCCCACGCAACAAATAACACATGTCATCTGCATCAATGCAGATGCGCAACAACGGCGACATGAGAAGAACAACGCGGCATCACAAAACCCTAGACGATATGAGGAAGAGGGTTGCAGGACCAAGAAGAGGAGTGAAGGGAGGAAGATGAAAAGGGAAGAGGCTCATACAACGTAGAAGTGACACGCAAAAAAAAAATCAGCAGACCCAACCAACACGTAGCACACAGTAGTCAACGCGTCAACATGCGACCCATGCACACCGACACAGAGGCACACATGTTGATGATACAAGACACGCGGCATGAAGGAAGCCATGCAGTCGACCTATAAGCCGACAGGAGGCACACAACCGCCCCAAAAAGGTGGGTGGCACCCCACACGACCCGGGGGAAGGTGAGAGGGAGAAGGTGGTGGGAACCAGCCCGCACCCGCGCGTGTAGCATGAGCAGGCAGGCCTGACAACTGACCAGATACATCGGAAGCCTCCCCACAGGACCCTAGGAGGGAAGGGAGAAGACCAAAGTAACCCGAGGGTGGAGGGAAAACGTCATGCGACACATGCATACCATAGCGCGATGCGGCCACAATGTAAGGCGCAGAGGTCAGAGGATCTGGCTCACAAAAATCTAACATGTTGGGCCAGGAAAAATCGCTAGGGCATTCGAGAAAATTGGATGCTATACAACTTAGTATATTGTATATTTTGTTTTGCTCCATGTGTGAGTAATTCCCTTTGTTCTTGGGGAGATGGAAAAACCCTAGCACCACCATGAATTGAAATAAAGATTATGTTGTCTATACTTGTATAAGTGTGTAGTAACTTTCTTCGATGACATTGTGCGAACATCGAATGCATAATATTCGGCCCTTCGGGAAATACAAGGAAGTTATAGTTAGTGAATGAGTTAGTGCTTTGTGGCCATAGCTGTGATATGATTCATCGCCATCACTAGTCATGGATCAACAAGGGATCACGGAGATCCAAGTATGGATATCCTTAACCATGGGGAGACCCTTATTTTCTAACGCACTTCGACTAATTATTATTGGAGGACTAGTTGTGGTTATGCGGGGTGTGATGACCGATATTTCTGGGCAGTGTATGTCGTGCTCCACCTGTGCACGTGCATACAAATAAGACATACTACATCCTAATCCTATTCTATTAATGCTAGTGTTGAATTCGCGACTTCCCGAGAACGCTTGTAGCCATATTGCAGTTTCATCATTACTAACATCACTTATTCTCTGTTTGCAATTTCTACTCACTTTTTAAAATATTGATTTGCTCTCAAACACAAACACCCATGAAAACTCTCAACACACTCATGCTTGGTATCAAAGATAACTTCCAGGTACACTTTGGTAAAACCATAACAAGGGGCATAAAGACCATTAACAAGAGCTTTCGTGGTTTGATACTCTTACGTTTAAACTAGCTAGCTACATGCAACCTGTGCACTTGCATTCATCAAGTGGTGGTGGTGGTAATGGTGGTCGTGAATATGATGATAGATATGGTCTCGGCGGCATTGATGTGTTGCTTCATTTTATCACCTGCTAATGATATTTGATTGCACATTCTTTTGGACATCCTTGAGTTCTACTTGTTCTATTGTGCATAACTTTGGATATAAGACTATTGAGTTAGTATTGTGAAGTTATTTGCCCCATACTTGGTCCATTACTTCATGTCATTGTTGTTAAAACCTATATGCAAATTAAACATTTTTTGCGGTATCGCGCAGGCCCATAAAGCAACTTCAGAGATTATGTTCCCTCTAGGCCTGGGACACCACGAAAATGCTTTCTAGGTAAGTCAAACAGGTTTTATGGTATGATATTTCAATGGACCCGCTAGAGATGCTCTTATACCACTGATAGTAGGTGGGCTGCCTGATGAGGCTGCTGACTACAGCTTCATGTTCCCTCTCTAGTCCCGGGTGTCGATTTACTGGGACCGACGGTGGCGGCTCCCTGAGGGGTGGACAGATTCTTGAAAAATTGAAGTTGCTAATATGTTTGTTACGTTTGATAGATGCGGATTTATAGACATTTGACACACATTGGTTGCGTGTTGTATAGGCCAGTTGTAGATGTTAGCAGAGTTGTAAATGTGCAGTTTTGAGTTTGTTCTCAGATCACATAGGTACCTGTCCCCGTGTTGTTACTTTCTCCAAGGGTAACAGCTTTAGAATAACTAGATGATACCCCGCGCGGTGCTGCGGGATAATTGCATAAATAAAATAAATATTCTGGTCAGTAAAAATTATGAAACAACCTATGTTCTAGCATGTAACTTATAGACGGGATATAATAGCAAGGTGTTAACCAATTAACGCCCCTTTTCAATCAACTATGAGCTTGGCTCAAATTTAAGATAAAGAGCATCATGTATGTATCTGCCTTTTGGCTCCCGGCTATATATTCTCCCTTTATTTGAAATGCATTTTAAACATGTTAAAAAATGAAAATTAAATATTATGTGCATATCTCCAGATCCTACATGCTCACAAAGTTGTGTCAGCGAAAATCAACCTTTTGTGCATCCCGTGTAAAAATTCAAAATTGAGTGCTAAAAATAAGAAATTTCTAGAGATATATAATTTTTTTTTATACAGGGTACAAATATTCTAGGTTTCCAGTGAAATATTATGTGCGCACAAAAAATGTGTAGATATGCAAGCAAAAATATCTGAATATTTTAACATTCTAATTTGTTTAAGTAAAGCGAGTATAGGCACCTGACATCAAATTTGATTTTCGATTTAACTAACTATCTTTCTAAGATCAATTGACTGACCCAACAAAACATGTTTTAGCAAGGGGATAAGAAAAGATAAAATAAGCAACACTACCTAAGCCCACGGGATCAATGAGTCATTGCTTACAAATCACTGTATAAATTACTTGTGATACATTGGTTGTGTATTACTGAAATCTAAATTTTCTTACGGTACAGAAATACACATATATAAATAGTTACAGCTCGCAATGTACAGCTGTCACCGAAATCAACCAAATTACTTAATCAAGATGTTCAAATGGAAGTGTGCATTATTTTAAAAATGTGCCAGTAAACACCTTCAGAAGTTCACATTGAGTATATGTAGACATTTGTTCTCCTCGCAAAGCTCTCCTCTTGGTCTCCATTTTAAGCATACCAAACTACGAAATATCATGACATATAAAAGCTTTTGAAGAAACCGAGCAACTAATTTTGCCTTGGTGTCAGTATTTGCAACCTTTAAATGCAAACCCCTATTGTAGTTTAGAACAGAAATAAATGAATATGGACTGAAACAGATTGCCCAAAAAAATTCTGCAGCAAAAAGAAAGTAGTGCCGACTTATAGAATCTGATAGGCTCAATCATACATAGATAATGCACAGCTGCTGTAACTCACCATACTTCAAGAGAATTAACCAAAGCTCATGAACACATAGGGGATAATATTATTGATGAAGCTTTATTTATGATCCATCCAGAACCTTGAAAATTATCTACATTCAACAGAAGAACATGGAATGTACAAAGTAATGCATCTACAAATTAAAGTTTGAACGTGGAAAATTCTGTCAAGCATGAATAAGGAAGAGATATTTGTGTGGTCTGGTATTTACTTACCATATGAAAGTAACTTATTGGGAGAAAGTAAACAGAAATATAGCTTCCATGAGATGGAGAGTGGCAAGATGTAGATTTCAGCTTTCCAAAGTTGAAAAATGTATGATACATGCAAGAGCTGAAAAGACTTGAAATCAAATTAAACAGTATTGAAGAGGAATCTGAAATAAAAGTGGGAGAATAGTCATGCAATGACTGATCATAACATCTAACCAACCTAGTCGTTCGCAACTGCGCAAAGGTTTAGTCTTGCTTGCGTATGAACATTCCCTGCAGTCAGCAGAATTAATAGAGGTGAATGAATTAAAATCAAAACCCATTGCGTACTCACTTACTGAAACCAACTCGCTATTCAGCATACAGTGATATACAACTAGGTAAGGAGATGAACTGAATATTAAAGAGGGGCACTTGACCATCGTGCAATGGAATTATTGCTACCAGCAAAGAAATTACCGGCCGGCCGGCGGCGACGATTACCTTCGAGCTTAATGGACGCATCAGAGGAGAACTTAAGAACAGTACCAGCAAAATCACTGAATGATTTCCAATCTGAATATTGATTCAGCAAACAATTGATTTGCTGTTCTACCCCAGTAGATTCTCACCACTCAAACCAACTATGAAAATCCGACCATAAACATAAGAAAAACTTAGAAAAATATTATGAAAAGATAACAAAATACATTTGGCGATGGATTCATTCTCCTTGAAGTCAAAATAGAGATGACCATTCTGATGAGCAGATCAATCTTCTCCAGCATGCAGTCCACCCTTTCCTGCACAACCCCAAATAAAATGGGGGAAATCAAGTCAAGGCCAGATAAACTCACCTTGGAATGGGGTTTCCTGTGATCTGCCGACTGGGCGTACTCTCCCCTGGCTTTCCTTTGTGACCTTGCAGCTCAAAGGGCAGATGAAGAGACCGCGCTGCAGGATCAGGAGAGAGTACATTAGATTTGGGCTACGAGAAGGGCGTCGCTTGGGTAGAATATGGGCGGCCGGGTGCTCGCCTTCCTTACCGATCAATCGATCATAGAGAAAAAGGCGGAAGTGGTGGGACGGTGGATTGCTCTCCTCCCTCAAAGATTGAAGAGGAGATAATTCTTTAGCGCCCACGCAGATTGAAGACAAAGAGGCCCAAGTGGTGGGTCGCGGACCGCTCGCCTCCCTCGGAGATCTTGCAGATTGAAGACTTCAAGAGGAATAAAGGCCGAATTGGTGAGGGAGAGAATGGAATTATCAGTCCAGGCGTTTCTTTTCTCCGCGAGAAGGTCTAGGCGTGGCTCACTGGCGCAAAACAATGACTGCTGAAGCTAACATGTGACGTGGCTGCACGAAATCACAGAGAAATCCTTGTAGTGGGGGCTTGCTATTTAGAGATAGAAGATGTGTGTGCACTTCCATCTGTTTTGCCAGTGGTAACGAAATTGTGTTGACGGATACATGTATCTGTAATTCATGCTGATCCAACTCTGTACCTGGGCAACCAGTTGGATCTGGGCATGCACAAGTGCAGCAGAATGCAAGATGCAGAATTTGGGATATACACTTGAACTGCAGTACAATGTTTAGGGCCTATGATATGAACAGAATGGATCTATTAATTTTTCCAAAAAACTTTTTGAGTAATAAAGCGTCCCTTATCGAAAAATTAATTTCTCCCAACTAAACAGAACAATCACATAATCTGAAAAAAAGACAGTTGCTCTGCAATTCAATTCTGCATACAACAGTTACATCGCTTTCTTTACAATTCGATAGTTTACATGGATCGATCATCCAAGCTCTGCATGAAACAGTTACATCGTTTCTTTACATGGATGAATCATCGAAAGCAAAATACAATTGAACAGTTTTACACTCGTTGTGCGTTCCACATCGCCACTGGAATCGTGAAGGTGATCTTCTCTGGTACTGCTGGTGGGATGAACTTGATGCGCGGCGTCTTCTTTCTCGGCGGCACGACGAGGGAAGGGCCAATCTTTGGAGCGGCGGCGGGGCAAGGAGCAATGAACCATGGGAGTTTGAGCGCCTTGGCCGCCGTGAGTCGCTTGTTGGGATTGCACGTGAGAAGCCCTTGCAACACCTCGAATCCTTCCTTGGACAGCTTCTCTTCTGGGAAGATATCTCGCAGGCTGCTGCGCTTGTGCTCCGCCGGTAGCAGTTGCAGCGCCTTGGCGGTGAGAGGCAGAGATCTGAGCCCCGGCCACGTCCTCTTGTCCGGCATCCCGAGCACCCGGAAGATACTCCGGAGCTGCACTATCTCGTCCTTGATCTCTTCGTCGATCTCCTTGTCATCTTCATCGTCATCCTCGCAGAGGAAAAGCGTCTTGCCGGTGAGCATCTCGGCCATGACGCACCCGAGCGACCATGTGTCCACCCGCGCGTCGTAGTCCGGCTTCCCTAGGAGCATCTCGGGGGCGATGTACCACGCGGTGCCGGCCTGGGTGTAGGGCGGAAGCTCGGACTTGGAAATCGCCAGCCCCAAGTCGCAGATCTTGACGAGTTCCCCGCCTTGGCCGACGAGGATGTTGGCCGGCTTGATGTCGCGGTGGACGACGCGGCGGTCGTGCATCATCTTGGCTCCGGACAGTAGCTTCCACATGAAGGAGCGCACCTCGGTTTCTGGCAGAGGAGGGCCGTGGCGCCTGCCCCACAGGAAGGTTTGGAGGCTCGGCGCGGGGACGTACTCCATGGCGAGGAAGAGGTCTCCGTTGGTCGGGTCGCGCACGAGGCCCTCGAAGCCGACGACGTAAGGGTTCCCGCTGCAGGTTTCGAGGAATTGGGCCTCACGCAGGAGCTCGGCCTCGGCGACGTCGGGTGGCTCCTCGGTGTCGTCCGGCAAGGACAGGCACTTGACGGCCACGGTCTTGCCGGTGTCGCAGTGGCGCGCCTTGTAGACGACGGCGAAGCCGCCCTCGCCGATGCGTGAAATCTCGTCGTACTCGTCGGTGCTGCCGATGCTGGTGCGGCTCCTCTTGCTGCCGCTCGCCGCCGATCCTTGGGTGGTGGTCGCGTGGACGGCGTCGAGGACGGCGGCAGGTCGCTTGCGGGCGGCCATGGCGCTCGATCGACGGCTTGTTGGTTGCTGGGAAAGCGCGATCGATGGAGAAGGCGGGGGCAGAAAGCTGTACGCGCAACGGCGATCGACGCAGAAGTGAAGCCCCGACCTCTACTTGTATTCAGGTTGGAAAGGTTTCGTCACCATCTTGCAATCGGATTCAGTAGTGCTGTACGCGGCAGTTTCGTTAATTTCGTGCAGCCTGCGTTTCCGTTTGCACGGCACAAATGGTCCTCGTCCGACTCCATAACCAGCTCCCGGCGCCGCTGCCACGCAGACACGCGGCACAAAACCATGGCGGGCCTGTGCTTCTGGATCGACAATGAGATGAGCTTCTGTGTTCTGTGTTTCAGCTTGCTGATTCAGTGCTGCTGATACTGGTTTGAGAAACCTTACCATATGGTTGTGTAATGTTGCATGGTCACCGTGAACTGAAGGCATAGTTCATATTCCTTCAAAAATGGTACCTGGCTTGTCGTTATGGAATGTAACACTTGTAATTTATCATGTCTAACGAACACCTTGTTCTCTTTTATGCTGCACTCCTTTCTCGGACTGTCCTGGATCGACAGTGCTGCCTGAACTGTTAGAGCTTAATTAACTTTAGGTAGCTGTTGTTCTTGTTCTCGGCAGATCATGCATACTGCGACTTTGTTCAGAAGAAAATAAACATCTGAAATGCACAGTATTTTCGTACATACAAGATGAAAAATAAGGAAGCAACGTCACATCGGCAGCAAATAAACATATGATCTCACATGAAAGCACAATAATCATGGACCGCCACAATGAGAAAGACATAATCTCAGAGTGAACACAGACAAATGCATGTAAAGCTATCCACATTGTTACCATCAGATTGTATTTGGATACCACGGCTAAACTGATCCCTTTACCATCATTTACTGGTCCCCTTCAACCAGTTTCAAGAAACAAACTCAGCTGATTTAAAGGTTTGTGACTGATCACCATTACAAAAGAACTGAGAAAAAGAGGAAACCAAAAAAACCCAGTTGATGCAAACATTCTCCTGAAATCTTTGACTTGTGGCAATTGTTGTCATTTCTTGATCAGAAATCAAGTCCCTTCACCTGCGGAGGATGGAAACGATCAGACATCATGTAGACCATTTAAAATGGAAATTATAAATATTTAAAAGATTTCAAAAGACTTGAAGCTGTGAAACATCCAAACCACCATACATAAGAAATTATAGTTAAGAGAGTGAACACATCCTTTATTCATGCTAGATCATTTACCATCATACCATCTACCTAATTTTTTTAGGAAAAAACTGAGGAAAAAGCTTTACCCATATTTAGTTGATTGCTGGGGCCAGTGCCGGGGCGAGGGTTGCGGCGGTCTCTGGAACAGCGGTTGGGGCTGGGGCATTCTCTGGTGCAGGGATGGGGCATGTGGTGGTCTCCAGGGCGGCAGTCAAGGCAGAGACCTTCCTGTGCACCATAACCTTAGCCTAAGCTTCCTTTGTGATCTTGTCTATGTGAGTGGCCTCCTTTAAGTTCTTTGTGTGTGGCATCTCTGCCACATCCTCCTCATCCTCGTCGTTGAACCCACACTTCATTGCCATCTTACTCTTGTCCTTGGCTCAGGAGTCAGGACCCATACGTCTTGGCAAAGGAGCTGCAATTTCAGATAGAAATTTCTCAGTAGAAGATGACTGAAAACCTAAAGAACTGATACTTCAGCGAAACGTCAAAAAGATCCATATCTGATGATGCAATAATGAAAGCAAATATGTGGAAACAAAACAACACAATACTAAGCTACGACAACGACTATAAGCGTCTGGATTGATTTGATAAACAGAAATGTAACACAAGCGCAAAGTACATGTAGATCCCACGGCTAGCAAGCAGTAGTAATGTACCCAGCCCTTTTATTGAACTCAGCAAAAAGTAGAAGAAGCAACCATATGCATTGTAAGAACACAGAACTATTATAAACAACGAACTTCACCAAACAGTATGTCCGGAGAGGACCTCAAGGAAGAATCAATCACCAATCAGGCAATCACAAGACCAGAGAAGCAGTTCAATCTCATATCATTGTCCAGCAGTGCAAAGCCTTATAAATTCTGTAAACACCACGTCTCAAAGTCACCAAATTCTCTTGTGGCATTTTCTATTTTTCTCCTGAAGAAATAATCAACCTCTCCATACAAGGGAGACATCTGGATTTTATAAACCAAACACTGATATTATAAACCAAACACTGGTCACATAAACAAACACGCAGACCTGGCAATTGGTGTCAAGTGTCAACTCGATTAACACAGAATTCAGCCAACCTATTTGACATCTAAAAGAACTTACCCATCCTAGGACTTCTACTTTTATTTTTTTGCGGGGGCCTAGGACTTCTACTTCACTTGGCTAAACAATACTAAACCAAACTAGCAATACATGAAAAATGCATTTTCGAGAAAAAAAACAAGAATAATGGATCTAATAACCACAAATCCTGCTGCACGCGAAAATGCCTGCACGAACAATCTAGCGCAATCACCTAAGCCTCTCCTCTGTCGCGAAGCCCAAGCATGGCAGCAACGGGGGCCGCGTCAACCAGCTCAATCATCTCTTCCTCACTCTCATAACCCCTTCTCTTCTCTCTCACTCTCTCCCTTTCTGATCGCACCACCAACCGCCGCCGCGTCGGCAGCCTCGACCCCCAGCCCCCCAAGCCCAATCCCAAGGTCGGTTCCCCAATCCCCAACCCCGCCGAAATCACTATCGGCTGCCTCGTCCAACGCCGCCAAAACACAATGCTTTTTTTTTCCAACCAGGCTTCCACCCCTTTCCATTGCAATAACGGAAATAACAGGTCTTACAAAGTCATATTTTTACAATGAAGAAAGGGGAGTAGGATGAACGGAAGCGAGCTGGTGCTATCAGGAAACCCACTGCAAGTATTCGGCATCGAATACCCGCCATGGGACAAAAACCTGATACCACAAACAAACTAGAGTTTCAAGCGACACACACATAGACCTCCACATGGAAGGACAAGATCCAAAAGCTACAGAGACTAGGGATGTCAGAAACCACCACAACAACTCTGGAACAGATCCAAGCAACAACCAAAAGAAGGGTACGACTCTATCAGGCGCAAGATCAGGCTTCAGTAATCATCAGCAGTTGCCCTGGAGCGGCGGAGCTGGGGCGCGAAGCATAGATGGACGAAGCTGCTGTCATCATCTTCTGGGCGCCCATCGACAGACGGCTTTTGTCTTCGGCCTTCAGTAACCCTGCCCAATAGATCAACAAAGCAATAGAGGAGAAAGTGATTTCACTAGGAGACCTCAACATATGATCATCAAAGGTCACTTTATTCCTTACTGTCCAAATGGCTCAGCAAGTAGCCGCAATCAAAGTCATAAAAAATCTCTCAAAACCAGGACTGAATCTATGAAACCAAGCCATCGTTTGCCAAAAATTTGTTGGAGCACAACTAGCCCCCATTGTTGATCCTAAGACACCCCAAACCACTTTGGACGTGTTGCAAGCAAAGAACAGATGATCATTTGTCTCAACCTGATTGCAAAAAGAGCATAAGGGGTAACCCATCCAATTTATTTTCCTCAAATTCTCCCTGGTAGGCAAGGCATTTCTACAAAGTTGCCACATGAAAATCTTTATTTTCAAAGGTATTTTGGCTTTCCAAATCCATTTATTATGAGAACCGGCTAGAGGTAACTCCAAGAGCTTATAAACTGATTTGGTCGAGAAGATACCGTTTCTATTTAGTTTCCAAGAGATTCTGTCAGAGGTGTTAGACAAGGGAAGATTCTCAAGCTTGGAGGTAATGCGATTCCAGGTTTCAAGCAAGCCTCCATGAAGCCTTCGCCGAAAAGGAATGACATAATTACTGTCCACACACTGCTGGACAGTACAATCTTGCATTTGACAAAGATCAAAAAGAACAGGGTGAAGATCACAAAGAGGAACATCATCCATGTAGGTATCTTTCCAAAGCCTACAAATGTTGCCTTGACCTAAGGAAATTTTCCTCCCCGCAAGATAAGTATCTTTTACTTTTATCAATGCTTTCCAACATGGAGAGTCGCTAAATTTAGGGGTCACATTCGTTATCGTTTTCCTTCTCAAATATTTCGCTTTGACAATGGTTTGCCACAAGCCATCTTGCGTTTCAAGCTTCCACCACCATTTGCAAAGAAGGCTAATGTTTTGCTTACGGAGGTCTTTGACCCCAAGGCCACCTTTGTTTTTAGAGCGGCAAACTCTAGACCACTTTACCATATAGTAGCCCTTTTCTCCTTTTTTACCATGCCATAGGAAACGTCTTCTGTGCTTATCAAGCTTTTCAATGAACGTTTTGTTCAAAAGGAAAAGTGACATGATATAAGATGGGAGATTTGAGAGGCAAGCATTCACCAGCACCAATCTGCCCCCAGATGAGGAGGCGCTTTTCCAAGCATCCAGCTTCTTGACAAATTTTTCATCGATAAAAACAAGATCAGAGTTTTTAAGATTGCGGAAGGAAACAGGAACCCCTAAATATTTCATAGGCAAAGTACCAATTTGACAACCAAACATAGAAGAGTAATGATCAGCAATGGTATTATCACCTCCAATGAGGAACAACTCGCTTTTTTGGAAATTTATTTTCAAGCCCGACATTAGTTCAAAGATGTAAAGGAGGAGTTTGAGATTTAAAGCTTTCTCCAAATCATGGGAAATACAAATGACAGTATCATCGGCGTATTGCATTATCGCCACCCCTTTATCAATCAGGTCAGGAGCTAAACCAATCAACAAGCCATTGGCTTGGGCCTCCAAAACCATTTTTGTTAAGCATTGAACCGCATAATTAAAAAGGAAGGGGGAGAGAGGATCGCCTTGCCGAATCCCTTTTGCACTTTGAAAATAAGAACCCATCACATTATTTATCTTCACCGAGATAGTACCATTATGAAGGATTTGCTTGACCCTATTGCACCAGAAATCACCAAAGCCCATGGCTTTTTGACAATCAAGGAGAAACTCCCAATTCACTTTATCGAAAGCTTTCTCGAAATCAAGTTTGAGGATGATCCCCGTATGTTTCTTACTGTGTGTATGGTGCATCAACTCATGAAGGGACATAATACCGTCAACAATATTGCGGTTTTTTATGAAAGCATTTTGATGGGTACTAATGATTTTTTGCAAGAAAGGCTCCACCCTAATAGTAAGAACTTTGGTGAGCAACTTGTAAATGCATCTGAGAAGACAAATAGGTCTCTATTGAGTTATCTTCTCGGCATCCGAGATTTTAGGAAGGAGGGTTATGATACCATAGTTAAGCCTTTGAACATCCAGGGAACCTTCATGGAAGGCATAAAATAAATTCATGATGTCACTTTTAACAATGTCCCAACAATGTTGGTAAAACTCAATAGGAATATTATCGGGACCCGGGGCTTTATTCTTTTTCATAGAGAAAAGAGCATCTTTGACCTCCTCCATAGTAAAAGGTTTGCTAAGGATTTCATTGTCCACATCATTAATTTTTTCATGTGATTCCCACATATCATGATTAAACTTGAAGATGTTGCCAGGTGCAGGGCCAAATAAGCTTTTATAGTAAGTTGTAGCATGCTCTAACAAATTATATGTCCCTTCAATCACAAGGTCATTATCTTTTAAAGAGAGCATGGTGTTTTTTCGCTTGCGGCCATTAGCCACACGATGGAAATAGCTAGTATTCGAGTCCCCCTCAAGGAGCCACTTTTCATGAGATTTTTGATACCACAAGAGTTCTTCATTAGCATATAACTCCATGAGTTCAATAGAAATAATGGTTTTTCGAATGCTAAGAGAAGGGGGTAAATCAGAGCTTTCCTCAAAAGCCTCAAGAGTTGCTAATTCTTCTTTAAGTTCCAATTTTCTTTTCTTGGCATGGCCATAAATATTTGAGCCCCAGCCTTTAAAGAATTTCTTAAAACGTTTCAGTTTTATGTTGATGATGCCAATAGGATCATTGCTATACACCTTTTTCCTCCAAATCTCAGTTACTAAAGGAAGGAAGTCATCCTTTTTGAACCAAGTCGTATCAAAACGAAATTCTCTGCTCTTAACATTGCCAATAGGGATAGAGCCCGAGTCAAGCAAGAGAGCATTATGATTAGAGAGCTCTCTAACTAGCTTCCTAACCGAAACCAAAGGGAAAAGGTCCTCCCAATCAGGGGACATGAGAACTCTGTCGAGCTTCTCCAAGGTAGGCGACGCTTGTTTGTTAGACCAAGTAAATTTCCCTCCATGCATGTAGATTTCACGCAAACCAAGGGTATGGATAACAGAGTTGAAGAGGTCAGAAGAGTGGTTGGTTACGAAATTAGTGTTCTTCTCTCCACTATGTCTTAAAATATTAAAGTCACCCCCTACAATGTAAGGCATAAGGAGATTATGGCAAAAAGAGGACATTTCAGTAAGGAAATCTGGCTTATCCTCCTCATGTGGAGCACCATAAACCACAATCAAGGCCCAATTACATTTTTTCATTTTATCCCAAAGCACAAATTGAAGCATGAAACGACCAAGCTTAACCGCACTTACATCCAGGGAATTATACCCTATATAAAGGGTGGCTGATTTACAGCGCTCCCTTTGCCTTGCCCACTGTTCATTGCCTATTTATCCACTGATTCATCCAATTATTCTGTGACACGTACCTTTTCTTTTTTCCCCTCCAACGTTTGCTCTTTGCACCACTTTTTTTTGGAGGAAGAGTGGAAACCGGCAACCGGCTGCTGGCCTCCCTCCTGCCTTCCTATTATTTTGGATCGTTTCCATTTACATCCACAAGTTTCTGGTAGATTTCGTCAAAGCGGCTGGTCAAAGCGGTGAACCCGAGTCCCTATCCCCATCTCTCTTCCAATCTTTCTCCCTACTAGTAAAAATGCCCGTGCGTTGCTACGGGTTCTCAAATTTCATTTCTCAATGCATATATATAATTCACAACTCACTATAAAATTCAAAATAAATCAGTGATATCCTACAACATGATAATACCAAACACGATAACAAGACAACATTATTGCGCATCTGCGTAGTTCTAGGCCTTCTTGTTACTCTTCTGTGGTAAAAGTCCCACACATATGTTCTAGACCGTCATAACTGTCAACTCAAAAACCTCTCCTTTTGGATGTACTATTGTCTCACAAAACGTAGATGCTGCAAAAACACAGGTACAACTGAACAGCCTGGATCCTAGCCTTCTGTTTCAAACATACAAAAGAGACTTAGCAAATCTTCAATAATAGTTGTGGTAAAAAAAAACTCCGTCGATAGTTTAGTGGTGCGGATGCTAATTTTTTTAGGCAGCGATTCCTTAACCGCTTCAAAAGAGGATGACCTTGAAAACCAAGAAAATGGGTGCCAATAGAGGATATTATCGTTGCCAGCTCCTAAAGTTGCCTACAAATGCTAAGACAACAGAGGTCTGTGGATCGTGCTATGAAGCCCTGAACACCAATAGATTGAACGTTTAGTTCACCACTCATACACGATGATCCTGGCTGTAACCTTCAACAATTTCTTGTACCATCATATCAAGACTTAATTGCCTGTGTCTTAGCAAGATATATTCTTGTAGTTCTGCAATTCGAGACCCACAAATATCAACATCTTTTAGGAAGCAACACCCAACCCGATCGCCTTTGGTGGCTCTTGAAATAAAGGATGTGTCTTACTGTAGTTGATACTTTCAGTGGGGTGAGGATATGCATGGGTGGTTTCGCTGATGCAATCCTTCTGTAAGGTGAAATAGAGTAGCATGGTTGCAAAGGGTTAGTTCACAAATATACAATTATAGTATCCTACCATGCTTACAAATAGCCATTTTGTAGTGCACTTGCAGAGTACATAATAACTCGAATTGATTGTCATCTCAAACATGTGGGTTCTGATGTTAAAGCAGATAGTGCCTCCACCATAGCAGATTAGTACGGTGAGAGTTCAGTTTTTTCTATTTTTGTCTCTGGCTTATCCAACCCAAAAAAAAATTTGGCTAGCAAACCGAATTGCATTGACCATGTAGTATAACATAACCATTAGGTTGTTAGAACCATGCAGTAGACTTAGCCAATATTTTGGAAATTTATAGAACATGAACACCTCATGAGTACACATGCAACCATCCAGAAACAATTCGATTGTAGAGGACATAAAACATGGAAAACCATTACAGTGAAGTGGTAGTAGGGAATACAAAAAATCAGTACATAGGAGAATTTAATTATTGTTAAACGTTACTTTTCTGTTTTCACTCAAGTCAACAACTCCAAATAGTTAAGCCTTACAATATACAAAGCTCTGTTACATTATCATTTACAGCCTCGAGTGAAGCTGTAAATGATAATTTTCTATATTCATACCTTTGTGCAATCAACTTCCTAATTATAGCTTGAACAATTCTAGTGGTACAGGAGCCATGCAGTTCAACAGTAAAAAATCAGGCATGGGCACCAATTCTTACTATTGATAGATTGAAGAGAACACATAATTAGGCATTTTCAACAGAAGGGTACCTGCCTGAATATTGGACAGTTAGCCAAATATGGGGGAAGGGATACATTTTTGTTATCATGGTCGACTTGGGGGTGCAAAAATTGATATAACTGATCGCGGGAAACATCTTGTAATGTATTTAACCAGAAAATTCGGTAATGCACCTGCGGAAGTATCTGCCGTACAACGGATTTGGCTTGCCTTAGGAGAGAATAATGCTTTCCGGAGTATGAGTATCATTTTCTGAAACCAAAATATTCATTAAAAAGAGAATGCCCTAGTGTGTTTATAACCTATATGTAGTTCTGATTATCATACACTTGGAGAATATTTGAAAAGTAATGCAGACCAGAATAACATAAAAAATTAAGTGATGGGCTTTCAACTACCATATGGTGCTTCGTAGCTTATAGTAGCGCAATACCACTAATCATAAACAATATGTGGAATTCAACAGGTGATAAAGTCAAGGAGATCTGTTTATATTTATCAGTGCATCATAACTCAAATTTCCAACCCATTCCATGTCACTTGCATAACTTCCATACTTAATTTGTCAGTATATGATAGGCCCCCTCTTTTGCGATGAAAATCATGCAATGGGATCGTGGTTGTATTGGATGACATAAATAACCTTCAAATCCAAAAACGATACGCTAAGTTCAAATTTTTGCTAGCAAGAAGATCATGACATCACATTCGTTTACACTTTATATATCCAGATAGTTCAATTTGGACAGTGAGCAACCTAGAATTTCAGAAAATAGAAAAAGGAAAACATGACAGTGCAAATATTGACTAATCTATGTGCAAAAATGATTATTACCTACATCCGCTCTTGCTTCATGTAGCATTGGCTAGCACAACATAAGTTGTAGTAGTACCATGACCTCTTAATTTAACCTTTAGCACAGACCTCAAAGCATCTTTGCTTTAATCTGAGATGGATGGATGTATGTAGAGTAACAACTCATCCATACCTGACATTAACATCCACGAGTCATGGACCAAATTTTCTCCCAGCCAAAGGTGTTGAAAGGCCACATTTAACATCACAGATTATCATCTAAATTTACAGTGGAGAATTTACCTTCGGTGGCTGGAGCTGGGCAGAAGAAGCATCTGTGGCGTCTAGTCATTGGTCGGTGCAGCTAGGGGCGCAGGGGTCGCAGGTTCGGGTGCCGCCACCACAGGATGTCTCCAGCGTCGGTACTAAATACAGCAGAAAAGATGTTGAATACTAATATCACACAATAAAAATCATAGAAAGAAAGATACTTGCTTCCAATATGTATTGCATTTTTTTTGAAATAGTTTTGCTGACTAAGATATTAAGTGTAAAAAATGATCAGTAGCTGGCAAACCCTACATGCAAGATACCTTCTGTCTCCTTTTCCATCCATCTTTGAGTCTCTATTCCTAAACACAAATCGCAGAGTAATTAAAGATTACTACAGGAGATACTCTTTTCTACATAAAACACAAAGCAATGAGGTTTCCATCCATCTTTGAGTCTCCATTCCTAAACACAAATCATGGATACAGTTCATACAAAGTTACACAGCTAAAATCCAATGAATGGATTCAATCAACCCTACTGGATACACAAGGAAGTTCTCAAGTTTATCAGAATAATGTGAGTCGTTAGTAGGATGAAGCACTTATTGCAGAAAACACATTCAGTAGGTATGTTAGGGTAGTTGACAGATGCTTAGCAAATAAGGTAGTCAGTGGGCGTAGACAGGCTCACCAGCTCTTAATGGCTTCTTGAATTATCTCTTAGTCCCTGATTGGTTGTAAACTCTTGCACGCCCAAAATCCTAATCAGATTCAAAAACCTCTGAGCCACATTAGCACAGCGTTTACATCCTGCAAACAAGTGAGTAGAACTTAAAGTAGCAACCAAGCTTAACTGAACAGAAAGCACTGAAGTTACAATATTTCACTTCACATAAAATTCACCAATTAACCATATGTACAGGCTATACCCATTCAATGCAGTGGAGGTTTGATAACTCGGAGAGGAAATAGTGCAGAGTTATAATTTAAAACACAAAAATAATTGATGGTAAAGAAGTCCAGAAATAAATGATATTCCCAAATATTTCTCCATCATACGGAAGAATGACTATTTTTTAAAAAAAAGAAAGTTAAACCTCAATTCAGTACCACATTAACTACCTTATTAACCTGAAAGATGCATTGACGGTGAAAATATCCATGCACAGCACATCAGCCCAATGGTCGCTGGGTGGAGCTGTGGCAGAGCGCCAATGGCAACAAGAAAACTGGACAATGCAGTGCAAGAAGCACATCAACTGTTCAACATCCCAAGTTGAATTATAACCACTCACTGCTAATTGGGAGACACATCTGAGCGGACAACACCGACTGCTCACATACCATCAGGAAATTGTATCCAATTCGGCCAAATTGCAGAGTAGTATCGACGTTCTACACATAAGAGCAATAATTTGGGCAATGAAATCCAAGTATATTGAGTTCAGTGCATGTTGCGTGGATGCAATAGCCACCAGCGACCAATCAAACAAAAATTGTGGCCTTCCGTCCTAGTGTCACTGACAACGTCTGGTATGCTTCAAGCAGTCGTCGGTGTAACCGTATAGCTCGTCCTTCGCTCAATAAACCAATCTGAAGAGGTTCAAAATAGAACAGGATTGTAGAGAGCCATACAGGTTAGATTGGTCGTAGAGAGCCATACAGGTTAGATTGGATCGTGCCCTCTTTTACAGCCGCGGTGCGCACCAGGAGCTTGGGCACGAATCTTGGCCATCGACCTCTGTAGGGCCTCGCCGCCGCCACGAGCCAGCCGTCTCCATCACGTCGTCCTCTTCCACGCAGCACTCCCCGACGGTGACGTCGCGGATCGAAGGCTGAGGGGAGATGGGAGAGGTCGGCGGGCTAGGGACGCTAGGACCCTCCTCCGCATGAGGCCGATGAGATCGTCCAGATCAATCTCCCCAGCGTGAGAGGACTGGGCGACGAGCGGGGTTTGCGGAGAGACAAAGCGAGGGATCAGACTGTAGGTTAGAGACGAAGCGTTTGTTGGGCTTTGGCCCATTTGGGTGCTATCGATGGAGGATGGCGAAAGGACTCGACGTATCGCTTGTGACGACGAAAACTTAGACGTATTGAGAGGTAGGCAGAATAAGGAACATGTTCCTCCTTTTTAAATAGTGTAGATTGCTGCACGCCTGCACCCCACGTTTTTCCCTCTCTCGCTACCATGCAACATACCGAGGTGGCTGATGGCGTGGAGGAGGAGCTCGCGCCGGAAACGCCATGGGATGGCCGCGAGGGCCATGCGCCTGCGTGGTGGAGGGTTTCCACTACCCGGGCCTTGCTGCCATGCCCAGGGCTTCGACTGGCCGGCCCTTGCCGCCATGCCCACGGCCTGATGTGTCGCGTCGCGCAGCCAGGTCTTCACGAGCGGTGGCGGTTCGATTGGACAAGAGGCGCCGATTTGACTGGACAGGAGTTGCCGAGTCGTTGAGGGATGTCGTTGCGCCTCCTCTCCATCCCGTCGTTCATGTGAGGCTTCTCTCCCTTCCCTCTTACTAATTCCCTGTTTTCAATCTATTTGTGAGCCTAGGTTTTTTCCCCCTCTTATTTATTCCATTATACTGGTATCTTTTTGTTTACCTAGGTGTTTAGGTTTGTGTGTTCTCAACATCGTTCTAAGGTATCAATTTATATTTGATTTCTGCATTGTTGGAACTACGATTTCTACGGCGGTTCATATCAACCAATACTAAAACAAAATTGCAGGGAAAACAATAGGGTAGCTATGCAGCCATTCTTAGTGAAAGATTTGTTGCCTGGAGGGTTTCAACGAAAACCATTGTGTGTCCCCCAAATCTGGGAGTATAGGGACCAAGCGACCTGGCAAAAACTGCTCCACTTGAACCTTATTATTACTAATGAGAGGTACCTTCAAATATTCAGATACTTCACTCAGTTATTATCACTCATAAACATACTATTTAGACTTAGCTATAGGGATTCGTCTTAGCCTGTGTCAATGTCTACTCCATTATCGAAGAAAAATAATTGAACACTTATGTTTCTTTGCTGACAAAACACACACTGTTTTCCTGTAATGTAACCAAGAAATGCTAGGTTTCCATCTATTGTATAGTTACTTGCTAACAAAGTTATTTGTTATCTGCACGAAATATACACTCAGATTTAACTGATGTTTCAGGGCAACACAATGGAAGGCTGTGTGCGATCCAATCAAATATACAACTTCAGAGAACGACTAAATTAAAGGAAGGTTCCATCTACGGATTTGATTCTTTTGTTGTTACTAAGTTCGATCTACAATGTGCCTAATTTTTTTCCCTTCAGGTACTGCAAGGTGTTAGTGATTTTGTACATAGAGGCCTACAAAGTATGTCTTGAATTGTTGATGCAAATCGCTATCTCAAAAGAAGCAATTTTTGCATCTACTGGAATGATATATTGGCCTCATATCAGGACCTCAGAAGCAAGAAAAAAGATCAGCTTATGTCTGCCATATCATCTTTAATGGTAATTTATAGAACAAGGTTCGCCAGGTATTGGTGATGTTCTATGTCCATTGCTGCACAGATGCTGAGCATGTCATCGGTGATTTTTCATGATAACTTGAAGAGCAAATCAAAAACTGTGGCTGGACCATATTCACTGAAACAGCTCTATTTTTCATTTACCTTTCTCATAATGTATTTCTTTCGTTATACTGCAAGAAACTTGCTACTAAGCTTCCTTCAATATCAATGTTTCCACCAATATTAAATGTGCATTGACTCATATGAATACGGGCAAACATTACATGATGTTAATCTTGACAAGTTTCTAAATTTTGTTTGTTATTCGCAGGAAGTGTGTTCGATAAAGGGGAAGTTCCTGCTGGGTTTCCTGATTTGGTTGATATGCGTCTCCTTCTCACAAACATGACGTTCCTTGGTTGATGTTAGTTTGGTTCAAATATTTTTCAGACTGTGTACCACATGCTATTTCTCCCCGTGGATCGTTTTGGTGGCGAGACATGTGCAGTTTGTCTAATATTTTCAGAGGAATCAAGCATTGTTCATTCAAGGCTGGAGACACAGTATTATTATGGAAATACGTCTGTACTGCAAATGATATCCTGCACCATCAATAACCTCATTTATTCTCCTATTCAGATCTAAAAGATGTTAGTATTGCAGAGTACTTGGAGAAGAATGACCTAGCCATCCACTTTGTTTTGCCGTTGTCTCTGGAAGCTCATGAGGAGTTGCATATCTTGGACGAGTATGTCAATAATATTTAGAGTGAGGTGTTGCAGCTAGATGAATGGAGTTATGCGTGGGGAGCTAAGGATTTCAGAGCACATAAATACTACAGGTTTGTGTTCAGAAATATCTGTCGTGTTCCTTTTCTTCCTAAGGTTTGGAAAACAAAATGTATGATGTGTCCCAAAGTTTTCGCCTGGCTTCTGACTATGGATAGAATCAATGCTCCAGACATGTTGGTTTGGAGAAATTGTCCTATTCCCAATGTTAATTTTGTCAGGGAGACAAGTAACCATCTGTTTTTCACTTGCCATTTTAGTGCAGTGTCCGCTTTGGGGATTGTTTGGGACACGAGCCTTGATCTGAGTAGTAGAATCTCCACAACTGCACGATTATGGAATAAGCTACTGTTTGATGTATATCCTTCGTGCTTCGAACATTTGGAAACAAAGGAACAGGAGGCATTTTCATAGTATTCAGAGTATTCAGAGTTGGCTTGGCTTACTAAGGTAGGAGACAGGGTTAAACCCGAGTTTAGAGATCAAATAAAAACTATTGTAAGTGAGTTGATAGTTTGAGATACTTACTGAGTTGCAACATACATTTATTTTTTACCTACCTCATATGACTGTAATATGAGGTACCATTTTCTGCTTACTAATTTTATTGTGCTCTCCATTGTTTTGTTCAGACACTACCTTATTTATGCCACTTCCAGCCTCAGTGCTCGGTCTCATGTGTTCATTCTTGGGTGATACCGCCTACACTATGTGTCAAGATGTTGTTGCTACATTAAGCAGATCAACAAATCTGGATGGTGATAAGGTTCTGAACATTCCATCCGGGATGACACTCACGTCTCATTCTGCTATATTTGCCAAAATAGTACATATCGTGTTTGAGCTCGCCTAATGATAAATGCACGTATAATTCTCCTTTTCAAAAGATGATCGTTTAACTAACCTAGATCAGTTTTAAAAAAGAAAACTTGATAGGATGATCAGTTCATCTGTTGTTGTTACCTTTTATATTATAACTTAGTAGCAGCAAACAAAATTCTTTCCAGATATTTTAAACCATTTTATTCACTCCAGCTCTCTTTAATTTAAAGAAATTGCAGCTAATGGAGATGGTTTCACAGCTCACATGTTTCCTACAACAGACTCATATCGCAGGCGACATGCTCACTTAGGTTGCATAAAAGGGATGCATGACCAGCGCTCAGCTCTCTTATCAACTACCGTTCCCCAGTGTCTACTCTATGCTATATATTGTACTGCGTGGAATTTCCCTTTAGGTGCCCACAATTGTTAGAAGAAATAAAGTCCTTGCTATCGAACAAATACAGAAAGAGTTGACATACCGCCTGTTGATGACTGAATCCACAGTCAGCTCGAGCTCATCGTCGGTCCATTGCATTATCCCGCTTCTCTCCTGGCTGCGTGCTCCCATTTACGACACGGTGTGCCACGCTAATAGTCTTCAGTGGCTCCTGACGGACAGAACTTCTTCCGCGCTGCCCTCTGCCCCAAACACGCAGGCCGTTCGTCCCCCACAGCGATTGACCATCGCGCTCCTGTTCAGCGGCGGCCCAAGCGACCCACAACAAGCGACGAGAGAACATGTTGTCCGCCGCCATCCCTATCGCCCCCAGCCCCCTCCTTCGCTTTCCACTGATTATTTTTTTCCGTTCCTAGCCACAGTCGCTCGGGGCTTGCCTTGGGTTGACGAGGTGCAGCCGAGGAGCTGCGCAAGCGCGAGTTGACATGCCCCAACGCTGCTGGCTGCCGAAGTTGGCGGTGCTGACATTGAGGGATCCACGGAGGCTGAGCTCCTCCACGGACCGAAATCGATGGGGCCGTAGCAAACCTGACTGCTGGCTGCTCGACGGACTTAGGCAGGGCGGAGAGAGGATGCCGCTCCGTGCGGCAGCTAGGCTCGAGGGTTGAAGGAGAGGACTGCGACAGCGGGATCACCCGTCACCGTGCGTGACAACGAGGACGAGCCGCCGAGGATGTCTCGCTGGAGAAGCCGCAGCACAACGTAGCTGACCTTGACGCAGGCCACGGCGTCGGCCGGGAGCTACGGGTTGGTCAGCTCCTACTGCGAAGAAGGACACCACGAGCTGCTCGGTGGTGATGTTGTGGTGGAGCGCGCCACTGGTCCTCCTCCACGCAGACACGGAGGCGCTGCTTGCCGACTTGGCCATCCACCGGCTGATTCTTGGAGCAGGGGACAACAGACCCAGCCGGTGGTGCTGATGGAGCTGGTGGCAGGGCGCGTGAGATATGTCAATGGATTTTGGGAGGAGGGGGTGAGTCTTCCAATTTGGGGATGGAGTTGAGGAAGGGGACGGTGGACTATGGCGTGAGTGGCTGAGTTGCGTTGTTGCTGATAGATTCAGTACTAAAGCGGTGAAGCCCCGTTATCCACATAACTTCCGCACTGCTGCCTCCCAGTCTCAGGCTCCCACTCTCAGACTGTCTACTAAAATTAATTCTTAACAATGTTCAAAAAAATCTTAGCGGACAGTCAGGCCAATCATACAGAGAAAATTGTGACGCATAAAGCCAAGGCAGTCATTAACATGTAAATGAAAATCCATGCCAATGTTGATTTAGATAAGAATATCCTGATCCCCACAACCAGATTACACATCCTTGAAAAAAAAGACGTTATGTCTCTTATTCAAGGTCTTGCTCTTAATAGCTCATACATGAACCCAAACGCAAACAACTCACACCAACATTAAAAAAAACTAACGCTGAAGAGTAGATAGCACTTGCCTAAAGATGAACAACTCACACCAGCATTACAAAAAGTTAGCACTCAAGAGTAGATAGCACTTGCCGTTTATGCCAAGTTGCCAACAAATCAATAGCACGGGCGCGGCGTGCCGCCGCGCCACCGCCACCTAGTCAATTTTAATGCCACAAAGGATACCACCTGATTTGCCCACAGAAGGAATCCACTTCCAGAAATAGTTATTGCTGGGATCCAGCTTACGGAAAAAACTCATCTTATACTCTTTTTTCATGGTTTCCTGGATACCAATGAAATCAAGGGAATAATCATGCATCATATCTTTGATGTAGGCCACAATACCTTTTTTCCCCACACTTCTACGATTCCAAAAGGCACCTTTCATTTAAAACGAGATGGTTTGTTTCTCTCTCTGACAACCCTGCCAGGATTCTGGGCAGATTTGTTATCAGAGATATTCGCAACATTTGATCTACTTCGAGTGTTAGGCCTAGAGCAAACTACAACAGGTTTCTTCCTAGCAGATCTTTTTTTCCTACTTTCAACAATAACAAAAGTATTTTCATTGTCAGAATTATCTGCCCAGTCCATAGATAAAGGGGTTTTTTCGCCTGTGTTATCCTCAATGAAAAGGGTATTAGCATGTGAGGATTTATTAACATTTTTATTAGCCAAGTCATTTCTAGCATTTTCCAAATCTCTAAGCATATCAACCGAGGAGAAATTGTTATCAGGAATATGAACACCCAATTTTTGCGCACGCAACACTAGCTCATCATTAGAGAGGACAGCAAAGGAGTTCTGGACGGGCAAGGATGAGTGAGTCGACATACCTTCAAGATCTCTCTTCCTCGCAGCCTCGGACACTTTCTCCATAATGTCCATGTTGACGTTGCCCGCAAGCCTGGTGCTGCATCTGGTGTCATCAGGCATGGATTTGTCCTCCTACATAGACGCCGAGTCTGGAGATTGCACAATGTACGCCGGAGAACCAGCAGGTGGCGATGAGGAATTCTCCGCCATCTCAGTAATGGTGGGCAGAGAAGGCCAAGATCCAGCAGACAGGTTATGAGCATAAGGAAGAAGCATATTTTGCAGCGGAACCTCTGTAGGAGACAACGTCTTGTTTTCTTGGAGAATAGGACAGGGAACCAGCCACTTATTCGGTGTAATTGCCTGAGAAACTGCAGGTGGAACAGCTTGAGAAGCTGCAATCTTCGCCTCATGCTCTCTAGCCATGGTCTCAATGAGCAACTCAGAGCTCCCAGCCTCATCATCTTCCTGTGAGTCTGACTCGGTGTTAATGTCAGTCACCACAACATCATCCTGTTTCCTGGTGTGCCCAACTGTATCAGACTGGCTGCCAAGGTTTTGTTCTTTAGAACTTTCATCATGGAGGTTGCTGCTTTGATCATATCTGGCCCTTTTAGGAGAAGGAGCTCCCGAATGGGCACCCACCACCACAGAAGATTGTGTTTTAGGAGGACCTCCCACGACAATTTTGTCAATCTCATAGAAGAAGTCATAGAAATTATCCCCAAGACAGCCTTCCGCAGAAGCAGGGATCATCTCCACATCACGACAACCAATAAGAACTCTGACATATTGATGACCCACAAGTATAGGGGATCGCAGCAGTCTTCGAGGGAAGTAAAACCCAAATTTATTGATTCGACACAAGGGGAGGTAAAGAATACTTATAAGCCTTAACAACTGAGTTGTCAATTCAGCTGCACCTGGAAAAGCACTAGCAACAGGGGTGATGTGAAAGTAGCAGTGATATGAGAGCAGTAGTAACAGTAACACAACAACAGTAATAGTAACACAGGAGCAATGGCACCAGAAAATAGTTGATACTACTTCCAATGACATGTAGAACGAGTATATGATGATGAAAGATGGACCGGGGTTCCCAGCGATCTACACTAGTGGTAACTCTCCAATAACAAGTGACAAGTGTTGGGTGAACAAATTACAGTTGGGCAATTGATAGGATTCAAAGCATTAAGAAAGAATATCAAGATCATTAATCATGTAGGCATGTTTTCCATATATAGTCATACGTGCTCGCAATGAGAAACTTGTACAACATCTTTTGTCCTACCAGCCGGTGGCAGCCGGGCCTCAAGGGAATCTACTGGATATTAAGGTACTCCTTTTAATAGAGTACCGGAGCAAAGCATTAACACTCCGTGAAAACATGTGATCCTCACATCACCGCCATCCCCTCCGGTTGTCCCGATTCTTGTCACTTCGGGGCCTTTGGTTCCTGGACATATGACATGTGCATACAACTTGTAGATACAATCTAAGCAATAATATAGAGCTTAAATCTAAGATCATGCCACTCGGGCCCTAGTGACAAGCATTAAGCATAACAAGATTGCAGCAACAATAACTTCACAAACTTTATAGATAGACTAATCATAATGTATCATCCATCGGATCCCAACAAACACAACACCGATTACATCAGATGGATCTCAATCATGTAAGGCAGCTCATGAGATCATTGTATTGAAGTACATGGAGGAGAGAATACCAACTAGCTACTGCTAGAACCCGTAGTCCATGGGGGAACTACTCACGGAGCATGATGGAGGCGGTGGCGTCGATGGAGATGGCTTCCGGGGGCACTTCCCCATCCCGGTAGGGTGCCGGAACAGAGATTTCTGTCCCCCGAATTGAGTTTCGCGATGGCGGCGGCGCCCCCGGAGTCTTTCTCGGAGTTTCGTCAATTGGTACTGTGTTTTTAGGTCGAAAGGGATTATATAGGCGAAGAGGCGGCGCAGAGGGTCGACAGGTGGCCTCCCCATAGGGGGCGCGGCCAGTCCGGCCCACGCGGCCCACCCTCCCGGTGGCCCTCGGCTCTCCTCCGACTCTTCTTCGGTGTTCGGATGCTTCCGGGAAAAATAGGATGTTTGGCGTTGATTTCGTCCAATTCCGAGAATATTGCCCGAACAGCCTTTCTCGGAACCAAAAATGCAGAAACAGAACCGGCACTGTGTCATCTTGTTAATAGGTTAGTTCCGGAAAACGCATAAAAACATTATAAAGTGCAAGCAAAACATGTAAGTATTGTCATAAATCAAGCATGGAACATCAGAAATTATGGATACGTTGGAGACGTATCGCATCCCTGCTTAGTTTCTCGTCGTCCCGAGCAGGTAAACGATAAAAAGAATAATTTCTGTAGTGACATGCTACTTACATAACCTTGATCATACTATTACAAAGCATATGAAATGAATGAAGTGACTCAAGGCAATGGTCTATAGTTGCTAACAAATAGATAACATATAGCAAAACTTTTCATGAAGAGTACTTTCAAGACAAGCATCAAAAGTCTTGCACAAGAGTTAACTCATAAAGCAATAAATTCAAAGTAAAGGCATCGAAGCAACACAAAGGAAGATATAAGTTTCAGCGGTTGCTTTCAACTTTCAACATGCATATCTCATGGATAATTGTCAACATAAAGTAATATGATGAATGCAAATAAGCAAGTATGTAAGAATCAATGCACAGTTGACACAAGTGTTTGCTTCTAAGATGGAAGGAAGTAGGTAAACTGACTCAACATAAAGTAAAAGAATGGCCCTTCGACGAGGGAAGCATTGATTGCTATATTTGTGCTAGAGCTTTGGTTTTGAAAACATATAGAGAGCATGAAAGTAAAGTTTTGAGAGGTGTTTGTTGTTGTCAACGAATGGTAGTGGGCACTCTAACCCCCTCGCCAGACAAACCTTCAAAGAGCGGCTCCCATTTTATTTTATTTTTTTGGATGGCACTCCTTCCAACCTTTCTTTCACAAACCATGGCTAACCGAATCCTCGGGTGCCTGCCAACAATCTCATACCATGAAGGAGTGCCTTTTTATTTTAGTTTCATTATGATGACACTCCTCCCCACCTTTGCTTTCTCAAGCCATGGCTAACCGAATCCTCGGGTGCTGTCCAACAATCACATACCATGGAGGAGTGTCTATTTTTGTTAATTAATTTGGCACTGGGAATCCCGTTGCCAGCTCTTTTGCAAAATTATTGGATAAGCGGATGAAGCCACTAGTCCATTGGTGAAAGTTGCCCAACAAGATTGAAAGATAAAACACCACATACTTCCTCATGAGCTATAAAACATTGACACAAATTGAGAAGCATTTTGAATTGTTTAAAGGTAGCACTCAAGCAATTTACTTTGGAATGGCGGAGAAATACCATGTAGTAGGTAGGTATGGTGGACACAAATGGCATAGGTTTTGGCTCAAGGTTTTGGATGCACGAGAAGCATTTCCTCTCAGTACAAGGCTTTGGGCTAGCAAGGTTATTTGAAGCAAACACAAGTATGAACCAGTACAGCAAAACTTACATAAAAACATATTGCAAGCATTATAATACTCTACATTGTCCTCCTTGTTGCTCAAACACTTTTACCAGAAAATATCTAGACCTTAAGAGAGACCAATCATGCAAACCAATTTTAACAAGCTCTATAGTAGTTCTCCACTAATAGGTTTAAACTACATGAAAAAACTTAATCATGATCTACTTGAGAGCTCAAAACAATTGCCAAGTGTCAAATTATTCAAGACAATATGAGGCATTTTCTGTTTCCAACCAAATAACCATAAGTATTGTAGCTTCCAACTTTTATCATTGAACATTAAAAGTAAAACGAAGAACAAGTGTTCATATGAAAAAGCGGAGCGTGTCTCTCTCCCACACAAGGATTGCTAGGATCCGATCTTATTCAAACAAAAACAAAAATAAATACACACAGACGCTCCAAGTAAAGCACATATGATGTGACCGAATAAAAATATAGTTTCAATAGAAGAAACCTGATAAGTTGATGAAGAAGGGGATGCCTTGGGCATCCCCAAGCTTAGACGCTTGAGTCTTCTTGAAATATGCAGGGATGAACCACGGGGGCATCCCCAAGCTTAGACTTTTCACTCTTCTTGATCATATATCATCCTCCTCTCTTGACCCTTGAAAACTTCCTTCACACCAAACTTCTCATAAACTTCATTAGAGGGGTTAGTACTCAAAAAATTTGAATCCACCTTGGTCCTGTAGTGACACATTGCAAGAACTCAATAAAACATTAGCTACAGCTCTCCATGTCTAGAAAACCTCGCTTAAAGTCCACAAGAGACAATGCAAAAAACAGAGACAGAATCTGCCAAAACAGAACAGCCAGTAAAGACGAATTTTAAAGACATACTTCCGTTGCTCAAATCAGAAAACTCAAAACTAATGAAAGTTGCGTACATATCTGAGGAACACGCACGTAAATTGGCATATTTTTCTGAGTTACCTACAGAGAAAATAGCCCAGATTCGTGACAGATAGAAATCTGTTTCTGCGCAGAAATCCAAATCTAGTATCAACCTTCGATTAGAGGCTTCACTTGGCACAACAAAACACAAAACTAAGATAAGGAGAGGTTGCTACAGTAGTAAACAACTTCCAAGACACAAATATAAAACAAAGTACTGTAGCAAAATAAACACATGGGTTATCTCCCAAGGAGTTCTTTATTTATAGCCATTAAGATGGGTTCAGCAGTTTTAATGATGCACTCGCAAGAAATAAGAGTTGAAGCAAAAGAGAGCATCAAGAGGTAATTTCAAAACACATTTAAGTCTAACATGCTTCCTATGCAAAGAAATCTTGTAAATAAACAAGTTCATGAAAAGCAAAGTAACAAGCATAGGAAGAGAGAGCAAGTGTAATTTCAACAATTTCAACATATAGAGAGGTGTTTTAGTGCCATGCAAATTTCTACAACCATATTTTCCTCTCTCATAATAATTTTCAGTAGCTTCATGAACAAACTCAACAATATAACTATCACATGCAGCATACTTTTCATGATTTTCAAACACATAATTTTTATCAAGTTCAAAAATAGTTGGATTAAAACTTTCGAATCCACTTTTATCAATTATATAACAGGATGATTGATCAATCTCAAGAGATATGGGACACATAGATAAAGTCAAGAACTCTCCAATCCCATTTTCATTAGTAGTACAATTAATAGTATCAAGTAACATAGGACCATCATCTAGAGCTTTATCATAAACATTTGCCAACCAAAAATCTTTAGTACCATGCATTTCGACATCAGGCACAAACAAAGCATTATCATAAGATTTATCAAAGTAGCATGGATTATCATAGATAACAATAGCATAATTATTCTCACAAGTATTACTAGTAGGTACTATTTCAAGAGAATCCACAGGAACATAACATTCAACCTCTTCCGGTAAGCATGGAGGACAATCAAATAATGTAAGAGATAAAGAGTTACTCTCATTAGAAGGTTGGAATGGGTAGCTAATCCATTCTTCCTCCTTTTGTTCGTCGCTCTCCTCTTCTTTTTCATCCAATGAGCTTTCAGGTTCATCAATTTCTTCTTCCACCGGTTCCTGCAAATTGTGAGTGCATTCTTGTGCATTAATGAGTCTCTCTTTAAAATCAATGATATAAGGATTACCATTGTAGCATTCTATGCAAGAATTAAGGATACAAGAGACATAATCTTTAAGGTCCTTACAAGCAACACAAGTTTCATAATTCTTAACCATGAAGGATTCTATCTCGGAGGCTCCCATAAATAAGACAAATTGTTCTACCTCTTCGAACCCATAATGAATATAGCAATTCCGATTATAGTTCTTAATTAAAAATTCCTCACTAAAGCCACATTGAAATTTAAGATGTTTAGTATCCTGTTGAGAGCAATAGTTTATATCATGGCGTTTAAGCAAGATTTTAGCCATTGTATTCAATTTTTCTATCATAGCACTCATTACTTTACCAGTTCTTGATTCTCTATAATTATTATAACATTCTATAAGCTCCAAGTAGGTTGTTGGTTCTCCCATAACAGCAGTTTTTAATTTTTAGGTTTTTCAAATTTTTATGGATTTTTGGGTATATGAATAAAACAAGACAAAAAGAAACTAAGCAAAGTAATACTAGACAGAAATAAACTAAGCACAAATAAACTAGGCAAAAGTAAACTAAGCGAAACAAAATAAAACAAAATAAAAACAGAGAGAGAGGTGGAGTGTACTCCCCAGGTGAACTTATGAGTAGAGCTATGCCTCCCCGGCAACGGCGCCAGAAAACAGTCTTGATGACCCACAAGTATAGGGGATCGCAGCAGTCTTCGAGGGAAGTAAAACCCAAATTTATTGATTCGACACAAGGGGAGGTAAAGAATACTTATAAGCCTTAACAACTGAGTTGTCAATTCAGCTGCACCTGGAAAAGCACTAGCAACAGGGGTGATGTGAAAGTAGCAGTGATATGAGAGCAGTAGTAACAAGAATACACAGTGATAATAGTAACACAGGAGCAATGGCACCAGAAAATAGTTGATACTACTTCCAATGACATGTAGAACGAGTATATGATGATGAAAGATGGACCGGGGTTCCCAGCAATCTACACTAGTGGTAACTCTCCAATAATAAGTGACAAGTGTTGGGTGAACAAATTACAGTTGGGCAATTGATAGGATTCAAAGCATTAAGAAAGAATATCAAGATCATTAATCATGTAGGCATGTTTTCCATATATAGTCATACGTGCTCGCAATGAGAAACTTGTACAACATCTTTTGTCCTACCAGCCGGTGGCAGCCGGGCCTCAAGGGAATCTACTGGATATTAAGGTACTCCTTTTAATAGAGTACCGGAGCAAAGCATTAACACTCCGTGAAAACATGTGATCCTCACATCACCGCCATCCCCTCCGGTTGTCCCGATTCTTGTCACTTCGGGGCCTTTGGTTCCTGACATGTTGACATGTGCATACAACTTGTAGATACAATCTAAGCAATAATATAGAGCTTAAATCTAAGATCATGCCACTCGGGCCCTAGTGACAAGCATTAAGCATAACAAGATTGCAGCAACAATAACTTCACAAACTTTATAGATAGACTAATCATAATGTATCATCCATCGGATCCCAACAAACACAACACCGATTACATCAGATGGATCTCAATCATGTAAGGCAGCTCATGAGATCATTGTATTGAAGTACATGGAGGAGAGAATACCAACTAGCTACTGCTAGAACCCGTAGTCCATGGGGGAACTACTCACGGAGCATGATGGAGGCGGTGGCGTCGATGGAGATGGCTTCGGGGGCACTTCCCCGTCCCGGCAGGGTGCCGGAACAGAGACTTCTGTCCCCCCGAATTGGAGTTTCGCGATGGCGGCGGCGCCCCTGGAGTCTTTCTGGAGTTTCGTCAATTGGTACTGTGTTTTTAGGTCGAAAGGGATTATATAGGCGAAGAGGCGGCGCATGAGGGTCGACAGGGTGGCCTCCCCATAGGGGGGCGCCGTGTCCGGCCCGCGCGGCCCACCCTCCCGGTGGCCCCCTGGCTCTCCTCCGACTCTTCTTCGGTGTTCTGGATGCTTCCGGGAAAAATAGGATGTTTGGCGTTGATTTCGTCCAATTCCGAGAATATTGCCCGAACAGCCTTTCTGGAACCAAAAACAGCAGAAAACAGGAACTGACACTGTGGCATCTTGTTAATAGGTTAGTTCCGGAAAACGCATAAAAACATTATAAAGTGCAAGCAAAACATGTAAGTATTGTCATAAATCAAGCATGGAACATCAGAAATTATGGATACGTTGGAGACGTATCACATACTCAGGCTTGTGCAGGGTCGAAGGGTCCAACTCCAGAGAGACACCAACCAACCCACCAGCATAGAAAACATTGGCATCACATCTTTTATCAAGGGGAATGTTGCTCACTTTGACCCAGGCCTTCTGCAGGACAGCTTTGGCCCCAATTGAGGCTGTCCAGGCAGATAACCTCAGAGTCGCATCTACTGTCTTGAGATGCATCTTAGCCCCATAATAGACAGCACGCTCAACCTCCACAGCAGTAGGGAACCTCATAATGTACTGGTTAGGGCCCAAGGATCTTGTTGTACATCTCCAACTGTCTCCAAAAGCGATATTGAACTCTTTCTCAAGCTCTCTATGAGTTATGTCCCCCTCCAACACAGTAATCACTACACTGCTGGCTCTCTCTTTGCTCTGCTTTGCAGAACTATGGTCCGGCATATAGAAGAAGCCACGCCCATGAGCCTGAAACCCACACATTGATGGAACACACTCCCAGGGTAGGATAGTTTGACAGATCTGAGCAACATGGCCCAATTTTTTGCACCGATCACAGCGAATGGTAGGCCAACGAGCAGTATAATGTCCAGAGATGTTGCAATGGAGGCAGGGAGGGGGATCAGCGGCAGCCATGGGACGATTGGGACCAGGCCCTTGAGCAAGCATGGTCTTACCAGACGGGGCTGAGGAGATAGCTTCCTGCCGGCGCTGCTCCGACTCCCTCGCTGCCCTCTCCCAACGGTCATCGGACTGCAGCGAGCCAGAGCCCCTGGTGTTGTTGGAGGAAGTCTGAGGAACATCCTCCCTCTGCCAGACATGCCAGCCGCGCCCACGAGCTGCCGGCTGGTTTCGGTTTCCCCTGCCCGGGCCGAAACGCCCGCCGCCGCCATCACCCATAGCACGCGGAGGAGAAGCCGCCACTTGAGCAAAGGACCGAGGATCGCCGGCTACTTTCCCACTCCACCAACGGAAGGATTCGGTAGCGGGGGAAGGAGGAACCCTAGTTTTTTACCAGAAATGGGCGAGGAGGGAGTCGAGATCTGATCCGGTGGCGGCGCTGGGGTTGGGTATAAGAGGCGTAGGGTTACCTGTCCCTACCTGGCGGCGACCACCATTGTTGCGAGAAGCGGAGGTCGTAGGATCAGGACACGTGCTCGGATCTCGCGTTGCCATGGCCGAGAGGGCTTTTGGGCCACAGCCCAGGTCCAGCGACTGGGCGATCTCTGGTTCCAATGGCCATGGCGGCCCACCGAGAATTCCCGCCGCCGGCGACCGTGGTACGAGCCAATCCTTCCACCGCCCTGGATCAATGAGGTGGTCTTCCCTTACGCGACGGCTGCGCCACCGTGAATTGTTGATGAAGAGCCCGGGGACGTGGCATGATGAGCTCCTCAATAGAGGCTGGGAATGGCGTCGGATCTGGTCTCTGCGTCTGAGGAGCCGCATCTCCCCCGCCAAAGAGCGACTCCGGCGGCAACGGCCAGGACGGGATACGAGCGTCGTGCCGGGGAAAAGCGATCGCGCCGCCGAACTTGATTATCTCATTCGCACCGAGCGCCCTCGAATCGACGATGAGCTCCTTGGAATCGAGAAGGAGGAGGCGCGCCCGAGCATGGTGAGCCACAAGGACTCCGTCGAGGATGGGGAAATTCGGCGATCGCCGGGACGCGACGAGGACGCCATCGTCACACGCCAGGACGAGACACGCGACGAGGATGCCATCGTCACACGCCAAAACACAATGCTGATCGCGGAGGGGAAAGATCATACCGAGTCATGTTGCCGGCGAGCGAGAGGGGACGCTCGGAGATCGTCAGTCCAGTCGCTGCGGCGTCAGCGCTCAGCGGCAGGCGTCGCTTCTTCGGACGGATATTTCGGGAAGACGCTCACTCTCGCTGTAATATTATCACAACCAGCGCAACAAGCCCAGCACGTATCTTAAAGCGGGCCTAAGCCCGGACCGGTTCGCAGCGTGTGTGGTCTGGTCTGGCCCCGGGTAAAAAACCCTAGCTCCGCTCCGCTCTCCGGGGAATCGAAGCCAAGATGGGAGAAGAACCAGAAGATAGGAAGCGGATGACGACGACGACGACGACGACGGCGGCTCCCTCGCCGCGCGAGCCGTTCCGGCGGGAGGGCCGTGAATCGCACGCGAGGCGCCCGCACTCCTCGTCCAGGCCGCGGCGGGACGATCCCCCCAGGTACCAAACCAATCTTGGCCGCAGTTCCCTCGATCCGTGTCGCTGGATTTCGATTTGTGGTGCAAGGGGGCCGATGGAATCCTCGGACATCCAGTTCTCGGCCGGCGTCATCTTACTCGTCTGTGGCAATGCGATTCGAGCCCGTACTAACCCCATTCCGGCGTTTGTTTTTGTGTAGCCCGAGGAGGTGGAGGGATGCCAGGAGGCAAGAATCCGACAGGAGCCACCACAGGCGTCGAGCTGAGGAGAGTGCCAATGCGGCCGACCACGATGAGAGGAGGAACAGGCCCTTGCAAGCTGCCCAGGCCCGGCGCGATGACCCTGGCTCCCTGCGCTGGGAGGGGAAGCGACCCGATGGTCCTGATCCTGCGCGCTGGGAGGGGAAGCGGCCCGATGACCCTGATCCTGCTCGCTGGGATGGGAAACCGGTGGGCGATGTGAAGGATGACCCTCCGGCGAGCCACGAGAGGTCTCCCAGGGGAACCAAGCGGTTTTCCGAGGCGAGAGAGGCCTGGCAGCCTCGATCTTCGTTCTTCCAGGTTCTTGTCTTCTACTCTATGAACAGAAAGGGACTACCACCACCACCAGTGGCTTATGTTCTTTGCTTTAAGCGGCTTGATTGCTATGCACTTAACTCCCAATCGACGGATCGCTGCCTCAATGTTTACACCTGCTGGAGCAGTAGTAAATGCCAATTCTTGCGCTGGTTCTCGTTGAACCTTACTTACTAACAAGAGGGGCACTTGGTTTACATTTTTGTGTGTACGTTGTTGACACGTAGATTACATTTGCTTCTCTCAGCCCACAGTGCAAGATTTAGACTTTGTTTAATACGGAGTATATATTATAATGTAGGAAATGGACTATGGAAGTATTTTGCAAGTCAAATACAGTACCAAAATTTGCATGTAGTCATTAGTACTCCGTATATGTTTTTACATATGCTAATGGTCAGTTTTTTTAAGATTGACTCTGGATCGTATGGCGATTTATATACTTAGAGAATGGGGGAGTAAGACTTAGCTCATCTGGATTGTAGTTAACACATATGTTCTAGAGTCTAGATGTCTTCCCATAGGATTGTTTTATCTAAACCAAATTATGCTTCTTCATCTTTGTAGTTTGGAATATAACTGCTCCGGCTGTATTAAAACACACATATCTTTCAGTGATGTTCATGAAAAACAACCATGTGCTTTATTTAACTCTTTTACATTGGTAGTCATGTTCATGTTGTTTCCTTGAACTGTTGTGGAAGTGTATTTTTGGTGAGAATGTTGTGTTGTCGCTAAAGAATATCTGTTTGTTGTCAGGTCATCATGCATAAGTACTATGTCTCTGGTGATTTATTGGTAGCTCTTTTATGACACATACCTTCAAATGCCGCACCATATTAACAACATTAGGCTACTTATGCTTGTATGTACAGCATGATGAACGTGACAGTGCTGGGCATGGAGGTCGACGCTATGGTCGCCAAGGTAGTGATGAGCTGCCTTATCAGTCCTACTTTCTGCACTAATTTATCTTTCGATCCCTATGCTTATATTACTTTTTGTTTCATTTTGTAAAGACTATGGAAGACACTGGGGTCAAAATGAACATCTTGATGATAGAGATAAACACAAGTCTGAGGGACATGGTTTGCAGGAAAAGGTTGAGCAGGCCCAACCGCAGAATGATGTTGATTCTACATGGAAGCATGATGGGTTTTTCAAGTTGGAGGAAGAAGCTCCTGTTGCCAAAAGGAGGCCAGGATTTAAGGAGAGGGGAATGCCACTTGAGGAGCAAGGGTCAGCTGTTACAGAACCGGATGCAAGATCACGTAAACCTGATCAACGTGGGCTAACCTCTGGAATGGGAGAAGAAAGGAGGAATTACCACTCACGGGAATTCGTAAGGCCTGACGATAGAGGTGCCAGGAGGGGATTTTCTGATTACAGGAGTGCTGGTCAGAGGAATGGGTATGATTCAAGGGGGCGTGGTTTTGCTGGTAGAGGGGGAAGGGGCAGAGACAGGTTTGACTACCAGTATGGCGGAAGAAACAACATGCATGAGGATGCTGGGGAACAAACAGAGAAATGGAAGCATGACCTTTATGATCAGAAAGACAATACCCCAGCTCCGATGACAGAAGAAGAGCAGATTGCTAAAGTTGAAGCACTCTTGGCGCTGTAGCTACCCTTTTTTGTTGTTGCCTGGAGTTACTTGCGAGTTGAGACAGGTAGACGATAGCTATCTTTATTGTTGCCTGGACTATGGAGTTGTTCAGAATGGCTTGATTGCTATGTACTTGGTTTTGCTGGTATCAACGTTAACTATACATGGCATGCTGCTGGTTTGGTATTATCTAGCCTTTTTCATTCTGACGATGTTCTCGTCCATTTGAAGTGTAGTGCCTGTACTAAATAGTAATATCAGTTTTATTCATATGGGATCCATGTAAGTCTTTGTTTGGGATGAAAATGATCTCTTCTTCCCTTTGGAGGGAAATGTCTGTTGGATCTATGGAACAAGTATGTTCTTCAACATGTTAAACTCCCACTAAATTTGTATCTGTTCCAAATATCCTGAAGTGCTATCCTATGTTTCACACACACTGTCTAATAGTGGGCAATCAGTTCAATGTACATCTTAGCATGAGTTGCGATTTTGAGACGCAAAAATGCTTTTTATGTTCGATGCAAAATCAGCGTTGGCTGAGCCATTTGAAAACTTATATATAAGCTTAAAAAAATTCTCTGACATCATATACTGTAGTAAAATTGACGCTATACAAAAAAGCTAAACTTTCTCGTAAATTTGACGCTAAATACTGCACATAAATCTCATCCTTAATTTCCGGTTTTCCAAATCAATTCATTACCTGTCTCCATTTCATTTCGGAGCAAACTAGCCCTGAAACCCCCCAAAACCCACACTCATTGCTTCAGCCAAACACCTCGACTTCTCTCCCCTCCCCTCCCCTTCGCCTCCGCTCCCTCCTCCCCAATGGCGTCGTCGTCGTCTAAGCAGCCGTCGCACCGCTCCGTGTTCGACGCCGGCTACATCCGCACGGAGTTCGAGGCCGCCGGCGTCTCCCCCCACTTCATCCCTCTCATCTGGAAGTACGCCTCGGAACCCCCGGGAACCCTACTTGCACGCCGCCGCACCCCGTCCCCGCCCCTCGTTGTTTCGCTCTGACCGGCGGTGTTCTCTCTCCAGGTACGTGCTGCAGAACCCCAGGTGCGCCGACCTCGACGGCGTCCCGTCGCTCCCGGCGGCCGCGTACGCGCTCCTGCGGACCAAGTTCCGCCCGACCACCTCCACGCTCAGCGCCGCCGCCGAGTCCAAGGACCGGACCACCACCAAGCTGCTCATCCGCCTCCAGGTGACTGTTTATCTGCTCGCGTCAGACCAGATTTGGATGTTGGGTGCGGCAATTTGGTCTTTTCAGCCCTAATAATGGCTATTTGGGGATTAGGTTTAGTTCACAAACCTAATCCGCCTTTTCTGATCATCAGTTCCTCCACTGTTTCCCTGCACAACTGGATGAAGTTGTAGTTTTGAGTATGCGAGCTAGAATCATACTCACTGGCTTTGTTTTTGCAAAAAGTCAGACCTTTTTGATTCCACTAGGGTTTGAATGTATGTAGATATGGTTAGTACATGCTTAGTTGTACGGGAGCGTAACCGATTTCTCATTTGAGAAATGTTCTAATTACAAAGCTTCACCATGAGCTTCTCCGGTGAGTGTTATAGGAACTTCATTCCAAGGCCAGTAAGAACTGCACTTTTTTTTATTTAAGTGCACTGGTTGATGCAAGCACCAGCGCTCGGACAAATGTTTTCGAGGAAACATACGGACTAATTGTTATCAGTACCTTCATTTGCACTATGTTAGCATGTGTTTTCGCTCTTTAGATATGCCACCTGCCCACGTGACCATGATAATTATTATACCGACTGGAGGATGACCGGGCAGCACGGCTAATTGGGTGGAGGATTAGATCAGGTATTGAAAGGACTAAAGAGACGAGAGATAGATTGTGATCTTCTTACTTGATAAAAATGCATGTGCCAAGGCTCTTTATATAGAGCTGATCCCAACAATCGAATCTAAACAAATCTCATATCTTAGAAAAGATCTTATCTCAATTTGTCTTATGACCCAGTCTAAGGTATATGTTGTCTCTAACTTGGTCAAGGCCCAAGCTTTGTGCTATCTTATCTCTAATTGATTACTCCCTAGTCTAAATGATACTATTCCTAACTTGAAGATTACAGCAATTATACCCAATAACTGGAGCCAGCTAGGGTCAGCTGGATCTAGCGTGTGGTGACGCATCCATGTGACAATAATACTCCTGATCCAAAGCTTGAATGCTTCAATGTGTGTGCTTGTGTGTTTGTGTTGTGACTTATGACAGCATGTGCTGGATTACTTTTGTAGTTTCCCAATTATCTTAATTTTAACAGAACCACAAGGTAAACTATGTAATGTTATTCAGTGTCATTTCATCACCACTGCCAATTTTACTTGATTTGTTTGCTTGCATGTGAATCACTTTTCATGATCAAGCTGAGATATGATGCTGTTTCATCCTAAAATTATGAGAAATCCCTTTTTAGTATTGTTGTCTCAGATTCTTTTGCTTGTTTCTATTTGATGGCACATATTATTTTACCTCGAAGGACATTGACTTATAACACTTATATGTGGCTCTAGAATGGAGAATCTGTAGAAGCAGTGATCATGCGGTACGATTCACGGCTAGGGAAGTATGACGGGAAGACACGCCCTGGAGGAGTGCGTTCAACCCTGTGCGTATCATCGCAGGTAGATATATTTGCCTTTCATATTAACGACCAGTGCTTTAGTAACAACAATTTTGTTGTAATGGCTTAAATTGTTTAGCAGTATTGCTTCTGTGGGTGTGTTAGTAACTTTATGTGCGATGGCATACTACAATCCTTCTTAATCTTGTTAGTTTCTGATCATTGTGTTCACTTTGCTTCTCCATTATAACACAGGTAGGTTGCAAGATGGGCTGTAGATTCTGTGCTACTGGAACAATGGGATTCAAAAGCAATCTTACTTCTGGAGAAATTGTGGAGCAGATGGTCCATGCATCCCGCTATTCTCAAATTCGAAATATTGTTTTCATGGTAATTTAAATTCTTAACTTATTTGGAGTTTCCTGATATTTGGTTTCTAAGGAAAATCATGCCCGCTGAAGTGTGTATATAATGCAGCTTTAGACTCCCTGATCTTATGTTTCAATCATCCGAACCTGATTCATTTGTGTTGTTTGGTTTTGTTTTTGACTTTTTTTCTTGTGTACTTTGCATAGTTAGAATTAAATACAATCACCAAAAAAAAAAAGCCATGATGCATCTTTCAAGTGTTGCCACTGTATATATTTTTATTGTTTTCTTGCTGATGTTTGTAAATTTTATGATTTTATATTGGCAAAATGTTGATCTGCTGTATCAGTTTCTTCTTGTACGAGGCTACGTAGGATCAGATGTTGTCTTTTCATGAGGAAACTACAGAGCCACTGTGCTTCATACTATATGCATGTGTTGACAAACGTTCATGCAAGTTTAAATTATTATCTGGAAAACAATTTGTACTTGTATGGCTGAGTGCTTCCACTTTCTTACTCATACAAGTTGTACATTGGGATCTGTGTCAATTATTAAGATGTTTGAATGTGTGGTTCACGCCATCTAATGCCCCACCAATTTGTGCCAACCATTGTCTAGCCAAAATATTGGCTAGAGATACGTTGGACTCTTGTTGGCCAAAAAATTGGCAAGATTTGTGAACGGAATGTGAGGTAGGTACATTTCTTAGGCAACCAAAATTTTGGCTACCAACTAGGTGATGACCAAAAGATCATAAGCTGCCGAATGACACATTTGGGCTCCAACGAAACATACCCATTATTTGTATATATATTAGTGGGAAAATTAGAAGATTATGTTATTGGATTTGATGTCTGTTAAGCAATATTTTCCATATGATTTTTATTTATGTCCTTGCTCTGCTGTATATGCAGGGGATGGGGGAGCCATTAAACAACTACAATGCTTTGGTTGAAGCAATCCAAGTCTTGACAGCATCTCCCTTTCAGATTTCACCCAAGAGAGTTACTGTATCTACTGTAAGCATACTTCCGTATATAGTTTGTTTACATGTTGACATCTCATTCTGGACTATTGAGATGATTTTTGGATGAAAATCTTATGATAGTAGCTAATCTCATTGAACACTTGAGCTATTACCACCCCTGTTTTGTGATAAACCACACTGGAAAATTACGCGTAAGATATAGTTGATAATCATGCAAAGATCACCCAGCAAATAGTGCACTGGGCATTGGATATTGTAAGGATGTACATGTCTGCTATGTGGTCGTCTCCTATTTCAGTATTGTAAAATTCTTTTGCTGTCCTGGCAATGGCCTTGTTAGTTACCAAAAGATCATAGGCATTTCCTTTTTTTGACCCCACCTATTATTGAAGCTGCTTCCAGTCCTTACTCCATAGACTTGTATTGCAGTACAGCATTGGGCCTATCCTTTTGTTTGGTGAAGACGTCTCTATGCTGATAACCTTGATATTATCTTATACTCACGTGTCATTCCATACTTTTTTTGACTTGTATTATCTTTCCTATCATGGCTTGTGTGGGTCCATATGATTCACCATTGTAAAATTATGTCCTGCTAATATTTTGTTGAGCTATTGAATTTTCTTTAGGATTAATGTAGCTGAAATATTGATCATCATTGAGGATAAGACTTGTAGCAACTATTGTAAATCTTAGTTTATATTGTGATATTATATGACGTACTGCAGGTTGGGATTATCCATTCGATCAACAAATTCAACAATGACCTTCCAAATATAAACTTAGCTGTGTCACTGCATGCTCCTGACCAAGACATACGCTGTCATATAATGCCTGCTGCACGAGCGTTTCCTTTAGCAAAGCTAATGAATGCATTACAGTCCTATCAAAACGTGAGGTAAGATTCCACAACTCTCATGTTTAGTCAGTTCCAAATGTTTGAATGTGTAGCTTTGAGCATTAAGAACCACTTCCATGTTTCATCACAGCAAGCAGACGATTTTTATCGAGTACATTATGCTTGATGGAGTCAATGATCAGGAGGAACATGCCCACCAGCTTTGTAAACTACTTGAAACATTTAAAGTGGTAAGCTACGTTGTGTTGCTTTACTACTATATGTTTTATCCTGTTTCTGCCCTTAAACATTTCAAATCATCTAATACACCACGCTTACCCTTGATGTTTATGATTCTGCACTTTTGAATTGCACAAGGATAACCTCATTTTTGTCATTGCCTTTCTGTTTTCAATTGACCTTTTTGTTTACTTTGTTCAGTTCTCTTAGTCCCATTGAGGTACCTTGAATTCATGCAACATCTTTAGCTGGTCTCTCTGAGCTTGTATCTCCCTCTGGTCATTTTTTTCCCAAAACTGTTGGCAACCATCTGAACTGCATGTGATGTGAATGTGTGCTTCATGTCAGTCTTATACAGCAAGCACATAATGCCATGAGTCCATGACCGCTTGAGCATGGATTTTTATTTTCCCGAGAGTACGCAATTGCGTAGCTTGATTTTATAGAAGGCAGAGTATATGTACAGAGCATGCCATCTTGTGAACAAAGGTGGCAGAGCATGGATTTGTGATTTTGCGTACACATCATTAGTTCATTACATGTTCTTGATGACTGCCAACTGAAACCAATCATCACTTTGTTCTCTTAATAACTGGCAGGTTGTGAACCTGATACCATTCAATCCAATTGGCTCGTCAAGCAATTTCAAGACAAGCAGTGAGCAGAACGTGAAGAAGTTCCAGAAGGTCCTGAGAGGCATCTACGGCATCCGAACCACTGTTCGCCAGGAGATGGGTCAAGACATAGCTGGTGCCTGTGGCCAATTGGTGGTTAGCCTACCCGATGAAAGATCGGCGGGTGGTGCCACCCTTCTGTCAGACATCGAAGACCTCAGGCTTTGATCTCTGTCCCGCTTGTTATTTATGCGATATATCATCGAGAAGTCAAACTCTTAAAAATCAGCCTCATCGCGTGATATTATAACTAGCACCATATAGTTTGAACCAAGCTTTAAAATATAGTCCTGACTTTGGCCATTGTGGATTGTGGTGTTTCCCTTGCATCTGGGAAACACAATTTTGCTGTTGCTGACACAATGCCACAGGCCTGGTTTTTGTGGATAGCAATTGGAATGTTGGTAACTAAGCCTTGCAATGGACATATGGTGACAGCGCATCGTGGGGTTTATCTCCTGTCGAAATTAGTAGATTATATATATCTCTAGTTCTTATCTGGATCTACATGTATTATTATCTTGAAGACACTTGATGAGTGGATGGGTTTGCGGTGAGTCTTGGTGCGTTGGACTCGAGCTTTTCTTTGCTTCCTGGTCTGTTTACTTATAATAAAACGTTCGTTTGCATGTGTCCCGTGTTGTTGGTTGGCACCGGAAATGCAAAGTTATGGTGCCTTGTGTGGAGATCTCCAGCATGTGAGATGTGCGGAGCTGGCAACATGGGGGGCATGGCTCAGCACATGAGCTGTGCTGCTCATTTTTATTTACATTGTTTTCCTGCCGTCCAGGCAATGAAGAACGCTTGGGGGAATCGCTCTCAAACAAACAGAAAAAAAGAACCTTTGGGGAGCGCTGTATCTCTGCCGAGTATTGAAAAATGGCATCAGTTTAAAATAATAAGATGTTCTAGCTTTTTTTAAATTATCTAGATGCATTTTAGTGTGTTTCTTCACTCATGTCAATCTGTACATAGTCCACATTAAAATATCCAAAACATATTGTAATTCGAAAAGTGTCTGGTTTATGGACATCAGTGATCTCTTCATATAAAAAAATATAAAAAATTATATTTGTAAGTATCATAAAATTTTGAAAAAAATTTGGACATAGCCAATGATGTAACCTACAAGCACGCAAAATTCCAATGTGAAATTCCTTCTCTGATGGGATACGCAAAACTAACAAATCTGATAAAAATTTAGAGATTTAAAAAGTACTACCTCAGGTCCGTTTTAATCGACGTGTACGTGCACTACTAATATGCTAGATTAGCCTTCCCTCGGTGACGATTTTCAAACCGGAGGGAGTATGCCACACTTTTGCTAGTTTTGTGTAACTCATATTACCAAGTATTTGGAATTGACATTTTTGCACGTTTATAGCGTACATCATTAGCTACATCCGAATTTATAATTTTTTGAAACTCGTATGGACCCAAAAATGTCCACTCAAAAATCTTCTTGTAACTGTTTGGCATAAAAGATTAGAGTAAAATAATGTGCTTCCTCCAATTCATGTCAAGTGTCCTTAATATAGTACAATCGAAAGGAGCATTATTTCTTCAAACAATAGAAGAGTAAAGCAATGTAATTACGCCAACAGATCCAGTTGGAGGAGATCACATTCTCTCCAAAATACAGCATTCCTCACGAATGAACAATCTTGAGCCGTACGATCGTGGGATCGCCAGATCGTGCGGCCTGGAGGCTCCGGATAGCCTCCTCTCGTCTGCTCCGTCGCACGGCACACACGATTACTAGTGGCGGAACGGGACTCGCTGGCTGGCATCTCTGACCCTCTCCTTGTCTCCCTCCTCCTCGCCCAACCCGCCGCCGCCGCCGCCGCCGCCGCCGCCGTCGCCATGGCCGCCAAGGGACCCGGCCTCTTCTCCAACATCGGCAAGTCGGCCAAGGGTACATCTCATTCCCTCCACCACCTCACCCGGCTCCTCTTCCTCCTCCTACTCTCCCTCGCATCTATAATCTGGCCAGTCTGACCTGCGTCTTGTGATCTGCAGATCTGCTCACGAGGGACTACACCTACGACCAGAAGCTCACCGTGTCCAGCGTCAGCTCCTCCGGAGTGGTAAGGATCCCCCCGATCCCATCCCGCTCGCTCCTTCCCACGGCGCCGCGCTCGCTCGCCTTTGGCGCGGCCGTAACCCGCGTGATCTAGCAGTAGTCAGATTACCTCTGCCTTGTGCTTCAGCCTTGCGATAGACCCGCCTCGTGGGATGCGTGGTAGATGTGGATCGTCTGCTGCCGCTGACTCGCTGGTTGGATTCTCCGGGGTCTTCTACGACTTAACAATGCTTACAATCTCTCTAGTTCCGTTGCATCCACAATTCCACATGTTAGAGCATCTCCAACAGAGGCTGTAAACTAGGCGCGCGCTAAAAAAACCGTCAATATACAGCGCCGAACGTGATTTTGCGCCCTCCAGCAGAAGCTGTAAAGTAGGTCGCGCTGTAAATATTTTAGTGCGCGCGGTAGTTTGCGCTATCGAAAGCTGTATATCTGGTGCGCCGACTAGCGCGCGCTGTAAACTGGCACCACGATTCTTCCCACCGCGCGAAGAAAAACTGCCGTGAAACGTCTTCGCCTCGCCTGCCTCTCCGCGTTGCGCGACGAGCAGGTCCGCCGGCCGCGCCCGGCCCTCCTCGCTGCGACGCCGAGGAGATCGAGCAGCCGCGCTTGGCCTCGCCTCGCCCTCCGCGCACCTCCGCTGAATCTCCGTCGAGCTCCGTCGGCCTAGCCTGGCCCCCGCATCTCGGAGCTCCGCCCGTCGCGGCCCTCCTCGCTCGCCTGCCCGGGGCGTCCGCCGTAGCCAGCTCGAGATTCGCCTCCCGCTTGCTTGCTGTGGCCGCCTTGCTTGATTGCTGCTTAATCGTTGCTTCGGCGGCCACGCGCGTGCATTGCCTAGATCAATTCCGGCGGCCGCGTGCGCATTGCTATTGCTAGCTAGATTGATTGCAGCGGCCGCGTGAATGGCCTCGAGTGCATACTAGCTTGCTCTCTCTCTTTTATTTGTGGCCTGTTTAGAGTTGTGAAATTTAGTTGATTTTTTCAGATTTATTTGTGGGCTGTTTAATCTTGTTTGATGTATGTATGTTGAAGAAACCTGTTTGTGGAGCTCTATTTTACAGCCTCTGGCGAAGGGCTCGTTTTTAGCTTTTTAGTCGCGCTGTAAAATAGAGCCTCTGCTGAAGCTCGGGTCGGTTTTGCGCGCTGTATCCGGATGAAGCGCGCTGTAAACGACTTTTACAGCGCCAAATTTTAGAGCCTCTGTTGGAGATGCTCTTAGTACGCTGGATGGGAATCTGGGTCGCGTTTGGTACTCCTACACGTTGCTAGCTGTGTGGTGGCCTGACAGGAGATGGGAGCTTCGTAGTATCCTTGTAGAGGAATGCAGGTACTTGGTGGGCGGAGTTGATTGGGTGAACAAGACCATCAAATTCAACTTGCGCATGGGGATGCCTTCTAGAACAGGCGGTGTTGCTGTGACGCTGCAGTTGGCGTACTTTGGTGTTGGCTCTTTTGCGGCCATGATCATTTGCTACCCCTTTTTATGAAGGCTATGCAAGTGTTCGAAGCAGTAGACCTGGTCCTTGATTCGACAGTTTTAGTGATTTCACTGTTTGGTTCCTTGTTGTCTTACTGTCCTGATGGTTGCCACTGGAATTTGGGGATAATCAAGGCTTACAATGTTTGCGCTTAGTTTCCGAGATGAAAAACATGTTATATCTATAAAGAAATTTGAGACGTAATTTAGTTTATGCCATGGTTAGATATGACTACATCAATGCATTGTGAACTCTCTTGTTTTGGATGCTTCGATGATGCAACAAAATCGCAGCTGATTCTCAAAAAAAAAAATGCTCTGAAACATCCCTTTGGAAAAGTTTAGATGTGTGACACAACATTTATCAGCATTTTTGTTTTGGTCATGTGATTTCTGCAGTCTAATCTCACTCTCAGTCCTCAGTCTATCTACGGTTATTTCACTTGCAAACCTCTGGTCGGTGGAAGGGTCAGATCGACACACACATGGCTCTTTTCTGAAATTGTTAAGAGAGTTAACACTTTCGCATTTAAGATATCCAAATTTTCATCACGACACTTTGACAGTTATGCAGACTACTTATACGGTTTCTGCCCCTCTGCATTTTCTGTGTGTTCATAACTTGATCTCTTCAATTCTTATTTTCAGTGATGCTAGCTGCAGTAAAAGGTTTCTTGTAGGATAAAACTTCAATACTTAGATGTTTTAGTTGTATGTAGAATCATAAAAGAACTGTTGTAACAGTGCAACGTGTGTGTTCATCTCTGCTAGGGTGTTGATTATATTCATTCCTTGCCATGTCCTTCTCAAACGCTCTAGTTCCCTTCAGCCCAGGAAGGATTCCAGCCGGTTTTAAATCTTTGCCCCATCTCACCGCCAGCAATTATAACCGAAGCCTGATAAATAATTTGCAATCCTCCTCGATTATCTTCTTCCTCAAGATCCGAAATCCCCTCCTCGGGTTAAAACTTCTTGCCTCTCTCGAGGAGGAGCAGCCGTGGGCAGCTGCAGATTTGAACAGCGGTGGGTGTGAACAAAGCAGCAGTTGCGGCAGAATGGATCAGCGGCGGGCGACATATCCAGGAGACATGGACGATGACGCCAAGCATAGGGACATCCAAGGCGCTGCCGTTGCGGCTCCCTGCATATGCATATGCGCTGTGGCTTTCAATAGTTTTAGTTTCTCAGCAAACCAAATGCTCATTCTCTCTGCATTTTTTCCGGTTGACTGGATCATTGAGTATGAAACATTTGATAAATTGAAAAAGTTTTAATGTTATGGTTTAATTACCAAGTATAATCAAGTCAATAACTGCGCAAGTGGCGATTCCCTTTTTTATTTGGGTAACTTGTCTTCAGTTGATCAGCAATAGTCCATTCTCCACATTAGGAAGTTATAAGCACTGTGCAATCAATATTGCCAAGTTAAAATGCAAAGTAATTCCATCTTCAGTTCTGGTCACTTTAATGATTGTGCCACCCTGTAGTTTGTTGGAACTACAGCAATCATTGTATTTAACTAGCATTTGGAATGCGTTGATTATGCTGTTATATTATGTACTTCCTATGCACCCATCTACCACTGATATGAAAATCGCCCATCGTATCTTGTACCGATGTAACAGAGGATAGCTGTCCGGTTTGGTTGTTCAAGTTGGATTAGGCTTTGTATATCTCTGTTTCGCTACCTTTGCCTGTATTTGCAATAATAATGCTGATGTACTTATCTGTTATCTGAATTTATTTGCCCTCGGTGAACCTGTGTGTCATGTATTTTGTTTTAAATTTTCCAGGCCCTCACTTCCACAGCTGTGAAGAAAGGAGGGCTTTATTCGTTTGATGTCGCCGGAGTGTACAAGTACAAGAATACTCTTGTTGATGTTAAAGTGGATACACAGTCAAATGTTAGTGACTTCTAATACCCAGATTTCTGTTTTCCTCTTTGTAGCCTTTGCCTAGCTGTAACACATTTTATATTATATTTCCAGGTCTCTACTACCTTGACTGTCTTGGATGTCCTGCCATCAACAAAGCTTGTGACATCTGTCAAGCTGCCTGACTACAATTCTGGGAAGGTAATATAATTTCGTATATTTTGGCTGTCATTTCTGTTGCTTAATTGAAAATAGCCCATGAGCTGAATTCTTTTCTTAACAGGTGGAGCTGCAATACTTCCATGAGAATGCAACTTTGGCTACTGCTGTTGGCACGAAGCCCTCTCCTGTGGTTGAATTTTCTGCAGCAGTAGGTCCTAAAGGACTTGCCGTCGGTGGAGAAGCTGCGTTTGACACTTCTTCAGGGAAGTTCACCAAGTACAGTGCTGGGATAGGTGTAACCAAGCCAGAATTTCATGCTGCATTCATTCTGTAAGTTCTTGCTTTATTGTGACTTTTTCATTAATCAAGATTGAAACTAGCATTGATGCATTGCACCAACATGTACAGGGCCGACAAAGGTGACACCATTAAAGTGTCAGGTGTTTACCACCTTGATGAGAAGCAGAAGGCTTCAGCTGTGGCTGAATTTACCCGGAAGCTCTCAGCCAACGAGAACGCACTCACTGTTGGTGGCCTGTACACAGTTGACCCTCAGACAACCGTGAAGGCAAGGCTCAACAACACTGGGACGCTTGCTGCTCTTCTCCAGCACGAGGTTAAACCGAAGTCACTCTTGACAATCTCTGGTGAATTCGACACCAAGGCCTTGGACAGAGCCCCCAAGTTTGGCCTCACATTCGCCCTCAAGCCCTGATCAGATCATTAGTGATTGATGATTGACAGTTGAATTCCGGATTCTTTGATTGTTTTTTGGGAAGCTACGGCCAATAATTTGTTCCAACTTGCTCTGTTAAATCTCTCAAGGTTTTTGGTACCCCCTGTGGGCAGGATCGATCGGCCTTTACCTTGATGTGTTGGTCTGTTGATGAAAATACCTGTCATTGGGAGACTTATGAAGCTTGTTTCTTTCTGCTGTGAGTGCTGAGTAGCTTTCACAGTAGTCTGCTTCATGACGAAGCTACATGTGATTTTTCCATGCCGTGTTAGTTCATTTTACCACTCGGTGAGATTTACTGCTTGTTTGGATATATATTCATCCTTTCTATGTATCACTTCTTTTGCAGCATCTCTTTCACAGTAGCCTGTTCCGTTTCTAAGACACCAATAGTGGCGATAAGGATTAGTTGACAAGTAATCTTTGGTAGTTATTGCGAAAGCAAATGTGAGGCTTGAGTAGCATTCAAGTTTAAATTCTAGATTGCTTCAAGATTTTCATTTAGTTTCAGTACAACTAGTCGTGTTTGCTAGCCGTCAACTTCGTTTCTACCATAGAATAAAGCCGTATAAAAACGATGCTATTGCTTGGGAAAATTGAGCCATATGTGACAGGTTACCAGATACTAGCAATTTTTTTTTTGGAATTACTAGGTACTCCCTCTGTCCTTGGAAAGAAGGCTGTAACTTTTTCCAAAACTCAAGCAATGTAAGGTTTCACCAAGTTTTTCAAAAAACTGTACCATCTGGCAACTTTGGATTTGTATTGTAAATGTAATGACTTCTTTTTATAGCTTGGTGAAACTTTACATAGTTTAACTTTTGAAAAAAGATGTATCTTCTTTTCAGTAGTAGGAGCTACAAAAGTGTAACAAGGTAAAAATTACTTCCTCCATTCACTAATATAAGACTATTAGGTCCAAATAATGGAAATATTATGTTATGGAAAATATTGCCGTTTCTTTATGAGTTTTTTAAAAGATAATGATAAAGGAAATAATATAGAGCCAAGCGCAACATTCGCTGGATGTAGATATATCGATTGTTGTAGTCCTCGGTGAGCGTGCCATCGCTGCCAATTGAAATTTTTGTAGCTGCCAGGATCTGGCGAGAACCACATGTATCTCGACACTCATACTTATACAGACGCTACCAGTTGAAACATTTGATCAAGATTCATATATACACGCATATATTTGTCAGAAATTTGGTCAGATCAATGGATTAGTTATGGGACTCCACCCGTGATCAGGTGACACGCGAGTATGCGTGGGAGGTGGTGGCCTTGTGTGCTCAGCTGCTTCACTGCTTGGTGTAGCCACACCACCTAATTTTGTTCAGAAATTAGGTCAGATTTACGATTTCATTATGGGTCTCCGTTAATTTCAGGTCGTGATTACTTGGTTATGTGCTGAGCCTCAGCTGCTGGGCACTGTGCCAACGGCACCGCTTTATTTATTTTTGTTCCGTACGGAATAAACTAACTAACCCGTCGTCCATCACGAACCCCGCACGCGGCCAGGCTGTGCGCTGGCTGAATTGCTGATCCTCCTTCACCTCCACACCCGTCGTCAGCTCCCCGCGCTGCCCACTCCCTCCGCCGCCGACGCCAGCTCCGCTCACCTACCCTCCAGATCCCAGCGCGCGCCCGCCCGCCCGCGCAATGCCCCGCTCCTGACCATGTCCTCGCTCCCGTTCCCGCCCGCGCTCCGCCTGCGCGCGTCGTCGCCCTCGGCACCGGCACCGGCGAATCGGAGGAAGCACGCGGCGCGCGCCTCGGTCGTGGCGGCGCTGGGAGGCGACGGCGGGTGCGGGGGGAGCGGGATGGAGCAGCTCCGCCAGGGGAAGGCTTCCGGCAGCCCAGGTTCGGCATCTCCTCTCCTCCCATTTGGGCGTTGGCTGCTGCGGGGTCACTGTCTCGGTTCAGTCGCGCTAGAATCCGGAATCTCCAAGAGGGGGTGGTGAGACTGGAATCTGGTGGCTATAGGAGGAGTTGCGCCTATCGTGTCCTCTTATCCACTTGCTGCTTTATTAGCAGCCTTAGTTCCGTGGTGTACTGAACTAGAACGTTCATATTATGGGGCGTATGGATAGAGTTGAAGGTGTTGTGGACAATGGCACGTCACTAGGGAAATAAATATGTATGGAACTACTAGTAGAACTTATTCATTTGAGCCAGTGGCACAGTTGACAGCAATGCTCTTAGACTGGTCATAGTGGAGAGTAACTTAGACTAGTAACATATGCCATGTTACTAGTTTAGGTTACTACCTTTATAGTGGGTGTTGAATATAATTGCCTAGCCCTCCTCCATTAGATCGGTCTTTTGGTTGAACTGGTTAGTGCATGCAATTCCACAGTGGGTAGTAACTTATATGTGGTGTCATGCATTGTATCATTTATTATGTTGTAAACTCATCTTGCCTTGAGGTGTGTGATGTTATGGTAACATAACTACTCCCTCCGGACCAGTTTAACAGGCGCGCACGTCGTTCAAAAAATTACTTTGACCATTATTTTGATCAGTAAAATATATAATATATGTTACAAAAATTATATCATTGGAAACCTTGTTTAAATACAAATCTAATGGTTTATATTTTGTAGATATATAACTTATATTTCATTGACCAATTCAACGGTCAAACTTTACCTTAAATTGCTTGCGCGCCTATTAAACCGATCCGGAGGAAGTAGTTACCACCTCACTCTCTTTCTTCATTTATTAGCATGCCATGTCACCAAAATACCTTGAGATGTGTGATGTTACTAGCTATGCTTCTCCCACTAGTTGGTTTCGGTGGAGGGAAAGAAGGAACTCGGCATAATTGCCCGTGCCACATTTGGTCCCATGGGTCCAAGTCATGTACTAGTACCTCGTGTATAGATAAACCAGTAGCAATACAATTGTTTGTTGTAGGGATTAATCTACTTAAACAGAGTAGTTATTATGAACTTGAAATAAAATTTTGAGTTCACGCATTGTGTGCCATATATGCTACAGGGGAAGCTTCTCGGGCTAGGGAAAAGTTCTTCCCCGGCTTGATGCTTTAATGTTTCCATTTCGGGATCTTTTATTAGATTATTATGAGGGTAAAATGATCTTTAAGTGAAAGCTTTAAAACGTGGCTGGTTGATGGACAAGATTGGTAGCTATAATGGGAATGCTAAGTATGGGAAAATGTAGTCTTTTCCTTTTAGTGTTAATGTTTGGAGTATATTCTACAAACACTTTGAGTTGATAGGCAATAATGTGAAGGCAAAAGTTGTACGAAAACTGCACGGCTTGGTTATTCTGATGTAGTTTGTCCTTTGCTATGTTCACTCCTTTGGGAATGGGTTTGATCAACAACAGGAACAGAGTCACACTAACCATTTCTTGGTACCCATTATCAGTGCAAGAGAAGCCTGTCATGTCAAACATTGGGAAGTCGACTAATATTCTGTGGCATGATTGCCCAATCGGACAGCCTGAGAGGCAGAAATTGCTGGGGCAAAAAGGATGTGTCATATGGATCACAGGACTCAGTGGTTCAGGTATATTTGCAGTATTTTCTTGATTTTCACGTGGTGTTACCTTTTCACATTGTTGGTCAAGTATCTTGGCACAGTTATCTGTTTCGTCAAAATGGGTTCTTCCTGTTATGATGGTGTTTACTCTTCTGATTAATTTGTTGGTTTGGTGTTACAACCGAAGAATTGACAGTTTACTTTTAGCATTCAATCTTAACCAATAGATATACAATTATTTAGAGATGTTTCCATATTAGTTTGAGGAGACATTTTCATCTAATCTGGCATGTCTGACCAAATCAAGCTTCAGAATTCAGCATTCACGCAATCTAGAAACTTCTTCCATAGGCCATTACTGTGAGTGATTGTGCTCATATTAGTTTGGTGTCTGCTCTATAGGCAGCTGGGTCCTTGATGTTGACATAAGTTACAGATTGGTACACTGCTTAGGTACCACCTTCTCATAACTGTCGATTTTTCTGCACTGGCATCAGTACATGATCTTCACTGTGTTTTCCATCATTACATGATCTTCATTCACTTTGCTTCTCCGCTCATTTTGAAGTCCATTTTCACTGTCGTATACTAGCATTTTTCCTTTCGTAGATGATGGTTTGGATGATGATTTTAGCCTATGTGGTACTAGTTTCGTTACCTACCCTGTGGTTTTGAGTTAGCTCCTAGCTTTTCTTCTATCTAAAAGTAAAAAATGTTTCAGCTGATTTCGTCTATCATGAACCACCGCTATGAAAATCTTGGTTCTCTTGTAGCTTCAAAAGTATCTGACACTTAAGGAAGCCATCACAAGTACATGATATTCACTATATTGTCCATCATTACATGATCTTCACTCTCACTTTGCTACTAGTCACTCATTTTGAAATCCATTTTCATTGCCGTATAACATTTTTTCCTTTGGTAGATAATGGTTTGGATAGTGATTAGCACCATATTATCCTGCGAGTTTGATTTTAACCTATATGGTACAGGTTTTGTTACCTACCCTGTGGTTTTGAGTTGGCTCATGAGCTTCTCTCCTATCTAAAAGTAAAACATGTTTCAGCTGATTTGGTCTATCATGAACCACCGCTAGGAATATCTTGGTTCTCTTGTAGCTTCAAAAGTATCTAACACTTAAGGAAGCCATCACAAGGACGTACCATGTTTTCATGTCAGGTAAAAGCACCGTTGCCTGTGCATTGAGCCGGGAGTTACACTGCAGAGGCCACCACACATATGTCCTTGATGGTGACAACCTCAGACATGGTCTGAATCGAGATCTAAGCTTCAAGGCAGAAGACCGTACCGAAAATATACGCAGAGTTGGTAAGTTCTGGTAAAAAAGACTCATTCATTATAAACAGTTTTGTACTTCAATTACAGTCCTATTTTCTGGTGCAGGAGAAGTTGCAAAACTTTTTGCAGATGCTGGTACCATATGCATTGCTAGTTTGATATCTCCATACAGGAGAGACCGTGATGCATGCCGAGCTCTACTTCCAGATTCTAGATTTATTGAGGTATGCCTATCTTATGATTCCTTGAAGCCTCGTAAAATGTTAACCCCGTCTAACCACACACAAGCTTTATAGGTATTTATGGATTTGCCACTAGAATTATGTGAAGCTCGTGATCCTAAAGGTTTATACAAGCTTGCACGCACAGGAAAGATTAAAGGTATGGGCATGATTTTGAACATTTAAGTTTCATGTTATAATGCATTGAACGCCAACTAAAAGAACTTCCATGCTGAAAGTACAAGACTTTCTTACGCTTTAAGCATTGCCTTTGACAAACAGGCTTCACCGGAGTTGATGATCCATACGAATCACCAGTGAATAGTGAGGTGAGCTTTTCATCATACCCCTCCTTCCTGCTTTCTTCATTTTTTGATTAACCAGGAAGAAAATTCAAACCTAAAAGGAAAAGACATTTCATCTTCTCTGAACAGGCATTAGTGCCGAAGGTGTTAACCATTTTCGTCGACCCAGCATATAAGAACATCATTGGGATGGGGTGGGTTGGGGGCGGGGGGATAGGTGACCAACTGATTCCAAAGATCTCATGCACAATGCATAGTTGTAATTGAACAATTTGTCGGCCGTGCTAATTTTGCACAACTAGTCAGGCGAAGAACTTGACTTGGGTCACCAGGCTTTTCACTTAGTGTTAGTAAAGGAGTGGATACTGCCCCGAAGTACTGGATGTGTTATTGTGCTGGAAAATATACCTTTCGGGGTGAATCATCTCTTGGTAATATCTCCAGTGTTGAGTGATAGGTTTTTGTGGGATGCTCCAGTGTGACAATTCCCTTGAGTTTGGTCGCCTTTATCGGATGTACTCTTTATCTGTCACAGTTAACTCCATTTAATTCTTATTTGGTGAATACATGGCAAAATATAGAACTTTAAAGTCGAGTAATAGTTAGTGAGTCTAGGTATTTTCCTATGTCAATGTGTCCAATATTGATTACTTAGTAGATGATATAAGCAACCATTTTGTATTTTATTATGCGCTAATGCATAATGGGATGTCATCCAGTCCCAGACTTAATGATTTGCCAGCTCTTGATTGTTTCATTTAAGCTGGAGAAATAGAACTGTACTTGTTTCTTTTCTTTTTTTGTATGGAAAGTCCAACTTATTTTTTGAACCTGGGATACATGTTGGTAGCTCATGTAGGTTACAGCTGAACCACTCATTTACTTGAATAAATCCAGTATGCTAGAGCCTAGATAATCAATTAGCTTTCAACGATACCCTTAAGACCTTCATCTGTTACTGCAACTTCCACCATGTAAAATTCAAATATATTCATCTGATTAAATGTTGACCAATGGGGGAATGATCCCTCCCTTGGCTATACGTTGTTAGGTAGGATGAGACTCTCCCTGTGGATGGACGCTAGGATGATAACCCGGTTTAAAGTCTGCCCCTCCTAGCGAAATTACTGCTAGGTGGGGATTCGAACACCAGTGGGCTGGCTGCGCACTTGCTAGCCCTGCCGCTGAGTTAGCACTCAGTTCTCAATATATTCATCTGCTTTAAAAGCTGAAACGATTTTTTATGATCTTCTACAGATAGTAATTAAGATGGAAGATGGGGAGTGCCCTTCACCCAAGGCAATGGCCATGCAAGTTCTGTTCTACCTTGAAAAGAACGGATATTTGCAGGCTTAGCTATATCTGAACGGAGGGAGTATATCTGAGAAGATTGATCTTATTCTTCTGTGTCCATAACTCATGGACACAGGTACGATCCATTTGGTCCCGAATAAGAGGTGTTATTGAAGCAACAAGCTGCCTTTTCATGAAGAGAGGGACGCACATCCATTTGTTAATTTTATTGTCCTAACTACTATTACTATATGCTACTCGTTTCTTGTGTATTTGTGCTATAAAAAAAATGAACTCTTGCTTATTTGGTTAGGAGGGTGTAAAAGTCGTTTGCTGATTCTTGGTGAAATGGTGATGTATTATTTGATTCTGGGTCTCTGACGTATACAAATAAACTGTACATTTACATTTTCTTAGCTCGGAGTTAAAATTGTGAGAAGAAAATGTTGCACCAGCCATGTGTTTGTGTTACTTCTGTCTCACCTTCATACAGATATGTTTGTCATGCTTTTAGGGACACCTTACTGCTGTCAATTTTCCAGTTTATTATACCATTTGGAAACAAGCTGAACGAAAGTCTTTTGTTACAAAAAAAAAAGTCCTCAGCTCGTCGCTGACTGCTATACATTCACATCACAACTAAGCATCGATATCTTCTGAGATCATGCTGTTTTTCAAGTGTAAATAATCTGATCTCCTGCCATCCTCAACCGCGCTCCTGCGATCTACAATCATGAGCACCAAAGCAGTGAGAGCACCGAGACAGCGAGCCGCAAAGGCATAGGTGAAATGGACGTCCTACACACATCTGATGCCAGTAGAGCCGACCAACACCTGATCCTACTTTGACCCCCGACCATTATTCATCGGGCGGGATGACATGATCACTTGCAAAGTTGCTTACCCCTGATTAGTGGGCTCGCCATTCGCCCGCCGCCGGTGACGTCCGAAGCTTCGTTCAGATCACATGCGCGTGCTCTCAGGTCTGAATTTCTTCCCGAGTTCTGACCACTTTTCACCCGGAAACGAAAAAAATGGAGTACGGGTGCTGGTGCTGACTTGTGAGGTTGGGGGCACGGATCACAACGCAGTGCAACAACAAGTCCATCCCAAATTTACCTAACTAGTAAACAGAAAGAAGCATTGCGAGTGTCAAAAAGAAAGAACCAAACAAACAAGTGTTCTACTCTCCCTCTGAAGCTCTGAACTCTAGCTTTCACTTCCAGGCTGGTTGCACAGCGTAGACGACGGTGTCTGTCTTTACGAAAAAAATTTGCGGCTGTAACTGAACAACAACGGAGAAAAAGAACTGGTACACAGTCAACAGGGAGCACGTCGTACGGCGGCGATCACCGCATGGCCGCCTCACGTTTAGTTTTGTTACGTAGCTACGGTCAAAGTCTTTTCAGATCCGAACGACGAACGAAACTGATGCAGAAAATCGACTGGATTGACCTTACGTTTTTATCGCTCGACACGCACTAGCTAGCAGCCAGTGAATTTCCTTCTATCACGCCGGATTAACGACGATGTGTAGAGGTCGTATCGTACCTCATGCGCTGCTGGTGTGTGCAGCAGTGCAAGACGGGATTCAACGCGGATTGCGTGTGGTTGACGAGGCAAGTTTGATTAGTTTAACATTTTAGTCCCGCAAGGTCAATGCCGGTCCAGGATTTGGCGAGAGTTGGGCGTAGTGGCTCGCGGCCTGAACAGGGCGACCGAGGCGAGCGTACACTAGGGTAGAGGTCGACGCCGGGCCTGACACACCTTTTTTTTATGCATAGTCTTCATCGCAACCAATGCATCTCTCCGCCATCACAAATCTTCAACCACAGCCGTCATGATTTTCTTCAGTTCTATTAATTTCATGGAAAACTATATTTATTTAGACATGTGCCATCGTACCGACAAGAAAGCAAAGCTTCAAGCCATATGCCCATAAGAAGTCTTCGTGCCATGCGCCCATGCCCTCATGAAACCTCACTGGATGAAGATAAGGGCGCGCATGATCGTATCACCGCTCTAGATATCCGGCGGTGCCATGCGCCAATCATCGGAAATCTCCGATAGGTAGACCAAAAGCCGACAAGGTCTAGATCAAGGAGGTCGACATGAAGCAGATCGACAACTTGGCTCTCCGAAATCAGCAAGGTCACCCCACCTTTATTCACAAGACCAGCAACCCACGCCCCCTCCCCGTGCCACAAGTTTTCTCCCTTCCAGAATGGCCATAGACTAGAAGGCATCCCCGCGCGTCCGCACTGGCCTCGATCGATCCTGAGGCCCAAATCAGACCGGAGCACCGCGTACCCGGTGGCGCGACAACACCTCCACGCCGCCACTCCAATGGAGAACATTAGGCCGGGCCGACCTACATACACCCCTAGCCAGCGCACCACCTCTGCCCATGGAGCGCCTCTCTAGCCCCCGTCTTCGATGGGATGGGCGCCACCGCTGCCAGCAGCGGCAGCAACGTAGCCCGTGGAGCCGAGATCGGGGATGGGGATTTCTAGATTGGGTGTGCGCCTCCGGAGCAACTCAGGGGAGGAGTGACCCAGGAGGGAGAGACGCGATCGGGAGGTAAAAATTCCAAGGAACTTTGCTACCCTCTCGCTAGCTTTCCGTGTCGGCCAAAATCAAGTGCATTTGAAAATATGTCCCCGATACAATAATGATTTTTTTATTATCATGTTTCATTATTCATGATAAATGTTTATACTCTATGCTAGAATTGTATTAACCAGAAACATAATACTTGTGCGGTTTCATAAATAAACACGGTGTCCCTAGTAAGCCTCTACTGCACTAGTCCGTTCGTTACTGATGGTGAGGTTTCCTAACCATAGACATGTGTTTTCAATTAACAACGGGACCATGTCATTAGGAGAATGACGTGATGGACAAGACCTAACTAAGCAAAGAAATATGACCATGTCACTATGTTTAATTTGTTGTAGATTTCCAATGTCAAGTATCCTTATTCTTATACAATGACATTATGTTACTGGAATCAAACGTCACTTCGTAACTAGGTGATCATAAATATGTCTTTAGATATCTCAGAAAGTACTTGTTGGTTTGCATGTATCAAGACTAGATTTGTACTTTCACATGATGAACAAATATATTTGTGGATGCCCACTCGGCAATGCAATGTTTTACACCGCTTGCAAGCACGTGGTTAATGAGTTCAATCACGAGGTGATATTGAATTGCGTACGAGTAAAGCATGCTTGTCGGTAACGAGATTGAACTAGGTATGGTGATACCGACGATCTAATCTCGGGCAAGTAATATCGCGAGACAAAGAAAATGGAATACAAGATCGTTTGAATTCTTGACATCGTGGTTCAGGCGATAAAGATCTTTCTTGAATGTGTGGGAATCAGTATGGACATCCAGGTACCACTATTACTTATTAATCAGAGAGGTGTCTGGATCATGTCCAGAGATTCTCAAACCCATATGTAACTGTTGTTGGATTTTGGCTCTTTTCTAGATTGGATCTTGAATTCGTTCACATCTCGTAGTAAAATTTTGTTTTCTATGTAGCGAAACCCATCAACTACATGCCAATAGTCCAAACTATATCATCGATGCTGACTAGCGCTCTCTTTTGCCATTCACGTTAGGCCTGTTGGGCATTAGGGTGTAATGGGATCAGATTGGATCGGATTCTGCCCTCATATCTTATATCATTTTTCCGATGGATTTGGAGGGATCGGATAATGACTGGTTGTGGTTTCGAGTACGGATATACAAGAACACATATTCAAAACAAAAACAGAGTGAACTTGCGGTGGAAACAAAAATTAATCGGACATCCCATATGCAAAATGATGGACATCGTAAATGAACAAGCACAAGCCCAAAAGAGATAACAAGGAACAAGAGATAACAAGTATACATGTAAGAAGTTGTTGGAGATAGCGTCCTAGATAAAATAAAGAGTATTTATTATTATATCTCAATAGTTCATAATAAGTTTTATGCCATGCTATAACTGTATCAATCGGAACATTGGTACACGTGTGGTATGTAAACAAAGCAGAGTCCCTAGTGAGCCTTGATGGGTTCGTTGCATAAAAAACAAAAAATTTCCTACCGCAAAGACGAATAAATCCAAGATCTACTCTATGGAAAAGCCAAGATCTAATCTACAAGATCGGAGCAACGAGATGGACATGAGACTAACCCTCGAAGATTCCAAAGCCTACGAGATTAATCTCGTTGTTGGTGTAGACGATCGTCCCCGGTGCTGCAATCCGGCAGCACTTCCGTACTCGGTCGCGCGTACGGTGTCGATGAAGCCCTTACTCTCCCCGTTCCAGCGGGCAGCGGAGGTGTGGTAGATCTCCTCCAAGTTCCAGCAGCACGACGGCGTGGTGGTGGTGGTGGAGGAAGAAAAGCTGCAGGGCTTCGCCTAAGCCGGAGCAGCGTATGGTGGAGGAGAGAGGCGGCCAGAGGAGGGGACAATGGATGAGATGGTGGCCGGCCACCCCCTCCCCTCTTTATATAGGGGGCCAGGTCGGTGGGGTGGCCCCCTTTCCCATCTAGGGTTAGGGGGGCGGCGGCCAAGTGGGCGGAAGAGAGATTTCTTCCCCCCAAGTTGATCCCCCCTAGGGTTTTGGGGAAACCCTAGGGGTTTGGCCGGCTGGGCCTTGAGGGGCATGTGCCCCTGGCCCATTAGGCTAGAGAGCACCCCCTCGGCCCATGCTAGGCCTCCTAGGGTCGTGGGCCCACTGGTGGGACCCCCGGAACCTTCTAGAACCTTCCCGGTCATCCACCGGAAAAATCCCGAACTTTTCCGAAACCTAGAAATCAACTTCCCTTATATGAATCTTATTCTCCGGACTATTCCGGACCTCCTCGTGACGTCCTGGATCCCATCCGAGACTCCGAACAAACTTCGTCTCCATACCATATTCAAATCTACTTATGCGACATCGAACCTTAAGCGCGTCACCCTACGGTTCGCGAACTACGCAGACATGGCCGAGACTCCTCTCCGAGCAATAACCAATAGCGGGATCTGGTGATCCATAATGGCTCCCACATATTCAACGATGACTTAGTGATCGATTGAACCATTTACATACGATGCTGATTCCCTTTGTCACGCGATATTTTACTTGTCCGAGGTTCGATCATCGGTATCTCCATACCTTGTTCAACCTCGTTACCGACAAGTACTCTTTACTCGTACCGTGGTATGTCATCTCTTGTGATCCAATCACATGCTTGCAAGCTAATCAGACAACATTCCACCGAGAGGGCCCAGAGTATATCTATCCGTCATCAGGATGGACAAATTCCACTATTGATCCATGTGCCTCAACTCACACTTTCCAAATACTTAATCCCATCTTTATAACCACTCATTTACGCAATGGCGTTTGATGTAATCAAAGTACCCTTCGGGTGTAAGTGATTTACATGATCTCATGGTCGAAGGACTTAGACAACTATGTATCGAAAGCTTATAGCAAATTGAACTTAATGACTTGATCTTATGCTACGCTCATTTGGGTGTGTGTCCATTATATCATTCAACTAATGACATAACCTTGTTATTAATAACATCCAATGTTCATGATCACGAAACCATGATCGTCCATTAATCAACAAGCTAGTTATACAAGAGGCTTACTAGGGACTCCTTATTGTTTACATAACACACATGTATCAATGTTTCGGTTAATACAATTATAGCATGGTATGCAAATATTTATCATAAACACGAAGATATTATAATAACCACTTTATTATTGCCTCTTGGGCATATCTCCAACAATCTCCCACTTGCAATAGAGTCAGTAATCGAGATTACATTGTAAGGTACCTAACACCCATGGCATTCTCGTGTTGGTCATGCTTTGCCCTAGGGAGAGCTTTAGTCAACGGATCTGCCACATTCAGATCTGTGTGTACTTTACAAATCTATACTTCACCATCTTCGATGTACTCGCGAATCGAATGAAAACGCAGCTTGATATGCTTTAGCTTCTTGTGTGACCTTGGTTCCTTTGCATTGGCGATGACACCCGTGTTGTCACAATAGATGACTAACGGGTCCAATGCACTAGGAACCACACCAAGCTCAACAATGAACCTCTTCATCCATATCGCTTCCGATGAAGCCTCCGAAGCCGCTATATATTCAGATTAAGTTGAAGATTTTGCCACCGTGCACTGCTTGGAACTGCTCCAGCTCACTGCAGCACCATTCAGTATAAACACGTACCCAGACTGAGACTTAGAGTCATCAGGATTAGTGTTCCAACTTGCATCGGTGTAACTGGTTACACCGAGCTCTTGGTCACCGCCATAACAAAGAAATATATCCTTAGTCCTTTTCAAGTACTTCAGGATATTCTTGACCGATGTCCAGTGTTTCATTCCTGGATCACTCTGATATCTGCTGGTCAAACTAACAGCATGTGCGATATCCGGTCTAGTACACAGCATGGCATACATGATAGAGCCTACTGCCGAGGCATAGGGGATCTTGTTCATCCTCTCTCTTTCTTCTGCCATAGCCGGACCTTGAGTCTTACTCAAGACCTTACCTGGCAACATAGGCAAGAACCCTTTCTTGCTTTCATCCATTCTAAACTTCTTTAGAATCTTGTCCAGGTATGTACTCTGTGAAAGCCCTATTAGGCGTCTTGATCTATCTCTATAAATCTTGATGCCTAAAATATACGCTGCTTCACCAAGGTCTTTCATTGAAAAACACATATTCAAATAACCTTTAATACTGCTTAATAGTTCTATATCATTCCCAATCAATAATATGTCATCTACATATAATATCAGAAATGCTACAAAGCTCCCACTCATTTTCTTGTAAATACAGGCCTCACCATGAGTCTGTATAAACCCGAAGTCTTTGATCACCTTATCAAAGCGTCGGTTCCAACTCCGGGATGCTTGCTTCAGTCCATAAATGGAACACTGAAGTTTGCATACCTTGTCAGCATTTTTAGGATCGACAAAACCTTTGGGTTGTACCATATACAACTCTTCCTCAATGTCACCATTAAGGAATGTCGTTTTGACAACCATCTGCCAAATCTCATAATCGAAAAATGCACCTATTGCTAACAAAATCCTCAGAGACTTTAGCTTCGCTACAGGTGAGAAAGTCTCATCGTAGTCAACTCCTTGAATTTGTCGGAAACCCTTTGCGACAAGTTGAGCTTTATAGACAGTAATATTACCATCAGCATCTGTTTTTTCTTTTGAAGATCCATTTATTCTCGACAGCCTTGCGGCTAGCAGGTAAGTCTACCAAAGTCCATACTTGGTTATCATACATGGATCCCATTTCGGATTTCATGGCTTCTTGCCATTTGTTGGAATCTGGGCTCATCATCGCTTCTTCATACGTCGCAGGGTGTTGATGTCTACGCACGCTTCTATTCCTGTAGACAGTGTTGGGCCTCCAAGAGCAGAGGTTTGTAGAACAGCAGCAAGTTTCCCTTAAGTGGATCACCCAAGGTTTATCGAACTCAGGGAGGTAGAGGTCAAAGATATTCCTCTCAAGCAACCCTGCAATTAAGATACAAGAAGTCTCTTGTGTCCCCAACACACCTAATACACTTGTCAGATGTATAGGTGCACTAGTTCGGCGAAGAGATATTAAAACGCAGGTGGTATAGATGGTGGTAAACGGTAATTGCAATCTGAAGTAAATATTGTAGGAAGTAAAGATGCAGTAAAACAGTAAATAAGCGGTGTTTGCAGTATTTGGAAACAAGGCCTAGGGATCCTACTTTCACTAGTGGCCACTCTCAACATTGCAATCATAATTGAATATAAATATAAGCACTTCATCATACTACTCTCCTGTTGGATAAAGAACTCAAATTCATTGGGCAAGTGTGCAAAAGCACACCTCAAAGGCGTATTCTCAAGTACTAATAAACACCCCACACTGTCACCGTGAGCATTCATAGGAGGTACTAACACACCACAATTCATAAGGGAGTTACACACGGCGCACACACTGTCACCATTACACCGAGGTCACAGTAACTCCAAAGTTCACATAATAAAACACTTGAATAGCATATGACATCTAGATTGCAAAGCCTACGATCACATAGATGAACAAATAAGTGCTACTCTCAAACACTCTCTTGTTGGATAACAAACACCATTCATTGTGTAGGGCTACAAGAGCACACCTCAAGCCGGAGTAAACAAGCTCCACAACATCCGGAGTTCATATTAAAGTAACCTCTAGAGTGCATAATAGACAAGAGTAACATCTACATATTCATAAAGATCACACCATGGGAGAGAGATGAACCACATAGCTACCGGTAGAGCCCTCAGCCTCGGGGGAGAACTACTCCCTCCTCATCATAGGAGACAGCAACGGCGATGAAGATGGCGGTGGTGTCGATGGAGATGACTCCGGGGGCACTTCGCCGTCCCGGCGGCGTGCCGGAACAGAGACTTCTGTCCCCCGAACTTGGCTTCGCGATGGCGGCGGCTACGGAACTCTTCGTGGAATATGACTTCGTGTCTTAGGGTTTTCGCGACGGAGAGTATATATAGGCGAAGGGGCGATGTCGGTGGAGTCCCGAGGGGTCACCCTAGGGGGCGCGCCCTCCCTCTTGGCCGCGCCGCCAGGTGGTGTGGCCACCTCGTGGGCCTTCTCCGTCCCTCCTTCGGTGTTCTGGAACCCTCCAAGGAAAATAGGAAGTTCAGCTTTTGTTTCGTCCAATTCCGAGAATATTTCCTGTGTAAGATTTCTGAAACCAAACACAGCAGAAAACAGGAACTGGCGCTTCGGCATCTTGTTAATAGGTTAGTGCCGGAAAATGCATAAAAATGATATAAAGTGTGAACAAAACATGTAGGTATTGTCATAAAACTAGCATGAAACATCATAGATACGTTGGAGATGTATCAAGCATCCCCAAGCTTAGTTCCTACTCGCCCTCGAGTAGGTAAACGATAAAAAGAATAATTTCTGAAGTGACATGATACCAACATAATCTTGATCATACTATTGTAAAGCATATGAGATGAATGAAGTGACTCAAGGCAATGATCTATAGCTTGCTAACAAATAGATAACATGTTGGGGGGATAACCCCCGGTATGCCAAAGGCATGCCAAACCGGATGGTTTGAGCCATCGAGATACCGGTTTAGTATTCTTACCGGAAGATAAGGTAGGAGTTTGGGCTGAATGAAGCCAAGCCGGCATCCCCAAGGGGGTATGCCGGAACCCGGTAAAGAAGATACCGGCTCAGAAGGAACTGTCGGCGGGATCGGGTCAAAGATTCTCTTCAGAGCAAGAAGACAAGGATGAGCTAAGCAAAGTGGCTTTAATCAGAGTCCTGGCGCCAAAGAGAAGGGTGACGCTGAAAGAAGCCGGAGGACATCAGCAGCCCTGATTAAAGAGGACTCCGGCGTCATCTACGGTTAAAGTAACTTTGTAAAGTAGTTTGTCTAGTCAAAGATGCCATTAGGGTTTTCTTGCATTGTAAGCCACCCTCTCCCCTATATAAGGAGAGGGGGCAGCCCTCCTTACGGGCGCGGGACATGAGCAGCACAAACCTGTAACTTGTGAGAATCAATGAACATGGTGATCTAGAGCGAGTTCTTCCTTGTGTCTTTCTTCTTCAACCTCTGGCCTTGGCCAAGTTCTTGAGGAAACCATCCGGAAGTTCATCCTACCCGATCACAAACCCTCCCCCGAATCCTCTAGCGTCCATTCGGCCCCAATCTAAGCCATCCTATGGCATCTGCTCGTTCACCACGACGACAGTTGGCGCCCACCGTGGGGCTGGAAGTGGCGCTTGAAGGAGTTCACATTCGGGCGGGCATCCTCGAGGTCGCCGGAGAGCGCACGGTGTCCGCGTTGGTGCAGCGCATCTACGCCATGGACTTCATCAACGACAACGCGGGCTGCTTCGCCAACGGCGGCATCTTCCCCAAGAACGGCCGCATCATCGAGTTCGGCAGCCACCGCGTCTACTTTGGCACCGTTCACATGCGCGATGCCTCTCGCCGGTGCTGGTGGCGCCGGATCCGCCAAGATGGCTACATGCAGGCCGCGCTCCAGGGAGCGTGGAGGTGATGATGGCTGGCGCGGTCGACACCGGCAAAGAAGCTGTGGGTGAAGGCGCTGGGCGTGCGGTTTCGACCCGTGCAGCCAAGCCACCGCTAGAGCGAGGCGCAGGCGCAGCGGGAGCACCGTCCGCACCACCGGAGACACCGCTCCAGGCGGCGATGAACGTCCTCGCCACCCCCATCGCGCAGAACATCGACCCGGCAGCGGCTCAAGCGGAGCTGGAGGCGCAGCGCCAGAAGATGCTCGAGAGCGGCAAGGACATCGTCAGGGCGCAGCGCGAGCTGAACCTAACTGTACGTGAGTATAACGCTGCCCATGGCTTTGCTTGTGTTAGCGCGCATGCTGCTAGGATGCCGGAAAACCGGCTAAAAGCTCGCAACCTAGATCAGGATTTGCGCAAAGAGATTCATGCCGGCAAGAGTACCTCTGCATCTGTTAGCATCGTGGAAAAACCTAAGTACAGTAGCCCGGATAAAACAATAAAAGCTGCTAAAGCTGCTGTAGCGCTATGTGACTCGCTTTCCGGGGACGCTCTGGCAAAACAGCAAGAGCGTGTCCGGGAACTTCTTGAAACTATCGAGCAGCAAAATGCTGAGCAGCTTGATAAGCTGAACAAGGTTGTGGCTTCAAAATCTGCGCGTTCGACAAGGAATGCCGGTAGCAAGTCCCATGGGCAGGCATCGTCCCCCCATCCGAACAGAAGAAGGGAAAAAGAAGTGAATGCGCAGCAGATGACTGTGTACGATCCGGTTCTTGCCGGAAAACAACAAGCCGGGCAACATGATGCCGGTAGAAAAAGCCAAGGGGCAGAGCGAGGCTACGCCAAAGGAGGCTATGCCGGAAACAATCATGCCGGTAGATATGAGACCGGGCAAAATTATCGAGCTGCAAGGGCAGCGTACGATGAGGAGGAAATAGATCCCCCGAGGTACCGGCAGGCAAGGGCCGCGGTACCGGAATGTTATGATGAAGCTGATTCTGCAAGACCGGCAGCATACCGGAACGCGTTGGGAGAACGCTTGGGAGAGAGATACTTACCGGAACGGGATGCGAGGCACCGTCTGGATAGAGTGTACTTGTCAGAAATGATCGAGGAGGAAGGTCCTCCAGGCCCAAAGTGCTTTGGCCCAAGGATCATGAAAGAAAAACCACCAGTGCGCAACTTTATGTTGCCCCGTGACACAAAAACATACGATGGCACTACGAAGCCGGAAGATTGGCTCGCGGATTACGTAACCGCGGTATACGTCGCAGGCGGTGGAGGAACCGTAGCAGGAGGAGGAAACAGGCGTTGGGCCGTGAGAATCATACCATCGTTTTTGGTCGGACCGGCAAGAATATGGCTAAACAACTTGCCGGCAGGAAGTATAAATGGCTGGCTGGATTTTGAGGAAGCTTTTGTGAGCAATTTCAGCAGCACCTATCAGAGGCCAAACAGGCCGCAGCAACTTGCTCTGTGCGTACAACGCCCGAACGAAACAGACCGGGATTATCTGGCCCGGTGGAACACTACGAGGAACTCCTGTGAAGGAGTAATCGAGGCACAGGCCATTGCTTGGTTTAGCAGTGGGTGCAGAAGAGGTTCACCGTTGTGGCAAAAGCTGCAGCGGAACATGCCGACAACGTTGGCAGAGATGATACGTGTGGCGGATAGCTATGCGTTGGGAGACCCAACGCAGCCGGTAGTGCAACCTGAGCCGGAACAGCTACGCCAAGAGCAACACCGGGATAACCGGAATAACAAAAGAAGGGAAGATTTTCCAGATCGAAGGTACGGTCCGCAGCAAGTTGCTGCTGTGCAGGAAAACTCTGAGGCCAGCGGCAGTCAGAGGCAAAGAACCGGATCGCAGCCGTGGGCAGGTCCTAAGAAACAATGGGTAGAAAAGAAACCCTGGGTCCAGAAAAGAAAGCGGCAAGAACCCGCCAAATACACCATGTATGCTGGCATGGACCAACCATGCCGGTGGCACACACCGAATCCGGCACACCCGTCAAACCACCTGACGAAGGATTGTACCTGGACAAAGTACTTGATGCAAAAGGGAGCGGTAAAAGATGCACAACCACCGCAAGACATGCCGCGGCAACAACAGCTACCGCCACCACCGCCGCTTACCGGGGCAAACGCCTTACCGGTACAGCCAAACCGGCAACAGTACCAGCAAGTTAACCGGGTGGAGCAAAACGATAACCAATCACCTCCACCGGCACCTTTAGGCCGGAATGTTTACGAAGACCCGCATCTGTGCTGTGTTGTTTTTGTCACTGAGCCAACAGACAGGCAAAGTGTGCATCGCCGCTCCATGGAGGTAAACGCCGTGATGCCGGCAGTTCCCAAATACATGATGTGGTCCAATCAAGAAATTACCTGGTCATCTAAGGATCACCCCAAAATCATGCCGAATCCGGGTGGATATGCTCTTGTTGTGGACCCAATCATGAAAGGGCCGCAAGCTCGAGTAAAATTCAGCAAGGTGCTGATAGATAACGGCAGCAGCATAAACATCATGTACAAGCATACCATGCATACGCTGGGCATAACAGAAAACATGCTTCAGCCAACGCGCACAACGTTCCACGGAATCGTTCCGGGTTTGTCCTGCGCCCCGATAGGAAAAGTTCGGGTGGACGTAGCATTTGGAGGCCGTGACAATTGCCGGGTTGAAAATGTTGAGTTTGAGGTGGTGGATCTAGACAGTCCCTACCATGCGTTACTGGGGAGACCGGCATTGGCAGCCTTCATGGCCACAACTCATACGGCTTACCTCAAGATGAAAATGCCGGCACCTCGTGGACCGCTGACTGTTGTGGGAAACTATAAAGTCTCACTGGAAACCGCATCTGCCGGATCAAACCTAGCGGAATCGCTGGTGATCGCGGAGGAAAAGAAGAGGATGCAAATAGCTGTTGCGCTGGCTCAGTCCTCACAGTTGAGCTTAGCGGCAATGAGTGGAAACTTGGGCTCACCGGCATTCAAGCCGACAAATGAAACAAAGGACATTGTGCTGGATCCGGCTTACCCAGAGCGCACCGTTCGCATTGGTACTGGGCTCGATGAGGCATAGGAAAGCGCGCTCGTCAGCTTCCTCCGTGAGAATCGGAATATCTTTGCCTGGTCCACTGATGACTTGGTGGGTGTTCCGAGGGAGCTGGCTGAGCACTCTCTAAACGTCCGAAAAGATGCTAAGCCGGTGCGACAGCCCTTGCGCCGGTTCGCTGAAGATAGAAGGAAAATCATAGGAGAAGAGGTAACCAAACTGCTTGTTGCCGGATTCATTGTGGAGGTCACGCACACAGAGTGGCTGGCCAATCCGGTAATGGTTGAAAAGAAGAAAGATGAGAACCTGGAGGCAAAAGCTCCGAAGGTGTGGCGCATGTGCATCGACTACACCAACCTAAACAAGGCCTGCCCAAGAGATCCTTTTCCGTTGCCACGAATCGATCAAGTGATTGATTCAACTGCTGGGTGTGAGTTGTTGTCCTTCCTGGATGCGTATTCCGGTTTCCACCAAATTCCCTTGAAAAAGGAAGATCAAATAAAAACTGCGTTCATTACCCCGCACGGGGCTTATTGCTATGTCACTATGCCTTTTGGGTTGCGCAACGCTGGTGCAACGTACCAGCGCTGTATGCAAAAATGCTTGTTTGATCAAATCGGAAAGAATGTGCAAGTCTATGTGGACGACATTGTGATAAAAACTAAGGTAAAAAACACCTTAATCGATGACATCCGGCAAACATTCGACAACCTAAGACGGTTCCGGATGAAACTCAATCCGGCAAAGTGCACCTTTGGTGTCCCTGCCGGCAAGCTGCTCGGTTTCCTGGTATCAAGCCGGGGCATAGAAGTCAATCTGGTAAAAATCCGGACAATAGAAAGAATGACTGTCCCTCGAGAGCTAAAAGATGTGCAAAAGTTTACCGGAAGCTTGCCATCGCTGAGCCGGTTCGTAAGCAGGTTGGGAGAAAAAGCTCTGCCACTATATGCTCTCATGAAAAAATCTGACACGTTCGTGCCGGACCCCTCAGCAGTGCGCAGCGTTTAAAGAGCTAAAAGCAATGCTGGCCACAGCACCCATACTGGCTTCACCTTTAGAAAGAGAGCCTATGCTATTATACATAGCGGCAACAAACCGGGTTGTGAGCGTAGTGGTGGTGGTTGAAAGAGAAGAGGAAGGAAAAACCGTCCAGAGGCCGGTATACTACCTGAGCGAGGTGCTCTCCCTCTCAAAACAAAACTACCCTCACTTCCAAAAAATGACTTATGGCGTGTACATGGCCGCCACAAAACTCAAGCATTACTTTGAGGAGCACCCCATGAAGGTGGTGAGTGAAGCACCAATCTCCGACATCATGTGCAACAAAGACGCCAGCGGCCGGATTGCAAAATGGGCAATCCAGATATCACCATACGTGCCGGTGTATGAAAGAAGAGATGCCATAAAATCACAGGCTTTGGCTGATTTCCTCGTTGATTGGGCGGAAATGCAATACAAGCCGCCAGATCAGAGGATAGAGTACTGGAAAATGCACTTTGATGGATCCAAACTCAAAGAGGGCCTAGGTGCCGGTGTGGTACTTACTTCGCCTAAAGGGGATCACCTCCGGTATGTTTTGCAAGTGCATTTCAGGGCATCGAATAATGTCGCTGAGTATGAAGCTTTGATCCATGGGCTTAAGGTCGCAAAAGAAATCGGTGCACACCGGATCATTTGCTATGGAGATTCAGATCTTGTGGTACACAGTTGTTCCGGGATTGGGATGCAAAAGATGCCAACATGGCCTCATACCGGTTTCACGTGCAAAAGATTGCCGGATTCTTCGAAGGATGTGAATTTCACCATGTGCCGCGCGCAGAAAATGAAGCCGCGGATGCTTTGTCCAAGCTGGGCTCATCTAGGCAAGAAATTCCTCCCGGAATAGCTTTGGCTCACTTAAGAGTACCATCGATCAAACCAAGTCCAGAATCAGAATCAATTTTCGTACCGGAATCACATGTAGTACCCATGGATATTGATGAAGGAAACCCGGACTGTACTCGGCAAACTCGGGACTGCTCCGGCAAGCTGAGGACCCTCCAAAGCAAGCTCGGGACTGTTGTACCCATACCGGAAGAAATGATGCTGGTAGATAGCATGGAGATAGATGCACCGGTGTTTTTGGTTCAAGAGACACCGTCATGGGTTAAACCTATTAAGGAATTCCTGATCAACGGCACCTTGCCGGCTGACGAAAATGAATCAAGGAGGATACAAAGAAGGTCCAAAGCTTACACATTCATCAATGGTGAGGTGTACAAGAGAAGCGTTACCGGTGTCCTTCAAAGATGTGTGGAACCGGAAGAAGGGAAAGAAATGCTCGAGGAAATTCACCAAGGAGAATGTGGGCATCATGCCTCATCAAGGGCGCTAGTAGCAAAAGTATTCCGGCATGGGTTTTATTGGCCCACCGCTTTGGAGAACGCCGAGGATTTGGTAAGAAAATGCAACGGGTGCCGAGGTACGCCAAGCAAAATCATACCTCAAAGATCCGGTTTAAAGACAATACCGTTAACATGGCCGTTTGCCGTTTGGTGCCTTGACATGGTTGGCCCATTCAAAACTGCAAGAAGCAGCATGACTCACATCTTGGTTATGGTAGATAAATTCACCAAGTGGCTAGAAGTGAAACCTATCGCAAAATGTGATGGGCACACAGCGGTGAAATTCTTAAAAGATGTCATTTTGCGGTATGGATACCCGCACAGCATCATCACTGACAATGGAACCAACTTTGCTCAAGGTGAGTTCAAAAGGTTCTGTGAAGACAACAACATCCGGTTGGATTTGTGCTCAGTGGCACACCCACAAGGCAATGGCCAAGTGGAAAGAATGAATGCTTTGGTACTTTCCGGTATCAAACCTAGACTCATTGATGCAGTGGAAAAGTCACCGGGATGCTGGCTCGATGAGCTACCATCAGTACTGTGGAGTATAAGAACAACTCCAAACCGGTCTACCGGATACACTCCTTTCTTCATGGTTTATGGAGCAGAAGCGGTCATACCGACTGACATCATTCATGATTCACCAAGGGTACAGCTCTATACTGAGCAAGAGGTCAAAGAGGCCAGAGAAGATGACGTGGACTTGCTAGAAGAAGCAAGAGAGCTGGCTTTGGCAAGAACAGCCATTTACCAAAGAAAACCTAAGACGCTATCATAACCGGAAGGTTAACCCGAGAGTTTTCCGGGAAGGAGATCTTGTGCTTCGCCTAGTGCAGCGCACTGAAGGCCGGCATAAGCTTTTGCCACCGTGGGAAGGTCCCTTCATTGTAAGCAAGGTGCTTCACAATGATGCGTACTACTTGATCGATGCGCAGGAGTGGAAGAAAGGAAAGGCGGACAGGTCCGGAGAGGAGAGCAAGCGTCCATGGAACGTAGCTCTGTTGCGTCCTTTCTACTCTTGAAGTGGTGGTGTAAGAAGTTCCTTTTTGTACCTTATATGCTATGAATAAAAGATGCCGGAACCTTGAATGAATCTCGGGGACTACCCCAATAAGGTTGCATGTAACTTGTTTATTTTTTCAGTTTACCGGTTGCTTATTGAATGTTTTTTCTTTCCGGTTTAGTAGTGTGCTAAATCCTACCGGAGTCTTCGACTGCCGTTGTCCGCATAAACCGGCTTCATGGCAAGCAAGATAAACCGGTAGGAGATAAGCACATGAACTGCGAAGAGGGAGAGCAGGAAAGAACAATCCGGAAAATTTAACTAACCCCGGTTTAACCGGTTTTTTGCAAAATTTCGAAATTATTTCTAAGTTCAAGAAAATGCTTGTTTGGTGAAAGAACCTTGTGCTCATACGCCAAAGAACGCCCAGAGAAGGCAGGCAGAGCCAAGGCAAAAGAGCCAAGTGTGCATCAAATTGGATGCGGAAACAATTTGGAAATCTTTGCAAAGCAAGGTGATAAAATCAAAACCAAAAGCAAGTATGCTAAGGTAAACATAAGATAATTAACACCGGTATAACTTACCGGCATAAAATGTTGTACGGCAACCACAAGCAGACTTAAAGTTTTACATCATAAGCCCCGGCATCCCGGGGCAGAATTTAACAGAACATTGTCTTAAGGCACGCAGGGCCAAACAGCATGACAAGGTAAATTTTAAGGCAAGTAATCAGGCAGCAGGGGCTTCCGGAGGAGCGTCGCCAGCACCAGCGTCGTCCAGAGGCTCCTCATCGGCTTCATCCTTCTCCTCGTCGAGATAGTCCTTGACATCAGGAGGGGGAGGGATGAAGGTGCGCATGTCGGCGTACTCCGCAATGTGGTACGCACGATCCTGCCGCTTAGCGGTGAGGATCGGGTCCAAATCGGTTTCCGCGCCTTCACGCACGCCGGTAAGGGCATCCAGGTCGAGCTCCGGGTACCAGGAACAGGCGACGCGGAGGGCAGAATCCGCTCCAGCACGGGCAGCAGAGCACTGCCACTCGCGGATCCTCCTGCCGGCGCCCTTGAGACGGTCGCTGATGAGGGAGAAGGTATCCGGCACCTCTTCGCCAAAGCTGTGGTCCTGAAGAGCTGGGTAGCTACATCAGGAATGTCAGATAGATTGCGATCTATGGCGCGCATATGAGACACCCGCGCATTAAGCGCGACCAGATGGTCATTGGGCGTCCATGGCGCGGTAAGATTCGCCTGGCCTTGGTCCTTGCGGCGCGCGTCAACCTTCTTGACAGCGTACCTCTGTGAGTCCGGAAAGAGGCCTGTGCGAAGAAAGAAAAAGGCTAAGGAAAAGAATCCGGAAGAAAAAGAGACCGGAAGGAAAGATAATGGAAAGAAAATGGGGTCGGAAGAAAAAGGCTCGTATGCAGTAGTCAAAGTATGTAAAAGAAAAGGACTCACGGTAGGCAAGTGTGTCAGTTTGCAGGATCAACTGGTTGCATTCCTTGTGCTCCTCCTCCAGCCGCGCGGCCTTCTCCTCAGCACCCTTCCGGGCCTTGGCCAGCTCCTCCAGCTCAGCTCGCAAGACAACGGTGGCGTTGTCGGCGTCCTCCGTAGCCTCGTCCATCTTGGCCGCCGCATCGCCTTCAGCCGGCTTTGAGGGCCTTGGCGTGGTCAAGCCCCAGCTGAATGAGCTGAGACTTGAGCTCCTGGTAGCTGGTCTTGTGGGCGCTCAGCTCCTCCTGATGCTGCCGGATGAGCTGGTCTTTCTCCCCTGCAACCCGGAAAAGAAGATGTTAACAAGGTTATGCTAGTAAATATGAAAAGGAAACCAAGTTAACAGGAGAAAGGAGAAAAGTTATACGTTGGGCGGCGGCGAGCTGCTCCTTGAGAGCGTCAATGGAAGCTTCCGGGATCACTGTTAAACAGAAATTGCGAATGTTAGGAGGAAAAAATGTTTCCGGTAACAAAGATGCCGGTAGAACAAAAACTTACCTTGGCACTTATCATGTGCCTCAGCGAGCTCCCGATGCTCCCATAAGAGCTCCTCAAAGAGGGCCTTCCGAGCGTCAGCCGTGAGCTGTTCAAGGAAAAGAAATAAGTTCAGTGTTGCGCTAGGAACAAAGTTCTTAACCCGAAACTCGGGATCGGGCAAGGCCGGTTTTGCGCGTTTCTAAGATAAGTTTTGAGCTAAGAACAAAGTTCTTAACCCGAAACCCTGGGATCGGGCAAAGGCCGGTTTTGCGCGTTTCGAGATAGGTTGTGCGCTAAGAAGAAGGTGTTTAACCCGAAACTCGGGGACTGGCAGTGCCGGTTTCACGCTAAGTTTTAAAGTTAAGTTTTGCGCTAAGAGCTGCGCTCTCACCACAAAACTCGGGGACTGGGAAGATAGACAAGAGAGAAACCGGCATGAACTAAAGAAAAGATAGAGCAAGATGGAAGCAAAAAAAACCGGTAAAGATTGAAAAAAGTTAGTAGAACATACCATCAGATTGTTCGTGGCATCGTACCACGCGCTGTCGAGCTCCTTCACGGCGCCGCGGGCCGCATGAAGTGCTCCTCGGAAGACCGGTCCCCGACAGGTCAGGTGCCGGCAGCCTGTCCTTGCCTGCACCGCAGTCGCCGGAGTCATGTCCGCGGCGTTCCACTTTTGGGCGTAGGGCAGGAGATGCCCTGTGTCCCGGCCTTGGCGTTGGAACTCGCAATACGGCCAAGAAGACCGGTGGCCTTCGTGGGCGGTATCCCCGGCGGCCTTGGAGACATGCAGCACCAGAGGCTGCCGGCCGCCGAAGAGGCGCCGGAGGCCGTCGCCGTCCCCTTAATGAGCTTGGAAATCTTGGGCGGCGGCGCGGAAGGAGCGGCCCCGGAAGTCTTGGGCGGCGGCGCAGTTGGAGCGGCCCTGGAGGGTTTGGCGCGAGGACCGTCTGGCGGTGGCATGAGGATAGTTCGTGGAGAAGGGGGAGCGCTAGGCGCGTCACCCGATTTGGAGCCTTCCGGCGCGGAAGGTTCCGGCGCGGAAGGTGTCGTCTTTTCAAGGACGGGAGGAGCCGGAGGCTCCGCCCGCCCGCCCGGCAGCTTCTTCTTCTTCGGCGCCGATGTTGCCGGCGCCGGTGTCTTGTTTCTCTTGGAGAAAGGAAAGATCCTCCTCCGTGCGGTGATCTGATGATGAAGGGGCCGCACGCCCGAATTTGTTGTGCCCCGAGAGGGAGAGGCAGAGGTGTTAGCGGCACCAGATGGTGCCGGGCTTGAGCGAGGAGGAGGGGTTGAGGTCCTTGCGGAACCCTCAGAGCCCGATGGCTTTGAGCCAAGCTTGAGCGCGGGGCTGAAAGAAAGAAAGAAGGATGGTTGGAGAAAAGCAACCGGAAAAAGAACTTGGCAAAAGAGGCAAGCAAGAAAATAAAAAACTTACCCGGAAGCAGTCGGCATCACCTTGCGCCCGTAGTGGCGCACGCCCACTTCCTTCTCCCCCAAGGGCTCAGTCCGGAAGCGCTTGGAGGGAGGGGCCTGGCTGGAACCGGCATTAGATGCCGGCTGCTTGTTCTTTTGGCCTTGGGCCATGAGTTTGTCCACAAACTCTGGCCGGCCTCGCCAGCGCAGGGCGGCGCGCGCTCGTGGATCTGTAAGTTAAACTTAGCTAAGGAAAAATTCGCAAGAAGGCGATAGCGGAAAAGTACAAGAAACCGGAAAAGAAAATACCTCGAGCATGGTCAGGTCATCGGAGGACCCGGTTGGCTCCGGCGGGTCCCGGCCAAGGCGCGCAGCCGGAGTCCTGCCCATCTTCGCATCCTTCCAAAAAATATAGGGGTCTGGGTCGAAGGAGTCAAGGGCGCGCTTCACCGGAATCCCGCGTCGCTCTGCCTCGATGAGAGGGAAGCGGTCCTTGGCCTGGAACACGAAAAAAGAAGGTTAACAAAGGCAAAAAGTTACCGGCAAAAACAATCCCAGTTGCGTAATCCCTTACTTCTTGAGTCGGAGGGTTAGTAGTGCTGAGGGGAAGAAGGCCCCATTCCCAAGCAAATGGCATAGCAGTTTGGCAAATCTGCTTAGCCTTGCGAACAACATCTTTCTTGCTAAGGGGACGGCCTGTGATCTTGGTAGGATCGCCGGGGCCGTACATCTCGCTCATCCTATGCACGCGGCGCTTCAGAGGAAGCACCCGGCGCGATATAAAGGTGCGGATGATATCATCCGAGCAGATGTTGGTCTCCTTCTTCAAAGAGGCCAAGAAGCGCACCACCCGGTTGGTTTCAGCATGATCCGTCCTTGGGTTGTAGCTCCAATTGGCTCTGCTAGGAGGCCCCGCTTGGTATGGAGGAAGATCGATAAGATTGGCGCGGCCGTTGTTCTTCACATAGAAGAAAGTTCCTTGCCAGGCGCGGCAGGACTCGAGGCCGGAAAACTTAAGGAAAGTGCTCCCTTGGCGGGAGCCAACGATACAAGATCCGCACTCCACGGGCGGCTTGGGCTTAGGGATTTCCTTGCCCTGGACGGAATTAATCCGCAAACAAAAGAAGCGGGCAAACGTCTCACGAGTGGGACGAATGCCGATATAGGCCTCCATGAAGGTGGCATAGCAAGAGAGGTAGAAGATGGCGTTGCCAGGAAGGTGGTGAGGTTGGAGTTCGTAAAAATCTAAAAACTCCCGGAAAAAAGGGGAGGCAGGAAGGCCGAAGCCGCGCTCGAAGTGAGCAAGAAAAACAACATGTTCACCGGGCTCGGGGTCCGGTTCGAGTTCGTCACCAGGAATCCGGCAGGTGACTCCTTCCGGAATCCGGCGGGACCGGTATAACCAGTCGATCTCAAACTCAGTAACATTGGAGCCCATCCAGGCTCCGCGAGTGAGTGGGGAAGGCTCTGCGCCGGAAGATTGGCTAGAGCTACTAGAGGCTTGGCCAGAGCTACTCGTTTCTTGGCTACCGGAAGCTTGGCTAAAGCTACCGGATTCTAGATGGCCACCGGACTCTTGGCGGCTACCGGATTCCTGCTGGTTGCCGGAATCGATCTCCATCGGATCTGAAGCCGTGGATTCGCCGGGAGATTGTCTACGGCGCTTAACGGAAAGAGAAGAAGAAGATGCGGAGGAAGATTCCTCGTCAGACATTGGATGGCTACGCGGAAAAACAGAAATCCCACTCTTGAACCCCGCGTGAAGATCTACGAGTAAGAAGAAAACCAAAGAAAAAGAGGAAATAAGAACACCGTAGACCCAAAATCTGAAAAGCAACCAAACGGTGAGCAAAGTAAGATTGCCACCAACCTTGAGCGGCGCGGTCGCTGAGAAAGACTTTCGCCGGCGAAGGACAGGGCCTGCGGTCGCCAACGACCACTGTCGACGGCGAGGCGGAGAAGCTCGCGGAGAAGTGCGAATGCAGCGGGCGTGGTGAAGGTGCTGTTGAAGATTCCCGCACAGCAAAGTCCGGCGGAAGCACGGCGTGAGTTCGCCGGGCGCCGAAGCTTGAGCGAGCGACGGCGGACGGAGAGCGGCGGAAGCGCGAAGGCGAGAAGCACTGTGCGCAAAGGATGAGGAATGCGAAGAAGAGGAAGAAGAAGGGGCAGTTGTGCTTATAAAGGAGAGAGAAGGTGGGCTGGAAACCGCTGGGCCGCGGCGGTTCGCATCGCGGGCCGCGGCGGTTCGCACCACGGGCCGCCACGTGGCGAGGGAATACACGCGAGAAAATGGGACGCCACACGGAGGCACACACGGGATCCAAAACGGCTAGTGGGATCCGCAGCGATGCATTTAATGAGCGCGCGGAAGTCGAAGCGAAGTGACAACTGACACTGGCGTGGCAGTTAACAGTGCGCATGTCACTGACAGGCGCGGGGCCCAAAATATTCTCGACTTCGCCGAGGAGGGAGTAAATGCGAAAGATGCCGGAAAAGAGAGATGCCGGAAGATGCCTTGCAGAGAAAAGAAAAGACAAAGAAGGGCAAAGATGCCGGATCCAAGCTCAGGCCGGAGGAATTAAAACCGGTATCCTCAGAAAGATGAAAACTCGGCATGGTCCGTAGGATAGAATCCTCCAGACTATCCCAGCCTTTCGGGGACTAATGTTGGGGGATAACCCCGGTATGCCAAAGGCATGCCAAACCGGATGGTTTGAGCCATCGAGATACCGGTTTAGTATTCTTACCGGAAGATAAGGTAGGAGTTTGGGCTGAATGAAGCCAAGCCGGCATCCCCAAGGGGGTATGCCGGAACCCGGTAAAGAAGATACCGGCTTCAAGGTCTGTCGGCAGACTGGTCAAAGATTCTCTTCAGAGCAAGAAGACAAGGATGAGCTAAGCAAAGTGGCTTTAATCGAGCCCGGCGCCAAAGAGAAGGGTGACGCTGAAAGAAGCTTGAGGACATCAGCAGCTCTGATTAAAGAGGACTCAAGGCCATCTACGGTTAAAGTAACTTTGTAAAGTAGTTTGTCTAGTCAAAGATGCCATTAGGGTTTTCTTGCATTGTAAGCCACCCTCTCCCCTATATAAGGAGAGGGGGCAGCCCTCCTTACGGGCGCGGGACATGAGCAGCACAAACCTGTAACTTGTGAGAATCAATGAACATGGTGATCTAGAGCGAGTTCTTCCTTGTGTCTTTCTTCTTCAACCTCTGGCCTTGGCCAAGTTCTTGAGGAAACCATCCGGAAGTTCATCCTACCCGATCACAAACCCTCCCCCGAATCCTCTAGCGTCCATTCGGCCCCAATCTAAGCCATCCTATGGCATCTGCTCGTTCACCACGACGACATAACATATAGCAAAAACTTTTCATGAATAGTACTTTCAAGACAAGCATCAAAAAGTCTTGCATAAGAGTTAACTCATAAAGCAATAAATTCTTAATAAGAGGTTTGAAGCAACACAAAGGATGATTAAGTTTCAGCAATTGCTTTCAACTTGTAACATGTATATCTCATGGATAGTTGTCAACATAAAGCAATATAACAAGTGCAATAAGTAAACATGTAAGAATCAATGCACACAGTTGACACAAGTGTTTGCTTCTAAGATAGAAAGAAGTAGGTAAACTAACTCAACATAAAGTAAAAGAAAGGCCCTTCGCAGAGGGAAGCATGGATTACTCATGTGCTAGAGCTTTTTATTCTGAAAACATGGAAACAATTTTGTCAACGGTAGTAATAATTCATATGTGTTATGCATAAGACCTCTTATAAGTTGCAAGCCTCATGCATCGAATACCAATAGTGGCCGCACCTTGTCCTAATTAGCTCGGATTTCCATGGATTATCATTGCATTACATATGTTTCAACCAAGTGTCACAAAGGGGTACCTCTATGCCGCCTGTACAAAGGTCCAAGGAGATAGATCGCATTTGATTTCTCAGTTTTGATAGATCTCAACTTGAGGACATCCATACCGGGACAACATAGAAAATAGATAATGGACTCCTCTTTAATGCTTAAGCATTCAACAACAGATAATATTCTCATAAGAGATTGAGGTTTAATGTCCAAACTAAAACTTCCACCATGATACATGGCTTTGGTTGGCGGCCCAATGTTCTTCTCTAACAATATGCATACTCAAACCATTTAATCATGATAAATCACCCTTACTTCAGACAAGACGAACATGCATAGCAACTCACATGATATTCAACAAAGGTGTAAAAAGTTGATGGCGTCCCCAGAAACATGGTTACCGCTCAACAAGCAACTTATAAGAAATAAGATACATAAGCGATATATTCAATACCACAATAGTTTTTAAGCTATTTTCCCATGAGCTATGTATTGCAAAGACAAGGAATGAAATTTTAAAGGTAGCACACAAGCAATTTACTTTGGAATGGCAGAGAAATACCACATAGTAGGTAGTTATGGTGGACATAAATGGCATGAGTTTTGGCTCAAGGTTTTTGGATGCACGAGAAGCATTTCCTCTCAGTACAAGGCTTTGGCTAGCAAGGTTGTTTGAAGCAAACACAAGTATGAACCAGTACAGCAAAACTTACATAAGAACATATTGCAAGCATTATAAGACTCTACACTGTCTCCTTGTTGCTCAAACACTTTTACCAGAAAAATATCTAGACCTTAGAGAGATCAATCATGCAATCCAAATTTCAACAAGCTCTACAGTAGTTCTCCACTAATAGGTTTAAACTACATGTTGTAAGAGCTTAAACATGATCTATGAGAGCTCAAAACAATTGCCAAGTATCAAATTATTCAAGACCATATACCATTTACCACATGAAGCATTTTCTGTTTCCAACCAAATAGCAATCAACGAAGCGGTTTTCAATTCCGCCATGAACATTAAAGATAGAGCTAAGAACACCAGTGTTCATATGAAAAAGCGGAGCGTGTCTTTCTCCAATACAAGGAATGCTAGGATCCGATTTTATTCAAACAAAAACAAAACAAACAGACGCTCCAAGTAAAGCACATAAGATGTGATGGAATAAAAATATAGTTTCACTAGAGGTGACCTGATAAGTTGTCGACGAAGAAGGGGATGCCTTGGGCATCCCCAAGCTTAGATGCTTGAGTCTTCTTGAAATATGCAGGGATGAACCACGGGGGCATCCCCAAGCTTAGACTTTTCACTCTTCTTGATCATAGTATATCATCCTCCTCTCTTGACCCTTGAAAACTTCCGCCACACCAAACTTCTCATAAACTTCATTAGAGGGTTAGTGCATAATCAAAAATTCACATGTTCAGCAAGGACACAATCATTCCCAACACTTCTGGATAGTACCCAAGGCTACTGAAAGTTAATGGAACAAAGAAGTCCACTCAATACAGTAAAAGAGGCAATGCGAAATAAAAGGCAGAATCTGTCAAAACAGAACAATCCGTAAAGACGAATTTTTTCGAGGCACTTAACTTGCTCAGATCAGAAAACTCAAAACTAATGAAAGTTGCGTACATATCTGAGGAACACGCATGAATTTTTGCAGAATTTTTAGGTTCTCCTACAGAGAGATCTACTCAAATTCGTGATAGCTAAAAATCTGTTTCTGCGCAGAAATCCAAATCTAGTATCAACTTTCTATTAGAGACTTTACTTGGCACACCAATGCAATAAAATAAAGATAAGGAGAGGTTGCTACAGTAGTAACAACTTCCAAGACACAACAAAACAGTAGCAAAATAAAACATGGGTTATCTCCCAAGAAGTGCTTTCTTTATAGCCATTAAGATGGGCTCAGTGATTTTAATGATGCTCACGCAAGAAATAAGAGTTGAAGTAAAAGAGAGCATCAAGAAGCAAATTCAAAACACATTTAAGCCTAACCCACTTCCTATGAATAAGAATCTTGTACACAAATAAATTCATGAAGAACAAAGTGACAAGCATAGGAAGATAAAACACGAGTAACTTCAAAATTCTCAACATAAAGAGGGGAAACTTAATATTATTAAGATGCATATAGCCATGTTTCCCTCTCTCATAATAACTTTCAGTAGCATCATGAACAAACTCAACAATATAACTATCACATGAAACATTCTTATCATGAGCTACATGCATAAAATTATTACTCTCCACATAAGCATAATCATTACTATTAATTGTAGTGGGCGCAAATTCAATAAGATAGCCTTCATTATTATTCTCATCACCATAATCATCATATATAGGAGGCATATTGTAATCATAATTAATTTTCTCCTTAATAGTAGGTGGACTGAAAATATCATATTCATCATTGTAATCATCATAAATTGCAGGCATGGTATAATCATAATAACCTTTATCCTCCATAGTAGGTGGCACCAAAATACCACTATCATTGTAATCATCATAAATGGGAGGTAAAGTATCATCAAAGAAAATTTTCTCCTCCATGCTTGGGGGACTAAAAATATCATGCTCCTCAAAACCAGCTTCCCCAAGCTTAGAATTTTCCATAGCATTAGCAACAATGGTGTTCAAAGCATTCATACTAATAACATTGCCATTAGCATGCATATAAAGTTCCATAGGTTTTTTAATTTTCTCTTCAAACACCTGATGTCCTAACTCAAGATAAATACTATAAAGATCTCTAATATTTTTGTTGTTTTCTATTAAGCCTAACTAGTGAAATAAAAACAAGAAACAAAAAGATATAATTGCAGAATCTAAAGGAAATAGCTTCGAGCACTCACACACCGGCAACGGTGCTAGGAAATAGCTTAGTAGTCGGAGGATGTGAATACCTTTTACCTTACCTCCCCGGCAACGGCGCCAGAAAATAGCTTAGTAGTCGGAGGATGTGAATACCTTTTACCTTACCTCCCCGCCAACGGCGCCAGAAAATAGCTTGATGTCTACGCACGCTTCTATTCCTGTAGACAGTGTTGGGCCTCCAAGAGCAGAGGTTTGTAGAACAGTAGCAAGTTTCCCTGAAGTGGATCACCCAAGGTTTATCGAACTCAGGGAGGTAGAGGTCAAAGATAATCCTCTCAAGCAACCCTGCAATTAAGATACAAGAAGTCTCTTGTGTCCCCAACACACCTAATACACTTGTCAGATGTATAGGTGCACTAGTTCGGCGAAGAGATATTAAAACGCAGGTGGTATAGATGGTGGTAAACGGTAATTGCGATCTGAAGTAAATATTGCAGGAAGTAAAGATGCAGTAAAACAGTAAATAAGCGATGTTTGCAGTATTTGGAAACAAGGCCTAGGGATCCTACTTTCACTAGTGGCCACTCTCAACATTGCAATCATAATTGAATATAAATATAAGCACTTCATCATACTACTCTCCTGTTGGATAAAGAACTCAAATTCATTGGGCAAGTGTGCAAAAGCACACCTCAAAGGCGTATTCCCAAGTACTAATAAACACCCCACACTGTCACCGTGAGCATTCATAGGAGGTACTAACACACCACAATTCATAAGGGAGTTACACACGGCGCACACACTGTCACCATTACACCGAGGTCACAGTAACTCCAAAGTTCACATAATAAATACTTGAATAGCATATGACATCTAGATTGCAAAGCCTACGATCACATAGATGAACAAATAAGTGCTACTCTCAAACACTCTCTTGTTGGATAACAAACACCATTCATTGTGTAGGGCTACAAGAGCACACCTCAAGCCGGAGTAAACAAGCTCCACAACATCCGGAGTTCATATTAAAGTAACCTCTAGAGTGCATAATAGACAAGAGTAACATCTACATATTCATAAAGATCACACCATGGGAGAGAGAGATGAACCACATAGCTACCGATAGAGCCCTCAGCCTCAGGGGAGAACTACTCCCTCCTCATCATAGGAGACAGCAACGGCGATGAAGATGGCGGTGGTGTCGATGGAGATGACTCCGGGGGCACTTCCCCGTCCCGGCGGCGTGCCGGAACAGAGACTTCTGTCCCCCGAACTTGGCTTCGCGATGGCGGCGGCTACGGAACTCTTCGTGGAATATGACTTCGTGTCTTAGGGTTTTCGCGACGGAGAGTATATATAGGCGAAGGGGCGATATCGGTGGAGTCCCGAGGGGTCCACACCCTAGGGGGGCACGCCCTCCCTCTTGGCCGCGCCGCCAGGTGGTGTGGCCACCTCGTGGGCCCTCTCCGTCCCTCCTTCGGTGTTCTGGAACCCTTCGAGGAAAATAGGAAGTTCGGCTTTTGTTTCGTCCAATTCTGAGAATATTTCCTGTGTAAGATTTCTGAAACCAAAAACAGCAGAAAACAGGAACTGGCGCTTCGGCATCTTGTTAATAGGTTAGTGCCGGAAAATGCATAAAAATGATATAAAGTGTGAACAAAACATGTAGGTATTGTCATAAAACTAGCATGGAACATCAGAAATTATAGATACGTTGGAGACGTATCAGGTGTTCATCATTGTTGTCCACAATCATGACATTTAGACAGGGATCATACCAATCAGGAGTGGTACGTTCCCTTGTCGATCTGCGAGGTTCAGTAGCTTTCTCGTTTGAAGTTTCATGATCATCATCATTTGCTTCCTCTCCTATCGGTGCAGGCTGCACCGGAACATCTTCCGGTACTACGCTACTCTGATCTATGAGAGAAGGGTCAATAACCTCGTCGAGTTCTACTTTCCTTCCAGTCACTTCTTTAGTGAGAAACTCCTTCTCAAGAAAGGATCCGTTCTTGGCAACAAAGATTTTTCCTTCGAATCTGTGATAGAAAGTGTACCCAATAGTTTCTTTGGGGTATCCTATGAAGACGCATTTCTCCGCTTTGGGTTCTAGCTTGTCAGGTTGTAACTTCTTTACATAAGCTTCGCAACCCCAAACTTTAAGGAACGACAGCTTAGGTTTCTTCCCAAACCATAATTCATACGATGTCGTTTCAACGGATTTGGATGGTGCCCTATTTAAAGTGAATGCGGCTGTCTCTAATGCATAACCCCAAAACGATAACGGCAAATCAGTAAGAGACATCATAGACCAAACCATATCTAAGAGAGTTTGATTACGATGCTCGGACACACCATTGCGCTGTGGTGTTCCCGGCGGTGTCAACTGTGAAAGTATTCTGCATTTCTTTAAATGCATGCCAAACTCATAACTCAGATATTCGCCTCCGCGATCAGAACTTGGAAACTTAATCTTCTTGTTACGTTGATTTTCCACTTCACTTTGGAATTCCTTAAACTTCTCGAAAGTTTTGGACTTATGTTTCATAAAGTAAATATACCCATATCTACTCAGATCATCCGTGAAGGTTAGAACATAACGATAACCACCGCGCGATGCTACACTCATTGGTCCGCACACATCGGTATGTATGATTTCCAATAAGTCTGTAGCTCGCTCCATTGTACCAGAAAATGGAGTCTACGTCATTTTTCCCATTAGACATGCTTCGCATCTATCAAGTGACTCAAAGTCAAGTGACTCAAGAAGTCCATCGGAATGGAGTTTCTTCATGCGCTTCACTCCAATATGACCAAGACGACAGTGCCACATATAAGTAGAATTATCATTCAATTTAATTCGCTTAGCATCAATGTTATGAACATGTGTATCACTACTATCGAGATTTAACAAGAATAAACCATTCATCTCAGGTGCATGGCCATAAAAGACATTATTCATATAAATAGAACAACCATTATTCTCTGACTTAGACGAATAACCGTCTTGCATTAAACAAGATCCAGATATAATGTTCATGATCAACGCAGGTACCAAATAACAATTATTAAGGTTTAAAACTAATCCCGAAGGTAGATGTAGAGGGAGCGTACCGATGGCGATCACATCGACCTTGGATCCATTTCCAACGCGCATCATCACCTCGTCCCTCGCCAAGCTTCGCTTATTCCGTAGTTCCTGTTTCGAGTTACAAATGTGAGCAACCGAACCAGTATCAAATATCCAGGCACTACTACGAGATACAGTAAGATAGACATCAATAACATGTATATCAAATATACCTTTCTTCTTGATGAGGCCGCTCTTCAGATCAGCCAAGTATTTGGAGCAATTTTGCTTCCAGTGCCCCTTCTCCTTGCAGTAATAGCACACAGTATCAGTCTTAGGGCCAGCCTTAGGCTTCTCCGGAGGCGCAACAACTTTCTTGCCGCCCTTCTTGAAGTTTCCCTTGTTGTTAGGCTTGCCCTGCTTCTTGAAACTGATGGTCTTGTTGACCATCAACACTTGGTTCTCTTTCTTTATCTCAACCTCAGCAGATTTCAGCATGGAGAAGACTTTAGGTAACTCTTTGTTCATGTTCTGCATGTTGTAGTTCATCACGAAGTTCTTGTAACTAGGTGGCAGTGATTGGAGGACACGATGAATACCCAGCTGGTTAGGAATCCCTATCCCCAAGTCACTGAGATTCTTCGCATGCCCGGACATAGCGAGCACGTGCTCACTAATGGAGCTGCCCTCTTCCATCATACAGCCAAAGAAGTGTTTCGGGGCCTCATAGCTTTCCACGGCCGCATGAGTTTCAAAGATAGTTTTCAACTCATTGACCAGCTCATAAGGGTCGTGGTGCTCAAAACGCTTTTGGAGCTCCGCCTCTAGGCTGCACAGGATGGCACACTGAACTTGAGAGTACCGAATGACCCGAGTCTCGTAAACATTCTTTTCGTCCTGGGATACTGCAGGTGGTGGTGGGGGTCCTAGCGGTGCATCAAGCACATATTGTAGATTTCCACCATTGAGGAAAATCCTCACATGACGGAACCAGTCGGTCAAGTTGCTACCATTGCTTTTAAGTTTTTCTTTCTCTAGGAACTGGTTAAAACTGATGGAGGGGGCCGCCATGATCTACAACATATTTGCAAAGAGTTTAGACTAAGTTTATGACAAAATGAGTTCAATTTTAATTCTTAAATTAACTAAGTGAACTCCCACTCAAAGCAACATCCCTCGTATTGTCTTAGTGATCACACGAACCAAATCCACTACACCAAGTCCGATCTTCACGAGAAAAGATGTAGCTTCAAAGGCGAACACTCAAAGTGTTCATCATATCATTCATATGACTCATGCTCTACCTTTCGGTATCCCGTGTTCCGAGACCATGTCTGTACATGGTAGGCTCGTCAAGGCAACCTTAGTATTCGCGTGTGCAAAACTGGCTTGCACCCGTTGTATGCACATGTAGAATCTATCACACCCGATCATCACGTGATGCTTCGAAATGACAAGTCTTAGCAACGGTGCATACTAAGGATGAACACTTTATTATCTTGATATTTTAGTGAGAGGGATCATCTTATAATGCTACCGTCGCGATCTAAGCAAAATAAGATGCATAAAGGATTAACATCACATGCAATTCATAATGTGTGATATGATATGGCCTTTATTCTTGTGCTTTTGATCTCCGTATCCAAAGCACGAACATGATCTCCATCATCACCTGCATGGCGTCAAGGTCAGTGGCGCCGCGTCATGGTTGTCCATCACTTATAGCTACTATAACAACTATTACATGATGAATAGACACGCAGGTCTTAACAAAAAATTAAAGACAACCATTAGGCTCCTGCCGGTTGCCATAATACAATAATGAACATCTCATACATCAAATATAATCATCATCACATGGCCATATCACATCACCAAACCCTGCAAAACAAGTTAGACGCCTCTAATTTGGTTTGCATATTTTACATTGTTTAGGGTTTTCGAGTGAGATCCAATCTATCTACGAACATGAACCACAACGGTGATACTAGTGTTGTCAATAGAAAGAGCAAATTAGATCTTCACTATGGTGGGAGAGACAGACACCCGCAAAGCCACTTATGCAATACAAGTTGCATGTCAAGCGTGGAGCAAGTCTCATGAGACGCGGTCATGTAAAGTTAGCCCGGGCCGCTTCATCCCACCATCCCGCAAGATGCAAAGTGCACTAACTAAAAACAACAAAAGAATCAACGCCCACAAAACCATTGTGTTCTACTCGTGCAACAGATCTATGCATGGATATGGCTCTGATACCACTGATGGGTTCGTTGCATAGAAAACAAAAAATTTCCTACCGCAAAGACGAATAAATCCAAGATCTAATCTACAAGATCGGAGCAATGAGATGGAGATGAGACTAACCCTCGAAGATTCCAAAGCCTACGAGATTAATCTCGTTGTTGGTGTAGACGATCGTCCCCGGTGCTGCAATCCGGCAGCACTTCCATACTCGGTCGCGCGTACGGTGTCGATGAAGCCCTTCCTCTCCCCGTTCCAGCGGGAAGCGGAGGTGTGGTAGATCTCCTGCAAGTTCCAGAAGCACGACGGTGTGGTGGTGGTGGTGGAGGAAGAAAAGCTGCAGGGCTTCGCCTAAGCCGGAGCAGCGTATGGTGGAGGAGAGAGGCGGCCAGAGGAGGGGACAATGGATGGGATGGTGGCCGGCCACCCCCTCCCCTCTTTATATAGGGGGCCAGGCTGGTGGGGTGGCCCCCTTTCCCATCTAGGGTTAGGGGGCGGCGGCCAAGTGGGGGGAAGAGAGATTTCTTCCCCCCCAAGTTGATCCCCCTAGGGTTTTGGGGAAACCCTAGGGGTTTGGCCGGCTGGGCCTTGAGGGGCATGTGCCCCTGGCTCATTAGGCTAGGGAGCACCCCCTCGGCCCATGCTAGGCCTCCTAGGGTCGTGGGCCCACTGGTGGGACCCTCGGAACCTTCTAGAACCTTCCCGGTCATCCACCGGAAAAATCCCGAACTTTTCCGAAACCTAGAAATCAACTTCCCTTATATGAATCTTATTCTCCGGACTATTCCGGACCTCCTCGTGACATCCTGGATCCCACCCGAGACTCCGAACAAACTTCGTCTCCATACCATATTCAAATCTACCTATGCGACATCGAACCTTAAGCGCGTCACCCTACGGTTCGCGAACTACACAGACATGGCCGAGACTCCTCTCCGAGCAATAACCAATAGCGGGATCTGGTGATCCATAATGGCTCCCACATATTCAACGATGACTTAGTGATCGATTGAACCATTTACATACGATGCCGATTCCCTTTGTCACGCGATATTTTACTTGTCCGAGGTTCGATCATCGGTATCTCCATACCTTGTTCAACCTCGTTACCGACAAGTACTCTTTACTCGTACCGTGGTATGTCATCTCTTGTGATCCAATCACATGCTTGCAAGCTAATCAGACGACATTCCACCGAGAGGGCCCAGAGTATATCTATCCGTCATCAGGATGGACAAATTCCACTATTGATCCATATGCCTCAACTCACACTTTCCAAATACTTAATCCCATTTTTATAACCACCCATTTATGCAATGGCGTTTGATGTAATCAAAGTACCCTTCCGGTGTAAGTGATTTACATGATCTCATGGTCGAAGGACTTAGACAACTATGTATCGAAAGCTTATAGCAAACTGAACTTAATGACTTGATCTTATGCTACGCTCATTTGGGTGTGTGTCCATTATATCATTCAACTAATGACATAACCTTGTTATTAATAACATCCAATGTTCATGATCACGAAACCATGATCATCCATTAATCAACAAGCTAGTTATACAAGAGGCGTTCTAGGGACTCCTTGTTGTTTACATAACACACATGTATCAATGTTTCGGTTAATACAATTATAGCATGATATGCAAACATTTATCATAAACACAAAGGTATTTTAATAACCACTTTATTATTGTCTCTTGGGCATATCTCCAACAAGCCTATGTGCGAACAAACTCATTGGTCATCCGATAGCACCCTGAGGCAATAAAGAGTGTTTATTATTATATCTCAATAGGTCATAATAAGTTGCATGCCATGCTATAACTGTATCAATCAAAAACATTGGTACACGCGTGGTATGTAAATAAACCATAGTCTCTAGTGAGCCTATGTGCGAACAAACTCATTGGTTATCCGATGACCGAGGTTTCCCAGTCATGGACATTTATGTCAATTGAAAATGAGATCATATCATTAGGTGAATGATATATTTTACATTGTTCCGATAATTATGAAAACGTAGTAACCTACTCCTTAGACCGTGTGATCATATGTAATCGATCACTATCATCGGAGGCTGCCTTGACCGCATCAACTGTCACGCTGTAATATGGTGATCATAAAGGTGCTTCTCATGTATTTCAAAGGGGTATGTTGAGGCATATGTATCAAGGTCGGGATTTGTTCATTCGCGTGATGGAAAGATACTCTGGGCCCTGATGTCTACTTCCCCCTCCTTTTCCTGTAGACAGTGTTGGGCCTCCAAGAGCAGAGGTTTGTAGAACAGCAGCAAGTTTTCCTTAAGTGGATCACCCAAGGTTTATCGAACTCAGGGAGGAAGAGGTCAAAGATATCCCTCTCATGCAACCCTGCAACCACAAAGCAAGAAGTCTCTTGTGTCCCCAACACACCTAATAGGTGCACTAGTTCGGCGAAGAGATAGTGAAATACAGGTGGTATGAATATATATGAGCAAGAGCAACGGTGCGTAAAATAGCTTGCTGGCGTGTAGTTGATGGTGGTAGTATTGCAGCAGTAGTAACGCAGTAAAACAGTAAACAAGCAGCGATAGCAGTATTTAGGAACAAGGCCTAGGGATTACACTTTCACTAGTGGACACTCTCAACATTGATCACATAACAGAATAGATAAATGCATACTCTACACTCTTGTTGGATGATGAACACATTGCGTAGGATTACACGAACCCTCAATGCCGGAGTTAACAAGCTCCACAATTAATGTTCATATTTTAGTAACCTTATAGTGTAAGATAGATCAACATAACCAAATAGATCACATCAATACCATCATAGTAATAGTTAACTTCACAATCCACAAGAGATCATGATCATAGCCTACGACAAGAACCACATGGGGCACACACTAGTCACCTTTACACCATGCAGGAGGAATAGAATACTTTAATAACATCACTAGAGTAGCACATAGATGAATTATGATACAAAACTCATATGAATCTCAATCATGTAAAGCAGCTCATGAGATTATTGTATTGAGGTACATGGGAGAGAGATGAACCACATAGCTACGGCGAAGCCCTCAGCCTCGGGGGTAGATTACTCCCTCCTCATCATGGGGGCAGCGATGGCGGTGAAGATGGCGGTGGAGACGGCGGTGGAGATGGCTCCGGGGGCAATTCCCCGTCCCGGCAGGGTGCCGGAACAGAGACTTCTGTCCCCCGAATTGGAGTTTCGCGATGTGGCGGCGTCCCTGGAGTCTTTCTGGAGTTTCGTCAATCGGTATCGAAGTTTTAGGTCACGACGGCTTAAATAGGCGAAGAGTTGGAGTCGGGGGGGCCACGGGCTGCCCAAACCATAGGGGGGCGCGCCCCCCCTTGGGCCGCGCCGCCCTAGGGTGTGGGGCCCCCCTGGCACCCCTCTGGCCTTTCTCCGGTGCTCTGGAAGCTTCGCGTATTTCTAAGACTTTCGGTGTTGATTTCGTCCGATTCCGAAAATATTTCCTTACTAGGATTTCTGAAACCAAAAACAGCAGAAAACAGCAACTGGCCTCTCGGCATCTCGTCAATAGGTTAGTTCCGGAAAACGCATAAAAATGATATAAAGTGTGAACAAAACATGTTGGTATTGTCATAAAACAAGCATGGAACATCGGAAATTATAGATACGTTGGAGACGTATCAGCATCCCCAAGCTTAGTTCCTACTCGTCCTCGAGTAGGTAAACGATAAAAAGATAATTTCTGAAGTGACATGCTACCAACATAATCTTGATCATACTATTGTAAATCATATGAGATGAATGCAGCGATTCGAAACAATGTAAATGCAATGAGTAAACAATTGAATCATATAGCAAAGACTTTTCATGAATAGTACTTTCAAGACAAGCATCAACAAGTCTTGCATAAGAGTTACTCATAAAGCAATAAATTCTTAGTAAAGGTATTGAAGCAACATAATGGAAGATTAAGTTTCAGCGGTTGCTTTCAACTTGTAACATGTATATCTCATGGATAGTTGTCAATGCAAAGCGGTATAACAAGTGCAATAAGCAAGTATGTAAGAATCAATGCACAGTTAATACAAGTGTTTGCTTCTAAGATAGAGAGAAATGGGTAAACTGACTCAACATAATAGTAGAAGAAAGGCCCTTCGCAGAGGGAAGCATTGATTGCTATATTTGTGCTAGAGCTTTTATTTTGAAAACAAGAAACAATTTTGTCAACGGTAGTAATAAAGCATATGTATCATGTAAATTATATCTTACAAGTTGCAAGCCTCATGCATAGTATACTAATAGTGCCCACACCTTGTCCTAATTAGCTTGGACTACCGGAATTATCGCAATGCACATGTTTTAACCAAGTGTCACAAAGGGGTACCTCTATGTCACTTTGTACAAAGGTCTAAGGAGAAAGCTCGCATTGGATTTCTCGCTATTGATTATTCTCAACTTAGACATCCATACCGGGACAACATAGACAATAGATAATGGACTTCTCTTTTATGCATAAGCATGTAGCAACAATTAATTTTCTCATATGAGATTGAGGATATATGTCCAAAACTGAAACTTCCACCATGGATCATGGCTTTAGTTAGCGGCCCAATGTTCTTCTCTAACAATATGCACGCTCTAACCATAAGGTGGTAGATCGCCCTTACTTCAGACAAGACGAACATGCATAGCAACTCACATGATATTCAACAAAGAGTAGTTGATGGCGTCCCCAGGAACATGGTTATCGCACAACAAGCAACTTAATAAGAGATAAAGTGCATAAGTACATATTCAATACCACAATAGTTTTTAGGCTATTTGTCCCATGAGCTATATATTGTAAAGGTAGAGGATAGAAATTTAAAGGTAGCACTTCAAGCAATTTACTTTGGAATGGCGGAGAAATACCATGTAGTAGGTAGGTATGGTGGACTCGAATGGCATAGTGGTTGGCTCAAGTATTTTGGATGCATGAGAAGTATTCCCTCTCGATACAAGGCTTAGGCTAGCAAGGTTGTTTGAAGCAAACACAAGCATAAACTAGTACATCAAAACTTACATAAAAGACATATTACAAGCATTATAAGACTATACATCGTCTTCCTTGTTGTTCAAACATCTTACTAGAAAATATCTAGACTCTAGAGAAACCACTCATGCAAACCAAATTTTAACAAGCTCTATGTATTTCTTCACTAATAGGTGCAAAGTATATGATGCAAGAGCTTAAACAGGAGCACAACAATTGCCAAGTATCAAGTTATTCAAGACATCATACCAATTACTACATGTAGCATTTTCTGTTTCCAACCATATAACAATTAACGAAGCAGTTTCAACCTTCGCCATGAACATTAAAAGCTAAGAACACATGTGTTCATACGAACCAGCGGAGCGTGTCTCTCTCCCACACAAGCATTTATTCAAACAAGAACAAAAACAAGAAACATAAAGACGCTCCAAGTAAAGTACATAAGATGTGACCGAATAAAAATATAGTTTCAAGAGAAGGAACCTGATAATTTGTCGATGAAGAAGGGGATGCCTTGGGCATCCCCAAGCTTAGATGCTTGAGTCTTCTTGAAATATGCAGGGGTGAACCACCGGGGCATCCCCAAGCTTAGAGCTTTCACTCTTCTTGATCATAGTATATCATCCTCCTCTCTTGACCCTTGAAAACTTCCTTCACACCAAACTTCTCATAAACTTCATTAGAGGGGTTAGTACATAATCAAAAACTCACATGTTCAGAGGTGACACAATCATTCTTAACACTTCTGGACATTGCTCAAAGCTACTGGAAGGTAATGGAACAAAGAAATCCACCCAACACAGCGAAAGAAGCAATGCGAAATAAAAGGCAGAATCTGTCAAAACAGAACAGTCCGTAAAGACGAATTTCTAATAAATACTTCCGTTGCTCAGATCAGAAAACTCAAAACTAATGAAAGTTGCGTACATATCTGAGGAACACGCACGTAAATTGGCATATTTTTCTGATTTTTCTACAGAGAAAACAGCCCAGATTCGTGATAGATAGAAATCTGTTTCTGCGCAGAAATCCAAATCTAGTATCAACCTTCGATTAGAGGCTTCACTTGGCACAACAAAACACAAAACTAAGATAAGGAGAGGTTGCTACAGTAGTAAACAACTTCCAAGACACAAATATAAAACAAAGTACTGTAGCAAAATAACACATGGGTTATCTCCCAAGAAGTTCTTTCTTTATAGCCATTAAGATGGGCTCAGCAGTTTTGGTGATGCACCCGCAAGAAATAGTATTTGAAGCAAAAGAGAGCTTCAAGAGGCAAATTCAAAACACATTTAAGCCTAACATGCTTCCTATGAAGAAGAATCTTATACACAAATGAATTCATGAAGAACAAAGTGACAAGCATAAGAGGATAAAACACGAGTAACTTCAAGATTCTCAACATAAAGAGGGGAAACTTAATATTATTAAGATGCATACAACCATATTTCCCTCTCTCATAATAACTTTCAGTAGCATCATTGATGAAATCCACAATATACCCATCACTTAAAACATTCTTATCATGGTTCATATGCATAGAAGTATCATTAATTTTGGCATAAGAAGAGTTCTTCTCATCAATAGTAATTGGAGCAAGATTATTATCAAGAATTTGAACATGGTAAACAAGTTGCATATTAAGGGAATTGTTTTTGGTAATCCAATCATGACTATGACAAGTTTCATCAGGATAGTTATAACCTATATCATAGCATTCTTTATAATAATCATCAAAGATCGGAGGCACAGTGTCATCATAAGAAATAGAATAGTTATCTTTCACAATCGGTTTATCCATAACCATACCATCATTGTTATTAGAAGGAGATGTATCAAGAACATAATGACCAGTAGCAAAAGGATTTTCAAACACCTCTTCCCCAAGCTTAGAGCTTTCTATATCATTATGGGAGGAAGCATGGATAGCACTGACACTATGGCAATTATTATCATCTTCAGAATTAGTTTCCCAGAGATTTGTGATATCAAAAGTAGTGTGCTCATTCAAATCATGATCGCTAATGTATGTAAAGGGCATAGGAAGATCATCGTATTCAGATTCATTATCACAATAATCATTAGGAGCAACATACTTACGGTTACCTAGCGTTATCTCATTCACGCGGGGATACGCCGTTACCTCTTTCTTTTTATTCTCCTTCTTCTTCTTCTTCTTCTTCTTCTTCTTCTTCGTTCCCTTCTTCTTCTTCTTCTCTTCCTTCTCCTCGTTCCTTTCTTTAGGAGGAAGAGGCTTGAAGGGTGGCTTGTCCGCATAACCTGATTTACTTTCAGAAACAATAGAAGAAACTTGGGAGGATTCCTCCTTTTCATTAATTAGTTCAAAACACATGGCGGTCCTATCATATTTTGGCAAGGTGTCATCTTCTAAAATATTTTGTATGTAAGTATTTGTATGGCTATTATCAATGCAATAAGAAAAACACCCATGCAGGACATCATCAATATCAAGATCACTCATATGTAACAAAGAGATTTTTCTCGACAGTTCTTCACACCCCAAAAATAAAGTAAGTTCATCATGCTGATTAGGAGTAATTTCATCATCACAATACAAATTTGCAGCACTCATTGGGTTCAAATTATCATTGGAGGAGCATTGAAAATTAAAATGACCCACTTCATGGCAAACTTCACAAATAAAAGGATAGAGGGCACAAACTTTTTTACCAAGATCATCTAGAGCCCTAAGCCACTTTCTAGTTTTTTCATTAATATGATGGATGCAATATTCATCTTTGACTTGATTAATTCCACAAGGTCTATGCATTCCACAAAAATTAACATGCTTATAGGAAATAACATTCTTAGGAGTTTGAGCATGCTTATGGCAATAATTAACAACAATTTCATTCTTCATGCAAGCCTCTTTAAAAGGTTCATGATACTTATCAAAATTCCTCCTAGGCAATTCAAAATGAGAAGCAAAGGCTTTATAAAGATTTGCAGCAACTTGAGAGTCAAGACCATAAGTAGCACTCATATTTCGAAACTTATCGGTATCCATAAAAGCTTCAATGCATTCATAATCATAATTTATACCTGAATCTTTACCTTTGTCGTTCTCCCATCCTTCAGCGTTGTCCTCAATCCGATCAAGAAGGTCCCACCTAGCTTCAACCTCCTTGCTTGTGAAAGATCCCTCCGAACACGCGTCCAGATAGTCCTTGTGTTGTCCTGAAAGCCTCGCATAAAAATTGTTAACAATAACATTACGGGGGAGCTCATGAATGGGACATTTGAGCATTAGTGATTTCAATCTCCCCCACGCTTGAGAAATACTCTCTCCATCACGAGGATAAAAGTTATAAATATAATTCCTATCAATATGCACTTCATGCGGAGGATAAAATTTAGAATAAAAGAGAGATGCAATTTCCTCCCAACCAAGAGAATGCCTATTCTCCAACAATTTATACCAATGCGCCGCTTTACCGCACAAATAAACGGAGAATAGCTTCTTCTTCACTTCATCCATAGAGATACCTGCACACTTGAATAACCCGCATAATTCGTGCAAAAACAGTAAATGATCTCTAGGATGGACAGTTCCATCCCCTTTATAGTGATTGTCCATAACACGTTCAATAATTTGCATAGGTATTTTATACGGAATACTTTCGGCAGGTGGATTTAAAATATCAGAAGCATCATTAGAGTTATCGCATATGGGAGATAAAGCATTATCAGAACAAATTTTCTCCCCTAAAGATGGGAAGCTAAAAAGATCACAAAAACTAGCTTCCCCAAGCTTAGACTTCTTCATAGCATTAGCAGTAATTGCATTCATACTAATAACATCGCTACTAGCATGCAAATAAGGTTCCATAGGTTTTTTAATTTTCGCATCAAACAATTCTAAATCAGGAAAAAGACTAAAAAGCTCACCAATGTTTTTGTTGTTTTCCATTATGCCTAACTAGTGTAAACAAGAAACAAAAAGATGCAATTGCAGGATCTAAAGGAAATAGCTTCGAGTACTTACAACGGCGAAAATAGCTTAGTAGCCGAGGTCCGGAGTGTGAGTACCTTTTTACCTTTCCTCCCCGGCAACGGCGCCAGAAAATAGCTTGATGTCTACTTCCCCCTCCTTTTCCTGTAGACAGTGTTGGGCCTCCAAGAGCAGAGGTTTGTAGAACAGCAGCAAGTTTCCCTTAAGTGGATCACCCAAGGTTTATCGAACTCAGGGAGGAAGAGGTCAAAGATATCCCTCTCATGCAACCCTGCAACCACAAAGCAAGAAGTCTCTTGTGTCCCCAACACACCTAATAGGTGCACTAGTTCGGCGAAGAGATAGTGAAATACAGGTGGTATGAATATATATGAGCAGTAGCAACGGTGCCAGAAAATAGCTTGCTGGCGTGTAGTTGATGGTGGTAGTATTGCAGCAGTAGTAACGCAGTAAAACAGTAAACAAGCAGCGATAGCAGTATTTAGGAATAAGGCCTAGGGATTACACTTTCACTAGTGGACACTCTCAACATTGATCACATAACAGAATAGATAAATGCATACTCTACACTCTTGTTGGATGATGAACACATTGCGTAGGATTACACGAACCCTCAATGCCGGAGTTAACAAGCTCCACAATTAATGTTCATATTTTAGTAACCTTATAGTGTAAGATAGATCAACATAACCAAATAGATCACATCAATACCATCATAGTAATAGTTAACTTCACAATCCACAAGAGATCATGATCATAGCCTACGACAAGAACCACATGGGGCACACACTAGTCACCTTTACACCATGCAGGAGGAATAGAATACTTTAATAACATCACTAGAGTAGCACATAGATGAATTGTGATACAAAACTCATATGAATCTCAATCATGTAAAGCAGCTCATGAGATTATTGTATTGAGGTACATGGGAGAGAGATGAACCACATAGCTACGGCGAAGCCCTCAGCCTCGGGGGTAGATTACTCCCTCCTCATCATGGGGGCAGCGATGGCGGTGAAGATGGCGGTGGAGACGGCGGTGGAGATGGCTCCGGGGGCAATTCCCCATCCCGGCAGGGTGCCGGAACAGAGACTTCTGTCCCCCGAATTGGAGTTTCACGATGTGGCGGCGTCCCTGGAGTCTTTCTGGAGTTTCGTCAATCGGTATCGAAGTTTTAGGTCACGACGGCTTAAATAGGCGAAGAGTTGGAGTCGGAGGGGCCACAGGCTGCCCAAACCATAGGGGGGCGCGCCCCCCCCTTGGGCCGCGCCGCCCTAGGGTGTGGGGCCCCCCTGGCACCCCTCTGGCCTTTCTCCGGTGCTCTGGAAGCTTCGCGTATTTGTAAGACTTTCGGTGTTGATTTCGTCCGATTCCGAAAATATTTCCTTACTAGGATTTCTGAAACCAAAAACAGCAGAAAATAGCAACTGGCCTCTCGGCATCTCGTCAATAGGTTAGTTCCGGAAAACGCATAAAAATGATATAAAGTGTGAACAAAATATGTTGGTATTGTCATAAAACAAGCATGGAACATCGGAAATTATAGATACGTTGGAGACGTATCAGGCCCACTCGGTGAGATTACATCCATGAAGCTGCGCAACATATGAATAGGTCATGAGGATGGAATATCACAGGAACAAGTTGATTAGGCTTGTCGGTAACGAGATAGAACTAGGTATAGTGATACCGACGATTACATCCGGACAAGACTAGTATCGACGTAACAAAGGGAATATGACTCAACGTTTATGGTTCAATAACATATATATTTGTGGAATACACAGGGGTAATTATGGGCATCTAGGTCCCGCTGAAGAACACTGATCGGAGAGGCGTCCCGATTATGTCTTTAGTGTTCCCGAGCCGTAGGGTAACACTCTTAAGGCTCCAGCGATGCTGATGACACTATATCAAGTGTGTCAATTAGTTGGGACTCGAAGTGCAGAGTGATTGATGACCCACAAGTATAGGGGATCGCAACAGTCTTCGAGGGAAGTAAAACCTAAATTTATTGATTCGACACAAGGGGAGCCAAAGAATATTTATAAGCCTTGACAGATGAGTTGTCAGTTCAGCTGCACCTGGAAATAAACTTGCTCGCAATAGTTTATCTGTAGTAACAGTTTTATAGCAGTAGCAGTAGTGAAGTAACATCAGTAATGAAATAAAAATAGCAGCATCAGTGATTTCAGTAGACAACAAGATTAAAATAATGTAGACATAAGAATGGATGAGCGGACGCTGCATGGAGAAGATAATTCATATAATAAGCAAGACATGGGAATTTGCAAGTAACAATGATAAAAACATCCAAGTACTAAGTAACCATAGGCGCGTGTTCCTATTTAGTGTACATGCTCGCAAGGAGAAACTTGCACGACATCGTTTGTCCTACCAGCCCGTTTGCAGCGGGGCCTCAAGGGAATCTACTGGTAATTAAGGTACTCCTTTTAATAGAGCACCAGAGCAAAGCATTAACACTCTGTGAAAACACAGTGATCCTCACATCACAGCCATCCCCTCTGGTTATCCTAATTGCTGTCACTTTGGGGCCTCAGGTTCCGGACAACGATATGTGTACACAACTTGCAGGTAAGATCAAAAACAATAATTATCCTCATGAATCAATAACATGTTCAGATCTGAGATCATGACACTCGGGCCCAAAGTGACAAGCATTAAGCACAACAAGTTGCAACAATGTCAAAAGTACTAATAACGGATACTAGGCACCATGCCCCTAACAATCTTATAGCTATTACATGAATGATCTCATCCAATCCCTACCATCCCCTACAGCCTACAGTGGGGAAATTACTCACACATGGATGGGGGAATCATGGATGATTGATGGAGAGGCGTAGGTGATGATGATAGAGATGATCTCCTCCAATTCCCCGTCCCTGCAGGGTGCCAGAACGGATATTCTGGTTCCTGGATTGGGGTTTCTGGTGGCGGCAGAGCAGCAGAACTCTTTCTGGAAAAACGTCGAACCATCCCCCCTGTTTTTTTAGGTCAGAGGCTTAATATAGCTAGGATGAGAGGTCGAGGGGGTGCCCGAGGCGGCCACACCACCCCTAGGCGCGGCCAGGGCTGGCCCGCGCCTAGGCATGGTGTGGCCCCCCTGGCTCTTCTCTGTCTCGTCTTCTGGCTCCGCGAGTCTTCGGGTAAAATAGGGACTTTGCGATATTTTCCGGGAATTTTTCTGAAAGTTGGATTTCTGCACAAAAATGAGACACTAGAGCAATTCTACTGAAAACAGTGTTAGTCTGCGTTAGTTGTATTCAAAAACACACAAATTAGAGGGAAAAAACAACAAAAGTGTTCGAAAAACTAGATACGTTTAGGACGTATCAGTGATGCAGTGAGAGAAATTTTTCCCACAAGGGTGGCTCGGGGTTCATATCGAATTCTCGGGGAACAAAGGCAAAGCTTCTTCCAACCTCATCTAGCCACCTGCAAATAAAAATCTTTGTCTTGTGCCCCAACTCCACCGTGTGGTTGTCAAGTACAAGGCTCTGGTATTAGTAAAGTAAAATAATAATAAAATAAAATATTCGAAAGTAAACTAAAGATGTTTTTGGGATTTGGTTGTAGTTGCAAGAAGTAAAGACATTTCTATATTTTTGAAATTAGTTTATGCTAAAATGTAAAGGCAAATAAAAGCAAGTAAACATTGTTTCTTATAATAAAAAGTGGACCGGGGTTCATGAGTTCACTTGCCTACTCTCTCATAAAGGTGTGGTGGCATTAAGAAGACGATAGATAAGTAAATATTGGAAAGGGGTACACTCCAAGCAATCTACATTTAAGAATTAATAGAGCATAGCTTTAGGTACTTTGACATGATGTTGAAACAACAAATATGCTACCTTGAATTACACTTATCACAATAGATCAAACATATGATCCATAGGTTAAACAAGACTTCTTAGCTATCACTAATGATTATATAGCATTCACTTTATCCCTAGTGACGTAACAAAAGAAATGGTAACGACCATACTAGATATGAGGCTTGCTGTCACAACTCATTACTACCACCATGTTACTCAATCAAATACACACCGTCCCCCACACATGCTCTTACATACAAGTTTGATCAGAACAAGTAATAAAGAACACGGTAACAATATGCATCTATTAATACCTCAAGAACACAATAAATATTCATATCTCATAGATCATCGAATAAAACAAAAGATCCACCACATAGGAATTACAAATGTAGCCATAATCACGATAGGAAACTCATATGACATCTAAACAACATAGCACAAGAAAGGGATAGATCAAGACAAACCCATAGTCCAGAGGTGGACTACTCCCTATTCATCATGTTGGTGGTGTTGATGATGTTGGAGAGGGTGGAGATGCAACCGGGGATGGCTTTGACATCGTTTTCCCCTCCAATCTTTGCAGGTTTAGCCTCGGTTTAGTGGTTTTTAAGTCAAACCCGTCAGTTTGAGATCAAAACGAATTGTTGCGGACACTCGAGGAGGGAACGAGACATGGTGGCGCGGCCTAGGGTGGGTCCCACACCACCTGTGCTCGTCCAGGCCTCGTGGCCCCCCTCTGGTACATATAACATTATTCCCAAAGTAAAAAATGTATAGTGTAATGGCGATGACAATACTGAACTGGATCTCTAGAGGACAATGCAAGCATACTAATGAGGGTGGCTCAAGCGGCGCTAGGAAGCCAAAGGTTTAGAGGGAAGCTTGTAGTAGTGAACAACAAATGCATGAGCACCCACAAAACAAAAGAGAAATGAGAAAGGAAGCTAGACTAAGGGCATGTACAATGGTAGAGGCGACCTGTCTTCCCTTAACCACCCACACCATTTAGAAAAGCAATAGATACAAGTTGTCAATGCATTATCTCTTATTATGATCCCTTAGTTAAGAGAAGACAACAATCTCTTTCTTAATCCTCTCTCCTCCTACTGAGCAAATTCCTACATGGAAAGGGAAGGCAGACGTCACTTCATTGTACATGCGCTAATTGAGAAGAGTAGAGATAGAGAAATGGGATCTTTCACGCGACGGAGAGGATAAGGTTATTACTCCTGCTTACCAAAACAATTAGCTAAGTCTGATGTGGACATTAAGCATGAAATTAATTTCGATGCGAGCTACCGATAACGGTGGCATATGGTTGCCGTGGTGCTAGTAAGACACGTGTTTAGAGCAAGTAACCAATACAACAAGTAACAACCATAGGCATATGGTAAGGGAGAGCTGAGCTAGATTAATAGAGGGATTGTGATCTTTCACAAGAAAAAGGAGAGATGAAGGTCATTGCTCCTACTTAGGGATTTCAAAAAACCATGGGCATGAAGTAACATAACGTTGAGCATGCAAATTTTGAGTCGAAGTACTCCTTAGAAGTCATTTACCGGTAACTATTGTTAGTTGGTTGTGGTTGATCATCAAGAGCATGCCGCTCGATGACTAACTATACAACCATGTTAGGTCCATTTGTTATTAATATAAACAGTGGCTGCTCATCTTTGTCTTCTTTCACGTTTTATTTATCGCTTGACATTAGACGTGCGGTACATGTTGGCAATGCGTGCCGGTGATAGCAACCACACGTATGCATGCGTTTCCACATCCGGCGCCTCGGCTGGGCTGGAAGTCTTGGACCCCTCTTTGAAGTTTTCCTTGCCGTTGCTCTCCTCCAACGCCATGTACCGAACTTAACGGTCTTCCCTGTAGGAAATGAATATGGATCAAAGAAGCTTGCGGCAGTTGGAAAAACGGTACGACATCGTCCAAGATTTGACAACGGCACGGGAGGGTAATGACGCATTGATGCGGGGCTGGCCCGATTTGAAGAACTCCCTCGCTACCTCTGCCGCATGGATACGCCACGGAAGAGGCAAATCAATCAGACAGCATGCAACAAGTAGTGTATACGACAAGTTTATGTGTCTCTTCTAATCAAAATTGCTTTGGCGCGCAACATACATCATTCTGTGAGCTGCATGTGTGCATACTTATCCTTTCTGTTTCTTGTTCAAATTTCTTTTTTAAGAAACACAGTACAGACGTAGACGTTCACATACACGCGCATACACTCACCCGTATGAACGTACACACGCACATTCTACCTCTATGAGCACCTCCGAAAGACTGAGCTGGCGGATTGGATCTTGAAATTTACGAAGTCACCACAGGCGCATCGCTGTCGACACATTGATAAAGTTTGTCAGATGTAGAATTTTATCAATGGTTTCTATAGTAGGTTAATGTATAAAAATCAAGAAAATTTAAGAATCTAGAAATACCTCGTGAGAAAAATCTATACATATGATTTTCAAAAATTCCAATATGAATAACTTAAGTTATATTTGTGGCAAAGTTTAGAAGTTTGACTAGACAAATTGCATGTCTAAAACCTCATCTATTTGTGATACATAGAGAGAGAGAGAGTATATATGCATCAGCTTCAATTAATTTCCTCGAGATGACTTTTGGCTCCCAATAAACTCTTTCTTTTGGAAGGCATTGTATCTAAAATTCAGAAAACTCCTACCCCCTCAGATTCATATTACTTGTCACTTATATAGGTTTAACTAGACACATTTTAGCTCCAGATACATCCATCTTAGCGATGAGTAAAATAGACCGGAGAGAGTAAAACAATTCACCATATATCTATGATTTTTTTATAAAATGCTTCCATTTGTGTGCATTGCAATATAATTTGGTAATTTTTTGTGTGTGTGTGGAGAACATACAGATAAAGCAAGCATATATCGCTTGAAAGATGCGGTAAACCTAGCATAGCTCGGGTTGTCAATCGAGGTGATAACCCGATTGATCACATATCAAAGTATAGTTTTTTTTTCAAGGTCGATCAGGTCCTAGGTTAAAGCTATTTTTTTCACACCAAGGCAAATTATCCTTTCAGTAGTGATTCGTTAATATCAATACTCCATGATTCCAATCTTGAGTAGATGTTGTGTGAGTGAAAGTATCTAGACACATTTTAGTTCTAGATACATCCACACTAATGATAAAGTAATATAAATTGGAGGGAGTATCTTTAAGTATTTCAGAGTTTCATGGTAGGTTTCTAAAAAGGGAGCTCAAGCCCAACCTGATTATTGGGGTGGGCTGCCCATACCCATGCCAAATTTATCTTCTTTGTATATAAGGCTAAAGAAGTAGCCACTCTTCCATTGGATTGGAAGGAAGCAAATCATTTACATGATGACCTTTTGCTCAAAAAAAAAAATTACATGATGACCTCAAAAAGAGGTCAGAAGAAGGAAACGAAAATGAGAACCAAAAACCAAAACTCTAAAACTAGGCAGATCAAGCCCTGGGGTATGTTCTGGTATCTACATGCATTAACAATTGGGAGGTTTTTTTTTTTTTTGCAACACAGTATAGACGTAGACCCTCATAAAACCAATATCGGTGGGACGTAGTATCGTGTCATCAAACGGCTTTGAGTAATCGCCTGTTTTACTATGGTCCAACAAAAGAAATGTTACGATAAATCCAAAAAGTAGGCATGCCATTGCGATCATGTATTATTTTGTATTTTCTATACTTGTAGGATATGAACTAGAGAGGTCCTAAGACAGAAGGTGGGAGAACTCAAAACCAGGTGGGCTAAGCCAAACTTTGTCTCACTAGCCAGTTCCCCTCGGAGCTAGCTCACGTCACGACACTTATTTTTGCAGCTCCTGGTCTGCATAGTTGGTTCCACAGTTATGAGGCGACTTTCCGAAAGCAGATCGTCAGAGGATAAGATAAAGGAAAATGCAGTTTTTCTCCTTGCTCTTTGGGACTTGGGAGGTTCGGCAGAACGGCTGCGGCATGCACGGGACGGAGGATCTCCTGTTGAGAAAAAGAAACAGAGGATCAGACGTCGACGCTGCCCAACTGAACTGAAGGACGGTTGCACCACGCACATTCAGGTGCCCGGCCCCTGCAGCCCCACCCTCGCCGTCGTCATGCATGATTAGGATGGATGGTTTCGGCGGCCGGCCGGCGGGTCTCCCTACCGCGCGCCCTAGATGTCCTCCCATTCCCAGCGCCGCCGCCGCCGCTCGCACCTCTCAAGGTCAATGGATCACATTAATTCCGCCCAACCTGACGGTACAATACGTACGTATGCTCCTACCTTTCTCTGATCCATAGCAAACGACCATGCTGCTCGTGGATAATGACCATGTTTACGGAATCGGAAGGCAAGGTAATGTCAGGATCAAGGCGCGTGCCGCTCGAGCCCCACATTGCTTAACCGGGACAAGTGCATGCATGCGCACATTGCTTGATTGCAGCTGCACCATACGTGCGGCTGAACCTGAACTGACTTGTTGATTGATTGTGATCGGGAGTGCGCGCAAGAGAAGAGTGCACGTCTGCCCGTGGAGCTCGTCAGCTAGATCGCCGCCGCTGGCACCGCACACCCACGGGCGCAGGCCGCTGGCTAGCTCGATCGGCGGCACGCCACGGGACCTGTCACCTGTGGTGTGGCGGCGGGCGTGCGCGCGCGCGCGTACCTGGTGTTGTGGTGTAGCGTACACGCTTACTCTCATGCATCCCGTCAGCAACCGTCGCGCGCGCGCAACTTGCGGCGAGCCGTGTTCATGCATGCATGACCGCATAGTCTCGACTCGTTTGTTACTAGCCACCATAAATCGAAGACGAAAGTTTCCGTGCCTAACCTCTGGAAAACGGGACGAGCCAAATTTTCTTGCCATGCTAGCTGCATGGGCTAATCATTCTACTACAGTACTACTACTATCCAACAGGTTTTTTTACTAATGCAAGCGAGTCAAATTTTCGGTACCGTCCATCATATTTAGTGTAAAATTTTGAAATAACTTTTGCAGAATGATGATGCTAACAGAAAGTTTAGTTCATTTTTTAAACTTAAAAAGGGTAGATGGCACCCTAACTTTGACCCACTTGCATCTGTAGGTTTTTTTTTTCTAGAACTATGTAATGGTTCTTTAAAACAATGTCTTTTAGAATTTATATCATGAGTTGCAAAAATTCAAGGACATAACTTGGCTGAGAATTTGGTTAGTTCTCATTCGACCGAGAATTAGTAATTGACTAACTACCTATCTGAAAATTGCAACATTTTGGGTTAATTAAGGACATACTGTTCTATTAATTGACTGACTACCTAGCCGGAACGAGATATTTATTCTAAAAATAAAATAAATACATACACTTAGCTTTCAGAAACAAATACAATAAAATTCGAATGAGCGATGATAAAGAAAAACATGGAAAATGGTTTTGGTTGTCGGTTTTACACAAAAATGTGATGATCTCCAAATAAACCGGTTTCCCTTTTTATGCTATAAAACTGGTCTTCCTTACGCATGAATATTCATTTCTATAGAGGAGGTGCATTATGAAGCACTAGTCCTATATACTTAAGCATTGGTGCTCAAGTAAAAAAAGGTTTATTTTCTATAAGCACCTCTTTCAAGCACCTTGTATTGTATATGCCCTTAGAGCTCTCATACAATCTTCTATGCTAAGGATTCCCAACTGACAATTATATGAGATGGGGAATTTTGCTGCGTGGAGCTTGACAAAAACGGGTACATTCTCTGTTCGTACGGCCTATCATGATGAGTGGGAATCTCAATTTGGACATAAAATTGGTAATGACCTAAGTGTGGGCTCTATCAATCCACACCCTATGTCGGAGAAGATTTGGAAGTTAAAGGTACCCACCAAAGTGAGGATTTTTCTTTGGCATACTATGCAGGATATGACATGTCAGAGTTAATCCTAAAAGCCTGGTGTGTGAGGGCGACGCTGAAGATGTGAATCATATGTTGTTTCTATGCCCTCGAGCAAAGCTGGTATGGAGAGACCTTGGTCTGGATTTCAAACTCATGAGGCTTGTGAGGTGGACCGAGCAGGTCAGTCAGTACTTGGGACATTGATATGTGATTCGGGGGTGCCATCGTCTGTGCTTGATCAATGAAACATGACTGAAATCATTGATGTCTCATGTTGGTATTTTTTGTGGGAAAGGAAACATCATGTTCAGGGAGAAAATATATGTGCAGTCCTTTGGAAGGTCAGCGACCGCAATAACAACCTTGACAATGAACTTTATTAATGCTCACTCAACCAAGCCGAAGAAGAAGAGTGGAGGTTGGTTTAGACCGCCCCCGAGTCGTGTGAAGGTTAGTGTTGATGCTTCATTTGACGCGGACTCCTTGAGGGGTACAACAGGAGCAGTAATTCATGATTCTTCTGGTAAGTTTGTAGCGGAAAACAAGTACAAATTTGATTTTGTACAAGATGTATCGACAACTGAAGCTTACACATTGAAGAGTGGCCTACTCCTCGCCCAATCTCTTGGATGCAATCCAGTTATTCTTTCATCGGGGATTTTTTTTCCAGTTGCAAGTAAGATTGCAACTTGGAAAAATGCCTTCTCGTTCACTAAGAATTTGTCACACCGCTATAGAAAACAGCAAGTTATAGAGCCCATGTTGCGTTCCGTCAAATAGCAGTCTTTTTTTATGTCAAAAGAAAAGTTGCCTATTAATTAATAATAAGCAGAGCGAGCTTAAGTTCACAAAATGAAAATATACTGTTAGCTGCTGACGTCTTTTATCGAAGAAGAAAATATTGCTGTATTTTTTGGGAGAGGAGGAAGCTATTTGTGTATTTGATTATGCGATCCTCCATTTCTAATCTAAGCTGGACTAAACAAATCAAGCAAAGGCACGTTCTCCAAATCAAACGTTCTGACTTAACCAGACTCTGTCGCCTGGAAGTACGACTGTGGTGAGAAATAGCTAGCCATATCAGTGGAGACACCACGTACGTACATAGACGAACCAGGTCAACAAAGGGGCCAAACAACGCAAACGAGTTAGGATTAGTGCGTAGGGCGCCAGAGTTTTAACGACGCATGCATGGTAGCCGTAGCGAATTAGTTTATCACCACATGCGCGCGCGCGGCACAGTCCCGCCGGCCAATGCACGGCGAGCTAACTGAGATAGGTAGAGGTAGGGTCCATGTCCGCCGTTTGAACGCAAGCAACGACGCGGGAACATGTGTGCTAGGCTGCTAGCTCGCTCTAACAGTAAACTCTCTCGAGACGATGGCTCGGCTATATAAGTAGCCATCGGTGCCCACACACCCAGGCCACGGCATGCATGCAGCATAGGTGCAACTGCAATTAGCTTGGCCACCGAGCGAGCGATCCCTCTCCATTATATATCTCTCCCTCTCCCTCTCCCTCGCTCATCTTCGAGCCAATTCCTCGGTAGAGATCGACATGCGAGGCTCGATGGAGAGGTCAGCCGTGTTCTTCCTGGTGTGGGCCGCCGCCCTGGTGAACGGTAAAAACTTAACTGAGCCTTCAATTGATCTTCTTGGTTGACTACACCTACTAGCTTAATTAGCGCTTGGTTGAAGAAGCTTACTGATCAGTCGCGATGCTAACTAACTACTCTTCCTCTCGTCAAGCAGCTGCTCTCATGGCGCAGTCAGTTCCTTACGACTACTCGTCCAGCTCCGAGGTACGTACAAAAGGATAATATCCGGGTTTTTTTTTCTGTTGCGCCACCGCGCGCGCCCCGTGTGAGCTTGGCGCCTTTTGCAGCCAACTCCTTTTCGAGTTCAACAATAACAACAATAAAAAAAACTCCTTTTCTTCTTCGGTTCTTGACCAAGATGTTTCTGTTGGCGATCGATTGATTATCGATGTCGTCATTGACAAGCTATCAGCTAGCCAGTTACATGCACGCGCGCGCGGGAGGGGCCGCCGTGCGCATGGGTGGCGGCGCACGGCACTAGTCTCCACCGTGTGATCTTTGCCCGCCGGCCGGCCCGAGTCCACTCACCGCCGGTGACGGCGCACGATCGATCGAGACATGTATGCATACATGCGTTGGTACCTAGCTAGCTAGATTTTGCACAACTAGCTCGCTGGTGATCGATATCTAATGCGTGCTTACAGATGGCTCTGCTCCATCGATCGCCATTCTCTCTTTCATTTAGTAATCCTTATTGAGCACACCACTGGTGGAAGCGAACCGAACAAACAGGAAGAATTAACTCGGTGTTAAGGCCGGCCGTGTGGAAAGAAGCATGACGATGACGTGACGCCAAGAACAGGTAGAGATGGAAAGTCTGTGCAGAGCCATGCCAAATTTATCGGACCAATCGCGCGCCACATACAAAAATGCCCCCGAATCCAACACGCCAATTTGACCCTTGTGGCGTTATTCCAGTCTGCCGCTCCGTTTCCAGCCTAACATTCTACCAGTAAATCATCTCCCATTTCGAATACAACACCAAGCCTCTCTACCTAAACCCCAATGTGGGCGCCGGTCTAAGAAATTGGCACAGATCACACGCAGCACCAAACATAGAAGCTACATGCGGTGTGACATGCAAATACACTTTGATCATGCCAGTGATTTGTGAACGCAACTTTGTGATTCAGAGCTGGGATACATGGTAATGGCGGCTAAGCTTTTTTGGGCAAGACCACACAGGGGAGGGCGTGTGTACCCCAGTGTCCGCCACACACCGCAAACTGCAATGCACGCACTCGTTCCACTCAGTTTTAGGGCACCCAAATGCGTGCTAATCATGCGCTTACCCGGGCACTTAGCTTTTTTCCTTCGGTTGGTTGGTGAAGATACTGTGATTAGTTCTCCAGTTGTCAGTGTGTGTCGAGTGTCCCATTACAGGAGTTCAGAGTCAACAAGGGCCCAACCAAAGCAGCAACTGCATGCATGTTTTAACCCTTGTTTTCGCAAACACAATGAACATCTGGGGAAATTGTGCCTTTTTTCTGAACTTTCATTTTGCTAGTCTCATGTTAGGCGCCATTAAATATGCGATCACTTGGACTTCTGCAGGTAAAGTCAAACAATATTCCTCTAGTGCTACTACCTCTAGCCCGTCGTCAAACAGTTGCATGGAAGACGAAAATCCTAGTAGTCGAGTGATACTTTACCAAACAAAAAATCTGGTACAACCAGTGCTCTCTTAAATAATCTGGCACGCGCGTACTTGTCTGAACAGTCTGAATCTCTTGTAGTTTGGCGACGGTTACTATCAGTTTGTTCCGAACGGTAACGACCTTTTTGGTGACTTTTACCGAGACGTTGACACTTGACGAGGTCCGTCGGTTGGCAGTTTTGGCCGTTAGGCACGAGTCAAATCTAGATTAACCGTACCACTCGACTTAATCAGTCATGGTAGAAATCTACCGTTACTGATATTTTACTGTTGCTAACATTTGCTGAGTTAACGCTGACATACGCGAATGCGCTTGCAGTGCCTGGCTGAGCCCCTGGAGCCTCACTACGGCGGCGGCGTCATCGTCAACCCGAACTTCGACGACGGTCTCAAGGGCTGGTCGGTCTTCGGGTACAGCAGCGTCGCCGAGGCCTCCTCGGCGGCGACGGGCAACCGGTACGCCGTTGCCACGAACCGGACGCGTTCGTACCAGAGCGTCAGCCAGAAGGTGTACCTGCAGAACGACACGCACTACACCCTCTCAGGTCTGAATCCATAGCACCTTCTCTTTCTTCAGAGTTTGTCAGCATGGTCGCTCATGGAGGAATTTGCAATGTGCAGCTTGGTTGCAGGTTAGCGACGGAAGCGCCGACGTAGTAGCCGTCGTGAAGACGGCCGACGGCTTCGTCCACGCCGGGGGCGTCGACGCCAGGTCCGGCTGCTGGTCCGTTCTCAAAGGCGGCCTCACCACCGCCGCCTCCGGCCCGGCAGAGCTCTACTTCGAGGTAAACACAGCTCTCTTAATTCTCCTGGAACACCTTGATCGTCGGTGAAAAGATAGATTTGTTCATTCGCGTACGTGCTCTGGTTACTACGTACAGAGCAACTCGACGGTGGACATGTGGGTGGACAACGTGTCGCTGCAGCCGTTCTCGAGGGAGGAGTGGGACGCCCACCGCGGCGCGGCCATCAAGAAGGCCCGGAAGAAGACGGTGCGGCTGCGCGCCCGCGACACGGCCGGCAACCCGGTGCCGGGGGCGCGGATAAGCGTGGAGCACGTCCGGAGCGGCTTCCCGCTGGGGTCGGCAATGAGCAGTGAGATCCTGCACAACCAGAGGTACCAGCAGTGGTTCACCCAGCGGTTCACGGTGACCACCTTCGAGAACGAGATGAAGTGGTACAGCACGGAGGTGGTGCCGGGGCGGGAGGACTACTCCGTGCCTGACGCCATGCTCCGGTTCGCGCAGAGCCACGGCATCGCCGTGCGCGGGCACAACATCTTCTGGGACGACCCGAGCACGCAGATGGGGTGGGTGAAGGCGCTCAGCCCCGACCAGCTCCGCCGCGCCACCGCCAAGAGGATCAAGTCCGTCATGTCGCGCTACGCCGGCAAGGTGATCGCGTGGGACGTGGTGAACGAGAACCTGCACTACGACTTCTTCGAGGACAAGTTCGGCTCCGGCGCGTCGGCGGCGTTCTACCGGAAGGCGCACGGCATGGACGGCGGCGCGCTCATGTCCATGAACGACTTCAACACGCTGGAGCAGCCCGGGGACCCCAACGGCCAGCCCAGCAAGTACCTCCGCAAGCTGTGGCAGATCAAGGGCGCCTTCCCCGGCAACGGCAACGGCGCGCGGATGGCCATCGGCCTCGAGGGCCACTTCGGCGCCACGCCCAACATCCCCTACGTCCGGGCGGCGCTGGACACCATGTCGCAGGCCGGCGTGCCCATCTGGCTCACGGAGATCGACGTGGCGCCGGGCCCCGACCACGCGCACCACCTGGAGCAGGTGATGAGGGAGGTGTACTCGCACCCCGCCGTGCACGGCATCATCCTCTGGACGGCGTGGCACGCCAAGGGCTGCTACGTCATGTGCCTCACCGACAACAACTTCAAGAACCTCCCCGTCGGGGACGTCGTCGACAGGCTCATCGGGGAGTGGAGGACGAGCTCGCACGTCGGCGTGGCGGACGCCGACGGCTACTACGAGACGGAGCTGTTCCACGGGGACTACAAGGTCACCGTCGCCCACCCGGAGGCGGCGGCGAACGCCGCCGTCGTGCAGAGCCTCAGCGTGGATAAGGAGTCCGACAACGAGTACACCATACACGTCTAGTACTAGTAGCTTGTGCGATGATTCGATACGTGTGCCATAGCATTGATTGTTGGTTTAGAGCATTGTTTGTTCCCGCCCATGAGATTGATGAATTCTCATTCCTGGAGAGGCGATGGATCATATGTTCATTATACTATATAGTATATTAAACAAAAAGAAGTTCTATTTGATCTTCTTTATATCTCTATATATACAAGTTTGCATTTCGTTTCTGTCAGCCTAGATCTTGCAACAAACATATGATGAGATTAACATTGGTTACAATCGAGATTTGCGCAAGGCCAGACAAATCAGTTCCCAGCTATCAAAACTTATGGCACAAAATTTCATGTGTTTATTAATCTACATATGAAGCATCGAGCCAACATACACGCAGTTACACACCATTTTATACCTTATAACACATTTCAGCCGTTATGCCACACTAGCCATCGCACATTCACATCACCAGAAGCTACAAAAATCCGGTCAGACAGTTTGTTTACTCATCAGACTGTTATTGAATCATCAGTCAACATATACTCAATTACACACTATTGTATACGCTTCAATCATCAAGTTCTCTTGTCATGAACCCATTTCAGTTATGGTGCCACACTAGCCATCACGTCACCAAAAGGTGAAAAATCGAGGTGACAAATTCTTTCTAACAGATCTATTCTTCAGCATTCAAACCCTTGGACAAAGGTTTCCCTCCGATGCTGACAAAGCTACAGATGCTTAAATTGATCAATCACAAGTTTGCACTCAATCAGACACCCAAGCAAAGTGAATCACCTCCTAGCCTTTTTTTGCGAACACCTGATGCACCTGACGAGGCAAGAAAAACAAATGATTCTTATTACTTGAGCACCCATCAAAGCAAATATGTTCTACATTTTCATAGGAGTATATAGGAAAAAATAAAATAAACTGGAGACCTCGTTGAAACGTCAACGGACAACTGAGAACTGCCAGGCATGCATCTAATGAGCATGTGAATCACTAAATGCAATGGGTTAATTACCTCCACACATGTGAAACTGACTTCCTACTATTTTTATCTCCTTCTATGACAGCCATTTCTTGATATAAATGCTAAACTCAACGTAGTACCTTGTTGCTCTCCGAAGTTCTCTCCTCCCAAGTTTATAGAATCAAAGTTAAGTTATAGCACAGAGATCAGTTGCTCCTAGTGGTATAGGAAATATGAAGGACTGCACAGGAAAGTTCGTCCTCCTCTTGTTTGTTGTCCTCCTCTTTGAAGGTTAGTTGTTCCCAGTTAGTTCCAATTTGGATTTCCGAATGCAAACACTATGGATTTGTTAATGTGCAAATTAAAGTTTATGTATCCATAAGAAAACATATATTGATAAATATTTTCTCAATTTTGTAGTAAATGGTGACAAGGTATAAACTACCATACGCTGATTTGCAGATGCTATATATACATGACTGGTAGCTATGAAATTTCAGTTTCCATGCAGAATATTTCAATTTAGATTTGGGAACTTAAGTAATCCAATAGAAGAAATTTGCGGGTGTATGATTGGAGAAAAATAATATTCAGTTAGTCTTGTACTATATCTATAACTGACGGGTGTTTGTGGACATACAAATCAGGGTGCTAATACATAACTGTCTCTCCCGGTCTACCCTCAATGCAGGATGCTTGGCAAAATCTTACAAATCAGATAAGTCGGAGAAATCGGAGAAGTCGGATAAATCAGTTACATATGACTATTCAGCAAACATTGAGGCAAGCACATTGCCTTTCTGTCTGCATGCACCAATCATATATACATATCGCTTAGGCTTTTTTCTAAGAAAATCGAGAAATTCTTCCCTTCAATCTGAGACAGATCAAAAACAAGTTAAAAGTGGTTTTTCATTCATTTAGTCATGATATAAGTCCATGCAAATTTGCACAATTTTGGGCTCTGTGCATAATGCATTTTGTAAATGTCTGCATACACGTTTTCAATACGTACATACAGTATACATTTACCTTGAGATCAAGGACTGATAGGTTCAGCTGTGATGTTGGCTGATGGGATGCATGCAGTGCGAGAAGGAGCCGCCAAAACCATTGTACGGTGGCGGCATCCTGACCAGTGCTGAGGCGCCGGCCACTGTGTCGGCTGGTGGCAAGAAGCTCCTAATGGCAAAGAGCAAGAGCGCCCCAGCAAAGGGCTCCACACTCAAGGTCGAGCTCGAAAAGGATACTCACTATGCCCTCTCTGGTAATCGATTTCTCCATCATGTTTGATCATGCAGCAGGAATCAAGTTGGTCAATTGACTTGAGGATGCCAAGCTAGGTGTTGCTGCTACTAACCAAACATTTATGCTTGACGTCAGCTTGGCTGCAGCTTTCCAAGAGCACCGGTGACGTGAGGGCCATCCTGGTGACACCCGACGGTAACTTCAACACCGCAGGCATGATAGTGGTCCAGTCCGGCTGCTGGACCATGCTCAAGGGTGGCGCCACCTCTGTCGCTGCAGGCAAGGGTGAGCTCTTCTTTGAGGTATGTAATGTAGCTAGTTAGATAACCACGCATGATGCATCAACGAGACTGCATCACAGCATGTGGATGTGTAACACTATACTGAGTACTGTACACACAACAATGCAGACCAACGTAACCGCAGAGTTGATGGTGGATAGCATGGCGCTGCAGCCCTTCAGCTTCGAAGAATGGCAGTCTCATCGCGATGAATCTATTGCCAAGGTTGACAATTCCCATTTGATTTACATACAACTGACACTAGCTAAACTAATTAATGTTAGAGAAACATAAATACACTACGGCTCCGCAACTGACTCTGAAATGAATGCAGGAGCGCAAGAAGAAAGTAAAGATCACCGTCCACGACTCCGACGGCAATGTGCTGCCGGACGCAGAGCTGTCCCTGGAGCGGGTGGCCAAGGGTTTCCCCCTTGGCAACGCAATGACGAAGGAGATCTTGGACATCCCAGAGTATGAGAAGTGGTTCACATCACGGTTCACGGTGGCAACGATGGAAAACGAGATGAAGTGGTACAGCACAGAATACGACCAGAATCAAGAGTTGTACGAGATCCCGGACAAGATGTTGGCTCTGGCAGAAAAGTACAACATCTCGGTGCGTGGGCACAACGTGTTCTGGGACGACCAGAGCAAACAGATGGATTGGGTGAGCAAGCTGAGCGTGCCACAGCTCAAGAAGGCGATGGCGAAACGGCTGAAGAATGTGGTGTCTCGCTATGCCGGTAAGCTCATCCACTGGGACGTGCTCAATGAGAACCTCCACTACAGCTTCTTCGAGGACAAGCTCGGTAAGGATGCCTCTGCCGAGGTCTTCAAGGAGGTGGCCAAGCTTGACGACAAGCCCATCCTCTTCATGAACGAGTATAACACCATCGAGGAGCCCAACGATGCAGCGCCGCTGCCTACCAAGTACCTTGCCAAGCTCAAGCAGATTCAGTCATACCCGGGCAACAGTAAGCTCAAGTACGGCATCGGCTTGGAGAGCCACTTCGACACCCCCAACATCCCCTATGTGAGGAGCTCACTCGACACCCTTGCGATGGCCAAGGTCCCCATCTGGCTCACTGAGATCGACGTAAAGAAGGGGCCCAAGCAAGTGGAGTACCTGGAGGAGGTGATGAGGGAGGGGTTTGCGCACCCAGGGGTGAAGGGCATAGTGCTGTGGGGTGCTTGGCATGCTAAAGAGTGCTATGTCATGTGCCTCACGGATAAGAACTTCAAGAACCTTCCTGTTGGGGACATCGTTGACAAGCTCATCGCCGAGTGGAAGGCCGTGCCCAAGGACGCCAAGACCGATGATAAGGGTGTATTCGAGGCTGAGCTCTTCCACGGTGAATACAATGTTACCGTGAAGCACAAGTCACTCAAGGACCCCATTGTGCACACAGTGAATCTTGACTCGAAGTCAGAGGTCACCATCAAGGCTAAGGAGTAACTCACTGACTGGCCTAGCTAGAGGTAACATTTTGCTATGCTTTTCTGCCAATATAGCTTTTATGTTACCTATCTTGTGGTGTTGCAATAAGACATCCATGTCCAGTAAGGTGTTTTAGTGTTGGAGCTTGGCATTGCTCATGTTGCTTGGGGACAGGTAACATTTTTGAGAGGCATATGCAATTATTGATCCACTGATATGGCGCCTGCATTTTGAAAGTGCTCTGTGTAGAATCAATAGAGCGGTAATGAGATTGGTCTGCGCAAGACGATCTCTGGATATAATCAAGTGACTGTACATCTAAATTAGCTTCACTGTGTCATTTGAACATGTCAGTAGTCAGATGTCAACTTGTATTGATTGAACAACATTTCGGTGTTTTACTCTTTTAGAGAAGGAACTAAATTAGAGTTGTAATGAGATTGGTCTGCGCAAGATGATCTCTGGATATAATCAAGTGACTGTACGTCTAAATTAGTTTTACTATGTCATTTGAACATGTCAGTAGTCAGATGTCAACTTGTATTGATTGAACAACATTTCGGTGTTTTATTCTTTTAGAGAAGGAACTAGATGCACACATTTTACTCACAATTCAGAACAGTGGGAGTGGGTAGTATTTTTTTGAAATTCCAGACCAGTGGAAGTAGTACTTTCCTTTGTAAACAACAACAGAAGACATACTCCGTCAACCCTACTGGTCTGTGATCAGATAAATAATACTGAAACGGAAAAGCCGACTGACATAATATTGCAGTTCTCAGTGGGGCTAAGTGTTACCTTCAATTTGATAGCCAACTAAGCTAATCTGAGCTCATATTGTGGCTAAATATCCAAATCATCATCTGGGTCTTCATCCGAGTCAGGTCGCTCATCGTCAGAATCGCGAATGTAATGAATTTCACCTTTTGCGGTTGCAGATTTAGGAGCTTTTGTTTCATCTAGGAGAGCTGTTTTAGTTAAGTCTGAATCTTGCTGAGCCTCTAGGAGAGATCGCCGACCGTCATATATACGAATAGGCTCGCCTTTTCCTGAGATATAAGTGAGAACAAGGGACAATCAGTCACTGATTCATCATCAATGCATCTCAGGAAGTTCAAGTGTGTCACATAAAACTTCTAACCGATATACTAACTTTTGGTAAATAACATGAGATTATGAGAGTAAGAGTACCTTGATGTTCGAAGGGAAGAACAACATTTGCCCTGTCACTTCGTTCCTTATCTGACAGCTCAAGATTGAACTGGACCTGTTGAGCCAACATATCACAATTCATAACCAATGCTTGTTACAGAAACCAAACAAGTAATAAGATAAGTGTGGGCTATAGAAGTTGGGTTGTATCAACTAACCTTAGGCAGCAGACTCTGGTTCACTTGCATACTTAAAGAAGAAAGAAATTTTACATCATACCCCTCCACATGTAACTCTTCATACTGCATAGGCAGATATAGTTGCAACCCAAATTCTTCAGTGTGTGGTATTTAGAATACGTTGAAAGTTTTGAATGCCAAAGAACCAAGAGCCTTACCAGATGTTTTACTCGCCCATTCCTTCGTTTCAGGCGCACATTGAACTTTGCTCTAGAATAGTTATGCTCAAGGAAAGATATGTTCCCCATATGCTCTTCTCCATATACCGAATCGACACCTTCTGGCTCTACACAAGCAACCATGGTAGAAAGACATTCAAAAGCTCGGGAAAACTTGGGTTCGTGGAGGTCTGAATGGATTAACCAGAGGATTGATGATATCTGATCTGCAATACGAGGATAACCCACATTAATGCTGTAAGCATCGCAGGAAGAATGGTCTATCAACCTCTTGGACCACAAGAATGCATCCTACTAATATTACAATCAATTTAGGCATATGCTGGCATTGCTGCTGGAGGTGTGTTCAAGTGTGGCCTTTGAGTTAATACGTACACCCTCTGTTTTATAATTCTTGTCGTGGTTTTAGACTTTTAGTTCACAACAAGAATTATGAACAGAGGGAGTAACATGTATCCGCTAACATTACGAGACATATACAACATATGTTTTATACAATGTATGATATATATCAGATGTTAATGATGGATATTTTAGTGTGTCCAGTGTCTACCATGAAAGCACCACACCATAATACAAATAGTATAAGAAATAATACCATGGCTTCGAAGATTACTAAGAAGGGCTGAAATTGATTGCACTGAAGCATGCCTTAACATAGAGCTTATCTGAAATATCATCAAGGATTTTTCTGTTAAGCATTGAAAAAAAAGTAATATTGTGAAAGCGCAATGAGCTATTGATAACAAAGAATGCAAATATTGGTTTGCTTTAAACAATACATCGATAATAACAACTTATAATCGTAAAATACAAATTGTAGAGTGCATGTGGATGACAGGTTGATGTTATTCAGTTGGGAGTAAAATGTTTCCAAAAGATACACAAACCTACTGAACTTCAATACACAAGCTGCTAACTACAAGGCTATACCCTTCAATTTTGGCACCAACTTCTGGAATTTCCAAATTAATGCAGAAAGTTCTATAAACGCCGACAATACTAAATTATAACAGAAGAACATATATAGTAATATGTGATGCAACGTTTGCCATAGATGCAGTTAACACATACAGACCCAGTTTCATTGTATTAAATCTGCCCCAAGTAAGCTTTATGGTTTCTACAGAATGCAAATGATTCCATCGAGGTACATACTGAATCGACAGCAACGGAAAAATAGGTCTTGCCCTCTCCTTCAAATCCTGATATCCATCACATTTAGTGTACCATTAGCTCCATGATCATAAATAAGGAAAACTTAGCAACAAGTTAAAAAGATGATATGATGGATTTACCTCTTCCAAGATCAATCATGGAGCACAGCAACTTATCAACATCGTTCACGCTTCTGAAAATTGTGATGTTGCCTTCGTTTGTTGAGCAAGGTGTTCCACTGTCCTCTTGGTGCGACTGGCTTCGAATAATCTGCTTCCAACCAAGCGGGTCTGAATAGCAATCCAATATCCGAACACTGTTGGAACAATGCAAAAAATTATAAAACAAACATCCATGTAAATTCTTTCATCATGAACATTTTAACTATGGCCTGCATTAAGGATATGCTATGTACGGTTCGCGACAGAACATTTATCAGAAAACAGTCTCTGATTTCACAGCCCAGCTCAAACTTAAAAAATGCCAATTCTAGTACTAAATTGTCGGCTATGCTAAATATCTGGTATTTTTCCTAAATGAAAATGAAAATTGCTCTGCCACATCATACCATCGACCCAAAGCGTTTGAATCCAGGCCGCTCCGCCGCATGAAATCCAGGTAAACTTCCGGGCTCCGGTCAAACGCCACAACCACAAGTCCCCTGCACCACCAAAATTTGCCAACCAAGCAACAACAACTCGCATCATTATCCGGACGAGGCCAAGCTAAAGCAGCATACTACAGGGGGAACCCAGCACCAATACCTGGCCTGCGCCTTCCCGGCGGCCGCGTTGGAGGCGACGGCGGCCGCGAGGTGGAGCATGGCGCGCGCGGCGAGCGGGCAGCACTGGAGGGAGCCCTGCACGGCCAGCGCCGGCGCGTGCTCCCCGTCGAGGCGTCCGTCCCGGAGGCACCTCACGGCCGCGTCCGCCATCCCAGCAGCCCCTCCTCGTCGCCGGCGGCGCTTCCCGACCCAAAAGCTTAAATAAACCCTAGCGCGAGGGAATGCAGATTTTGCACAATAGCCCCTCCCTCTTCCTGCTCCTCGCACAATAGCCCCTCCCAGAGCTCCCGGAAGCCAGGAGCAGCGCGGGCCCCACCTGTCAGAGAGACTCGGATTGTCTTCCCCTTCCCATGTCGGATACGTTTGACTACTACTACTAGGCAGCCCTGTTTTCTCCTGTTCCGCGGTTCGTTTCCGGCGCGGCGGCGGCGGCGGCGGCGGAAGATGAAGGCGTGTGCTAGGGCGGCAGGGGAGAGGCTCCCTCTGGTTCGTGCCCCCGCCAGACAACCGCTGGCTCAGAGGTATCTCTCTTCGTTCCTGCGATTCCTGTTCGTTTGCTCGGATAATTGATTGCCCAAGAAATTTCTGGGTCCGGGAGCATGTAGGATAAATAGTTCGTTAGGTTTACGTTTGGCCTGCCGTCGTAATTTAAGTTCTTGTTCTTGGGTTAATGAGCTGATTGTCACGATGATGTTATCTTGACTTCTTTTCATGGTCTGCTTGCTCATATAGCTGCTTGTCTCCCTATCAACTAAAAATTATCGTGTTCTCTCTATCAAGTGAAACATTATCGGGTGCGTACCCTTCATTGGGTTAACAGTATGAACTCTACGATGTACCAAACTACCAATAAGATTCCTTTATTACTAATTGAGCTTGACAGCTTATATTGTTCCAATGGCACTGAGTTTGTATTGCTACCATCAATTATATCTCCACAGTATTTTTTTGTATTTTTTGCTGCAATAAAAATAATAATTGAATTGTACATGTTTGCTGGGATTTGCTATGTAAATCATCCGTTGTTAGTGGAATCCTTTCTAATATTGAGATGTTGTTCAGTTAAATTCCTTTTTAGAAAAACTATTTGTTTATTTTACTGAGATGTTGTGAAATCGTCATTCTGAATACCAATCGCATACTTGTTATTTCTTTTAGCTTTCTGAAGGTCGGAAAATTATATTCTCAGCATGAGACAAAGTGTGTTGTGTCCTGCTCAGTGAATGTGTCAGAAAACATTTCACACCGAATAGAAGCCAGCACAGAACACATTTTTCCAGCATCGAAAGATCATGTGGCGAAAGCAATCGACGCAATCAATGGGGGGCAGGTGATCGCGGTGCCCACTGATACAATATACGGATTTTCTTGTGATGCCTGGTTAGTTTTCTTAAATTCTCTTTTGGTGCTAGGAGTTTAAGTTTGTTTCCTGTATTCTAATAAATATTGTTTTCGTGAAGAATTCCAAATTAGCACTTACTGCAGTGACGCAATGTGATTGTAAAGAACGGAAAGTCTGAAATGTCTTTCATGATTACTCTGGAATCAAGTGATGCTGAATCTTTAGTCCTGTACCCATATCTAAATTAGGCATGCGATGTAAACATCCAGAATAAATTTCAGAACCCTTGCTTTCATCTGGAGTTAGAAGAACCATCACATCTATTTAAGCTAAAACTTCCACTTTGGAATTCCTCTTAGTGACTTTCAGCTTATTGCGTCCATACATTTGCTCTTCATGACAGTTCTGCGGAAGCAGTAAATCGGATATATGAGATCAAAGGACGCATCCATACACGCCCTCTGGCAATCTGTGTTGCTGATGTCCCAGACATATCGCGGTTTGCCGTGGTGGATCATTTGCCAGATGGGTTACTTCATAGTCTACTTCCTGGGCCTGTCACTGTTGTTTTGAAACGAGGTGAGGATACCACACTATCTTTCATTGTTTTGTCGAGCTTCTTTATTAAGCTGCACAAGGTGTTGAATATACTCTCTATTTGTTACGCATAGGTGAAAACAGTATATTGGAGAGATCACTTAATCCTGGTCTGGACAGCATTGGTGTACGTGTGCCAAATCTGGACTTCATACGATCCATTGCTCGTGGTGCTGGGAGTGCACTTGCACTTACAAGCGCCAACTTAAGCGGTCGACCTAGTAGCGTCAGCGTAAAAGACTTTGGAGATCTATGGCCACATTGTTCATATGTGTTTGATGGTGGAGTACTTCCTTCTGGGCGTGCTGGTTCAACAATTGTTGACCTGATAACACCAGGAGTCTACAAGATATTGAGAGATGGAAGGTGAGTGCGACATAGTAATCAGTTATTCAAAGCTCTGTTTAAATTTCTCAGATACATTTTGGAGATAAGCTTTTTTTGATATACAATGTTCAAATGGACTTGAGTCTTTGACACCAAATACATTTTTTGCAGTTCAAGGGAGGAAACAACGGCTGTGCTTGGCAAGTTTGGCTTTGTTGAAGCTTCATGACAGCTCAGGTACATTCGTAGTGTTGGTAGGATCAGAGTTCACTTGTTGATCATCTCATTTTCTGTTTAATTAGGTTGCGGCTGAGTATAGGATGTTCTGTGTGATTTACTCTTCCCTCTTTTGAGCTTTTTGGTTGAAGCATCAGTTTGTTGTATGCCAATTAAGTCCACGTCAATGCCGCCACGGGCTTACAGTGTAATGTAACATTCATTTGGTACAGGTCATTCAGATATATAGTAGATGTCATACCTATGCAACCTGTTTAAGTTTGATTGAGATAGATTTTGTACAAAGACAAGGTTAACTAATTCAGGACATATTGTGCTGATGCGATGTCTGCAGTTGAACAACATAGTACAAATGTGATGTGTGGAATGTGAAACCGATGCGGTTTAGTCTGAACCTTTGGATGTGGTGTTCTACGCACGAAGAACAGGGGGCCCTTTTTTTCCTTTGTCTGTGTCTCGCTCGTGATTTCAGTTCGTTTGTATCCGGTTGGAGTAAGATAATGGAAACTCTGATCATGAGAAAATGTCATGTCAAGGAATGGGAAAAGAATTTTCCGGAAAGGAACTTTGTGTTAGAAGAGAACAAGTACCAAAGTGGCCGCCGTCGCCGCCGCAGCTAATCCTGACCTGAAGCCAAAACTAGCTGAAAAGCTGAGACATTGAACATTTCACCTGAGAACCCATCTTCTAAAGTAGAACATATATTGCCATTTTCCTTTTCTTTTACAGTGTAAAATTGGTACGTGAATGGCTAATCTGTGTGGTGGTGGTCTACATATTTTCATTCTGAATAGTAGTATGATGCTCTAAAATCTCTCTCCATATAGCACCTAGCAAGGGTCATGGGAGGCTAGCAAAGCACTGTGATTGATTGTAGCTTAGGCCTGGATGAAGAAGTGATTCCCGGAGCCCAGCTCGACCGTGACGCTCTGCGAGACAGACGTGTTGAGCGACGGGTGGCTGACGGTGACCTTGTACTCGCCGTGCGCGACCTCGGCCTGGAAGTACCCCTGCTCGTCGGTGGTGCCGGTCTGCGCCGCCGTCCGCCACTCGGCGAGCAGCCGGTCCACGACGTCCCCCTGAGGCAGGTTCTTGAAGTTGTTGTCGGTGAGGCACATGACGTAGCAACCCTGGGCGTGCCACGCCGACCAGAGGATCACCCCCTGCACCGCCGGGTGCGCGTACGCCTCCCGCAGCACCTCCTCCAGGTGCTGCGCCTGCATCGGCCCGCCGGCGACGTCCACCTCCGTCAGCCACACGGGGATGCCCACCGTCGACATGGAGTCGAGCGCGGCGCGCATGTAGGGGATGTTGGGCGTGGTGAAGTGGCCCTCCAGCCCGATGGCCATGCCGGCGCCGTTCTCCGGGTACGACGCGATGATCTGCTTCAGCCGGTCGACGTACCTGCCCGGCACCGCCGCCATGTCCCCGGGCTGCTCCAGCGTGTTGAAGTCGTTCATGAACATGAGCGACGACCCGGCGTCCAGCAGCCGCGCCGCCGCGTAGAATGCCGTGGAGGCGTCCCACCCGAACTGCCGCTCGAAGAAGGAGAAGTGCAGGTTCTCGTTCACCACGTCCCACGCGATGAGCTGCCCGGCGTACCGCGACACGAAGGACCGGATCCGGCGCGACGCCGCCGCCAGCAGCTCCGTGTAGGGCAGCGACTGCACCCACCGCGGCTGCTGCTTGGGGTCGTCCCAGAACACGTTGTGGCCGCGCACCCCGATGCCGTGCTGCTTCGCCAGCGCCAGCATCGCGTCCGCCACCGTGTAGTCCTCCCGCCCCGGCGCCGGCTCCGTGCTGTACCACTTCATCTCGTTCTCGAAGGTGGTCACCGTGAACCGGGACGTGAACCACTGCTGGTACGCCGCGTTGTGCAGGATCTCGCCGCTCATGGCGGCGCCCAGCGGGAAGCTGGTGCGCACGTTCTCCACGGACACCTCCGCGCCCTGCAGCGGGTTGCCCGCGGAGTCCGACGCCTGCAGCCTCACCGTCTTCCGGCGAGTGGCGCGGGTCGACTCCGTCCGGTGCGCCGCCCACTCCTCCTTGCTGAACGGCTTCAGCGACACGCTGTCCACCCATATGTCCACCGTCGCGTTGCTCTGCGCGCACGCACCATTATATCCATGTTAATCAACTCGATCGTTTTCACGAACTAATTAGTTGCAGTGAATTCAGACCTCGAAGTAGAGCTCGGCGCGTCCGGCCTTGGCGGAGGTGAGCCCGCCCTTGAGCATGGACCAGCACCCGGGCTTGGCCACGACCCCGCCGACGTGGACGAAGTCATCGGCGGTCTTGACGACCGCCCGCACGGCGGCGGCGCTGCCATTGCTCACCTGAAACCAGGCTGCACGCAAACGAAGATGTTTTCAGCGAGATCGCAAGCCAAAAAAAAAAAAAAAAAACAGAGCATGAGTGACTAGCCAAACCTGACAAAGTGTAGTGCGTGTCGTTCTGCAGGTACACCTTCTGGCTGACGCTATGGTACGGCCGCGTCCGGTTCACCGCCGCGGCGTACCGGTTCCCCGTCGCCACCGACGCGCCCTCGGCGACTCTGCCGTACCCGAAGGACGACCAGCCCTGAAGGCCGGAGTTGAAGTCCGGGTTGACGATGACGCCGCCGCCGTAGTGAGGCTCCAGCGGCTCAGCCAAGCACTGCATCCACCCCCACACAAGTCAGTACGTATTAAAAAATATAATTGCCCTAACGACAAAGAATATGTCAATAAAAGTTGGCAGTTCAAGCCCACTGCCCAACGTAATCACCTAGCTGAGTAGGTGGTTATTCTGAAGTTACAACATGACCACCGCACACAAGTTTCATCTATTAGGCATCTTTAATGAAGGCATCCCATTCCATGGATATATGTTGCTTTCATCTTGGCAATATACAGATGCTTTGTTTGCCTAATGACATGGATCAGCAGATAATCAAATGCTAGGGACTAATTTCAGAAACTTTCTGGCTTGTTTTGTATGTCTCCACTATAGTACCCCGTATTATAAGTTTGTAACCACTACGGCTGGAACAACATAAGACAGGACAAAACAAAGCCTATATTAGTACAAGATGAATCCAAATTATATATAGATATATGGTGTTGGAGTTTTTGTTCTGAGCTAAGCTTATGTGACAAGTCTGTACACTAGACACACACACTAGACCGGCCGCTTTCGTGCATGGTGCTGAAAAGCACATACAGTACGTTGGAGAGAAAGTCAAGCAGGAAATGCCATTTTAACTTGCGCGGGAAAACCCCATTCCGTTCTAACTTGCGCGGGAAATTAACCCGTTGCGTGAGGAACTAATAATGATCTGCTAAACCCATTCCACTGGTAATCTCTCTACTAATCCAATCCCATTTATTCTCTGTCAAAAAAAAAATCCAGTCCCATTGATGTGCTAAGAAAATATCTGGCCTTGAGCATGGGCTACCTATGAAAACGTAAGAGTTGAGCAAAAGAGAGTAATGTGTGGTTTGAGATTGGGTGGACTTGCCTCGACGCTTGCCGAATAATCGTAAGGAAGAGACTTGGCCATGAAACCTGCATGAATGTAAAGCAAATGGTTAAGCCATCAATCAGTGCTGCGAAATTCTCATGAAATGCGATCTGCTCAATTAATGATCAGTGAGCTGTTCTTAGAGGCGCTAGATGTGCATTTCTACGTACGGCAACTTGACTAGCTCATGCACATTGCTTACCTTCCATTAGAGCAGCTGCGCATAGGAGCAAGAACACCAGTAATTTCTCCATCGAATCTGGCTATCAGCCTTCACCGTCCGTCAGCACTGTGTGCTCTGCATGAACCCCAAGAAAACAGGGAGGAAATATTCAGGGAAATGGCAATCAAGAAACAGAGCACGAAGAAAGAGATGTTCAGGGCAATGGCAATGTAGAGAGAAACAGAGCTCAGGCAGCAGCGGCAGCAGATAGTTAGATTACCCACCCGTGGAGAGGCCAATGCACTTGGGCAGTGGGTCTGTAGGTAGAAGAAGAAGAAGAGGGGGCAGTCCACGCTAGCTGCTGCTCTGTTATGAACTCGAGAGCTGCACATCGATCCGCAGCATGCAGTCCAAGGCAACGATCTTTGTGTGAGCCTGCCCCGGATTTATAGGCGACGGAGGACCTGGCAACGGAACACCTCCCGCGACGGCGACGTACGGGGGCGAAAAGATTATGATATGATATCCGTCGGCGCCGCTTTGCTTGCTGGCCGCGCTCACCTACGCCGCACGGGAGGAGGAAGAGGAGAGCTTGCCAACCAAGCGTGCTCGCTGGGGGATGGTTTTGTCTCCGCCGCCTGGCGATCCGTCGCCCGCCCGCACAAGACACTTGGCCTGCCTTTTCCACGTAGTATTTTCTTTAGCTTCGCCAGTGCCTACGACGAACTTAGCGAAGAGTGTGACCTGCGGCCTGCGGGCAGTCGCATTCAAAGCCATTTCTGCACGGGTACTTGGATGCATCTGCTGCTGCTATTGATGAACTGATTGGGCGATTCACGAAGAGATTGATGTGAACTGGAGAAGGATCGAGCTCAGACCTCAGAGTGTGCGCACTTGCTCTTGCTGGAGAGGACGGACGCTTGTGAGTCTCTGACGTGTCCTGCGTCCGTCCGGCGTGTCGTCGTCGATCGCTGCATGTGAACTGGCGTCTGCGGCCGGCTATGGAGCCGAGGGGTTCACGTGGAGGCGAAACAAAAACAACTTTTCAGCGCCCGTGCTCCAGGTGGCAAGACGGAAATCTGAGTAGGCAGTTCTGGTTCCTATACAAGCACACTGTGGCAGCGTATACGACGGCAGATGCACAAGTCGAGGTTGACCCCCACATTCGGAATTTCAGACTCATGTGAGCGTCTCGTGTCGGTTTCAGCTTACCACGTCCCGGCCTAGTCCCTTGCTCGTGATTCAGTATCGAAATGTTGGCTGGGCACACCATCGCAAAAGGGGAAACATGGCACACAAGAGGGCAGGCTCCATGTGAATACACAAGACACCGCCGATGAAGAAATGAATGTGCTTTGGTATTGGTAGCTGCCCCGCCGCCGCAACATCGTTTTACCGTTTCCTTCGAGGGCAAAGGAGTTGTAACTCAGATCAGTGACTTTCTCCTCTCCTCGCCCTTCCTTGCTCGGATAAACATATATACCTGGCGTGATATTCTAAATAGAACGGATGCAAAAGTCACTACCTTATGTTTTTATTTGCATAGACTTCGTATCTTATTATCAGAAACCCTTTTTTGTTTTCAACAATGTACATTCGTCACCTCGAATCTCTTCCCTTCGTATTGTATTAGAGCATGTCTAATAGGTCCCGTATTTTTTCGCCCCTTAAAACGCGAGTAGAGGGCCCTGTATTCACTTTTCGTCGGCCGAAAACTCGAACGAGCTAGCAGACCCCGTATCCCCAACCCGTAAAACAGAATATCCGGGTTTTCAACCCCTCAAAACAGGGTTTTTTTGACAAATTGCATATTAGAACCAACACAACATTCACATAAAATAAATGGTTTACATCACGCAATAATCGTCATAATTATTACAATAATGTTTTTCGGAAATGTCAACAAATGTTCTAATGGAAGAATTAAACAAATAACAAATATTTCACACATACAACAATAGGAAATGAATGTTTCACACATAGTACAATGGGAAATGAATGTAATAAATCATTGGCCATCCAACTGCCAATGGTGATCAATCAGATCTTGGGTGAGCTGGTGATGAGTCTCGGCATTTTCAATGCCTCGATGAGCTGCAAGAAAAGCTTCAATCCGATCAGGGTTCCTCTCGGTCTGCACTCGGGTGCCAACATTGTCATAGAAACATGGCAAGTTCAAACCTCTTTCATCTTCAATGATCATGTTGTGAAGAATCACACAACATGTCATGACATCAACAAAAGTTTCGTTGTCCCAAAACCTAGCAGGACTCGGACAATTGCAAACCTTGCTTGCAAGACACCAAAAGCTCTCTCAATATCCTTGCGGCATGCCTCTTGATTTTTGGTGAAGCAAGCTTTCTTTCTTGTCAAAGCCCTGTCCTTTTTCTCTTTTATGGACTTGACAAGGGTTGCATAGTTAGGGTAAATACCATCTGTGAGATAGTACCCTATGGTGTACTCATTGTTCATAACTTTGTAGTTACAAGGTGGAGCTTCACCCTTAACTAGTCTTGCAAACAAAGGGGATCTATTCAAGATGTTGATGCCGTTGAGTGTCCCCGGCAATCCAAAAAAAGCATGCCAAATCCATAAGTCTTGAGAGGCCACAGCTTCAAGAACAATGGTAGCATCACGGATTTTGCCACAATACATTCCATGCCATGCTTTTGGACAATTTTTCCATGTCCAATGCATGCAATCCAAACTACCAAGCATCCCCGGCCACCCCCTCTTTTCATTGATCTCCATGAGCCTTTTTGTATCATCCTCATTTGGAGCTCGGAGATACTTCTCTCCATACAACTTGATCACCATCTTGGCAAACATACGCACGCAATCCGTGGTTGTTTGCACACCAATGCGAAGGTACTCATCGGTATAATCTGCTGGTATACCGTATGCAATAAACCTCATGGTGGCAGAAATTTTTTGATATGGGCTAAATCCCATGACTTGGGCAGCATTTCTTCTTTGCTTGAAATAATCGCAATTTGCCTCGCAATCTTTGACGATTCTCTCGAACAAAGACCTACGCATTCGGTACCGTCTACGGAAGAAGCGGGGAGGATAGGTCGGTACCTCGGCGGAATAATCTTGCATCAGCTGTTCGTGGCCGAGCGCGCGGTTCCGCGGAATGCACATACGCCCCATCACGGATCCTTTCCGCTGATCCAGCAGCTTCATGCGGTCCTCCGTTTGCTTCAAGCCGAACAGGAGCAGCATCATCTCCGTCTCGTCGTCGTTGAGCAACTCGTCGATTTCCGAATCGTCAGAATCCGACGAGGACCAATCGGTCGACGTCGCGTCCAAATCTGCCATGTGCACATCCTCCGAAGCCATCAACCATGGTATACCATACATCAGCCCCAAATCCGACCATTTTACCGGCGGCAACGAAGAAGAACGCGGCGGAATACTCACCGGCGAAAAACGGCGGAGAAGACCACGGCGGGAGGGCGGCGGCGCGCGCGGAGGGACGCGGAACTTCGGCGGGGGTGCGGCGGAGGTGCGGCGGGCGTCGACGCAGCTCGGCGCGGCTCGGCGGACGGCGGAGGGGCGCGGATCTGACGGATTCCGGCGGCGGCGCGCGGGGGAAAATGGTGTTGGAGATATGCCCAAGAGGCAATAATAAATGGTTATTATATATCTTTGTGTTTATGATAATGTTTACATACCATGCTATAATTGTATTAACCGAAACATTGATACATGTGTGTTATGTGAACAACAAGGAGTCCCTAGTAAGCCTCTTGTATAACTAGCTTGTTGATTAATAGATGATCATGGTTTCATGATCATGAACATTGGATGTTATTAATAACAAGGTTATGTCATTATATGAATGATGTAATGGACACACCCAATTAAGCGTAGCATAAGATCACGTCATTAAGTTATTTGCTATAAGCTTTCGATACATAGTTACCTAGTCCTTATGACCATGAGATCATGTAAATCACTTATACCGGAAAGGTACTTTGATTACATCAAACGCCATTGCGTAAATGGGTGGTTATAAAGGTGGGATTAAGTATCCGGAAAATATGAGTTGAGGCATATGGATCAACAGTGGGATTTGTCCATCCCGATGACGGATAGATATACTCTGGGCCCTCTCGGTGGAATGTCGTCTAATGTCTTGCAAGCATATGAATAAGTTCATAAGAGACCACATACCACGGTACGAGTAAAGAGTACTTGTCAGGAGACGAGGTTGAACAAGGTATAGAGTGATACCGATGATCAAACCTCGGACAAGTAAAATATCGCGTGACAAAGGGAATTGGTATCGTATGTGAATGGTTCATTCGATCACTAAGTCATCGTTGAATATGTCGGAGCCATTATGGATCTCCAGATCCCGCTATTGGTTATTGGTCGGAGAGAAGTCTCAACCATGTCTACATAGTTCACGAACCGTAGGGTAACACACTTAAGGTTTGATGTCGTTTAAGTAGATATGGAATATGGAATGGAGTTCGAAGTTTTGTTCGGAGTCTCGGATGGGATCCAGGACATCACGAGGAGTTCCGGAATGGTCCGGAGAATAAGATTCATATATAGAAAGTCATTTTCTAGGTTTGAAAATGATCCGGTATTTTCTCTGGAAGGTTCTAGAAGGTTCTAGAAGAGTCCGGAAGAAATAAGGATGGAAGATGGAGTCCCAGAGGGACTCCACCCACCTTGGCCGGCCAGCCTAAGGGAGGAGGAGTCCCAAGTGGACTCCCCACCATGGTGGCCGGCCACCCCACCAAGGAAAGGGGGGAGTCCCACTCCCCCTAGGTTTGGTCACATGGAAGGTTTTTGTTGGGGTCTTATTCGGACACTTTGACCTAAACCTTGGGGCTTCCACCTATATAAAGAGGGGAGGAGAGGGGCTGGCCGGCCACCACAACACCACCATGGCCGCACCCCTCAAGGCTGCCCTAGCCGGCGCCCCCTCTCCCAAACCCTAGCGGTTCCCTCCTACCTCTCTCTCCCACATAGCTTAGGCGAAGCTCTGTCGGAGATCTCCACCACCACCGCCACCACGCCGTCGTGCTGTCGGGATTCCGAGGAGGATCTACTACTTCCGCTGCCCGCTGGAACGGGGAGAAGGACGTCGTCTTCATCAACACCGAACGTGTGACCGAGTACGGAGGTGCTGCCCGATCGTGGCACCGTGATCAAGATCTTCTACGCGCTTTTGCAAGCGGCAAGTGATCGTCTACCGCAGCAATAAGAGCCTACTCTTATAGGCTTTGGAAATCTTCAAGGGTTAGTCTCGTTCATCCCCTCATTGCTCCCATCTTCTAGATGGCATCTTGGCTTGGATTGCGTTCTCGCGGTAGGAAAATTTTTGTTTTCTATGCAACGAATCCCTACAGTGGTATCAGAGCCGTGTCTATGCATAGATGGTTGCACGAGTAGAACACAATGGTTTTGTGGGCGTTGATGCTCTTGTTGTCTTTAGTTTGAGTACTTTGCATCTTTGTGGCATAGTGGGATGAAGCGGCCCGGACTAACTTTACATGACCGCGTTCATGAGACTTGTTCCTCGTTCGACATGCAACTTGTATTGCATAAGAGGCTTTGCGGGTGTCTGTCTCTCCTACTATAGTGAAGATTCAATTTACTCTTCTATTGACAACACTAGTATCACCGTTGTGGTTCATGTTCGTAGGTAGATTAGATCTCTCTCGAAATCCCTAAACCACGTAAAATATGCAAACCAAATTAGAGACGTCTAACTTGTTTTTGCAGGGTTTGGTGATATGATATGGCCATAATGTGATGATGAATATGTATGAGATGATCATTATTGTATTGTGGCAACCGGCAGGAGCCTTATGGTTGTCTTTAATTTTCATGTTGAGTAGTATTTCAAAGTAGTTGTAATAGTTGCTACATGAGGTGAACAACCATGAAGACGGCGCCATGAACCTTGACGCTACGCCGACGATGATGGAGATCATGCTCGTTAATGATGGAGATCATGTCCGTGCTTTGGAGATGAAGATCAAAGGCGCAAAGACAAAAGGGCCATATCATATCACATATGAATTGCATGTGATGTTAATCCTTTATGCATCTTATTTTGCTTAGAACGCGACGGTAGCATTATAAGATGATCCCTCACATTAATATCAAGATAATAAAGTGTTCTCCCCTCGTATGCACCGTTGCCAAAGTTCGTCGTTTCAAAGCATCTCGTGATGATCGGATGTGATAGATTCAACGTTCATATACAACGGGTGTAAGCCATGTTGCACACGCGGAATACTTGGGTTTGCTTGACGAGCCTAGCATGTACAGACATGGCCTCGGGACAACGGAAACCGAAAGGTTGAACACGAGTCATATGGATGATATGATCAACATGTTGATGTTCACCATTGAAGCTACATCATCTCACGTGATGATCGGTTTTGGTGTAGTGGATTTGGATTGTGTACCACTTAACAACTATGAGGGATGTTGTATTAAGTGGGAGTTCATTAGTAATTAGATTAAAACATGAACTAATTATCATAAACATAGTCTGAGTAGTATTTGAATTAATTTGTAGAATTGGCATCCGTTTTCTACCATGCGCTAGTCTTGTAATTGAGATAGAAATACTGTTAAATCTGACAAGTAACTTTACGGACTGGTACCGTATTGTTAATGAATCAAGAAATGATTAAGTCCTATTGCAAACTTTTAGTAAACCTCACTTTGTTGATTCAGAGAGCTATGGTTTCAATTAGTACCTAAAGTTATCTTGTCTTCGTGAAACTTGAAGTTCAAATCTGTTTGAAAAGTAAGGAGCTGAAAATTTAGTTTTCGGAAATAATCAAGGTACGAGATATATGTGATATCTAAGACCTTATTGCAAGATGATAGAATATAATTTGGTGAGACTACATAAACTCATAAGTTTTATGGGAATGTACGAAGGTTGAAGATGCAAGGCGTCCCAATCCTCCAACTATTGGGGCACTAACGATATTCGCATATCCATGAAGTAATCGTCCTTAGTATGCACCGTTGCTAAGACTCGTCGTTTCGAAGCATCACGTGATGATCGGGTGTTATAGAATCTACGTGTGCATACAACGGGTGCAAGACAGATTTGCACATGCGAATACTAAGGTTAAACTTTATGAGCCTAGCATGTATAGACATGGTCTCAGAAAGTCATCATGATACAATGGATAAAATTATGAATGAAATTGTTCATCATATTACAAGGTTACTAATAGTGAATTCCGGAACACTTGTCATATGATGATCAACTTCAAAGTAAGAACCTCAAGGTTATTGGTATTTGACCAACAAACCTAGAAGTTATTGATGTTGAAGTGTTTTTCTGAATAATGAGGAAAGCTAAAAGAGAAACTACAAAAGATTATTAGCAGAAAGAAAGAAAAGACTAGAAAGTCTAGCTCAGGTGTATATAAATGATATACATGTTATGGATATATTCCTCGTTTAGTCACACAATGAAATTCTTGGGTATTTGTACCATATTGGTTGGTATGAAGTGTCATACAAAACAACGCAATACAAGAATACAATGGCCTAAGTGACTGACAAGGAATATGATAGGAATGCACGTCTGGAACAAAATAAAGTGTTATTATGTTCGTCGTTGGCATTCTATCTAGCCCTTATAATTTATAATAAAGAACTTAATAATTGTTATTTTGCTCTGGTCAAATAAAAACAATGAGTTGTTCAAATTATGACATTTCTCCATGTACGATGGATAAGTTATTATAAATCTTAATGGTGAAACACACATACATAACACTGACGCTAAAATGCCATAAGGCAAATGATTTGAATTCCACTTATTTGTGGAACCGCCATTTAGGTCATGTTAAAAAGGAACGCATGAAAGAACTCCATGCAAATGGATTTTTGGAGTCATTTGATTTTTGAATCATTTGGCGCTTGCAAATCTTTTCTAAAGAGAATGATTAAAATACCGTTCATAGGCCAGGAGTTGAACGGGCAACAAACTTAGTGAAAAAAATACATGATGATGTATGTGGTTCACTGGGCATAGTTGTGTGCGGGAGATTCTTCTACTTCATGAAAACTTCCAACAATGAATTGAGTATATATATGTGGATATATTCGATAAGGAAGAAGTTTGAAACATTTGAATGGATTCAAATAATTTTTAGCATGAAGTGGAAATCATCGTAATAGAAAAGTCAAATATCTATGATTGGATCATGGTGGAAATATTTGAATTACGAGTTTTAGCAAACATCTAAGAGAGTTATGAAATTGTTCTACAACTCACGTTACTTGGAGTATCATAGTGATGATGAAGTATCCAAGAGATGTATCCAAACTTTGTTGGATTAATGATGAGATAAAATAAAATAAAGCCATCATAATTTTGTGGATTATGCTTTAGAGACTACCGCTTTTACACTGAATAAAGCATCATCATGATCCGTAGAAATGACACCATACGAGTTATGGCATGGGTATGAACCCTAATAGTCCTTTCTTAAATTTTGGTATGCATAGCATAAGTAAATAAGTTTACAACCAAAATCGGATGAATGTCTTTGTTGGTTATCCCAGAGAATTGATTGGGAATTCTTCCCACTATGGAGACAAAGACAAAAGTGTTTGTCAATGTTTCTTATTTCCAAGAAATTGTTTCTAGCGAAGTTTTTGAGTGGGAGGACAATAGAACTTGATAAAGTTTATGAACCTGAGCATAATGATCAGAGTAGCGCAGCATCGGAATTGGTTCCGGAAGCGGCCACGACGATCATGGCTCCCATGACTACAAAGTGTTTTAGTCATGGAGATCAAAGTACATATTGAACCTTGTAGGTATGGTTTACTTTGTGATCAAATAAATGATTTGTGGACAAATGATTGATTTTGAACAATGATAAACCAACTACAAACAAAGAAGTTATGATGGGCCCTAACTCCGTTAAAATGGCTATACGTCATGAAATCCAAGATAGATGAATACTTTTTGAAAGTAATGGATCTATAAATTTGATGGACTTGGATGAAATATCCTTGAAGAAGCTCGACTTATCGAAAAGTTGTTTACGACAAAGTTCAAAGTGATGGGGATATGCCCATAGGGGGTGGGTCGCCAGTCCCAGTCGCCATGAAGATAGAGGCTTGGGTGGATCGCCAGTCGCCTAAGCGGCCCAGGCCCTAAGCGGCCGGGCCGTGATCCCAAGGAGGAGGTCCACACGGCTGGACAAGAAGATTACTTGCGAGAGGGATAGCGGATCCCGGGTTAGTAGCAACTGATATGATTCGGAGTTATCTCCATGTAACCCTAGGCCGGGGGTGCTTATATAAACCCCCGAGCTTAGGCCCTAGAGGACACCTTACTCGAGATCCAATCTCCCCCTGTAAGCTCTCGGCGTAGCCGCCGACTGAGCCCCCCCATTGTAATTCTCCACTGAGCAATAGAGATCTAGCAGGACGTAGGCCTTTTACTCTCCGGAGGGGCTGAACCTGGGTAAAACCCTTGCGTCTCTTGCACCTCGACCCGTAGATGGCAATGTTCCCTTCCCCTCGCATCAATGAAGTGCTACCCCCTGTAGCATCTGCCGTGGTTACATCCACGACAGTGGCGCCCACCGTGGGGCATGGGACATCAAGCCTTCGAGCTACGGCGAGGCCCTACTCGCCAGTTCGGCGGCCGGTTGCTTCCGGCAGGATGATCGCCACCGGCAATTTCTTCCACATCCAGCCAAGCACCTACCGGCCCGCCTCGTCACCTCTCACACACGCCTGGATGGTGCCGATCGGCTCCATCAACCTCTTCGTTGGGCTCGCCGGCGTCAGCGATCCCTCCGAGCCTCGCCCCGTCGCTCACACGATCCCTTCGCGCCCGGGCAGCTCCTCACCGCTACTCGCCCGGTCACCGGCGAGGTATACGCGGAGGCTGAGGCGGCCCTGGGAGACGATGCCGAGTCGGCGGTCGTGGCACCGACCGCTAACTCCACCGTTGCCTCGGCAGCCACCGACTCCGCCGACACCGCTCCAGTCGCCGATTCCGCCGACACCATCCCGGCCATCAAATCCATCATCGCTGCGATCGACGCCGACTTCACCGACATCATCGCTACAACGTCGGTTGCGGGATCCACCGCTGCGTCCCCGACTGCCCGCTCCATCGCCACAGCATCGACCAAGGACTCTATCTCCCTGGTCTCCCACCCGAGCGACTTCGAAGGTGGCTTCGAGGACGACTCCATCCTCTCCCTCTTCGGCAGCGATTACGACTCGGACTCTGTCGAGGCCCCGCGTTACCGCTACCCGACCGCAGTCTTCATGGCAGGGGGTGAAGGAGAGATCGACGCCTTCACCACTCCCCTCCCCGCAACCGCCACCGCGACCGAGATCGAGGCGCACCGGGCGGCCCTCGAGGAGCAGAGGAAAAAGGAGCTCGCCGAAAGGCAGAAATTCCGCCTCGAGCAAGATGAAGTAAGGGCCGTGTCCCACTATCGTCAGCAGCGAAACCGCCGGCGCATGGAGCGCGCCCGCGCGAGCGACTTTCCCAGCGCACGCCTTAACCGACGACCCGGACGGAGAAATCCGGGTCGCCCGAGTCCAAAACCACGACATCCCGGAAGGAAGTCGGGCTGCTGCAGATAGAACAGCGCGCGAGCACCACCGCCACCCCCACCACCACCACCCGAAGTTCCTCGGGCAGAGGTCGACGCCAACGGCCTACCACTGCACTCGTCTCCAGCCGACAACGTGGCAGCTGCGCAGGCCGTCCTCGCAAGAATCCCCGAAACGGGAGACGGCGCGATCCTCGTCCAGCACGCCAAGGCTTTGGTAGCCAAGGCATTGGAGCAGCAGCACGCCGCAGCCGACTCGCAGGGCGACTCTATTCGCGCACATCCGCCAGTCGCGCGGCGTCGTCAGACGCGGCAAACCGCGCAATCGTCAACGCCAACAACGGCCCGCCGCCAGCACCGCGCGCGGCCCACTCGTCTAACAACCGAGTCGAGCCGCGCCCCGCGCGGGTGATGGTCGCCGCTAACGGGCAGCCAGTCGACGCCCGAACCCACATCGTCAACGACCAAGAATGGCGGGCGCGCAATCGATTGAACGACCGCCACGCCGATGAAGCCCCGCGCCAGAGCGCGTTCACCCGAATCGGCCCCGCTTGCTTCGGGCCGATGATTAGAGGCGAGCCGTACCCTGTGGGGTTCAAAGGACCCCGCGACATCGAAGTACGATACAAGCATTGACCCCACTGCCGGATCGACTCGTACGCCATGGCAATGGGGATCCAGGGCCACTCCGAGTTACTCGCAGCGCGATACCTGCCCCTCATGATGGACGGCGTCAATCGCCATTGGTTCAACACCCTCACCGTCAACAGCATCGACTCATGGGAAGAAGCCCGCGCCGCGTTCATCCAGCACTTCGCCAGCGCATACACCCGTGCCACAACCCTAGAAGACCTAGATCGCTGCGTCCAAGGCCCGCGCGAGTCGAACCGCCGGTGGGTGCAGCGCTGGCGGGACATGTGGACGACCTCCGGCGGCATCGGCACGGACACGGCAATCATCGCTTCCGACGCTGCTGCCGGTGCGAACCACTAAGCGCCAAGCTCCGTCGCGTCGGCAGGGACAATATCTCAATCTCCGAGCTCTTCGACATCGCCACCCGCTACGCCGATGAAGACCCTACCGTCGACTCGGACGACGAGTACGGTCAACGACGCAATCGCCGCCCTGCGCACACGGAGCCTCGGCGTGGCGACTACCGTTTCGCCGGCCGGTCCAACAACGGCAAGCGCCGCGAGAGGGAGGACACAACGAGCTAGTTGCTACCACCGATTACGAGCAGCGCGAGCCAAAATCGTTTCGGCGCGACACTCGTCCACCTCGGGAGGATCGGCCTCAGCCCAAGCGCTTCGACGCCCGCAGCCTCCTAGACGCACCATGCATCTATCACAGCAAGGAGGGCAAGCCCGCCAACCACACGACGGGAAATTGCTACTCCCTGAAGCGAGATAGAAAGAGCTCGCCGCGCCAAGGAAAACGACGGCGGCAACCAGCACAAGGAGCGCGCCAAGGACCAAGACCAGCACAAGGGAGAGGGCTTCGGTCGCAGCGCCGGCTCGCTCCACACCTTCACCGGGGTCGGCGACAGGCGGGACGGGAAGGTCCTCGCAAGGGCGGTGGCGGTACACGCAGTCATACTTTTCGACGTACCCCGGTGGCTCAACTGGTCCGAGCAAAGCATTACCTGGAGCCGCGAAGATCACGCCCCCGCATCGAGTACCCCGGGCGAGTGGCGCTAGTCGTCGGGCCCAAGGTCGCCGACTGCGGCTACCAAAACCACGATGGACGGGGAAGCTCCATCAACATCATGTACTACGACACCTTCCGGCGGCTTGGCCTGCCGGACTCACGCCTTGAGAACACCAAGGTCACGTTCCACGGCATCGTCCCCGGGCGGAAGGCCTTCACGATCGGCAAGCTGACGCGGCCCCTCACCTTCGGCACGCCCGGGAACTACCGTACCGAGCGGATAACGTTCGAGGTGGGGAACGTCAAATGCGCTGACCCTTGCGTCCGCGGCGGACAAGCGCTCGCCCGCTTCATGGCGACCCCACACTACGCGTACAACATGATGAAGATGCCGGGGCCTCGAGGCGTCATCACCGTCCATGGCGACCCGGAGATGGCATTGGAATGTGAGGACGACAGCGCCAAGCTCGCCGACGCCGTCATCGCCGACGAACAAGACAACTCCGCCGAGCTCGCCAAGTACCCGGTCGACCGCAACGACCCCGCCATCTGGAGAAGCCAACCGAGCTCGACTCGTCCGCAGCAACCTTCAAGGCCGCAGCAGGCACCCGCCAAGTAGATCTTGTAGAAAACGATCCAAGTAGGCAAGTTACCATTGGGACGGGCCTGTCCGCCCAATAGGAAAGCGCGCTCATCAAGTTCCTCCGTGAGAATCGAGATATCTTTGCATGGAAACCATCGACATGCCGGGTGTCCCGAGAGAACTTGCTGAGCACAAATTACATGTCGATCCCACCGCGCGACCCGTTAGGCAGGCAATGCGCCCTGTGGGAGAAGAACGGCGACGCGCAATCGCCGAAGAAGTAAACCGGCTGCTCGCTGCCGGCTTCATCATAGAAATCAAGCACCCGAAATGGCTGGCAAACCCAGTCCTAGTGCTAAAGAAGAACAAGACGTGGCGAATGTGTATCGATTACACAAGCCTCAACAGCGCGTGCCCCAAGGACCCATTCGTCCTACCGCGAATCGACCAGATTATCGACGCGGTCGCCGGGTCCGAGTCGCTATGCTTCCTTGATGCATACTCCGGGTACAATCAAATAAAGATGGCCAAGGAAGACCAAGAGAAGACTGCATTCATCACACCCCTAGGCGCCTCTTGCTACACGTCCATGACCTTCGGCCTCAAGAACGCCGGAGCAACGTACCAGCGGTGCATGAACAGCTGCTTAGAAAGCCGGATCGGCCGCAACGTGCATGTCTACATCGACGATGTGGTGGTCAAATCGACTCGACAGACCGACCTCGTCGGCGACCTCGCCGAAACATTCGCCAACTTACGGCGGTACAAGATCAAGCTCAACCCTTTGAAGTGCACCTTCGGGGTTCCATCGGGACATTGCTAGGCTACGTCGTCTCCAAGCGAGGCATCGAACCTAACCGGAGAAGACATCGGCGGTCATGCGCACCAAGCAGCCAGCATGCCTAGTCGACGCGCAAAAACTCGCCGGTCGAGTCGCCGCCCTCGCCGCTTCATACCCCGGCTCGGAGACAAGGCCATGCCACTATACCGCTTGCTCAAGAAGTCGGAATCATTCCGGTGGACAGACGAGGCGCAGCGGGCCCTAGAGGAACTCCGGCACGCCCTCTCGAATGCCCCTATCCTCGCGGCCCCGCTGCCAAAGAAACCATGCTCCTATACGTCGCCGCGTCGAACCGCGCTATAAGTGCAGTCATGGTCGTCGAACGGAAGGAGGAAGGAAGGGAGCAAGCGGTACAACGCCCGGTCTACTACATCGGCGAAGCCTTAATCGAATCCAAGCAACGGTATCCACACTACCAGAAGCTGGTGTACGCCGTCCTCGGGGGCCCAGCGGCGGCGGCCCCTTACTTCCACGAGCACCCCATCAAGGTAGTCGCCTCAACACCACTCGCCGACATCATCCGCAACCGCGACGCTTGGCGCCGGATCGCCAAGTGGGCAGTCGAGCTCGGCGTCCACAACATCACCTACGAGTCACGCCACGCCATCAAATCTCAAGCACTCGCCGACTTCCTCGCCGACTGGGAAGAGGCCCAGCAGCCAAGCTCCCCCGCGGACCTCAAACATTGGACGTTGCACTTCGACGGTTCTAAAAACCTCGAAGGAGCAGGCGCGGGAGTCGTCCTCACATCACCAAAGGGCGACACAGTGAAGTACGTCCTGCAACTCAGATTCGAGCCATGCACCAACAACATGGCCGAGTACGAGGCGCTCCTGCACGGCATGCGAGTCGCTAACGAGATGGGCGCAACACGGCTGCGCTGCCTCGGCGATTCCGACCTAGTCGCCAGCCAAACTTCCGGCACTGCGACGCCACGACGCCAACATGATCGCATACAAACGCGCCGTCGACCAAGCCGGCGCTAGCTTCGCCGGTCACGTCGTCGAGTGGGTTGACGGCGCAAGAACGAAGAAGCCGACGCGCTAGCCAGAATCGGGTCCAAGCGACTTCAACCTCCTCCGGGCGTCGTCCTGGACATCCTCAGCCACCCCTCGGTGCGCGCACCGCGCGAGCTGGACATTGCCGAGCCACCTGCTCCCGACTCCGCCTTAGTCGCACTCGCCGTCGACAGCACCGATTGGACCGAGCCATACATAAGCTACCTCGAGAGCCAGGCACGCCGATGGATGAAACCAAAGCACGCGCCATCGTGCGCAGATGCAAGTCCTTCACCATCATCAACAATGAGCTATACAAGCGCAGTGTCTCGGGAGTGTTCCAACGATGCGTCACCACGGCGGAAGGGCGCAACATTCTGCGCGACATCCACGCAGGGGACTGCGGCCACCACGCAGGCGCGCGGTCAATCGTCGCCAAGGCCTTTCGTCACGGCTTCTACTGGCCAACAGCCCACGAAGACGCAATCGCCCTTGTCCGTTCATGCGCCGGGTGCCAAAAGCATGCAAGCCCGTCGCACAGCCCCGGATCTGCATGGAAGAACATCCACCTCACCTGGCCCTTCGCCGTATGGGGCATGGACATGGTGGGAAAATTCAAAACGGCCCCGGCGGATATACTCACCTCCTGGTAGCGGTGGACAAGTTCACCAAATGGGTAGAAGCAAAGCCCATAAAGAAGTGCGACGGGAAGACGGCCACAAAGTTCCTACGCGAGCTCATCTATCGGTACGGCTACCCTCACAGTATCATAACCGACAACGGCACCAACTTCGCCAAAGGGGAGATGGCTGACTTTTGCGAAGAAAAGGGCATCCGACTCGATCTCGCCTCAGTCGCCCACCCCGAGTCGAACGGCCAGCGAGAAAGGGCAAACCAGAGCATCTGCACGGACTCAAACCACGCTGGTCGTGCCCCTAGAGCGCGCAGCCGGCTGCTGGGCAGAGGAGCTCTCTTCGGTACTATGGGGCATCCGCACAACGCCTAACGGGTCAACCGGCTTCACGCCTTTCTTCCTGGTATATGGCGCCGAAGCCGTCATGCCCACGGACATCGCCTACGACTCACCTCGGGTCGCCAATTACGCCGAAGAAGACAACGAGCGAGCTCGCCAAGATGACATCGATCTCCTCGACGAGGCCGAGAGACCTCGCACTCTCCCGAACCGCCATTTACCAGCGGGACCTCCGTCGCTACCACGATCGCCGCGTTCGAGTCGCTCCTTCCAAGTCGGCGATCTGGTACTCCGGCTAATCCAGGACAAGAAAGGGATGCACAAGCTGTCCCCGCCACAGGAAGGACCATTCGCCGTCGGCCGCGTACTCGGCAACGACTCCTACTACCTCATCGACGTCCGCAAGGACGACAAAGGCGAGCCGCTCACTAAAGAGGTGGAGCGCCCCTGGAACATCAACCTCCTCCGGCGGTTCTATACCTAAGGGAAAAATGTAATCCGAAAATTCAGAGGGTAATAAAAATCGCCGACCATTTTTTGATCTCAAGCTCCGACTACCTCCCCTTCACCCGCCAAATATCGTCATCTCTCATCCCGGGACATACCGGCTTAGTCGCCGCGACAAGCGACTAGGAACCGAGAGACCTCCGGTCGCCGCTGCTGGAAGAGAGAAGTCCACGATCGGCCAAGTAGCCGGGCTAACACGGGATGGCGGCGTGACCGAGGCGCAACACCAGGCCCGGTCACCCACCATCTCTCACGCCATCGGGTGAAAACGGCTGGAACCCACAGCAGGGCCGCACGCTCGGCCAGCCCCACGGGCCTCGGCGACCGCCTTGTGCTACGTTATAAAGCACACCAATGCCCTCCTCTACCTTAGGTTGGCGAATTGCGCGGCTAAGTACTTCGACTAGGGACCCCGCAAAACGGACCCGCGGCTCGCCAAGGAAAATACGCCCGCAATGATCCCCTTTGGAGTCGCCTAGCGGCTGGCTCACCGAGCCACGACGAGTGGCGCGCTACAGCCGAACAGCGCACAATACCCCTCAGCACTCCGCCCCCCATGAGGCTGCGATGCGTACTATAATGACTACGTCTGCGGCCAGGGACGCCCAGCTCGAAAAGGAAAACAATCAAGTCGATAGCCTTCATTGGGAGTCGCAAAGCGACTGACACGAAGGCCATGGATAGTCGGAACCAACTCCAATGCATCGCCGTCTCAAATAATGCAAAAGCAACCACCGAATCACATTTAAGCAAAAGTCATCATTCTATTTACAACTAACACCCGCTCGCGAAATCTAGCTACTTCTTACACGGGTACTCGGGAAACTACGAGGACGACCCGGAGCCCCCTCTACGACAGGCTCGACGCCGTCATCGCCGTGACGAAATTTCGGCGTGTACACCACGACCGGATATGTAGACAGCGAGCCGGCGGCAGCGGCCCGGCAGCGGCGCTCCGCGGGGTAGACCACCGGGCCCGGCACCTTCTCCGCGTCACCAGGGGCCGCTTGGCTGGGGATATGAGTCTCCAAGTCCGCGGTCGCCAGTACTCGGTCGGCGAAGGGGCGCACCGCATCCATCAGCCGCAGCACTTCGGCAACATCGAACTCCCGGTCTCAGGGGAAGCCAGCGGTGACCTCCTCCACGTCGAACCCTTCGAATAATGCGCCGGCACCATGCTCGAGCCATGGTAATGCCAACGCGGCGGGAAGAGCGACGAAGCCGGTCAACAACAGCCGGAATGTTGGACACGGCCTTGAAGACGGATGGCGTGTCCCGCGGAATCACCTCCCGCGGGCTCGAGTGCTGGAGCGCGGCAAGTATCTCCCCCGCGCGGCGATGATACGCGCGGTCGCGGTCGACGAGCATTCCCGTGGAGTCGCCGTCTCCACGAAGTCGCACGTACCTGCGGTCAACAACACAAGGAAAAGGGAAAAATGAGAACTTCCCCTTCAACGCCGACTCGCCACGCTCGGGCTGGCCCCAGGGCCGACTCGCCACGCTCGGGGGCGGCCCCCGAGACCGACTCGCCACGCTCGAGGACCGGCCCCGAGGCCAACTCGCCACGCTCGGGACTGACCCCGAGGCCGACTCGCCGTGTTCGGATACTCAAACCCCGGCAAATAAAACAAGAAGTGCGACAACAAGAACTTACCAAGAATCTGCCGCGACATCTCCACGACGAAAGCCTCGAAGTTGGTCTTCTCGGTGCACCGCCAGGACGATGCCCTCGGACGCCTCCTTCTCCGCGGCAAGTTCTTTGGCGTGCTGCTGCTTCAAGGCCGCCACCTCCTCCCGCAGAGACGCGGCAGCCCCACGTGCAGAGTCCCGCGCATCGATCGCGGCCTCCGGCTTCACCTTGTATTCGGTGATGACGTCCTCCAGCTCCCGGCCCTTCGCTCCAGGACCTTCGTCAATTCCGCCACCTCCGCTTTCGCCCTTTTCCGGGCCTCTTCGGCTGCTGCGCCGGAACTCGGCTTCACGGTAGAAGGACTCCTTGACGAACCCTTCCCGAGCCTCGGCAAGAGCCTTTGCTGCGCCTCTGCTACAAGAAAAGGAAACGGTGAGAACGAACGCCCGGGCCGGTGACCTTTGAATGAGGACGGCGAGTGGGCATGACTTGCGCCCCGGGGCAATCAGCTTCCGGTTCTTCTGCGCCGCCTCCTCCACAAGCGCGGTCAGCCGCTTAATCTCCGCCTACGGAAACCAAACAAAAATGCCAAGGTCAACAAACAAAAAGCAAATAGAGACTCGACTCGCCCTTTCGGACCAAGTCGACCCTCGGGGGCCCGGGGGTGACTAGGCCACGTGTTCAGCGACACTTACCACATGCGCCTCGCCAAGCGCCGTGTGGAGCTCGGTGAAGGTCAATGAAGACGGCGGCGGATGACGCGACTCGGTCGCCCCGTCCGCTCGCATCACCGCCTCGATCGACGGAACCTCGCCCGTCCGCGTGTCGGTGTCCTTTGGGCGGGGCGCGGTCCACAGCGGCCTTGGACCGGCGCTCTTTCGGTGGCTCCGACAGACCGCCCTCCTCGACGATGTCCTCTTCAACCGGGTGCCTTACGCCCCTCGGTCGATCCAATGTCGGTCGACTCCTCCTCCACCACAGGCGGAGCAACGTCCGGACCCGTCGCCGCACTCGCCATGCCCCCGCGAGCCATGCTGGGTAGAGGAAAAACATTGGCGGTGGGCTCGACGTGGCTAGTGCTCTCCTTCTCCGCTTGACTCCCGGCGGCGGGCTCTTCTGGAGCCGACCCCGCACCCCCAAGGTCGGACGGCGCCGCCTTCCTCTCCGCGGCTTTCTTCTTTGCCTCGGCCGCCCTCGTGGCCGCCACCCGGCCGCGGGCGGCTTCGCCAAGGTCTTCTTCTTGGACCTACAGAGAGGCGAGGTGAGTCGACACTCGGTCCGGTCGCGGGAAGGATAAATTCGACAAGAAATACTTACTTCACCGTGGGAATCGCTTTTACGCCGGACCGGCCCGAGCTCCCGCATCGATCGCGTCCTTCAAGGGACGCTGAAGCCTCATGGACCCTTCCGGAGAGTGGGCGCGATCGCTTCGATAGCGGCTCGGCCCCTTCCTTGGAGGGCTCCGCCTTGTCCTCCGGACGGGAGGTCGCCTCCTCTTCGGCCGCGCCACAGGACGAGGACTCGGCACCCCTCTTCGACCCGCGCGGGAGTCTGATGAAGTCCCGCGCCTCCGAGTCCGACTCGGTGCGCTCCTCCTCCTCGTCGACCTCTTCCTCCTCGCCTTCGGTCATCTCCGGTGGTTCCTTTCCGGCGAGAGGAGGGAGGTGGTCCGCGATCTTCCGCCAACGCTGCAATCGAATCAAAGGAACAAGTCGAGAAAGGAAGAAGCGCGGCTAAGCCGTGCGAAGTCGCCATGCGAAGCATTACCTGAGGCGCTGGGGTGTCTTCGGTGTAGGGCTGCAAGCCGTCCTCGAAGGAAGTAAAGGTGGCAGTGGTGATCTTAGCGAGCGCCTTCCGGTACTCGCCCGCGGCCCACTCGGTCGCCGTCGACCGGGTGCGGTCGTTCTGTCCCCGGTACTCCCACATGGGGTGAGCTCGGCACCGCAGGGGGATCAGCCGCCGGCCAAGCCAACAGTTGTACATGTCGACCGCCGTCAGGCCGTCATCTTTTAGCGCCTGGATCGCTTGGCGCATATCCTTCACCACCTTCTCCTGCTCGCGCGGCGGCAACCGGACATTGAGGCGCCGCGGGACGCTCGGCTCGGGACTGTATTGGGGAATGCATACCTCGCCGGGGAGTGTACTCCTTGGCGTAGAACCAGAAACGACGCCACAGCGATCGCGCCTTCTTGGGGAGCGCCATGTCGATGAAGCTTTCCCCGGACTTCACACGGAAGGTGATCCCCCGTTCGGGATGAGTGCTTCGCTGTTCTTGCTGGCCCGAGTCGCCCGCCCGTGGAAGATGGACACCCACAGCGGGAAGTAGGGCGGACAGCCCAAGTAGCATTCGCACGGCGCCACGAACGAGAGAAATCTGCTGGACGCTGTGCGGCCCGAGGTCGGAAACCTTGATGCTTGTAGAAGGCCAGCAAGCTGCCGGAGGAAATCGGAGGTGGGGAGAGCGAACCCGCGATCGAGGAAGCTCATGAAGATCACGAACTCCCCAGGCCGTGGGAGGGGCTCCGTCTCGTTCGCCGGCGGAACCCGCCATCGCTCCTGGTTGAACTCCGGGATGACTCCGGAGGCGACGTACGGGAGGAGAGACTCCCGCGTGACCTTCGACTTGCCCCACCCCTTCGCCGCCATGTATGCGTGTGGAGTGTGGAATGAAGATGAGATGAAGAGAAGATGGGGGATGAATGCGGAGGAGTGTTGAACCCTAATCCTAGGGGCGACCCTTTATACCGCCCGCACTCGCTCAGATTGAGGATGAGATCTGTTCGTTGAATTGTCCCGGAATCGCCGCCCCGCAATCAACGGTCGAGATCTGCGCCGTCACCGGCTGAATAGCCGTTAAACTAGCCGTTAGCGGTCACGTCGAGCCCAACGGTCAACAACATGCAGACGGTGTGCGCCTCGGTCAACGTGAAATCTAGCCGTTGGCCTCTCCACGTGTCTCTATGGTGACTACGCGTCGGCCAGCAAACGGCGGCGGCTAGAGCCGGCTTGTCACACGCCCGGCGATCAAGTTATGGCGACTGAGACTGCCACCGCACCCGCGACTTTATCTTTGGAAGCCCGGCGGCGACTCATCTTGATCCATCACCGCGCCTCTCCAAGACTTGTTCCAGATCCGCGCTTCATCACCACCGCGCTTGGGGACTACTGATGGGGATATGCCCATAGGGGGTGGGTCGCCAGTCCCAGTCGCCATGAAGATAGAGGCTTGGGTGGATCGCCAGTCGCCTAAGCGGCCCAGGCCCTAAGGCGGCCAGGCCGTGATCCCAAGGAGGAGGTCCACACGGCTGGACAAGAAGATTACTTGCGAGAGGGATAGCGGATCCCGGGTTAGTAGCAAGCGATATGATTCGGAGTTATCTCCATGTAACCCTAGGCCGGGGGTGCTTATATAAACCCCGAGCTTAGGCCCTAGAGGACACCTTACTCGAGATCCAATCTCCCCTGTAAGCTCTCGGCGTAGCCCATCGAAACCCCCCCCATTGTAATTCTCCACTGAGCAATAGAGATCTAGCAGGACGTAGGCCTTTTACTCTCCGGAGGGGCTGAACCTGGGTAAAACCCTTGCGTCTCTTGCACCTCGACCCGTAGATGGCAATGTTCCCTTCCCCTCGCATCAATGAAGTGCTACCCCCTGTAGCATCTGCCGTGGTTACATCCACGACACAAAGAGTTGACTACGATAAGATTAGATCTTCCGTAGCAATGCATATAGTCTATGTGGATTATTCTAGTATTCATTACATATTTCTTTTATGAGATATGTTAGTAGGATGGCAAAATACATAACTTATCAGAAGTGTGTATTAAAAGGTGTATACAAGATACAACCAAGAGTTTTGCTAGTCCATAGAATACTAGATAGGTATACGAACTTCAATTGGATGAAGTAAGTATCACGGAATTGGAATCTTCACCAGATGAAATAGTCAAAGAGTTTTTGATTTCATCAGAGACGATGAAGAGGCTTGCATTTGCAAGAAATTAAGTGGGAGCGCTGAGACATATTTATAATACTTTATGTAGATGACATATAGTTGGTTATAAATGATGTAATTATATACTTGATTAAAAAGGTTTCATTGAGAAATTAACTTCAATGAAAGGATATGGACTGAAACAAATTTAGTGACAAGATCTATGAAGATAGATTTAAACACATAATAAGTTTAAGTCAAAGTACATAGAATAGATATTGAAGTAGTTCAATATAGAAATATTAAGAAAATGTTCTTGTCATGTGAAGTTTTAACAAGACTTGAGTGTATCTGACACTCAATGAGTAAAAACACATGAGTGATTATAGATCACAAATAATATGTACACAATCAGATGTCATGTGCTCTTAAAAATGTTATGAGCATGTACCAGAATGATTCATGTGATGATCATTGAAAAACAGTAAGAATATTCTTAAGTACTTAAGAAGAACCAAGGATATATATATAGTTTTGTATGGAGAAATGACAAACAAATCGCTGTAAAGTGTTGCACCGATATATGCTTTGTCACATATGAAAATAAAATTTCAGTCTCAAATTAAACTAAGTGTTGTTTAAAAGGTAGCACAATGAGCTAGAAGTTGTCTATGCTAGATTTAGAAGAGTTCTAAATATTGTGACGGATTCTACAAAAGAAGGCAGAGTATGTCATTGTTTTGACAATAACAAAGGATGTTAAGTCAAGAGATTCTTTAAGAACTTGGTGTAGTTCCGACAGAGTCAGAACTTTGAAGCTATATTGTGTGTGACAATATTAGTGACATATTTCAGACCGCGGAATTAAGGTTCCACCAGAAGACCAAACATATTTAATGCCGACTCATTTGGAAATGAGTGATGCGTTAAGACGCAAATGAATTACAAAATACATATGTTTCTGAGCGTGTCAGATCCGTTGACTAAAACATCTCCCGTGAGCAAAACATGATAAAACACCGGAAGGCCAAGGTGGTATATCTTTACAAATGTAATCTAGATTATTGACTCTAGTGCAAGTGGGAGACTGTTGGAGATATGCCCAAGAGGCAATAATAAATGGTTATTATATATCTTTGTGTTTATGATAATATTTACATACCATGCTATAATTGTATTAACCGAAACATTGATACATGTGTGTTATGTGAACAACAAGGAGTCCCTAGTAAGCCTCTTGTATAACTTGCTTGTTGATTAATAGATGATCATGGTTTCATGATCATGAACATTGGATGTTATTAATAACAAGGTTAAGTCATTATATGAATGATGTAATGGACACACCCAATTAAGCGTAGCATAAGATCACGTCATTAAGTTATTTGCTATAAGCTTTCGATACATAGTTACCTAGTCCTTATGACCATGAGATCATGTAAATCACTCATACCGGAAAGGTACTTTGATTACATCAAACGCCACTGCGTAAATGGGTGGTTATAAAGGTGGGATTAAGTATCCGGAAAGTATGAGTTGAGGCATATGGATCAACAGTGGGATTTGTCCATCCCGATGACGGATAGATATACTCTGGGCCCTCTCGGTGGAATGTCGTCTAATGTCTTGCAAGCATATGAATAAGTTCATAAGAGACCACATACCACGGTACGAGTAAAGAGTACTTGTCAGGAGACGAGGTTGAACAAGGTATAGAGTGATACCGATGATCAAACCTCGGACAAGTAAAATATCGCGTGACAAAGGGAATCGGTATCGTATGTGAATGGTTCATTCGATCACTAAGTCATCGTTGAATATGTGGGAGCCATTATGGATCTCCAGATCCCGCTATTGGTTATTGGTCGGAGAGAAGTCTCAACCATGTCTACATAGTTCACGAACCGTAGGGTGACACACTTAAGGTTTGATGTCGTTTAAGTAGATATGGAATATGGAATGGAGTTCGAAGTTTTGTTCGGAGTCTCGGATGGGATCCAGGACATCACGAGGAGTTCCGGAATGGTCCGGAGAATAAGATTCATATATAGAAAGTCATTTTCTAGGTTGTAAAATGATCCGGTATTTTCTCTGGAAGGTTCTAGAAGGTTCTAGAAGAGTCCGGAAGAAATAAGGATGGAAGGGACTCCACCCACCTTGGCCGGCCGGCCAGCCTAAGGGAGGAGGAGTCCCAAGTGGACTCCCCACCATGGTGGCCGGCCACCCCACCAAGGAAAGGGGGGAGTCCCACTCCCCCTAGGTTTGGTCACATGGAAGGTTTTTGTTGGGGTCTTATTCGGACACTTTGACCTAAACCTTGGGGCTTCCACCTATATAAAGAGGGGAGGAGAGGGGCTGGCCGGCCACCACAACACCACCATGGCCGCATGTAGGATAACGTTACATAGAAAACAAAAAATTTCCTACCGCGAACACGCAATCCAAGCCAAGATGCAATCTAGAAGACGGTAGCAACGAGGGGGTATCGAGTCTCACCCTTGAAGAGATTCCAAAGCCTACAAGATGAGGCTCTTGTTGCTGTGGTAGACGTTCACTTGCCGCTTGCAAAAGCGCGTAGAAGATCTTGATCACGATCGCTTCCGGCGCCACGAATGGGCAGCACCTCCGTACTCGGTCACACGTTCGGTTGTTGATGAAGACGACGTCCACCTCCCCGTTCCAGTGGGCAGCGGAAGTAGTAGCTCCTCTTGAATCTGATAGCACGACGGCGTGGTGTCGGTGGTGGTGGAGAAATCCGGCGGAGCTTCGCTTAAGCGTGCGGGATGTGGTGGAGGAGAGAGACCGCTAGGGTTTGGGGAGAGAGGGGGGTTGGGCGCCGGCCCTCTAAGGGGTGCGGCCAAGGCTGAGGCTTGAAGTGGTCAGCCCCCTCTCCTATGCCCCTCATTATATAGGTGTAAGCCCCAAGAGTTGTAGTCCAAGTCTTCGAATAAGACCCCAACACTAAAACCTCCCATATGTGGGAAACCTACTCAAGGAGGGAGTCCCACTCAAGGTGGGACTCCCACATTTCCTTGGTGGCCGGCCACCTCTAGGTGGAGCCCACCTAGGACTCCTCCTTTAGGGTTTGGCTAGCCAAGCTTGTGGAGTCCTTCCGGGACTCCACCTTCCATAGTGCGTTTCTTCCGGACTTTTCTAGAACCTTCTAGAACCTGCCATAAATGCACCGGATCATTTCCAAACTTGGAATATGACTTCCTATATATGAATTTTATTCTCCGGACCATTCCGGAACTCCTCGTGATGTCCGGGATCTCATCCGGGACTCCGAACAAATATTCGAACTTCATTCCATATTCAAGTTCTACCATTTCAACATCAAACCTTAAGTGTGTCACCCTACGGTTCGCGAACTATGCGGACATGGTTGAGTACTCACTCCGACCAATAACCAATAGCGGGATCTGGAGATCCATAATGACTCCCACATATTCAACGATGACTTCAGTGATCGAATGAACCATTCACATACGATACCAATTCCCTTTGTCACGCGATATTTTACTTGTCCGAGGTTTGATCTTCGGTATCACTCTATACCTTGTTCAACCTCGTCTCCTGACAAGTACTCTTTACTTGTACCGTGGTATGTGGTCTCTTATGAACTTATTCATATGCTTGCAAGACATTAGACGACATTCCACCGAGAGGGCCCAGAGTATATCTATCCGTCATCGGGATGGACAAATCCCACTGTTGATCCATATGCCTCAACTCATACTTTCCGGATACTTAATCCCACCTTTATAACCACCCATTTACGTAGTGGCGTTTGGTGTAATCAAAGTACCTTTCCGGTATAATTGATTTATATGATCTCATGGTCATAAGGACTAGGTAACTATGTATCGAAAGCTTATAGCAAATAACTTAATGACGAGATCTTATGCTACGCTTAATTGGGTGTGTCCATTACATCATTCATATAATGATATAGGGCTTTCTATTTTCGTGCCCTCAGGTCCTTAGTTGTACTCAGTTTTCCCCAGCTCCTTAGTTTTTCCTCAGTTTTCCCCAAGCCCTTGTTTGAAACCCGCAGAAGCAGCTCAGACGGCAGGATTCCCGTTTAGTTGACCGTTCTGTCATGTGTGGGGCCGCGTCGTGTGGGGCCGCGTCGTGTGGGCCCGCGTCGCGTGGGGCTGGTAGAAAGGGACCGCGTGGGACAGGACGAGAAGCGTTTGGTTGCACGTGAGCAGGAGCTGGGTTCTGTCTCTCTCGGCCCCAAATTGGCATTATTAAGTGCACCTTTTCCCCCACTTTCTCTCTGTCCTTTTCACCAAATTAGTATAAAATCTAGAGAAGCTTGCATTTCTGACTTTCTTCAATTATTTGTGCCTTTTGGCCCTCGTTGTTTGCCCAATATGGCAGCAAATCTAGTACTCCCTCTGGTCCATATGTATGTAGTTAAATCTAGAAGCAAATCTCCAGGATAATGTACGATAAATTCACAGTCAAAGTAAATCAAGAAAACTAAGTACGGCCAACAAAATATAGTAGACTAGGGATAGATAATCCCTAGATAATATGGATAGATAATAAGCTGCATACACATCAGCCAACATAGTAACAGGTTCTTCACAGCACCATCATACTAACATAACAACAAGGGATCCCTAGCTAACAACAAAGGGATCCCAACAACAAACTAGGAGGCAGCAGCAGTAGCACACGTCCAGGACTCCGCCTACCCCATCTGGCTCTGCCTCCACTTGTTGCTCTTGCTCCCCTTGGGAGCCTTGGGCTTGAGCGGAGGCATGCGCCCGGCGGAGATCTCCACCCGCTGCAAGCTGCGGAGGTGCATGCCGAGCGCCCTGTGCTTGGCGCGGAAGGAGTGGACGTTCACCGTCATGCCGACCTTGGGGAAGGTGGTGCTGATGTTCTCAGCATGCGTGACGAGGCAGTTGAAGTCCGTGGCGCCGAGTCTCGTGGTGCGAAGGGGCACTGTAGACCTCCTTGGCGAAGTAGGAGATGTCTTGGCCGACCTGCAGCCTCCGCAAGACTGGCGAGTCTTGACGTCCTCCTCCTCCTCGTCGCTGCCGACGTCGCTGCTGCGAACATCTGATCCATATCAAACAGAAACTAGTGAATGAGTTGCAACGATGACTAACGTACATGATAACAAAGTTAAGAAAAACAGAGTCAGCCTCAGTTAGAGTGGACATGATTATATATCTACAGGGAAGGTGTAAGCGAACTAAAGCTCATGCACAATAGATTTGTACACAGCAATGGTTCGCTGAACCCTCCCTGTAAAAATTTGTGCCCAACCATTCATCATAGGCAAAGAAACAGATTCTAGATCTGAACTAGATCTGAACTTGAACACATTCGAGATTATTTGCAAAATTAAACGGTTGATATCTTTTGATTAATGCATAAAATAACTGATTGAGATCCCATGATTACTTGCATAAATTAACTGATTGAGATCCAATATTACTTGCATAAATTAACCGAACAGCCGAACCCCAAATCTTAAACGAAATCAAGAAGTGATCAAAACAAAATGGAATAAAATCGGCGCAAATATTAGCCCAATACTCATCCATCTACAGATCCATCTACACCAGCAAAAATAGGGTTCAAAAAGGAATGGGGAACAAAAAAGGAAGCAAACCGTAGTTACCTCGTTCCATGGGTCCTCCAGGGAGGTGTCGTAGGGGTTCGGGGGCGGGACGTACGGCACGGGGTCGTAGGGGTCCCATCCCGCCGGGATCTGACTGCCACCGGCGGCAGCAGCCTCCGATGCACCGGCGGCGGCGACGTCCGTAGAGGGGATGGCGCCGAAGATGGAGGCGTCGCGCTTCGAGCCTACCTCGACGATGGGATTGGCATTCTCCTTGTCCATCTCTCCGGCGGAGGAAGAGGAAGAGGGAGAGGGTTTTTTGCTTTGGAGAAGATGATGGGACGTGAGAGAGTTGGCGATGCGTGAGCGAGTGAGAGTGACAGAGAGAGTGCGAGGAGGCGTCTATAAAGGCGAGGGGTGGTTAATGCGACCCGCGTCCTACGCGTGCACAGGTGCACGTCTGCACGTCTTAGACTTCTGCAATGCGACACGCGTCCACGATTGCACGTCTAGACTTCTCCACCGCGACCCGCGTCTACGCGTCAACAATTGCACGTGTCCTCGAGTCTAACCCTAGAAATTTAGATATACTCAGGTATACCCTCGAGTCTTATACTAGCATTTTTTGTGTGCTCAATTTTCCCCTCGAGTGCTAATACTGGCTAGTGCAATATACTCAGTTTTACCCTCAAGTGGCTGGTCAACAGAGAGTCAACAAATGGGATTAACTAGTTAAATGAGTCATTTAATGTGCAAAAAAATCCGAAAAAGAGTGGCACTTACTCATGGAGTCTTTACCACAAATTGCCACTTCTCAAATCATAGATAAATCGTAGATAAATCAAGTTTTACCACAAATTGCCACTTCTCAAATCACCTAGTAGCTATGAAGGTGCATGGTTTTCCACAATAAGCCCTTCCCAAAACAGCTTCCCCCAAATCATATTTTGTCTAAATGAGGCCACAATTCTCACACTGATGTATATTGGTATTGCAAATAGTTTGAGGTAGGCCAAGATGGGTTTCATTGTACAAAACACGCATTTTCCATTTTTTAAATCTCATATTTGAATCCCTTAGTCTATTTACTACTCAGGTGCCCTTGGTTTCTTGATAGTACTCAGTTTTGCCCTCTCTCTTCACAAATTCTCGCAGACGTGCAACATCGCCCTGATTGGTCTATCCCATATCACGCGGATCGTGCCCGCCGACCGTTGATCGTATGATATAGGGAACGGGCAGGATAACCCCTCTCTCTCTCTGTTGGCGGTTAATTAGCTTCCACCCTCTAAGTATGCTGAAGGGCGGTTTTCTGTATTATTTTTCACGCGCTAAAAATTATAAACTCTTTTAGGCGTTATTTTTCACGCAAAAAATGATAAACCATCACCGATTTGTTGTTGCCATTACTTTTCACGCAAAAAAAATGATAAACCATCACCGATTTGTTGTAGCCATTACTTTTCACGCAAAAAATCATAAACCATCAACAATTTGTTGTAGCCATTACTTTTCACGCAAAAAAAATGATAAACCATCACCGATTTGTTGTTGCCATTACTTTTCACGCAAAAAAATAATAAACCATCACCGATTTGTTGTTGCCATTACTTTTCACGCAAAAAATCATAAACCATCAACAATTTGTTGTAGCCATTACTTTTCACTCAAAAAAAATGATAAACCATCACCGATTTGTTGTTGCCATTACTTTTCACGCAAAAAAATGATAAACCATCAGCGATTTGTTGTTGCCATTACTTTTCACACAAAAAATGATAAACCATCATCGATTTGTTGTTGCCATTACTTTTCACGCAAAAAATGATAAACCATCAACAATTTGTTGTAGCCATTACTTTTCACGCAAAAAATCATAAACCATCTATCTTTGTATAGAATGATAAACCTATCACGTACGATTTTTGAGGTCATTTAGAGAAGGCAGAAAAAACCTAATTTGTTACAAAAGTTTGGCATACATGATGGCATACCTATAACAACAAGGAATATCTAAAAGGGAAAGTTTCAAAAAATTTGAAATTTAGGGTGAAAATGATGCCATACATGATGCTGTTTTTCGAGGTTTTGACCTGAAAATCAATTGGGTATTATAAAGGGAAATAAAAAGTTCGAAAAATGTAAAAACGAAACAATCTATCTATCTATGTATAGAAGATCAGTTGTATGAAATTTGAGGTTATTTAGAGAAGGTAGAAATAATCACCTTGTTAGAAAAGCTGGTTTCAGCGAGACGAAACGGCATGCGCTTAAGCAAAGTGATTTTTTCGAACATCTCCAAATTACCCCAAATTTTCCATACATGATGCCATACGTGTAACAACAAGGAACCCTATCTAAAAAGTGTCAAAAAAGTTTGCCCAACCGTATAGCTCTATCAAAAAGAACCTCACCATGGCGCTAGTATAATTTTGGGATAGTTACAAACTTTCGTTACCTAGCCTTCAACATGAAACTTGTTTCAAATTCATTTTGGCCTACAAGAAACAAATCCCAACTTGATTCGAGCACCACAACCTCCAAACGATGCCGATGCCGATATCGGCATGGTCAGAATGGCTATGCTCGCCACCACTGCTAGGTCAACGTCGGGATGCACCCTCAATCTCGTCCCCTCATTCGATCACTGACACACCAGAGATACCGCCGAGGCCAATGCCGAACGTACATGCTGATGCCAATGCCGAACATGCATGCACGCCGCTGTGGGCACGGCCACGCCGCTGTGGGCACGGCCACGCCGACCCGCTATGCTGGACGCCACAGACCGCCGCGAGGTCTTTCCCTTCGCCACCACACTCTCCTAGCACCCACCTATACACGCCAGAAAGGAGAGACACTAGTTTTCTCTACATTGCTCGCTTTCGTGTCCGACACGGTCAGTCAAAGTTTTGAGGTGGTCATCGATGTCGTCGACCATTTCTTCTCTTCTTTGCATGGTTAAACGCGTCTAGTTCATATCTATCTAATGCGTCTGGTCTCGCCTCATGCAGTTCTTTGTGGAGGTCGATCTCATCTCGGCACCCCGCATGCCACCTCCTCCGTGCCATCGCTGTAGAGCTCCGTTTAAAAATCTAATCCTACCCGTGTATTGCCCCTTGTATCAGCGTCATGGCCCCACTTGTCATTTGATATAGCGAAGCCCCACTCGTTCGCGTTTTGGTCAGGGATACAGCGATGCTTACGGTCAAACAAACATGGATGGTCTGACGTGTCTTTGCAGGCTCTACGTGGCCCCACTAGTCAGAAGATAACGGTCAACCGTCGGGCAACCGGCCGTTACATCACGTGTGATGGTTTCAGACAAACGCTTGGGTAAAACTGAGAAAAAACTAAGGAGCTGGGGAAAACTGAGCACAACTAAGGACCCGAGGGCACGAAAATAGAAATCCCAATGATATAACCTTGTTATTAATAACATCCAATGTTCATGATTATGAAACTAATCATCCATTAATCAACAAGCTAGTTTAAGAGGAATACTAGGGACTTCTTGTTGTCTACATATCACACATGTACTAATGTTTCGGTTAATACAATTATAGCATGATATATAAATATTTATCATAAACATAAAGATATAAATAATAACCACTTTATTATTGCCTCTAGAGCATATCTCCTTCAGTCTCCCACTTGCACTAGAGTCAATAATCTAGTTTACATTTGTAAAGATATAACACCTTGGCCTTCCGGTGCTTTATCATGTATTGCTCACGGGAGAGGTTTTTAGTCAACGGATCTGACACGCTCAGAAACGTATGTATTTTGTAATTCATTTGCGTCTCAACGCATCACTCATTTCCAAATGAGTCGGCATTAAATATTTTTGATCTTCTGGTGGAACCTTAATTCCGCTGTCTGAAATATGTCACCAATATTGTCATACACAATATAGCTTCAAAATTCTGACTCTGTCGGAACTACACCAAGTTCTCAAAGAACCTCTTGATTTTAACATCCTTTGTCATTTGTCAAAACAATGACATATTCTGCCTTCTTTTGTAGAATCCGTCACAATATTTAGAACTCTTCTAAATCTAGCATAGACAACTTCTAGCTCATTGTGCTACTTTTTAAAACAACACTTAGTCTAATTTGAGATTGAAATTTTATTTTTATATGTGACAAAACAAATATCGGTGTAATCACCTTACAGCGATTTGTTTGTCATTTCTCCATACAAAACTATATATATATCCTTGGTTCTTCTAAAGTACTCAAGGATATTCTTACTGTCGTCCAATGATCATCTCATGAATCATTCCGGTATATGGTCATAACATTTTAGAGCACAAGATATATGATTTTGTACATATTATTCGTGATCTAAAATCACTCATGTGTTTTTACTCATCGACTGTCAGATACACTCAAGTCTTGTTAAACCTTCACATGTCAAGAACATTTTCTTAATATTTCTATATTGAACTATTTCAATATCCATTCTATGTACTTTGACTTTAAACTTATTATGTGTTTCAATCTATCTTCATAGATCTTGACACTAAATATGTTTTAGTCCATATCCTTTCATTGAAGTTAATTTTCAATGAAACATTTTAATCAAGTATATAATTACATTATTTATAACCAACTATATGTCATCTACATAAAGTATTATAAATATGTCTCAGCGCTCCCACTTAATTTCTTGCAAATGCAAGCCTCTTCATCATTCCTGATGAAATCAAAAACTCTTTGACTATTTCATCTGGTGAAGATTCCAACTCCGTAATACTCACTTCATCCAATTGAAGTTCGTATACCTATCTAGTATTCTACGGACTAGCAAAACAATTCATTGTATCTTGTATACATACTTCTGTTAAGTAGTGTATTTTGCCATCCTACTAGCATATCTCATAAAAGAAATATGTAGTGATTACTAGAATAATCCACATAGACTATAAGCATTGCTACGGAAGATCTAATCTTATCGTAGTCAACTTTTTGAACTTTGTCGTAAACAATTTTTCGACAAGTCGAGCTTCTTTAAGGATATTTCATACAAGTCTATAGATCCATTTACTTTCAAAAAATATTCATCTATTATGGATTTCATGGTGTATGGCCATTTTAACGGAGTCAGGGCCCATCATAACTTCTTTGTTTGTAGTTGGTTTATCATCGTTCAAAATCAATCCTTTGTCCACAAATCATTTATTTGATCACAAAGTAAACCATACCTACAAGGTTCAATATGTACTTCGATCTCCATGGCTAAAACACTTTGTAGTCATGGGAGCCATGATCGTCGTGGCCGCTTCCGAAACCAATTCCGATGCTGCGCTACTCTGATCATTATGCCCAGGTTCATAAACCTTATCAAATTATATTGTCCTCCCACTCAAATACTTCACTAGAAACAATTTCTTGGAAATAAGAAACATTGACAAACACTTTTGTCTTTGTCTCCATAGTGGGAAGAATTCCCAATCAATTCTCTGGGATAACCAACAAAGACATTCATCGATTTTGGTTGTTTAACTTTTAGACCAAAATTTAAAGAAAGGACTATTAGGGTTTATACCCAAGCCATAACTCGTATGGTGTCATTTCTATGGATCATGATGATGCTCTATTCAGTGTAAAAGCGGTAGTCACTAAAGCATAATCCACAAAAATATAATGGCTTCATAATATTTTATCTCATCATTAATCCAACAAGGCTTGGATTCATCTCTCGGATACTATATCATCATTATGATGCTCCAAGAAATGTGAGTTGTAGAACAATTTCATGACTCTCTTAGATGTTCGCTAAAACTCGTAATTCAAATATTTTCACCATGATCCAATCATAGATATTTGACTTTTCTATTACGATGATTTCCACTTCATGCTGAAATTTATTTGAATCCATTCAAATGTTTCAAACTTCTTTCTTATTGAATATATCCACATATATATACTCAATTCATTGTTGAAAGTTTTCATGAAGTAGAAGAATCTCCCGCACACAACTTTGCCCAGTGAACCACATACATCATCATGTATTTTTCACTAAGTTAGTTGCCCGTTCAACTCTTGGCCTATGAATGGCATTTTAATCATTCTCTTTAGAAAGATTTGCAAGCGCCAAATGATTCAGAAATCAAATGACTCCAAAATCCATTTGCATGGAGTTCCTTCATGCGTTCCTTTCTAACATGACCTAAATGGCGGTTCCACAAATAAGTGGAATTCAAATCATTTGCCTTATGGCATTTTAGCGTCAGTGTTATGTATATGTGTTTCACCATTAAGATTTATAATAACTTATCCATCATATATGGAGTAATGTCATAATTTGAACAACTCATTGTTTTCATTTGACCAGAGCAAAATAACAATTATTAAGTTCTTTATTATAAATTCTAAGGGCTAGATAGAATGCCAACGACGAACATAATAACACTTTATTTTGTTCCAGACGTGCATTTCTATCATATTCCTTGTTAGTCACTTAGGCCATTGTATTCTTGTATTGCGTTGTTTTGTATGACACTTCATACCAACCAATATAGTAATAATACCCAAGAATTTCATAGTGTGACCTAACTAGGAATACAACCATAACATGTATATCATTTATATACACCTGAGCTAGACTTTCTAGTCTTTTCTTTCTTTCTGCCATAATATCTTTTGCAGTTTCTCTTTTAGCTTTCCTCATTATTCAGAAAAACACTTCAACATTAATAACTTCTAGGTTTGTTGGTCTAATACCAATAACCTTGAGGTTCTTATTTTGAAGTTGATCATCATATGATCAAAGTGTTCTAGATTTCACTATTAGTAACTTTGTAATATGATGAACAATTTCACTCATAATTTTATCTATCAATTCATGACAACTTTCTGAGACCATGTATGTACATGCTAGGCTCATAAAGTTTAACCTTAGTATTTGCATGTGTAAATCTGGTTTGCACCCGTTGTAAGCACACGTAGAATCTATAACACCCGATCATCACGTGATGCTTCGATACGACGAGTCTTAGCAACGGTGCATACTAAGGACGATAACTTCATGGATATGCGAATATTATTAGTGCCCCAATAGTTGGAGGATTGTGACGCCTGGCGTCTTCAACCTTCATACATTCCCATAAAACTTATGAGTTTATGTAGTCTCACCAAATTTATATTCTATCATCTTGCAATAAGGTCTTAGATATCACATATATCTCATACCTTGATTATTTCTGAAAATTAAATTTTCAGCTCCTTACTTTTCAAACAGATTTGAACTTCAAGTTTCACGGAGACAAGATAACTTTAGGTACTAATTGAAACTGAAAGATCGAGATGTCGCCTAGAGGGGGGGGGGGGGGTGAATAGGCAATTACAAACTCTTGCGGATTTGTCTTGTAAGAATGCGGAATTAAACTAACGTTTAGTTTACAAGCACAAACCCTAAATATGCTAAGCTCAACTAAGTATAACAATGGCAACTAGAGCTAAGCAAGATAGGCACAAGATATATGTAGCACAAGGCTAAGCAAGATAGGCATAAGATATATGTAGCACAAGTGATAGCAAGATATATATATATATATACTTCAAGCACGATGGCTATCACAAGGAAAGAGAGCTCGGGTATAGAGATAACCGAGGCACGCGGAGACGAGGATGTATTCCCGTGTTCCCTTGCTTTGCAACAAGGTACGTCACGTTTGGAGGAGTGGAGGTCCCACGAAGGATTCCCCGCGCCACGAAGGCTCACCCTATTCTCCGAACCACACCCACGAAGGATAATGGCCCTTTCCTTATGGTTAGCTTTTCCTCCGCTCCGGAGATGGCAAGCTCCACAACCACTTCACAAGCTCCACGAAGGAGAAGCCCGGGCCTCTTCACAATCTTCTTGAAGAGATCACCGGAGCATCAATCACCAAGCCATCTAGGAGGTCACCCTCCAAGAGTAACAAGCTCACGGTCTCTCACTCGAACAAATCGTGGTGGAGAGCTCAACACTATGCAATGATGCAAAGCAAGAACACCGGTGGTGTTCAAATCCTTCACACTCAAATCCCACCAAAGCAACAAATGCTAGGATGAGATTGGAGAGGAAGAACAAGGGGAAAGTCAACCAAAGACTCCAAGATCTAGATCCCAAGAGATTCCCTCACTTAGAGAAGAAACGGTTTGGTGGAAGTGTAGATCTAGATCTCCTCTCTCAAATCCTCAAATATGAGCAAGATTGATTGGAGGAATCAAGGGAGAGAGAGAGTTCTTCAAATAGCAACAATGGAGGTGAGAGAGAGTGAAGAACTTATTGTCTAAAGGTGGAAGAAGACCTATTTATAGTCCAAGAAGAGAAATAACCGTTGGGGGAAAAACCAAGAGAAAAACGCATTAAAAAGGAAGAAAAACGGGCGAAACGGGCCCAGCGGCCCGGCCGGCTGACCGGACCAGCAGCCGGACAGGCCGGTGCGAGCCGGCCAGCCGAAGCGATGGCGGGCGGGCGCATGGGCCGCGTGGAGGCGCCGAGCCCGGGCGGGGCGAGCTGGCGCGTGGACCGCGCGTGGGCGGCGCGTAAGGCTAGGGGCGCTCGGTCGGAGCAGGCCCAGTCGGGCCGGGGAGGTGGCCGGGCGGCCAGCAGCCGGCGCACTGGGCCGGAGTGGGGCGGCGGCCCGGTTCTGGTCCGGTCGGACCGGAGGGCTGGCTGGGCTGCCCGGCTGTTGGGCCGGTGGCCGCCCGGTCGACCGGGTGGGCCGGCATGCGGTCCGGCAGGCCGGGCGGCAACCGGCCGCCTCCCCCCTTTTTTCTTTTTCCTTTTCTTTTTCTCTTTTACCTTTTCTTTAATAACTATTGCTCCCGAACTCCGATTAACATGAAACCAATTTTGTTGGAAAGATAACGACGAATACTATCCAATAGAAAGTGCAAACTCAAGAACCTGTAGGAGGATTTTATCATGAATATAAAAGGGTAGAACCTTATATCATGAATACCGGTAAAATCACCCAACCTCGAAAACGCAATAGAAGATGCATGCGAACTCCGTTTTCGATGAACTTGGGCTTGTTGTAAAGCTAGCAACAAGCTCAAGAACCTCACATAGAGAAACACCAAGAAACAATAAGGATATGCAAAGTATGCAAAGGATTGAGCTCCCTAAGACGATGTGATCAAGTTACCCAACCGAAAGCCCCTCTTAATAGTGCGGCTATCTATCCTATAATCCGGTCTCCCAACATCCACCTTGAGACCGGTAAAAGGAAAACCTAGCAAGGTCATACCTTTGCCTTGCGCATCCCGCTTGATCTTGATGATAACTCTTCAAGCTTCACTCAAGCCGGAATGCCACACTTGACCAATGTTGCTTCGTGAAGACTCACAAATGCTCCCCCATACACTATGATGGGAAAGCCCCATTGATGCACATCTTCACATGTCCATTATCACCAAATGGACGACAAGTTTCAAGCATGTGATCCACTCAAGATACTCATCTTGAACTTGTCCAACTCAACCTTGTATCTTCTCATACGATGTTCTTGATCCAATACACGAGGTATACATTTATCTTCATGGCATCCATACTTGAATCCAACACATGGAGAACAAGTAGTACCTATGGAATATTCCTTCATATAAACTCAATGAAAACATTAGTCCATAGGGGTTGTCATTAATTACCGAAACCACACATAGGGGCAATGTACCCTTACAATCTCCCCCATTTTGGTAATTGATGACAACCACAATAAGAGGGTTTATATAATGAATATTAGTGACAAGTACGCAACTTATCCGAGAATAAGTTGTATACAAGAGGTTGTATTTGATATGGTCAAGTAACACAAAGCTACTAGTCCATATCAAAACCGGCTCTACTCACACAACTACAACAAATGCAAGAGATGTGAGTAGAACCAATATATATAGAGAAAACTCCCCCACAATGTATGCACGTGTGATGAACATGAATTCATTGCATATATTGTCAAGATTAACCTTTGGGATAGTTTCCACTATATATATACAACCATGCAAGACATATAAATATGGAATGCATGAGAGGCAAAACACTTAAGCACAAACCAAACTTAAGTATAAAACCATTCCCTTAAACCCTCTAAACTTCTCCCCCATTGGCATCGATTGTCAAAATGGGTGAAAAATTTAGAAGGCCAATATAATGTGAGTTCCTCCCCAAAGTGTGCACTTCTCATAATTTGAGTGAAATCAAGTGCACATATCCAATGATGAATACTTGAAGGAAGTCAAACTATATTGAGGATCAAAGATTGCATAAAGATAACATGGTGAAGTGAGCTTCAACAAATAAAGCAAGCAATCAAAGATCCAATTGGACAAACAAAGATATCATGATAAGAGAAATATAGTGCTCTAAAAATAAGAAAGCTCCCCAAGGTTCGTGCACAATTTATCATGTTTGCATTTGAATACAATATGCACAAACATGGAATCCTCACTCCCTATATATCATTTAGAACACAACTAGGATAAAGAGAGTATGCTTATCAAGAACAACTTTAATCCAACAATTACGAGATATGAGTGCATGAAGAGAATAAATAAACCAATCACTCATAAGTTTTCTTTACCAACCCACTAAAAACAAAAGGGGTAAAAGATGGTCGGCAAAGATCAAGAATATCAAGGTGATGGATTAACACTCTTATGTATATAAGTTTCTAAAGTGGACAAAGTGATCCATAAAGAAACATGCACACACAAGAGGTTAACAAAATAGATAAAAACAAGATATCCAATATGAAGTCATAAAATATACCAAAGGATGTTTGCTTAAGAAGCATATATAGCCTATGGCTCCAATTTTCACTTATGGTATATATGAATGAACTTCAACTAAGTTAAACCTCAAAAACATTACAACTAACAATAAAGGAAGTAGGGCTAGTTGGAGTGTTTTGAGAAAGGCAACAAGTATCACAAATACGGATTTATTTCACAAATTCATCAATATTGCACACAAGAGCTCTTTGAGGAATTGATACGCAATAAATTGCTAGAGGGCATATTTGTGATAGGTGAATCATAAAATATGATATATATATATAACCTATCATATGCATCTTCTCAAATTACTCAAATGTTCAATAAGAAGTTTTACTTTAAATGGGTTTTTCAAGAACCGCAATATTTTCGAAATAAATAATTTCATGCCAAGATACAACCTACAAGAGGTTGGATGCTATATGAGAGTGCATGAATAAGATACTTGTTACCGAGATGGCAATGGCTTGATGTAGTAGATAAGAGTTCATCGATCATCCTAGCTTGACTCCAATCCTCATATGGTGACAACACCTTCCTTATAGATGAGACAAGCCTCCATTGCATCTCCAATGTACCTAAAACATCATTCAAGTACATCTTGGTCCCCAAACTTATTGGGTCCAACATGGTTAGACTAACCACAATATATAGGACACACTCCATATAAACATGTGCATATTTAGATGAAGTTTGAATTTCATGCACATCTTAGCCATTTAGGATTTGATGGAGTATATCCTACATAATGGATCAAAAGAAGGCAAGCATACTACAAGTATAAACAAATTACATATAAGCATGCACCAAAACCTTTAACAATCCAAGAAGGATATACTTTGGACAAAACACCAAAAGAATTAGATAAGGCATAGAGGTGCCACAAAACAAATTTGTTGTCCAAGTTATATCTAAGAAGCAAATCACAAAAGATTTGTTCAACAAAGTTCAACAAGTGAACTAAGAAGAAACCATTGAGCATAGAGGATGAAATAAAGCAAACATGCTCAAAGATTTATCTCATTCAAGCTAATAAAATATGCAAGAAGGAATGAGATAGCAAACTCCCCAAAAGAGCAAGGTTCGAACAAATAAACCAAACCCTCACTTTTCACAATGGCACAATGTACCGTAAGGAAAAGGTATGTATTCCAAAATAAACACTTGATATGAATCAAGAGGATTTATCAAAAGATTTTTCAAAGGGACAAAGGAAGACATATGGGAACAATAAAGATTTCTTGGAAATAAAATAAGGAAGTAAGAAGCAATCCAAGGTGAAGATGATCCATGAATTCAACCACATACAAGGTTATCAATTGTCAAAGACAATGAGTATATTGGAAATAATTTCCGGTGGTGAAATTATAATGATAGTAAGGATCAACTTCACAATAAAAGGCATAGGATAAGTATATCGAATTAAGCACTATGCACGGATTAAGATTCTTGATAGCTTCAACTAGTCAAACAATCACGCACGGCAATGATTAGAATAACTTGAAGCAAACGGTGTCCCAAATAAGATATAGAGATATGTATTTGAGGAAAAACCGTACCAAGAATTTCTTAATCAAACAAGAGTCCATAAGATGAGCCAATAAAAGCTTTTTAATAGAAGTGGAGCTTGTTTGAGCAAACATGCCACCTAGGAACAAGAATAATTAAGAGCATCAACTCTAAGTGGCATAACCTCATATGTTCACATTTTCTAGGCTTGTGATATGTACAAAACATATTACTCCCCCATAATGTGATAAAACATTTCTTCTAAATAAGAGGCAACTAAAATTCAACTAGAGATGATTAATGGATATTTAGAATTTGAATTTCTCATGAGTATGGAACACCACATAGTGACTAGATAATCTTGCAATATCAATACTAAGTGGTGGTACCCATGTACACACATTTTAAAGAAAGAGAGATGCACAAAGCATATCACTCCCCCAAAATGGGATGTTCCATTAATCACTTCAAGAGAGCCAAATAAGATATCATCAAGATGCATTAGGCTCAAGGCAATACACAAGTATATGGTGAGTCAAACAAACATACTTGAATACACAAATAAGCAAGTAAGACACAACACATACATACACATATTTGGTACAAAACCAAACATGCAAAGGGGCAAGTAACTTACAATAAATATGATGAGTTGAAGTATAAGTTACCGCAAAGAGGAACATTGGATATAAGATATAGATGATAATCCATATGACTTGGCTTGGTCAAAATATAATATATGAAGATCCCTTAATTCTTCATGAAGTAGCCAAGTCTCCAATGACCTCCTCATGTACCTATTGATCAAGTTTGAGATTGTTGGTCCCCAACCAAGTTGGGTCCTAGGAGGTTAGTCACAATAGGCTTGGCAACCCAAATGGTTCTTTTCTTGAAACCACTTTGAGTTCCAACAAACTTGGCAAACACATTGCCATCCTTATCCTTCCCTAGAGAATAATCATTATCAACAATTATAGGGTTAGATAAGGTACCACCTAAGCAAGAAGAAGCAAAGTGCCCCTTCTCACGGCATAAGTAGCAAGTGTTCCCCTTTCTCTTCTTTATTGATTTCTTCTCTTGGGGAACAATATCTTGATTCTTCTTGGGAAGTGGCCTATCTTCAACTTGAGGTCGAGCATGAGCTTGACCTTTACCTTGTGGCCGTTTCCCTTGTTGTTTCTCACTCAAGTGCTTCTTCTTCTTCTTCAATGGGCATGATCTAACATGATGCCCTTCAACCTTGCACTTGAAACAAACCAACTTGGCCGAATCCTTGACTTTGTCTTGGCCCTTCTTCTTGTTGCTCTTGCTCTTGGACTTATTCTTGTTATTGGAGTTGAATCCAAGTCCACTCTTGTCATTGGGGGATTGTTGCACACTTAGCATCTTGTCAAGTGCGGATTTCCCTTCATGGCGCTTTTCCAAGTCTTTCTTCAAAGAAAGGACTTGGGCCTCGAGCTCTTTTATTTCCTCTACATGGTTAGTAGAAATACAAGTACTAGAGGAAGTAGAAGCTTCATTGTTAGAGCAACAAGGCAAAGTGAGTAATCCAACACAAGGTGTATCACTAGTTTGACTAGATAGATTACAAGGACTAGCACATGAAGATATAGCATTTGTAGTAGAGATTGTGCTAATGTCCATATGAGGCTCACAAGATGTTACCTTAGTGATACTAGCCTCATGAGCTAACTTTAGCCCATCATAGGAAATTAGAAGTTCATCATGAGAGCTTGAGAGCTTTTTATGACTTTCTTCCAATTCCCTATAATTGCTAGTTAGCAACTCAAGTTGAGCCCTTAGCTCAACATTCTCCTTTAAGGTCGATGCTTCACAAGAATTAGAGTTAGTAGCACAAGCATCAACAATAGTTTTCTCATTTTCATGCATATAGGATTCAACTTTTTGTGTAAGCATGAAATTAGCATGTTTCTCATCTTTTAGCTCATGCTTGAGGAGAGTGAATCTCATTTCCTCATTTTCAACATGGGATTCCAACTTCACTATGGTTTCCTTATATTTATTCAAGATATCCATAGAGTATTCGAGATTAGCACGAGCTTCTTTATTACCATGAAGAGAAGCATATATCATTGCCATATTATGCACCAAGGTATTATATTCTTCATCATTATCATCATCATCACTCTCATCATTAGAGGAAGTGTTAGGAGTCAAAGTAGGGGATACCTTTGATCCATTTGCCATAAGGCACATGTGCATATCGGAGAATGAAGATGAAGATATTCTTGAATCCTCATTTGAAATCATGTCTTGATCCATAGAGTGTTCGGTTTCCTCTACAATGTTAGTCAACAAGCAACTAGAGGAAATAGAAACATTTTGATTATGGGAGCAAGACAAGGCAAACATATCCTCATGAGATCTATGTAAGCAATTTACACATGATATGCAAGGACTATCAACACAAGCATGTAGATTATTTTCAATGCAAGATGTGTTTAAGTCCAAAGAGGAAACATTGCAATGAGATAGAGATGAAGAGTCATCACTATTGAGCACAATATCAACATTGCAATTTCCCTCACCACTCACCATATCATTACCTTGTGTCTTGCAACACGTTGGTGAAGTGGAAGAAGATGATATATCATCACGGCCAGGAGGTGGAAGCAACTTGGAGCTCTTCATGATGTGAAGGGGAAGAGAGCTCCTCGGAGTCACCAGACCAATTTAGAAGTGGATCCACCAAACATTTCCTTAAGCTTGATCCACATCTCATGAGACGATTTTCTCTTTATATATATCAAGAACCTACGAAAATCGGGTCTCAAGGAGAATAAAAGCTCATTAGATACTTGAGCTTCAAGATGTAAGTTTTTCTCATCCTCTAAAGATAGATTTTGAGAATCCATCGGAGGAGAAAAACCAACATCTAGAAATTGCTCTATATGTGGACACAAGGTCCGAAGATTACAAAGCAAGCAATTTCGCCACAAAAGATAATTTGTGCCATTAAATACAATTGTGTCATTGTGCACTATACTAGCCGACTTATTTCCGATCATGGCGGTGACGCGTTAACCAAGGATAGACCTTCCTATGTTACCATTTGAAAGAGCGAGCTGTCGCCTTGAGGGGGGGGGGTGAATAGGCAATTACAAACTCTTGCGGATTTGTCTTGTAAGAATGCGGAATTAAACTAACGTTTAGTTTACAAGCACAAACCCTAAATATGCTAAGCTCAACTAAGTATAACAATGGCAACTAGAGCTAAGCAAGATAGGCACAAGATATATGTAGCACAAGGCTAAGCAAGATAGGCATAAGATATATGTAGCACAAGTGATAGCAAGATATATATATATATATACTTCAAGCACGATGGCTATCACAAGGAAAGAGAGCTCGGGTATAGAGATAACCGAGGCACGCGGAGACGAGGATGTATTCCCGTGTTCCCTTGCTTTGCAACAAGGTACGTCACGTTTGGAGGAGTGGAGGTCCCACGAAGGATTCCCCGCCACGAAGGCTCACCCTATTCTCCGAACCACACCCACGAAGGATAATGGCCCTTTCCTTATGGTTAGCTTTTCCTCCGCTCAGGAGATGGCAAGCTCCACAACCACTTCACAAGCTCCACGAAGGAGAAGCCGGGCCTCTTCACAATCTTCTTGAAGAGATCACCGGAGCATCAATCACCAAGCCATCTAGGAGGTCACCCTCCAAGAGTAACAAGCTCACGGTCTCTCACTCGAACAAATCGTGGTGGAGAGCTCAACACTATGCAATGATGCAAAGCAAGAACACCGGTGGTGTTCAAATCCTTCACACTCAAATCCCACCAAAGCAACAAATGCTAGGATGAGATTGGAGAGGAAGAACAAGGGGAAAGTCAACCAAAGACTCCAAGATCTAGATCCCAAGAGATTCCCTCACTTAGAGAAGAAACGGTTTGGTGGAAGTGTAGATCTAGATCTCCTCTCTCAAATCCTCAAATATGAGCAAGATTGATTGGAGGAATCAAGGGAGAGAGAGAGTTCTTCAAATAGCAACAATGGAGGTGAGAGAGAGTGAAGAACTTATTGTCTAAAGGTGGAAGAAGACCTATTTATAGTCCAAGAAGAGAAATAACCGTTGGGGGAAAAACCAAGAGAAAAACGCATTAAAAAGGAAGAAAAACGGGCAGAAACGGAGCCCGGCCGGCGGCCCGGCCCGGCTGACGGACCGACAGCCGGACAGGCCGGTGCAGGCAGCCGGCCGGAGCGATGACCGGGCGGGGCGCATGGGCGCGTGGAGCGCCAGGCCCGGGCGGGCGAGCTGGCCGCGTGGACGCGCGTGGGCGGCGCGTAAGGCTAGGGCGCTCGGTCGGAGCAGGCCCCGGTCGGGCCGGGGAGGTGGCCGGGCGGCCCGGTAGCGGCCGGCGCACAGGCCGGAGTGGGGCGGCGGTTCGATTACGGTCCGGTCGGACCGGAGGGCTGGCTGGGCTGCCCGGCTGTTGGGCCGGTGGCCGCCGGTCGACCGGGTGGGCCGGCATGCGGTCCGGCAGGCCGGGCGGCAACCGGCCGCCTCCCCTTTTTCTTTTTCCTTTTCTTTTCTCTTTTACCTTTTCTTTAATAACTATTGCTCCCGAACTCCGATTAACATGAAACCAATTTTGTTGGAAAGATAACGACGAATACTATCCACTAGAAAGTGCAAACTCAAGAACCTGTAGGAGGGGATTTTATCATGAATATAAAAGGGTAGAACCTTATATCATGAATACCGGTAAAATCACCCAACCTCGAAACGCAATAGAAGATGCATGCGAACTCCGTTTCGATGAACTTGGGCTTGTTGTAAAGCTAGCAACAAGCTCAAGAACCTCACATAGAGAAACACCAAGAAACAATAAGGATATGCAAAGTATGCAAAGGATTGAGCTCCCTAAGACGATGTGATCAAGTTACCCAACCGAAAGCCCCTCTTAATAGTGCGGCTATCTATCCTATAATCCGGTCTCCCAACATCCACCTTGAGACCGGTAAAAGGAAAACCTAGCAAGGTCATACCTTTGCCTTGCGCATCCCGCTTGATCTTGATGATAACTCTTCAAGCTTCACTCAAGCCGGAATGCCACACTTGACCAATGTTGCTTCGTGAAGACTCACAAATGCTCCCCCATACACTATGATGGGAAAGCCCCATTGATGCACATCTTCACATGTCCATTATCACCAAATGGACGACAAGTTTCAAGCATGTGATCCACTCAAGATACTCATCTTGAACTTGTCCAACTCAACCTTGTATCTTCTCATACGATGTTCTTGATCCAATACACGAGGTATACATTTATCTTCATGGCATCCATACTTGAATCCAACACATGGAGAACAAGTAGTACCTATGGAATATTCCTTCATATAAACTCAATGAAAACATTAGTCCATAGGGGTTGTCATTAATTACCGAAACCACACATAGGGGCAATGTACCCTTACAGAAACCATAGCTCTTTGAATCAACAATGTGAGGTTTACTAAAAGTTTGCAATAGGACTTAATTAATTCTTGATTCTTTAACAATACGGTACCAAACCGTAAAGTTTCTTGTCAGATTTTAACAGTATTTCTATCTCAATTACAAGACTAACGCATAGTAGTAAACGGATGTCAATACTACAAAATTAATTCAAAATACTACTCAGACTATGTTTATGATAATTAGTTCATGTTTTAATCTAATTACTAATGAACTCCCACTTAATACAACATCCCTCATAGTTGTTAAGTGGTACACGATCCAAATTCACTACACCAAAAACCGATCATCACGTGAGATGATGTAGCTTCAATGGTGAACATCAACATGTTGATCATATCATCCATATGACTCGTGTTCAACCTTTCGGTTTCCGTTGTCCCGAGGCCATGTCTGTACATGCTAGGCTCGTCAAGCAAACCCAAGTATTCCGCGTGTGCAACATGGCTTACACCCGTTGTATGTGAATCGTTGAATCTATCACATCCGATCATCACGAGATGCTTTGAAACGACGAACTGTTACAACGGTGCATACGAGGGGAGAACACTTTATTATCTTGATATTAATGTGAGGGATCATCTTATAATGCTACCGTCGCGTTCTAAGCAAAATAAGATGCATAAAAGGATTAACATCACATGCAGTTCATATGTGATATGATATGGCCCTTTTGTCTTTGCGCCTTCGATCTTCATCTCTAAAGCACGGACATGATCTCCATCATCAACGGGCATGATCTCCATCATCGTCGGCGTAGCGTCAAGGTTCATGGCGCCGGCTTCATGGTTGTTCACCTCATGTAGCAACTATTACAACTACTTTGAAATACTACTCAACATGAAATTTAAAGACAACCATAAGGCTCCTGCCGGTTGCCATAATACAATAATGATCATCTCATACATATTCATCATCATATCATGGCCATATCATATCACCAAACCCTGCAAAAACAAGTTAGACGTCTCTAATTTGGTTTGCATATTTTACGTGGTTTAGGGTTTTCGAGTAAGATCTAATCTACCTACGAACATGAACCACAACAGTGATACTAGTGTTGTCAATAGAAGAGTAAGTTGAATCTTCACTGTAGTAGGAGAGACAAACACCCGCAAAGCCTCTTATGCAATACAAGTTGCATGTCGAACGAGGAACAAGTCTCATGAACGCGGTCATGTAAAGTTAGTCCGGGCCGTGATGCGTGTAGTTGACACGTCCGTTGGGAACCCCAAGAGGAAGGTGTGATGCGCACAGCGGCAAGTTTCCCTCAGTAAGAAACCAAGGTTTAATCGAACCAGTAGGAGTCAAGAAGCACGTTGAAGGTTGATGGCGGCGGGATGTAGTGCGGCGCAACACCAGGGATTCCGGCGCCAACGTGGAACCTGCACAACACAAACCAAGTACTTTGCCCCAACGAAACAGCGAGGTTGTCAATCTCACCGGCTTGCTGTAACAAAGGATTAGATGTATAGTGTGGATGATGATTGTTTGCGAAAACGATGAAACGATGTGCGGTAGATTGTATTTCAGTATAGAGAATTGGACCGGGGTCCACAGTTCACTAGAGGTGTCTCTCCCATAAGATAAACAGCATGTTGGGTGAACAAATTACAGTTGGGCAATTGACAAATAGAGAGGGCATGACCATGCACATACATATTATGATGAGTATAGTGAGATTTAATTGGGCATTACGACAAAGTACATAGACCGCTATCCAGCATGCATCTATGCCTAAAAAGTCCACCTTCAGGTTATCATCCGAACCCCCTCCAGTATTAAGTTGCTAACAACAGACAATTGCATTAAGTATTGCGCGTAATGTAATCAGTAACTACATCCTCGAACATAGCACCAATGTTTTATCCCTAGTGGCAACATCACATCCATAATCTTAGAGGTTTCTGTCACTCCCCCAGATTCACGGAGACATGAACCCACTATCGAGCATAAATACTCCCTCTTGGAGTTACAAGCATCTACTTGGCCAGAGCATCTACTAGTAACGAAGAGCATGCAAGATCATAAACAACACATAGATATAAATTGATAATCAACATAACATAGTATTCTCTATTCATCGGATCCCAACAAACGCAACATATAGAATTACAGATAGATGATCTTGATCATGTTCGGCAGCTCACAAGACCCGACAATTAAGCACAATGGGGAGAAGACAACCATCTAGCTACTGCTATGGACCCATAGTCCAGGGGTGAACTACTCACACATCACTCCGGAGGCGACCATGGTGGCGTAGAGTCCTCCGGGAGATGATTCCCCTCTCCGGCAGGGTGCCGGAGGCGATCTCCTGAATCCCTGATCTCCTGAATCCCTTATCGTGGCTCTCGGTACTGGGGGTTTCGCGACGGAGGCTTTAAGTAGGCGGAAGGGCAGGTCAGGGGGCCACACGAGGGCCCCACACTATGGGTCGGCGCGGCCAAGGGCCAGGCCGCGCCGCCCTAGGGTGTGGCCACCTCGTGGCCCCACTTCGTCTCCTCTTCGGTCTTCTGGAAGCTTCGTGGCAAAATAGGACCCTGGGCGTTTATTTCGTCCAATTCCGAGAATATTTCGTTACTAGGATTTCTGAAACCAAAAACAGCAGAAAACTTGACAAGCGGCACTTCGGCATCTTGTTAATAGGTTAGTTCCAGAAAATGCACGAATATGACATAAAGTGTGCATAAAACATGTAGATATCATCAATAATGTGGCATGGAACACAAGAAATTATCGATACGTCGGAGACGTATCAGCATCCCCAAGCTTAGTTCTGCTCGTCCCGAGCAGGTAAAACGATAACAAAGATAATTTCTGGAGTGACATGCCATCATAACCTTGATCATACTATTTGTAAACATATGTAATGAATGCAGCGATCAAAACAATGGTAATGGCATGAGTAAACAAGTGAATCATATAGCAAAGACTTTTCATGAATAGTACTTCAAGACAAGCATCAATAAGTCTTGCATAAGAGTTAACTCATAAAGCAATAAATCAAAGTAAAGGTATTGAAGCAACACAAAGGAAGATTAAGTTTCAGCGGTTGCTTTCAACTTGTAACATGTATATCTCATGGATATTGTCAATCATAGAGTAATATAATAAGTGCAATATGCAAGTATGTAGGAATCAATGCACAGTTCACACAAGTGTTTGCTTCTTGAGGTGGAGAGAAATAGGTGAACTGACTCAACATAAAAGTAAAAAGAATGGTCCTTCAAAGAGGAAAGCATCGATTGCTATATTTGTGCTAGAGCTTTTATTTTGAAAACATGAAACAATTTTGTCAACGGTAGTAATAAAGCATATGAGTTATGTAAATTATATCTTACAAGTTGCAAGCCTCATGCATAGTATACTAATAGTGCCCGCACCTTGTCCTAATTAGCTTGGACTACCGGATCATCGCAATACACATGTTTTAACCAAGTGTCACAATGGGGTACCTCCATGCACTTTGTACAAAGGTCTAAGGAGAAAGCTCGCATTTTGGATTTCTCGCTTTTGATTATTCTCAACTTAGACATCCATACCGGGACAACATGGACAACAGATAATGGACTCCTCTTTAATGCATAAGCATGTGGCAACAATTATTATTCTCATATGAGATTGAGGATATATGTCCAAAACTGAAACTTCCACCATGAATCATGGCTTTAGTTAGCGGCCCAATGTTCTTCTCTAACAATATGTATGCTCCAACCATTAAGGTGGTAGATCTCTCTTACTTCAGACAAGACGGACATGCATAGCAACTCACATGATATTCAACAAAGAATAGTTGATGGCGTCCCCAGAAACATGGTTATCGCACAACAAGCAACTTAATAAGAGATAAAGTGCATAAGTACATATTCAATACCACAATAGTTTTGAAGCTATTTGTCCCATGAGCTATATATTGCAAAGGTGAATGGTGGAATTTTAAAGGTAGCACTCAAGAAATTTACTTTGGAATGGCGGAGAAATACCATGTAGTAGGTAGGTATGGTGGACACAAATGGCATAGTGGTTGGCTCAAGGATTTTGGATGCATGAGAAGTATTCCCTCTCGATACAAGGTTTAGGCTAGCAAGGTTATTTGAAACAAACACAAGGATGAACGGTGCAGCAAAACTCACATAAAAGACATATCGTAAACATTATAAGAATCTACACCGTCTTCCTTGTTGTTCAAAACTCAATACTAGAAATTATCTAGACTTTAGAGAGACCAATTATGCAAACCAAATTTTAGCATGCTCTATGTATTTCTTCATTAATGGGTGCAAAGTATATGATGCAAGAGCTTAAACATGAGCACAACAATTGCCAAGTATCACATTATCCAAGACATTTTAGCAAATTACTACATGTATCATTTTCCAATTCCAACCATATAACAATTTAACGAAGAAGAAACTTCGCCATGAATACTATGAGTAGAGCCTAAGAACATACTTGTCCATATGCTACAGCGGAGCGTGTCTCTCTCCCACAAAGTGAATGCTAGGATCCATTTTATTCAAACAAAACAAAAAACAAAAACAAACCGATGCTCCAAGCAAAGCACATAAGCTGTGATGGAATAAAAATATAGTTTCAGGGGAGGAACCTGATAATGTTGTCGATGAAGAAGGGGATGCCTTGGGCATCCCCAAGCTTAGACGCTTGAGTCTTCTTGATATATGCAGGGGTGAACCACCGGGGCATCCCCAAGCTTAGAGCTTTCACTCTCCTTGATCATGTTGTATCATCTCCCTCTCTTGATCCTTGAAAACTTCCTCCACACCAAACTTAGAACAACTCATTAGAGGGTTAGTGCACAATCAAAATATACACGTTCAGAGGTGACATAATCATTCTTAACACTTCTGGACATTGCACAAAGCTACTGAAAGTCAATGGAATCGAAATATCCATCGAACATAACAAAACTGGCAATGCGAAATAAAAGGCAGAATCTGTCAAAACAGAACAGTTCGTAATGACGAATTTTATCGAGGCACCAGACTTGCTCAAATGAAAATGCTCAAATCAAATGAAAGTTGCGTACATATCTGAGGATTGCTCACGTAAATTGGCATAATTTTCTGAGTTACCTACAGAGGAAACAGCCCAGATTCGTGACAGCAAAGAAATCTGTTTCTGCGCAGTAATCCAAATCTAGTATGAACTTTACTATCAACGACTTTACTTGGCACAACAAAACACAAAACTAAGATAAGTAGTGGTTGCTACAGTAGTAAACAACTTCCAAGACACAAAATAAAAACAAAGTACTGTAGTAAAAACATGGGTTGTCTCCCATAAGCGCTTTTCTTTAACGCCTTTCAGCTAGGCGCAGAAAGTGTATATCAAGTATTATCAAGAGACGAAGTGTCAACATCATATTTTGTTCTAATAATAGAATCATAAGGTAACTTCATTATATTTCTAGGGAAGTGTTCCATACCTTTCTTGAGAGGAAATTGATATTTAATATTACCTTCCTTCATATCAATGATAGCACCAACAGTTCGAAGAAAAGGTCTTCCCAATATAATGGGACAAGATGCATTGCATTCAATATCCAAGACAACAAAATCAACGGGGACAAGGTTATTGTTAACGGTAATGCGAACATTATCAACTTTCCCCAAAGGTTTCTTTGTAGAATGATCAGCAAGATTAACATCCAAATAACAATTTTTCAGCGGTGGCAAGTCAAGCATATTATAGATTTTCTTAGGCATAACAGAAATACTTGCACCAAGATCACATAAAGCATTACAATCAAAATCTTTGATCTTCATCTTAATGATGGGCTCCCAACAATCCTCTAGCTTTCTAGGAATTGAGGCTTCGCGCTCTAGTTTCTCTTCTCTAGCTTTTATGAGAGCATTTGTAATATGTTTTGTGAAAGCCAAATTTATAGCACTAGCATTAGGACTTTTAGCAAGTTTTTGTAAGAACTTTATAACTTCAGAGATGTGGCAATCATCAAAATCTAAATCATTATGAGCTACAGCAATGGGATCATCATCCCCAAGGTTGGAAAAAATTTCAGCAGTTTATCACAAGCAATTTCAGCAGTTTTAGCAATTTCAGGCAGTTTTGTACGCTTTGCACTAGGAGTAGAAACATTGCCAACACCAATTATTTTACCATTAATAGTAGGAGGTGCAGCAACATGTGAAGAATCAACATTACTTGTGGTGGTAATAGTCCAAACTTTAGCTACATTTTTCTCTTTAGCTAGTTTTTCATTTTCTTCTCTATCCCACCTAGCACGCAATTCGGCCATCAATCTTATATTCTCATTAATTCTAACTTGGATGGCATTTGCTGTAGTAACAATTTTATTATGATGATTCTCATTAGGCATAACTTTCGATTTCAAAAGATCAACATCAATGACAAGACTATCGACTTTAGAAGCAAGTATATCAATTTTCCCAAGCTTTTCTTCAACAGATTTGTTAAAAGAAGTTTGTGTACTAATAAATTCTTTAAGCATGGTTTCAAGTCCAGGGGGTGTGTTCCTATTATTATTGTAAGAATTCCCATAAGAATTAGCATAACCGTTACCATTATTGTAAGGATATAGCCTATAGTTGTTACTAGAATTGTTCCGGTAAGCATTGTTGTTGAAATTATTATTTTTAATGAAGTTTACATCAACATGTTCTTCTTGTGCAACCAATGAAGCTAACGGAACATTATTAGGATCAACATTTGTCCTATCATTCACAAGCATAGACATAATAGCATCAATCTTATCACTCAAGGAAGAGGTTTCTTCGACAGAATTTACCTTCTTACCTTGTGGAGCTCTTTCCGTGTGCCATTCAGAGTAATTGATCATCATATTATCGAGAAGCTTTGTTGCTTCACCAAGAGTGATGGACATAAAGGTACCTCCAGCAGCTGAATCCAATAGGTTCCGCGAAGAAAAATTCAGTCCTGCATAAAAGGTTTGGATGATCATCCAAGTAGTCAGTCCATGGGTTGGGCAATTTTTAACCAGAGATTTCATTCTTTCCCATGCTTGTGCAACATGTTCAGTATCTAATTGTTTAAAATTCATTATGCTACTCCTCAAAGATATAATTTTAGCAGGGGGATAATATCTACCAATAAAAGCATCCTTGCATTTAGTCCATGAATCAATACTATTCTTAGGCAGAGATAGCAACCAATCTTTAGCTCTTCCTCTTAATGAGAAAGGGAACAATTTTAATTTTATAATGTCACCATCTACATCTTTATATTTTTGCATTTCACATAGTTCAACAAAATTATTAAGATGGGCAGCAGCATCATCAGAACTAACACCAGAAAATTGCTCTCGCATAACAAGATTCGATAAAGCGAGTTTAATTTCAAAGAATTCTGCTGTAGTAGCAGGTGGAGCAATAGGTGTGCATAAGAAATCATTATTATTTGTGGTTGTGAAGTCACACAACTTAGTATTTTCAGGAGTGGCCATTTTAGCAGTAGTAAATAAAGCAAACTAGATAAAGTAAATGCAAGTAACTAATTTTTTGTGTGTTTTTGATATAGAGTGCAATAAAGACAGTAAAATAAAGTAAAACTAGCAACTAATTTTTTTGTATTTTGATATAATGCAGCAAACAAAGTAGTAAATAAAACTAAGCAAGACAAAAACAAAGTAAAGAGATTGGGAAGTGGAGACTCCCCTTGCAGCGTGTCTTGATCTCCCCGGCAACGGCGCCAGAAATTTACTTGCTGTCCACAACTGGCGCGTAGTTGACGTGGGAGGTTTAATGGTGGTTGACGGGCTTGATGAAGTGTCTTGATTCGTCCCCGGCAACGGCGCCAGAAATTTGCTTGATGCGTGTAGTTGACACGTCCGTTGGGAACCCCAAGAGGAAGGTGTGATGCGCACAGCGGCAAGTTTCCCTCAGTAAGAAACCAAGGTTTAATCGAACCAGTAGGAGTCAAGAAGCACGTTGAAGGTTGATGGCGGCGGGATGTAGTGCGGCGCAACACCAGGGATTCCGGCGCCAACGTGGAACCTGCACAACACAAACCAAGTACTTTGCCCCAACGAAACAGCGAGGTTGTCAATCTCACCGGCTTGCTGTAACAAAGGATTAGATGTATAGTGTGGATGATGATTGTTTGAAGAAAACAGTAGAACAGTATTGCAGTGGGTGTATTTCAGTATAGAGAATTGGACCGGGGTCCACAGTTCACTAGAGGTGTCTCTCCCATAAGATAAACAGCATGTTGGGTGAACAAATTACAGTTGGGCAATTGACAAATAGAGAGGGCATGACCATGCACATACATATTATGATGAGTATAGTGAGATTTAATTGGGCATTACGACAAAGTACATAGACCGCTATCCAGCATGCATCTATGCCTAAAAAGTCCACCTTCAGGTTATCATCCGAACCCCCTCCAGTATTAAGTTGCTAACAACAGACAATTGCATTAAGTATTGCGCGTAATGTAATCAGTAACTACATCCTCGAACATAGCACCAATGTTTTATCCCTAGTGGCAACAACACATCCATAATCTTAGAGGTTTCTGTCACTCCCCCAGATTCACGGAGACATGAACCCACTATCGAGCATAAATACTCCCTCTTGGAATTACAAGCATCTACTTGGCCAGAGCATCTACTAGTAACGGAGAGCATGCAAGATCATAAACAACACATAGATATAAATTGATAATCAACATAACATAGTATTCTCTATTCATCGGATCCCAAAAAACGCAACATATAGAATTATAGATAGATGATCTTGATCATGTTCGGCAGCTCACAAGACCCGACAATTAAGCACAATGGGGAGAAGACAACCATCTAGCTACTGCTATGGACCCATAGTCCAGGGGTGAACTACTCACACATCACTCCGGAGGCGACCATGGCGGCGTAGAGTCCTCCGGGAGATGATTCCCCTCTCCGGCAGGGTGCCGGAGGCGATCTCCTGAATCCCCCGAGATGGGATTGGCGGCGGCGGCGTTTCTGAAAGGTTTTCCGTATCGTGGCTCTCGGTACTGGGGGTTTCGCGACGGAGGCTTTAAATAGGCGGAAGGGCAGGTCAGGGGGCCACACGAGGGCCCCACACTACGGGTCGGCGCGGCCAAGGGCCAGGCCGCGCCGCCCTAGGGTGTGGCCACCTCGTGGCCCCACTTCGTCTCCTCTTCGGTCTTCTGGAAGCTTCGTGGCAAAATAGGACCCTGGGCGTTGATTTCGTCCAATTCCGAGAATATTTCGTTACTAGGATTTCTGAAACCAAAAACAGCAGAACAACAAGCGGCACTTCGGCATCTTGTTAATAGGTTAGTTCCAGAAAATGCACGAATATGACATAAAGTGTGCATAAAACATGTAGATATCATCAATAATGTGGCATGGAACACAAGAAATTATCGATACGTCGGAGACGTATCAGGCCGCTCCATCCCACTATGCCACAAAGATACAAAGTACTCAAACTAAAGATAACAAGAGCATCAACGCCCACAAAACCATTGTGTTCTACTCGTGCAACCATCTATGCATAGACACGGATCTGATACCACTGTAGGATAACGTTGCATAGAAAACAAAAAAATTCCTACCGCGAACACGCAATCCAAGCCAAGATGCAATCTAGAAGACGGTAGCAATGATGGGGTATCGAGTCTCACCCTTGAAGAGATTCCAAAGCCTACAAGATGAGGCTCTTGTTGCTGCGGTAGACGTTCACTTGCCGCTTGCAAAAGCGCGTAGAAGATCTTGATCACGATCGCTTCCGGCGCCACGAACGGGCAGCACCTCCGTACTCGGTCACACGTTCGGTTGTTGATGAAGACGACGTCCACCTCCCCGTTCCAGCGGGCAGCGGAAGTATTAGCTCCTCTTGAATCCTACAGCACGACGGCAAGGTGTCGGTGGTGGTGGAGAAATCCGGCGGAGCTTCGCTTAAGCGTGCGGGATGTGGTGGAGGAGAGAGACCGCTAGGGTTTGGGGAGAGAGGGGGGTTGGGCGCCGGCCCTCTAAGGGTTGCGGCCAAGGCTGAGGCTTGAAGTGGTCAGCCCCCTCTCCTATGCCCCTCATTATATAGGTGGAAGCCCCAAGAGTTGTAGTCCAAGTCTTCGAATAAGACCCCAACACTAAAACCTCCCATATGTGGGAAACCTACTCAAGGAGGGAGTCCCACTCAAGGTGGGACTCCCACCTTTCCTTGAAGTGGGGTGGCTGGCCACCTCTAGGTGGAGCCCACCTGGGACTCCTCCTTTAGGGTTTGGCTGGCCAAGCTTGTGGAGTCCTTCCGGGACTCCACCTTCCATAGTGCGTTTCTTCCGGACTTTTCTAGAACCTGCCATAAATGCACCGGATCATTTCCAAACTTGGAATATGACTTCCTATATATGAATTTAATTCTCCGGACCATTCCGGAACTCCTCGTGATGTCCGGGATCTCATCCGGGGCTCCGAACAAATATTCGAACTTCATTCCATATTCAAGTTCTACCATTTCAACATCAAACCTTAAGTGTGTCACCCTACGGTTCGCGAACTATGCGGACATGGTTGAGTACTCACTCCGACCAATAACCAATAGCGGGATCTGGAGATCCATAATGGCTCCCACATATTCAACGATGACTTCAGTGATCGAATGAACCATTCACATACGATACCAATTCCCTTTGTCACGCGATATTTTACTTGTCCGAGGTTTGATCTTCGGTATCACTCTATACCTTGTTCAACCTCATCTCCTGACAAGTACTCTTTACTCGTACCGTGGTATGTGGTCTCTTATGAACTCATTCATATGCTTGCAAGACATTAGCCGACATTCCACCGAGAGGGCCCAGAGTATATCTATCCGTCATCGGGATGGACAAATCCCACTGTTGATCCATATGCCTCAACTCATACTTTCCGGATACTTAATCCCACCTTTATAACCACCCATTTACGTAGTGGCGTTTGGTGTAATCAAAGTACCTTTCCGGTATAAGTGATTTATATGATCTCATGGTCATAAGGACTAGGTAACTATGTATCGAAAGCTTATAACAAATAACTTAATGAAGAGATCTTATGCTACGCTTAATTGGGTGTGTCCATTACATCATTCATATAATGATATAACCTTGTTATTAATAACATCCAATGTTCATGATTATGAAACTAATCATCCATTAATCAACAAGCTAGTTTAAGAGGCATACTAGGGACTTCTTGTTGTCTACATATCACACATGTACTAATGTTTCGGTTAATACAATTATAGCATGATATATAAACATTTATCATAAACATAAAGATATAAATAATAACCACTTTATTATTGCCTCTAGGGCATATCTCCTTCACCGCACCCCTCAAGGCTGCCCTAGCCGGCGCCCCCTCTCCCAAACCCTAGCGGTTCCCTCCTACCTCTCTCTCCCACATAGCTTAGGTGAAGCTCTGTCGGAGATCTCCACCACCACCGCCACCACGCCGTCGTGCTGTCGGGATTCCGAGGAGGATCTACTACTTCCGCTGCCCGCTGGAACGGGGAGAAGGACGTCATCTTCATCAACACCGAACGTGTGACCGAGTACGGAGGTGCTGCCCGATCGTGGCACCGTGATCAAGATCTTCTACGCGCTTTTGCAAGCGGCAAGTGATCGTCTACCGCAGCAATAAGAGCCTACTCTTATAGGCTTTGGAAATCTTCAAGGGTTAGTCTCGTTCATCCCCTCGTTGCTCCCATCTTCTAGATTGCATCTTGGCTTGGATTGCGTTCTCGCGGTAGGAAATTTTTTGTTTTCTATGCAACGAATCCCTACAAATGGGTGGGGGAACTGAAATGTCCGCGCGCGCTTTCGGAATTGGGATACTGGTTTCGCCCACTATCCCCGCTCCCACCCCGCACAAGTAGGGGGCGACGACCCGCCCCGTAATCGAAAAAAGCAAAAAAACGATGCGGGGGCCGTTTTTACGGGGCGTGCTAGACGGCCGGGTAGAGCCAAAAACCCTCAAATCGGTGGTTATTATACGGGTTTGCCCCTTTTACGGGTTCTGTTAGACCTGCTCTTAGAGCATCTCCAGCAGCCCAACGCAAACACATGAAAAGTGACCGTTTGCGTCCGCCGGTCAAAATTTTGGTCTACCCTCAGCCTAGCGACCTGATGTAAACTGCCAGTGTTGTTCGCCGAGACGTATTCCTGGCCTAAATTTGGGATTGAAATGTGTTTGCATGGACATGGAACGAGTTCGTGTGCGTCGTCCTCTTAATCTACATAGCCTGCCCAGTGACATATAAGCCACTTCCACTCCCGCCACCCCAAATATCCTATTTCAGGCGGTGGCAAAAACTGTACCAAGCGATGGACGCCGTCGCCGCCATGGAAGCCGACGAAGCCACCACTTACCGCCCTAGCAAGCCACGAGTCCGCACTTAGAGCATCTCCAGCCGTGTCCCCGACGAGGCCCCCGACAGCCGTTTTTTACATCCGGACGACGTTATTCTTCCCAGCCGCGCCCCCGGCTCCTCGTCTCCCCCCCCGGATTTGGTCTTTCGTCTGTCCGGAGAGCCCGGGACATCCCCAGCCCCCGGGGTGCGCTCGGGGACTCTGGACGAGAGAAAAGTGGGGACGGGCCCGCTCCATCGGCGAGAGAACACATGAACCCCACCGCTTTGTCGTTGCACATCCCCCTCCCCTCCCGTTGCTCTGTCGCCGCCGGCACCATACCTCGCCAATCCGCCTGCCGGTTGCATCAACTCCGTCGTTCCTCCACCCAACAGCCTATATTCTGCCGCTCGTCCTCCCCTCTGCGTATTTTTCGCCCTCCAAAAGCTCCCTCGCATCGCGCCTCGTCGACATGCCTGGCAAGTGTTCGTCCAATTGCCTGGCCGGACATGGATTCCGAGGAGGAGGAGGAGCATATGTTCGCCGAGATTTTTGAAGAAGAAATGGGAGCCGCCGCCCAAGACGAGGAGCACATGTTGATCCTAGCTTGCCTGTCTGGCTTGTACGCCGAGTCGGCCATTGGTCGCCGTGGTGGGTGGGCACCAGGTCGCCGGAAGTGCAAGCCGAGGCAGCGAATGGAGGGCTATTGCATGCTCTACGCCGACTACTTCGCTGACGATCCATTGCACGGTGAGGCTGTTTTTAGGCGTATGAAGCTCCTGGTGATTCTACCGATGACTATATTTGGATGGCGGAGTCCACCGCCCTTGATTGTTTCTACCGGTTCTGCAGGGCGGTGATAGCAGTGTTCGGGGACATCTACTTGCGATCACCCACTGTCGAAGACACTGCTAAGATCCTTGCTGTCAATGAAGCTCGAGGATTTCCAGGGATGCTTGAAAGCATTGACTGCATGCATTGGAAATGGAAGAACTGTCTGTTTGCCTGACAGGGAATGTACAAGGGTCACAAAAAAGGGTGCACTGTGATACTTGAGGCAGTGGCTACCTATGATCTCTGGATTTGGCACTCCTTCTTTGGTATGCCGGGATCAACATCTTGCAGTGCTCGCCGATGTTCTCCAAGCTTGTTGAGGGTCATGCTCCTCCGGTTAACTTTGTGATCAATGGCCAGTAGTACAACAAGGGATACTATCTTGCAGACGGTATCTATCCAAAGTGGGCAACATTTGTGAAGACTATCTCAAGCCCCGCCCTCCCGAAGGAGCAGCAGTTTGTCAAGGAACAAGAAGGTTGCCAAAAGGACGTCGAGCGTGCATTTGGTGTTGTCCAGCAGAGATTTGTTGTAGTCTGGTTCCCCTCTTTGACTTGGTCCAAAGATCATATGTGGGAGGTGATGAAATGGTGTGTGTGCTTACACAACATGATTATCGAGAATGAGCGGAAGTATCCGGTTTCTCCGAGCGAGCAAGCTACACCATATGACAGAGAGAGTCCTCTTGCACAGCCTAACCACCAGGTGTCGGCATTGTGGACTGCGTTCATCGCTATGCGTCAGGAGATTCGAGACTCCACAATGCATCAACAGCTGCAGGATGATCCACGGCAACACCAACTAGTTTCCATTTGATTTGTTTCAAAACATGTCTTTTTTGTTTGAACTGTAACGTTTATTTGTAAAAATAACTCAAATGTTGGCAAAACTGGTCAAATTCGCCGAACTATGCTGGATATTTGATTTTTGATGTTTCCAGGGACGTTTTTTTCTCAAAAACGCCAAACACCGGGTGTCTACCGGGGAGACGGCTGGAACTTTGGCGCTCCCCGGTCGAAACTTTCGTCCAATCCGGCGCTATTTAGCGCTGGATTTGTCCGTGGGGAGCGCCAACGGCTCGAGATGCTCTTAGGCCGCTCACGTTGGCCGCGGTACGAAGCTCAAGGTGCCAGAGAAGGTGCTGACTAAGGAGGAGAAGCTCGTCGAGGCCAAGAAGCAACATGATTGGAGCGCTAATGCGCGGCTGAGGGAAGCACAACAATCCGCCAATGCCGCCGCGAGGGTGGCCGCCTCGATGGCCTTGGATATGCAAGCCAAAGCCAATGCCCATGTGAGGCTAGCGCATGTCATCACAGAGGCCATGCTCCTGATCAAACAAGAGGGGGTCGTCGCCCAATGCTCCTAGGCTGTAATGTCCCAGGTTTAGAGACGATCGAGGGGTAGATTTTTAGAAAGGGATGTGCATTGCATAGTAAATTCTGGGGAAATTTCGCGCTTTTAAACAAAAACTGCATCGAAGGGGGACAAGTTTCTCTCTCGACACCTTACAGGGTTAGGGTTTCGAGAGTGCGACAAACTTGCATTTCTCTTCACTAGTTAGGGTTTTGAGATGAGAGGGGAGAGTTTGCTTGATTGAATTTTAAATAATAAGACATGGTTAAATTCAAACCAAGGTTGAATTTGAATTTCAAATTCAAACATTAAATAATTACCTTAAATAATTCCATTAAGTAAATTTATTAAGTAAATGAACAATAATAAATAAGATGAACTAATATAATAAAGTTAAGCTCATTAGAGAAAACTTTGAGCTTTATTGATCATCACACACATTACAATGTCATTACAAGATTCAAAAGTAAAATTAAAAGAATAATACAACACATTACATAAATGGGCAGAATAGAAGAAAGGAAAATAAATAAAAATTACAAGTTAATATCCTAGTCTAAATTCTACAAGATCATCTTCACTTGATCTTGTATATGATGAATTCCATGTCCATTTTGCTCAATTGATGATCCCTGCACACAAACACAAAGAAAGAAAATCAAGTGTTATGCCAAGTGGCTAGCCACTTGGCAAATTCGCAAAGAAATTGAATTGGAGAGGATATGCACATGGATCTGCCGAGCTGATCCATCTCCAAGTCCTGGTACACCACACCAGGCTACACACACACACAGGCAGCTCACAGTACATGTGTGCATGCTCAACACCAAGGCATGGGGTGTGCATGCATCACACGACACACACACACCGGCGGTGAGTCACAAGCTGAACCAGACCAAGGCTGTCGACCAGGGGAGAAGAGGCCAGCCAAATATAAACCTCTTCAACGGTGAACCCTAGCCATTCCATCGGCAAAGATCTCCAAAGAGTAAGAACACCAAGAACAGGGAAGAACAGCCGAGGCTGTTCAACCTGCCTCGAATCACCAGAACCAAACCAAAATTCACAAGCTTGCAAGGAGGAGAAGGGCAGGCAAATCAAAACCACCAGAAGCAATCCTCTACACCAACAACTCATTCTAGGAGCTGGAGTGAGGTATAAACCAAATCAACTTTGAGCAAAACCAAGTTTTGCTCATATATAAGCATGCTATGCATCACGGGAGCACGAAGGGTAGGAAACCCAGATTGTATCATCATTTGGCTATCCGAGTCATTTGGTTGAAGCAAACAGAGAAAACAGCCGGTAGAAATCATCCGGGGAACACCGGTTATGTCCACACTGGGGACATAACCAGAGAAATCCAACATGGATTCAAAGCACGGCTAGCTACCAAGCTCACTCGACACCCCATAGCGAGCTAAGCCATCAGACATGATAGACGATCATGTGTCTATCTAGAGTTGTCAACACCAAGAGCAGCTGGCAACCAAAGATGGTCAGGCCAGTAAGCCATAAGACACCACGATTAGCAGCGAGAGATAGTGGGAGCTACCCTGTGACACCAAGTGGCTGTCAAGGCCACCTAAACCACAGCCAACACTTCCAGCCAACACATCATCACCCAGAAGGGTTCAGAATGGACTAGGGTTCCCAACAAAGGTTGGCATCCCTCTAGCCCAAACAAATTAAATCTATATGATCATTCTTGCTCAGCGGTTCACCACAATTATTCATTTAAGCCAAGTCAAATAACACGAGATAAATGAATATACAAGTAATCAACCCACGAGCTTTGCATATGATCCAGGAGGATCACTGCAAGCATCAGTTATGCTTGAGCAAGCAACACCATACACCAGCACAAGCCGATGGGTCACACTGACCACTAGGAAAAGCCCTAGTGGGGTTGAAGCGATGAGTCGACATCAAGCATCGATGATCAGTTGATCATCAGGGTTTGACAGAGCATAAAAATTACATACTAGAGCTAAGCCTAGTATTAACCATCGATCATATAAATGGAGCAGCCACAGATCATGAACAATTGCAGCACTGATAAGCAAATACGTTAGTGACAGTAAAGCAAAGCCCCGAGAGCACCACACAGATGGCACTGGTTCTTGCAAAGTTGCAAGAATTTACACATAGCCATCTAGCCTGGACAAGATAATTGAATACACTTGAGAGCCTAACAAGCGCAGTAACAAGAATAGAAGCACAGGGAGAAATTTAAGTAAGAAATGCATAGCGATGGCAGCGCAATAGCACGACCACACGACACGGCAGCATGAGCACAAGCTAACAAGCCGCAGCAGCAGCGCATCGGCACGGCAAGCATCTCCACATGGAGGATGAGGCCAGTGGCCGAGCCAGATGTAGGAGAGAAGAGAGAGCGCAGAGAGGGAGAAAAGGAGGCGAAGGAGTACTCACTGGTGGTGCGTGATGAAGGGCGCGGCCATGGCGGCCACGGCGGCACACGCCGGGGCCACGGCAGCGCCAGGCCAAGCCAAGCCACAGCAGCGCCGCGGCTACCGGCAACCACGGCGTGGCACACGGCCGCACCGCGGCGCCGGGGACGCCGACGAACAGCGGATCTTCGCGGATCCGTGCGGCCGAGGCGCAGATACGTTGGGGAAGAGTCGAGGTGGACGCGAGCGTCAAATCGACGCGGACCACCAGGTCCGCCGTCGAGAGGCGGTCCAGATCCACATCGATCGTCGCCGATGACGGCCGGAGCGGCGGACGAGCGGCAACGACGGCGGAGGCGATTTCGGTGTCGCGGGAGCCCAAAAAGGGGAATTAGGGTTACGGGGTAGAGGACGACGGCGGCGGCGGGTCGGTTGGACCGAGCCCACCGGGCTGGTCCAACCTAACCAGCTCGGCCGCGACAAGTGGGGCCGAGGGGTATTTTGGACATTTCCAAAATACCCATTTAAACAAGAATTTCCAAGAATTTTATAAAATAAAATATAACTCCAAAAAAATAAATAAAAATATGAAAACCACTCAGAATAAAATTCTCTATCATAATAAAATATGAAATGGAATTTTTGGAGATAAACTAGAATAAGTTCAAATTTGATGAATTAATAATCATTTAAATCACACATGTTATTTTCAATAATGAAAATAAGTCCATAAATCCATTTGGACTCTAAAAACACCTTGACAACATTTCAAGGTTGAATTTTACTTTAAATCAAGTCTTCCCAAACTATTCTTAGTATTAACCTCTTACATGAAATAATAACGACATCGGAAGGGGGGAACAAACCCTAAAAATGGAATCATGCATAATTGCTTCTTTAACCATTGCCCTTATCGGACAATGATGCTATTTTTCAGAACAAGAGGACAAGGGTCAGTCCATACCTACCAACTGCAGAACTTTGCAGTGTTCAGGCAAGTTCATCACTTGCTCATGTCATTTGAGTATTTCTATCAAATTACTTGCAAAGTATTATGGTTATCACTATTGCATAAAAATCAAAACCACTACTTTCATAACTATGAATATGACTATGTGGTGGGCAATGGAACCATGGATTGTGTTGATATGGTGGAGGTTCCATTGCACGGGTTTATATCCATCTAGGATTAAACAACAAATGTCGCTTGATGATTCTTGTGCCGTAATACCCGTGTTAACCATAAGATCCGGAGTGGGACGGAGTAGTCAAAAGTGTTTCCACCTCTTGTTCATCAACGGATGCGCTTACCGTAGCAGTTGTGTCTGGCGGAACAACCGGAGGGTGGGGAGCCCATTCTAATTCCCCACGGTAAAGCATTGCTTGCCGTAGCAGTTGTGTCTTGCGGAACAATCGGAGGGTGGGGATCCCGTTCTAATTCCCCACGGTAATGCGGTCTATGATGGGTTGCAGCCACCGGCGTAGGAGTGTATGGTAGAGCCCAGCACTGTTGTCGTGGTCGGGGTCCACCCTGAAATTACGGGAATAATGGGACCGACGTGGACCCAGGGTCGGCGCATGCAACAAAGGGTGGGTGTTCGAGGTAGCGGAGGAACATGATTGGCTAGACCTTATACCGGGCCTCTCACCAAAGGAAGTGTGGACGGGAAAGCTGCCCGGTTGGCACCAAGGTTAAGATCTCTTATGGGTAAAGCAACACACCTCTGCAGTGTAAAGAAGCGTGACTGTCACTCCCTTTGTTCGGGATTGAGGAACTGCGAACGCGGCCGGAAAGGAGCTCCATGAAGTTCTAGTAAACCGGTGAAGGCTGACGGACATAGCTCTTTGAAATAAAAGCAATCTCTTGAAGAAATGTTTATCAAAACTTGCATTGGTATTAGACTTTCTGGTCTAATATCGTAGCTAGTGCATTAAACACCTCTTATCTATAATGAACTTGTTGAGTACGCTCGTACTCATACCACTCTTAAATCCCATGCTTAGATTGTCTGAACCATCTGGAGGAGGACAACGACAACCATGATGGAGCCGAGATCATCGGCTACGAGGAACAGGACCTCTCGGGAGGTGTTGAAGGCGTAGACTACATCATAGTCTACGGATCCGGGAGGCTTAGGAGGAGAACAAGCCTAAAGATATCAGGAGGAGTAGTAGTCGCCGAGCAGCGCGAACTCTTACTATATAGCTGCTCGAATAAATCCATGTTTAGTTTAATGAGACAATGGTATTGTAAGTTAAGTTGGGTTCGCCTCGAACCCAGGAGTTATCCTCTTAGGACCCAGGAGGAACTCCAAGACGACTTGTGTATGATGATTGTAATAATATGTGAATGAGTTATGTACCTTGCTATGTTCTGTTGTACTACTCTGAGGGATGTAATATTTGCGGAATGGTACTTCGCGAATGTTATATCAACGGCAGCATACTACAACATGCAGTGGTATGCAGGGTCACCACAGTTGGTATCAGAGCAAAAGCTTTGACCTTAGGTTGGAACCTAGTAAATGGGACCAAACGTTAGGAGTCAAATAGGATTAGTAAAGAATTCTCTAAAAATATGGTGTATATTCAATTGAGAATACAACAATCATATCTTTTAGTGCGATAATTCTTTATTATCTCTATTATGATGCATTATTACTAATCTTATAATCTTTCAATTTCTACAGCCAAATGGCAAGTGCACGACCGGGAAGAAACGTGAAAGTTATGGATTCCACACTGAACGAATACCAAGGAGGACTTGCTGATATCCTACGATCCATGTTGCTGGAATTTGGGTGTGATCCCCAGATTCCAGTAAAGAAGTACATGTTCTATGATGGACCGGTGTTAGCCAAGTGCAGAGTAGGACTGCAACTTCCCGAATCTTTGGGAATGAGCGTAGTCATGCCAGCTGGAGAAGCTAGGACAACCAACACAGCCTATCATATAGCTGTTATGAGAGCCATAACCGACATACGGGAACATAAGACAAAAGAGCTTATGGATTCCGAGTTTTCCCATATTCCCCATAATCAGGAGGAAGAAGATCCCTTGCTCAACCACTACAAATACGCCAAACGCAAACCCATAGCAGCGGCAAAATATATGGATAATAGCCGTAACTTCATATCATTACTCTTTCAATTTGAATCATCATACGATAGGAGCTATTGATACGATGCTAGAGGAATTTACCGAACCCAAGGAGGAGAGTAGGGGAAAGAACCTATGGAGAATGTAGTGCACACACCAGTTTATTCAGCTGGTGACTACATCAGCTTTGATCCACTTGCACGTGAACCTACACTGCTACACACAGGAACTACGAATAGTTCCTATGGGGGATACGAAGGCGGAGCGGAATCCGGAAACAACCAGCGTTCCGAGACTCCGATCGAGAATTCTAGGGGTTGGCGTTGGGGAAATGATACTGGAACCCATAGCACTACGGAGTATTATGATGGAGAGATGAACGATGATGCAACAACCCAGAACCAGAGCTATCCTAGTAATGAAGGAGTGGATGGAGGATATCCGACACAGGTTGAGTCGGGTATGGGTTTTGGTAACCCTTATGGTGGGACTACAGGAGAGTACACCCGATGGGTGGACTATGATGCACTCAACGATCAGTTTGTGAACACTGATTTCTCCTTAGGGTCATCATCAGATTCGGACTACAAGCCAACGGGGAGACCTTATGTTCCAGGGTCTATCAGGAGGACGACACGTTCGACCGGATGGAAGCCTGGAATGTACCGGGAGTGAAGACCGATTAGAAGTCCACCAAGGGAGGCGTGGCTATAATACACAAGTACCACGTGTATTATAGTTTGTAATATTTGTATAAATTTGTACATATACTTTAATAAGTGAGTTGCATACTCACATCGACTTGAGTATTGTAATAAGACCACTTATGTTTGTATATACAGGGTATATGTTTTGTATGATTTGGTTTTGCTTCTTGATTTCCATTGCGTGACTAGTTCTGTGCACAATGTTGAGCTCAGAAAACCTGCGCGTGGAGTAATTATGAGTATCATCTTGTGTTGCAGAACTAGGGGGATTATGTCGGGAACGTTAGGAAACGAGACTGAAGCACAGCGCATGGAGCGCGAAGCAAAGGAAAAGGAAGAGGCTGAGGGTGCAGCCCGAGATCAGTTTCCACCACCACCACCACCTATGACGCAGCAAAACTTCATCCAGTACATGCAACTGGCGGAAGAAAGGCAGCGTGTAACACTGGAGTTGCAGAACAAATTCCTTCAGGATCTGATGCAGCAGAATAGGGTGGAGAGACCTGAGAACCAGGGAGTCACATTAGCAGACTTCCAAAACACCAAGCCGATATCTTTCGCTTACGCGCCAGAGCCGATGGACGCGGAAGATTGGCTGATGGATACTGAGCGCAAGCTCAATACTGTTGGATGCAATGACCAAGAGAAGGTTCGATATGCTACCCATCTGTTATGTGGACCTGCCGCATCATGGTGGGACAACATTGTAGCCGTGTATCCGGCAGGAAAGGTATTCACCTGGGAGGAGTTTGCAAGGAAGTTCAGGGAATCCAATGTCCCTGAAAGTATTGTGGGCGAAGCGTCGAGAGTTCGAGAGTCTCGAGCAGAAGGATAAGGCAATCCTGACTTATGTCAGGGAGTTTTCAAAGCTGTCCCGGTATGCTGTTGATGAAGTCAACACCGAGGACAAGAAGAAAAAGAGATTTCTGAGGGGGTTAAGTCCCCAGTTTAAGGTGCAGCTGCGGATGATGAGAGCAACGGAATTCCAAGAGTTGGTGGATGCAGCCATCACTCTTGAAGATGACTTCAAGCAATTGCAGGAAGAGAAGCGGAAGAAGGCCAAGTTTGAGCCTAAGAGATATACCAGTAACAAGCCTAACACCAGCTTGAGTTTCAAGCCCAGATACAGCAACAACAACAACAACAACAACAGCAACTACTACGGTAGTAGGAAGAATCAGGCATTCCAGACTGCAAATCAAATAGTTTGCAGAAGTTTGTGGATTCACGGGGCATTTCGCCAAGGATTGCAAGAAACCAAGGATTATATGCTTTGGTTGTCGCCGGGAGGGGCACATCTTTGAAGGACTGCCCCAAGAAGAATAGTGGAGGAGGTCAATACGGAGGAGGAGGAAATCGCGGAAACACGGAGGAAGCTGGAAGAATAAGAAGCCCTTCGGCAAGCTGAGCATACCGGTCTGGAGGAGGTGGTCAACTACGACCAGGCGGTGATAGGTACGCTCCGGATACTCACTCATCCTGGCAAAGTACTTTTTTAAATCTTGGTGCAACTACATCATTCATTTCTCAACAATTCATCATCAAACATGGGATTAGTTGCACTAAGTTAGATACACCCATAACCATACTTTCTGCGGGGGGAATGATATTAGTAACCCATGCCAAACAAAAACAAGTCATTATGATCAATAAGTGCGAGTTTGACGCGGACCTGTTCATTTTACCGATGAAGGACATTGATGTCATTCTTGGTATGAACTGGTTAGAAGCTAATGGAGCATTGATCGACTGTGTAAACAAGACGGTATCTTTGAAGAGCCCCGATGGAAGTAGAATGATCTACAAAGGCGACAAACATACGCAGATTGAAGTGGAGCTACGAATGAATAGCATGAAGGAGGTAAAGTTAGAAGATATACCTGTAGTAAATGAATTCCAGGATGTGTTTCTGCGGAATTACTCCGGTATGCCACCAGATAGGGAGATAGAATTCACTATCGACCTAATCCCAGGAACAGCTCCGATTGCTAAAGCACCATATAAAATGGGGCCTAAGGAATTGAAAGAACTTAAGGAGCAATTGGATGACTTAGAACAAAAGGGATTCATTCAGGAGAGTGTTTCACCATGGGGATCACCTGTGATCTTCGTAGATAAAAGAGATGGAGGAAGAAGGATGTGCGGAGACTACAGAAATCTGAATAACGTCACAATCAAGAACAAGTATCCACTTCCAAGAATACAAGATCTATTTGATCAGGTTAGAGGAGCGGGAGTCTTTTCCAAGATTGATCTAAGATCCGGTTATCACCAGATAAAGATCAAGAAGGAGGACGTTCCGAAAACTGCCTTTGTCTCAAGGTATGGACACCATGAATACCTTGTAGTACCTTTTGGATTAACCAATGCCCCAGCAATATTCATGAATCTCATGAATAAGATTTTCATGCCATATCTTGACAAGTTTGTCATCGTATTCATCGATGATATCTTGATATATTCCAAGAACAAGGCGGAACATGCCGAACATTTGAGGTTAGTGTTGCAAACACTAAGGGAACACCAACTTTATGCCAAACTTAGTAAGTGTGAATTTTGGTTAGATCAAGTGGAATTTCTTGGTCATGTCATTAGCAAGGATGGAATCGCTGTTAACCCGAGTAAGGTAGCAGCAGTTTTAGAATGGGAAGCACCCAAGACTGTCAAGGAGATCCGAGGATTCCTTGGAATGGCAGGATATTATCGGAGATTCATTGAAGGATTCTCCAAGATAGCAGGACCAATGACAAAGCTGTTAAGAAAGAACACACCATTCGTGTGGTCAGAGGAGTGTGAGAAGAGTTTTCAAACTACGAAGAGAAACTCACCACGGCACGGTGTTAGCGATTCGGAAGTTGGCAAAGATTACACCGTGTACTGTGACGCATCCAAACATGGATTGGGTTGCGTACTCATGCAAGATCGGAAAGTGATATCCTATGGATCGAGGCAACTCAGACCTCATGAAGTGAACTATCCAACACATGACTTGGAATTAGCAGCGGTCGTGTTTGCATTAAAAACTTGGAGACATTTTCTTTATGGAGCTAAGTGTGAGCTCTATACAGACCATAAAAGCCTCAAATATTTCTTCACTCAGAAGGAACTCAACATGAGGCAGAAAAGATGGTTAGAATTGATCAAGGATTATGATCTGACGATCAACTATACACCAGGGAAGGCTAATGTTGTAGCAGACGCCCTGAGTAGGAAGAGTACCGGAGGAGTGGAACAAGAAATATCACCGGAGTTGAGGAAGGAAATAAGTCAAGCCCAAATACAACTTTGGGAGAAGGAAGCCCATGAAGGATTATCGGCGTTGCAAGTAGCCGATGAGTTGAGTGTCAACCTCAAGAATGAGATAATGATGGGTCAGTTGGACGATCCATTCATTGTAGAAGAGATGAGGAGAATAGATGAGGGAAGACCATCAGAATTTCACCGTGGAGAATCTGGATCTTTGTGGTTCCAGAAGAGGATTTGCGTTCCGGATATTGCTGAAATCAAGGAAGTAATACTCCGGGAAGCTCATCAAACACCATATTCAATACATCCGGGGAGTACAAAGATGTACATGGATCTAAAGGAATTATTCTGGTGGAATAACATGAAGAGGGAGATCGCGCAATATGTGGCAGAATGCCATACCTGCCAGCGAGTGAAGGCGGAACATCAGAGTCCGGCAGGGAAGTTACAACCTCTACCTATTCCAGAGTGGAAATGGGAGGAGATAGGGATGGATTTCATCACCGGACTACCCATGACTAATAAAAAGAAGGACATGATATGGGTAATCGTGGACCGGTTGACGAAAAGTGCACATTTCTTAGCGGTAAACCAGCAGGATAAAGGAGAGAAACTTATCGATCTTTACATTAAAGAGATCGTAAGTAAGCATGGAATGCCAAAGAAGATTGTATCGGATCGAGGATCCGTGTTCACATCAGCATTTTGGAAGCAACTTCACAAAGCTTTAGGATCCAAGTTGGATTATAGTACCGCGTATCATCCACAAACAAGTGGACAAACTGAGAGAACCAATCGGATCTTAGAAGATATGCTTAGGGCTTGTGCCCTAGACTTCGGAGGATCATGGGAGGAGCATCTACCTTTAGCAGAGTTTTCATACAACAATAGTTACCAAAGCAGCATCAAGATGGCACCATTTGAAGCTCTGTATGGAAGGAAGTGTAGATCACCAATATGTTGGTATGAAGCCGGAGCAAGCAAAGAGTTCAACCCTGATTATGTCAAGGAAAAACAACAAATCATTGACATTATCAGAGACAGGCTCAAGATAGCTTGAGTCGGCAAAAGAGTTATGCCGATCAGAAGAGAAGGACGTGGGAGCCACAAGTTGGAGACATGGTTTATCTTAAGGTAAGCCCGATGAAAGGACTCCAGAGGTTTGGAGTAAAAGGGAAACTCAGTCCTAGATATATAGGACCTTTCAAGATACTGAGTCAGAATCGAGGTTTAGCCTTTGAATTGGATTTACCCGGAAGGCTAGATCAAGTTCACAATGTATTCCATGTGTCACAACTTCGGAAATGTTTGAAGACCCCAGATGAACCAATATCACATGAGGAGCTTGAGTTACAACCAGACCTGACGTACATTGAGAAGCCAGCCAAGATTCTCGAAGAGAGCTGGAAACAACTCAGAAATAAGGCGATCAAGTATTGCAAGATACAATGGAAGCATCATCCCGAGAGGGAGGCCACCTGGGAAAAAGAGGAAGACCTGAGGAAAACATACCCCGAGCTGTTCAGGTATTACAACCACAACTTCGGGACGAAGTTTTCTTTAAGGGGGAAAGGCTGTAATGTCCCAGGTTTAGAGACGATCGAGGGGTAGATTTTTAGAAAGGGATGTGCATTGCATAGTAAATTCTGGGGAAATTTCGCGCTTTTAAACAAAAACTGCATCGAAGGGGGACAAGTTTCTCTCTCGACACCTTACAGGGTTAGGGTTTCGAGAGTGCGACAAACTTGCATTTCTCTTCACTAGTTAGGGTTTTGAGATGAGAGGGGAGAGTTTGCTTGATTGAATTTTAAATAATAAGACATGGTTAAATTCAAACCAAGGTTGAATTTGAATTTCAAATTCAAACATTAAATAATTACCTTAAATAATTCCATTAAGTAAATTTATTAAGTAAATGAACAATAATAAATAAGATGAACTAATATAATAAAGTTAAGCTCATTAGAGAAAACTTTGAGCTTTATTGATCATCACACACATTACAATGTCATTACAAGATTCAAAAGTAAAATTAAAAGAATAATACAACACATTACATAAATGGGCAGAATAGAAGGAAGGAAAATAAATAAAAATTACAAGTTAATATCCTAGTCTAAATTCTACAAGATCATCTTCACTTGATCTTGTATATGATGAATTCCATGTCCATTTTGCTCAATTGATGATCCCTGCACACAAACACAAAGAAAGAAAATCAAGTGTTATGCCAAGTGGCATAGCCACTTGGCAAATTCACAAAGAAATTGAATTGGAGAGGATATGCACATGGATCTGCCGAGCTGATCCATCTCCAAGTCCTGGTACACCACACCAGGCTACACACACACACAGGCAGCTCACAGTACATGTGTGCATGCTCAACACCAAGGCATGGGGTGTGCGTGCATCACAGCACACACACACCAGCAGTGAGTCACAAGCTGAACCAGACCAAGGCGTCGACCAGGGGGAGAAGAGGCCAGCCAAATATAAACCTCTTCAACAGTGAACCCTAGCCATTCCATCGGCAGCATCTCCAAAGAGTAAGAACACCAAGAACAGGAAGAACAGCCAGAGCTGTTCAACCTGCCTCAGATCACCACTGAACCAAACCAAGATTCACAAGCTTGCAAGGAGGAGAAGGGCAGGCAAATCAAAACCACCGAAGCAATCCTCTACACCAACAACTCATTCTAGGAGCTGGAGTGAGGTATAAACCAAATCAACTTTGAGCAAAACCAAGTTTTGCTCATATATAAGCATGCTATGCATCACAGGAGCACCTGAAGGGTAGGAAACCCAGATTGTATCATCATTTGGCTATCCAGTCATTTGGTTGAAGCAAACAGAGAAAACAGCCAGGTAGAAATCATCCAGGGAACACTGGTTATGTCCACACTTGGGACATAACCAGAGAAATCCAACATGGATTCAAAGCACGGCTAGCTACCAAGCTCACTTGACAACCCATAGCTAGCTAAGCCATCAGACATGATAGACTATCATGTGTCTATCTAGATTTGTCAACACCAAGAGCAGTGGCAACCAAAGATGGTCGAGCCGGTAAGCCATAATACACCACAGTTAGCCGCAGAGATAGTGGGAGCTACCTGACGGACACCAAGTGGCTGTCAAGGCCACCTAAACCACAGCCAACACTTCCAGCCAACACATCATCACCCGAAGGGTTCAGAATGGACTAGGGTTCCCAACAAAGGTTGGCATCCCTCTAGCCCAAACAAATTAAATCTATATGATCATTCTTGCTCAGTGATTCACCACAATTATTCATTTAAGCCAAGTCAAATAACACAGATAAATGAATATACAAGTAATCAACCCACCAGAGCTTTGCATATGATCCAGAGGATCACCGCAAGCATCAGATTATGCTTGAGCAAGCAACACCATACACGACAAGCCGATAGGTCACACAGCCACTAGGAAAAGCCCTAGTGGGGTTGAAACGATAGTCGGCATCAAGCATCGATGATCAGTTGATCATCGGGGTTTGACAGAGCATAAAAATTACATACTAGAGCTAAGCCTAGTATTAACCATCGATCATATAAATGGAGCAGCCACAGATCATGAACAATTGCAGCAGCGATAAGCAAATACGTTAGTGACGGTAAAGCAAAGCCCGAGAGCACCACACGGATGGCCTTGGTTCTTGCAAAGTTGCAAGAATTTACACATAGCCATCTAGCCTGGACAAGATAATTGAATACACTTGAGAGCCTAACAAGCGCATTAACAAACGAGAAGCACGGGGAGAAATTTAAGTAAGAAATGCATAGCGATGGCAGCGCAATAGCACAGCCACACAAAGACACGGCGGCATGAGCACAAGCTAACAAGCCGCAGCGGCGGCGCATCGGCACGGCAAGCATCTCCACATGGAGGATGAGGCCGGTGGCCGAGCAGGATGTAGGAGAGAAGAGAGAGCGCAGAGAGGGAGAGAAGGAGGCGAAGGAGTACTCCCGGTGGTGCGTGATGAAGAGCGCGGCCATGGCGGCCACGGCGGCACACGCCGGGGCCACGGCAGCGCCAGGCCAAGCCAAGCCACAGCAGCGCCGCAGCTACCAGCAACCACGGCGTGGCACACGGCCGCACCGCGCCAGGGGCGCCGACGAGCAGCGGATCTTCGCGGATCCGTGCGGCCAGCGCAGATACGTTGGGGAAGAGTCGAGGTGGACGCGAGCGTCAAATCGACGCGGACCACCAGGTCCGCCGTCGAGAGGCGGTCCAGATCCACATCGATCGTCGCCGATGACGGCCGGAGGCGGCCGACGAAGGCGGCAACGGCGGAGCGATTTCGGTGTCGCGGGAGCCCAAAAAGGGGAATTAGGGTTACGGGGTAGAGGACGACGAGGCGGCAGGTCGGTTGGACCGAGCCCACTGGGCTGGTCCAACCTAACCAGCTCGGCCGCGCGACAAGTGGGGCGAGGGTATTTTGGACATTTCCAAAATACCCATTTAAACAAGAATTTCCAAGAATTTTATAAAATAAAATATAACTCCAAAAAAATAAATAAAAATATGAAAACCACTCAGAATAAAATTCTCTATCATAATAAAATATGAAATGGAATTTTTGGAGATAAACTAGAATAAGTTCAAATTTGATGAATTAATAATCATTTAAATCACACATGTTATTTTCAATAATGAAAATAAGTCCATAAATCCATTTGGACTCTAAAAACACCTTGACAACATTTCAAGGTTGAATTTTACTTTAAATCAAGTCTTCCCAAACTATTCTTAGTCTTAACCTCTGACATGAAATAATAACGACATCGGAAGGGGGAACAAACCCTAAAAATGGAATCATGCATAATTGCTTCTTTAACCATTGCCCTTATCGGACAATGATGCTATTTTTCAGAACAAGAGGACAAGGGTCAGTCCATACCTACCAAGCTGCAGAACTTTGCAGTGTTCAGGCAAGTTCATCACTTGCTCATGTCATTTGAGTATTTCTATCAAATTACTTGCAAAGTATTATGGTTATCACTATTGCATAAAAATCAAAACCACTACTTTCATAACTATGAATATGACTATGTGGTGGGCAATGGAACCATGGATTGTGTTGATATGGTGGAGGTTCCATTGCAGGTTTATATCCATCTAGGATTAAACAACAAATGTCGCTTGATGATTCTTGTGCCGTAATACCGTGTTAACCATAAGATCCGGAGTGGGACGGAGTAGTCAAAAGTGTTTCCACCTCTTGTTCATCAACGGATGCGCTTACCGTAGCAGTTGTGTCTGGCGGAACAACCGGAGGGTGGGGAGCCCATTCTAATTCCCCACGGTAAAGCATTGCTTGCCGTAGCAGTTGTGTCTTGCGGAACAACCGGAGGGTGGGGATCCCGTTCTAATTCCCCACGGTAATGCGGTCTATGATGGGTTGCAGCCACCGGCGTAGGAGTGTATGGTAGAGCCCGGCCTTGTTGTCGTGGTCAGGGTCCACCCTGAAATTACGGGAATAATGGGACCGACGTGGACCCAGGGTCGGCGCATGCAACAAAGGGTGGGTGTTCGAGGTAGCGGAGGAACATGATTGGCTAGACCTTATACCGGGCCTCACACCAAAGGAAGTGTGGACGGGAAAGCTGCGGTTGGCACCAAGGTTAAGATCTCTTATGGGTAAAGCAACACACCTCTGCAGAGTGTAAAGAAGCTGTGACTGTCACTCCCTATTCGGGATTGAGGAGCTGACGCGGCCGGAAAGGAGCTCCATGAAGTTCTAGTAAACCGGTGAAGGCTGACGGACATAGCTCTTTGAAATAAAAGCAATCTCTTGAAGAAATGTTTATCAAAACTTGCATTGGTATTAGACTTTCTGGTCTAATATCGTAGCTAGTGCATTAAACACCTCTTATCTATAATGAACTTGTTGAGTACGCTCGTACTCATACCACTCTTAAATCCCATGCTTAGATTGTCTGAACCATCTGGAGGAGGACAACGACAACCATGATGGAGCCGAGATCATCGGCTACGAGGAACCAGACCTCTCAGGAGGTGTTGAAGGCGTAGACTACATCATAGTCTACGGATCCGGGGAGGCTTCCGGAGGAGAACAAGCCTAAAGATATCAGGAGGAGTAGTAGTCGCCGAGCAGCGCGAACTCTTACTATATAGCTGCTCGAATAAATCCATGTTTAGTTTAATGAGACAATGGTATTGTAAGTTAAGTTGGGTTCGCCTCGAACCCAGGAGTTATCCTCTTAGGACCCAGGAGGAACTCCAAGACGACTTGTGTATGATGATTGTAATAATATGTGAATGAGTTATGGACCTTGCTATGTTCTGTTGTACTACTCTGAGGGATGTAATATTTGCGGAATGGTACTTCGCGAATGTTATATCAACGACTGGCATACAACAACATGCAGTGGTATGCAGGGTCACCACATAGGCCTCGTCGGTGAGCTCTGTAAGTTCCCAGCTCGCACGCTCACCTATGCCAAAAAGGGACAAAAAGAAGCGCCGGAGGAAGGAGGCCTCCGTTGCCATCTACATCGACCTCACCAAACAGGCCATAGAGGTCCAAAGGCTTGACGCCGAGGCCAAGTCTCGCGCAGAGGACAAACGGATCATGCTCGCCGACTTGAGCAACATGGATGCGGACAAATGGTCTTGGTTCAAGAAGAAGCGAGCCGTAATCCGCCTACGGGGCACCTGATCGCCTATGTCTACTTCGTGAGCACTATGACCTCCTTATACCTTTCCTAGTCATGGCCCTCTTGTGCCCCTTTTGAAACTTCATGTCCTACTCTATCAAGTGAACTTTGTTATGGACCGAATTAGGCGTAAATTTGAGCCAGTGATGCCACGGGTTAAATGGCCTAAATGTCTGTTGAATTTCCTTTTTTCTAATGCATTTTTTATTCAAACATATCTGGGTTGGGCGGACAAAATGCATCGGGCCGTTGGGGCTACCCCTGATGGAGACGGTCAATCACAACCGGGCAGCCGATTTCGCGCCCGCGATCCAACTCAAACGGACGCAGACTGCCACTTTTAGCGACCGGATGCGTCGGCCCACTAGAGATGTCGTTAACCCCAGAGCAGGTAAGCGCATCTCCAGCGGCCTGATGTCTACGCCCCCCTCCTTTTCCTGTAGACAGTGTTGGGCCTCCAAGAGCAGAGGTTTGTAGAACAGCAGCAAGTTTTCCCTTAAGTGGATCACCCAAGGTTTATCGAACTCAGGGAGGAAGAGGTCAAAGATATCCCTCTCATGCAACCCTGCAACCACAAAGCAAGAAGTCTCTTGTGTCCCCAACACACCAAATAGGTGCACTAGTTCGGCGAAGAGATAGTGAAATACAGGTGGTATGAATATATATGAGCAGTAGCAACGGCACCAGAAAAGTGCTTTGCCCGGACGAGTAAACAAGCGGTAGTAACGCTTGTAGTAACGCAGTAAAACAATAAACAAGCAGCGATAGCAGTATTTAGGAACAAGGCCTAGGGATCATACTTTCACTAGTGGACACTCTCAACATTGATCACATAACAGAATAGATAAATGCATACTCTACACTCTCTTGTTGGATGATGAATACATTGCGTAGGATTACACGAACCCTCAATGCCGGAGTTAACAAGCTCCACAATTCAATGTTCATATTTAAATAACCTTAGAGTGTAAGATAGATCAACACAACTAAACCAAGTACTAACGTAGCATGCACACTGTCACCTTCATGCTAAGAAAGGAGGCATAGATCACATCAATACCATCATAGCAATAGTTAACTTCATAATCTACAAGAGATCACAATCATAGCCTACGCCAAGTACTAACACGGATGCACACACTGTCACCATTACACCGTGCAGGAGGAATAAACTACTTTAATAACATCACTAGAGTAGCACATAGATAAATTGTGATACAAAACACATTGCAATCATAAAGAGATATAAATAAGTACTTCACTATGCCATTCATAACAGTGAATAAGTATTCTGTGAAATATAGCCTAAGAGACCCACACGGTGCACACACTGTCACCTTTACACACGTGGGACAAGGAGTCTCCGGAGATCACATAAGTAAAATTCACTTGACTAGCATAACGACATCTAGATTACAAGCATCATCATATGAATCTCAATCATGTAAGGCAGCTCATGAGATCATTGTATTGAAGTACATAGGAGAGAGATGAACCACATAGCTACCGGTACAGCCCCGAGCCTCGATGGAGAACTACTCCCTCCTCATGGGAGCAGCAGCGGTGATGAAGATGGCGGTGGTGTCGATGGAGGAGCCTTCCGGGGGCACTTCCCCGTCCCGGCGGCGTGCCAGAACAGAGACTCCTATCCCCCAGATCTTGGCTTCGCGATGGCGGCGGCTCTGGAAGGTTTCTCGTACCGTGGCTTTTTCGTATCGAAGTTTTAGGTCCAGGGGCTTTATATAGGCGAAGAGGCGGCGTCAGGAGGTCGAAGGGGCGCCGACACTATAGGGGGGCGCGGGCCCCCCCTTGGCCGCGCCGGCCTAGGGTTTGGTGGGCCTGTGCCCCCTCTCTGGCGGTTCTCGTGTGTTCTGGATGCTTCCGGGCAAAATAGGAACCTGGACGTTGATTTCGTCCGATTCCGAGAATATTTCTTTACTAGGATTTCTGAAACCAAAAACAGCAGAAAACAAAGAATCGGCACTTAGGCATCTTGTTAATAGGTTAGTTCCAGAAAATGCACGAATATGACATAAAGTGTGCATAAAACATGTAGATATCATCAATAATGTGGCATGGAACATAAGAAATTATCGATACGTCGGAGACGTATCAGCATCCCCAAGCTTAGTTTCTGCTCGTCCCGAGCAGGTAAACGATAACAAAGATAATTTCTGGAGTGACATGCCATCATAACCTTGATCATACTATTGTAAACACATGTAATGAATGCAGCAATCCAAGACAATGGTAAATGACATGAGTAAACAAATGAACCATATAGCAAAGACTTTTCATGAATAGTACTTCAAGACAAGCATCAATAAGTCTTGCATAAGAGTTAACTCATAAAGCAATAATTCAAAGTAAAGGTATTGAAGCAACACAAAGGAAGATTAAGTTTCAGAGGTTGCTTTCAACTTGTAACATGTATATCTCATGGATATTGTCAACATAGAGTAATATAATAAGTGCAATATGCAAATATGTAGGAATCAATGCACAGTTCACACAAGTGTTTGCTTCTTGAGGTGGAGAGAAATAGGTGAACTGACTCAACATAAAAGTAAAAGAAAGGTCCTTCAAAGAGGAAAGCATCGATTGCTATATTTGTGCTAGAGCTTTGATTTTGAAAACAAGAAACAATTTTGTCAACGGTAGTAATAAAGCATATGTATCATGTAAATTATATATTACAAGTTGCAAGCCTCATGCATAGTATACTAATAGTGCCCGCACCTTGTCCTAATTAGCTTGGACTACCGGGATTGTCGCAATGCACATGTTTTAACCAAGTGTCACAAAGGGGTACCTCTATGCCGCCTGTACAAAGGTCTAAGGAGAAAGCTCGGATTGGATTTCTCGCTATTGATTATCCTCAACTTAGACATCCATACCGGGACAACATAGACAACAGATAATGGACTCCTCTTTTATGCATAAGCATGTAACAACAATTAATTTTTCTCATTTGAGATTGAGGATATATGTCCAAAACTGAAACTTCCACCATGGATCATGGCTTTAGTTAGCGGCCTAATGTTCTTCTCTAACAATATGCATGCTCTAACCATAAGGTGGTAGATCTCTCTTACTTCAGACAAGACGAACATGCATAGCAACTCACATGAAATTCAACAAAAGGTAGTTGATGGCGTCCCCAGAAACATGGTTATCGCACAACAAGCAACTTAATAAGAGATAAAGTGCATAAGTACATATTCAATACCACAATAGTTTTTAAGCTATTTGTCCCATGAGCTATATATTGCAAAGGTGAATGATGGAATTTTAAAGGTAGCACTCAAGCAATTTACTTTGGAATGGCGGAGAAATACCATGTAGTAGGTAGGTATGGTGGACACAAATGGCATAGTGGTTGGCTCAAGGATTTTGGATGCATGAGAAGTATTCCCTCTCGATACAAGGTTTAGGCTAGCAAGGTTATTTGAAACAAACACAAGGATGAACCGGTGCAGCAAAACTCACATAAAAGACATATCGTAAACATTATAAGACTCTACACCGTCTTCCTTGTTGTTCAAACTCAATACTAGAAATTATCTAGACCTTAGAGAGACCAATTATGCAAACCAAATTTTAGCATGCTCTATGTATTTCTTCATTAATGGGTGCAAAGCATATGATGCAAAAGCTTAAACATGAGCAAAACAATTGCCAAGTATCACATTATCCAAGACATTATAGCAATTACTACATGTATCTTTTTCCAATTCCAACCATATAACAATTTAACGAAGAAGAAACTTCGCCATGAATACTATGAGTAGAGCCTAAGGACATACTTGTCCATATGCTACAGCGGAGCGTGTCTCTCTCCCACAAAGTGAATGCTAGGATCCATTTTATTCAAACAAAACAAAAACAAAAACAAACCGACGCTCCAAGAAAAGCACATAAGATGTGATGGAATAAAAATATAGTTTCAGGGGAGGAACCTGATAATGTTGTCGATGAAGAAGGGGATGCCTTGGGCATCCCCAAGCTTAGACGCTTGAGTCTTCTTGATATATGCAGGGGTGAACCACCGGGGCATCCCCAAGCTTAGAGCTTTCACTCTCCTTGATCATATTGTATCATCTCCCTCTCTTGATCCTTGAAAACTTCCTCCACACCAAACTTAGAACAACTCATTAGAGAGTTAGTGCACAATCAAAATATACATGTTCAGAGGTGACATAATCATTCTTAACACTTCTGGACATTGCACAAAGCTACTGAAAGTCAATGGAATCGAAATATCCATCGAACATAACAAAACTGGCAATGCGAAATAAAAGGCAGAATCTGTCAAAACAGAACAGTTCGTATTGACGAATTTTATCGAGGCACCAGACTTGCTCAAATGAAAATGCTCAAATTGAATGAAAGTTGCGTACATATCTGAGGATCACTCACGTAAATTGGCATAATTTTCTGAGTTACCTACAGAGAATTTTTCCCAGATTTGTGACAGCAAAGAAATCTGTTTCTGCGCAGTAATCCAAATCTAGTATGAACTTTTCTATCAACGACTTTACTTGGCACAATAAAACACTAAACTAAGATAAGGAGAGGTTGTTACAGTAGTAAACAACTTCCAAGACACAAAATAAAAACAAAGTACTGTAGTAAAATAACACGTGGGTTATCTCCCAAGAAGTTCTTTCTTTTTAGCCATTAAGATGGGCTCAGCAGTTTTAATGATGCACTCGCAAGAAATAGTATTTGAAGCAAAAGAGAGCATCAAGAAGAAAATTGAAAACACATTTAAGTCTAACATGCTTCCTATGTAAAGGAATCTTGTAAATAAACAAGTTCATGAAGAGCAAAGTAACAAGCATAGGAAGATAAAACAAGTGTAGCTTCAAAAATTTCAGCACATAGAGAGGTGTTTTAGTAACATGAAAATTTCTACAACCATATTTTCCTCTCTCATAATAACTTTCAGTAGCATCATGAGCAAACTCAACAATATAACTATCACATAAAGCATTCTTATCATGAGTCTCATGCATAAAATTATTACTCTCCACATAAGCATAATCAATTTTATTAGTTGTAGTGGGAGCAAATTCAACAAAGTAGCTATCATTATTATTCTCATCAAATGTAGGAGGCATAGTATAATCATAATAAAATTCACTCTCCATAGTAGGTGGCACCAAAAGGCTACTATCATTATAATCATCATATATGGGAGGCAAAGTATCATCAAAGTAAATTTTCTCCTCAATGCTTGGGGGACTAAAAAGATCATGCTCATCAAAACCAGCTTCCCCAAGCTTAGAATTTTCCATAGCATTAGCAACAATAGTGTTCAAAGCATTCATATTAATAGCATTCCCATTAGCATGCATATAAAGTTCCATGGGTTTTTTAATTTTCGGATCAACCCATCCATGTCTTAAATCAGGAAATAAAGTAAGAATCTCATTGTTGTCCATTATGCCTAACTAGTGTAAACAAGAAACAAAAAGTTGCAATTGCAGGATCTAAAGGAAATAGCTTTGAGTACTTACGGTGCCGGAAAATAGCTTAGTAGCCGAGATCCGGAGTGTGAGTACCTTTTACCTTTCCTCCCCGGCAACGGCGCCAGAAAATAGCTTGATGTCTACGCCCCCCTCCTTTTCCTGTAGACAGTGTTGGGCCTCCAAGAGCAGAGGTTTGTAGAACAGCAGCAAGTTTTCCCTTAAGTGGATCACCCAAGGTTTATCGAACTCAGGGAGGAAGAGGTCAAAGATATCCCTCTCATGCAACCCTGCAACCACAAAGCAAGAAGTCTCTTGTGTCCCCAACACACCAAATAGGTGCACTAGTTCGGCGAAGAGATAGTGAAATACAGGTGGTATGAATATATATGAGCAGTAGCAACGGCACCAGAAAAGTGCTTTGCCCAGGACAGTAAACAAGCAGTAGTAACGCAGCAGTAGTAACGCAGTAAAACAATAAACAAGCAGCGATAGCAGTATTTAGGAACAAGGCCTAGGGATCATACTTTCACTAGTGGACACTCTCAACATTGATCACATAACAGAATAGATAAATGCATACTCTACACTCTCTTGTTGGATGATGAACACATTGCGTAGGATTACACGAACCCTCAATGCCGGAGTTAACAAGCTCCACAATTCAATGTTCATATTTAAATAACCTTAGAGCGTAAGATAGATCAACACAACTAAACCAAGTACTAACGTAGCATGCACACTGTCACCTTCATGCTAAGAAAGGAGGCATAGATCACATCAATACCATCATAGCAATAGTTAACTTCATAATCTACAAGAGATCACAATCATAGCCTACGCCAAGTACTAACACGGATGCACACACTGTCACCATTACACCGTGCAGGAGGAATAAACTACTTTAATAACATCACTAGAGTAGCACATAGATAAATTGTGATACAAAACACATTGCAATCATAAAGAGATATAAATAAGTACTTCACTATGCCATTCATAACAGTGAATAAGTATTCTGTGAAATATAGCCTAAGAGACCCACACGGTGCACACACTGTCACCTTTACACACGTGGGACAAGGAGTCTCCGGAGATCACATAAGTAAAATTCACTTGACTAGCATAACGACATCTAGATTACAAGCATCATCATATGAATCTCAATCATGTAAGGCAGCTCATGAGATCATTGTATTGAAGTACATAGGAGAGAGATGAACCACATAGCTACCGGTACAGCCCCGAGCCTCGATGGAGAACTACTCCCTCCTCATGGGAGCAGCAGCGGTGATGAAGATGGCGGTGGTGTCGATGGAGGAGCCTTCCGGGGGCACTTCCCCGTCCTGGCGGCGTGCCGGAACAGAGACTCCTGTCCCCCAGATCTTGGCTTCGCGATGGCGGCGGCTCTGGAAGGTTTCTCGTACCGTGGCTTTTTCGTATCGAAGTTTTAGGTCCAGGGGCTTTATATAGGCGAAGAGGCGGCGTCAGGAGGTCGAAGGGGCGCCGACACTATAGGGGGGCGCGGGCCCCCCTTGGCCGCGCTGGCCTAGGGTTTGGTGGGCCTGTGCCCCCTCTCTGGCGGTTCTCGTGTGTTCTGGATGCTTCCGGGCAAAATAGGAACCTGGGCGTTGATTTCGTCCGATTCCGAGAATATTTCTTTACTAGGATTTACGAAACCAAAAACAGCGACTTGACAAGAATCGGCACTTCGGCATCTTGTTAATAGGTTAGTTCCAGAAAATGCACGAATATGACATAAAGTGTGCATAAAACATGTAGATATCATCAATAATGTGGCATGGAACATAAGAAATTATCGATACGTCGGAGACGTATCACGGCCCAACGCATTTCGGTCATAAAATTGTCCGTTTGCATCTGTTTGATCATGACGCGGACACGGAATTGGCTGCCCGGCCTCATTTGTCCGTTTGGGTAGGGGGGGAGCCCATCGGCCCGAATTCGTATTATTTTCCCCAACATATTTTTATTCATAAAAACCATAATTTACATAGTAAAGCCGAAAAATATATGAATTTGAAAAGTGCCAAGCATGGCCTACAAACCTTATCCCCAACTTACATAGTTTAGAGTTTAGAGCTGTTAGCCTTCGTAGAGGCTTCTGTTGGCCCTCGCCTTCATTGCTGCAAAGGAAGAACATCTAGAAACCTACACTACATGCTAGTGCTGCCCCTCGCATTCGTCCGTGCAAAAAAAGAACATCCAGAAACCTACACTAGAGGCTTCTGCCTTCGTCTCTCACCCCACAATCACCTTGGTAGAAGAAGTTTAGCAGGAAACCAACCTCAAGGTTGTCTTGGCGGGCAAACTTATCCCAGCCAGTGTAGAGGTATATCTAGTCTTGCCCGTCGAACATGACCTCAACAGACCACCGACAAAAACCGCAATGGGCTTCCCACGGGTTCACCTCGGGCGGCTCTCGGCCATCGAGAAGGGGTCCTCCTTGATGAGGAAGGTGAACTCTAAGAATATGTCGTGCAAGCACTCTATCTCATTTTTTTGTAGGTGAGGATGAGCGTGCAGGCGGTGTTGATCGAGCAAGGCCACCCCTGCTCCTACCGCACCGGCCATGGCTGCGACCACGACCTCGGCCCCTTGAACTCACCATGGATCGCGTGGGGAGAGATTGGAAGGCGGAGCTAGGGATGTGGATGTGCGGCGCTAGGGTTGTATGAGGGTACGATGCGCGAACACCCCATTTTATACGTCGGAGCATCCGAAGGGGTGGTGGCGCTCATTAAGCCGGCACACATATCTAGCCATGGGAAACTTCAGCCTTGTTGCGCGGCCATTTATTTTTCTTGGTCGGCATCACCATTAAAACGCGACTCGGCTGGAGCGATGCCGTCCCTCCAGTAATGTTGCGTAGAAAGATGAAGCAGGCGAGGTCGCTGCTAAGCGGGGGCGCGGTCACACACTATGCCAGCGTCATGTTCGCGCCGACGCATTCTCTCCCCAAATTTAGGCTAGGAATGCGTCTCGGCGAACAACTGAATCAGTTTGCGGTCATATCGTTGGGCTAGAGGCAACCCTAATTTTGATCCATTTAGGGAATCTCCAACGGGGCGACACAAACAGACGCTACCGTAGCGTCCGCCGTGACCGAAAATGTGTCTGGACCCTACTCCAGCGGGGCGACGTAAAGTGACGGGGCCGTTCACGTCGACGCAAACCTGGCCCAAATATGCGCCAGGTTTGCGTCTCCGCGGAAGATCCGCGGTCGTGTCGAGTGTGTGCCAAAACTTACGTAGGACCCGCGCGTCAGTGGTAGGGAGGCCGATAACATTCCCGCTAGTGGCCATTCCCCACGTGAAAAATCAAAGTAGACCGGCGCCAATAGTCCAGAAGCGATGGACGTCTCACCGCCGCAGCCACCACCATGGATTCCGCCGCCGCCGCAGACTCCCCCATAGCCACGACCACAACCACAATGGAGGCCGCCACCGGCGGTCGGGACACTAAGCCGAAGGCGACAAAGAAGGTGTTGTCCAAGGAGGAGAAAGGCGTCGAGGCCGTGAAGCGTCGCGACCAGCGCAGGAACCAGAAGGAGAGGAATGCAGCGGCCGCCGCCCTGCAGGCCAGCCAGCAGGCGTGGCAGATGCAGCTGAAAGCCCGGCGCTGCGCAAGTAGGCCTCCATCCGAGCTTAGCGGAGGCCTACATGCTCGTCAAGCGAGAGAGGATCATCGGCGTCGCTCCTTCGGCCTCGTCGCTGAGCTCGGTAAGTTCCCAGCTGCGTCCTGGAACTCCCGCTCCCTTGCAGGTCCACGCGGCGTCGCGGTTCGCCTCCGGCGTGGCGCCTGTGCAGTTCAACGGGGCGCCGGTTCCCGAACTCAATCGGACGCCGAGAATCGGTGACTCGTGCCCGGGCGCGATACACAAGAGGCGTCAGGTGACAGAGGAGAGCATGCCGGTGCCAGGCAGCCTGTTTGATGAAATGGCGCCATCTGCCCTGACGATGGACGACCCGGTACGTAAGCTCTCTCACTGTGTGCGACTATCGTCTGTCATGCGTCTGACGTCCGATGATTCGTAGGCCTTGTTGTGTCCCTTTGGGACTCCACTTTGTGCCGTACCATGTGCAAAGTGTGATAAACTTATTTCAGATCTCAATTTGAGCTAATTTGAGGCTATAATTTTGTGCAAATTTAAGCTAATTTGTGGCTACAACCTCTTTTCTGAATTTTCTGAAATTAAATTGGCCCACACCGGAAATGCATCGACCCGCTGGAGCCACCCGACGTAAACGGACGCACGGCCATTTTCGTGTCCACCACGCTCGTGAACATTTCGACCATCCAAAATGCGTCAACCCGGTGGAGATGCCCTTACCCCGGAACCGACCCGCTGGAGATGCACGAGACCTCAGGTTCTCATCTTTCTAGGTATCAAAACCTAAATTGTTTGCTTAAAATGGAGTACGAAGCAGAATAACCCTTTTTTTATGCCAATGGAAGAAGATGACGAGTGTGCAGTAGCACCAACAGGACGGCCCCCTCCCATAAGATCAGCAAAGGCGACAAATCGTACCTCAAGCCACTAGCCAGCCGTCTCAAGCCAAAATAACATGAAGCTTCCAAGTTCGAAGTCACATCATAGATTCATAGTACAGTACCCGTTGCTCCTCGCATTGACATGAAGAACACCGAAATAATATAACCCAGTCACGGAGAACAGAAACAAAGCAGACTCTGCACTTGTAAAGTCTTGTTGTACTCGTATATATACACCACAACAAACCTCTAACCAGTGGCATGTGAAATGAAATACTCCACTTAACTTAATCACGGACCAGCCGTCAAGGAGACACAGGAGCTGACGAGAGGAATCTTCCCATAGTCTACTCCACGGGCCGTGCGTGGCCAACAAAGCCGGCGCGGGGAGGAGACGGCAGCGTCATATGCAATGGCTTCTTTCTTCATTACTAGATGACCTGTTGCGGTATTCAAGCCACATTTGTAATTGAATCGATAGAGAAGTAGACCAATGTTGCCAGCTCTAGATTTAAATCTTGTAATTAAATAGTAGATGTCTTGCAGACATCATGAGATCCATTAATCATTGAACGATTGGCAGTGTATAATAATGTTAGTGCTAATAAAACGTAATATAGTTGATTAACCACCTACACAGATAAAAGTCTCATGGTACTTATAGCAATATAGGTAAGCAATTGTATCTCAAATAAATTCATGCAGTAGCTTACATAGAAAATAATTGTAGAATTCATCTAAGCAGTAATCTCAAGTAGAGGCACCATGAGACCTTTTGGTTCCACCTTAGAACAGTCTGGATTACCATATATGCTTATATGTGCAAGGCGAGGCTTACATCATACAATATGTCACTACAAAAGGAAATGGGACAACCAGATTATACTGGCATCATCACATGTATGCAACAACAAAAAGTGCTCTGCCCCTTGGGCCTTGGTATTCTCTTTTGACCATTCCATGAAGTATCTTGTGCACCATCTTGTGCACCGTGTTGACACCTTTGTAGTTGACGTAGTCCGAGTGGTAGCAGCTGAGCAAGACACATTCCCCATGACAAGCGAAGTAAAAAAGATGGCGGACGGTGTGGAGGCATGGTGATGTGGGCAATGCAAGCACCTCATCTGAGCATCTGACATAATGAGAGAGAGAACCCATATATTACCAAATGCAGATCAAAGGAAGAAGTCCAAAAAGCAACAAAACAATTTAACAAAAATATGAGCTGTATGCAGAAAGGATGGTACTACCTGGTCACAAAGGGTGCCAGAGGCAGTCGCATCAGGGCGGTGACGGCCATACCCCGCCCTCCTTCGTTTATCCACCTTGGGGCAGCATCGATATGGATGGTGTGGACATGGGGGCGGTGACAGCCACATTGGCACGGTCCTGGCTCACACCCCTCCTCTGTTCCCTATAACCCACGCCCTCGTCCATGAGACAAAAGGGTGGAATGAGAGAGATAGATAACACAGAGAGGAGCGATATTTCAATAATTTATATTGTTCGGTGGCAATAAATACCACAATGTTTTTGCCATGATGACCATGGCCTGTTAGAGCATCTCCACTCGTCTCCCCACAGAGCCCCCCACGGCCACTTTTTTTCATCCGGACGGCGAAATTCGGCCCAGTCGCGCCCCCGGTTCCTCGTTTTCGTCCGGATTTGAGCCTATTTTCGTCCGGACTCCCCATGCCATCCCCGGCCCCCCGGGGAGCGCTCGGGGACTCCGGATGAAGCTAAACCAACCGCCCACGCCCACGTGTCTCCTCTTTCGTCCGGATTCCCCGAGCCGTCCTCTTTTTCCCCGAGAAACGTCGCTTGGGGAGCACACGACTGGAAATATACTGCCCCCCACGCCAAATCTTCCTCCAATCCGGACAAAAATTTCGCCGGATTTGGGCGTGGGGAGCGCCAACGAGTGGGGATGCTCTTACTTCTGATTGCACATTGTTTTCACCCGCAAATGAAGTCATCTCACATATTACACAATTATCTTTGGTGCATCTCAGGTTGTTCTCCTGGTTAACATACAGACCTGCTAATTATCTTTGGTGCCTCACCAGAGAGCAACTAAGCAAAGGGACAGAGAGCACACCTCATAGCAAAAGAAAACTGACAAAGAACTTGCAAACTAAAAATAAAGAATTATATGCCATCAAAATCTGAAAAATTAGTATCTCACCTCGGCTGAATCATATCAACCAGGCAAAACATGGAAAAGGGTGGCAAAGCAAGCAAATCAATCAATATTATTATTTACACTTCAAACAGCACTATAATCACATAAAAGAGAAAAGTCTAGAAGAGAGCATCCTTGTCAAAGTAAGTAACAGAAAAGAAACACAATAAAGGCACTCACATGGATTTTTTTTAGGATTATTATGCAGCAGAAAGTCCAATTAAATATACCTCACTTCAAAAATTAAAGGCCAGAAGCATATCAACCAGGTAAAACATGGAAAAAGATGGCAAAGCATGAAAATCAATATTATTATTTACACTTCAACGAGAATTATAATCACACAAAAGAGAAAACTCTAGAGGAGAAAGAATCCTAATCGAAGTAAATATCACATAAAGGAACACAATAAAGCCGCTCAAATAAATTTTCTTTAGAAATTAGGATTATTATGCAGAAGAAATAACACCTAAAGCAACCCTGGGAAGCACAAGGATTATCTCCATAGTCAACCTCACGTAAATTAAGTACTGTCACATACCAGGAGGAAAGCATGACGATTTTAGATAAGTAAATACTGCAGTGATTACTTTGGGTACCTTGCAAAGACACATGGACCAAGCCGCTGAGGCTGCAGAGAGGATACAACATGAAGGGACATAATCCAAAACTAAAGCAAGCAATCGTCATGAAAAATAAGAAATAGCAGGCTACATGAACAACAAAATTCATTGGTGGGTTCTGCTGCCACAATTACCGGCAAACATGGAACTGCGGCCCTGGGCGAGGATCAGCAGCAATTCTCCTCTCCGACATTTCTGGCGAAGTTCCACGGGTGAAGGAACGGCAGTAAACTGCAGGGGAAGAGAGGCAGTGAATGGCTCTGGTGAGGTTGACGTCAGCGCTGCAGAACCTCATCGAGCCTGACCCTGAACACAGAGATGAGTTATAATCGTTACAGGGTAATCGTAAAACAAGCAAGCACGGGGTACTAAAAAAATTGACAGCAGGCTATAACCAGTCCTGAATAGAAAATAAAGGGAACTGAAGAAAAGAAGACTTACGCATTTGCTTATGGTACCTGTAGTTTTATAATATGATATCAGGACGTACAATGCAGAACAATCTGATGATGCGAAGCTCAAAAACCTCAAATTTCCACAAGCAAAGGAACATTATGTGATACATACTGTATCTGCAACATCTGCTGCTGATGATTGTCAAAATTTTGGTTGCAAATAGTGGAATGTTTATCAGAGATAGTATTAGGCCAATCTTAACCAGAATTATTATTACCATGGCGTAATAAAAGGAATTGATGAGCGAGAAATAAGGAAAGGGTAAACATTACATGTCAAACTATACATCAGTTATCTCAAAAGAGCACCAGAACTTTACAAAGATAGAATGGAAGATTCTGGTCTGGCAATTACTTTCATGAGAAGATCCACCAGACTATGTACAGTTGCTCATGGATGAAACTCAGCCTGGAGAATATACCATCAGGCAAGTGAACCCTCATGGATGAACAATGTATTGATATATGAACAATGTATAGTTTGCAAAGAAGTAACTTTGTTAGCATTTAAGTCCACTATGATTGTAAATTTCATGACGAGTATCCCCACCAATTCGTGCAAATGTGTGGCAATTGGTACTGAATAATTTACACAATTTTACACAATACCAACACACCTTGGTTGTCAAGACTGCGGTTTAGCAGAGCGGACTCTCGAGGTTTCCAGCATCACAGGTGCACCTACTTCATTCTCTCTGCAGATGCCACAACAGTTATAGTCAAAGGACGCCACAAAACCCTTAATTTTAGATTCAGTTAAATATGTTAATCTGACCAAAGATTAGTTTAACAAACATACTCATAATAATAAACAATAATGGAAACTCCAAGAAATTCCCCAGCCTAACGCGCTAACCGGTAACTATTTGCATTCTATCAATCAATTTGCATTAGTAAGCGGGGCTGCAGACCTCCATGACCACTGCCTCCTCGAACACTGACTTCCAAGCTCGGCATCATGAATACTCATATACAAAATCAAATTCATAAAGTAACTTCCAAAAGAGGAAGATGCAGCAATTAGAAATAATCAATCATGCCGTGCCTAAGCACATCACATGAGGACGGCATAACTGGAAAAACCATTCAGTCATTTCATCAAGCATATGGTGCCAATTTGTCCATTGCATAGGAACGTAAAACAATTCAGTCATTCCCAGCAACCATTGCAGCAAGCACAGTAAGGGGGAATCAACAGTGAAGTACTGAACTCATTCAGCTAAATATGAAGTTAAACTTTTATTAAAAAAATACATCCCAGCAACCATTGCAGCAAGCACAGTAGTCAAAACAATGTGTCTATGTAGGTTGGACCGATAGAAATTTTTATCAAGCATGTTCATCAATGAAAAGCCGAGATCACACATAGGAGCCATCTACAGTCTGATCCTCCAAAAGAAATAAAATGCCATATTACCTTACGTACTATCCAATGTGGGTGAAGAGAACCAAAGGAAG